>NC_088221.1:31233763-32601263 GCF_036934945.1 Oncorhynchus masou masou
AGACATTGGGGTCAGGGAGGGTACGGAATCATCCACCTCAATCAGACACAATTGGACCAGGTCTCACTGGGCACTGCACTTCATGACTCAGCGTTTCCACTAATCCCCCCCGCTCCCACTCCCACTCCCCCACCTCCAACCCTCTCACTCCTCTGTTTTAGTTTCAGTGCTATATGGGATTCAATAGACTTTGGTATGTTTGAATCGTCATGTCATGAGTCATGTCTAGTGGACCGACTGTCTGAAACCACTTGCTGACTGAAATTATCAAAACAGATGAAAAACTCACCTGAAAATCCACCTGAATTGATTTTCTTACATCTGCATTAGTCATGTCTACAGACCCTTCCCATCAGATATGTAGATAAGTGAGACATATTGTCCATAGGTGAAATAACATTGCTCTATTATTATAATGCAGCTGCAATGTCCTGTGAGAGGAATACAGATAGCGATTTTTGATAAAGATTTTAGACTGTTTGTAATAAAGAAAATTTCTCTATAATACTAGTGTGATGGAATTAATACCTGTCTAATAAGAGAGTAATGGAGTTTATAAATCTCTAATAAGAGAGTAATGGAGTTGATACATGTCTAATAAGAGAGTAATGGAGTTGATACATGTCTAATAAGAGAGTAATGGAGTTGATACATGTCTAATAAGAGAGTAATGGAGTTGATACATGTCTAATAAGAGAGTAATGGAGTTGACACCTGTCTAATAAGAGAGTAATGGAGTTGACACCTGTCTAATAAGAGGGTAATGGAGTTGATACATGTCTAATAAGAGAGTAATGGAGTTGACACCTGTCTAATAAGAGAGTAATTTAATTAATACATGTCTAATAAGAGAGTGATTTAACTAATACATGTCTAATAAGAGAGTAATGGAGTTGATACCTGTCTAATAAGAGAGTCATTTAATTAATACATGTCTAATAAGAGAGTAATAGAGTTGATAAATGTTTAAAAAGAGAGTAATGGAGTTGATAAATGTCTAATAAGAGCGTAATGGAGTTGATACATGTCTAATAAGAGAGTAATGGAGTTGACACCTGTCTAATAAGAGAGTAATGAAGTTGATACCTGTCTAATAAGAGAGTAATTTAATTAATACATGTCTAATAAGAGAGTTATGGAGTTGATAAATGTCTAATAAGAGAGTAATGGAGTTGATACATGTCTAATAAGAGAGTAATGGAGTTGATACCCGTCTAATAAGAGAGTGATTTAATTAATACATGTCTAATAAGAGAGTAATGGAGTTGATAAATTTCTAATAAGAGCGTAATGGAGTTGATACCTGTCTAATAAGAGAGTAATGGAGTTTATAAATGTCTAATAAGCGAGCCATGAAGTTGATACCCGTCTAATAAGAGAATAATGGAGGAAGCAACTGTTTTGAAAAATGGACTCCACGGGAAGTGTTAGTGTGATGATGTTATAAGCACTTATCTGACGTATCTGTCCTTTCCTGGTTTTTCTGCTTAGAGTCATGGGATACAAAGCCTGATGTTCCTAAACAAACCCAGTTTCAGTCCCCCCAGGTGTAGGCAGTGTAGCCTAGTGGTTAGAGCATTGGACTAGTAACCGAAATGTTGCAAGTTCAAATCCCCGAGCTGACAAGGTAAAAAATCTGTCGTTCTGCCCCTGAACAGTCAGTTAACCCACTGTTCCTAGGCCGTCATTGAAAATAAGAATTTGTTCTTAACTGACTTGCCTAGTAAAATAAAGGTAAAAAAAAAAAACACACACACAAACATACATCCACAGATGTTTTGATGAGCAGATTGAATTCCTTTTCTCTTTTATTTCTCAAATAAAGCAGTTGAAAATAAAGCATAACTTAAAAAGGCTATTGAGAGATTAGATATGCAGTACATCTCTCTCTCTCTATGACAAGAGGCACAACATAACAACTTTACATCACAGTCTTCACAGACAGAATAATTTAAATGAAATGAAAACATGATATCAGCTTTCACATGGATATTACACATACTTAATGTAACACTGGAGCCACACAAAAATCTATGCTACTCTATATGAAACATATGTAATTACTACAAATACCATCTTCAAAGACTTGGTAACTGTTGTGTTTATTTGACATGATCTGGGACGTATGTATAGCCTATGACTGGAAGAGTGGTCGAGGTTGCAGGGTTGCAGCTACAGACACAGAGAGCTACAGACACAGAGAGCTGCAGACACAGAGAGCTGCAGACACAGAGAGCTGCAGACACAGAGAGCTGCAGACACAGAGAGCTGCAGACACAGAGAGCTGCAGACACAGAGAGCTGCAGATACAGAGAGCTGCAGACACAGAGAGCTGCAGACACAGAGAGCTGCAGACACAGAGAGCTGCAGACACAGATAGCTGCAGACACAGAGAGCTGCAGACACAGAGAGCTGCAGACTCCTGAGGCTCCACAGAACTATCACTAGAGCAGTTCTGTGACCACTATCAACCAGTTGCTCTGCTCAACACTACACAACTATACAACAAGATAAATAGGGCAGGTTGACATAAACATACAGGTTGTGATACAGAGCTGAATGTGTTGTATTGCATGACGTGTTTTGAGAGCTGATGCTCTTAAAGCCTGGTATAGTTTGTGTTGACACTTTATTTATTGATGATGGATGCTGGTGCTTCTCAGCTGCTGATTTCATGTACATCTTTAACACACTCTGGCTGTAAGATGCATGTGTTTGTTTTTATCTCTATTTACAATCCTTAATCAACACCTCAGTCTTTAGTTGAACAGTATCTTCTACACTCAACTTTGCAGTTTCTTTGGGCAAAAATGATGTGTGTGTTCTGTTAGATCACATGTAGATAAGAGGCTTTGGTGTCAGTTCCGATGACGTTCCGTGCAGAACAACGGTAGAAACCTGTGTCTCTGCTGGTCGGGTTCTGGATCACCAGGGAACCCTGTGGACTCAGGTACCGGTTGCCATAGAGACGGGCCTGACCTGTGACCCTGAGCTGGGATTGGTCCGGCATCTCCCAGGTGATGGTCGCTCTGGGGGTTGCTATGACGTAGCAGGTTAGCTGAACGGCAACACCAGGACGGGTGTAGGTGAGGGGAGGGGGTCCGTTGGTGATGCGAGGGGGGTAGGCAATCACAATCACTGGAACTGTCAGGATAGATGATGTGTCCTGGTTGGTGAATCGGCAGGAGTAGGTCCCCCTGTCAAACACAGATACCTGCTGCACCGTCAGAGTCCCGTCATCCAGGACTGAGTACCGACCCGTCCCTGCCGCCTGGCCCCGAGACACGACCACCCCGCTTGGCAACTTCCAGGTCAGAGACTCTGTCTGGCTGGAACCCTGACTGGGGCTGTCTGTCTGGGGGCAGGGTAGCTGTAGATTGTCTCCGTTGATGATGCTTACCAGAGAGCCTGATATGCTGGTGACCACAGGCTTCCTTTCCAGGACAACACTCCTCCCTGCCTCTGGCACTGGGCCTCTTGGGTGAGGTGTGTCCCCTTGGACTGGGACTCCTGGCAGAGGGTTCTCTGTGCTGACTGGGCCTCCTAAGTGAGGTTTCTCATTGGTGACTGGGCTTGTAGGGCGAGGTGTCTCCTGGCGAGATTTCTCTGTGGTCACTGGGCCTCTGGGGCGAGGTGTCTCCTGGCGAGATTTCTCTGTGGTCACTGGGCCTCTGGGGTGAGGTGTCTCCTCTCTGTCTGGGCCTTCTGAGCGAAGTTTCTCTCTGCTGACTGGGACTACTGGATGAGTTTGTTCTGGGCCTACTGGGCGAGGTTGCTCTTTGCTAACTGGGCCTACTGGGAAAGGTTTCTCGGTGGTCACTGGGCCTCTGGAGTGAGGTGTGTCCTTTGTGTCTGAGACCTCCAGGTGTACCATTATCTGAGCCTCACCCCTCTCGCCACGATTGACACACACCAGCATGCCGGAGTCGCTTGCCCTCACCCCCCTCAGCTCCAGGGTTCCATTGCGGTGCACGGTGAGTCTGCTACCATAGTAGGGCACCGGGAGAACCCCGTTACCGGGCAGCAACCAGGCCAGGCGGGGGAGAGGGAAGCCCTGGGATGGACATGGCAGAAGAACTGTCTGGCCTCTAACTGCTGAGACCCTTTGGTCCCCTACTTTACAGTCTCCATTATTACTGACACAATTACCTGCACTGACCCTATGATCCCTTCCTGCAGACTGACTGATGGAGATCACAGCACTCAGTCCACTACCACTAACAACAGCTATCTGTCTGTCTGCCCCATTGATCCCACCCCCAGCCCCATTGAGAGTGAAGCTGGGTGGTGTCACCATCACCTCCACCCCCATCACCTTGCTCCTCTCCCCAGCAGCATTGCTGGCTCGGCAGGTGTAGTTTCCTCCTTCAGCCCCTCTAGCCCCCTGGATCACCAAGGACCCGTCTTGCTGCACCACAACCGGACCTGATGCTTCCACTGGGAGGACACGATTCATTGGAGAGAGCCATGTGATCGTAGGAACAGGCTCTCCTTTAGCCCCACAGTTCAGAGCCACTGCGCCCCCTTGTTGCACCTTGATGACCTCATATTTGGTACTGGTGAAGTAGGGAGGTGAGGCGAGGACTTTGACCATCACACTCATAGTGTCCCTCCCCCCATGGTTCTCAGCGTGGCAAACATACTCCCCCTCCTCCCCCATCCCCACCGAGGGGATGAACAGTGTTCCATTGTCAAAAACCACCAGTCGCCGGCTGCGCCTCCCACTCTCTTCCACCTGGAACAGGACACTTTTCACTGAGGTTCCATCTGGGAGGCTCCATCTTACCGCGGGGTCGGGCTGGCCGGTCGCCAGACAGTCTACCTTTAGAGCTGCTCCGTACGATACCACCTTCTGAGTTGATGGCTGCTTTGGCTCAATCTTAGCAGGCTTTGTTGCCACGGTGACCTGGAGGAGGCGGAAGTCGTCAGCCATCTTATTTCGCGCGACACATAAATAGTCCCCCCCGTCTTTCTCCGTCACGGACTGGATATACAGCGTTCCATTACTGTGCACCTTTATCCTCTTGTCAAAACTGGAAATACAACCCAGAGAGGATGAGGTTAGATAAGCACAAGACACAGAAACTGAGTGGACAAAACTTTAGGAACAACTGCTCTTTACATGACAGTAGCTAGGTTTCCTTCCGTCACAGCAACAGATTTTCATGCAATTATTCTAGAATCTGCATTAAGAAAATATCTAAATTTTCCCACCAGTGGCATGTTTCCAACAAATGGACTTGTTGTGGATAGAAATCAGTGGGTGATGACATAGTTCACACAAAATGTACTTTTTCGCCTAAGTTTTCATGTACCAAATCTAAAGTTCAATGTGTTTCCATCGCATTTTCAACTCTTTGTCACAAAAACTGTTGCCTTAAATAGCAATGTGTCAACTCTGGTCTCATCACATACGCTCCAGCCAACAGTTCGCAGATACAGTGTCGGTATTGTGTGTTGGTTGGTTCGTCTACATGATGAGATTATTATGGATAAGAGCTAGAATATTTGTATTTGTCAAATGGCAGTCAAGGATCGATCATCTTGTTACCAGAATAAGAACCTCGATATTTATTGGAAAGGAGCGTCAAGATCACCGTGCAATTTGACCACACTGTGAAGTTCATAAGTTATTTCATCTGTAGCCTAATAAACTGCATGGTTTCCAGAGTCGTAGTGGGAGGACCTCACACCATATCATTGCATGACTCCAAATTTACCTCAATGTGATGGTTATTCTACCACCATTTCCTGCACAATTAATTCTACAGACACAAAAAGACACCACCATGGCCAACAAACAAATGATCTGTCTGCATTTATACAATTATACCGAAACTTCCTTTCCATCACAGCTGTCGTGATTTTGATTTATATGACTTTACTTGCATGAAAACTGTCGATGGAAACTTGGTTATAGACTGACCAGGTGAATCCAGGTGAAAACTATGATTCCTTATTGATGTCACTTGTTAAATCCACTTCAGTTAGTGTAGATGAAGGGGAGGAGACAGGTTAAAGAAGGATTTTTAAGCCTTGAGACAATTGAGACATGCATTGTGTATGTTTGTCATTCAGAGTGTGAATAGGCAAGACCAGATGTAAGTGCCTTTGAACAGGGTGTGGTAGTAGGTGCCATGTGCAAAAACTGAACTCCTCATGAGGGACGGCAGTGGCTCGCGAGTCTGACATGCAGTCAGAGATGGCCCTAGCCTTTTGACAGCGGAGAGAAGTTTTGGAGTTCATTTCCTGCAATTCCATCCCTTTTGCCCTGGGGCATGTGTGGGAGAAATTATTGCAGTTATAAAGCAAGTTTGCTGCAATTCAACACATTTTTCCATGAGGCGTAGAGAAAATGTTTCTGTTTTACAGCTAATTTCCTGTAATTCTACCCATTTTGCCATAGAGCGGACATAAATGTTTGCAGTATTTTATATTATATCTGGGTGAGAGTGACTAAAAAAAATCAATGGGGGCCACGGTTGGTAATTTAACTATGTAAACTACAAGTTTAGATATCAGGCTAGACTAATTTACCAATCTACAGATATTTTGCTGACATGAGCTAATTGAGTGACTGTCAGTGACTGACATAACAAGAGAAAAACTGCTAATGCACAACCAAATTTCAAAATTGCACCTTGTGCATTCCACTATAAGGGGGTGGTCCTGGACTCGATTAAAAAGACTGGTAATCAATAAGGACAAACACGCACCTGTAACGGGAATCCACTAGTTTCTTGCCAGGTACCCTCCAGACCACTCTAGGCTCTGGGTTGCCGGTTGCTGAACAGTAAAGGAGCAGAGATTCACCATATACGACTATAGAACTGGATGGAGAGGTGGAGAGGATCCTAGCCTTACTGAGGGGGGAGGAGGGTGGGAGGGGAGGGTTAAGGACGGGGGAGGAGGGGCGGAGATCAAATTTACTGTTGATGGAAGAGAAGGTCATTTTATCCATGGAGACAACTTCTCCTCCTCCTCCATCTCCAGTCACCTCCACCCTCACCGTCCTCTTATCCCCGCCCACCGCATTAGTCGCTAGGCACTCGTAGCTCCCAGAGTCCTTAGTGGCTAGCTTGCGTATCAACAAGGTGGCATTGGGGAGGACAAACAGGTTCCCGTTGAGGAATTGAGAGGGGAGCAGAAAGGTGCCGTCAGGTGTCCTCCAGCGGATGGAGGGAGGGGGAGCTCCCCGGGCAGAGCATTGGGCGTAGAGAGGCAAACCAGCGGGCCGGGTTACGTTCTCCTCTCTGGGCTCCTGGATGGCTGGAGGAAGAGATGACACATGGAGTCGGACTGACAGACTGCCAGCCCCTGCTAGGTTGGAGGCTACACAGCGATACAGTCCTCTGTCTGCTGGGCCGGCCACCAAGATACGCAGAGTACCATTAGGGAATATAGACACCCGGGGGTGAGTTCCAAGGGCAGGGTTGGGGTTAGGGTCAGGGGTTAGGACGGAGAGGTCAGGTAGCACCCAGGACAGCAGAGGAACCGGCACCCCCTGAGCCCGACACTCTAACCTCACCTCACCCCCCTGGCGCACCGTTGCATCTCTGTGGTTGGGTAACTGAATCCGGGGTGGGTGGGACCAGACCTCCAGGGTCACCATGGCACGGTCCAGGCCCACAGAGTTTTGTGCGATGCAGATATATGTCCCCCGGTCCTGGACCTGCACGCTCCGGATGAGAAAGGTTCCGTTGGGTAGGACCTGGAAACGCTCTGCCTTGTAGTCCAGTGACATCACAGCTCCTGGGACAGACAGAAATACATATTGAGTGGCATATTGTGTGTAAGAGTGGCATTAGTGAATGTATTGAGTAAAGTGTGGGTATGACAAAGTACATTTTGTGTATATGTGAGTGACAGTAGAATGTATTGTGTGTGTAACTGAGAGTAGTGTGCGTAGCGTACCTGTGGATACCTTGGTCCAGGTGATTGTTGGAGGAGGCTGTCCAATGGCCTCACAGGGCAGGAGGGCATCAATCTCAGCTGGGACAGACATGGGGCGCATGTGAGGGTGAGCGATACGGGGCCGGACACGCAAGACGAAGGTCTGAGGGGGGCGTTGGGCAGTCACACTATGGGCTGGAGATGCGGGAGAGGAATGAGGAAGGGTGGACTCAGGGTTGAGTCCAGCCTGACTGTCTGTGGTGGGTGGGGAGGTCTTTGGGGAGCTGAAGGGAGCTCTGGTGGTGGGGACTACAGAGGAAGGGATCTCTAAAATGTCTGGGAGAAGAAGTTTGGGCTTGATAGGGTGTGGTAGAGAGGGTGTGTGTTTTATAGGGGGTGGTGTTTGAAGTGGAGTTCTTACTGGGTCAGGCCTAGTGATGACATAGGGGTGCCGCCTGCTGGAGTGTTGTGAGTAGGTGGGGTAAGATGGGGGGCGGTAGCGACTACCATGTGAGTCTGGGATGGAGTTTACTCCTGGGTTCCTCCAGACTATTGTACTAGTAAGAGTGGTAGTAGTAGTGGGAATAGTAGTAGTAGTTGTAGGAATAGTGGTAGTAGTAGTGGGAATAGTAGTAGTAGTTGTAGGAATAGTGGTAGTAGTTGTAGGTATAGTGGTAGTAGTTGTAGGTATAGTGGTAGTAGTTGTAGGTATAGTAGTAGTAGTTGTAGGTATAGTGGTAGTAGTTGTAGGTATAGTAGTAGTAGTTGTAGGAATAGTGGTGGTAGTTGTAGGTATAGTAGTAGTAGTTGTAGAAATAGTGGTAGTAGTTGTAGGTATAGTGGTAGTAGTTGTAGGAATAGTAGTAGTAGTTGTAGGAATAGTAGCAGTAGTTGTAGGAATAGTGGTAGTAGTTGTAGGAATAGTGGTAGTAGTTGTAGGAATAGTTATAGTGGTAGTTCTTCTAATAAAGGTGATGGCTGTAGAGGAGGTGATGGCTGAAGCAGTGATAGCTGCTGTATTAGCTGTAGTTGGGGGCAGTAGTTGTTTTGTAGATGAAAAAGAGCTGTCTATTTCTGACTCTGGCTGTCTCTCCTCTGGTTCATCAGGTGCTAGATAGACTGGTTTTATATTATTGGGTTCTTCTTCAGTGATTGGGTAAAGTGGTTCTTTCTCACTGGGTTCTTCATCAGTTGCTGGTGGTTCTATCTCACTGGGTTCTTCATTAGTTGCTGATGGTTCTATCTCACTGGGTTCTTTTTCAGTGGCTGGTGGATCTATCTCACTGGGTTCGTCTTCATCAGTTGCTGGTGGATCTATCTCACTGGGTTCTTCTTCATTAGTTGCTGGTGGTCCTATCTCACTGGGTTCTTCTTCATCAGTTGCTGGTGGATCTATCTCACTGGGTTCTTCTTCATCAGTTGCTGGTGGTTCTATCTCACTGGGTTCTTTTTCAGTTTCTGGTGGTCCTATCTCACTGAGTTCTTCCTTGGTTTCTGGGTAGAGTGGTTCTATCTCACTGGATTCTATCTCACTGGGTTCTTTCTCAGTACCAGTAGGTGTTGTTCCACCTGGTGTGGTTCCAGACTGAGTGGTAGTTGCTTTGATATCCTCTGGGTTGTGCTGGTTGAAGACAGATGGATCCTGTTCTTTTAGAGTGGCCCCGACCTGACCCTCTGTTATAGCATACCTCTGTTTTTCTGTGTGACTGTGAGTGACTGTGGGTGTATGTTTGCCTGTGTGTATGCTAGTGTGTGTGCGTGTGTGTGTGATAGTCGCTTGGGACCTGTCAGGGAGCCGAGCAGCAGTGTTTGTTAAGTGAGTCACCCTGTCTGTGTATGTCTGGGGCGGAGGGGGTGAGGCAGAAAGGAAGACAGGGGGGTAGATAGATGTGCTTGATGGAGCAGTGATCCTAGTTAAGGATGGAGTAGTAGTAGTAGTAGTAGTAGTAGTAGTGCTTATAGTAATGGTTGTAGCAGGTGCTGTCAGTTTCCTGGGCTTTGTAAATGCTGCTCTGGTGGTAGTGGGACTTAAGTTATTCTGGAGAGGGGAGGTTGGACCTGGGGGCATGGGTCGTCCTCTGAGTCTGTTGATGCGTCTCCTCTGGCCAGGCCTATTGCTGGCATTCCAGGGGCTTCTGGGTCGCGACGGAACAGAGTTGGAGAACATTACCTTTCCAGAGTTTGTTGTTCCAGTCCTCTCCCCCTCACCTGTAGTCCTTACAGGGATAACACTCTGTCTCCTTTCCTCTGCGCTAGTGGAATTGACATTGGAGGTTGGCTTTGTGCTTTTAAGAGAACCCTCTGTCTCTGTTTCTGTCCATGTCTCTGTGTCTGTGTTTGACTTAGGTTTCTGGGGGAAGTTATTGCTCGGATCTGAAGTGTTTGGTGTCTCTGGGGCCACTCTATCCTTTGTTAGCAGATCTGGGATTAGTGATGTATGGATGAGGTTTAACCACTCTTCCTGTAGACTGAGGACATCTATGGAAGAACTCTTTGAGGTATCAGCCCCTGAGTCCAATACAAGACGTTGATCAGAGTTTCTTCCCACGCTTACCTCTGGTGTGCTGTTTGGTAATGTCGTGTCTGTAAGTATTCTGGTTGTCTGTGTTTTAGTTGTCTGTATTCTCTCTGTCTGTATTATGTCTGGCTGTGTGCTACTTGGCTGTGTGCTGCCTGGCTTTCTTCTGGTTTTATGTCTGCTGTCTGGCTGTGTACTTTCTGGCTGTGTGCTGCCTGGATTTGTTCTGGTTGTGTGATTGCTTTCTGTATGTCTGCTATTTGTCTGTATTCTGGTTGACTGTGCTCTAGTTGGGATTGAGGTGGGGGTCTGTGCTTCAGTTGGGGTTGAGGTGGTTGTCTGTGCTTCAGTTGGGGTTGAGGTGGGTGTCTGTGCTTCAGTTGGGGTTGAGGTGGTTGTATGTGCTTCAGTTGGGGTTGAGGTGGGTGTCTGTGCTTCAGTTGGGGTTGAGGTGGGTGTCTGTGCTTCAGTTGGGGTTGAGGTGGTTGTCTGTGCTTCAGTTGGGGTTGAGGTGGTTGTCTGTGCTTCAGTTGGGATTGAGGTGGGTGTCTGTGCTTCAGTTGGGGTTGAGGTGGTTGTCTGTGCTTCAGTTGGGGTTGAGGTGGGTGTCTGTGCTTCAGTTGGGGTTGAGGTGGTTGTCTGTGCTTCAGTTGGGGTTGAGGTGGGTGTCTGTGCTTCAGTTGGGGTTGAGGTGGTTGTCTGTGCTTCAGTTGGGGTTGAGGTGGGTGTCTGTGCTTCAGTTGGGGTTGGGGTCTGTGAGTTGGGGTGAGGTTGTCTGTGCTTCAGTTGGAGGTGGTTGTCTGTGCTTCAGTTGGGATTGAGGTGGGTGTCTGTGCTTCAGTTGGGGCTGAGGTGGTTGTCTGTGCTTCAGTTGGGGTTGAGGTGGGTGTCTGTGCTTCAGTTGGGGTTGAGGTGGTTGTCTGTGCTTCAGTTGGGGCTGAGGTGGTTGTCTGTGCTTCAGTTGGGGTTGAGGTGGTTGTCTGTGCTTCAGTTGGGGTTGAGGTGGTTGTCTGTGCTTCAGTTGGGGTTGAGGTGGTGCTTGTCTGTGCTTCAGTTGGGGTGAGGTGGTTGTCTGTGCTTCAGTTGGGGCTGAGGTGGTTGTCTGTGCTTCAGTTGGGTGTCTGTGCTTCAGTTGGGGCTGAGGTGGTTGTCTGTGCTTCAGTTGGGGCTGAGGTGGTTGTCTGTGCTTCAGTTGGAGCTGAGGTGGGTGTCTGTGCTTCAGTTGGGGTTGAGGTGGTTGTCTGTGCTTCAGTTGGGGCTGAGGAGGTTGTCTGTGCTTCAGTTGGGGTTGAGGTGGTTGTCTGTGCTTCAGTTGGGGTTGAGGTGGTTGTCTGTGCTTCAGTTGGGGTTGAGGTGGTAGTATGTGCTTCAGTTTGGGCTGAGGTGGTAGTATGTGCTTCAGTTGGGGTTGAGGTGGTAGTATGTGCTCTTGTTGGGGGTGGTACATACAGGGAGTCTGTGATTTTAGGGGCAGTCCTTTCACGTATCTTAGTCAGCAGGTCAGCCCATTTCTGAGGGTCTATTTTGTGCTTGGCCAGGTTAAAGCTCCGCCGACCCTCCAACCTGTTCCTCCTCTGCTCCACAGGGAAGCCTCTCCTCAAGGGCTTCTTGCCCTTTTGGGGTGGTCTGCTTCCCTCCACCCTCACCATGTGGGATCTGATGGGGGGACGCCATATCCTGTTGTAACCTGCCCTAGTGGGCAGTATGTTCTCCCCCTCATCATCTCCTGACCCCCCCTCTTCAATTTCCTCACCCCCTAGAGAGGCTCGTACCCTGTTGGACACCCCCGCCGCAGATTGTGGCCTCATGGGATGTCTCATACGTGATGAGGTGCCAGAAGGACGCGGGGTGAGCGTCAGTCTGGTGGAGAGAGAGTCAGCACCGTACTGGTTCACCGCTACACACCGGTACAGGCCTGCATCTCCCAGCGCAGGGATGGGGAGAGACAGGGTACCGTTGCCCAAGACAGTAACCCCTGCCTCGTCCTTTCTCCTCCCCTCGTTCCTACTCCCTACCACTCTCCCGCCAGGAAGAACCCAGTTCACCTCAACCCTCGGTGTACCAGAGGCCTCGCACGGCAGACTGACAGGTTCTCCAACCAATCCAGTCACAGCCGGGCCTAGCTCCTCCCCTGGGAAAGGATTGGATGATTCTACCACCGCCAGACGGAGGGGGAGGACATCAACATCTCCCCCCGCCCGGGCCACGCAATAGTACAGTCCAGCATCAGAGTGATACACTCTCTGCAGGACCAGCCCCTGGCCAGACACCCGGACCCTACCATCTGAGCTGCGGTAGGGAGAGGAGACTGTTGAACCATCTGGGAAAACCCATTGGAGCCTGTGGTCTCCAGAGCTTAGGTCTCCAATAGAGCTGAGGACAGGGCAGGGCAGGTGGATCTGTCTCTCTGCAGCGGCAGTAAAAGCTGTGTGGGTGTGGTTGGTCTGGATGAGGACCCAGGAGTGTGGGGATGGGGGGTCTGGGGGAGCAGACACCAGGGTGGACAGGGTCAGTTTAACCCTGTGGGCGCTGGACTGAGCTCTGTTGAGCTCTAGACTGACATGGGGCTGCAGTAACCAGGCAGGCTGGGCTTGAATACTGGCCTTGACCCCTGTATGGTAGTAGCCCTCCTTCTCTGCTGTCTGTCTGTACCTGAAGAACAAGAAAGGACAGATTTGATCTATGTGTTGGGGTTACAACAAAATTGTACAGGTAAAGAGGAAAATAACACAGGAATGTGTCTTGTGTGTTTCTGTATTTTCATACCTGTAGGCAAGTCTTGGGGCTTTACTCAACATTATTTCTCTTTGAAGCCTGACAGGCGTCTCACTGTAGTAGGCCAGCAGCCTCCACAGCCTCTCATAGCCATGCCCATCCACCCCACAGTCCAGGGAGAGGGAGATGGGGATGGAGGAGGAGGAAAGGTGTGGTGGGGTAATGTCAGGAGTCTGTGAGGAGTGTGTGATGTTACACTTCAGATCAACAGCATTCCCCTGTTGGTCAGACATCCCCAGGGAGGCGTTGCCTAAAGCCTCTCTAAAGGTTTCTATTGGTTGAACTTCGCCATCCTCCTGAGATGAGGTTCTGGGATTGGTGGAGATGACAGGCGAGGTGCAGGATAGGTCTTTCTGCTGCAAAAGGCCATGACCCTTCATGTGTTTGGGTGAGGCACAGACCAGGCAATGCGGCCCTGGGCATTTCAACACCCCTGAGAGAGAAGAGAAGAATCAGTATTTCCTCACCCAAATAAGCATCCCAATTCCATTGAATCTGATTGAGACTATTTAATAATGGGAATTGATGGGAAAGGATGTAAAATATATCACTAGCCACTTTAAACAATGCTACCTAATATAATGTTTACATACCCTACATTATTCATCTCATATGTATACGTATATACTGTACTCTAGATCATCTACTGCATCCTTATGTAATACATGTATCACTAGCCACTTTAACTATGCCACTTTGTTTACATACGCATCTCATATGTATATACTGTACTCGATACCATCTACTGTATCTTGCCTATGCTGCTCTGTACCATCACTCATTCATATATCTTTATGTACATATTCTTTATCCCCTTACACTTGTGTTTAAGACAGTAGTTTTGGAATTGTTAGTTAGATTACTTGTTGGTTATTACTGCATTGTCGGAACTAGAAGCACAAGCATTTCGCTACACTCGCATTAACATCTGCTAACCATGTGTATGTGACAAATAAAATTGGATTTGATTTGATTTAGACTCAGTAGGTAGCAGTAGAGGCTCTTCAGAGGAAGAAGAGGCGGACCATAAATATTAAAATTGTAAAACATTTAAAAAGTTATCAGTTTTAGATAAAACTATACTCAATATATTCACGTCACCAAATAATTTATTAACACACTGTTTTGCAATGAAGGTTTACAGTAGCCTCAACAGCACTCTCTAGGGTAACACCATGGTGTAGTCGGAGGACAGCTAGCTTCCATCCTCCTCTGGGTACATTGACTTTAATACAAAACCTAGGAGGCTCATGGTTCTCACCCCTTTCCATAGACCAACACTGTAATTATGACAACTTCCAGAGGACATCCTCCAACCTATCAAAACTCTTGCAGCATGAACTGACATGTTGTCCATCCAATCAAAGGATCAGAGAATTAATCTAGGACTGAAAGCATAAGCTACAGCTAGCTAGCACTAACCTTTTGGTAAGCTTTTGGTTTTACTAATTTATTTCACTGGGGCCCGCCGGTGTAAGTGCTAAACTGCTTACTGACTATAAACTGTAGCATTACTGCATGATTGTAGCGTGTTTACTAATGCGTTAGGTCTATTAGCTATGTTGCCTATGCCGTTTTTCTTTAGGTAATATGGGGACAACGATGTAGGCTGTCTGTAGCGGTTATGATGTGGTTTGGCTTGGAATTTTTTTTTTCACCTGGTCACATATAGCTGATGTGTTGTGCATTGAAGTCCACAAGCAAAGGGAAAGGGTGAGAGGAGGAGGGTGCATATCAAATCAAATCAAATTTTATTTGTCACATGCGAGTGTAGCGAAATGCTTGTGCTTCTAGTTCCGACAATGCAGTAATAACCGACAAGTAATCTAACTAACAATTCCAAAACTACTGTCTTATACACACAAAGGGATAAAGGGATAAAGGGATAAAGAATATCTACATAAAGATATATGAATGAGTGATGGTACAGAGCGGCATAGGCAAGATACAGTAGATGGTATCGAGTACAGTATATACATATGAAATGAGTATGTAAACAAAGTCGCATAGTTAAAGTGGCAAGTGATACATGTATTACATAAAGATGCAGTAGATGATATAGAGTACAGTATATATGTATTCATATGAGATGAATAATGTAGGGTATGTAAACATTATATTAGGTAGCATTGTTTAAAGTGGCTAGTGATATATTTTACATCATTTCCCATCAATTCCCATTATTAAAGTGGCTGGAGTTGAGTCAGTGTGTTGGCAGCAGCCACTCAATGTTAGTGGTGGCTGTTTAACAGTCTGATGGCCTTGAGAGAGAAGCTGTTTTTCAGTCTCTCGGTCCCAGCTTTGATGCACCTGTACTGACCTCGCCTTCTGGATGATAGCGGGGTGAACAGGCAGTGGCTCGGGTGGTTGTTGTCCTTGATGATCTTTATGGCCTTCCTGTAACATCGGGTGGTGTAGGTGTCCTGGAGGGCAGGTAGTTTGCCCCCGGTGATGCGTTGTGCAGATCTCACTACCCTCTGGAGAGCCTTACGGTTGTGGGCGGAGCAGTTGCCGTACCAGGCGGTGATACAGCCCGCCAGGATGCTCTCGATTGTGCATCTGTAGAAGTTTGTGAGTGCTTTTGGTGACAAGCCGAATTTCTTCAGCCTCCTGAGGTTGAAGAGGCGCTGCTGCGCCTTCTTCACGATGCTGTCTGTGTGGGTGGACCAATTCAGTTTGTCTGTGATGTGTATGCCGAGGAACTTAAAACTTACTACCCTCTCCACTACTGTTCCATCGATGTGGATAGGGGGGTGTTCCCTCTGCTGTTTCCTGAAGTCCACAATCATCTCCTTAGTTTTGTTGACGTTGAGTGTGAGGTTATTTTCCTGACACCACACTCCGAGGGCCCTCACCTCCTCCCTGTAGGCCGTCTCATCGTTGTTGGTAATCAAGCCTACCACTGTTGTGTCGTCCGCAAACTTGATGATTGAGTAGGGCTCAGAACGCACCCCTTTGGGGCCCCAGTGTTGAGGATCAGCGGGGTGGAGATGTTGTTGCCTACCCTCACCACCTGGGGCGGCCCGTCAGGAAGTCTAGTACCCAGTTGCACAGGGCGGGGTCGAGACCCAGGGTCTTGAGCTTGATGACGAGCTTGGAGGGTACTATGGTGTTAAATGCCGAGCTGTAGTTGATGAACAGCATTCTCACATAGGTATTCCTCTTGTCCAGATGGGTTAGGGCAGTGTGCAGTGTGGTTGAGATTGCATCGTCTGTGGACCTATTTGGGCGGTAAGCAAATTGGAGTGGGTCTAAGGTGTCAGGTAGGGTGGAGGTGATATGGTCCTTGACTAGTCTCTCAAAGCACTTCATGATGATGGAAGTGAGTGCTACGGGATGGTAGTCGTTTATCTCAGTTACCTTAGCTTTCTTGGGAACAGGAACAATGGTGGCCCTCTTGAAGCATGTGGGAACAGCAGACTGGGATAGGGATTGATTGAATATGTCCGTAAACACACCAGCCAGCTGGTCTGCGCATGCTCTGAGGGCGCGGCTGGGGATGCCGTCTGAGCCTGCAGCCTTGCAAAGGTTAACACGTTTAAATGTTTTACTCACCTCGGCTGCAGTGAAGGAGAGTCCACAGTTTTGGTTGCAGGCCGTGTCAGTGGCACTGTATTCTCCTCAAAGCGGGCAAAAAAGTTATTTAGTCTGCCTGGGAGCAAGACATCCTGGTCCGTGACGGGGCTGGTTTTCTTTTTGTAATCCGTGATTGACTGTAGACCCTGCCACATACCTCTTGTGTCTGAGCCGTTGAATTGAGATTCTACTTTGTCTCTATACTGACGCTTAGCTTGTTTGATTGCCTTGCGGAGGGAATAGCTACACTGTTTGTATTTGGTCATGTTTCCGGTCACCTTGCCCTGATTAAAAGCAGTGGTTTGCGCTTTCAGTTTCACGCGAATGCTGCCATCAATCCACGGTTTCTGGTTTGGGAATGTTTTAATCGTTGCTATGGGAACGACATCTTCAACGCACGTTCTAATGAACTCGCACACCGAATCAGCAAATTCGTCAATGTTGTTGTCTGACGCAATACGAAACATATCCCAGTCCACATGATGGAAGCAGTCTTGGAGTGTGGAATCAGATTGGTCGGACCAGCATTGGACAGACCTCAGCGTGGGAGCTTCTTGTTTTAGTTTCTGTCTGTAGGCAGGGATCAACAAAATGGAGTCGTGGTCAGCTTTTCAGAAAGGAGGGCGGGGCAGGGCCTTATATGCGTCGCGGAAGTTAGAATAGCAATGATCCAAGGTTTTGCCAGCCCTGGTTGCACAATCGATATGCTGATACAATTTAGGGAGTCTTGTTTTCGATTAGCCTTGTTAAAATCCCCAGCTACAATGACTGCAGCCTCAGGATGTATGGATTCCAGTTTGCAAAGAGTCAAATAAAGTTCGTTCAGAGCCATCGATGTGTCTGCTTGGGGGGGAATATATACGGCTGTGATTATAATCGAAGAGAATTCCCTTGGTGGATAATGCGGTCGACATTTGAATGTGAGGAATTATAAATCAGGTGAACAGAAGGACTTGAGTCCCTGTATGTTTTTGTGACCACACCACGTCTCGTTAGATATAAGGCATACGCCCCCGCCCCTCTTCTTACCAGAAAGATGTTTGTTTTTCTGTCGGCGCGATGCATGGAGAAACCAGCTGGCTGCACCGACTCCGATAGCGTCTCTCCAGTGAGCCATGTTTCCGTGAAGCAAAGAACGTTACCGTCTCTGATGTCCTTCTGGAATGCTACCTTTGCTCGGATTTCATCAACCTTGTTGTCAAGAGACTGGACATTGGCGCGAAGTATACTAGGGAGTGGTGCACGATGTGCCCGTCTCCGGAGTCTGACCAGAAGACCGCTTCGTTTCCCTCTTTTACGAAGTCGTTTTTTTGGGTCGCCGGCTGGGATCCATTCCGTTGTCCTGGGTGAAAGGCAGAAGACAGGATCCGCTTCGCGAAAGTCATATTCTTGGTCGTACTGACGGTGAGTTGACGCTGCTCTTATATTCAGTAGTTCTTCTCGACTGTATGTAATGAAACCTAAGATGACCTGGGGTACTAATGTAAGAAATAACACGTCAAAAAACAAAAAACTGCATAGTTTCCTAGGAACGAGAACTGAGGCGGCCATCTCTGTCGGTGCCGGAAGTTAAAACTGGATAGATGCGAGAAGGAATACAACGAGGCTGCTATGAAAGTGAACTGTGTTTACACGTGATCAGGGGTGTGTTCCTTGTTCTATTTAATTTTATTTAACCAGGTAGGCTAGTTGAGAGCAAGTTCTCATTTACAACTGCGACCTGGCCAATATAAAGCATAGCAGCGCAACAAAAACAACAACACAGAGTTACACATGGGACAAACAGACATACAGTCAATAACACAATAAAAAAAGGACATTCCACCGATTCTGTTGCAAAACGTTTCTTAAACTGAAGCAAACGGAATGAAATGGGGATAAACATACCTGAATTTGTCCAATAGAAACTCCCGTTTGCAACTGTTGGACCAATGATTTCAACCTAGATCAGCTAGATGCAGGCAAGAGTGTGCAAGGCGGTATTGAATATGTCACTGTCTGTCCATGTGTCACGGTGTGCTATGTTGTAAACTTTCATTCATAGGCTAAGTTGTACCAACCTCATAATGGGTAAAGGGAAAATTTGAGTATCATGTAGTAGCCTAAACCTATCGCTGTTACATTGAACTGGGTGAATGGAATATGAATGACAGTCATTCAATATGCTGTAATAGAAATAAGGCCATGCTCAGGAATTAAAAAAAAAGTCATTTCTCATCTTAACCGTCACTGGTAGGTAGGAATGTGCTTAGATTCAATAGTACTGTCACACCTACTCCTGCTCCCTCCCTCTGGTGCTCCACATCCCCGGTCAACCCGCATTGCGCACACCTGCTCTCCATCTTTACGCACACCTGGACTTCATCACCATCCTGATTACTTTCCCTTCATTTGTCCTCAGTAGCCTCTGTAATCAGGCAGTATTGGTTACATTCAGTACGCTTCTCCTGTTTTGCATTATCTTCATGATTATTAAACTCACCTTCTGCACCTGCTTCCTGCGTATATGTTACACATATGTGGATACATGGGCTCTGATATGGTACATTTTACATACACTGGTTGGAGTCATTTAAACTCATTTTAAAACCACTCCACAAATTTCTTGTTTACAAACCATAGTTTTGGCAAGTCGGTTAGGACATCTACTTTGTGCATGACACAAGTCATTTTTCCAACAATTGTTTACAGACAGATTATTTCACTTAAAATTCACTGTATCACAATTTCAGTGGGTCAGAAGTTTACATACACTAAGTTGACTGTGCCTTTAAACAACTTGGAAAATTACAAAAAAGGTTGTCTTTAGGTTCTAGAAGCTTCTGATAGGCTAATTGACATCATTTGAGTCCATTGAAAGTGTACCTGTGGATGTATTTCAAGGACTACCTTCACACTCAGTGCCTCTTTGCTTGACATCATGGGAAAATCAAAAGAAATCAGCCAAGACCTCAGAAAATAATTGGAGACATCCACAAGTCTGGTTCATCCTTGGGAGACATTTCCAAACACCTGAAGGTACTACGTTCATCTGTACAGACAATAGTACCCAAGTGTAAACCATGGGACCACGCAGCCGTCATACCGCTCAGGAAGGAGACACGTTCTGTCTCCTAGAGATGAAGGTACTTTGGTGTGAAAAGTGCAAATCAATCCCAGAACAACAGCAAAGGACCCTGTGAAGATGCTGGAGGAAACAGGTACACAAGTATCTATATCCACAGTAAAACAAGTCCTACAAAATCAATGTATTGGAGTGGCCATCACAAAGCTTTGACCTCAATCCTAGGGAAAATTTGTGGAGGCAGAACTGAAAACGCGTGTGCTAGCAAGGAGGCCTACAAACCTGACTCAGTTACACCAGCTCTGTCAGGAGGAATGGGCCAAAATTCACCCAACTAATTGTGGGAAGCTTGTGGAAGGCTACCCGAAACATTTGACCCAAGTACCTTACTTTAAAGACTACTACCAAATACTAATTGAGTGTATGTAAACGTTTGACCCACTGGGAATGTGATGAAAGAAATAAAACCTGAAATAAATCATTCTCTCTACTATTATTCTGACATTTCACATTCTTAAAATGAAGTGGTGATCCTAACTGACCTAAAACAGGGAATTTTTACTAGTATTAAATGTCAGGAATTGTGAAAAACTGAGTTTAAATGTATTTGGCTAAGGTAAATGTAAACTTCCAACTTCAACTGTATATACAGCATTAGTTGAATAGGATGGCATTGACTAAAATACAGTGTACATATGAAATTAGTAAAACAGTAAACATTGTCAAAGTGACCAGTGTTCCATTATTAAAGTGACCAAAGATTCCATGTCTATGTACATTGGGCAGCAGCTGTTGTTCTCAGGGCATGGGCTGGGTGGCTGTGTGTCCTTTATTTCTCTGTTCCAGCTCTGACTCTCTCTCTCTATCTTAGATGTCTCTGTTGTAGATTCAGTGCATTCAGAAAGTATTCAGACCCCTTCTCTTTTTCCACATTTTGTTACGTTACAGCCTTATTCTAAAATGGATGCAATTATATTTTTCCTCATCAATCTACAGACAATACCCCATCATGACAAAGTGAAAACAAGTTTTTAGAAAACAAATACCTTTTTTACATATGTAACGTTCGTCGTCCTCGTCTGAGGAGGAGTAGGAGAGATCGGACCAATATGCAGCATGGTACATGTCAATTTATTCAACAGAATAACAACAAAATAACAACGGAGAATGGAACGAAACAGTTCTGTAAGGTGACATACACTAAACAGAAAACATTCACCCACAAAACACAGGTGGGAAAAGGCTACCTAAGTATGATTCTCAATCAGAGACAACGGACGACACCTGCCTCTGATTGAGAACCATACCAGGCCAAACACATAAACACAACCTAGAAAAATGAACATTGACTACCCACCCCAACTCACGCCCTGACCCTACCAACACAAAGAAAAAATAAAGGAACTAAGGTCAGAACGTGACAGTACCCCCCCAAAGGTGCGGACTTCGGCCGCAAAACCTGAACCTATAGGGGAGGGTCTGGGTGGGCGTCTGTCCGTGGTGGCGGCTCTGGCGCGGGACGTGGACCCCACTCCATCATAGTCTTGGTCCACTTCAGTGGCGCCCCTGGCGCGGCAACCCCCGAAAGGACGATTCCGGCAGCATCGGACAGGCGGGAGACTCCGGCAGCTCCTGACAGACGGGCGGCTCCGGCAGCTCCTGACAGATGGGCGGCTCCGGCAGCTCCTGACAGACGGGCAGCTCCGGCAGCCCAGGACAGATGGGCATCTCCGGCAGCTCAGGACAGACGGGCAGCTCTGGCAGCGCTGGACAGGAGGGAGACTCTGGCAGCGCTGGACAGGCGGGAGCACCTGGAGGAAGGAGACGGAGAGACAGCCTGGTGCGTGGGGCTGCCACCGGAGGCCTGGTGCGTGGAGGAGGCACCGGATAGGCCGGACCGTGGAGGCGCACTGGAGGTCTCTAGCACTGAGCCTGCACAACCTTTCCTGGCTGGATACTCCCCGTAGCCCAGCCAGTGCGGCGGGGTGGAACAGACCGCACTGGGCTGTGCTGGCGAACCGGGGACACCGTGCGTAGGGCTGGTGCCATGTACCCCATGCTGAGGAGATGCACTGGAGACCAGATGCGCTGAGCCGGCTTCATAGCACCTGGCTCGATGCCCACTATAGCCCAGCTGATACGAGTCGCTGCGATGTAACACACCGGGCTATGCCTGTGCACTGGGGACACCGTGCGTCTCACGGCATAACACAGTGCCTGCCCGGTCCACCTCTCTCCACGGTAAGCACGGGGAGTTGGCTCAGGGCTCCTACCTGACTTAGCCACACTCCCCGTGTGCCTCCTCCCAATAATTTTTTTGGGGCTGCCTCTCGTCCCTGTTGCGCTGCCGTGTTAGCTCCTCATAATTCCCTCTTTCGGCTTTGGCTGCCTCCAGCTCTTCCCGGGGGCGGGCGATACACCCCAGCCTGTGTCCAGGGTCGCTCTCCGTCCAAAATCTCCTCCCATGTCCAGGAGTCCAGAACTTGCTGCTGCCCGATACCACGCTGTCTGGTCCTTGGCTGGTGGGTGAATCTGTAACAGCGTGGTACGTGTCCATGTTAATGTATTCAACAGAACACTAAACAAAAAAACAACGGAGAATGAAACGAAACAGTTCTGAAAGGTGACATACACTAAACAGAAAACATTCACCCACAAAACACATGTGGGAAAAGGCTACCTAAGTATGATTCTCAATCAGAGACGACGAACGACACCCGCCTCTGATTGAGAACCATACCAGGCCAAACACATAAACACAACCTAGAAAAACGAACATAGACTGCCCACCCCAACTCACACCCTGACCTTACTAAAGGTAAAATAAAAATAACACAAAGTCAAAATAAAGGAACTAAGGTCAGAACATGACAACATAAGTATCAGACTCTTTGCTATGAGACTCAAAATTGAGCTCAGGTGCATCCTGTTTCCATTGATCGTCCTTGAGATGTTTCTACAACTTGATTGGAGTCCACCTGTGGTAAATTCAATTGATTGGACATGATTTGGAAAAGCACACACCTGTCTATATAAGGTCCCACAGTTGACAGTGCATGTCAGAGCAAAAGCCAAGCAATTGTCCGTAGAGCTCAGAGACAGGATTGTGTTGAGGGACAGATCTTGGGTAGGGTAACAAAAAATGTCTGCAGCATTGAAGGTCAGCAAGAACACAGTGGCCTCCATCATTCTTAAATGGAAGAAGTTTGGAACCATAAAGACTCTTCCTAGAGCAGGCCGCCCGGCCAAACTGAGCAATCGGGGGAGAAGGGCCTTGGTCGGGGAGGTGACCAAGAACATGATGGTCACTCTGACAGAGCTCTGGAGTTCTTCTGTGGAGATGGGAGGACCTTTCAGAAGACAACCATCTCTGCAGCACTCCACCAATCAGGCCTTTATGGTAGAGTGGCCAGACTCTGCCACTCTTCAGTAAACCTCACATGACAGCCTGCTTGGAGTTTGCCAAAAGCCACCTAAAGGACAAGATTCTCTGGTCTGATGGAACCAAGATTGAACTCTTTGGCCTGATTGCCAATCGTCATGTCTGGAGGAAACCTGGCACCATCCCTACGGTGAAGAATAGTGGTGGCAGCATCATGCTTTGGGGATGCTTTTCAACAGCAGGGACAGGGAGATGAGTCAGGATCGAGGAAAAAATGAACAGAGCAAGTACAGAGAGATTCTTGATGAAAACCTGCTCCAGAGCGCTCAGGACCTCATACTGGGGTGAAGGTTCACCTTCCAACAGGACAATGACCCTAAGCACACAGCCAAGACAACGCAGGAGTGGCTTCGGGACAAGTCTCTGAATGTCCTTGAGTGGCCCAGCTAGAGATCGGACTCGAACCCAATCGAACATCTCTGGAGAGACCTGAAAATAGCTGTGCAGCGAAGCTCCCCATCCAACCTGACAGAGCTTGAGAGGATCTGCAGAGAAGAATGAGAGAAACTCCCCAAATACAGGTGTGCCAAGCTTGTAGCGTCATACCCAAGAAGAATTCAGGCTGTAATTGGTGCCACAGGTTCTTCAACAAAGTACTGAGTAAAGGGTCTGAATACTTATGTAAATGTGATATTTCAGTTTATTTATTTTAACCTGTTTTTGCTTTTTCATTATGGAGTATTGTGTGTAGATTGATGAGAAGAAAAAAATGGCTGTAACGTAACAAAATGTGTTAAAAGTCAAGGGGTCTGAATACTTTCCAAATGCACCGTATATGGAGGTTACCACCAAAAATGCTGCTGGAATTCATATTAGGGTCTGACTGTCTGGCCTGCATTCTGTAATGGCATGATGTCAACAGCACAGAGCAGAGCAGTGGCAAAAAAAGTATGGGCTCATTTCCCTCAAGGGTTTCTGGGCATCGCCTGAATCAGTAGTTTGGGATAGTTCATATTGGGTATGGTCCAAATATGGGGTCAGGGCTGGGAGTCTGTGTGCGTGTGCGTGCATGCGTGTGCGTGCATGTGGGTGAGTGTGTGTGTGTAAATGATGTATATGTCTGTGTTGTATGTAGGCCCCTGAGCTGAGACCCCAACTTTTGATCTGAAATCACCATCACCCACTAATTATTTTGTCATTTTTGCAGATTAAAAGTGTTGGAGCTAGTAATGTATCAATATTTATCTTAAAAATGTGCTATGACATAGCAAATGAATATATAGCACAACTTTGGATTTCACCCCCAACTCGTCGTTTGGAAGTTTTGACTGACTTGGAGTGAGCTTCTCTTCTCCTCCTGCTTCGACCTTGCAATGCGGGTATCAAGTGTAGCAAAAGTGATTGCTGTCCTCTTTATGAAATTATCAACTTTACCATGTATATCTAATAATGACCATATATACTGATTGTTTTAAAAAACGACCAAAACTTGATGACGGTGAACCTGAACAATCAAAATCAAATTGAATGTAAACCACAATCAGCATATAGCCTGATGAGAGTTGTGTTTCCCCGGCGGTATCTTAGGCTACTTTAAACCTGGACCATTTTCAATTGCACATATATTAAAAACAACCAAGCAAATTCAATTGGCTGTTACTCAACTAATAAAGCCTAATATTGCAAAATCCATTTTGCATAAATTTGAATGTTGAAGGTGATGTGCAATTGTGCCAGATCATGGCCTATCTTTCATTGGTCAGCGCACATAGCTGAGCACAGCATGCAGTTTGACTAGGCTACTGATATTGCCTGGGGTTTTTCGGCATGGAAAATTACTTGTAGATCAATGACTGTCAACATAATTACATGCTTAGTTTGACACTGAAGGAGAGGACACAGTTGGGTCATTCCATGTGATTTTATCAAACCATGACACCCACCATCTGATATTGTTCTGAAATTGTTTATGTAGTTAGAAACAGATAAGATCTGAATTCCTGAAACATCTCTTTTTTTAATAAAAAAAGAAAGAAATTAAGCTAATTGATTGTACCCAAATTGGCCATTTTAATTGATAGGATTCATATATTCTTCAATAAATATAGTAACTAACATCATATTTCTACCATATTTCTTCCTAACAATGAGTAAGACATGAGGAATCCCACCCCAATAACCAGTATACAGTGTCAGTTCTCTATGTCTGACAAGTAGTATGGCGCTGTTGCTTGGAGTATTGCTTCTTCAACCTTTATAATGTACTCCCTGTGAATCTGGGGATGTGTTTTTCCCCTGTTCAGAGAAATTAGCCAAATCGCTTGCATTCTATACCATAAATTAGTGTGAAAGTACCAACATTTTGCCCACTAGATGCCACTGTTGCTGCTACTGCCACCATTTAATCAATGTTGATGGTCTCTTATGTTAATTAAATCTACCGCAACATTTTCTTTCCAACTTTGGGTAGGAAACCAACAGCTCATGATGAAAATAAATTGTGCGGTCATCCTCGCAATTTAAACCAGTCCTCCATGAAAGCAATTAAGCTTGTCCTTCTCTTAGACTCATGTCCAGGAAACGGCCACTCTGTGTATGGTTTATTTCCTTAAAAAAGGTCTGGATTAGTTAGACCTGGTGATTGGCGAACAAGCAAACCATTAGGATACAGCAGTTCTAATTGTTTCAATATTATGGTCTCCAAAGGTCTTCAATGGTAAAATTCCCAAACACACACTGTATAGTGTTTTGTAATGGTATCAGGTTGGGTTTAATGGAACATTTCACTAATCACACTACATATAGAGATGTTTTCTTTTCATTTTATTAAAAAACCTATGACTGCCATGCAATGGTTTATAATTGTATTATTTTATTAGGGTTGTCACAACATTTTAATCACTAGCCCAATTCTCCATCAAAGTTTTGAGCTTGTAGGAAAAGTCTTCACATGAGAATTGCACCATATGGATAGCCCTCTCAGAGAGCTGCCATTGTTTGGACTATTCGAGGAGAGTTGGGTGTAAGCATTAGGTTGCTAAGAAAAGGACAAAATGAATTACTTTCATGGAGGACTGGCTTGACCACACCATTTATTTTCGTAATGAGCAAAAGCTATTGGTTTTCTACCCAAAGTTGCAAAGAAAAGTAGGTGTTCCATTTAATACATCAGCTAAATGGATAAAAGGGTGTGGTGGCAGTAGCAGGAACAGCAGCATTTAGTGGGAAAAACTAGGTACTTTCACATTCATTTATGGTAAAGAATACAAGCGACTTCAATGGCTAATTTCTTTGAACAGGGAAAAAAACATCACCAGATTCACAGGGAATACAAGGTTGAAGAAGCAATACTCCAAGCAGCAGCTCCATACTACTTGTCAGACATAGAGAACTGATACTGTATACAGGTTGTTAGGATGGGATTAGGTTCTATATTTAGTGAAGAGAATATGAATCAGAGGAGGCTGGTGGGAGGAGTTATAGGATGATGGGCTCATAGTAATGACTGGAATGGAATCAATTAAATGGAGTCAAACATGTGGTTTCCATACGTTTGATACCGTTCCATTAATTCCATTCCAGCCCTTACAATGAGCCCATCCTCCTATAGTTTATCCTACCAGCCTCCTCTGAAATGAATCGTTCAATTAAAATTGCCAATGTGGGTGCAATCAATTACCTTAATTTCTCAGAAATCAAATTATATTTAAACAAAATAATAATTCAGGAATGCTCTTCTCTTTCTAACTGAAATTCTTTCAGAACGATCTGAGAGGGTGAGCGTTGAAATCCTCTTTCTTGTACTTTTGGAGTTGGAATGAAGTAATTTGATCAACATTTGTTACATTGGGATCGGTTTGGCGCATAGCTGTGGGAAGTAGGGGTGCTGAGGTTGCTGCAGCACCCACTAAAAATAATAATTAAAAAAAATATACAGTTGAAGTCGGAAGTTTACATACACTTAGGTTGGAGTCATTAAAACTTGTTTTTCAACCACTCCACAAATTTCTTGTTAACAAACTATAGTTTTGGCAAGTCGGTTAGGACATCTACTTTGTGCATGACACAAGTAATTTTTCCAACAATTGTTTGCAGATAGATTATTTCACTTATAATTCACTGTACCACAATTTCAGTGGGTCAGAAGTTTACATACACTAAGTTGACTGTGCCTTCAAACAAATAGGAAAATTACAGAAAATGATGTCATGGCTTTAGAAGCTTCTGATAGGCTAATTGACATATTTTGAGTGAATTGGAGCTGTCGCTGTGGATGTATTTCAAGGCCTACCTTCAAATTCCGTTCCTCTTTGCTTGACATCATGGGAAAATCAAAAGAAATCAGCCAAGACCTCAGAATTGTTTTTGAGACCACAAATCTGGTTCATCCTTGAGAGCAATTTCCAAACGCCTGAAGGTACCACCTTCATCTGTACAAACAATAGTACCCAAGTATAAACACCATGGGACCATGCAGCCGTCACAGTGCTCAGGAAGGAGACATGTTCTTTCTCTAGAGATGAAGGTACTTTGGTGCGAAAAGTGCAAATCAATCCCAGAACAACAGCAAAGGACCTTGTGAAGATGCTGGAGGAAACTGGTACAAAAGTATCTATTTCCACAGTAAAACAAATCCTATTTCGACATAACCTGAAAGGCCGCTCAGCAAGGAAGAAGCCACTGCTCTAAAACTGCCATAAAAAAGGGGGAGGCTTGCAAGCCGAAGAACACCATCCCAACCGTGAAACACGAGGGTGGCAGCATCATGTTGTGGGGGTGCTTTGCTGCAGGAGCGACTGGTGCATTTCACAAAATAAATGGCATGACGAGGATGGAAAATTATGTGGATATATTGAAGCAACATTTCAAGACATCAGTCAGGAAGTTAAAGCTTGGTCGCAAATGGGTCTTCCAAATGGACAATGACCCCAAGCATAATTCCAAAGTTCATCACAAAGCCCTGACCTCAATCCAATAGAACATTTGTGGGCAGAACTGAAAAAGCTTGTGTGCTAGCAAGGAGGCCTACAAACCTGACTCAGTAACACCAGCTCTGTCAGGAGGTATGGGCCAAAATTCACCCAACTTATTGTGGGAAGCTTGTGGAAGGCTACCTAAAGTGTTTGACCCAAGTTAAACAATTTAAAGGCAATACTACCATATACTAATTGAGTGTATGTAAACTTCTGACCCTCTGGGAATGTGATGAAAGAAATAAAAGCTGAAATAAATAATTCTCTTATCTGCTCTTATTCTGAAATTTCACAATCTTAAAATAAAGTGGTGATCCTAAATGACCTAAGACAGGGAATTTTTACTAGTATTAAATGTCAGGAATTGTGAAAAACTGAGGTTAATGTATTTGGCTAAGGTGTATGAACAACTTCCAACTTCAACTGTGTATATATACACTGCTCAAAAAAATAAAGGGAACAATAAAATAACACATCCTAGATCTGAATTAATGAAATATTCTTATTAAATACTTTTTTCTTTACATAGTTGAATGTTCTGACAACAAAATCACACAAAAATGATCAATTTTATCAACCCATGGAGGTCTGGATTTGGAGTCACACTCAAAATTAAAGTGGAAAACTACAGGCTGATCCAACTTTGATGTAATATCCTTAAAACAAGTCAAAATTAGGCTCAGTAGTGTGTGTGGCCTCCACGTGCCTGTATTACCTCCCTGCAATGCCTGGGCATGCTCCTGATGAGGTGGCGGATGGTCTAAAGCATCCGCCAACTCCTGGACAGTCTGTGGTGCAACGTGGCGTTGGTGGATGGAGCGAGACATGATATCCCAGATGTGCTCAATTGGATTCAGGTCTGGGGAATGGGCGGACCAGTCCATAGCATCAATTCCTTCCTCTTGCAGGAACTGCTGACACACTCCAGCCACATGAGGTCTAGCATTGTCTTGCATTAGGAGGAACCCAGGGCCAACCGCACCAGCATATGGTCTCACAAGGGGTCTGAGGATCTCATCTCGGTACCTAATGGCAGTCAGGCTACCTCTGGCGAGCACATGGAGGGCTGTGCGGCTCCCCAAAGAAATGCCACCCCACACCATGACTGACCCACCGCCAAACCGGTCATGCTGGAGGATGTTGCAGGCAGCAGAACGTTCTCCACGGCGTCTCCAGACTGTCACGTCTGTCACATGTGCTCAGTGTGAACCTGCTTTCCTCTGTGAAGAGCACAGGGCGCCAGTGGCGAATTTGCCAATCTTGGTGTTCTCTGGCAAATGCCAAAAGTCCTGCACGGTGTTGGGCTGTAAGCACAACCCCCACCTGTGGACGTCGGGCCCTCATACCACCCTCATGGAGTCTGTTTCTGACCGCTTGAGCAGACACATAAACATTTATGGCATGCTGGAGGTCATTTTGCAGGGCTCTGGCAGTGCTCCTCCTGATCCTTCTTGCACAAACGCGGAGGTAGCGGTCCTGCTGCTGGGTTGTTTCCCTCCTACGGCCTCCTCCGTGTCTCCTGATGTACTGGCCTGTCTCCTGGTAGCGCCTCCATGCTCTGGACACTACGCTGACAGACACAGCAAACCTTCTTGCCACAGCTCGCATTGATGTGCCATCCTGGATGAGCTGCACTACCTGAGCCACTTGTGTGGGTTGTAGGCTCCGTCTCATGCTACCACTAGAGTGAAAGCACCGCCAGCATTCAAAAGTGAACAAAACATCAGCCAGGAAGCATAGGAACTGAGAAGTGGTCTGTGGTTATCACCTGCAGAACCACTCCTTTATTGGGGGTGTCTTGCTAATTGCCTAAAATTTCCAACTCTTGTCTACTCCATTTGCACAACAGCATGTGAAATTTATTGTCAATCAGTGTTGCTTCCTAAGTGGACAGTTTGATTTCACAGAAGTGTGATTGACTTGGAGTTACATTGTGTTGTTTAAGTGTTCCCTTTATTTTTTTGAGCAGTGTATATACAGTGCCTTGCAAAAGTATTCGGCCCCCTTGAACTTTGCGACCTTTTGCCACATTTCAGTCTTCAAACATAAAGATATAAAACTGTATTTTTTTGTGAAGAATCAACAACAAGTGGGACACAATCATGAAGTGGAACGACATTTATTGGATATTTCAAACTTTTTTAACAAATCAAAAACTGAAAAATTGGGCGCGCAAAATTATTCAGCCCCCTTAAGTTAATACTTTGTAGCGCCACCTTTTGCTGCGATTACAGCTGTAAGTCGCTTGGGGTATGTCTCTATCAGTTTTGCACATCGAGAGACTGAAATTTTTTCCCATTCCTCCTTGCAAAACAGCTCGAGCTCAGTGAGGTTGGATGGAGAGCATTTGTGAACAGCAGTTTTCAGTTCTTTCCACAGATTCTCGATTGGATTCAGGTCTGGACTTTGACTTGGCCATTCTAACACCTGGATATGTTTATTTTTGAACCATTCCATTGTAGATTTTGCTTTATGTTTTGGATCATTGTCTTGTTGGAAGACAAATCTCTGTCCCAGTCTCAGGTCTTTTGCAGACTCCATCAGGTTTTCTTCCAGAATGGTCCTGTATTTGGCTCCATCCATCTTCCCATCAATTTTAACCATCTTCCCTGTCCCTGTTGTAGAAAAGCAGGCCCAAACCATGATGCTGCCACCGCCATGTTTGACAGTGGGGATGGTGTGTGTTCAGGGTGATGAGCTGTGTTACTTTTAGGCCAAACATAACGTTTTGCATTGTTGCCAAAAAGTTCAATTTTGGTTTCATCTGACCAGAGCACCTTCTTCCACATGTTTGGTGTGTCTCTCATGTGGCTTGTGGCAAACTTTAAACGACACTTTTTATGGATATCTTTAAGAAATGGCTTTCTTCTTGCCACTCTTCCAAAAAGGCCAGATTTGTGCAATATACGACTGATTGTTGTCCTATGGACAGAGTCTCCCACCTCAGCTGTAGATCTCTGCAGTTCATCCAGAGTGATCATGGGCCTCTTGGCTGCATCTCTGATCAGTCTTCTCCTTGTATGAGCTGAAAATTTAGAGGGACGGCCAGGTCTTGGTAGATTTGCAGTGGTCTGATACTCCTTCCATTTCAATATTATCGCTTGCACAGTGCTCCTTGGGATGTTTAAAGCCTGGGAAATCTTTTTGTATCCAAATCCGGCTTTAAATTTCTTCACAACAGTATCTCGGACCTGCCTGGTGTGTTCCTTGTTCTTCATGATGCTCTCTGCGCTTTTAACGGACCTCTGAGACTATCACAGTGCAGGTGCATTTATACGGAGACTTGATTACACACAGGTGGATTGTATTTATCATCATTAGTCATTTAGGTCAACATTGGATCATTCAGAGATCCTCACTGAACTTCTGGAGAGAGTTTGCTACACTGAAAGTAAAGGGGCTGAATAATTTTGCACGCCCAATTTTTCAGTTTTTGATTTGTTAAAAAAGTTTGAAATATCTGATAAATGTTGTTCCACTTCATGATTGTGTCCCACTTGTTGTTGATTCTTCACAAAAAAATACAGTTTTATATCTTTATGTTTGAAGCCTGAAATGTGGCAAAAGGTCGCAAAGTTCAAGGGGGCCGAATACTTTCGCAAGGCACTGTATATACACAGTATATATATATATATATATTTAAAACACTTAAATACTTGCTGGCTTTCACTAGTCCTATGTTAGTGGACCGATATCGCCATCTTGTCACACCCTGACCATCGTTTGCTTTGTATGTTTATATGTTGTGTTTGGTCAGGGTGTGATCTGAGTGGGCATTCTATGTTGTGTGTCTGGTTTGTCGGTTTCTGTGTTTGGCCTGATATGGTTCTCAATCAGAGGCAGGTGTTAGTCATTGTCTCTGATTGGGAACCATATTTAGGTAGCCTGTTTGGTGTTGGGTTTTGTGGGTGATTGTCCTTTTGTCCTTATGTCTGTCGTCTGTTAGTTTGCACCAGTATTAGGCTGTTTCGGTTTTCGTGTATTGTTTATTGTTTTTTCATATTGATTCGTGTTTACTTCAGTTTTATTAAACATGGATCGCAATAGACACACCGCATTTTGGTCTGACTCTCTTTCACCTACAGAAAACAGTGACACATCTGTAGCGCATCAATATTGAGGTCTGTAGCACCCCCAACCTCAAGCATCTTCCCACGGGCTGATATGACCGGGGACCGATGTATATTTGTGAATGTTTCATCCCTAAGACTCTGTATAGGATTAGGGGTTAGTGTAGTGTCATAGGCACCTGGGTGAGAGATGCTCCAGGCCTGCATCCAAGCCATGCTGCAATCGCAGGTCCAAGGGTTGGCCTGCAGAGCCAGGGACTCCAGAAGAGGGGCAGTCCTCAGTGTGTCCCTAGGCAGGATAGTTAGACTGTTGTTGGACACATCCAGATGCCTTGGGAGAGGAGGGGGATAGTCCAGTCACAAATGACACCCTATTCCCTAAGCAGTGCACTACTCTAGTGCACTACTGTTAGGTGTGACCTAAGACTAAGAGTGAATAGATTAATAAATGCACAATTAAGGCACACGAAAACCCACCTGAGGGTGGAATAGCAGAATGTCTGCAGTAGGGACAGAGTGCAGAAGGCCTGCGGGTGCAGCTGGTGGAGCCGGTTCCCCTGCAGTCGGATCAGTCTGAGGTTGGGGAGGCGGAGCAGGGCCTGGGGGTGCAGGAACTGCAGCTGGTTGTGATCCAGGTGGAGGCGCAGTAGTGAGGACAGGCCTGAGAAGCTCTCTGCTGAGATCTCCCTCAGCTTGTTATAACTTAGCTTCAGGACCTGGGGGAAAGAAATGGATGGATGGAGCAATGAATGAATGAATGATAATTGAAAATACATGGTTTAAACCCCTCCAGTTATAAACAACAATACATATGCATCAATGTGAATCAAATGAACACAAAAATACAATAGCAGACTGTGCCTAAGCTCAACAGAACTATGGACATTTGCATCCAATCATTAGCTCATTTGACCCCTCTCCTCTCCATGTCAACTCTATAAGCCTCAGTACCTGAAGTGAGGACAGATCTTGGAACGCTCGGTCAGGAATCTCACGGATGTCATTCCCATGCAGCATCAGCTGCTCCAGCCTCCTCAGACCAGCTAATGAGCTGTCTGGGATCCTGCTGATACTGTTGAACCTTTCAAATACCAGAGAGAAACAGCATCAGCCAATGGGGGGGGGGGGGGGTATATATATTTATTTGCACAAGCCTTACCCTAGGTTGATGTGTAGTGTATGTTGCGGTAGAAGCTGTGGTATGGTGAGCAGGGACCTGAAGGTGCAGTGTAGTTCAGTGGGCTGGTAGCAGGAGCAGGGCCGAGGGCAGGCACCACCAGGAGACACCAGGGTCACTAACACCAACACCACAGCCAGAGACACACTGGGAGCCATCTTCAATAGGAGGGACCCTCACTGCCAATATAGAAATATTTACAGTCCCAGTCAAACGTTTGGACACACCTACTCATTCAACATTTTTTCTTTATTTTTACTATTTTCTACATTGTAGAATAAAAGTGAAAACATCAAAACTATGAAATAACACTCATCAAACCAATGACAAGTGTACAAAGCTGTCATCAATGCAAATGGTGGCTATTGTCCAGTGTACTAGAGGGCTTGATGCGGCTGACATGCACAGCACTGACACACATTCTCAATGCTTGTGCTGACATTCCCATGGAAATAAGCATACAGTCTCAGTCTGGTTATTCTATCATCCTGACCAGCATTGAAAACAACCACGCTATTTTTTACATTGTTCTGACATTTCAAGGTATGTGAAAAAATGTCAACAGTTGTTCACAAAGGAGAAGAATGAGCTATCTAAAGTACCGAGGTAAAGACAGTTTCAGGTTGGATATTCAATGGATATTCGCCTGTAGTTTTCCTTACATCCACCAACAGCAGTTAGGGACCGTTAACATAGTGACAAATCTAATTTATTCAAATTTCAATAGCTATTTATCCATTACTCCTAAAACTTTCAAAACTGGTTCTAGCTAACCACGATGGCATAGACACACATTGCACACATTAGTTTTTTTGTCTATTTACATCTTGCACTACTTTAAATTATGTATTTACATTTTTGAATTTCAATAGCTCATTGGTCATATGACCTACTGGACTCAAACAAGGTTCAGAATGTCCACTGACTACCCTTCTATATTGCACACCCTTTAGTTTGTCCATTCATCTCACATGCTTTATGTAAATTTTTCTACATTTAAAATTTCAATAGCTCCTTATTCATGTGACCTAGTGACTTCAATCAAGGTTCAGAATGTCCACTCAGTGGGCCTACACATTGCACACCCTTTAGTTTGTCCATTTTTTATTTATTTTTATCTCCCTTAGGTTTTACTTGAAGTTTTCCAAATGTAGAATTTCAATAGTTCCTTGGTCATGTGACCTACAGACTTCAAACAAGGTTCTGAATGTCCACTGACGACCCTTATATATTTGCACACCGTTTAGTTAGTCAATTTTCATCTCACAAGATTTTACATTAATTTTTCAAAATTTAAAATGTCAATAGCTCCTTGGTCATGTGGCCTACTGACTTCAAACCAGGTTCAGAATGTCCACTGACTAGACCTTCATATCACACACTCGGATGTTTGTCTACTTTCATCTCATGCTTTAGACTTAAATCTGGAAGTTTTGCAGGCCTTCATTTCACATGGGTGTTAAAAAATGTTTTTGAAGTTAACAAATGTTCCAGCCTCGCAATAATTATCTTTCACACAGACACTGAAAAGATCCGCAAATGGCTGTATGTGGTATGGATCAAAGACAGGAGAGGTGTTTGAACAGAGGTGCGTAAAGGAAGGAGCACAGGTAGGCCTCATGAAAAACAATGTTTCCTATGCTCTTTGAATCATAGTAATAGGCAGTGATTTGTCAGACAGAGTGATCTTGATAAGGTGAAAGAATCCTTTTCATAGCATCACTTTCATATACTGTACATTAAGACAAATCCTTCTACGTTGAGTATTAGAACACAGTTTCCATAACCTGATAATGACTTGATATTTGAGTGCATTCAAAACAAGCCACCTGCAGACAACTTACAAAATGCAATAGTGTATTTGATGCATGGCCTACTATTTCTAACTGGAAAAATAAATTCCTACGTCTATTGTGAGTAAAATCCTTTTTCAAAATTGATTTAGGTACATTTTTGGTATATGTGTACAAATACCAAGGTGTCTGGTTAGACTGTAAACTTTCCTTCCAGGCTCACATTAAGCATCTCCAATCCAAAATTAAATCTAGAATCGGCTTCCTTTTTCACAACAAAGCATCCTTCACTCATGCTGCCAAACAACTACCGATCCTTGACTTTGGCGATGTCATTTACAAAATAGCCTCCAACACTCTACTCAACAAATTGGATGCAGTCTACCACATTGCCATTTGTTTCGTCACCAAAGCCCCATATACTACCCACCACTGCGACCTGTATGCTCATGTTGGCTGGTCCTCGCTTCATATTCATCGCCAAACCCACTGGCTCCAGGTCAGTTATAGGTCCTTGCTAGGTATAGCCCCGCCTTATCTCAGCTCACTGGTTACCATAGCAGCACCCACGCATAGCACGCGCTCCATCAGGTATATTTCACTGGTCACCCCCAAAGCCAATTCCTCCTTTGGCCGCCTTTCCTTCAAATTCTCTGCTGCCAATGAGTGGAACGAATTGCAAAAATCACTGAAGCTGGAGACTCATATCTCCCTCACTATCTTTAAGCATCAGCTATCAGAGCAGCTTACAGATCATTGCATCTGTACATAGCCCATCTGTAAATAGCCTATCCAACTACCTCATCATTGTTATTTATTTTATTTATATATATATATATATATATTGCTCCTTTGCACCACAGTATCTCTACTTGCACATTCATCTTCTGCACATCTATTACTCCCGTGTTTATTTGCGAAATTGTAATTATTTTGCTACTACGGCCTATTTATTGCCTTACCTCCCTAATCTTACTTCATTTGCACACACTTGTATATAGACTTTTCTATTGTGTTATTGACTGTACATTTGCTTATCCCATGTGTAACTCTGTGTTGTTGTTTGTGTCACACTGCTTTGCTTTATCTTGGCCAGGTCGCAGTTGTAAATGAGAACTTGTTCTCAACTGGCCTACCTGGTTGAATAAAGGTGAAAAAAATGATATATATATACTGTATGTGGGAATGTCTTATGTCTGTCCTACATGTAGTTTTGGTACATGGAATATTCCTCAACCGCATATATCATAAATTGCTATTGCAAATAGAAGTATTATGTTCAACAACTGACATTTTCAGATATTATTTTGACAAACACACTTTGGTTCTTACAATTCATTCTCTATTGTCATAGGTGGTGGGCACTGTCATCTGGGATCTTTGTAATATGACTTTCTTTAAGCACGTTCTGATGAAACTGTCACTTAATATTTTTTTCTTAAAGTCTACAAACGCTCTACATTTATTCGCTCTGTGATAGGGTTGGATCCTATATGCTACTTTCATTATTGTCATGTAAATGGTTCAGTGCCTATAATTTAGGCTGTGTGTAGAATGGGGCATAAAGGAAATGACCTCTACTACTAAATTACTAATAGATTATAGTGATGAGGAAAACGGCATTCATTTGCCTATAACTAATCAGAATGCCATTATGTTTACATAAAAAAAGAGAATACTTCAAAATGAGAAGATCCTGCCATGGAAAAGACGACTGTGTGGACATAAAGTGGAAATGAGGGGAAATAACTCACACCATGCAGCAGGACACCTTCAGCTGCTGGGTCTTTGTAATGCATGTTTGATAGTTATATTTTCAATAATGAATGGTTAGCTGTTATGTGACAATTAGGTCAAAAACTCTATTTTATTTTTTGGTGTAGATGGCCAAGGAAGTTGCACAGAACTTCCCCAACATCCCAAACTGATGTGGAACCTTCAAAAACACATGGAGCAACTGTGAAAAGAAATGGCTGAGGATATACTAAAAATGTCTGGTATGTAATGACATTTAATTCAAAGTAGATGTATATTCTTTATTTTTATGTAGTCGTGTGAGACAGCCATATGTTCAGTTCATGCTTATGATTTCAGAGTTCAACAAAGCCAACAACTGCTTCATGTGTGCCACTGATAAAGAACCTGGATGTGGCACAAAGACAGCCTGGGTTAGGAACTTTATTTAACATGTTTATAATCTTTTGACAACAGTGACGGCATGTGAGACAATTTATGATATAACACAATGGATGGATAATTCGTCATTCGTCATACTGCATTGATATTTGATATTATTTATAACGTGTTATGCTTCGTTTTGTTTTAGATTGAATGTTTTGCATACCAACGGTGGTTCCATGTGCTGTAACTAGGAATGAAGACAAACTGGAAGTGCAGTCTTTGTTGTTGAAAATGTATGCTATACCCCATCCACACTGAAGAGGCTCTGAAATGTACATCAACCAGGGATAAAGAGAAAGTTAACACTGTGAAATGTTTCAATTTTTTTGAAGTTAAAGTATCTGACATGTTGGAAAAGATTAAAGGGCTACAATTTGTTTAATTTGTCAATATTCAATTTTTATTCATTGATTTTCTGGCCACCATTACTGTGGTTACATGTTCAGTATATGTATTGATCAGCAAGCCCACTGCAGCCTACCTCACTAGCTCACTCTCTATCCCTGCTTTGGACAATTAATGGCATGACTCTCATACTTTGCCCTTTTCCTTTATGGTTGATATTAACGACGAAAGGAGATATTATATGTCTCCCTCCTATTGTGTACCGCTGTTAAATACTGTGGAAAAATAAAAAACAGGGAAAATAAGTACTTAGAACTACCAATCATTATAAATACAAAAAAAAGGGTAAACACAACACTGGACTGAACCCCCTAATTGTCAAACTACTAATGTACAACAATATAGAAGAGACATAACTAGAGGTTATGCAATATGGGTGTATATCCAAAGCACGCTTCTTAGGTGTGTAATTGACATGACCAAGGATCTATTGAAATTTAAAACTATGAAAAATGTACATTACACTGCGTGATTTTACAGTACACAAACAAGAGTCTGCAATATAGAAGGGTACATTCTGCACCATGTTTGACGTCACTAGGTCACATGACCAAGGAGCTATTGAAATTTTAAATTGAGAAGAATTCATGTAAAATCTTGTCAGTTTCAAATGGACAAACTAAAGGGTGTGCAATATAGAAAGGTAGTCAGTGGACATTCTGGACCTTGTTTGAGTCAAGTAGGTCACATGACCAATGAGCTATTGAAATTCGAATGTAAAAAGTTTGTATTTTGTTTACGCTCCCTAACTAATTCAACTAGGAATACAAAATGCTGCTCACATTTCCACATGTTTATTAGCTTTGGAATAGAATCGTGAAAATAAGACCTGGGCAATGTTGTGCGCAATTTTTTCCAACGTAATGACACTTATTTGGAGACTGGCTCAAGTGGTTTGAAAGCTATTGAGGTTTGAAAGCGCGAATATCCGTCAAATATCCAGATTGAAACTGTCTTTACCTCGGTATCTAATAGGCCGAATTTAACGCAACAAATCCGAGCAGCAGCTCCAACTGTTTCCTATTGTTTTACGCGCCAGTCTGCATCAAAGAACCTGTCCTCTAATCATTCCACAGGCGAACAGTTAACGATCATCCTCTGACCTCTATACGGATACTGACCTCTCTATTCTTTGACGCACTGCTAAACGCTATCACAGAGAGTGATGAAATTGAAGACAATCATTATTTTTCCTCGGTAGGTAAATGCATCTATATGTAGGACACAACTTTACACCTTTACATTGCATGGAAATACTTGAAAAAAGTTTTAGCATCTGGTGGCAATTTGACAGCAATTCCCCCCGTCATAATATGAATAGTAGGATAAGCATTTCATTTGGGAGATCAGAATGATTACTGTCAATTTACCTTGCAATCCTTCAAACCGAAGATATCAAGATTCTTCATTTCGTTACAGCCAAAATCCCTTCAAGTCTCATTTTTATCCAAATGACGATTCGGCAACGCATTCATGTAATTCCAGGTCTGTTTAATAATATAATATTGGCATTCAAAACGTCACTGACGTTTCAATAGGCTACAACTTTATGCAATGAATATAAGAGAGGTGAAAACAATCAACAACAAAAAAATATCCTTGCTTTTGTGAAAAAGATATATTTGTTTGGATAAAATAACGGATAGATTCAAATGTTCTTGCTATTCCGACAGAGCAGGTATTGTGCCCCTGTGCAGCTGAAAGGAAAGGAAGGGAAGGAATCAGACATAATGGATGGTAAAAACTATTCGGGGAGGAGAGTGTTTGAGTGGGTGACGCTTGGAGAGGAGAGTAGGAGAGCTGAGGAGGGGCGACGCTGGCGAGAAGAAACTGAGAATCCTAAAACCTAAATAACTGTGTAGCCTTTCATTCTTTTAGAAACGTTAAAAACATGTAAGATTATGAGTGACTTTCACAATGTATCAATAACATCCAAATTAATGTGAATGTAAGGAGCTCTAAAATGATATCTGCAATGGAAAGTGAGACTTTCACCTGTTACCCACCCTGGCCCTGGATCTGGGGGGATCCTTGATTTCTCTGTCCCAGCTCTGACTCTCTTTCTTTCTTTCTGTCTGAGATGTCTCTGTTGTAGATACCTGGAGTTCTGTAGCTGTTTTCCTGTTCTGGTGTAATTCATCCAGTCAGGCTGTAGAAAGCATTAGGCCCGAACCCATTTAGACAGTCCCTCAGTTCTACACTGTTACATAACAGCCAAGCAGCGACCCAATCCCACTTGGTCCAACACAGCCACCATTATAATATGAGGTTACCATCAAAATGCTGCTGGAATTCTTATTAGTGTCTGACTGTCTGGCCTGTGTGCTGTAATGGCATGATGTCAACAGAACAGAGCAGAGCACTGGCACAGAAAGTATGGTCTCATTTCACTCTGAGGGGTTTCTGGGTATCGTCTGAATCTGTATTTTGTGATAGTTCATGGTCCAAATATGGGGTCAGGGCTGTTAGTCAGGGTTTGGAGCTCCATGGGGTCAGGGCTGGGAGACCGCCTGCTCAATTAGGCTGGAAAAGGGAGTAGTGAGTAGTGGGGGTCAGGGCTGGGAGTCTGCCTGGCTGTAAAGGTGAAAGGCAGGGGTCAGAGGCCTGGTTCCAGGAGGGTGTTTATTTTTTTCTATTTATATTTCACCTTATTTAACCAGGTAAGCCAGTTGAAAACAACTTCTCATTTTCCACTGCAACCTGGCCAAGATAAAGCAAAGAAGTGTGACAAAAACAAGAACACAGAGTTACACATGGGATAAACAAATGTACAGTCAATAACACAATAGAAATATCTATGTACAGTGTGTGAAAATGTAGTAAGATAAGGGCGGTAAGGCAATAAATAGGCCATAGAGGCGAAATAATTACAATTTATCAATAACACTGGAGTGATAGATGTGCATATGATGATGTGCAAGTAGAGATACTGGGGTGCAAAAGAGCAAAGAAAATGTATAAATAACAATATGGGGATGAGGTAGTTGGGTGTGCTATTTAATGATGGCTACAGACAGGTACAGTGATCAGTAAGCTGCTCTGACAGCTGATGCTTAGACAAGGAGATATAAGTCTCCAGATTCAGATATTTTTGCAATTCGTTCCAGTCATTGGCAGCAGAGAACTGGAAGAAAAGGTGGCCAAAGGAGGTGTTGGCTTTGGGGATGACCAGTGAAATATACCTGCTGGAGCGCCTGCTACGGGTGGGTGCTGCTATGGTGACCAGTGAGCTGAGATAAGGCGGTGCTTTATCAAGCAAAGACTTATAGATGACCTGGAGCCAGTGGGTTTGGCGACGAATATGTAGCGAGAGCCAGCCTACAGCATACAGGTCGCAGTGGTGGGTAGTATATGGGGCTTTGGTAACGAAACGGATGGCACTGTGATAGACTACATCCAATTTGCTTAGTAGAGTGTTGGAGGCTATTTTGTAAATGACATTTAGCACGCAACATTTTCCAAAAAACAGATAACCAAATAAATAAAATGGAAAGCTTCTGATGTAGGATAGTCAGTTTTACTGTGTGTAGGAGGGTATGTTTGGCAGCATGAGTGAAGTTGAGGCTTTGTGTTTTTTGCAAAATAGGAAGCTTGCTGATTCTAGATTTAATTTTGGTAAATGTGGTCTCTTTGGTCAATCTTCCAATGATCTTAATGTGAGTCTGGAAGGAGAGTTTACAGTCTAACCAGACACCTTGTCATTTTGGATGCCATCTCAGTTGTCCACATATTCTAAGTCAAAACTTGGTATTTCTGGACCAGTTTTCTTTCAAATGCTATCAATTAGTGATGCTTTTTGTGACAAAAGGAGAGCAGTCTAACCAGACACCTTGGTATTTGTAGTTGTCCACAAATTCTGGTGTCAGGTAGTGATGCAATCGGTTGAAGAGCATGTATTTAAGTTTTAATAGCATTTAAATGCAGTTGGAGGCCACGGAAGGAGTGTTGTATCGCATTGAAGCATGTTTAGAGGTTTGTTAACACAGTGTCCAAAGAAGGGCCTGATGTATACAGAATGGTGTTGTCTGCGTAGAGGTGAATCAGAGAATCACCGACCGCAAGAGCGAAATCATTGATATATATAGAGAAGAGTCGGCCTGAGAATTGAACCCTGTGGCACCCCAAATAGAGACTGCTAGAGGTCAGGACAACAGGCCCTCCAATTTAACACACTGAACTCTGTCTGAGAAGTGGTTGGTGAACCAGACGAGGCAGTCATTTGAGAAACCAAGGCTATTGAGTCTGCAAATAAGAATGCGGTGATTGACAGTCGAAAGCCTTGGCCAGGTTGATGAAGACGGCTGCACAGTACTGTATTTTATCGATGGAGGTTATGATATCGTTTAGGACCTTGAGCGTGGCTGAGGTGCACCCACGACCAGCTCGGAAACCATATTGCATAGTGGAGAAGGTATGGTGGGATTCAAAATGGTCGGTAATCTGTTTGTTAACTTGGCTTTCAAAGATTTTAGAAAGGCAGGGCAGGATGGATGTAGGTGTATAACAGTTTGGGTCTAGAGTGTCTCCCCTTTTGAAGAGGGGGATGGCCACGGCAGCTTTACAATCTTTGGGGATCTCAGATGATACGAAAGGGAGTTTGAACAGGCTAGTAATAGGGGTTGCACAATTTAGGCGGATAATTTTAGAGAGAGAGGGTCCAGATTATCTAGCCAAGCTGCTTTGTAGCTTTGTAGGGATCCAGATTTTGCAGCTCTTTCAGAACAACAGCTGTCTGGATTTGGGTGAAGGAGAAATGGGGGAGACTTGGGCAAGTTTCTGCGGGGGGTGCAGAGCTGTTGGTAGGGGTAGCCAGGTGGAAAGCCTTAGCTTTCCAAACTGACTGTGTATATTGGTTCCTGACTTCCCTAAATAGGTGCATATTGCGGGGGCTATTTGATGCTAATGCAGAACGCCACAGGATGTTTTTGTGCTGGTCAAGGGCAGTCAAGTCTGGAGTGAACCAAGGGCTATATCTGTTCTTAGTTCTACATTTTTTTGAATGGGGCATGCTTATTTAAGATGGTGAGGAAAGCACTTTTCAAGAGCAACCAGTCATCCTCTACTGACGGAATGAGGTCAATATCCTTCCAGGATACCCGAGCCAGGTATATTAGAAAGGCCTGCTCGCTGAAGTGTTTTAGGGATCGTTTGACAGTGATGAGGGGTGGTTGTTTTACCGCGGGTGTAAGGCTGGGTCAGTGGTCTTTGTGGCTGGGGCAGGGAGTGAAGGTTAGTCTGGAGCTAGGGAGGTAGGCTGGGCCTGGGTTAGGAGTAGGGGGTTAGGCCTGGCCTGGGTCAGGAGTAGGTGGGGCCAGGCTGGGCCTGGGACAGGAGTAGGGGGCCAGGCTGGGCCTGGGTTAGGAGTAGGGAGGTAGGCTAGGGCTGGGTTAGGAGTAGGGGGGTGAGGCTGGGCCTGGGTTAGGTGTATGGGGGGCCAGGCTAGGCCTGGGTTAGGAGTAGGGATGTAGGCTGTGCCTGGGTTAGGGGTAGGGGGGGCCAGGCTGGGCCTGGGTTAGGAGTAGCGAGGTAGGCTGGGCCTGGGTTAGGAGTAGGGGGGTTAGGCTGGGCCTGGGTTAGGAGAATGGGGGCCAGGCTGGGACAGGGGTAGAAGTAGGGAGGTAGGCTGGGCCTGGGTTAGGAGTAGGGGAGGCCAGACTGGGACAGGGGTAGAAGTAGGGGGGTAGGCTGGGCCTGGGTTAGGAGTAGGGGAGGCCAAGCAGGGACAGGGGTAGAAGTAGGGGGGTTAGGCTGGGCCTGGGTTAGGAGTAGGGGGGCCAGGCTGGGACAGGGGTAGAAGTAGGTGGGTTAGGCTGGGCCTGAGTTAGGAGTAGGGAAGTAGGGAGGTAGGCTGGGCCTGGGTTAGGAGTAGGAGGGGCCAGGCTGGGACAGGGGTAGAAGTAGGGGGGTAGGCTGGGCCTGGGTTAGGAGTAGGGGAGGCCAAGCAGGGACAGGGGTAGAAGTAGGGGGGTTAGGCTGGGCCTGGGTTAGGAGTAGGGGGGGCCAAGCTGGGACAGGGGTAGAAGTAGGGAGGTTAGGCTGGGCCTGGGTTAGGAGTAGGGGGGACAGGCTGGGACAGGCTGGGTGGGTTAGGCTGGGCCTGAGTTAGGAATTAGGGAGGTAGGCTAGGCCTGGGTTAGGAGTAGGGGGGACAGGCTGGGACAGGGGTAGAAGTAGGTGGGTTAGGCTGGGCCTGGGTTAGTTAGGGTGGGCCAGGCTGGGACAGGGGAAGTAGGGAGGTAGGCTGGGCCTGGGTTAGGAGTAGGAGGGGCCAGGCTGGGACAGGGGTAGAAGTAGGAGGGTTAGGCTGGGCCTGGGTTAGGAGTAGGGTGGGCCAGGCTGGGACAGGGGTAGAAGTAGGGAGGTAGGCTGGGCCTGGGTTAGGAATAGGGGGGCAGGCTGGGACAGGGGTAGAAGTAGGGGGGTTAGGCTGGGCCTGGGTTAGGAGTAGGGGGTTAGGCTGGGCCTGGGTTAGGAGTAGGGGGGGCTAGGCTGGGCCTGGGTTAGGAGTAGGGGGGGTTAGGCTGGGCCTGGGTTAGGAGAATGGGGGCCAGGCTGGGACAGGGGTAGAAGTAGGGAGGTAGGCTGGGCCTGGGTTAGGAGTAGGGGAGGCCAGACTGGGACAGGGGTAGAAGTAGGGGGGTAGGCTGGGCCTCGGTTAGGAGTAGGGGAGGCCAAGCTGGGACAGGGGTAGAAGTAGGGGGGTTAGGCTGGGCCTGGGTTAGGAGTAGGGGGGGCCAGGCTGAGACAGGGGTAGAAGTAGGGGGGTTAGGCTGGGCCTGGGTTAGGAGTAGGGGGGGCCAGGCTGGGACAGGGGTAGAAGTAGGTGGGTTAGGCTGGGCCTGGGTTAGGAGTAGGGGGGCCAGGCTGGGACAGGGGTAGAAGTGGGTGTGTTAGGCTGGGCCTGGGTTAGGAGTAGGGAGGTAGGCTGGGCCTGGGTTGGGAGTAGGGGGGGGCCAGGCTGGGACAGGGGTAGAAGTAGGTGGGTTAGGCTAGGCCTGGGTTAGGAGTAGGGGGGCAGCCTGGGACAGGGGTAGAAGTAGGGGGGTTAGGCTGGAGGTCTGCCTGGGGGCCTCTGCCTACATGGATGTCAGGCTTCCTTTAGTCATGACCTCCCTCTTCACACAGTCTTAAATCAGCATGACAACAACGAGTTACACATAACAGAGAGGCTTCAGGGCTACAGCAGACACATGGCTCTATACTGACAATACTGATGTGACAGTGGTCTGGGTTAGGAGTTGGTCATTGGTCACAGTTATACAGCAGGGAGAACAACTAGGGAGCAGCTCTGTTGGCTCCGCTGTCTGTCTATGTTGGTATGCCTGACTACAGCCCTGCCTTCCAGGTTTCAAGAACATTAACATTTCAGTGAGTCAACACTTCAATTTAATCGGTTTGAACAGAATGCTGTGAATAAGGCTACTTTAATGTGTGTCGTTTAGCGATCCAGTCAGTAAAGCTACTAACAAGGACACGTGACAGAAGCGCGATCTAAAGAGCAATAACAAACCAATACGTTATTCTGGGCTCTGTAGTCGCCTACAAATGTAGTCTGTAGCATGGATTCAGCCTATAGGACAGATGTTCATTGTCACGGACACATTGTGCTCCAGTCTTGATATAATTAAACACATTGAATTTCCTAAGTATTTCCTTTTTAACATGAAAGGGATTCCAGCTCTATTAACTAATTGGAGGCCTGGATATTGTGGCTCTATAAACAGAGAATTATGACTTCTGGGAAAATGGGAAACAGCGGAATGATTTCCCAGAGGCTGAAACAGAGACTGTCCTCACTGAAACACTGAGAGGAATAACTTAATGACAACAACACTGACAGAGAGAGAAAGAGAGTCTAGTCAAGCTCTTCCAGTCTAATAGCCTTTTAAAGTTCTGTTTAATGGCCTTACTGAAATTATTACATGATGCTTCAAAACAACATCTTCTGTCTCTATTGTGATAGCAGTAATATAGTAACAATACAGTAATAACAGTAATTGGGACAGGCACCATGTGTCCCAGTCCCTGTCCCGGTCCCAGCTAGTGTCCAGATGGAGCTGCTGACAGAACTGACTACTCCACATGGTCGTCATTACACCAGGAACAACAGGAAGCCTCACAAAGATATCTGTTGGAAACACCAGCCAGCCTATCACAGATATGGAGAACAAAGCAATAGGAACCAATACTGTCATACTTTAAGCTCAACTTCCTCCAGCAGACTGTTAAATACAGTTGATTCCTCAACCGACTCCTTATAAGTGCACATCACATCTCCAGTTTGAATTTGCTTCCTGCTCTAGATCTTTGCATACTACTGTCCATCCCATTAGACTGGTCAGTGGGCATAACAAGTCTATTCCATGGAGCCAGGAGGCTGTAAAAGCTGGAACACTGTGGAGTGGAAAACACATATCAAACGCAGCCACAGCTTTCCCAAGACAAGGATAAGGTTAGGCCAGTGGTATTCAAAGTTGTTGTCGCAACCCCATGAAACTGCAGTGGGGTCTCCAAAATGTTAGAGAAAGATCATTTGAAAAATACAATTTTATTGTGTAAGTGTATTTACTGGTACCCTTTCATTTTCATAAGGGATGAAAATGGAATGAATTGAAGGTTATTTGTTGATTAGGGTGACGAGATGGAGATGTTACATGGGAGGTGTGTGTGCGTGTCTGTGTGTGTGTGTGTGTGCGCGCGTGTGTGTGTGTGCGTGTCTGTGTGCGTGTCTGTGTGTGTGTGCGCGCGCGCGTGCGTGTGTGTGTGACAAGGTGAAGCAGTAATCTGGGGAGGTAATGTTCCGTCTGTCACATCAGGGTGCCGTGGTAGGGCTCCAGGGCTTGGCCTGATTGAAAGGTGGAACACAGTAAACACATAGTAAACACAGTAACAAGAGAGGAGAGGCATGTTCAGCAACACATTAGCAAGCAGAAAAAGGTGGGTTCTGCATGCTAATGACAGGCTGCCATGGACAAAAACACTCAAAGATGCATGAAGGAGCAGATTCTAACCTTAATCCCTAACCTTAAACCCTAACCCCCAAACCATAACCCCTAACCCCCAAACCCTTAACCCAAACCCCTAATGGACCTTACAGGGTAAGCATGCAGAAGCAGACACTGACATGGCACCTCATTCCCTCTATAGAGTGCATTACTTTTGGCTAGAGCCCTATGTGGCTAACCATACAAGGCTCAGGCTAACAGCAGGTTGGCATCAGAGAAGATATGAAGTGTGAAAATGAGCTTCAATCCCAAGGATAAGCAGGTGTGGGTTCTCCAACCTTTACCCAGCTGTTCCATTAGGCAGAGTTTCTGTGTGTGTGTGTGTGTGTGTGTGTGTGTGTGTGTGTGTGTGTGTGTGTGTGTGTGTGTGTGTGTGTGTGTGTGTGTGTGTGTGTGGTCTTATTCTTCTATCCTTGTGGGGACCTGAAATCCCCATGAGGGCAACAGCTATTTTAAGTTTAGGGGTTAGGTTTAGGGTAAGGGTAACAATTTGGGTCAGGGTTACAATTAAGGTTAGGTAAGGATGTATCTTTACACGTATTTGTATTTGTAATGAACCGTTCGGTATGGGAACCCGAATGAATATGTAAAAAAAATATACACTGCTCAAAAAAATAAAGGGAACACTAAAATAACACATCCTAGATCTGAATGAATGAAATATTCTTATTAAATACTTTTTTCTTTACATAGTTGAATGTGCTGATACCAAAATCGCACAAAAATTATCAATGGAAATCAAATTTATCAACCTATCAACATAGAGCTTGCATGTGGCAAAGTAAAATAGAAGATTACTGGATTATCTAATCAATGGAAAATGGAAATAAATGGGAAGGATATGCAACAATGACAAAGAGCCAACAGGTATGATGCTACTTAACCATCTGAATTGAGGTGTTGTTTTTTGGTACTGTAGCACAGGGAGAAGGCACATGCAGCCTCGATTATCCTAGCTAGCTATTTTAGTTCAACTGCTGCTCTCGGTTTGATGCGGTCAAGACAGGCACTACATCAGGGGTTCCTAAACGTTTTTCACTGTCACACCCTGACCATAGTTTGCTTTGTATGTTTCTATGTTTTGTTTGGTCAGGGTGTGATCTGAGTGGGCATTCTATGTTGTGTGTCAAGTTTGTCTGTTTCTGTGTTTGGCCTGATATGGTTCTCAATCAGAGGCAGGTGTGAGTCATTATCTCTGATTGGGAACCATATTTAGGTAGCCTGTTTGATGTTGGGTTTTGTGGGTGATTGTTCCTGTTCTTGTGTTAGTTTGCACCAGTTTAGGCTGTTTCGGTTTTCACGTTACGTTTATTGTTTTTGTATTGATTTGTGTTTCCTTTGGTTTATTAAACATGAATCTCAATAGCCACGCCGCATTTTGGTCCGACTCTCCTTCACCTAAAGAAAACCGTTACATTCACCCACGACCCCATTTTGATATATATTTTTTTTTTCATCACAAAACAGGAGAGCAACACCTGTCCAATGAAGTCTACAAAGAAAATATTGCATGTAACAAACAGTTACTGTTGAAGTCGGAAGTTTACATACACCTTACATACAGCCAAATACATTTAAACTCAGTTTTTCACAATTCCTGACATTTAATCCTCGTAAAAATTCCCTGTTTTAGGTCCGTTAGGATCACCACTTTATTTTAAGAACGTGAAATGTCAGAATAATAGTAGAGAGAATGATTTATTTCAGCTTTTATTTCTTTCATCACATTTCCAGTGGGTCAGAAGTTTGCATACACTCAATTAGCATTTGGTACCATTGCCTTTAAATTGTTTAACTTGGGTCAAACGTTTCGGTTAGCCTTCCACAAGCTTTCCACAATAAGTTGGGTGAATTTTGGCCCATTCCTCCTGACAGAGCTGGGGTAACTGAGTCAGGTTTGTAGGCCTCCTTGCTCGCTTACGGTTTTCCAGTTCTGCCCACAAATTCTCTATAGGATTGAGGTCAGGGCTTTGTGATGGCCACTCCAATACTTTGACTTTGTTGTCCTTAAGCCATTTTGCCACAACTTTGGAAGTATACTTGAGGTCATTGTCCATTTGGAAGACCCATTTGCAACCAAGCTTAATAAGGATTATGTAACGGTTTTCTTCTGGTGAAAGAGAGGCGGACCAAAATGCAGAGTGGTTATTTGTGTACATCTTTAATAAAGATGAAAATACAACAATCTACAAAACAAGAACCGTGGAAAACGGAAACAGTCCTATCCAGTGCCACAAAGACAGGAACAATCACCCACAAAACCCAACACAAAACAGGCTACCTAAATATGGTTCCCAATCAGAGACAATGACTAACACCTGCCTCTGATTGAGAACAATATCAGGCAAAACATAGAAATAGACAAACCAGACACACAACATAGAATGCCCACCTAGCTCACGTCCTGACCAACACTAAAAGAAGGAAAACACACAAGAACGATGCTCAGAAAGTGACAGATTAGCCCTTTTTTTTCAATTTTCGCCTAAAATTACATACCCAAATCGAACTGCCTGGAGCTCAGGCCCTGAAGCAAGGATATGCATATTCTTGGTACCATTTGAAAGGAAATACTTTTAAGTTTATGGAAATGTGAAAGGAATGTAGTATAATGTAACACAATAGATCTGGTAAAAGATAATACAAAGAAAGAAAAAAACAGTTATTTTGCTTTTCTTTTGCATTTTGTCTTTGAAATGCAAGAGAAAGAACATAATGTATTATTCCAGCTCAGGTGCCATTTAGATTTTGGCCACTAGATGGCATCAGTGTATGTGCAAAGTTTTAGTTTGATCCAATAAATCGTTGGATTTCTGTTCAAAATTTTGTATCAAGACTGCCCAAATGTGCCGAATTTGTTTATTAATAACTTCTCATGTTCAAAATTGTGCACTCTCCTCAAACAATAGAATGGTATTTTTTCACTGTAATAGCTACTATAAATTGGACAGTGCAGTTAGATTAACAAGAATGTAAGCTTTCTGCCAATATCAGATATGTCTATGTCCTCGGAAATTGTCTTGTTACTTACAACCCTATGCTAATCACATTAGCCTACGTTAGCTCAACCATCCCATGGAAGGGACACCAAAGTTATTAAACTTCCTGACTGATGTCTTGAGATGTTGCTTCAATATAGCCACATCATTTTCCTTTCTGATGATGCCATCTATCTTGTAAAGTGCACCAGTCCCTCCTGTAGCAAAGCACCCCCACAACATGATGCTGCCACCCCCGTGCTCCATGGTTGGGATGGTGTTCTTCAGTTTACAAGCCTCCCCCTTTTTCCTCTAAACATAACAATGGTCATTATGGCCAAACAGTTCTATTTTTGTTTCATCAGATCAGAGGACATTTCTCCAAAAAGTACGAGTTTGTCCCCATGTGCAGTTGCAAACCGTAGTCTGGCTTTTTTTATGGCGGTTTTGGAGCAGTGGCTTATTCCTTGCTGAGTGGCCTTTCAGGTTATGTCAATATAGGACTCATTTTACTGTGGATATAGATATTTTGTACCTGTTTCCTCCAGCATCTTCACAAGGTCCTTTGCTGTTGTTCTGAGATTGATTTAAACTTTTCACACCAAAGTACGTTCATCTCTAGGAGACAGAACGTGTCTCCTTCCTGAGAGGTATGACGGCTGCGTGGTTCTATGGACTTTATGCTTGCGTACTATTGTTTGTACAGATGAACGTGGTACTTTCAGGCGTTTGGAAAATGCTCCCAAGGATGAACCAGACTTGTGGAGGTCTACAATTATTTTTTCTGATGTCTTGGCTGAATTCTTTTGATTTTCCAATGATGTCAAGCAAAGAGGCACTGAGTTTGAAGGTAGGCCTTGAAATACATCCACAGGTACACCTCCAATTGACTCGAATGATGTCAATTAGCCTATCAGAATCTTCTAAAAGCATGACATCATTTTCTGGAATTTTCCAAGCTGGTTATAGGCACAGTCAATTTAGTGTATGTAAACTTCTGACCCACTGGAATTGTGATGCAGTGAATTATAAGTGAAATAATCTGTCTGTGAGCAATTGTTGGAAAAATGACTTGTGTCATGCACAAAGTGGATGTCCTAACCGACTTGCCAAAACTATAGTTTGTTAACAAGAAATTTGTGGAGTGGTTGAAAAGCAATTTTAATGACTCCAACCTAAGTGTATGTAAACTTCTGACTATAGTTTACTAAGTGTATGTAAACTTCTGACCAACTATGTATTTTTTATTATTTATTTATTTATTTCACCTTTACTTAACCAGGTAAGCGAGTTGAGAACAAGTTCTCATTTACAACTGCGACCTGGCCAAGATAAAACAAAGCAGTGTGACACAAACAACAGTCCAGAGTTACACATGGAATAACCAAGCATACAGTCAATAACACAATAGGGAAAAAAATAAAGTCTATATACAGTGTGTGCAAATGGCGCAAACATATTACCTGCAGCATGGTCAAGAGAGTTAATGTTTTTGACAGTTTACTAAACACATACTTATTTAGAACCACAGAGTTACAGCGCAAAATCAATCAACTCATAATTAGCACAGGACAGTATGCAAGTGTGTGTGCATGGACTTTGCAGATGTATTTCTAACATGTGCAGCACATAGTATTTGTTTTACAGTCCTTCTTTGGGGGGCAGAATTGGCATCTCCTCCTCTTGCCTGCCCCAGCTGCAGCCTCAGGTGGATCAGGACAAGATTCAGCCCCCTGAACAGCTTTCACAAGCGCTGTAAAGGCTGCTGTGCGGGAGAGGCACTCCCTTCTTTGAATGTGTGGGGTTAGTGCCTTTCACAGCTGCTCCAGGAACACCCTCTTGTCCTCTTGTTCCACTTATCAGGCATCCAGATAGGGTTGATCTTGTTCCATATTACGAAGGCTTTGTATGAGGACACATCAATGATGTTATGGAAGATGACCAGGGGCCAGCAGACAGTCATCCTCCTGCAGCTGTAAATTCCAATCACCTTGTCCAGGTTGTCCACGCCTCCTTTGTAGTGCTTGTAGTCCAAGATGAAGGCTGGCTTCCTGTCCTCACGATCACTGATCTCAGCCATTTTGTGCAGTGTGCTCAGGAGGACCACATTCTTGTTCCTCTTTGGGAGGTAAGAAACTCGAGTGGTGGTGGGGGTGAAGGCAAACTTTGATGAGAAGGCCTCTCTCCCCCTTGTTGCGAGGAGTGCAGGGGGGAACTCAGGCTTGTTTTTTCTAACTGTGCCAACCATGGTGATCCTCCTCTTCAGGAGCTGCTGGCTGAGTTCAATCAGTAGCACACATAATCTCAATTTCTCAGTGTGTGTGTGTGTGTATATGTGTGTGTGTGTGTCTGTGTGTCTGTCTGTCTGTCTTTGTGTTTTTTTGTGGTGTGTAAATTATTTTATAACTGCCGGGTAAAAAATGACCCTAAGTCAATCTCTGTACCCTGGTGGTGTACAGCTTTCATGGAAATATGAACACAGGCGTTTCACTTTTTCTAATGTTCGGGTCACTCTAGGAAAAGTCATCAAATTTAAAGTTGGTTAAGTTAAGGTTTTCTCTAGAGGTCGACCGATTTATGATTTTTCAACGCCGATATCGATACCGATTAATCGTCCAATTTTTTAAATGTTTTTGTAATAATGCCAATTACAACAATACTGAATGAACACTTATTTTAACTTAATATAATACATCAATAAAATAAATTTAGCCTCAAATAAATAATGAAACATGTTCCATTTGGTTTAAATAATGCAAAAACAAAGTGGAGAAGAAAGTAAAAGTGCAATATGTGCCATGTAAGAAAGCTAACGTTTCAGTTCCTTGCTCAGAACATGAGAACATATGAAAGCTGGTGGTTCCTTTTAACATAAGTGTTCAATATTCCCAGGTAAGACGTTTTAGGTTGTAGTTATTATAGGAATTATAGGACTATTTCTCTCTATACCATTTGTATTTCATTAACCTTTGACTATTGGATGTTCTTATAGGCACTTTAGTATTTCCAGTGTAACAGTATAGCTTCCGTCTCTCTCCTCGCTCCTATCTAGGCTCGAACCAGGAACACCAGGAACACAACAGCCACCCTCGAAGCAGCGTTACCCATGCAGAGCAAGGGGAGCAACCACTCCAAGTCTCAGAGCGAGTGACGTTTGAAACGCCATTAGCGCGCACCCCGCTAACTAGCTAGCCATTTCACATCGGTTACACCAGCCTAATCTCGGGAGTTTGTAGGCTTGAAGTCATAAATAGCTGCTGGCAAACGCACAAAAGTACTGTTTGAATGAATGCTTACAAGCCTGCTGGTGCCTACCATCGATCAGTCAGACTGCTCTATCAAATCTTAGTTATAACTAAGACTTAGTTATAACATAATAACACACAGAAATACGAGCCTTAGGTCATTAATATGGCAGAATCCGGAAACTATCATCAAATCAAATCAAATTTTATTTGTCACATACACATGGTTAGCAGATGTTAATGCGAGTGTAGCGAAATGCTTGTGCTACTAGTTCCGACAATGCAGTAATAACCAACAAGTAATATAACTAACAATTCCAAAACTACTGTCTTATACACACAAGTGTAGGGGGATAAAGAATATGTATATAAAGATATATGAATGAGTGATGGTACAGAGCGGCATAGGCAAGATACAGGAGATGGTATCGCGTACAGTATATACATATTAGATGAGTATGTAAAAAAGTGGCATAGTTAAAGTGGCTAGTGATACATGCATTACATAAAGATGCAGTAGATGATATAGAGTACAGTATATGCGTATACATATCAGATGAATAATGTAGGGTATGTAAACATTATATTAGGTAGCATTGTTTAAAGTGGCTAGTGATGTATTTTACATAATTTCCCATCAATTCCCATTATTAAAGTGGCTGGAGTGTTGGCAGCAGCCACTCAATGTTAGTGGTGGCTGTTTAACAGTCTGATGGCCTTGAGATAGAAGCTGTTTTTCAGTCTCTCGGTCCCAGCTTTGATGCACCTGTACTGACCTCGCCTTCTGGATGATAGCGGGGTGAACAGGCAATGGCTCGGGTGGTTGTTGTCCTTGATGATCTTTATGGCCTTCCTGTAACATCGGGTGGTGTAGGTGTCCTGGAGGGCAGGTAGTTTGCCCCCGATGATGCGTTGTGCAGACCTCACTACCCTCTGGAGAGCCTTACGGTTGTGGGCGGAGCAGTTGCCGTACCAGGCGGTGATACAGCCCGCCAGGATGCTCTCGATTATGCATCTGTAGAAGTTTGTGAGTGCTTTTGGTGACAAGCCGAATTTCTTCAGCCTCCTGAGGTTGAAGAGGCGCTGCTGTGCCTTCTTCACGATGCTGTCTGTGTGGGTGGACCAATTCAGTTTGTCTGTGATGTGTATGCCGAGGAACTTAAAACTTACTACCCTCTCCACTACTGTTCCATCGATGTGGATAGGGGGGTGTTCCCTCTGCTGTTTCCTGAAGTCCACAATCATCTCCTTAGTTTTGTTGACGTTGAGTGTGAGGTTATTTTCCTGACACCACACTCTGAGGGCCCTCACCTCCTCCCTGTAGGCCGTCTCGTCGTTGTTGGTAATCATGCCTACCACTGTTGTGTCGTCCGCAAACTTGATGATTGAGTTGGAGGCGTGCTTGGCCACGCATTCGTGGGTGAACAGGGAGTACAGGAGAGGGCTGAGAGCGCACCCTTGTGGGGCCCCAGTGTTGAGGAACAGCGGGGTGGAGATGTTGTTGCCTACCCTCACCACCTGGGGGAGGCCCGTCAGGAAGTCCAGTACCCAGTACCCTGCACAGGGCGGGGTCGAGACCCAGGGTCTCGAGCTTGATGTCGAGCTTGGAGGGTACTATGGTGTTCAATGCCGAGCTGTAGTCGATGAACAGCATTCTCACATAGGTATTCCTCTTGTCCAGATGGGTTAGGGCAGTGTGCAGTGTGGTTGAGATTGCATCGTCTGTGGACCTATTTGGGCGGTAAGCAAATTGGAGTGGGTCTAGGGTGTCAGGTAGGGTGGAGGTGATATGGTCCTTGACTAGTCTCTCAAAGCACTTCATGATGACGGAAGTGAGTGCTACGGGGCAGTAGTCGTTTAGCTCAGTTACCTTAGCTTTCTTGGGAACATGAACAATGGTGGCCCTCTTGAAGCATGTGGGAACAGCAGACTGGGATAGGGATTGATTGAATATGTCCGTAAACACACCAGCCAGCTGGTCTGCGCATGCTCTGAGGGTGCGGCTGGGGATGCCATCTGGGCCTGCAGCCTTGCGAGGGTTAACACGTTTAAATGTTTTACTCACCTCGGCTGCAGTGAAGGAGAGTCCGCATGTTTTGGTTGCAGGCCGTGTCAGTGGCACTGTATTCTCCTCAAAGCGGGCAAAAAAGTTATTTAGTCTGCCTGGGAGCAAGACATCCTGGTCCGTGACGGGGCTGGTTTTCTTTTTGTAATCCGTGATTGACTGTAGACCCTGCCACATACCTCTTGTGTCTGAGCCGTTGAATTGAGATTCTACTTTGTCTCTATACTGACGCTTAGCTTGTTTGATTGCCTTGCGGAGGGAATAGCTACACTGTTTGTATTTGTTCATGTTTCCGGTCACTTTGCCCTGATTAAAAGCAGTGGTTTGCGCTTTCAGTTTCACGCGAATGCTGCCATCAATCCACGGTTTCTGGTTTAGGAATGTTTTAATCGTTGCTATGGGAACGACATCTTCAACACACGTTCTAATGAACTCGCACACCGAATCAGCGTATTCGTCAATGTTGTTGTCTGACGCAATACGAAACATATCCCAGTCCACGTGATGGAAGCAGTCTTGGAGTGTGGAATCAGATTGGTCGGACCAGCGTTGGACAGACCTCAGCGTGGGAGCTTCTTGTTTTAGTTTCTGTCTGTAGGCAGGGATCAACAAAATGGAGTCATGGTCAGCTTTTCCGAAAGGAGGGCGGAGCAGGGCCTTATTTGCGTCGCGGAAGTTAGAATAGCAATGATCCAAGGTTTTGCCAGCCCTGGTTGCGCAATCGATATGCTGATACAATTTAGGGAGTCTTGTTTTCAGATTAGCCTTGTTAAAATCCCCAGCTACAATGACTGCAGCCTCAGGATGTATGGATTCCAGTTTGCAAAGAGTCAAATAAAGTTCGTTCAGAGCCATCAATGTGTCTGCTTGGGGGGGAATATATACGGCTGTGATTATAATCAAAGAGAATTCCCTTGGTAGATAATGTGGTCGACATTTCATTGTGAGGAATTCTAAATCAGGTGAACAGAAGGACTTGAGTTCCTGTATGTTTTTGTGACCACACCACATCTCGTTAGCCATAAAGCATTCGCCCCCGCCCCTCTTCTTACCAGAAAGATGTTTGTTTCTGTCGGCGCGATGCGTGGAGAAACCAGCTGGCTGCACCGACTCCGATAGCGTCTCTCCAGTGAGCCATGTTTCCGTGAAGCAAAGAACGTTACAGTCTCTGATGTCCCTCTGGAATGCTACCCTTGCTCGGATTTCCTCAACCTTGTTGTCAAGAGACTGGACATTGGCGAGAAGTATACTAGGGAGTGGTGCACGATGTGCCCGTCTCCGGAGTCTGACCAGAAGACCGCTTCGTTTCCCTCTTTTACGAAGTTGTTTTTTTGGGTCGCCGGCTGGTATCCATTCCGTTGTCCTGGGTGAAATTCAGAAGACAGGATCCGCTTCGCGAAAGTCATATTCTTGGTCGTACTGATGGTGAGTTGACGCTGCTCTTATATTCAGTAGTTCTTCTCGACTGTATGTAATGAAACCTAAGATGACCTGGGGTACTAATGTAAGAAATAACACGTCAAAAAACAAAAAACTGCATAGTTTCCTAGGAACGCGAAGCGAAGCGGTCATCTCTGTCGGCGCCGGTGATGAATGCATCTCAAAAACAAGACGTTTATTCTTTCAGTGAAATACGGAACCGTTCCGTATTCTATCTAGCGGGTGGCATCCATAAGTCTAAATATTCCTGTTACATTGCACAACCTTCAATGTTATGTCATAATTGCATAAAATTCTGACAAATTAGGCAGCCCAAACTGTTGCATATACCCTGACTGCATGCAATGAACGCAAGAGAAGTGACACAATTTCACCTGGTTAATATTGCCTGCTAACCTGGATTTCTTTTAGCTAAATATGCAGGTTTAAAAATATAGACTTCTGTGTATTGATTTTAAGAAAGGCATTGATGTTTATGGTTATGTACACACTGGAGCTCTGATCAGGCCCTACACCCAAACAAGGGCACTGCGTTCATCCACCTCTGGCCTGCTCGCCTCCCTACCACTGAGGAAGTACAGTTCCCGCTCAGCCCAGTCAAAACTGTTCGCTGCTCTGGCCCCCCAATGGTGGAACAAACTCCCTCACGACGCCAGGACAGCGGAGTCAATCACCACCTTCCGGAGACACCTGAAACCCCACCTCTTCAAGGAATACCTAGGATAGGATAAGTAATCCTTCTCACCCCCCTCCCCCTTAATGATTTAGATGCACTATTGTAAAGTGGCTGTTCCACTGGATGTCAGAAGGTGAATTCACCAATTTGTAAGTCGCTCTGGATAAGAGCGTCTGCTAAATGACTTAAATGTAAATGTAAATGTGGAGCAACTGCACGCACCGCATCGATTATATGCAGCTAGTAATATCACCAACCATGTGTAGTTAACTAGTGATTATGATTGATTGATTGTTTAATATAAGATAAGTTTAATGCTAGCTAGCAACTTACCTTGGCTTCTACTGCATTCGCGTAACAGGCAGGCTCCTCGTGGAGTGCATTGGACTAGTTAACTGTAAGGTTGCAAGATTGAATCCCCCGAGCTGACAAGGTAAACATCTGTCGTTCTGCCCCTGAACGAGGCAGTTAACCCACCGTTTCTAGGCTGTCATTGAAAATAAGAATGTGTTCTTAACTGACTTGCCTTGTTAAATAAAGACGGTGAATAAAATTAAATAAAAATGGCCAAATCGGTGTCCAAAAATACAGATTCCCGATTGTTATGATAACTCTAGTTTTCTCTGCTGTTAAACATAGTAGAGGGTAATGTTTACCCTTAAGACAACACAAGAAAGCCAAGTCAATAAACAGATCACTGACCATCTCGAATCCCACCGTACCTTCTCCGCTGAGGCAATCTGGTTTCCGAGCCGGTCACGGGTGCACCTCAGCCACGCTCAAGGTACTAAACGATATCATAACCGCCATCGATAAAAGACAGTACTGTGCAGCCGTCTTCTTCGACCTGGCCAAGGCTTACGACTCTGTCAATCACCATATTCTTATCGGCAGACTCAGTAGCTCGGTTTTTCTAATGACTGCCTTGCCTGGTTCACCAACTACTTTGCAGACAGAATTCAGTGTGTCAAATCGGAGGGCATGTTGTCCGGTCCTCTGGCAGTCTCTATGGGGGTGCCACAGGGTTCAATTCTCAGACCGACTCTTTTCTCTGTATATATCAATGATGTTGCTCTTGCTGCGGGCGATTCCCTGATCCACATCTACGCAGACGACACTATTCTGTATACTTCTGGCCCTTCCTTGGACACTGTGCTATCTAACCTACAAACAAGCTTCAATGCCATACAACACTCCTTCCGTGGCCTCCAACTGCTCTTAAACGCTAGTAAAACCAAATGCATGCTTTTCAACCGTTCGCTGCCTGCACCCGCACGCCCGACTAGCATCACCACCCTGGATGGTTCCGACCTAGAATATGTGGACATCTATAAGTACCTAGGTGTCTGGCTAGACTGTAAAATCTCCTTCCAGACTCATATCAAACATCTCTAATCTAAAATCAAATCTAGAGTCGGCTTTCTATTTTGCAACAAAGCCTCCTTCACTCACGCCGCCAAACTTACCCTCGTAAAACTGACTATCCTACCGATCCTCGACTTCGGCGACGTCATCTACAAAATAGCTTTCAATACTCTACTCAGCAAACTGGATGCAGTTTATCACAGTGCCATCCATTTTATTACTTTAGCACCTTATACCACCCACCACTGCAACTTGTATGCTCTAGTCGGCTGGCTCTCGCTACATATTCGTCGCCAGACTCACTGGTTCCAGGTCATCTACAAGTCCATGCTAGGTAAAGCTCCGCCTTATCTCAGTTCACTGGTCACGATGGCAACACCCACCCGTAGCACGTGCTCCAGCAGGTGTATCTCACTGATCATCCCTAAAGCCAACACCTCATTTGGCCGCCTTTCCTTCCAGTTCTCTGCTGCCAGTGACTTGAATGAATTGCAAAAATCGTTGAAGTTGGAGACTTTTATCTCCCTCACCAACTTTAAACATCGGCTATCTGAGCAGCTAACCGATCGCTGCAGCTGTACATAGTCCATCGGTAAATAGCCCACCCAATTTACCTACCTCATCCCCATATTGGTTTTATTTATTTACTTTTCTGCTCTTATGCACACCAGTATCTCTACCTGCACATGACCATCTGATAATTTATCACTCCAGTGTTAATCTGCTAAATTGTAATTATTCGCCTACCTCCTCATGCCTTTTGCACACAATGTATATAGACTTTTTCTTTCTGTGCTATTGACTTGTTTATTGTTTACTCCATGTGTAACTCTGTGTTGTTGTCTGTTCACACTGCTATGGCCAGGTCGCAGTTGTAAATGAGAACTTGTTCTCAACTAGCCTACCTGGTGAAATAAAGGTGAAATAAAAAATAAAAATAAAATTTAAAAAAGGGTTAAGTCAAAACCACAAGTCCAAATCCCCATCTCCATCCATGGCTTCGGAAAGGGCCGGTTTAGCAAGCTAGCTACCTCGGGGCACCAACATAAGCAGACCACAAACAGACATTTTGCTTAGGAAGTGATTTCATTGGTCTGAAGCCATATCCAAACTGGCCTCCCTCAAGGGGGCATTTGCTGCACCAGGACAACCCAAGGTTGAGCTCAGCTCAACGCTGATTGCCTAATTATTTGTTATGTTTTGTAGGAAGGGAGGCCAAATGTTTGCTGGCATCAATCAATCAAATGCTACGGTGGCAACATGTCGTGTCTCTTTTGGTCCAGACAGCATCAGATACATGGGCTACACATACTGAGACAGAGGGGTGCTGTTTCCCTCGCTTGGATGATTTCTCCGGTGAGATTCAGCCACTTGCGAATTTACACAAAATATACTTCTTCGCTTAAGTTTTCATGGAGGAGTTGGGAATAAAAATGTGTTCCCATCGCATTTTCACCTTTACTGATAGTTTGTCAAAAAAACATTTGAGGTAAATAGCAACTGTGCCTACTCTGGTCTTTGCACGTTAGCCAACATCTCACAGATACAGTGCAGGTAGGCTGTGTGGGTAGACTAGTCCCTATGATGAGATTATTATGGATAAGAGCAAGAATATTGTTATTTTTCTAACAGTAGTCAAGCATCGATCATCATGCCACCAGAATAAGACCCTCAATATTTATTGGAAATGAGCATCAAGATCACTGTGCACTTTCACCACCCTGTGAAGTTCATCGTAACTTATTTTATCTGTAGCCTACTAAACTGCATGGTTTACGGAGTCATAGTGGGAGGACCACACCCCATATCATTGCGTGACTCCAAGTTTACTTTGGTATGATGGTTTTTAAGTCAATATTGGTGCATAAAGGCTTTACCATCATTTCACGCATAATTAATTTGACAGACACAGAAATACCCCCACCATATCAAATGAACAAATTATCTGTCGCACCGAAACTTCCTGTTTCCATCACAGCTGTTGTAATACACTATGAAAAAAAATCTGTGGATGGAAACGTGGATACAGATTATGTTCTTTTCCCCCCAATCTGATTTAGTGCCTGGTCTTGTCCACTCTGTTCTATTGAGGCTTATGGGCGTTGTAGAGGGAAACAGAAGACACATATGTATTCCTGAGAATACATATACATATACATTCCTCATAATATTTTGTAGCTTAAACGGTTCAAAAGATAGAGCCACATTTGTAGGAAGAAAACAGAAACCGTTCTGTTTATTACAACCACATCTAGCGGTTAATAGAGGTTACTGACATAACCCCGGTTCTATGAACCAAGCACATTTCTTTACATTTCATTTCAGAGTTTCTCTAGCGACACCATCAAAATCCCACATGGGGGTGCAACCTCTAGTTTGGGAAATGCTGTAATGAGTAATCATATTGGATGAGAAATAACATAGCTATGACTAGCTAGAAGTTTGTCTACTAGTGCGAGTCGGCATGGTATGGTTTGTTCCTGTCTCTCTGTCTCTCCCTCCCTCCTCCTTGTTGGAGTGTCACTCACTCACAGTACACACATTGCAAGGTCCCCAATGCAGCTACTAGAATGTCTCTCCCTCGCACTTTATCAGCTCTGGTTAATAAAGTAGCTTACAAATGGACATTTCTGCTGCTTCCCTCACTCGGATCGGACCGGGTTTGGGGCCAATCAGATCTATACTGGTCTAGTTGTCTTTGGGTCCATTTCAGAATGGGTCTAACTTTTTGTACCCGTAAAGACCTCTACTTGAGAGGCCCAACATAACAATCCCTGTCACAACAGATAATGCCAGGAATATTGTGAATGATGTCACAACAGACAATACCAGAACATTGTGAATGCTGTCACAGAAGCTGGACTTGAAAAAAAATGTAACTATAGTAACTGTTGGCATTTCATTTTCCCTCTGTACCCGAACCGAATCGAACCATGACCCCAAAACTGCAATATGTACCAAACTTTGGTGAACCGTTACACACCTATGGTTAGGGGTTAAGCGTTAGTTAAGGGGTCAAGGTTAGGGTTAATGGTTCGAGAAAATAAGATTTTGAATGGATATCAGTTTTAGGCCCCCACAAGGATAAAAAACAAGTGTGTGTGTGTGTGTGTGTGTGTGTGTGTGTGTGTGTGTGTGTGTGTGTGTGTGTGTGTGTGTGTGTGTGTGTGTGTGTGTGTGTGTGTGTGTGTGTGTGTGTGTGTGTGTGTGTGTGTGTGTGTGTGTGTGTGTGTGTGTGTGTGTGTGTGTGTGTGTGTGCGTGTGTGCGTGGAGAGTATGTTCGCGTAGTGCGTCGATAGACCATGTCGATACTAATAGGATCAGCTTTTTCTCCACTCAAATCTTACCTTAACAATGTCTACCAGAGCTGTTGCCAGATAAATTTATATTCATTCCTCTACCATAAGCCGCCTCCAGTACATCCAACCTGCATCACAACATTTTATTGATGGCAATTTGAATGCACAGATATACCGTAACAAGGCACCTCATGTTTCAGCATAATAATGCACAGCCCCATGTCACAAGGATCTGTACACAATTCCTGGAAGCTGAAAATGTCCCAGTTCTTCCATGGCCTGCATACACATCAGACATGTCACCCATTGAGCATGTTTGGGATGCTCTGTGTTGACGTGTACGACAGCGTGTTCCAGTTCCCGCCAAAATCCAGCAAATTTGCATAGCCATTGAAGAGGGGTGCGATAACATTCCACAGGTCACAATCAGCAGCCTGATTAACTCTATGGGTAGGAGATGTGTCGCACTGCATGAGGCAAATGGTGGTCACACCAGATACTGACCGGTTTTCTGATCTACGCCCTAATCTTTTTTTAGGTGTCTGTGACCAACAGATGCATATCTGTATTCCCAGTCATGCAAAATCCATAGATGAGGGCCTAATTTATTTATTTCAACTGACTGATTTCCTTTTAAGAACTGTAACTCAGTAAAATCTTTTGAAATTGTTGCATGTTGCGTTTATATTTTTGTTCAGTGACTATATTATTATTTATATTATTGTCCCATTCACTTCTCTTGACCTGCACTGTTTGGAGCTTAAAAATGTCACTGTACCCTGCAATGACATGCATGTGACTAATGACCCTGTGCATGTGTCTCTAATCTAACCACAGTGCGAGAGTGGCAACAGATGAATGAATAACTGTGCGCATGGGAATATAGAGCGTCTGATGAGATCAAAGCAAAAATGGCCAACAACAAAGTAAGAGAGTAAACATTGTTTCTAGTTGAGGTTAGTTACAAGTCAAGTGTCCTGGTTTCGCATCAGTTCGAAAGGTTAACAAGTGACTGAAGTGACTGCCTGGGAGCTGTGTGGGAGAGCCATGCAGATCAGCTCAATCAGACCTCCAACAGAAAGGTGTCAATTCTGCCAAAGAGAGGACTGCATGAAAAATTCTGCATGCATGCATGTCTAGGATTGGACAAAACAGATTTAAAGGAGTTTTATGTCAAATTAAATGGCCATTAGTCTCACGTGGGAATTCTTGTGTCATCACATTTTCCTGACTGAAAATGAGAAATTATTTGTAATAGTTATCGTTTTTTTCCAGGGCATCTTGTCTTGTTAGCATCATATTTTCTGGGGGGGTCAGGAAAAATCGGTAGTTGGCGGGTATTTTATTTTTATAGTTATTGTTGACTAAATTAACACCGGAAGGCTGCTGACTCTGTGTGTGTGTGTTTGTGCGTATGTGTGTGTGTGTGTGTGTGTGTGTGTGTGTGTGTGTGTGTGTGTGTGTGTGTGTGTGTGTGTGTGTGTGTGTGTGTGTGTGTGTGTGTGTGTGTGTGTGTGTGTGTGTGTGTTGCGCCCCACCGACAACTGGATGTAAAGCCAGCTCAGTTCTCTGGCAGACACAGCAGACCCATTGAGAGAGAGGGGGGCAGGAGAGGAGAGGAATGAGAAAATAGGAGAGGGAACGAGGAGATGAGAGGGAGTGAGGAGAGATGGGAATGATACTGTCTGATGATTGATTAGTCCAACATATGTTTTTTGTGTTCATACTGTACAGGAGATTTCAACACATACTGATGATTTCCCTCTGCAGTCAGTGAATCATACTCTATCTAGCACACTGTCCTCAGTAGTTTACAATGTCTCAGAGATCATTGGTCTGCTAACTTGACTCTGCAGAAAATATACGAGGCAAGGCGAGTAGTGCTGTTACTGCAATTCCAGTAAGTGATAAACCATCCAGACAGATGAGGGTATGTGAGGTGGGTTGGATGATAGAAGGATCTGCCCATCCCTCTGTTTTCTCCTCCTGGACCTTGTCCCACCTCTACTTCCTCTCTGGGTTATAGGCAGAAGGCCGCAGACTCTAATTTAAAACGGATACATACTCACCCAACACAGACAGCTCTTTGAGGTGGACACTGAAATAGTGTCTCTGAGGTGGACACTGAACAGCTTCTACCCCCAAGCAAGCCATACGACTGCTAAATAGATAGTTAAATAAAATACTGTAGCTACCCGGACAACAGTGTATTCGGAAAGTATTCAGACCCTTTGAATTTTTACACATTTTGTTACGTTACAGCCTTATTCTTATTCTTCCTGTCCGGGTTGGTGCCCCCCTCGGGTTCGTGCCATGGGGGAGATCTTCGTGGGCTATACTCGGCCTTTTCTCAGGGTAGTAGGTTGGTGGTTGAAGATATCCCTCTAGTGGTGTGGGGCCTGTGCTTTGGCAAAGTGGGTGGGGTTATATCCTGCCTGTTTGGCCCTGTCCGGGGGTATCATCTGACAGGGCCACAGTGTCTCCCGACCCCTCCTGTCTCAGCCTCCAATATATATGCTGCAGTAGTTTATGTGTCGGGGGGCTAGGGTCAGTCTGTTAAGTCTGGAGTATTTCTCCTGTCTTATCCAGTGTTCTGTGTGAATTTAAGTATGCTCTCTAATTCTCTCTCTTTCTTTTTCTCTCTTTCTCCTTCTCTCTCTCTCTTTCGCTCTCTCTTCTCTCGGAGGAACTGATCCCTAGGACCATGCCTCAGACTACCTGGCCTGATGACTCCTTGCTGTCCCCAGTCCACCTGGTCATGCTGCTGCTCCAATTTCAACTGTTCTGCGTACAGTTATGGAACCCTGACCTGTTCACTGGATGTGCTACCTTGTCCTGGACCTGCTGTTTTATACTCTCTCTACCGCACCTGCTGTCTCTAACTCTGGCATTTCTCCTGATGTGCTGACCTGTTACACCCTCTACAACCACTGTGATTATTATTGTCTGACCCTGCTGGTCATCTATGAACGTTTTGAACATCTTGGCCATGTTCTGTTATAATCTCCACCCGGCACAGCCAGAAGAGGACTGACCACCCCTCAGAGCCTGGTTCCTCTCTAAGTTTTTCCTAGCCACGGTGCTTCTACATCTGCATTGCTTTCTCTTTGGGGTTTTAGGCTGTTTTTTGTGACATCAGCTGATGTAAGAAGGGCTTTATAAATACATTTGATTGATTGATTTGACTGAAATATCACATTTACGTAAGTATTCAGACCTTTTACTTAGTACTTTGTTGAAGCACCTTTGGCAGCGATTACAGACTACAGACTCCTTGGGTATTGAGCTACAAGCTTGGCACACCTGTATTTAGGGACTTTCTCCTATTCTTTTCTGCAGATCCTCAAGGTCTGTCAGGTAGGGTGGGGAGCATCGCTGTACAGCATTTTACAGGCCTCTCCAGAGATGTTAGATTGGGTTCAAGTCCGGGCTCTGGCTGGGCCACTCAAGGACATTCAGAGACTTGTCCCGAAGCCACTCCTGTGTTGTCTTGGCTGTGTGCTTAGGGTTGTTGTCCTGTTGGAAGGTGAACCATCGCCCCAGTCTGAGGTCTGGAGCGCTCTGGAGCATGTTTTCATCAAGGATCTTTCTGTACTTTACTTCGTTCATCTTTCCTTAAATTCTGACTAGTCTCCCAGTCCCTGCCGCTGAAAAGCATCCCCACAGCATGATTCTGCCACCACTATCCTTCACCGTAGGGATGGTGCCAGGCTTCGTCCAGACATTAATCTTGGCATACAGGCCAAAGAGTTCGATCTTGGTTTCATCAGACCAGATAATCTTGTTTCTCATTATCTGAGTCCTTTAGGTGCCTTTAAGCAAACTCCAAGTGGGCTGTCATGTGCCTTTTACTGGTCTGATTGTTGGAGTGCTGCAGAGATGGTTGTCCTTCTGGAAGTGAAAAATAGTGGTAGCGTTGTAGAGAATCGAAGAACCATGAATGTAATAAGAAACGTTAGGTGCTGGCTTAAGGCCGGTAGCAACCACTTTAGAATGTCCGGATAAGAACAAGCATGAGGCGGATGTACAGGTTAATGGGAGTTTAATGGAAGAAGATGTCCAGATGTACACACATCGGACCACTCATGGTTTAGATACCTGCGAATCATGTCCAGTGAGAACTGACATTGATAATGTGGTCGTTTAGATGCATGCACAATTAAACATCAGTCATACAGGGATTCAGTGCCGAGGAGGAAAAGTTCAGCAGGAGGGAAAACTGTGGAAGTGCTCATCAGGATGGGGAAAGCATGTTTCTGACCACACAGCACTGGGGTCATAGACCAACTGAAACTGAAATCCCGGGAATCAAGGCTACTGATAGGCTGAACAAGATGTGGTGATAACTATTTGGCGTGACCTTGACCAATAAGACAAACAAAACTATGGGTCCTCTGAATAGGAGACTAAGCTGCACGACTGGAATTAACCATAAAGGATAGCTAGAATCAGCTGACTGAAGCTGGCCGTTTTAACAGGAAGGTGCTCCCATCTCCACAGAGGAACTCTGGAGCTCTGTCAGAGTGACCATCGGGTTCTTGGTCACCTCACTGGTACCCTTCCCCAGATCTATGTCTCGACACAATCCTGTCTCGGCGCTCTATGGACAATTCCTTCGACCTCATGGCTTGGTTTTTGCTCTGACATGCACTGTCAACTGTGGGACCTTATATAGACAGGTGTGTGCCTTTCCAAATCAGGAAACAGGATGTACCTGTGCTCATTTTCGAGTCTCATAACAAATGGTCTGAATACTTATAAGGTATTTCTGTTTTTTTTGTGGGTTTTTTTACATTTGCAAACATTTATAAAAACCTGTTTTCTGGTTTGTCATTATGGGGTATTGTCTGAAAAATAAAAATAAATCTAATATAAATAAATCTTTAGAATAAGGCTGTAATGTAACAAAATATGGAAACAGTCAAAGGGTCTGAATACTTTCCGAATGCACAGTATCTGCATTGACCATTTTTGCAGAAACTTTTTTGACTCATCGCATATGCTGCTGCTACTGTTTACAATGTGTCACTTTATTCCTAGTTATATGTACGTATCTACCTCAATAACATCGTACCTCTGCACATTGACTCAGGGATGGTTCCCCTTGTATAATGTCAAGTTATCCTTACTCATTGTATATCTATTATTACTTTTATTAAGATGTGTTTGACTTTTAAATTATTTCTCTATTTTCTGTCTCTGTGCATTGTTGGGAAGGGCCACAAGTAAGCATTTCACTCTTTAGTCCACACTTGTTTTTTACAAAGCATGTGACAAATACAATTTGATTTGATTTGACACCTGCCAGTATCAAGCCTTGTCTCTGAGATATTATCACCTCTGTTGCTAGGACCCTCTATTATCACCACTGTTACTTCTATTAGCATCCAGTGGGGGTTCCCAAAGCCATCATAGCTAAAGTAGTTCATTATTTCACTCCAATCCGCAAGAGAGTTATCGTTATAAAACCGATAAAATATTCTATGCGTGAGCAAACATACTTCATAAAATGAGGCACTTTGCTGTTCTAGGATATGCGTGAGTCTGGGTTGCCGAGAGATGAGGCTCTGGGAAGCCCACCCGCCTCAGGCTGTACAGAGTTTACAATATAGATATTCTCACTGTTATCATTAGATCCTGGCAGAGGAGTGAGACAGGCTTTTACCTACAGTCAAGCAGAGTTGGAACAGATTTCAAGCTCCTTTTCCAAAGTATAACTATAAAACCCACAGCTGCTATCAAGACTTTCGCTTACTGGGGACCATAGACATTGATGAAAATGAGAGCTGAGCTCTAGATTTGGAGAGAGAGGGCTAACTGGCTTATGCAATGCAGGTCTCCTGGAGTCTCTTGGATAAACATGTTTTTTTATAAGAACAGATTAAATGCTGCTCTATCATGTTGTAAACTGGCCTGACAAACAGCAGACAGGTGGTTTAGTAGCGCTGGGCTCTGGGAGCAGACCGACATTTACCATTACACTAAGAAATTGCTGTAAATGTACTACCGTAATTCTATATTACTGTACAGTGTTGTAAAGAGCAATGCATTATGGGGACTCACTGGCATTCCACTATGCTGCTGTAACATTTTACAGTAAAGTACAGTGAATTATAGTGCATTGTGGGGAAATGTTGTGGGCGGCGATATAATCTCTGGCTCATTAACATATTTTGAGGCGTGCCATGTAAGAGGATATATTTGTTGCACCGATTAGTGAGAATGCTGTACCCCTCAGAATACAGTACCATACTGTATTTTTTTTTGTCCTGTAAATCTACAGCAACTTAATGGCTACTGTAATGCCAGTAATTTACTGCAATTCAGTACAGCCCCACAAAATACTGTACCATACTTTAATTTTGGAGCGTCAAAAACCTTTTGTTGGTGCATGGTATTGTTATGTCTCATTAACACATTTTAAGGGGTGACTTGTAGACGCTATACTTGTTGCACCCATTAATGAGAGTGCTGTACCAATTTAAGTGATATGTGGTAGTTGTGCCCAGACAATTTAATGTACACTGAACAAAAATATAATATTTAAAGTGTTGGTCCCATGTTTCATGAGCTGAAATAAAAGATTCCAGAAATGTTCTATCAGCACAAAAAGCTTATTTCTCTCAAATTCAAATCAAATCAAACTTTATTCGTCAACTGTGCCAAAATGCTTACTTTACAAGCCCTTAACCAACAGTGCAGTACAAGTTAAGAAAATATTTACTCAATAAACCAAAGAAAACACAATAAAATAACAATAACGAGGCTATATACAGGGGGTATCGGTACTGAGTCAATGTGCGGGGGTACAGGTTAGTCGAGGTCATTTGTACATGTAGGTAGGGGTGAAGTGACTATGCTTAGATAATAAACAGGGAGTAGCAGCAGTGTAAAAACAGAGAGGGGGTCAATGTAAATAGTTCGGGTGGCCATTTCATTAATTGTTCAGCAGTCTTATGGCTTGAGGGTCGAAGCTGTTAAGGAGCCTTTTAATCCTAGACTTGGCGCTCCGGTACCACTTGCCTTGCAGTAGCAGAGAGAGCAGTTTATGACTTGGGTAACTGGAGTCTTTGACAATTTTTTGGGCTTTCCTGACACCGCCTTGTACAGTGCCTTGCGAAAGTATTCGGCCCCCTTGAACTATGCGACCTTTTGCCACATTTCAGGCTTCAAACATAAAGATATAAAACTGTATTTTTTTGTGAAGAATCAACAACAAGTGGGACACAATCATGAAGTGGAACGACATTTATTGGATATTTCAAACTTTTTTAACAAATCAAAAACTGAAAAATTGGGCGTGCAAAATTATTCAGCCCCTTTACTTTCAGTGCAGCAAACTCTCTCCGGAAGTTCAGTGAGGATCTCTGAATGATCCAATGTTGACCTAAATGACTAATGATGATAAATACAATTCACCTGTGTGTAATCAAGTCTCCGTATATATGCACCTGCACTGTGATAGTCTCAGAGGTCCGTTAAAAGCGCAGAGAGCATCATGAAGAACAAGGAACACACCAGGCAGGTCCGAGATACTGTTGTGAAGAAGTTTAAAGCCGGATTTGGATACAAAAAGATTTCCCAAGCTTTAAACATCCCAAGGAGCACTGTGCAAGCGATAATATTGAAATGGAAGGAGTATCAGACCACTGCAAATCTACCAAGACCTGGCCGTCCCTCTAAACTTTCAGCTCATACAAGGAGAAGACTGATCAGAGATGCAGCCAAGAGGCCCATGATCACTCTGCATGAACTGCAGAGATCTACAGCTGAGGTGGGAGACTCTGTCCATAGGACAACAATCAGTCGTATATTGCAGAAATCTGGCCTTTATGGAAGAGTGGCAAGAAGAAAGCCATTTCTTAAAGATATCCATAAAAAGTGTTGTTTAAAGTTTGCCACAAGCCACCTGGGGGACACACCAAACATGTGGAAGAAGGTGCTCTGGTCAGATGAAACCAAAATTGAACTTTTGGCAACAATGCAAAACGTTATGTTTGGCGTAAAAGCAACACATCATATCACCGTGAACACACCATCCCCACTGTCAAACATGGTGGTGGCAGCATCATGGTTTGGGCCTGCTTTTCTTCAGCAGGGACAGGGAAGATGGTTAAAATTGATGGGAAGATGGATGGAGCCAAATACAGGACCATTCTGGAAGAAAACCTGATGGAGTCTGCAAAAGACCTGAGACTGGGACGGAGATTTGTCTTCCAACAAGACAATGATCCAAAACATAAAGCAAAATCTACAATGGAATGGTTCAAAAATAAACATATCCAGGTGTTAGAATGGCCAAGTCAAAGTCCAGACCTGAATCCAATCGAGAATCTGTGGAAAGAACTGAAAACTGCTGTTCACAAATGCTCTCCATCCAACCTCACTGAGCTCGAGCTGTTTTGCAAGGAGGAATGTGAAAAAATGTCAGTCTCTCGATATGCAAAACTGACAGAGACATACCCCAAGCGACTTACAGCTGTAATCGCAGCAAAAGGTGGCGCTACAAAGTATTAACTTAAGGGGGCTGAATAATTTTGCACGCCCAATTTTTCAGTTTTTGATTTGTTAAAAAAGTTTGAAGTATCCAATAAATGTCGTTCCACTTCATGATTGTGTCCCACTTGTTGTTGATTCTTCACAAAAAAATACAGTTTTATATCTTTATGTTTGAAGCCTGAAATGTGGCAAAAGGTCGCAAAGTTCAAGGGGGCCGAATACTTTCGCAAGGCACTGTATATAGGTCCTGGATGGCAGGAAGCTTGGCCCCATGTACTGGTCCGTACGCACTACCCTCTGTAGCGCCTTACAGGCAGATGCCGAGCAGTTGCCATACCAGGCGGTGATGTAACCGGTCAGGATGCTCTCGATGATGCAGCTGTAGAACTTTTTGAAGATCTGGGGACCCATGCCGATTCTTGAGGGGCAAAAGGTGTTGTTGTGGCCTCTTCACAATTGTCTTGTTGTTTTTGGACCATGATTGTTCGTTGGTCGATGTGGACACCAAGGAACTCTCAACACGCTCTACTACAGCCCCCTCGATGTTAATGGGGGCCTGTTCTGCCCACATTGTTCTGTTGTCCATGATCAGCTCCTTTGTCTTGTTCACATTGAGGGAGAGGTTGTCCTGGCACCACACTGCTAGGCCTCTGACCTCCTCCCTATAGGCTGTCTCATCGTTGTTGGTGATCAGGCCTACCACTGTTGTGTCGTCAGCAAACTTAATGATGGTGTTGGAGTTTTGTTTGGCCACACAGTCGTGGGTGAACAAGGAGTACAGGAGGGAACTAAGCGCGCACTCCTGAGGGGCCCCAGTGTTGAGGATCAGCATGTTGTGTTGCTACCATGTTGTTGTAATGTCATGTTATGCTGCTACCATGCTGTGTTAAGTGTTGCTGCCATGCTATGTTGTTGTCTTAGGTCTCTCTTTATGTAATGTTGTGTTGTCTCTCTGGTCGTGATGTGTGTTTTGTCCTACATTTGTATTTCATTTTTTTTCTTTAATTAATACCATCCCCCGTCCCCGCAGGAAGCCTTTTGCCTTTTGGTAGGCCATCATTATAAATAAGAATGTGTTCTTAACTGACTTGCCTAGTTAAATAAAGGTTAAATATATTAAATAAATAAATATATATATAAAAATATGTGTTGTTGCCTACCCTTACAACCTAGGGGCGGCCCGCCAAGAAGTTCAGGATCCAGTTGAAGAGGGAAGTGTTTAGTCCCAGGGTCCTTAAGTTAGTGATGAGCTTTGTGGGCACAGGGACTATGGTGGTCTGCTTGAAACATATAGGTATTACAGACGCGGTCGGCGATCGGTTGAAAATGTCAGTGAAGACACTAGCCAGTTGGCCCGCGCATGCTTTGAGTATACGTCCTGGTAATCCGTTTGGCCCCATGGCCTTGTGAATGTTGACCTGTTTAAAGGTCTTTCTTACATTGGCTATGGAGAGCGTGATCACAAAGACGTCTAGAACAGCTGGTGCTCTCATGCATGCTTCAGTGTTGCTTGCCTCGAACAAGCATAAAAGTTTTTTAGCCCATCTGGTAGGCACACATCACTGGGCAGCTCGCGGCTGGGTTTCCCTTTGTAGTCCGTAACAGTTTGCAAGCCCTGCCACATCCGACGAGCTTCAGAGCCGGTGTAGTAGAAGTCAATCTTAGTCCTGTATTGACACTTTGCCTGTTTTATGGTTTATCGGTGGGCATAACGTGAATTGTTAAAAGCGTCTGGATTAGTGTCCCACTCCTTGAAAGCGGAAGCTCTAGCTCGGTGCGAATGTTGTCTGTAAACCATGGCTTCAGTTTGGGATATGTACGTACAGTCACTATGGGGAGTCGTTGTCAATGCACTTACTGATGGAGCCGTTGACTGAGGTGGTGTACTCCTCAATTCCGTCGGAAGAATCCCAGAACATATCCCAGTCTGTGCTAGCAAAACAGTCCTGTAGCGTAGCATCCGCGTCATCTGACCACTTCAGTCACTGGTACTTCCTGCTTTAGTTTTTGTTTGTAAGCAGGAATCAGAAGGATAGAATTGTGGTCAGATTTTCCAAATGGAGGTTGAGGGAAAGCTTTATATGCGTCTGTGTGTGGAGTAAAGGTGGTCTAGAGTTTTTTTCCCTCTGGTTGCCCATGTGGCATGCTGGTAGAAATGAGGTAAAACATATTTAAATGTGTGTATATAAGGGACATATCAAAACACTGGGTCTTAAACCTTTAATTGTTGAATATTAAGCCATATCCTTTTAATCTGTTTTGCCCTGTAATCCCAGACAGTTTGGAAGCCTTTGTTTAGGCCTCTAGAAAGAAGTACAAGTGACATAAAACACCAATATTAATAAATATCCTATAATATACAAATACCTAGCAACCAATTTTCTTGCACTAATCCTGTAGAATTACACTAAAAATAATAATGTGATTACTGTAGCATTCAGTTTCTTACAGTATTGTGTCATTGCTCTGCATTTTCCAGCAAATTACAGAAAGTTGGTTGCAAGTTTCTGTGAATATTACAGTAAAATACTTGGCTAAAAATACAGTACATCCAAAAGGTATTTTATTGCAAATTCAGGTTATTTTGAAGATCAATGTATCCTTAACTACAACAATATTGTTTGAAATGTTTTACTTGCTATGCCTGTGATATGTGTTTTTTCTATCAAGCTCTGATGAAGGCACTGATTGCTGCTCTGGACAAGAACATATGCTAAATTACCAAAATGGAAATGTTAAAAATTAACATTTGCAAAGCACATTGCTGGGTATTATTCTAATGAGCTCCACCCTCAAATGATTTATATTTTGATCAAATCTGGGCTTGTTTGGGGGCAGAGGTCATTAGAATAATATCCAAGCAGTGCGCTTTGCAAGTGTTCATTTGACATTTACATGAACATTTAGTCGTTTAGCAGACACTCTTATCCAGTGCAACTTACAGTCAATATATTAAAATAAAGGTAAACAAGTATATAACACAGTCATAGCAACTAAAAACATTATGTTACCGTTACCGAGAATGTTGTAGTTAAGCGGGCTACTTACAAGCCTTGCAAAAGTTTTCCTCCCCCTTGGCGTTTTCCCTATTTTGTTGCATTACAACCTGTAATTTGAATTGATTTTTATTTGGATTTCATGTAATGGACATACACAAAATAGGCCAAATTGGTGAAGTGAATTGAAAAATAACTTGTTTCAAAAAATGTAAAACGGAAAAGTGGTGCGAGCATATGTATTAATCCCCTTTGCTATGAAGCCCCTAAATAAGATCTGGCGCAACCAATTACATTCAGAAGTCACATAATTTGCTCAATAAAGTCCACCTGTGTGCAATCTAAGTGTTATATGATCTGTCACATGATATAAGTATATATACACATGTTCTGAAAGGCCCCAGAGTCTGCAACACCACTAAGCAAGGGGCACCACCAAGCAATTGGCACCATGAAGACCAAGGCGCTCTCCAAACAGGTCAGGGTCAAAGTTGTGGAGAATTACAGATCAGGGCTGGTTTATAAAAAAAATGTCAGACACTTTGAACATCCCACGGAGCACTGTTAAATCCATTTTTTTAAATTGGAAAGAATATGGCACCACAACAAACCTGCCAAGAGTGGGCCGCCCACCAAAACTCACGGGCCAGGCAAGGATGGCATTAATCAGAGAGGCAACAAAGAGACCAAAGATAACCCAGAAGGAGCTACAAAGTGGAGATTGGCGTATCTCTCCATAGGACCACTTTAAGCCATACACTCCACAGAGCTGGGCTTTACAGGAAGTATGGCCAGAAAAAAGCCATTGCCCACCAGAGATTCTGGGTTCGAGCCCAGGCTCTGACGCAGCCAGCCGCGACCGGGAGGCCCATGGGGCGGCGCACAATTGGCCCAGCGTCGTCCGGGTTAGGGAGGGTTTGGCCTGTAGGGATATCCTTATCTCATCGCGCACTAGCGACTCCTGTGGCGGGCCGGGCACAGTGCACGCTGACCAGGTCTTGTGTAATGGTGTTTCCTCCGACACATTGGTGCGGCTGGCTTCCGGGTTAGATGTGCATTGTGTCAAGAAGCAGTGCGGCTTGGTTGGGTTGTGTTTCGAAGGACGCATGGCTCTCGACCTTTGCCTCTCCCGAGTCCGTACGGGAGTTGCAGCAATGGGACAAGACAGTAACTACTACCAATTGGATACCATGAATTTGGGGAGAAAAAGGGGGTAAAATAAGCAAAAAGGAAAGAAAAGAAAAAAGCCTTTGCTTAAAGAAAAAAATAAGCAAAACTATTTGGTGTTCGGCAAAAGGCAAGTGGGAGACTCCCTAAACATATGAAAGAAGGTACTCTGGTCAGATGAGACAAAAATTTAGCTTTTTGGCCAGCAAGGAAAATGCTATGTCTGGTGCAAACCCAACACCTCCCATCACCCCAAGAACACCATCCCCACAGAGAAGCATGGTGGTGGCACCATCATGCCATGGGGATGTTTTTCCATCAGCAGGGACTGGGAAACGGGTCAGAATTGATGGAACGATGGATGGCGCTAAAAACAGGGAAATTCTTGAGGGAAACCTGTTTCAGTTTCCCAGAGATTTGAGACTGAGACGGAGGTTGACCTTCCAGCAGGACAATGAACCTAAAGCAACACTCGGGTGGTTTAACCTCTAGCGTCGAGCAATCCCGTATCCGGGAGCGTAATCATAGCCTCAAGCTCATTAGCATAACGCAATGTTAACTATTCATGAAAATCGCAAATGAAATGAAAGAAATATATTCACTCACAAGCTTAGCCTTTTGTTAACAACACTGTCATCTCAGATTTTCAAAATATTCTTTTCAACCATCGCTACACAAGCATTTGGCAACATTTTCACAAAAACAAGAAAAGCATTCAAATAAAATCATTTATATTATTTGTGTAGGAGAAATCGCTCCGTTTTGTTCATCATGTTTGGCTAAGAAAAAATAAATAATTCAGTCATTACAACGCCAAACTTTTTTCCAAATTAACTCCATAATATTGACAGAAACATGGCAAACGTTGTTTAGAATCAATCCTCAAGGTGTTTTTCACATATCTATTCGATGATAAATCATTCGTGACAGTTGCCTTTCTCCTCTGAACCAAATGGAAAAGTGCACGCAGCTGGAGATTGCGCAATAATTTCGACGGAGGACACCAAGCGGACACCTGGTAAATGTAGTCTCTTATGGTCAATCTTCCAATGATATGCCTACAAATAAGTCACAATGCTGCAGACACCTTGGGGAAATGACAGAAAGTGTAGGCTCATTCCTGGCGCATTCCCAGCCATATAAGGAGACATTGGAACACAGCGCATTCAAAATCTGGGGCACTTCCTGTATGAAATTTCATCTTGGTTTCGCCTGTAGCATTAGTTCTGTGGCACTCACAGACAATATCTTTGCAGTTTTGGAAACGCCAGAGTGTTTTCTTTCCAAAGCTGTCAATTATATGCATAGTCAAGCATCTTTTCGTGACAAAATATCTTGTTTAAAATGGGAATGTTTTTTTATCCAAAAATTAAAAGAGCGCCCCCTATATCAAAGAAGTTATGGGGAAACATTTAAATGTCCTGGAATGGCCTAGTCAAAGCCCAGACCTCAATTCAATTGAGAATCTTTGGTATGACTTAAAGATCGCTGTACTCCAGCGGAACCCATCCACTTGAAGGAGCTGGAGCAGTTTTGCCTTGAAGAATGGGCAAAAGTCCCAGTGGCTAAATGTGCCAAGCTTATAGAGACATACCCCAAGAGACTTGCAGCTGTAATTGTAGCTCTACAATGTATTGGGGGGGGGGGGGTGAATAGTTATGCACACTCAAGTTTTCTTTTCTTTTTTTCTTATTTCTTGTTTGTTTCACAACAACAAAAATATTTTGAATCTTCAAAGTGTTAGGCATGTTGTGTAAATCAAATGATGCAAACCCCCAGAAAATCAATTTTAATTCCAGGTTGTTAAGGCAACAAAATAGGAAAAATGCCAAGGGGGATGAATACTTTCGCAAGCCACTGTACTTGTATTCGAAAATATGAGATACATTTATTCTAATTTAACTGTTACAAAATAGGCTATGTGTATTGTATCTCAGGACAGTGAAATGCAATTTGAAAAATAGGTATTGAAAGTATTGAAATACCTATATCAAATTAATCTAACAGAAATACTGCCCGTCGTTGGCACTAGTTACCTGCACTGTAAATGTGTAACAGTTTACTTCCAGCGATGCACAGTACATTCTAGAAATACATGTGACAGTAATCAGGTTTTCCAGTAATATGCTGTACATTTGTGTTACTGTAAAGGTCCTGTAAATCTACAGTAATTTACTGGCTTCTGTGCTGCCAGTAATTTACTGTAAAAAAGAAAGGATTTTTTAAACATTGTGACCACCTGGCTACTTTAGAGATGGGGAGAGGAGAGAATGGGGAGGGAGAGTAGAGAGGGGGAGAAAGGAGAGAAGAGGTGGAGATCAGAGAGCGAGGGAGACAGAGTGATAGGGAGAGCAAAGAGGGGAGAGCAGGGAGGAAAGAGAGCACATGGAAATGACATTTTGGGGCCATGGCCATTATATACTGGACTCTTAAAAGTGTCTCCTCCACCGTTCTGCCCCTGAACAAGGTAGTTAACCCACTGTTCCTAGGCCGTTATTGAAAATAAGAATTAGTTCTTAACTGACTTGCCTAGTTAAATAAAGGTAAAATATATATATATATATATTTAACTATGTTAATCTTTTCCTTTCCTTTCCTGTTCTCTCCTTTCCTGTTCTCTCCTCTCCGTTCTCCTCAGCAGTGAAAGCTAAACGCACAGCTTTGAAGATCCTCTTCTCTGGTCTGCCTGTTTATATAAGGTGATTGAGCTGTGGATAAGGATAGGGTGTATGTGCAACGTAAAGTAACTAATTGCAACTACTCTCGTTACTGTAATTGAGTAGCTTTTCCGAGTACTTGTACTTTTATTTTGTATTTTTCAAAGTCTACTTGAGTAAAATGTCATTAAAGTAACAGTACTTCTACTTGAGTATGTAATTCCCAGGGTTGGGAGCTAACGAATCCGTTACATGTAAGGGATTACAAAAAAAACAGTAACTGTAATCCGTTACGTTACCAGAAAAAAATATTGTAATCAAATTACAGATACTTTTAAAATCAGAAAGGATGTTTTGCGAAAATAAATCTTTGACACTTCTCTGTTTTCTCAATGACATTCAAATCAGCGTTGAAAAAAGGTGCTAGTTTAAGTTTTTTCCACCTGAGCGAGTCTGACCACAAGTCAGAGACCACTATGATGAAACACCAAATGTGTTTGATGGATCGCGGGGAAAAGAGCAGGAATAGGCTTTTGTAGGCTGCAGTCCAAGCTATTCTTCCAATGGTGCAACTGCTGTCGGCATCCAAAGATTACCTAACTTGAATAAATGTTTGGAGGCAAGGATGACAGCAGTGGTGTAGTCTATGGAGATATGGACATAACTTATTATTGATAAAAGCATGCTATTGCATGAGTGCAGCATTTATTTTCAACTCGAGTCAATGAGCCGATCAGTCCTTCATGACAATGTTGTGTCTTTGGCATCATTAAAAGTGAAGTGTAATTATTATTATGTGATTAAGCTAATCATGTAAATGTAATCTGTAAATCTTCAGATTACAAAGTTATAATTTTCCTAATATAACTTCAGATATTTTATTCTTCTTATTAATTAATTATTCTTTACCTCACGTCAGTCTCTTTCCAAACGTCGTAAATTGTTGGTTATCTGCACGAACCCAGCCTTTACTATAAATCATCCATACACCAATTGGCTTAATAATTGTTTTACTAACTAACTAAATAATCATAGAAATGCATAAACAAACAACAGTAGATATGTTACTAACAGGGATAGGGAAGATTCCCTAGTGGGCTAAACCGATATGACGGCTTGGTGGACAAAGGAAAGGGGGTTGGACTGAGAGAGCGGGAAAGACAAAAGGGATCACTACACACAGTTGATAATTATATTCTTTGAAATGCTAATTCTTTGCACATGAACGATCACTCATTCGAAAAAAATTGCAATCAATATATATTTCCACCCATGTGTCGTCGTGATCTCTTTTGGAATCATCAGTCCGTCTGCTGGAGAGTTAATCTGAGTCTCTCTCTCTCTGTTTCCCTGAAGAGCCAAGTCTTTAACGGTTAGAATGGGTACTTCAGAGTACCATTCAGAAATGTTGTGGGCATTTTGTTTCATTTTCCCATTTTGGGGATTTAAGAATTCGGCCACGTGAAATCATTTGTTCTCTCTACGTCTTTTTCTCTGCATGACCAGAGGGAGAGAGTCTCCACCAGGATTGTATGGCCTGAGATAACAGAACCTGGGAGTAGGAGAGAGTGAGAGGGAGAGGGGGATGCCACTATCTATACACAGAAAGGGACACGTCAATACAACAACAAAATCATAAACAACTGATTAGGGCTGGCTAATAAATCTTTAGTTTTGGGGTTATGCTCAGGTAAAACAATTTGGCTAATCTATACTTCCATATTTCCGAGTCCTATTCTTGAAGATCAAGGGGTATAACATTTATTGGAATGACTGGAATTCTGATAAACATTGGTTTTTAATGTAAAGATATAATTTAATCGTATTATTATAGGTAGTAGAAAGCGATGGGTAAGAAGAAGTCTACAAAACCAACACATAAATTAAAATGTAACATCCATATATGGCCAGCTAAGTAAACTTTAACATTGATTTATCCTGCAATTGATGTTGTTCACTTGGTAACATACATTTTTGTCTTATTTTAATGCCTCTTAAGAGGAAGTAATCTAAAAGTAACTAACAGATTATATTACTGCGTTTGGGTAATCCAAAACGTGCGTTAGTGATTACAATTTTGGACAGGTAACTAGTAACTGTAACAGATTACATTTAGAAAGTAACCTACCCAACCCTGGATATTTCACTACGCTTTCCACTCCTGGTGAGTAAGTGAAAGGGGGAGTTTGTGAGTGAGATAAATAATGAGTGGGTGAGTGAGGGAAAGAGGGAGTGAGTGAGTGAGGAAATGAGTGTGAATGGGTGAGCGAGTAAATTTCAGCCAATCCTATGGACAAGTACCAAGTAACAGAGGGGTGAATGAGGGATTGAATGGGTGAAGGAATTAAACATGTTTATTACTGGAATCTGAAGTATATTGTCTATTTTAATTGCTTTGAATGCGTGTGTGTGTGTGTGTGTGTGTGTGTGTGTGTGTGTGTGTGTGTGTGTGTGTGTGTGTGTGTGTGTGTGTGTGTGTGTGTGTGTGTGTGTGTGTGTGTGTGTGTGTGTGTGTGTGTGTGTGTGTGTGTGTGTGTGTGTGTGTGTGTGTGTGTGGTGTGTGTGTGTGTGTGTGTGTAAAAAAAGAGAGAGGGTGTATTATGGACTTACCTCGAGGGACAGTTTCTCATGGCTTTCTAAAGTCTGAAAAATGTTCCAGTGGACAGGAAGTGCAGAGAACAATAATAATCAAGCAGTTGTGTTTCTATCCTGGTTGTTTTTACACAGCCACTGCTGGCCTCTCGGAGCCCAGAGATTGCATGGACTGAGATATCTAAACTACTTAATCCTGATGGAATGGACGTTTATAGTGTAAAATGTTCTCCAGGGGAAAATAGTTTTCTGTCCAAATCCATTCACATTCCTCCTCCTGCTGTGTCTGCTCTCCTCTGGGCCAGATTATACTTTATACTTGATATACACTATATCAGCTCTGTTTCAGACGACACTCTTAGAAATAAAGGTGCCTGGAAGAACCTTTTGGTTTGCCAAAATGGTGGAACCTTTCCAGTTGAAAAAGGTTCCTTGCGGAACTCCTCTGAAAAGGGTCTTTGAGGAACCCCAGTGTAAATGTAAAAACCGGAATATCTTTGTGATGGGATAGTAACAGTTGTAACTTTGCTGATTATATACAGTAATAAAGTGGTAACTGTTCCAACCCTAGGATTTGCACAGGCTCTTGAGGAACTCATACATCTCTGTTAGCCTCATTGAAGCTAAAACACTGTCAGTTTTCAACCTTAACATGCAAAAGCAATACAACAGAACAGATTAACAAGAATGACATTTACTCAAATGGCTGGGAAAAAAAATATCTATCTTAAAGCCTCGCCCCTACTAAGTCACGCCTCCACTCCAGGGTTTCTCCAGGAACACGTTGCTACATTGAACCATTGAAGGTTCCTCCAAGAACCCCTCAACTAACCGAAGATGCAAATGGTTTCTTGAGGATATCCAGGGTTCCTCGAGTCACTACTAATTCTAAGAGTATAGAGAGAGGAGAGGAGATTGAGCAGAGGGTAAGAGGAGGAGAGAGAGAGGGGTTGTGAGGGGACACAAGGCTAGCAGTTGACATGTGTATCCAGTTAATGTGGAAGCTTTTAAAATGAAGAGAAAAACAAACACAAAATGAAAGCCACACACACACACACACACAAACACAAACACACACACGCGCACACACACGCGCACACACACACACACACACACACACACACACACACACACACACACACACACACTGAATTAGATTCATTATAATCTGATTGTAGTCTGCCAGGTCTTTTATTAGTATTTTTCCTCTTTAAATCTGTACATTCAAACTGATTACCGTGGAGCCACTTAAATAGCAGTTTAGTTTTTATAACCACTAACACCATATTACTTTAGTTAATACCACTAATAGCACATGATAGTGCTAATTTAAACACAGAAGTGGTAGGAAATCAGGCCTCACCTGCAGCTATGTATGAATGACATCACTACTTAGAGCCACTTACATTCACATCACGGTAACAACCCTGTAACAACACTCCAACATCAGTTCTGCTGGTGCTCAGAGAGACATGGCATTGGTTGTAATGTTGAGCATAATTCATCTGTGGTGGCAGTGGATGTAGACTAGACTTGAGGATGGTAAAGTAATTTAGGCTGTGGACTCCTCCCTGGGTTTCTATGCTGTGATGGCTGCAGCATTTGAACAACTACAGTCATTTTATGTGTCTGTTACTTGTTTATGGTTTTCTAACTGAGTTCAGATTGAATTTTCAGAAATGTTAAGCGTAGTAAATCAAGTCATTTAATTTACTCAGCCAGTGAAAATCAGAGAAACAGTAGAAGTTACTGGGGGAGAAGAAAGGAGAATGAATGAGGCCAGTGTTACTGAGAGGCAGAGGGTTATTAGCCTGTTAGTAAGAGGCTCTGCTTAACTGTTATTAACCACACTCCCCAGATAGTATTATATTAGCCCAGGCAGATGTGGCTATAGAAAACATAATGGTATTCTGGACAACCCTGCCAACCACCAACATCTAATGATTCACACAAGGTAGCACTTTCGACCTGGGGAGGTCCAAAACCCTGCGTATTAACACAGACTCTGATTGCAAGGCCCTCTAGCCTGCTTTGGCCCGCTATGGCCTGGTTTAGTTTGGCTAGGGTTGTGTACTGTAGGTCACCGTAGTAAACACCATAGCAAAAACAATTTGAAGCAGATAACAAAAATGTGGGTTTCTTATTGGACAAGTTCAGGTAGTACATCCCCATTTCAAAATGTGACAAAGACAAGCCAAGGGGTACAGTTTGGATTGGAACGACACATACACACATGCACGTGCATTGTGACTTCTGGCTCTGGATATATCAGACAGGATAGGCAGAATTATTTAGGTTTGGCTTCATCTGCCAATCATCTAAAATGTCCAATATATAAAGCACCTTTCCATGTGTGATGGCTCTCACTGAAGTTGAAAGCAAAACCTTTCGCTGGACAGACACGCAGACATTCCAGTCTGGAAACATCTGACTGACGTGTGTGCGTGTGTGCGTGTGTGTGTGTGTGTGTGTGTGTGTGTGTGTGTGTGTGTGTGTGTGTGTGTGTGTGTGTGTGTGTGTGTGTGTGTGTCTGTGTCTGTGTCTGTGTCTGTCTGTCTGTCTGTCTGTCTGTCTGTCTGTCTGTCTGAGGAGAGGGAGAGTCAGAAAAATCGGAGGGTGTCTGTAGGAGAAAGAGGAGGGTTTCTGCAGGAAAATGAGGAGGGTGTCTGCGGGAGAAAGAGGAGGGTTTCTGCGGGAGAAAGAGGAGGGTGTCTGCGGGAGAAAGAGGAGGGTTTCTGCAGGAGAAAGAGGAGTGTGTCTGCAGGAAAATATGAGGGTGTCTGCAGGAAATAGAGGAGGGTATCTGCAGGAGAAAGAAGAGGGTTTCTTCAGGTGAAAGAGAAGGGTGTCTGCAGGAGGAAGCTGAGGGTTTCTGTAGGAGGAAGAGGAGAGTGTCTGCAGGAGAAAGAGGAGGGCGTCTGCAGGAGAAAGAGGAGGGTTTCTGCAGGAGGAAGCTGAGGGTTTCTGTAGGAGGAAGAGGAGAGTGTCTGCAGGAGAAAGAGGAGGGTGTCTGCAGGAGAAAGAGGAGGGTTTCTGCAGTAGAAAGAGAAGGGTGTCTGCAGGAGAAAGAGGAGGGTGTCTGCAGGAGAAATATGCGGATGTCTGCAGGAAAAAGTGAAGGGTGTCTACAGGAAAAAGAGGAGGGTGTCCGCAGGAGAAAGAGGAGGATTTCTTCAGGAGAAAGAGAAGTGTGTCTGCAGGAGAAAGAGGAGGGTTTCTGCAGGAGAAAGAGGATGGTGTCTGCAGGAGAAAGAGGAGGGTTTCTGCAGGAGAAAGAGAAGGGTGTCTGCAGGAGAAAGAGGAGGGCGTCTGCAGGAGAAAGAGGAGAGTGTCTGCAGGAGAAAGAGGAGGGTTTCTTCAGGAGAAAGAGCAGGGTGTCTGCAGGAGTAAGAGGCGGGTGTCAGTAGGAGAACAAGTAGGGTGTCTGCAGGAGAAAGAGAAGGGTGTCTGCAGGAGAAAGAGGAGGGTTTCTTCAGGAGAAAGAGCAGGGTGTCTGCAGGAGTAAGAGGCGGGTGTCAGTAGGAGAACAAGTAGGGTGTCTGCAGGAGAAAGAGAAGGGTGTCTGCAGGAGAAAGCAAAGGGTGACTGCAGGAAAAGAGGAGGGTGTCTGCAGGAGAAAGAGGAGGGTGTCTGCAGGAGGAAGCTGAGGGTGTCAGCAGGAGGAAGCTGAGGGTTTCTGTAGGAGAAAGAGGAGGGTTTCTGCAGGAGAAAGAGAAGGGTTTCTGAAGGAGAAAGAGGAGAGTGTCTGCAGGAGAAATAGGAGGGTGTCTGCAGGAGAAAGAGGATGGTGTCTGCAGGAGAAAGAGGAGGGTTTCTGCAGGAGAAAGAGAAGGGTGTCTGCAGGAGAAAGAGGAGGGCGTCTGCAGGAGAAAGAGGAGAGTGTCTGCAGGAGAAAGAGGAGGGTTTCTTCAGGAGAAAGAGCAGGGTGTCTGCAGGAGTAAGAGGCGGGTGTCAGTAGGAGAACAAGTAGGGTGTCTGCAGGAGAAAGAGAAGGGTGTCTGCAGGAGAAAGCAAAGGGTGACTGCAGGAAAAGAGGAGGGTGTCTGCAGGAGAAAGAGGAGGGTGTCTGCAGGAGGAAGCTGAGGGTGTCAGCAGGAGGAAGCTGAGGGTTTCTGTAGGAGAAAGAGGAGGGTTTCTGCAGGAGAAAGAGAAGGGTTTCTGAAGGAGAAAGAGGAGGGTGTCTGCAGGAGAAAGCGAAGGGTGAATGCAGGAAAAAGAGGAGGGTGTCTGCAGGAGAAAGAGAAGGGTTTCTGCAGGAGAAAGAGGATGGTGTCTGCAGGAGAAAGAGGAGGGTGTCTGCAGGAGAAAGAGGAGGGTTTCGTCAGGAGAAAGAGGAGGGTGTCTGCAAGAGAAAGAGGAGGGTTTCTGCAGGAGAAAGAGAAGGGTTTCTGCAGGAGAAAGAGGAGGGTGTCTGCAAGAGAAAGAGGAGGGTTTCTTCGGGAGAAAGAGAAGGGTGTCTGCAGGAGAAAGAGGAGGGTGTCTGCAGGAGAACAGGTAGGGTGTCTGCAGGAGAAAGAGGAGGGTGTCTGCAGGAGAAAGAGGAGGGTTTCTGCAGGAGAAAGAGGAGGGTTTCTGTAGGAGAAAGAGGAGGGTTTCTGCAGGAGAAAGAGGAGGGTTTCTACAGGAGAAAGAGATTGGTTTCTGCAGGAAAATGGGGAGGGTGTCTGCAGGAGAAATATGAGGGTGTCTGCAGGAGAAAGAGGTGAGTGTCTGTAGGAGAAAGAGGAGGGTGTCTGCAGGAGAAGGAGGAGGGTGTGTGCAGGAGAAAGAAAGGTGTGTATGCATGAGAAAGAGGAGGGTGTGTGCAGGAGAAAGCAGGGCTGCTGGTCACTGACGGTAAAAAGATAAAAACAACCAGAGGCTTTGCAGGACCTGTCAGCACATGTCACACACCGACTCTCTCTACTGCTTCAGCTGTCGTATGTCTTTGGAGCAAGGAGAGTGATTCTCTCCTCTCCCGAGTCCTGACCCTAGAAGATTACTGTACACACAAGCCTGTGTGTGGTGATTTAGTGAGTGAAACCACCTCAGAGTCTATAATCACTTACAGTTACTCTGTTTACATCTGTTTAGTAAAGTTGCAACACACACCATCTGAATGATGCCCCACATTAGAGCTGACCACTTTCCAGGACCCCTAACACTAAAACTACCCCTAATGCCACAGCCTCTCCAGAGTGGGTGAGCAGCTCACTAAACCAAGGGGCCCTAGGGGAAGAGGACTGACTGACTGACTTGACTGACTGACACACACAAACACACACAAACACCCACACACACGTAGCTGAGACATCAAAGAGGTGGAAGTTATAGAGGCTGACCTCAGTGGGTGGAGTTACTCTGTCTGTCTAGAGGTCATCACCTCTGATCTCTGTAAACCCAGTTACTCTATCTTCCTCACTGACAGGTTCCCCACTGCTGTAGTGGTCCACTCTCTTTATTCAGATGGGAAGTGTGTGTTTCTTTACTTGGACAGTGAGTGTTTGCCTTGAAAACAGTAAAAGCTTTTAAAGCCAAACTTCCTTCCTGCCTGAATGACACACACACACACACACACACACACACACACACACACACACACACACACACACACACACACACACACACACACACACACACACACACACACACACACACACACACACACACACACACACACACACACACACACACTCATCCACCAGAGGACAGGCAATGTGAATGGTACACACGTACACCAGCCAGAACACACACACACATCAGTCACACCCACACAGGGCCCTGTGAACTGAACATAGACACACATGATCTGTGAAGCAGTAAATCCTACTGTACCTTTTTTTGTTGTTGATATAAACCCTTTTAGGCTCATTTGTATAAAGTGTGACCTGTTACTGAATAGTTATCAAACATTTAGGCTCAGCTGGAAAGATTTAGGGTACAATAACAAAAACAATATATTTTCACAGATTTTTTACATTGTACTCTTGTGCAATTGTCCATTTATTCAACATTTCACTTTGCCTGGCTACCCAAACTCCTTGCTCCGGTCAAATGCTACGCCACACCCGCAAACATTCGTTTCTTCTCTGCAATGAGTCTGGATCTGAGTACCTTCCTGACCCTTCACCAAATACGAACACATTCAGGGCCGTCTGATTGGTCCACAAAACGATGGGTTGGTCAAGAGCCAGAACAAAGTTGGGTAATGCGGTAGTTTGAAAATTCATCATTGGCTTTAATACTCTGATTGGTTCGAGCCGATCCAATCGCTGATGACTTTGTTTTGTACAACTCCCCTGGTCACCACAAACAACCAATGATGGCAGTCTCAGACAGAATCATTTAGTGTGAGTCATCAGGCTACATTTCACCTGCTTTATTATTATCCTCTTGGGATTATGAAGCAAGACGGACACCTAGTGGCATTTGTTGATATTAGAAGCACACAGATAGTTGGACAACCACTTGAATGGTTTATTCATTCATTTTGACTCCGAAGTCCAAACATATAGGACTTAGACCATAGTGTCCCCTCATACATTGTTAATACAATAGAGTATACTTTAGCCCTACATATTTGGACTATGGAGCTTTTTCTCAATGTGTGAGAGTTGGGGATTGTTATGTACAGTACAGTTAAAGAGCCACTGAACACACCAATTGTCACGTGTGTTTTTCTGTTGCTTATTTGAAAAATGAGATTTCAGTCTTCGAGGAGTGTTTCTTGACCTATTCCGTGTTTGGTTAATGATGTTAGTCCCCCATGAGACACTGTAGACGCACGCGGAAGCCTATTTCACTTCCTCAAAATCCCCAGAATGACTAAAATAACTCAAGCAATCTGTAATTAATTTTGCCATTTTAGCTGTGCAGTTCTAAATCTATTTATCTTTGGTGTAGTATTTCTCAACTAAAAAAGGCAATCTTGCAGCTGTTCACCCCATATTAGTGGGCAAATGAACATCTTCGAATGAAAACCCAGCATTTATTTATTTGTTGTGACTCACAGATGCTCCAAACTCACTTTTAGGCGAGACTGACTTTATGACCCAAATGATCCTATTTACACTTTGTAGTCAATTTTGACACTGTAATAGTTGTTTTCTGACTCATGTCAATGCCACATAGGCCGTTTTCAAAAGGATTAGTTGCTTTTTAAAGGCAGTCGCTGTTTAAGGATATTATTTCAGACCTACGTTTTCTGTCTTTGTGTATTTCTATTTGGTGGATTTGTCTCTAATGGACTAATAAACTACATTATCCCTGCAGAAAGATTATTTCTGATGGCCTAATGGTTCATAAATGTCATAACTACTGAGTTAGCTTTGAAGGACTAATGCTTATATTAATAAAATTGTCTGTAGACCTGATGGACTATTGAGTATCTCAATAAAGGCCCTATAAGCCGGATGCACAGCACCAAGAGCTTTGGCTGCAGTTTCATTTCATCTTTAAAAAATCTGTTTAGTTCTTGTATCAGCTGCGGCAGCAGAACAGAAATAGAACAGAGATGCAGTTTTAAAGATAAACAAACTCCAGCATCAAAGCACAGCTTGGTCACTAAGCCTCAGGCAACAATTAAACACAAACTCAGAATAAGGGAATAAGGCTTCTTAAAGGATTTAACATGGAATTACTCAATTACCGTTTCATACATAATGAAAATGTAATCTCAGATATAATAACGTATTTACGAGTTTCACTTCGGTTCTCAGAAAACATTCAGCACCTTCACCCGACCTGTATGTATATATAGTTGTGTGTGTGTGTGTGTGTGTGTGTGTGTGTGTGTGTGTGTGTGTGTGTGTGTGTGTGTGTGTGTGTGTGTGTGTGTGTGTGTGTGTGTGTGTGTGTGTGTGTGTGTGTGTGTGTGTGTGTGCGCGCGCGCATGCGTGCGGGATGGGCAACAGTATCTATCTAGGGCAGAGAAGGGCTCCATGGGAAAAGGCATTCTGTTCAGGTCCCTTAGTGTAGTTACTGTTGCCAGTATGTGAGAGAAGGAAGAGATGGAGAGAGAGAAAGAAAGAAGTATAAATCGTGAAGTTTCAAGAGCTCTATATTGGGTTTTTGAGTATTTTTTGACAACTCCAGCCTTTCTAGGCACCAAAACAAACAAATTACTTAGAGAAAATATCCAAATGTAGTAATGGTGATGCAGTGTAATTGGAGAATAAATGTTAATCTCGGGTTAACCCAGAACTAAAGTCTCACGTAATTGGTCAGCTTCTCAATTAAGTTGTGGCTCTATACATGTTAAGAGAGGGGATCAAGAAATGCTAGAACAAGGACCGGAACCAGAATGAGGAGCTTCACCCTCTCTCTTTGCAATTTACGGGTGAATATCCCCTCCCCTTCAGAAATTCAAAAGATGCTATCACCTGCGAAATGATGGTTTGTCCAAATAACTACTGAAGAAAAACCAGAATTACTGCTGCTTGTTATCCCACACATTCCATTCCATAATTAACAGATTCTACGGTACCAGTTACGTCCACGAGAGACTAAATAAATGTTGATGCCTACTAAATATTTTTACATTTCACACTGGAAATTTGGGGAGATTTCTGGGGCTAACACCAAACAGAGAGTGACCCTGCTCCAGACCAGGGCAGCTTAGCTTTTAGATCTGGCCTAAGCAGGAAAATGTGCATTGTGAAAAGCCCCCTATTATTTCATCTCTGTAAATAGAAAAACTCCCCTTTAGTGTGTCAGAAGGAAAATAAGTTATTATTCTGCAAGGTTACAGCATCATGCTCCCATTCAAAGGAGGGCACAATCCGAAAATAGCGATGCAAAAAGGGGGGGTGGAGTGGCTAGTGATGAATGAGAAAGAGGAGAAGAGAGTCATTGTAATTCAGCCCTTGTGAGCTATTGTTCTTTGGATGTAGAGCGAATGCTTAATCACTTAATCTCCAGCTTCACATTTTCCCTCAAAATTCCTCTCCAGAACGACAATTTAATTTCCACCAGAAAGAGCACTGATGATTTTCTTCTCATAACTCCCCATGAGGATCTAAAGTGAACTATAAGTAATCAAGGTAAGACCCAAGTACAGAATGTGTGAAGTTACAATGATTATTGTAACAGGGGCAGGCAAATGATAGGTCAAGGCAGGCAGGGGTCGATAATCCAGTGTAGAGGCCAAGGTACAGGATGACAGGCAGGCTCAGCGTCAGGTCAGGCAGAGGTCGGTAATCCAGAGGTGGACCAAAGGTACAGAACGGCAGGCAGGCTCAGGGATAGGCAGAGTGGTCAGGCGGGCGGGTACAGGGTCGGGACAGGCAAGGGTCAAAACCAGGAGGGCGAGAAAAGAGAGACTGTAAAAACAGGAGCTGAGACACAAAACACTGGTTGACTTGAACAAACAAGAACTGGCCCAGACAGACAGAAAACACAGGTATAAATACCCAGAGGATACGTGGGGAAGATGGGAGGGGAGGAGGGGATGGAGACAAGCACAAGAACAGGTGAAACAGATCAGTGCGTGACAAGAGCAAAACATGTGTGCGTGTCCGTCCTGGGGACAGAAACAGTGGTTTTGTTTAGGAACATCAGGATGTTTTTTATCCCAGAAGACAGTAAACCTATGAGAGGACAGTAGATGCAGTGCCTTCAGAAACTATTCAGAACCCTTGACTTATTCCACATTTTGTTGTTTTACAGACGGAATTCAAAATTGATTAAAAAATATATTAAATATTATGAATATTAAATTCAGAAATATCCAATTTGCATAAGTATTCACACCCCTGAGTCAATACATGTTAGAATCACCTTGAGCAACAGATTTTCCTGTGCTTAATTCTATTCTGATTTTTTTTTTAACTCCCTCATCCTTGCCAAATATAAGCACACAATATTATGCCGTCACCACAATGCTTGAAAATATGAAGAGTGGTACTCAGTGATGTGTTGGATTTGCCACAAACATAATGCTTTGTATACAGGACATAACATTACATTTTACTTTAGTGCCTTTTTGGAAACAATATGCATGTTTTGGAATATTTGTATGATGTACAGGCTTCCTTCTTTTCTCTCTGTCATTTATGTTAGTATTGTGGAGTACCTACAATGATGTTGATCCATCATCAGTTTTCTCCTGTCACAGCCATTAAACTCTGTAATTGTTCTAAAGTCACCATTGGCCTCATGGTGAAATCCCTGAGAAGTTTCCTTCCTCTCCGGCAACTGAGTTAAGAAGGGCGCCTGCATCTTTGTAGTGACTGGGTGTATTGATTCACCATCCAAAGTGTAATGAATAACTTCACCATGCTCAAAGGGATATACGATGTCTGCTTTTTGAATTTTTACACATTTACCAATAGGTGCCCTTCTTTGCGAGGCATTGGAAAACCTCCCTGGTCTTTGTGGTTGAATCTGTGTTTGAAATTCACTGCTCGACTGAGGGATCCTACAGATAATTGTATGTGTGGGGTACAGAGATGAGGTAGTCATTCAAAATTGACTATATTGGGGAAGTGGCTACGGCATCTCAAAATGGACAAACAGTACTATTGCCACTTATTTTTATTTATTTTTCAAACAAAGGTATTTTAAGGGATTATGTGAGCACCCTCATTCGAACTAAAGCATGCTGACGCCTTTAGCCTAAGGACAAAGGTAAGGGACCATGACAGAGAGAGGGCCAAGGACAGACCCAGTTCCATGTCCAAGTACAAGTCTCAGATCAGAGAAGAGGGTGGGCATAGATATAATCAGGGTTAGGATTAGGGTCAGGGTTAAGATGTCAGAAGTAAGCGTAAAATGACATCTTGTTCTGAGGACCTATACATTTATAATCAACTCAAATTAAAGCCTTAAATAACATATTTTGATGCGATAAAACAGTAAAACCTTTAAATCTTACAATCTTTTCTCCATCATGTTTACAAGTTATTTACATATTTGAACAGACTGCTGGTTGGTAGATGTGACCTTTGGACTGTTGAAGTTGTTATTGTTGAACCCTTCAGAGGCCTTTGACCTAAAGGCCAGGAATAGTCTGAATCTTTCCCCGTCTGTCTGTTGTTCACACTGTCTGTCTGTTCCTATCCTTCAGACCACATCTATGGCCAGGCTGAGCACAGAGCTGCAGGGAACATTGAGCCTCTGAAGGATTTCATTGCAATTGAAAATGTTTACATTCAAACTTCACTGGTTCTTCAAGTTTTTCCCAGAGTGGTTCAGTCAGTAGTCTGATCTGATCTGCACAACCCAGAAGCACCACTCCAGAGCAAGTCACACGGCAACCCAGACCATTTTTGATGCAGCTTATAGACAAGCAATGTTTCCATGATGTATGGACCATATTGGCAGCATTTCTGGATGTTCTCATTTATAATGTTCCATTTACTGATGCACATTACTCCCTCTCTCAGAGTTCATCACTTCCACTCCCTCTGTGTTCTACACATGCAACACGGCAGACTGGATCGTCGTCTTAGTTGGGATGCACGCCCACAACAGATCCAGGTGTCATGGGGGTCATGGGGGTGGCGGGGTGAGAGCCAGGGGTCATGGGCAGAGACCTGGGAGTCATCAGGGGCACATCGTCAGGAGAGCGTCTCAGGGTCAGGGTGTAGTCTTTTGGACAGGTCAGTCGCAGGGTGTCCAGAGTGTTGTAGATGTCCTGTGTGTCCAGCATGTCAAGAGCCTCCAGCGTGTGGTGTATTTTGTGTGTGTCGTGTATCTCCAGGGTGTTGTGTTGATGCAGGGCCTCAGCCTCCAGCTGCTTCAGAAGCCCCTGTATGTGTGGGGTACAGAGATGAGGTAGTCATTCAAAAATCATGTTAAGCACTATTATTGCACACAGAGTGAGTCCATGCAACTTATTATGTGACTTGTTAAGCAAATTTTCAATCTTGAACTTATTTAGGCTTGCCATAACAAAGAGGTTGAATAGTTATTGACTCAAGACATTTCAGCTTTTCATTTTTATTATTTTGTAAACATTTCTAAAAACATAATTCCACTTTGACATTATGGGGTATTATGTGTAGACCAGTGACACAACATCTCAATTTAATCTATTTTAAATTCAGGCTGTAACACCAAAAAAATTGAAACAGTCAAGGGGTGTGAATTCTTTCTGAAGGCACTGTATATGAGAAGCATATAAATGGTAAAATACAGATATATTTTATTTAACAAAATGCAGCAGAAAGTTCTCATACAGCAAAGACTCCTTCCATCCGTTTACGCAGAAACTGAACATAATTATATAAAAAGACATCTTCTAATCTAGCCTATGGTAGCATTTCAAATAAGATTTCTCGTTTCAGATCCACTGTTTCAGCTTTCTTTAAATACAATGCAGTATATGATATTATTTAGGTTACTTTTGTGGTTCAAAAAGCTCACAAATGCAGAATATGTGTCGGGACGGAATTCAATCGTAACGTTTTAGACTTCAGCATGATTGAATTCCGGTTTCAGGTCAACTGATCAGTTAAGTTTCTGGGTTAGAAGTCAGCGTTTTGGGTAAGGGGTCTAGGGTATGGGACTGAAATAAGGGTTCATAGACAGGTTGAGGTTAGGATGAGGGTCGAGGTTAGGATGTGGATCAGGGTTAGAAGTCAGGGTCAGTGGTTACAGGTCAGGGGTTAAGGCGTCCGCATGCTTCCAGAACAGTTCAGAGCAGTTTGTACATATATTATGACAACACATTGCAATGTTTTTGTTTGTTTTGGACTTTGGCAAGGGTTTTTTCAACTATTCAGGCACACTAAATGTTTTTCGCGAGGCAAGCCGAAGTCTACGACCCCTCGTCGGAATTGTTCAATGAAGTGCCTGTTGTCATTCAACTCGAAACGACTCGTTCTGATGCAGATTTTTTTCACTTGAGGAAAAACTGCACCATACATCTTAGTTAGGTGTCAAATTGCGTGAATTAGATCTCCTTGACAAAAAACGTCAAAATTAATGAAAGATTTCTTGACTATTTTGGGGAAGTGGCTACGGCATCTGAAAAAATGGACAAACAGTACTATTGCCTCTTATTTTTATTTATTTTTCAAACAAAGGTATTTTAAGGGATTATGCGAGCACCCTCATTCGAACTAAAGCATGCTGACGCCTTTAGCCTAAGGACAACGGAAAGGGACCATGACAGAGAGAGGGCCAAGGACAGACCCAGTTCCATGTCCAAGTACAAGTCTCAGATCAGAGAAGAGGGTGGGCATAGATATAATCAGGGTTAGGATTAGGGTCAGGGTTAAGATGTCAGAAGTAAGCGTAAAATGACATCTTGTTCTGAGGACCTATACATTTATAATCAACTCAAATTAAAGCCTTAAATAACATATTTTGATGCGATAAAACAGTAAAACCTTTAAATCTTACAATCTTTTCTCCATCATGTTTACAAGTTATTTACATATTTGAACAGACTGCTGGTTGGTAGATGTGACCTTTGGACTGTTGAAGTTGTTATTGTTGAACCCTTCAGAGGCCTTTGACCTAAAGGCCAGGAATAGTCTGAATCTTTCCCCGTCTGTCTGTTGTTCACACTGTCTGTCTGTTCCTATCCTTCAGACCACATCTATGGCCAGGCTGAGCACAGAGCTGCAGGGAACATTGAGCCTCTGAAGGATTTCATTGCAATTGAAAAATTCTACATTCAAATTTCACTGGTTCTTCAAGTTTTTCCCAGAGTGGTTCAGTCAGTAGTCTGATCTGATCTGCACAACCCAGAAGCACCACTCCAGAGCAAGTCACACGGCAACCCAGAACATTTTTGATGCAGCTTATAGACAAGCAATGTTTCCATGATGTATGGACCATATTGGCAGCCATTCTGGATGTTCCCATTTATAATGTTCCATTTACTGATGCACATTACTCCCTCTCTCAGAGTTCATCACTTCCACTCCCTCTGTGTTCTACACATGCAACACGGCAGTTTGGATCGTCGTCTTAGTTGAACTGGAGAAACTGTCCTGCTCCATCTCTGTCTGTGGTTATACGCGTGTGGTGGAGTGTGTGTGTGTGTTGGGGTGTGTGTGCGTGTGCGTATGGGGCAAGTGTGTGTTACTGTAAGGACTAAAGCCCTGCATGGGCTGCATCCCCACAACAGATCCAGGTGTCAAGGGGGTCATGGGGGTGGCGGGGTGAGAGCCAGGGGTCATGGGCAGAGACCTGGGAGTCATCAGGGGCACATCGTCAGGGGAGCGTCTCAGGGTCAGTGTGTAGTCTGGTGGACAGGTCAGTCGCAGGGTGTCCAGAGTGTTGTAGATGTCCTGTGTGTCCAGCGTGTCAAGAGCCTCCAGCGTGTGATGTATGTTGTGTGTGTCGTGTATCTCCAGGGTGTTGTGTTGATGCAGGGCCTCAGCCTCCAGCTGCTTCAGAAGCCCCTCCCCCTGCAGCTGGTGTGTGATGTCAGCATTGATGATATCATGGCGTGGAGGTGGGCGTGGCGGCCTGCGATGTTCCATCTTGCGCTTGTCTTTCTTATAGAGCAGAGCAGCGAAGGCCAGGATGTTGAGGAAGAGGAGTGAGGCTCCCACTGCGATGGTAACGCTCAGCTCAGTGGAGTAGTCCTCCATGACGGGGTGGGGGACCTGCAGCTCCTCCCCCTGCAGTGCCGGAGCCTGGGGCGTGGACGGGGGGTTGGGGTGGCGCGTGCTTCCCAAGCCCAGGCCTTTAGACAGCCGCTTGGTGTAGGAGTGAGGAGTTGTGTCCTGGGGAGGGCTGTGGGTTGCAGAGGACACGTACTGCAGCAACTCGTTGATGTTGTGGAGGTGGGGAACCAACTGCAGCCAGAACGCTGTCTTGGTGGCTCTGGAGGTAGAGAAAAGTTTTTTGTTTTTGTTTTGCAGCAGAATCATCATCCATAAAAAGAAAAACTACATTTCACAAGGAATCTGACAAAATATACCCAATAACATAAGATAACATCATACATTATAAATTATAGTTATTATACATTAAACAGATAGAAGGGGAAAGTGGCAAGTGCTGCTTGCATGAAGTGCTAATAGTGCAACATGGTTCATTATACATTATTCAACAAGATATGGCAGCAGCAAGAAAAGCAGGCAGGGAAACATCTACATGTAATGGTCTGTGATGATCTGATCTACCTGTAGTGGTCTGTGATGATCTGATCTACCTGTAATGGTCTGTGATGATCTGATCTACATGTAGTGGTCTGTAATGGTCTGTGGTGATCTGTGATGATCTGATCTAGCTGTAGTGGTCTGTGATAATTTGATCTACCTGTAGTGGTCTGTGATTATTGTATCTACCTGTAGTGGTCTGTGATTATCGTATCTACCTGTAGTGGTCTCTGACGCGTGGCTTCAGGCCGATGTGCAGGTAAAGCTGTTCCTTAGGGGTATACTTGGCCCAGGCCACCTCCTCAAAGCGGTTGGGTTTGGTGTGGATGAACTTGGTGTCCTGGGGCACTGGCTGGTTAGGATCTCTGAGACAGAGAAGAAAAACACAGTCAGGAAAAGTTATCTTAAAGGTTAATCATAGTTACTTTACCATTCATTAGAGGAAAGTAAGAGATGTTTCTTAGAGAAAGAGTTATACAAGACATTTATCTCACCCTGTCTTGGCGAAGTTGGTCCAGTATGTCATGACCACGGCGCTGAGCATCACGTCGTTTTTAGAGAAGTTACAGTTGAAGAGGTCCGTGGGTCCGATCAGCGGCAGACCGAACACATACGGCACCTCATCTCCATGGGCGGAGTCCGCCCAGGCGGGCGACGCGTCACTCTGACAGTGGTGGTAGAAGGAGTAGAAGTATGTTGGCGATCCATACTGGGCGTGGAGGTCTGCTGTGGCTACTGCCGGCGCCACCCACTGGTGATCAGTGAACAGCGCGACTAGCGTCTTCCGCCGGGTTTCAGGGTTCTCCCGGTCGGCCCAGTCTGTGTACATGAACTTGATGCTCTCTCTCAACGTGTCCTACCGCAAGGATAAAAAATACCTTGTCAATAAAGCACATGGGAGCATAGATGGATTGCAGTATGCAGAGTCTATTTTTACTTTTTGCTGAACATATTCTTTGCCCTCCAGCAACTGCATAGAAGCACTGGATGTGGATAGACATTTTCCTGCAGCCTACCTTCCCCTCCGGGTAGCCATAGAGACTGTCCACGAAGTCTGACACAGCAAAGTCAAAATCGTCGCCGGAGACGCCATCCTCCCCATTGACCATCCCGTCAACGAACTTAAGACCTTCCCCCTGGTTCACACCCAGCATGATGTCATAGTTGAGGAACTCCCCCTGTGTGTGAAGAACAGGGTTGTCAATTACAATATTATGCAATATTATGCGCAACAGAACATCGTACTGTCACAACACTTGGTTTGTTGTTTATATTAAAACATTTTAATTAAATCGGTTTTAATCAGAACTAAAGTTTTGTTGCTAAGGATTCCACGACACGGTTAGCCTTTACGGCTGGGACTGCAAGTTTGTGTTCATTTTTTTGCGTGGATTCTGCGAGTGCTAGCTGGCTGTACTACAGACATCTGTCGTTGTCGTGGGAAAGACTCATTGTTATCTTTTCGTAAAACAACTGGTTGCAGTATAGAGCCAATCTGGATACCAAGCAGATCCTGAGGGAAATCGACAGGTACCAACAGCTTTACGCTATGGAGGAACAACATACTCCATCATGGAAAGATCCGACCACCTCTCAAAATAACTTTAACCAGACAAAAAAAGAAAAACAGATTAATCTACAGACACGGACGATTTACCATTGAGGTAGAGGCTAGTGCTCTGGCTGGAATCCATGCAACACTGGAAAAGTTGTGTGAGGAGGTAGCAGGTCTGAGGGGGAGTTTGGACTTCAGCCAGAGTGAAATTCTCACGCGCCAAAGAGAAAAAAAAGACACTCACAGCCAAGGTAAAAATCCAGGATTCCGACATGGATTGTCTACTCAGGGAAAACAGGGTGATGAAGGAGTCACTAGTAGATATACAAAATCGTAGCATGCATGAAAATCATTTTTTTTCTGGGATTCCTGAGGACGCCTCCTATAATCCAGGCGCGATCAGAACATTAATGCAATCCGACTTGAAACTTCCTACAGAGACTGTAAACAAGGTGGCTTTCCACCGAGTACACAGACTTGGAGCTCAGAGCGACAAGACCAAGGGTCCCCAACCAATCATTTGAACACTACCTACAAAAGGAGCTGCTCAAAAGCAGAGGAAGGGAGCTTAAAAGGACCAAATTCGGTCTCAATGACCAATTTCCAAAGGAGATAAAGGAACGTCGTAAGAGACTGTATCCGGAACAAAGACAACAGAGGGAGAAGGGTAAGCGATCCTTTTTCATTGTGAACAAACTGTTTATAGATGGACAGCTATTCCCAGACAGCTCCATAACACCATGGCTGTACTAAATTCTACAGGGACTTCAGGTTACGAAAAAAAGAAGGTATGGAAACTGTAAAAATACCAGAACATTATGAAGTGGATATGAACACACACACACTCAATTACATGATTGCTTACACATAGGGACATGCATACACACACACCTGATCTCACTCTCCCTTTTTTTAACCTTTATTTAACTAGGCAAGTCAGTTAAGAACAAATTCTTGTTTTTAATGACAGCCTAGGAACAGTGGGTTAACTGCCTGTTCAGAATGACAGATTTGTACCTTGTCAGCTCAGGGATTTGAACTTGCAACCTTTCAGTTCCTAGTCCAACGCTCTAACCACTAGGCTACCCTGCCGCCCCATTAATGTGTTTATTGTTTGTCTATATTTTTTATGTATTTGTATACAAGTTGATTTGTTTACAACAAGCAAGGGGAAGATATCAGAATAGGGGCATTGGGGAATAATAACATATTGTACGGAACACATTTGTACTGTAGTGAAGCCGTCTCTAGAGTAATGCAAGGTCTTTTTCATGATCATGTGAAACGTCAATTGCTATGGAAATGCTAGGATATGTTTTTCAATTATGTTAAAGATAATTATGATGCAACTATGATGGTGATACGATATGGATTACAATTATCATCATGAATATTAAGGCTCTACGCACTACATGTTACACACATAGACACTCAAGCATGCAAATTGGCAGAGTTATTATTTATTTGGACATCACACATTATAGTCTTACACTTATACAGACATCGTACACACTCTCCCTATATCACATCCAATATCATACACATCAGATTCAGATTTGCTACACACATAATACCTTGTCACAATGTTCTAACATCTGTGGCATTGGCTCACAGGCAAACAGGCAAGGGAATAAAACAAATATTGCTAGAACCTATATCTTGTATTCTAAATATCAGACATTTGAAAGCTCTAGTTTTGACCTTCATAATACCTCTGATGGCAGTAACTTTACAAGCACTAATTATGGTCAACTTAGACTGAGAATAGTATCTAGTTATGGTAAGGGGTGAAATAAGTTTAGCCAGTTATAATTGTAACGGTTTAGCAGATTATAAAAAAAAGAAGATCAGTCTTTACATGGCTAAAAGAAAAGGAATATAACATATACTGTTTACAGGAAACTCACTCTACATCCTTAGATGAAGTTGCGTGGAAAAAGGAATGGGGTGGTGAAATAATGTTCTGTCATGGACAAAGGAACTCAAAGGGTGTGATGATATTAATTAACAGAAATTTCAATCTGAATGCGCAAATAGTCATGATTTGCAAGTGGATGAAAAATTTATTTGGCTCATTAATCTATATGATCCAAACCAGGATGATCCACACTTCTTTGAAAACATTTATACCAATTTATTGAACTTACAGACAACAAATGATCTAATCATTATGGTAGGAGACTATAACACAGTGTTAAGTACCTCAATGGACCGTAAAGGTAATCACTCTACAAACTATCATCACAGGGCCTTTAAGGAAATTTCAAATATTATGGACATATTAGAAATAGTGGATATTTGGAGACTAAAAAACCCCGACCTGGTGAGATATACATGGAGGAGACTTAATCAAGCTCGTCGTCTGGACTACTTTCTTGTCTCTTTCTCTCTTGCATCAAAGGTTAAAAAAGTTTTAATAGGAGACAGAATGCGATCAGATCATCATCTAATTGGCATTCACATAACTCTTATAGAGTTTCCACGTGGACGGGGATATTGGAAATTTAATCAAAGTTTACTGGAGAACAACTTATTTTTAACTAAGACAAAATAATTTATAACTGAACCTATAATATAGGTTCAGCAAATCCCCTTATTGTTTGGGATACCTTTAAATGTACCTTCAGGGGTCATTCAATTCAATATTCATCAATAATAAAAAAGCAGTTTCTGGCAAAAGAGACAAGACTAACAAGGGAAATCCATGAACTAATAGTACATGTAGATAGCAATAAAAAATGATACTACAGAGATACAAAATAAGTTAGAGGAAAAACAAAAACAACTTGAGGAACTTATTCAAGAACGATCTAATGTAATCTATTACAAAAATAAAGCAAACTGGATGGAATATGGATAAAATTCTTCCTGAATCGCCAATACAGGAATGCTAACAAAAAATAATTTGCAGAAACTCGTTACTGAAGACAGAGTCATCTATGATTCTCTGAATGATATTTTAAAAGAGGAAGCTATTTATTTTAGGCAGATGTTCTCTTTTCCGTCTCATCCTTTCCCACTGAATGAAGATTAAGGTAAGGAATTCTTCCCAAATAACATATAAAATGGAAAATTAACAAATGTACCGAAAGATCAGTGAGAAGACCAAATTACAGAGACCCGGTTCCGGGTTGGAGCGAGCGGTCGCATCTACACTTCGGTCCGCAGGTAGTATAACTTTTCATTACATTTTCATTACATTTCATTATAGTACAACGGTTTGATTTGTCTAATCTTAGCAATTTCTTCTTAGTTAGCTACATAGCCGTCTTTGTATCAAAGATAATTGCGTAATTATCGTATTTCGTCGTCCTAACGTAGTCTACACTGCTATCTGCCCAGCAGCTAGCTAACGTCCACTAGCACTGTAGAAACTATTACACTCAACTGAACGACTCGATTAGTGTAGTGTTAGCTAGCTACATAGTTGTCTTTGCTGTCTTCGTATCCAAGATAATTGTGTAGTTTAGAGTGTGTAGACTTAGAGTGATTATCTTAATTTACCGAGGTTAGCTAGCCAGCTATTTGTCGTCCTTAACGTAGGAGATACTGCTAGCTAGCTAGCCAACAGCTAGCCAACGTCTACCGAATTGAACTTCAACAACCCGGTCAACATTCCGCTTCGCTCCACAGGTAGTATCACATTTTCATTTCACTTCATTACAGTACAACGGTTTGATTTGTTTGATCGTAGCTAGCTAGCTACATAGCCGTCTTTGTATCTAAGACAATTGTGTAGTCTAGAGCGATTTTCTAGGTTAGCTAGCCAGCTATTGTCGTTCTTTTAACGTAACGTTACGTAATCAACACTGCTAGCTAGCCAGCTAGCCCCCAAATAGCAGCACTGTAGAAACTATTACACTCGACGGAACGACTTGATTAGTGTAGTGTCAACAACGCAGCCACTGCCAGCTAGCCTACAAAGTCAACAACGCAGCCACTGCCAGCTAGCCTACTCCAGCAGTACTGTATCATTTCAATCATTTTAGTCAATAAGATTCTTGCTACGTAAGCTTAACTTTCTGAACATTCGAGACGTGTAGTCCACTTGTCATTCCAATCTCCTTTGCATTAGCGTAGCCTCTTCTGTAGCCTGTCAACTATGTGTCTATCTATCCCTGTTCTTTCCTCTCTGCATAGACCATACAAACGCTCCACACCGCGTGGCCGCGGCCACCCTAATCTGGTGGTCCCAGCGCGCACGACCCACGTGGAGTTCCAGGTCTCCGGTAGCCTCTGGAACTGCCGATCTGCGGCCAACAAGGCAGAGTTCATCTCAGCCTATGCCTCCCTCCAGTCCCTCGACTTCTTGGCACTGACGGAAACATGGATCACCACAGATAACACTGCTACTCCTACTGCTCTCTCTTCGTCCGCCCACGTGTTCTCGCACACCCCGAGAGCTTCTGGTCAGCGGGGTGGTGGCACCGGGATCCTCATCTCTCCCAAGTGGTCATTCTCTCTTTCTCCCCTTACCCATCTGTCTATCGCCTCCTTTGAATTCCATGCTGTCACAGTTACCAGCCCTTTCAAGCTTAACATCCTTATCATTTATCGCCCTCCAGGTTCCCTCGGAGAGTTCATCAATGAGCTTGATGCCTTGATAAGCTCCTTTCCTGAGGACGGCTCACCTCTCACAGTCCTGGGCGACTTTAACCTCCCCACGTCTACCTTTGACTCATTCCTCTCTGCCTCCTTCTTTCCACTCCTCTCCTCTTTTGACCTCACCCTCTCACCTTCCCCCCCTACTCACAAGGCAGGCAATACGCTCGACCTCATCTTTACTAGATGCTGTTCTTCCACTAACCTCATTGCAACTCCCCTCCAAGTCTCCGACCACTACCTTGTATCCTTTTCCCTCTCGCTCTCATCCAACACTTCCCACACTGCCCCTACTCGGATGGTATCGCGCCGTCCCAACCTTCGCTCTCTCTCCCCCGCTACTCTCTCCTCTTCCATCCTATCATCTCTTCCCTCTGCTCATACCTTCTCCATCCTATCTCCTGATTCTGCCTCCTCAACCCTCCTCTCTTCCCTTTCTGCATCCTTTGACTCTCTATGTCCCCTATCCTCCAGGCCGGCTCGGTCCTCCCCTCCCGCTCCGTGGCTCGACGACTCACTGCGAGCTCACAGAACAGTGCTCCGGGCAGCCGAGCGGAAATGGAGGAAAACTCGCCTCCCTGCGGACCTGGCATCCTTTCACTCCCTCCTCTCTACATTTTCCTCCTCTGTCTCTGCTGCTAAAGCCACTTTCTACCACTCTAAATTCCAAGCATCTGCCTCTAACCCTAGGAAGCTCTTTGCCACCTTCTCCTCCCTCCTGAATCCTCCTCCCCCCTCCTCCCTCTCTGAAGATGACTTCGTCAACCATTTTGAAAAGAAGGTCGACGACATCCGATCCTCGTTTGCTAAGTCAAACGACACCGCTGGTTCTGCTCACACTGCCCTACCCTGTGCTCTGACCTCTTTCTCCCCTCTCTCTCCAGATGAAATCTCGCTTCTTGTGACGGCCGGCCGCCCAACAACCTGCCCGCTTGACCCTATCCCCTCCTCTCTTCTCCAGACCATTTCCGGAGACCTTCTCTCTTACCTCACCTCGCTCATCAACTCATCCCTGACCGCTGGCTACGTCCCTTCTGTCTTCAAGAGAGCGAGAGTTGCACCCCTTCTGAAAAAACCTACACTCGATCCCTCCGATGTCAACAACTACAGACCAGTATCCCTTCTTTCTTTTCTCTCCAAAACTCTTGAACGTGCCGTCCTTGGCCAGCTCTCCCGCTATCTCTCTCAGAATGACCTTCTTGATCCAAATCAGTCAGGTTTCAAGACTAGTCATTCAACTTAGACTGCTCTTCTCTGTATCACGGAGGCGCTCCGCACTGCTAAAGCTAACTCTCTCTCCTCTGCTCTCATCCTTCTAGACCTATCGGCTGCCTTCGATACTGTGAACCATCAGATCCTCCTCTCCACCCTCTCCGAGTTGGGCATCTCCGGCGCGGCCCACGCTTGGATTGCGTCCTACCTGACAGGTCGCTCCTACCAGGTGGCGTGGCGAGAATCTGTCTCCTCGCCACGCGCTCTCACCACTGGTGTCCCCCAGGGCTCTGTTCTAGGCCCTCTCCTATTCTCGCTATACACCAAGTCACTTGGCTCTGTCATAACCTCACATGGTCTCTCCTATCATTGCTATGCAGACGACACACAATTAATCTTCTCCTTTCCCCCTTCTGATGACCAGGTGGCGAATCGCATCTCTGCATGTCTGGCAGACATATCAGTGTGGATGACGGATCACCACCTCAAGCTGAACCTCGGCAAGACGGAGCTGCTCTTCCTCCCGGGGAAGGACTGCCCGTTCCATGATCTCGCCATCACGGTTGACAACTCCATTGTGTCCTCCTCCCAGAGCGCTAAGAACCTTGGCGTGATCTTGGACAACACCCTGTCGTTCTCAACTAACATCAAGGCGGTGGCCCGTTCCTGTAGGTTCATGCTCTACAACATCCGCAGAGTACGACCCTGCCTCACACAGGAAGCGGCGCAGGTCCTAATCCAGGCACTTGTCATCTCCCGTCTGGATTACTGCAACTCGCTGTTGGCTGGGCTCCCTGCCTGTGCCATTAAACCCCTACAACTCATCCAGAACGCCGCAGCCCGTCTGGTGTTCAACCTTCCCATGTTCTATCACGTCACCCCGCTCCTCCGCTCTCTCCACTGGCTTCCAGTTGAAGCTCGCATCCGCTACAAGACCATGGTGCTTGCCTACGGAGCTGTGAGGGGAACGGCACCGCAGTACCTCCAGGCTCTGATCAGGCCCTACACCCAAACAAGGGCACTGCGTTCATCCACCTCTGGCCTGCTCGCCTCCCTACCACTGAGGAAGTACAGTTCCCGCTCAGCCCAGTCAAAACTGTTCGCTGCTCTGGCCCCCCAATGGTGGAACAAACTCCCTCACGACGCCAGAACAGCGGAGTCAATGACCACCTTCCGGAGACACCTGAAACCCCACCTCTTCAAGGAATACCTAGGATAGGATAAAGTAATCCTTCTCACCCCCCCTTAAATGATTTAGATGCACTATTGTAAAGTGGCTGTTCCACTGATGTCAGAAGGTGAATTCACCAATTTGTAAGTCGCTCTGGATAAGAGCGTCTGCTAAATTACTTAAATGTAAATGTAAATGTAAATAACTTTTTGAGGCTATTAAATCCTTTCAGTCTGGAAAAACCCCAGGGCTTGATGGCATACCGGTAGAGGTATATCAATTATTTTTTTATATACTAAAAGCTCCATTGTTAGATTGTTTTAACTACTCCTATAGAAATGGTAGTCTGTCAGGTACTCAGCAGGAAGGTCTGATTTCTCTATTATTAAAACAAGACCCAGATGGCAGATATGGATCTTTTCCAGTCTATCTAAAAAACTGGAGGCCCCTAACACTTCAATGTTGTAATGCAAAAATACTAGCAAAATGCATAGCACTCAGAATTAAAAATGGTTTTAACAGGTATTGTTCATCCTGATCAGACAGGTTTTTTACATGGATGATACATTGACGATAATATACAACAACTACTAGAAATAATAGAACATCATGAAACATATAATAAGCCAGGAATGGTATTTATAGCGGATTTTGAAAAGGCATTTGATAAAGTAGGATTGGATTTTATTTTTAACGGCTACTTCTCAGAGAGTTTTGAATTGCCAAGAGGAGTTAAACAAGGGTGTCCGCTGTCACCATATCTATTCGTTGTGGCCATCGAAATGCTAGCTATTAAAAGCAGACCCAATAACAACATTAGAAGATTCGAAATCCAAGGCTTGAAAACAAAGGTGTTCATGTATGCCGATGACTCAAGTTTTATATTAAGTCCGCAAGCTAGATCCCGGCAATGTCTCATTGAAGATAACTTTTCTGTACTCTCTGGACTAAAACCTAATTATGACAAGTGTGCAATATTACGTATTGGATCCTTAAAAAATATAACTTTTACATTACCCTGCAGTTTACCTATAAAATGGCCTGATGGTGAAGTAGACATACTCGGTATTCATATCACAACATATATAAATAAGATCTCCACAATGAATTTCAATAGAAAACTTGTAAAAAAAAATAGACAAGCTCCTGCAACCATGGAGAGGTATATATACCTGTCTATTTATGGAAAAATTGCCCTGATTAACTCCATAGTCATATCTCAGTTTACTCACTTACTTATGGCGCTGCCTCCTCCTGAGGATTCGTTTTCAAATCATATGAGCGAAAACTATTTTGTTTTATCTGGGATGCTAAACCAGATCAAATATAAAGTGCCTATCTATTTAATGAATATGAATTGGGTGGGTTGAGATTATAAACTATAAAAGCTGTCAGGGTGTGACTAGGGTGGGTTATCTAGGTTATTATATATCTATGTTGGCATGGTATGGTTCCCAATCAGAGACAGCTGTTTAGCTTTGTCTCTGATTGGGGATCATGTTTAGGCAGCCATTTCCCCATTGTGCTTTGTGGGATCTGGTCTATGTATAGTTGCCTGTGAGAACTACATTAGCTTCACATTTAGTTTTTGCGCTTTACTGTTTTCTGTGTGTTTCACTTCTAATAAACGATGATGGAACCATACCACGCTGCATTTTGGTCCGATTCATACAACAACAATCGTGACAAAAGCACTAAACCTCTCTCTAAAAGCTTCACCCAAAAGTTAATTCATTCAAAAGTTTTATTTGAACCCTAAATGGTTCTCAAGTAGATTACTAAGAAAAGCTCATCCATTGTTAAAAAATTGCCTATTTGCCTTTGTGCAGATTGCCATGTCTCATTTTCGATTAATTGAAAATAATACTTTTTTCAAAGTATCTCTCTTTTTCAAACAATCATTGCAGAGCTTGATTACCAACAACGACGAGACGGCCTACAGGGAGGAGGTGAGGGCCCTCGGAGTGTGGTGTCAGGAAAATAACCTCACACTCAACGTCAACAAAACTAAGGAGATGATTGTGGACTTCAGGAAACAGCAGAGGGAACACCCCCCTATCCACATCGATGGAACAGTAGTGGAGAGGGTAGTAAGTTTTAAGTTCCTCGGTGTACACATGACAGACAAACTGAATTGGTCCACCCACACAGACAGCATCGTGAAGAAGGCGCAGCAGCGCCTCTTCAACCTCAGGAGGCTGAAGAAATTCGGCTTGTCACCAAAAGCACTCACAAACTTCTACAGATGCACAATTTATGAGCATCCAGGTTGGCTGTATCACCGCCTGGTACGGCAACTGCTCCGCCCACAACCGTAAGGCTCTCCAGAGGGTAGTGAGGTCTGCACAACGCATCACCTGGGGCAAACTACCTGCCCTCCAGGACACCTACACCACCCGATGTTACAGGAAGGCCATAAAGATCATCAAGGACAACAACCACCCGAGCCACTGCCTGTTCACCCCGCTATCGTCCAGAAGGCGAGGTCAGTACAGGTGCATCAAAGCTGGGACCGAGAGACTGAAAAACAGCTTCTATCTCAAGGCCATCGGACTGTTAAACAGTCACCACTAACATTGAGTGGCTGCTGCCAACACACTGACTCAACTCCAGCCACTTTAATAATGGGAATTGATGGGAATTGATGTAAAATACATCACTAGCCACTTTAAACAATGCTACTTAATATAATGTTTAAATACCCTACATTATTTATCTCATATGTATACATATATACTGTACTCTATATCATCTACTGCATCTTTATGTAATACATGTATCACTAGCCACTTTAAACTATGCCACTTTGTTTACATACTCATCTCATATGTATATACTGTACTCGATACCATCTACTGTATCTTGCCTATGCTGCTCTGTACCATCACTCATTCATATATCCTTATGTACATATTCTTTATCCATTTATACTTGTGTGTATAAGGTAGTAGTTTTGGAATTGTTAGCTAGATTACTCGTTGGTTGTTACTGCATTGTCGGAACTAGAAGCACAAGCATTTAGCTACACTCGCATTAACATCTGCAAACCATGTGTATGTGACAAATACAATTTGATTTGATTTGATTTCAATTTCAATTTCATCCCCCTGAAAAGATAGAACAAATATTATGGCTGAACTCAAATGTGCTGGTTGATAAAATACCTGTATTTATGGGAAAGATATTTGAAAAGGGTAATTTGTTCTTAAATGATATTGGAAATTGGAACGGTAGAGTTATGTCATTAAATCAAAATGCATATTAATTACTTAAAAATCATACAATGTGATTTTCTGGATTTTTGTTTTAGATTCTGTCTCTCACAGTTGAAGTGTACCTATGATAAAAATGACAGACCTCTACATGCTTTGTAAGTAGGAAAACCTGCAAAATCGGCTTCAAACATAAAGATATAAAACTGTATTTTTTTGTGAAGAATCAACAACAAGTGGGACACAATCATGAAGTGGAACGACATTTATTGGATATTTCAAACTTTTTAACAAATCAAAAACTGAAAAATTGGGCGTGCAAAATTATTCAGCCCCTTTACTTTCAGTGCAGCAAACTCTCTCCAGAAGTTCAGTGAGGATCTCTGAATGATCCAATGTTGACCTAAATGACTAATGATGATAAATACAATCCACCTGTGTGTAATCAAGTCTCCGTATAAATGCACCTGCACTGTGATAGTCTCAGAGGTCCGTTAAAAGCGCATAGAGCATCATGAAGAACAAGGAACACACCAGTCAGGTCCGAGATACTATTGTGAAGAAGTTTAAAGCCGGATTTGGATACAAAAAGATTTCCCAAGCTTTAAACATCCCAAGGAGCACTGTGCAAGCGATAATATTGAAATGGAAGGAGTATCAGACCACTGCAAATCTACCAAGACCTGGCCGTCCCTCTAAACTTTCAGCTCATACAAGGAGAAGACTGATCAGAGATGCAGCCAAGAGGCCCATGATCACTCTGGATGAACTGCAGAGATCTACAGCTGAGGTGGGAGACTCTGTCCATAGGACAACAATCAGTCGTATATTGCACAAATCTGGCCTTTATGGAAGAGTGGCAAGAAGAAAGCCATTTCTTAAAGATATCCATAAAAAGTGTTGTTTAAAGTTTGCCACAAGCCACCTGGGAGACACACCAAACAAGTGGAAGAAGGTGCTTTGGTCAGATGAAACCAAAATTGAACTTTTTGGCAACAATGCAAAGCGTTATGTTTGGCGTAAAAGCAACACAGCTCATCACCCTGAACACATCATACCCACTGTCAAACATGGTGGTGGCAGCATCATGGTTTGGGCCTGCTTTTCTTCAGCAGGGACAGGGAAGATGGTTAAAATTGATGGGAAGATGGATGGAGCCAAATACAGGACCATTCTGGAAGAAAACCTGATGGAGTCTGCAAAAGACCTGAGACTGGGACGGAGATTTGTCTTCCAACAAGACAATGATCCAAAACATAAAGCAAAATCTACAATGGAATGGTTCAAAAATAAACATATCCAGGTGTTAGAATGGCCAAGTCAAAGTCCAGACCTGAATCCAAATGAGAATCTGTGGAAAGAACTGAAAACTGCTGTTCACAAATCCAACCTCACTGAGCTCGAGCTGTTTTGCAAGGAGGAATGGGAAACAATTTCAGTCTCTCGATGTGCAAAACTGATAGAGACATACCCCAAGCGACTTACAGCTGTAATCGCAGCAAAAGGTGGCACTACAAAGTATTAACTTAAGGGGGCTGAATAATTTTGCACGCCCAATTTTTCAGTTTTTGATTTGTTCAAAAAGTTTGAAATATCCAATAAATGTTGTTCCACTTCATGATTGTGTCCCACTTGTTGTTGATTCTTCACAAAAAAATACAGTTTTATATCTTTATGTTTGAAGCCTGAATTGTGGCAAAAGGTTACAAAGTTCAAGGGGGCCAACTACTTTTGCAAGGCACTGGTATATATATATATATATATATATATATATATATACATATAATGCATCCTTAACCCTCATCTCAGAACCCAAAATGAAATCTTGCCAGAACGAATAAACCATATAACTTGAAATACATGTATAATCTACACTGAGTAATATACAAAACATTAAAGACAACTTCTCTTTACAAGACATAGACTGACCAGGTGAATCCAGGTGACAGCTATGATCCCTTATTGATATCACTTAAATCCACTTCAATCAGTGTAGATGTGTATGAGTGCCATTCAAGGGGGAATGGGCAAGACAAAAGATGCCTTTGAACAGGGTATGGTAGTAGGTGCCAGGCGCACCGGTTTGTGTCAAGAACTGCAACTGCTCAACGGTTTCCTGTGTGTATCAAGATGCAACTCAGTATTAGGAAGGTGTTCTTAATGTTTGGTATACACAGTGTATATAAACCATAGAGTGTTTTATATTTTCTCACCTGCTCCATGAGTATCTGGGGGTCATCAGGGATGACATCACCGTCGATGACAGGTCCGAAGGCGGTGTGGTATTTAGCTGGGGTGATGTTCTGTTCCAGCAGCTCCTGGTAGGTCTTCGCCTGCAGACAGACGATCAGCTCTGATGAGTCCTCCAGGCTGCAGCCCACCTTGTCCCCCAGCAGCTTTGCATACTTCCCTGGCTGGTAGTTGACCGCCCAGCTAGACAGGGCTGTCCCACTCTGGATGATCGCCTTCTGGAACAGATCTGATACACAGCATGTTGACAGAGGTTAGAGTTCAGAGGTTATAGGTCAGGAATTGGAGGTGACTCTTTGAGAAGTGTGACCAGGCTGACAGAAGTTAAGAGGTCAAGGGTAAGGGTTCAGAGGTTGGGTTCAGGGGTAAGAGGTTACTTACCCTCAGAGTAGTGGGACAGAGTTAGCAGGCTGACACAGGAGGCTCCAGCCCCAGAGCCAAACACAGTGACTCTGTCTGGGTCTCCGCTGAATGCAGCAATGTTCTCCTTCACCCAGCGCAGAGCCTGGATCTGGTCCAACAGACCATAGTTGCCTTTAGCTGCCTGGTCACCCGTACTGAGGAAACCTGAAGAAATAACACATAAAAATACACCAAAATATTAAAGGAAAGTCTAGTAAATATCAAAAGTAAATTATATTTAAAAATACTTTTCATCAATGATATGAACAGCAGGGTAGCCTAGTGGTTAGAGAGTTGGACTAGTAACCGGAAGGTTGCAAGTTCAAACCCCGAGCTGACAAGGTACAAATCTGTCGTTCTGCCCCTGAACAGGCAGTTAACCCACTGTTCCTAGGCCGTCGTTGAAAATAAGAATTTGTTCTTAACCTCTCTGGCCCACCCGGGATGCAACCGCACCCCCTGCCAACAATAAATGCTACGCCAAATGCTAATAGCACTCGTTAAAACTCAAACGTTCATTAAAATTCACATGCAGAGTACTCAATTCAAGCTACACTCGTTGTGAATCTAGCCAATGAGTCAGATTTGTAAAATGCTTTTCGGCATTTTACAAATCTGAGAAGATTTTAAGCAAGAGAAGATTTTATCTGATAGCAGGCAACACCCCGAAATACCAGAAGGGGACGTAAACAAAGGAATTAGCGTAGCCGGCGCTACACAAAACGCAGAAATAAAATATAAAACATTCATTACCTTTGACGAGATTCTTTGTTGGCACTCCTATATGTCCCATAAACATCACAATTGGGTCTTTTTTTTTTCGATTAAATCGGTCCTTGTGTACCCAAAATGTCAATTTATGAACACCGTCAGATCCAGTAAAAACACATTTTTTAAACGCAACGTTATTTTTTTAAATTAAAAAAGTTGCCTATAAACTTTGACAAAACACTTCAAACTACTTCTGTAATCCAACTTTAGGTATTACTAAACGTTAATAAATGATCAAATTGATCACGGAGCGATCTGTATTCAATAAGCACGAGTTTGGGAAACGTAACCAACTTTTCCGGTTCCATTGTTTACAGCTGTGGACTTGACAACCGGATGTGGCTATTACTCAGATGACCAACGATTTAGTTGAATCGAAATCACAACACTGGCGAGATCGTGTGGAAGTTATAGGAACTGTATTCTCAGCCTTAAGTATTTTTCCTTCCAATAGACAATACATGGACTGGCGGATTGATTTTTTCTTCGGCGATTTAGTGACCAGGTTTCTGGCGATTTTGACCACGGAACTCGTTCTGTTATAGTCACAGACACCATTGAACCAGTTCTAGAAACTTCAGAGTGTTTTCTATGCACACATACTAATCATATGCATATACTATATTCCTGGCATGAGTAGCAGGACGTTGAAATGTTGCGCGATTTTTAACAGAATGTTGATAAAAGTAGCCCGATCTCTAAGAGGTTCTGACTTGCCTAGTTAAATAAAGGTCAAATAAAATAGGAACTAAAGGGAAATGGGGACTACATGTAGTCGGCTCACTAGGGATTGGCTACTACGGCAGATACTTATAAATCTCTCATTAATGATTTTAATAAATCAATAATAACAAGTATGACAGTATGCTGTTACAACCTAAGCCTAACGCTAACCCAGTATGTGGCTGCAGTTGTGAAGCCTTACTGTAGACAATATTCATTGTTTTAACACAATAAAAAACTTGGTGAGATTGACAGACATGTTTTGCAGTGTAGCCAAACCCTGAGGACTCAGTGACTAATGATGTCATGTGACCGTGGCTCACCACCCTCAGTCAGACCTGGGGTAGACCTGGGACACCAGAACATCTGCGTGTCACTGAACACATGCACAGACGCAAAATGAGTGTGTCACTAATTCACACACCACACTAGGGACATGAGTGTGTCACTAACAGACATGATGAGCTGGAGCGTGTGGGTGTCACTGAGGGCTGTGCCACAAGATACATGTGACCTTAAATGATCATGTCAGATCACTTCAACCCTCCTCTCCCCACCTTCTTCTTCCCCTTTCCTCCTCCCCTCCCCCTTTTCCTCATCCTCCACTCCCATCTTTTCCTCCTCCTCCCCTCCCCCTCTTTCCTCCTCCTCCACTCCCCTCTTTTCCTCCTCCCCGCCCCTCTTTTCCTCATCCTCCACTCCCCTCTTTTCCTCCTCCGCCCCTCTTTTCCTCCTCCTCCCCTCCCGTCTTTTCCTCCTCCTCCCCTCCCCTCTTTTCCTCCTCCCCCTCTTTTCCTCCTCCTCCACTCCCCTCTTTTCCTCCTCCTCCCCTCCCCTCTTTTCCTCCTCCTCCCCTCCCCTATTTCCTCCCCTCCCCTCTTTTCATCTTCCCCTCCCCTCTTTTCCTCCTCCTCCTCCTCCCCTCTTTTCCTCCTCCGCCCCTCTTTTCCTCCTCCTCCCCCTCTTCCCCCCCTCCCCTCTTTTCCTCCGCCACTCTTTTCCTCCTCCTCCACTCCCCTTTTCCTCCTCCTCCACTCCCCTTTTCCTCCTCCTCCACTCCCATCTTTTCCTCCTCCTCCACACCCTCACTACCTCTTTCAGTTTATACTTTCCTCTCTACTCCTCTCTCCCCCTTCCCTCACCCTCTCTCCCATTCCCTTCACCTTCTTGCCTCTCACCCTGCCTCTCTTCTCTCTCTCCTGTACTCTCTCACCCCTACTTCTCCTCTCTCATCCTTCTCTCATAAGCTTAATTGAACTCCACCTACTGTGAGCCATAAACACAGAGCTGATGGCTCCCCTCTAACCAGGCGTACACACACACACACACACACACACACACACACACACACACACACACACAGGAGATGAATCTGGCTGTGTACAGGCTGCTAGATTTCCAGTGTTAACACAGAAATGTGACATTTCAACCAGTGAGAGAGTAACAGAAAGGTGATTAGGCAGAATTTAACGATGATGATGATAATGACAATGACGTGATGATGGTGATGATGACGACAATGATGATGAAAGTGACTAACCCAGTACTCCCAGTCTGTAGTTGATTGTGATGACGATGACATTTCCATAGCTAGCCAGGACACTGCCGTCCATCATGCTGCCGCTCCCCTCTGAGTAGGAACCTCCGTGGACATACACCATCACCGGCCGCAGACCGCCCTCATCATGGATGTCTGGAAACACACACACAAGCCATATTTTCAGAGCGCTAAACAGCTCTTGCAGATAGCAAAGAAACATGTGGGTGCATGCATAATATAAGTTGAGGTAGATGCAGTGCATTGGTGTGTGTGTGTTTGTACATACTACATACCTTCCTCAGTAGGGACGTATATATTGAGGTAGAGACAGTCTTCACTCTGCTGTGCCAGGTATGCGCTGGCTATGTCCAGGTTGGCAGAGTACCAGAGAGGTAACATCTCTGTCAGCAAGCTGTGTTCCTCTACAGGCTGGGGGCAGACGGGGGAGAACTGGGTGGCGTTTCTCACCCCCGGCCAGGACAGGGGAGGCTCAGGGGGCTGGAAGCGTCTCTCCCCGGTGGGGGGGCGGGCGTAGGGGACCCCCAGGTACTGGACCACAGGGCCCAGCAGGTCAGAGGGCATGGGGGTCAACTGACCCCTCAGTCTGCCCTGGGACGTGGTGATGACTGACTGGCTAGCAGCAGGGGGGAGGGACAGGATAAGGGAGAGGAGTGGGGGGAGGATGCCCTCAGTTTGGACAGGGACAGGAGCATGGAGAGGACACACAGTAGAGAGGAGGGGAGAAAGAGGAGAGGGATGGGGGGAGACATGTGGGAGGGACGGTGGGAGCGTTGGTGTTTGGTTTAGATCAGGACTCCGACTGTGAGTCTAGCACACACTCAAACAGCGATGGTCTCAGAATATGTCTTTCTCCTCCCTGGGTCAGCCACTCACCTCCCAGTTCTCTCCGCACAGTCACACTGCTCTGCCTGGAGGGAGAGAGATAGAGACAGACAAAGATGGAAAGACAAACCTTGAATTACAGAGGGGCAAAAAAGTATTTAGTCAGCAAGTTCTCCCACTTAAAAAGACGAGAGAGGCCTGTAATTTTCATCATAGGTACACTTCAACTATGACAGACAAAATGAGAAAAAAAATCCAGAAAATCACATTGTAGGATTTTTTATGAATTTATTTGCAAATTATGGTGGAAAATAAGTATTTAGTCACCTACAAACAAGCAAGATTTCTGGCTCTCACAGACCTGTAACTTCTTCTTTAAGAGGCTCCTCTGTCCTCCACTCGTTACCTGTATTAATGGCACCTGTTTGAACTTGTTATCATTATAAAAGACACCTGTCCACAACCTCAAACAGTCACACTCCAAACTCCACTATGGCCCAGACCAAAGAGCTGTCAAAGGACACCAGAAACAAAATTGTAGACCTGCACCAGGCTGGGAAGACTGAATCTGCAATAGGTAAGCAGCTTGGTTTGAAGAAATCAACTCTGGGAGAAATTATTAGGGAATGGAAGACATACAAGACCACTGATAATCTCCCTCGATCTGGATCTCCACGCAAGATCTCACCCCGTAGGGTCAAAATGATCACAAAAACGGTGAGCCAAAATCCCAGAACCATACGGGGGGACCTAGTGAATGACCTGCAGAGAGCTGGGACCAAAGTAACAAAGCCTACCATCAGTAACACACTACGCCGCCAGGGACTCAAATCATGCAGTACCAGACGTGTCCCCCTGCTTAAGCCAGTACATGTCCAGGCCCGTCTGAAGTTTGCTAGAGAGCATTTGGATGATCCAAAAGAAGATTGGGAGAATGTCATATGGTCAGATGAAACCAAAATAGAACTTTTTGGTAAAAACTCAACTCGTCATGTTTAGAGGACAAAGAATGCTGAGTTGTATCCAAAGAACACCATACCTACTGTGAAGTATGGAGGTGGAAACATCATGCTTTGGGGCTGTTTTTCTGCAAAGGGACCAGGACGACTGATCCGTGTAAAGGAAAGAATGAATGGGGCCATGTATTGTGAGATTTTGAGTGAAAACCTCCTTCCATCAGCAAGGGCATTGAAGATGAAACATGGCTGGGTCTTTCAGCATGACAATGATCCCAAACACACCGCCCAGGCAACGAAGGAGTGGCTTCGTAAGAAGCATGTCAAGGTCCTGGAGTGGCCTAGCCAGTCTCCAGATCTCAACCCCATAGAAAATCTTTGGAGGGATTTGAAAGTCCGTGTTGCCCAGCAACAGCCCCAAAACATCACTGCTCTAGAGGAGATCTGCATGGAGGAATGGTCCAAAATACCAGCAACAGTGTGTGAAAACCTTGTGAAGACTTACAGAAAACGTTTGACCTCTGTCATTGCCAACAAAGGGTACATAACAAAGTATTGAGATAAACTTTTGTTATTGACCAAATGCTTATTTTCCACCATAATTTGCAAATAAATTCATAAAAAATCCTACAATGTGATTTTCTGGATTTTTTTCTCTCAATTTGTCTGTCATAGTTGAAGTGTAGCTATGATGAAAATTACAGGCCTCTCTCATCTCTTTAAGTGGGAGAACTTGCACAATTGGTGGCTGACCAAATACTTTTTTGCCCCACTGAATATATACAGTTGAAGTCTGAAGTTTACATACACCTTAGCCAAATACATTATACTCCGTTTTTCACAATTCCCGACATTTAATCCTAGTAAAAATTCCTTGTCTTAGGTCAGTTAGGATCACCACTTTATTTTAAGAATGTGAAATGTCAAAATAATAGTAGAGAGAATGATTTATTTCAGTTTTCATTTATTTCTTCACATTACCAGTTGGTCAGAAGTTTACATACACTCAATTTCTATTTGGTAGCATTGCCTTTAAATTGTTTAACTATGTCGAACATTTGGGTAGCCTTCCACAAGCTTCCCACAATAAGTTGGGTGAATTTTGGCCCATTCCTCCTGACAGAGCTGGTGTAACTGAGTCAGGTTTGTAGGCCCCCTTGCTCATTTCTGCCCACAGATGTTATATAGGATAGAGGTTAAGGCTTTGTGATGGCCACTCCAAAACCTTGACTTTGTTGTTCTTAAGCCATTTTGCCATAACTTTGGAAGTATGCTTGGGGTCATTGTCCATTTGGAAGAACCATTTGCGTCCAATCTTTAACTCCCTAACTGAGGTCTTGAGATGTTGCTTTGACATAGCCACAGAATTTTCCATCCTCACAATGCCATCTATTTTGTGAAGTGCACCAGTCCCTTCAGCAGCAAAGCACCCCCACAACATGATGCTGCCACCCCCGTGCTTCACGGTTGGGATGGTGTTCTTCGGCTTGCAAGCCTCCCCTTTTTTCCTCCAAACATAAAGATGGTCACTATGGCCAAACAGTTCTATTTTTGTTTCATCAGACCAGAGGACATTTCTCCAAAAAGTACAATCTTTGTCCCCATGCGCAGCTGCAAACTGTAGTCTGGCTTTTTTATGGAGGTTTTGAATCAGTGGCTTCTTCCTTGCTGAGCGGCCTTTCAGGTTATGTCGATATAGGACTTTTACTGTGGATATAGATACCTTTGTACCGTTTCGTCCAGCGTCTTCATAAGTTCCTTTGCTGTTGTTCTGGGATTGATTTGCACTTTTCTCACCAAAGTACATTCATCTCTAGGAGACAGAACACATCTCCTTCCTGAGCGGGATATGACAGCTGCGTGGTCCCATGGTGTTTATTCTTGCATATTATTGTTTGTACAGATGAACATGGTACCTTCAGGCATTTGGAAAATTCTCCCAAGGATGAACCAGACTTGTGGAGGTCTACAATTCTTTTCCTGCGGTCTTGGCTTATTTCTATTGATTTTCCCATGATGTCAAGCAAAGAGACACTGAGTTTGAAGGTAGGCCTTGAAATACATCCACAGGTACACCTCCAATTGACTCGAATTATGTCAATTAGCCTATCAGAAGCTTCTAAAGCCATCACATCATTTTCTGGAATTTCCCAAGCTGTTTAAAGGCACAGTCAACGTAGTGTATGTAACATTTTGACCCACTGGAAATGTGATACGGTGAATTATAAGTGAAATAATTTGTCTGTAAACAATTGTTGGAAATATTACTTGTGTCATGCACAAAGTAGATGTCCTAACCGACTTGCCAAAACTTTGTTAACAAGACATTTGTGGAGTGGTTGAAAAATGAGTTTTAATGACTCCAACCTAAGTGTATGTAAACTTCCGACTTCAACTGTACATTGAGACTCCTCTTAGCATGAGGGCTGAACTGGGCAAATTCCCTCTTCTACTGCCAGTTGAAAAAAAATGCATGCACGTTTTGACAAAGCCCATAGTGCAAATAAAGGCAGACTTTAAAGTATAGATATGAAGACCTAATTAAAAAAACATCACTGGCCAGAGAGAACAAGCTGTACAACCTTTCAGGGTGCAGAATGATAGAAACTGAGAGACATGCTCTCCTCTCATGCCCCAACTACAAAGTAAATGAGAGTAATCTTGGTAGCATTTTACATTGGACTACAGGCTACAGCACAGAATAAACTGGTAATAACATGGCAATAGCGTGGTGTAATTACATTATTGTTTCAGAGGAATAATCATTTCTGCCTATATTTAAAATCAACATGCCAACAATCTTAGAGCTGGCAGCATAGTATGTGACAACAACCTGTCATAAATTAAGGTGGGAACAACAGATACAAAACACCCCAATGTTACTCCTTAGCTATTTCCTCATTGTAATTATTGGTTTCTAAATTATTGGTTTCTAACCCCCCCCCCCCCCCCCCCCCCCCCCCCCCCATGCGCATTAAAATGTTTAGGGCAAGTAATTTTTCTTATTGTATTGATATTGCGTTGGTCTTTCCATTCATGACAAAACATGCTATTTGAATGGATTTATTTTTATTTTATTTTTTATTTTTTTTGGGGGGGGGGGGTAAATATCTGTGTACAACAAATAACATCTAAATGTATCTCTTAGCTGTGACTGGTAGGCCTACTGCAGCTGCAACGTCCTATGTCTGGGCCTGTATCAGCTGCATATGGCTGTATATTTTAATCAGAGCCCATTCCTCTCCATTCGCTGCAGTGACACCCCCCAGGTGCTACAGTGGCCATGACACAGGTTGTGCAGCTTAGATCATGACGCTTTGACTCCGGACATATCTAAAGAAAGCAACCTTATCCATCTGCTATCCAGCTATATTATCTATCTACAGCCTATAGTGAAATACATTTTATAGCGGGTTTTAGTCACAACATTTTCCCTGTGAAGCGCAACATCCGATGAATAGTAATGAGTGTTACAGCCTACAGGACACCAAACACACACACACAGAAGAACAGGGTGATAATTGAGACTCACCGATACACACGTCATAGCTCCATTGGTCTGTTCATGTGGCTGCTGCGGTAAAAAATGTCAGCTGGCAGAGCATTTCATCCTTCACTGCGAAGAAAACACAAGAAGGAGAGAGAGAACAGGAGAGCGGTGAGAGAAATCCCGGGACCGTGTGTCACTGGACTGCAGAGCCTCGTGCGCCAGCGACGTGCCTGGGGTATATTCCGCCGTGAGCTCCGGGGAATAGCCTATGTATTTATTGCCCGAACCCCGCAACTGAATACGGTACTAGACGTGGTTATTGTTAATGAATAACAAAAACACGATGTTCACATCTCCCTCTCCCTTCCCCTCTCTGTCTTTCTTTCTCTGTCTCTCCCTCTCAAAAGATGCTAATGGAAAGTGTTGAATTGAGCCTGCAGCCAATAGATTCCTGCACCCTCATCAGCTTGGACACACACACACACACACACACACACACACACAGACACACGCAAACAAACAAACACACACAAACACACACTTACGGGACAGGCTATCAGTAATCACAGCACAGCTCATCTTAGCTTCTGAATCCAAGTTGGGAGAACTGTGTCTCAGGCAAGATGGAACATAAATGGGATGTGATAACTTCATAATACCTTTCTTCTATTTGATACAAACAGGATAAAGCAGCCTTCGCCAAAACCACACATTTTCTCGATAGCACCACCATGGTAAAATACATACTGTATGAATGTTGTTTTTTAAATCACACAAACAGCTTCATGACAAACAACCTTAAAAAAACAATCAAATGACTGAGTCACAAGATAACATCACATTAGTGTGTTCTGTCTCCACCTATGTCTGTGTTCTTTCCTGGGACCATTCCAGCTGGACTGTGTGACACATGACTCACCCAATTACCTCAAATCCTTAGCCCTCAATGTCAGCTCAGTTTGACCCTAACTGTACCAATGATGCCACGCAACAAAGACGATTCTCCCTTTGCCACCCCAAAGTGTATATGTGAAATGGCCCATGAAGGTATTTTCGGGGCCAAAAAGTTGGACCTGGACCCGAGGACAAACAGAACCAGACCAGAATGGACCTGATCATTTAAGAAAAAGGGGGACCCAGACCCGAACGGACACGAGAACAATCAGACCCAGACACGACAACATCCAGACCGATTGGACCTGAGTGACAAAACAATGTGTGTCAGCCAAGTTGCTCTTCTGGTTAACGAATAGGTCCTAGATCCCTGCTGTTTGTTGTTTTCAATCTTCATTGTGACCTGCCCTGTCTGGAACTGCGAGTAGTAACAGTGTAACCTACGTTGCTAGCTACCATAACAAAGACCAAAGCCAGCGGGAGTACCATTGAGGACAGTGGTGTCTGTCACGGATTCCTCCGGTACTGCTGCTCATTCCGTGCATCATGTCCGGAGGTCTATGGCTATATAGGCACTCTGAAACTGGCCCGTCCAACGCAACTTCGGCAGCTGCAACTGGCACGTCTGACGCCGCTGCAACTGGCCTGTCCGACACCGACATAACTTCGGCAGCTGCAACTGGTCCATCTGACGATGACACAACTTCGGCAGCTGCAACTGGCCCTGACCGACCCGTACCACGTCCTTGTGGTCGTCCTCAAGGCCGATGTCGTCCCGCTGCTGGTGTTGTGCACTTGTTATTACGGGTTTCATCCCGTGTTTTTTCATCCCTCGCTCTCTTGTTTGGGTTACATCCCTGTGTTTACATACGTGTTTTTTGGGGGGGCATTGTCCCGTGCCTTTTCGTGACATGTTGTATTTTTGGGGGGACTATTAAAACCTGTTTTGGCTAGGGGGCAGCATTTTCACTTTTGGATGAAAAGTGTGCCTAGAGTAAACTGCCTCCTACTCAGTCCCAGATGCTAATAAATATTATTAGAAGTATTGGATAGAAAACACTCTGAAGTTTCTAAAACTGTTTGAATGATGTCTGTGATTATAACAGAACTCATATGGCAGGCAAAACCCTGAAAAGAAATCCAAACAGGGTGTGGGAAATCTGAGGTTTGTAGTTTTTCAACTCATCCCCTATTGAAGATACAGTGGGATATTGGTTATGTTGCACTTCCTAAGGCTTCCACTAGATGCCAACCTTCTTTAGAACGTTGTTTGATGCTTCTACTATGAAGGGGGGCTGAATGAGAGGGGAATGAGTCAGAGGTATGCCAGCAGTCACGAGCATTCACATGAGAGGTAGATCCCGTTCCATTGCTTTTCTATAGACAATGGAATTCTCCGGTTGGAACATTATTGAACATTTATGATAAAAACATACTAAAGATTGATTCTATACATCGTTTGATATGTTTCTACGACCAGTAATATAATTTTTAGGAATTTTCGTCCAACCTTTCCGCTGGAAGTTGCACGCACGTTTCGATTTGTTTACCAAACGCCCTAACAAAAGGAGGTATATGGACATAAATGATGAACTTTCTCGAACAAATCAAACATTTATTGTGGAACTGGGATTCCTGGGAGTGCACTCTGATGAAGATCATCAAAGGTAAGTGAATATTTATAATGCTATTTCTGACTAATGTTGACTGCGCAAGATGGCGGATATTTCTTTTGGCTGATTTGGGCTCTGAGCTCCATACTCAGATTATTGCATGGTATGCTTTTTTCTTAGAGTTGTTTTGTAATCTGACACAGCGGTTGCATTAAGGAGAGGTTTATCTAAAGTTCCATGCATAACAGTTAAATTGATGTGGCTCTGCAAAATCACAGCATGTTTTGGAACGACTGAACATACAGTGCCTTGCAAAAGTATTCGGCCCCCTTGAACTTTGCGACCTTTTGCCACATTTCAGGCTTCAAACATAAAGATATAAAACTGTATTTTTTTTGTGAAGAATCAACAACAAGTGGGACACAATCATGAAGTGGAACAACATTTATTGGATATTTCAAACTTTTTTAACAAATCAAAAACTGAAAAATTGGGCGTGCAAAATTATTCAGCCCCCTTAAGTTAATACTTTGTAGCGCCACCTTTTGCTGCGATTACAGCTGTAAGTCGCTTGGGGTATGTCTCTATCAGTTTTGCACATCGAGAGACTGAAATTTTTTCCCATTCCTCCTTGCAAAACAGCTCGAGCTCAGTGAGGTTGGATGGAGAGCATTTGTGAACAGCAGTTTTCAGTTCTTTCCACAGATTCTCGATTGGATTCAGGTCTGGACTTTGACTTGGCCATTCTAAAAGCTGGATATGTTTATATTTGAACCATTCCATTGTAGATTTTGCTTTATGTTTTGGATCATTGTCTTGTTGGAAGACAAATCTCCATCCCAGTCTCAGGTCTTTTGCAGACTCCATCAGGTTTTCTTCCAGAATGGTCCTGTATTTGGCTCCATCCATCTTCCCATCAATTTTAACCATCTTCCCTGTCCCTGCTGAAGAAAAGCAGGGCCAAACCATGATGCTGCCACCACCATGTTTGACAGTGGAGATGGTGTGTTCAGGGTGATGAGCTGTTGCTTTTACGCCAAACATATCGTTTTGTAATGTTGCCAAAAAGTTCAATTTTGGTTTCATCTGACCAGAGCACCTTCTTCCACCTGTTTGGTGTGTCTCCCAGGTGGCTTGTGGCAAACTTTAAACAACACTTTTTATGGATATCTTTAAGATATGGTTTTCTTCTTGCCACTCTTCCATAAAGGCCAGATTTGTGCAATATATGACTGATTGTTGTCCTATGGACAGAGTCTCCCACCTCAGCTGTAGATCTCTGCAGTTCATCCAGAGTGATCATGGGCCTCTTGGCTGCATCTCTGATCAGTCTTCTCCTTGTATGAGCTGAAAGTTTAGAGGGACGGCCAGGTCTTGGTAGATTTGCAGTGGTCTGATACTCCTTCCATTCCAATATTATCGCTTGCACAGTGCTCCTTGGGATGTTTAAAGCTTGGGAAATCTTTTTGTATCCAAATCCGGCTTTAAGCTTCTTCACAACAGTATCTCGGACCTGCCTGGTGTGTTCCTTGTTAACTTCTGGAGAGAGTTTGCTGCACTGAAAGTAAAGGGGCTGAATAATTTTGCACGCCCAATTTTTCAGTTTTTGATTTGTTAAAAAAGTTTGAAATATCCAATAAATGTCGTTCCACTTCATGATTGTGTCCCACTTGTTGTTGATTCTTCACAAAAAAATACAGTTTTATATCTTTATGTTTGAAGCCTGAAATGTGGCAAAAGGTCGCAAAGTTCAAGGGGGCCGAATACTTTCGCAAGGCACTGTAACACGCCAATGTAAAATGAGATTTTTGGATATAAATATACACTTTATCAAAAAGAAACATACATGTATTGTGTAACATGAAGTCCTATGAGTGTCATCTGATGAAGATCATCAAAGGTTAGTGATTAATCTTATCTCTATTAGTGCTTTTTGTGACTCCTCTCTTTGGCTGGAAAAATGGCTGGGTTTTTCTGTGACTTGGTGGTGACCTAACATAATTGTTTGTGGAGCTTTCGCTGTAAAGCATTTTTAAAATCTGACACTGTGGCTGGATTAACGAGCATTTTATCTTTAAAATGATCCCTAATACTTGTATGTTTGGAAATTTGATTTATGAGATTTCTGTTGATTTGTATTTGGCGCCCTGCAATTTCATTGGCTGTTAGCGGAACCCTGTTCCCAGACAGGTTAAAACCCCCTATTACATATTCCTGCGAATATGTGGTCCTATCTCTGAGAAATTGAAGATGGACCACAGGAAGATTGAGATGGAACACGCCCACAGGACTGTAAAACCCACCACCGGCCCAGGTGACAGGTCCAAGTTCCTGAGGTTCAAGGACAAGGTAGCTGTTGTGGAAAGAGCAAAGAACTTGAGAGGAACGTATATCTGTCACTTGTGCTCCCTCTCCAGCCTCTAGGTCACCAGGCTGCTCATTATCGTGCACAACTGTCACCATCGTTACACACACCTGCGCTTCGTCAGATTCACCTGGACTCCATCACTTCCCTGATTACCTTCCCTATATATGTCACTCCCTTTGGTTCCTTCCCCAGGCGTCATTGTTTCTGTTTCATGTCTGTGTGCTGTTAGTGTTTCTTGTTTGGTATTATGTTCCGTTTATTTTATTAAAACACTCACTCCCTGAACTTGCTTCCCGACTCTCAGCGCACATTGTTACAGAATGAGGCCTCACCTAAGGGAAGCATCAGGGATTGTTTTGTTTTTTGTTTTTTTTGGTTGGAATGACGTCGGTCCGGGAGCCGCTACAGGCTCGCATGCCTCAGACGGTCTGTCAGGTTGCTGCGCCCCAGCTGGCGACAGGTTCCCGTGCATCAGCCGGGGTGACCAGTCCGCTCCTGATCCCCTGGATCGTCCCTGTGGTTGGTGTCCTGCGGCTGGAGCTGAACCCGCCAGGGAGGGGGAGTGTCACATATGTACACTCTAGGTCGCCATGCTCCCACTTCTCAGCCGGACTGACAGATTCCGCTCCTGATCCCCGGGATCTTCATTTTGCCCGGAGTCCTGTGTCTGGAGCCACGCTTCGGGGAGGGGTACTGTCAGGTGTGCTCCCGCTCTCGCCTCTAGGTCACCAGGCTGCTCGTTATGGTGCACCCCTGTCACCATCGTTACGCGCACCTGCGCTTCGTCCCTCACCTGGACTCAATCACTTCCCTGATTACCTTCCCTATATATGTCACTCCCTTTGGTTCCCTCCCCAGGCGTCATAGTTTCTGTTTCATGTCTGGTGATGTTCGTGTTTCTTGGTTTGTATTATGTTCCATTTATTTTATTAAAACACTCACTCCCTGAACTTGCTTCTCGACTTTCTTCAGCGCACATTGTTACAATATCTTTATCAACGAGGACTATCCTGAAGCTGTACGCTAGAAGACAAAAGAACTCATCCCAGCTATGAAAGCTGCCAGAGCGCACGGATACATTGCTTACATCCACTATAACAGAAGCCTGGAAGGGATGAGAGAGCCAAGCCTATGGGTTCGTAGCTTCAACCCCACAGCACACACACACACACCAATTGATTAATGGACTGCTGAATATATTTTTTGTATCTTGCTTTGTTTGATCTTTTCCATATTATGTCTATCTCTGATAAGCTACACAGGAAAGGGCTGAAAATACCCCACATTATTATATCCAGCGTTCGATATAAGGTTCATGAAATCAAAAATGAGCAAACATCAAATAACATTCATATATTAGCCATTTCTGAGACTCCGATAATTCATTTGATGATACAGCAGTAGCAATACAAGGATATAAGATTCATAGAAAAGATAGAAATACCTTTGAGGGACGTGTTGCTGTATATATTCAGAGCCATATCCAGAAGATCTTATGTCAAGTGTAATTGAAGTGTTTTGGTTGTAGGTTAACTTGGCACATCTAAAGCCTTTTCTTTTGGGGTGTTGCTATAGGCCACCAAATGCTGACAGTCAGTATTTAAATAATGTGTGAAATGCTTGATAGTGTATGTGATGTAAACAGAGACTTTCTTGGGGACCTGAATATTGACTGGTTTTCATCAAGCTGTCTGCTTCAAAAGGAAGCTTCTCACTGTAACCAGAGCCTGTAATCTGGTTCAGGTTATTAATAAATTTACCAGGGTGTTTACAAACACTACAGGAACAAGATCATCCACATTTATCGCTCACATTTTTACTAATACTGTAGAACTTTGTTCTAAAGCTGTATTCATACTGTCACGCCCTGGCCATAGAGAGGGTTTTATTCTCTAGTTTGGTTAGGCCAGGGTGTGACTAGGGTGGGCATTCTAGTTTCTTTAGTTCTATGTTTTCTATTTCTTTGTGTTTGGCCGGGTGTGGTTCTCAATCAGAGGTAGCTGTCTATGTTGTCTCTGATTGAGAATCATACTTACGCAGCTTTTTCCCACCTGTGTTTTTTTGAGTAGTTGTTTTGTGTCTGCACCAGACAGAACTGTTTCATTTTGTTCCACTTTGTTCTTTTGTTTCAGTGTTCAGTTTGAATAAATACCATGAACACGTACCACGCTGCGCTTTGGTCCACTCCTTCTTCATGTAACGACAAAAGTTACACATACCCATTGGATGCATTGATCACAATATAGTGGCTATATCCTGGAAATCCAAAGTTCCAAAGGCTGGGCCTAAAATAGTGTATAACAGATCATACAAAAGATTTTGCTGTGACTCATATTCAGATGATAAAAATATTTGTTGGTCTGATGTGATTAATAAGGAACATCCAGATGCTGCACTTGATTCATTTATGAAATTGCTTCTTCCAATTATTGATAAACATGCACCTGTTAAGAAACAGACTGTTAGAACTGTTAAGGCTCCATGGATTGATTGAGTTGAAAAACTATGGTTGAAAGAGATGGGACAAAAGGAGTGACTAAGTCTGGCTACGCATCTGACTGGCTGACTTACTGCAAATGTAGAAATGATGTGTCTAAACTAAACAAAAATGAGTAGAAACTGTATAATAAAGCCAAGATCACTGATATAAAGACTTTGGAGTACTTTAAATGAAATTATGGGCAGAAAGACAAATTCAACTCCATATTTCATCGAATCAGATGGCTTATTCATCACAAAACCATTTGATGTTGCCAATTATTTTAATGATTACTTAATTTGCAAAGTGGGCAAAATAAGGCAGGAAATGCCAACAATGAACAGTGAGACATTTTCATGCATACAAAAAACAAATAATGAAAGAAAAGCATTGCAAGTTTGAATTTTATAAAGTTAGTGTGAGAGAGGTGGATTATTTTAGTTATCGATCAATAATGACAAACTTCCTGGCATTGATAACTTAGATAGAAAGGTACTGAGGATGGTAGCTGACTATAGCTACTCCTGTCATATCTTTAATCTGAGCCTAGAGGAAAGTCTTTGTCCTCGGGCCTGGAGGGAAGCTAAAGTAATTCCGCTACCCAAGAGTGGTAAAGAGGTCTTTACTGTTTCTAACAGCAGACATATTAGCTTGCTGCCAGCTCTTAGCAAAGAGTTGGAAAAAATTGTGTTTGACCAAATACAATGCTATTTCTCTGTAAACAAATTAACAGACTTTCAGCATGCTTATAGAGAAGGGCACTCAACATGTACTGCATTAACTGATGACACAAATAACTGATGATTGGTTGAAAGAAATTGATAAGATTGTGGGAGCTGTACTGTTAGATGTCACTTCAGCCTTTGATATTATTGACCATAACGTGTTGTTGAAAAAATGTATGTGTTATGGCTTTTCAACCTCTGCCATATTGTGGATTCAGAGCTATCTATCTAATAGAACTCAAAGGGTTTCCTTTAATGGAAGCTTCTGTAATGTCAAATGTAAGTATGGTGTACCGCAGGGCAGCTTTCTAGGCCCTCTACTCTTTTCTATTTTTACCAATGACCTGCCACTGGCATTAAACAAAGCATGTGTGTCCATGTATGGTGATGATTCAACCATATTCGCACCAGAAACCACAGCTAATCAAGATGCAGTCTATTTTGGAATGGGTGCCCAGTAAGAAACTGGTTCTGAACATCTCTAAAACTAAGAGCACTGTATTTGGTACAAATCATTCCCTAAGTTCTAGACCTGACTTATCAATGACCCCAGCTCAGTTAATCCCTACCATTGTGTCGCTGAGTCATCATAATGCTTTAGCAAATGTACATTATACCAGGGGCAGTGGTAGACACAATGTAAGTCACCTAATTGATATCCCTCTAACTGCCCTAAATGCCTCTGCTGATCCTACATCTTTTTCTATGCAGCAATTATGTGTCTATGAACCAGATTTTGCAGCTCACCCTGCACTAACATAAATAACATGAGAATATCTACTTCTGCTAAGCTTCCCAGTAAAGCAATGAAAACAAGCAAGCATCCAAGAAACGTGCTCAAAATAGCCCACGTTAACATATGTAGCTTAAGAAACAGGGTTCATGAAATTAATAACTTGCTTGTAACAGATGACATTCATATTCTGAATATGTCTGAAACTCACTTATACAATACATGTGATGATACAGTGGTAGCAATACAAGGTTTTAACATTTACAGAAAATATAGAAATGCCAGTGGTGGAGGTGTTGCTGTTTATATTCAGAACCACATTCCTGTAAAAATGTTAAATACTATTGAAGTAATATGGCTACAGGTTAATCTGCATCACCTAAAGCCTAGTCTTGTGGGAAGCTGCTATAGACCACCAAGTGCTAACAGTCAGTATCTGGATAACATGTGTGTAATGCTTGATAATGTATAAGAGGTCATACAATAAGTTTTGTAGTGATTCCTATGTTGTTGATGTAAATAAAATGTGTTGGTGTGTAATGAGGAGCGAACAGATGTTGAACTTGACACATTTATGAAATTGCTTATCCCAGTTACTAATAAGCATGCACCCTTTAAGAAAATGACTTTAAAAACTATTCAATCCCTGTGGACTGATGAGGAATTGAACAATTGTATTGTTGAGAGGTATGAGGCAAAAGGAATGGCAAATAAGTCTGGCTGCACAACCGACTGGCAAACGTACTGCAAATTGAGAAATCATGTGATTAAACTGAAGAAAAACATGAAGAAACTACACTATGAAACAAAGATATGACATAAATATTCATAGTAAAAAGCATTGGAGCACCTTCAATGAAATTCTGGGGAAAAAGGCAAACTCAGCTACATCATTCACTGAATCAGATGGCTCATTCATTACCAAACCGACTGACATTGCCAAGTACTTTAATGGCAAGATTAGCAAACTTAGGCATGACGTCCCAGCAACAAACACTGACACTACACATCCAAGTATATCTGACCAAATTATGAAAGACAAGAATAGTAATTTTGAATTCCGTAAAGTGAGTGTGGAAGAGGTGAAAAAATTGTCTGACAACTTGGATGGAAAATTACTGAGGATAATAGCGCCTCTTCTGCCATATCTTCAATTTAAGCCTACTAGAATGTGTGAGACCTCAGGCCTGGAGGGAAGCAAAAGTCATTCCGCTACCTAAGAATAGTAAAGCCCTCTTTACTGGCTCAAATAGCCGACCAATCAGCTTGTTACCAACCCTTAGTAAAGCTTTGGGAAAAAATGGGTTTGATCAGATACAATGCTATTTTACAATAAACAAGTTGACATTTCAGCATGCTTATAGTGAAGGACATGCAACATGCACAGAACTTACTCAAATGACTGATGATTGGCTGAGAGAAATCTATGATAAAAAGATTGTGGCAGCTGTTTTGTTTACACCCCCTGCTATATTGTGGATAAAGAGTTACCTGTCTAACAGAACACAGAGGGTGTACTTTAATGGAAACCGTTCCAACATAATGCAGGTAGAATCAGGTATTCCCCAGGGACTCTTCACAGTCCCCAAATCCAGAATAGACTATGGGAGGCGTACAGTACTACATAGAGCCATGACTACTAAAAATAGACCTTATGGAACAGCGAGGACTGTGAAGCAACACGAACATAGGCACAGACACATTCATACACACACATGATAACATACCCATGTATAGTTGAAGTCGGAAGTTTACATACACTGAGGTTGGAGTCATTAAAACTTGTTTATCAACCACTCTACAAATCTCTTGTGAACAACTAAAGTTTTGTCAAGTCAGTTAGGACACCTACTTTGTGCATGACACAAGTTTTTTTTTTCACCTTTATTTAACCAGGTAGGCTAGTTGAGAACAAGTTCTCATTTGCAACTGCGACCTAGCCAAGATAAAGCATAGCAGTGTGAACAGACAACACAGAGTTACACATGGAGTAAACAATAAACAAGTCAATAACACAGTAGGAAAAAAAGAGTCTATATACATTGTGTGCAAAAGGCATGAGGAGGTAGGCAAATAATTACAATTTTGCAGATTAACACTGGAGTTATAAATTATCAGATGGTCATGTACAGGTAGAGATATTGATGTGCAAAAGAGCAGAAAAGTAAATAAATAAAAACAGTATGGAGATGAGGTAGGTAAAATTGGGTGGGCTATTTACCGATAAGACTATGTACAGCTGCAGCGATCGGTTAGCTGCTCAGATAGCAAATGTTTGAAGTTGGTGCGGGAGATAAAAGTCTCCAACTTCAGCGATGTTTGCAATTCATTCCAGTCACAGGCAGCAGAGAATTGGAACGAAAGGCGGCCAAATGAGGTGTTGGCTTTAGGGATGATCAGTGAGATACACCTGCTGGAGCGCGTGCTATGGGTGGGTGTTGCCATCGTGACCAGTGAACTGAGATAAGGCGGAGCTTTACCTAGCATGGACTTGTAGATGACCTGGAACCAGTGGGTCTGGCGACGAATATGTAGCGAGGGCCAGCCGACTAGAGCATACAAGTCGCAGTGGTGGGTGGTATAAGGTGCTTTAGTGACAAAACGGATGGCACTGTGATAAACTGCATCCAGTTTGCTGAGTAGAGTGTTGGAAGCTATTTTGTAGATAACGTCGCCGAAGTCGAGGATCGGTAGGATAGTCAGTTTTACTAGGGTAAGTTTGGCGGCGTGAGTGAAGGAGGCTTTGTTGCAGAATAGAAAGCCGACTCTAGATTTGATTTTCGATTGGAGATGTTTGATATGAGTCTGGAAGGAGATTTTACAGTCTAGCCAGACACCTAGGTACTTATAGATGTCCACATATTCAAGGTCGGAACCATCCAGAGTGGTGATACTAGTCAGGCGTGCAGCTGCAGGCAGCGAACGGTTGAAAAGCATACATTTGGTTTTACTGGCGTTTAAGAGCAGTTGGAGGCCACGGAAGGAGTGTTGTATGGCATTGAAGCTTGTTTGGAGGTTAGATAGCACAGTGTCCAAGGACGGGCCGGAAGTATATAGAATGGTGTCGTCTGTGTAGAGGTGTATCAGGGAATCGCCTGCAGCAAGAGCAACATCATTGATATATACAGAGAAAAGAGTCGGCCCGAGAATTGAACCCTGTGGCACCCCATAGAGACTGCCAGAGGACCGGACAGCATGCCCTCCGATTTGACACACTGAACTCTGTCTGCAAAGTAGTTGGTGAACCAGGCAAGGCAGTCATCAGAAAAACCAAGGCTACTGAGTCTGCCGATAAGAATATGGTGATTGACAGAGTCGAAAGCCTTGGCAAGTCATTTTTCCAACAATTGTTTACAGATTATTTCACTTCTAATTCACTGTATCACAATTCCAGTGGGTCAGAAGTTTACATACACTAAGTTGACTGTGCCTTTAAACAGCTTGGAAAATTCCAGAATATTATTTGATGGCTTTAGAAGCTTCTGATAGGCTAATTGACATCATTTGAGTCAATTGGAGGTGTACCTGTGGATGTATTTCAAGGCCTACCTTCAAACTCAGTGCCTCTTTGCTTGACATCATGGGAAAATCAAAGGAAATAAGCCAAGACCTCAGAAAAACAATTGTAGACCTCCACAAGTCTGGTTCATCCTTTCCAAATGCTTGAAGGTACCATGTCCATCTGTAAAAACAATAGTATGCAAGAATAAACACCATGGGACCATGCAGCCGTCATACCGCTCAGGAAGGAGACGCATTCTGTCTCCTAGAGATGAACGTACTTTGGTGCGAAAAGTGCAAATCCATCCCAGAACAACTGAAAAGGACCTTGTGAAGATGCTGGAGGAAACTGGTACAAAAGTATCCATATCCACAGTAAAATGAGTCCTATATCGACATTGGCTTAAGGACAACAAAGTCAAGGTATTGGAGTGGCCATCACAAAGCCCAATCCTATAGAAAATTTTGAGGGCAGAACTGAAAAAGTGTGTGCGAACAAGGAGGCCTACAAACATGACTCAGTTACACCAGCTCTGTCAGGAGGAATGGGCCAAAATTCACCCAACTTATTGTGGGAAGCCTTTGGTAGGCTACCTGAAACATTGACCCAAGTTAAACAATTTAAAGGCAATGCTACCAAATAATAATGTGAATGAGAATGTGATAAAAAAAATAAAAGCTGAAATAAATCATTATCTCTACTATTATTCTGACATTTCACCTTCTTAAAATAAAGTGGTGATCCTAACTTACCTAAGACAGGGAATCTTTACTAGGATTAAATGTCAGGAATGTATTTGGTTAAGGTTGATGTAAACTTCAACTGTACACATGGATTTTGTGGTAGTAGAGTATGGGCCTGAGAACACAGTGTGTTGAGAATTCTGTAATGAATGTATTGTAATGTTTTCGTATAACTGCCTTAATTTTGTCATACCCCAGGAAGCTAATGGGGATCCATAATAAATACAAATACCTTAGCTGAGTCTGGTAATGAATGGTGTGGCTGTTAAACAAGTTGAGGAGACTAAATTACTTGACGTTACCTTAGATTGTAAACTGTCATGGTGAAGATGGGGAGAGGTCTGTCTGTAATAAAGAGATGCTCTGCTTTTTTGACACCACACTCCAAAAATCAAGTCCTGCAGGCTCTAGTTTTGTCTTATGTTGATTATTGTCCAGTCGTGTGGTCCAGTGCTGTAAGGAAAGACCTAGTTAAGCTGCAGCTGGCCCAGAACAGAGCAGCCTGTCTTACTCTGTCATCAGAGGGCTGATATAAATACTATGCATGCCGATCTCTCTCTGCTAAGAGTTGGAGAGACTGACTGCATCACTTCTTTTTAGGAAATATTGTGTTGAAAACTCCAAATTGTTTGCATGGTCAACTTACACACACACACTTACCCCACCAGACATGCCATCAGAGGTCTTTCCACAGTCCCCAAATCCAGAACAACAAGAAAGCGTACAGTATTATATAGGGCTATTATTGCATGGAACACTGTTCCATCTCATATTGCTCAAATGAACAGCATTTGTTTCCACAGGTTTCAAAAAACAGATAAAGCAACGACACAACGCCTCCCCTGTATTTGACCTAGTTAAGTTTGTGTGTATGTATTGATATGTAGGCTAGGTGTGCCTTTAAAAAAAACTGAGCCGTTCATGTCTATTAATGTTCTGTACTATGTAATGTTTCATGTGGACCCCAAGAAGAGTAGCTGCTGCTTTTGCAATAGCTAATGGGGATCCTAATAAAATACAAAATATGTTGGCTAAGCTTTCTAAAGGTCAATAAATTCCTTATGAGCGTAAAATAAATATGCTGTAGGCTATTCAGAACCGTGGCCGGGTCCATTCGGGTCTATCAGCTGTAGTTACATAGACCTGAAAACCGATGACAATCAAACAGGACCCGCTCGAATCCCGGTTATTCAGTTATTGGACCAATGAAGACCTCTACTCAGCAGTCATTCATCACATCAACTGGCGGCTACAGACATTTATTTTCCTTCAGATGTTGTATCCATCCTCTCAGGAAAACAAAACAAACTGGGTATGTATACATCAGCCCAATACAGTTCAGTGCATGAGGGTAAGTTAATAAAATCCATAAAACGGGTGCCGAAGAGGACCATGCCGCCCTTGCCATTCAGTCAGATACTGTATGTCTTCCAATAAAAAGATTGCATCAGGTGTCTTCTGGGAGTAGGGCTGCAACGATACCGGTAAATTACCAGAATTGAGTAATTTTGTTAATTAACAGTTAATCTATTGCAAGGTTATTTAAAAACTATTCATATTCATAGTATTCATTTTTTATATCTGTGCCCATATTGTCCAAAAGTTCTTAAAAATATATATATATATTTTACATGTGATAAGGCCACACAGACGGCTAGCAATAATTAGACACTTGTGATAATCTGAAGTAACCAAAAAACATAAGTGACCAAAATTCTGGTAGTTTACTGGTAAATGTAAAAAGTTCACAGTAATAAACCCTCCCTTTGCAACCCTACCTGTGAAGCAATGTGAGGACTAGCTCTCTCCTGTGGTCTTTTTTAGTAACCCTCGTCTCATCTGCAGGACACACACAGGTAGTGGAGCTATGCTGCCCTCTGCTGGATCATAAACGTAGAGTCAGTTCCAACTGTGTTTTTTTGGAAACCACAATTTCAACAGAAGCAACAATGCATGCAATATAAGAAAACTACTTTATTTAGGTACAGAATTAAAAAAACTTTTGACTTGTTCAATAAGGATGTTCATTACCTGATGTAAAATGTTTTGCTATGCTGTGAATCAGAATCATCTTTATTCACCAAAGACATTTGCATGTACAGGAATTTGACTAAGTAAAAAGCTACTGCTACAAATGTTTTGGTAGGCTGTACCCTACTGAACACAACCTTGTATTCATTTTATGTTTGCAACATTAGGATAGACCAGAATAGTAGAAATAAAAACATCATGCTAGAATTGGTGTTAATAATCAGTGTTTAGTGGACATAGAGGCTGGGGTTGGCTATAAAGTCATTGATCTTCTGGGCTGTGTGGTCTAACTCTGTGGTGTTACTGTATTTCAGCAGGTTGTAGGAGCGGACAAAGTAGTGTCTCAGGTAGCGCTGGCTCACACACTTCAACAGCTTCCTGGCTACACGCAGCACACACTCCTTTACACAGCGCCAGTCACGCCCACATGGAAACTTCTCACAGCACCAGAACAACAGAGTCTGCAGAGAGAGCGAGAAGGATAAACGCAGAGAGATGACTATATACACCAGAAATATATAATATAACCTTGAACATCTGAAAGGGTGAGAGATGATTGGTTAACTGAGGATGTATGATAAGGGGGCAGTCACTGGGCAGGGACATTGCGTTGTGATTGGGTACCTGCAGGTGGAAGGCTGTGATGACAGGCTTGGTGCCGGGACACCAGGTGTCCTCCTTCAGCTGTCTGACAACACGGTAACACTTCCTACGGCAACCACCGTCCTCATCAACGGCCACTAGCAATGCCTGCTCCGCCCGTGAGAACGACAACAGCCAGTGGTAATTAGACGTTGCCATGAGGTTAAATCCAAACGACTGGAGAGGGAGAGATAGAGAGAAAGTAAGTTAGGGTGTAGAAGGTTATAAGGGTTAGAAAGCATGTTTCCCAGCTGAGACCTTGATGCAGCGAGCTCTCTCTGTGGTTGGCCAGCGCTGCAGAAGGCGGGGCCAGCGGGCCTTCTTCGGCCAATAGTTGATCAGCTCCACAGTGGGAACAAGTTCTGCCTCCATCACACCCTCCACCGTCTCTATGGCAACACGCACTACCGAACCCACAGACTCCAAGATGCTGACCTTACCTGCGTTCGCTCACTCTCTCACACACACACACACGCACACGCACACACACACACACGCGCACACACACACACACACACACACGCAGGTTAGAATGTGTGCTTGTTTGCACCTTTGCTACGAGGGAAGCCTTTGGCTCGGTCAGTTTATAGATTTTACTCTGGCCCAACACCTATCAACACTGACCAGTGTGTGGGTGTGTGTATGTTGCTTGTAGAGGTATTCAATGTGACAGAAAGCTTTTCCAGTGTGTGGGAGATCTGATCAGTCAAATCCACGGCCTGTCCTGCCACACACTCACCACTGAAGCTGCAGGTCAGTATGGCGGTCTCTAGTTGCTCTCTGAAGAGACTGACCACCTTGGCCGGTACAATGTCTCCCTCAACACACACTTTGGCATCCTGTAAAACAGTGGTCACCAACCTTTGGAGTGAAGATCACGTTCGCAGTCAAAAACATGACTTTAAACAAGCCTATACAACATTACCCTAATAAAAACAGTTTTGTAAGAATGAGGTTTGTGCAGTAGGTCTAATACAGCACAGCATGTTGGCTATACGCTTGGCCTGACAATTGTTTTCTTCTCAGACCATATTATGTTTCAAAATGCAACCTTTGATAACAAAATAGATCAGTTGGTGTAGAACTTGCGAGGAACTACTGAGCATAAATGTTAATAATTAGCTTCTTTATTTGATTGGACTGATGATACCTGCGTCTGATGGTCAGTCTCAGCAGAGGGAGGGAGAGAGCAGGGTCTGCCTCTTAAGGTCCCTGCTCTCTCCTTTCCTCCAGTGAGACTGATCAGAGAGAGGGGAACACAGTCTTTCACCTGATGGGGAAACTCGAGTCGCACTGCTTTTGTACAAATTAATGTTGTTTATATGACCAGAAAAAAATAATTATCCTCAATATTAAAATAGACATGATGAGCTGCTAATAATACAAATGCAGGCCTATCGATACACTTGGCTACTCATTCATTGCAGCTGCAGTGTGAGTGGAAGTCAAGGGAAGCAGATTTTATGTTTTGTAAGTGTTAAATAAAAACAATGTTGACAGTGCTGAATAAAAACTTAAAACATTAACTCACTCAAACAGCATCTCTTTGATGTATTCTTCGACAGTCTCTCTGGCCATGGTTTTTAAAAGTTACCAAATCTCACATAGGCCAGTATCAAACTTTGCTGTGGGGTAGGGGGAAGCGGTCAGCACTGTGATTTGAGCTATTCGATTGGCCGGCGCAGTAGGAGTACTTGATTTAGCCACAGCTCTCCTGGTCATTCAGGTCGGCGGAGTTTGACAAATTAAATGGTTGAAAATGGGAACTCTTTGCCTACCCAGTACGCAGGGCTTCTGAATCAAGTGCACCTACTGACAATTGTGCAATAAATAGTTGTATATAAATAGGAGTGCAAGTTTTTGTCGTTGGCGACAGAAATGTTTGAAGATCGACTAATGACCACTGCTGTAAAAGACATACACACCAAATAGTGTTATTTAAGAATATTTAGGACATTTAACTGGCTAACTATTTTCACTGCTCTATGATATCCCACCTGCCAGTCCTGGGCGGGGCTTGTGAAGCTCTCCAGCTCCAGCCATTGGTGGAGTTTCTCTGGCTCGCGGACAGGAGTGGGGAGAATGGAGCCAGTCAGAGAATAGTACCTCCACTGACGAGCCACATGCTGATGATATCCAATCAACCCCCTCACCGGAACACTGACCAAAACCAGGCTGGAAGTCAGGACCTACACACACACACAATCATTAGATCCCTCACAGACACACAAAGAATATTAATACACAGAGCACAGTGGGCCTTACCTGGATGGCTGGGTTGAAGGAACATCTGCCTCTCAGGAGGGCTGCCCATTTAGACACCATGGCAGGCTGGTCCTGTACACACACACACACACACACACACACACACACACACTGAGATGGGATCCCATAATTCTGTAGATTGACAGATATACTGAATGCCCATCTGTGTAAGATATTAAAGTCGTTGTGTTACCTTGATGTTCTCGTTGTTGACTCCAGCGTGGGCGATGGACTGGAAGCGTCCGTCTTTCTTGCTGACCTCAGTGGTCAGATCTCTGAGCACCGTCAGAACCTCCTCAACACGCCTGCTGACTGTACGGTGCCGCAGATCCACCTCACACACAACCACAATTATACACATACACGATAATCAACACACAGGATAACCACAACACCCACACACTACGTAGCAGCATATGAGCCTCACTTGATTCAGTAGGTAGTGGTCCAGCCCTTCCTCAGAAAAGTCTGGCATTTTCTCCCCTCCAACTTTTCAACTGAAACCAGTTCAGCTCTGATCTCTCCACCAGAATTCACCAGACAGACTAACGATTGCATGACCCCTTTTCCTAGCACTATGGTCCGGCTGTCAAAAACATTCCACCATCGATCTCCCATCATTGATTTCCGATGCTAAAGAGCTTCGATGAGCCTTTGGGCCACCATGGGCCAAACAACATGATCATAGCAGGCACAGCTCTGAACGTGCAGTCTGAAAAGCCCATAATAAGTGGAAGTAATAATCAACAGTGGGATCTTTAGGACCCAGCAAAGTGCCAGGCTGGAGCTCCAGTGCCTCAGGACCAAGTAGAACTCTGGCTGAGGTCAATAGGGTTCTGTCCATGTGGAATGAATGGGAGGGGGCTTAAAAACTTAGTCACATATCTGTAAGAGGTCAGAGAGAAGTCTCACCTGGTGTCCCAGGTCTGAACCAATCTCCGGTTAGAATGAAATAATATACATCAGTACTTCTGACCTTAATAGCTCCTACATAAAGAACACAAGAAAGGTAATTTTCTGGTTTCCTTTAATAATCATCAATACATTATGTACAAAGCCAGCCAAATAATACCCTACTGACCAAGGAAATCCTAAAATGTATTTTAAGTCATTAAAATAGCTAAAGATTACATCAGGTATTTAACAGAAAAACACCATAGAGAAATACTAGAAGTGACAAAACATTAAGAGTGGATCCTCCAAAGCCCTGATCAGTTTGTCTTCTCAATGGAGACACCTGGTCAGTCTGCCCATCACTACAAAAACAGCTGACCACAATATTACTGACATCTGAGGGTGCGCGCACCGAGGGCAGTCCTAGTAGTTCACTCACAGGTTAAAATGTCACTAAAGGAACCGTGAGCTGGTAATTTAATCACTGAACACAAAAACTAAACACAAAAAGTTTAACATTAGAAAGAGTCAACAAAATTTGAAAGTGTGTTCCTTCTTTCATTAATCTCCAGTCATTGTCCAGACAGCTGTCTGACCAATGTGTAGAAGCTTGGAGTAACCACACTGTACACTCCAATCTGTCCAATGGGTCGTCACTAGCTTCCATAGCCACGAAGTCATAATTATGGCTAAACCCCACGCATTTGTACAATTTCTTCTTCAAATTTGATTTGAAACATACTCCTAACTTTATGCCTAATCCTAAATGAAGACCAAAAAGCTCTTTTTTGTAGCCAATTTTTACTTTGTAGCTTCGGAATCCAACCGTGGCTTTGGAAGCATGTGGAAACCCAGACAACTAGAGCATGATGGGAGGGGCTGGGGGAGGGAATGATTGTCCAGGGAAAAGGGGCTGGCAGTATCTGACACTGTTCCTTCTCTGTAACCACAACAACCCGCACTTCTGTCCGCCTGGTGATGTTTCCATGGGGAGCCTTTCGCCTCATGTGAGCCGCCCCAAATAAAAGTTACTGCGGAATAAAGAGAAAAGTCTAAGTTAAAATGTCATCACTCTGCTCATTATGCATCTAATATGTGTGAATGTTGGATGAATGTTAGGATGAAGGATGGGAGTTCTTACACTGAGGAAGCTCTTGCCGCGTGGCTTCCTGTCCTCATCTTCGTCATCAGACACGTGTGGCTTCGCTATGGCCATCTCCTCTTTACTCGCCGCTATCATCTTACATTTCTAAACACAATATACACACAGATTGATTTTAAAAACAAAACCATTGTGATGTAAACAGGCAGTAGTACAAAAGAACCCCCCTCCAAAAAAAAACAGTCTAGTCTTCTGTTTCTAACCTCAAATACCCAACTACATAAACCAAAGACTAGGAGTCTGAACTAAAGTTGAATGCTTGCTGTAATCCATATGGGGAGTCTACATAGACAATGCATTAAGTAGATATTAGTTAAAACATACATTGCAAGTGAAGCCTCTTATAAGTCTTACCTCAGTGAGCTCCTTGATGCTGTATATGTTGGCCTGCTGAGTCACCTTCCTCTTCACCTCCTCTATGTGGTCCAGGTTAAGGGGGGGAAGGGTTGTTTGGGGAACCTGGCTAGGAGGGGGCTTGTTGGTGATGGTGGGGAGGGGGGCCATCTGGGGCTTGTTGGTGATAGTGGGGAGGGGGGCCATCTGGGGCATGTTTGACATCTGGGCCATGTTGGTGAGGGCTGCAGTCATGGTGGCAGCTGTCATACTGGCCATGGCAGCACTCATGGCCATATTGGACATATTGCCCATATTAGGCATATTCATGTTGGGCATACTCATGTTCATGTTGGGCATGTTCATGTTGGGCATGTTCATGTTGGGCATGTTCATGTTGGGCATGTTCATGTTGGGCATGTTCATGTTGGGCATGTGCATGTTGGGCATGTGCATGTTGGGCATGTGCATGTTGGGCATGTGCATGTTGGGCATGTGCATGTTCATGTTGGGCATATTGGACATACCCATGCCGGGCATGTTGAGAGGCAACGGCAGGGGAAGAGGCAGATTCAGGGGAGTTGGGGCTGGGTTGGGCAGGGGCAGCTGGAGGATGGCCTTGGGTCTCAGACTCTCTGGGATGGGCACACCTGCTTTAGCACACATGGCTGCTGCATTGGCCTTCGCTATCTCCAGGAGCTGGTCTTTGTCTGTGAATAGAGAAAGGGGAGAGGAAAGAGAGAGGAGGGAACAGACATCTGTCAACAGCGGAATTTCAGACTACCTAATCTGTTCTAAAGGTTTCTAGAACAGCCACCATTAAACTGAGGGTACTAAACAATAACAGTACATTGGATAATATGCCCAGGGTTGGGTAGTAATGAATTACATGTAACTGGGATTACGTAATCTGATAAAATGAAGTAATTGAGCAACTCTGATTAATTTTGAAAAGCATATACGGCTGATTACTTTTGGGATTAATATCAAGAGGAAAATTTGATTAAAACTCGCCGCTGTCATTTAGCACACCATCAAGACTTCTCACATGCTCTCAGAGTTTCTACCGATCGATCATCTAGGGTGGACAGCTTCTTTTGTGATTGAATTAATAGATAAGGCTTCCAAAACATTTACAACTGGCCCGCTGGTCAATCACACTCATCTGGACCCGTTTCCCAAACCCGGTCCTGGAGCCCCCCCCTGGGGGCAGGTTTTGGTTTTTGCTCTAGCACATTCAAGGTGGATGCATAAACCTATAAATAAAATGTACTGTTATATAGTGCCTTCAGAAAGGATATACAACTCAACTTTCTCCACATTTTGTTGTGTCACAAAGTACAATTAAAATTGATTTCATTGTCAATTTTTGTCAACAATCTACTCAAAATACACAGAAAATTTGAACATTTGTAAAAAATAAACTAAAATGTATGAAAAATAAAACACTAATATTTCTTTATTAGGTAAGTATTCAACCCCCTGTGTCAATACATTTTAGAATCACTTTTGGCATAGATTAAAGCTGTGAGTCTTTCCTGGGTAAGTCTAAGAGTTTTGCACACCTGGGTTGTAAAAAGTCCAATTAACCCATATGAACATCTTTGCAAAGCATTGGAAAACCACCGTGGTCTTGTGGTTGAATCTTTGTTTGAAATTTACTGCTCAACTCAGGGACCTAACAGATCATTTTATGAGTGGGATAAAAATATGAGGTAGTCAATCAAAAATCATGTTACACACTATTGCACACAGAGGGAGTCCATGCAACTAGAGAACAACATTTTTCCTCCTGAACGTATTTACGTTGAATACTTATTGACTCAAGACATTTCAGCTTGTATTGTTTTTTTAAGTAAAAAATTCTAAAAACATAATTCCACTTTGACATTAGGTGGTATTTGTGTGTAGGGCAGTGACTAAAAATCTAAATTGAATCCATTTTAAATTTAGGCTGTAACAACAAAATGTGGAAACAGTCAAGGAGTGTACATTTCTTAAGGCACTGCATATTATTTTATTTCACCAGGTAGGCCAGTTGAGAACAAGTTCTCATATACAACTGCGACCTGGCCAATATAAAGCAAAGCAGTGCGACAAAAACAACACAGAGTTACACATAAACAAACGTAGTCAATAACACAGAAAAATCTGTATACAGTGTGTGCAAATGTAGAAGATTACGATGGTAAGGCAATAAATAGGCCATAGAGGCAAAATAATTACAATTTAGCATTAACACTGGCGTGACAGATGTGCAGATGATGATGTGCAAGTAGAGATACTGGGGTGCAAAAGAGCAAGATAAATAACAATATGGGAATGAGGTAGTTGGGTGGGCTATTTACAGATGGGTTGTGTACAGGTACAGTGTTGGCTTTGAGGATGACCAGTGAAATATACCTGCTGGAGCACGTGCTACAGGTGGGTGTTGCTGTGGTGACCAGTGAGCTGAGATAAGGCAGGGTTTTACCTAGCAAAGACTTATAGATGACCTGGAGCCAGTGGGTTTGGCAACGAATATGTAGCGAGGGCCAGCCAAAGAGAGCATACGGGTCGCAGTGGTGGGTAGTATATTGGGCTTTGGTGACAAAACGGAAGGCACAGTGAGACTCCACCCAATTTGCTGAGTAGAGTGTTGGAGGCTATTTTGTAAATGACATCGCTAGGATAGTCAGTTTTACAAAGGTATGTTTGGCAGCATGAGTGAAGGAGGCTTTGTTGAGAAATATGAAGCCGATTCTCAACCTAATTTTGTAAGTCTGGAAGGAAAGTTCACAGTCTAACCAGACACCTAGGTATTTGTAGATGTCCACATACTCTAAGTCGGAACCGTCCAGAGTAGTGACACTAGACGGGCAGGTGCGGGAAGCAGTCGGTTGAAGAGCATGCATTTAGTTTTACTAGCATTTAAATGCAGTTGGATGCCACGGAAGGAGTGCTGTGGCATTGAAGAGCCAGATGTATACAGAATGTTGTCGTCTGCGTAGAGGTGGATCAGAGGATCACCAGCAGCAAGAGCGACATTGATATATACAGAGAAAAAAAGTCAGCCTGAGAATAGAACCCTGTAGCACCCCCATAGAGACTGCACCCCCATAGAGACTGCACCCCCATAGAGACTGCCAGAGGTCGGTGCAAAGCTGTTGGCCGGGGTGGAGGTAGCCAGGTGGAAAGCATGGCCAGCCGTAGAAAAATGCTTATTGAAATTATCGATTATCGTAGATTTATCAGTGGTGACAGTGTTTCCTAGCCTCAGTGCAGTGGACAGTTGGGAGGAGGTGCTCTTACTCTCCATGGACTTTACAGTGTCAAACATTTTTGGAATTAGTGCTACAGGATGCAAATTTCTGTTTGAAAAAGCCAGCCTTAGCTTTCCTAACTGGCTCCTGGTTCCTGACTTCCCTAAAAAGTTGCATATCGCAGGGGCTATTCAATGCTAATGCAGAACGCCACAGGATGTTTTTGTGCTGGTCAAGGGCAGTCAAGTCTGTGGTGAACCAAGGGCTGTATCTGTTCTTAGTTCTGCATTTTTTGGAATGGGGCATGCTTATTTAAGATGGTGAGGAAAACACTTTAAAAGAATAACCAGGCATGTGATATTACTGCCCCAAAATATTTAGACAAAAAATAATAACAATATTTAAAAAATAAAGAATCTGGAACCCTATTTTGATATAAAATAATAATTTCCTAGTTGTCAAACCACACATCCATGACCATCACTGATTTAGACAATACTTTATAAGACGATTGAAACAAACGTTTTACACGGAGTACTGTGACTATGCTCTTGCACATAAAATAGAACATGTGAATTACAGGTTTTTTAAGCTATGCTCCCACACTAGTTCCAATTTGGAAATAATCATGTTACTAAATGAAAAAATGCTATATTAGATTTTATAAAAATGTAACGTTTTAAAATATGTCTGGGTGTTTGGGGCCCTATTTAAGCCGTGTTGCGGTAACCGCGGACGGTATCCAGACATTAAAATGGAATTCAACAATATAAAATATGTATTGAACTTATTAGAAAATTTATTTATTTGCCCAACAACAAATGATTATCCTGAAACAGTCTGAAACGGCACAGGAATGCCTGTCTGTGTGTTGTGCCTGTCTGTGTGTGTTGTGCCTGTCTGTGTGTGTTGTGCCTGTCTGTGTGTGTTGTGCCTGTCTGTGTGTGTTGTGCCTGTCTGTGTGTGTTGTGCCTGTCTGTGTGTGTTGTGCCTGTCTGTGTGTGTTGTGCCTGTCTGTGTGTGTTGTGCCTGTCTGTGTGTGTTGTGCCTGTCTGTGTGTGTTGTGCCTGTCTGTGTGTGTTGTGCCTGTCTGTGTGTTGTGCCTGTCTGTGTGTGTTGTGCCTGTCTGTGTGTGTTGTGCCTGTCTGTGTGTGTTGTGCCTGTCTGTGTGTGTTGTGCCTGTCTGTGTGTGTTGTGCCTGTCTGTGTGTGTTGTGCCTGTCTGTGTGTGTTGTGCCTGTCTGTGTGTGTTGTGCCTGTCTGTGTGTGTTGTGCCTGTCTGTGTGTGTTGTGCCTGTCTGTGTGTGTTGTGCCTGTCTGTGTGTGTTGTGCCTGTCTGTGTGTGTTGTGCCTGTCTGTGTGTGTTGTGCCTGTCTGTGTGTGTTGTGCCTGTCTGTGTGTGTTGTGCCTGTCTGTGTGTGTTGTGCCTGTCTGTGTGTGTTGTGCCTGTCTGTGTGTGTTGTGCCTGTCTGTGTGTGTTGTGCCTGTCTGTGTGTGTTGTGCCTGTCTGTGTGTGTTGTGCCTGTCTGTGTGTGTTGTGCCTGTCTGTGTGTGTTGTGCCTGTCTGTGTGTGTTGTGCCTGTCTGTGTGTGTTGTGCCTGTCTGTGTGTGTTGTGCCTGTCTGTGTGTGTTGTGCCTGTCTGTGTGTGTTGTGCCTGTCTGTGTGTGTTGTGCCTGTCTGTGTGTGTTGTGCCTGTCTGTGTGTGTTGTGCCTGTCTGTGTGTGTTGTGCCTGTCTGTGTGTGTTGTGCCTGTCTGTGTGTGTTGTGCCTGTCTGTGTGTGTTGTGCTCGCATGTGTAGTCTACACTCTGTAGCCGTTAGCGAGAATGCTAATGACAGTCTACTGGTAAATTAAAAGCCGTTTCCAAAAACCTTCTCAATTAAATGTTAACAACAAAGTAGCCAATACTTACCTGGCAGAATGATATGATTATTTGCATAAACCAAGTTACCATTTATTTAGCGCAACTCGACAATCACATGAGCTCTACAGAAACACTGCTAACTAAACAATGGTCTCTAGCTGGCGCACTTGCATTAAAGTGCTTATACACCCACAATTAAACATTTTTTAAATATAATAAATAAAAATCTAGTCTCCTGATGTGGTTTAAGCATTGTTGTGAACTTAGAACATACAATTTCGATAATTATATATTTTTTTACAAAACAAACCTGAGAAAAACAAAAGGAAGAATACTGAATTTTGGAAAATCCTGAAACAAAATCGGGCAAAAAAATAAAAACAATGTTATATGGCCCTAAGTGTTAGAAGTTAAAGTAAACCAAAAGTAATCAATGTAAATCGATTGTTACTATTTTGAGTAATCAAAGGATTACCTTACCGATTACTTTATTTTTCATGCAACTAATCACTAACCGATTACATGTTTCAATTAATCCGCCCAACCCTGATTATATATAGGTGTAGTCTTACCCAGCTCAGTGAGACGAGGAGGGGTCTTGCTGGCACTGCGGCGGCCTCGAGATGTGGAACGGCGCTTGCGGAGGATGAGGATTGGCGAGTGGCTTGGTTCCCGTTTCCATCGGTCGCGTCGGTCAAACGAGCGATTCCGCATGACGGGCCGACGCCGCCGCGACCCGGAGCGGGACCTTCTCCTCCGGCCTGGAGAACGAGACTTGGAGCGTTTGCTCCTGTCTGCAGACTTGGACCTCTTCCTTCTGGCTGGGGAGCGGGACTTAGAGCGCTTGGTCCTGACTCTGGACTTGGAACGTGACTTCCTGCGCCGTACCGGTGACTTAGACCGTGATCTCCTGCGCCGGGCCGGACTTCTGGACTTAGACCTCTTCTTCCGTCTGGTAGGCGGGGAGACAGACTTCCTTTTCCTGGCTGGGGACTTGGATCGTCTCCTTCTGGAGGCAGACTTGGACTGAGAGGGAGAGATGGACTTGGACCGGGAGCACCTCCATGAGGGAGAGGTGGACATCTTCCTACCAGCAGGTGATCGGGACTTCCTACTAGGAGACGCTGAAGTTGAAGACTGCCGTTGTTTTGAAAATGTTTTCTTAATGGGAGATTTAGAAGGTGAGGACCTGGAGCGGCGATCAGCAGGAACAGTCTCTGGTGAAACAGACCTGGACGTAGCACGCTCATCCGGTTCTTCTTCAGAAGAGCTTGTTGGGCTTCTTGCCACCTTTGGCTCTTCTTCTGCAGAGTCATGGTCTTCAGATGGAATCTCAGAGGTGCTCTCTTCAGCATGCCCAGCCATTGGCTTGCCCTGTGTGGTAGATCTGGAGGCAGCAGCCAAAGCGAGGGGCTTCCAGGGCTCTGCTGCAGCTACAGCTTCCCCAACAGGCTTAGTAGACGCTTCATTATTCACAGTCGTGTCTGCAGTATGCTTGTCAGCCATTTTTGGAGACTTTAGGTCCTTGGCAGTAGACCTAGATCTTGAGCGTTCTGGGGATACGCTCTCAGATTGCCTGTCGCTTGAGACAGACTTGGATTTGTCGCTGGTGGGTGATTTTGACATTGAACGCTTGTTTATTTTCTGGGATTTGGATTTAGGAGTATGAGACATGGACTGGTTACGCGGCGATAGTGATCGTGATGTTGATGGTTTACTGCGTCCTGGGGATCTGGACTTTGTCCTGCTCCGCTTCGGTGATCTAGAACATATTTTCTTAACTGGTGACCTGGATATCCTGCGGCTCCGGGAGCGGGACTTGTTGTCCTTGCCCCGTGGGGATTTGGACCGTGAACCTTTCCTGTTCCTCTTCAGGATCACGACGGAGCGGGAACGAGTCCGCCTACCTCTCCTGACCGGAGACCGGGACCGTCGTGTCCTTGGGGGGGACCTCTTTCTGCGAGACGGGGAGCTGCTCTGGGAATGCCGTCCTCTCCTCAATGACCGGGAGCGATGGAGCCGTCTAGATCTGGAGCGTGAACGGCGAGTCTGCCTCACAGGCGAGCGGGACCACGGACGTCTACCTCGACGAGGGGGGGGGGTTCTGGTCCTCGACCTTCTGACACAGCCATGTGACCTGGACTCAGACCGCCGCCCTCGTCTGGGAGATGGAGACAGTTTGCGTCCTCTCCTAGGGGATTTAGACAGAGACTTGCGTCCTCTTCTAGGGGACAAAGGAGAGGACTTGCGCCCTCTCCTAGGGGACAGAGAAGGGGACAACTTGCGCCCTCTCCTAGGGGACAGAGAAGGGGACAACTTGCGCCCTCGTCTAGGGGACAAAGAAGGGGACAACTTGCGCCCTCGTCTAGGGGACAAAGGAGACATCTTGCGCCCTCGTCTAGGGGACAGAGGAGACATCTTGCGCCCTCGTCTAGGGGACAGAGGAGACATCTTGCGCCCTCGTCTAGGGGACAGAGGAGACATCTTGCGACCTCGTCTAGGGGACAGAGGAGACAACTTGCGACCTCGTCTAGGGGACAGAGGAGACATCTTGCGACCTCGTCTAGGGGACAGAGGAGACAACTTGCGCCCTCGTCTAGGGGACAGAGGAGACAACTTGCGCCCTCGTCTAGGGGACAGAGGAGACAACTTGCGCCCACGTCTAGGAGACAGAGAAGGAGACTTGCGTCCTCTCCAGGGTGACAGAGGAGATGACTTGCGTCCTCTCCTGGGGGACAGAGGAGACATACGTCGTCTCTTAGGGGACAGAGAAGAGGACTTGCGTCCCCTCTTGGGAGACATGCGTCCTCTCCTGGGGGACAGAGATGGGGACTTGCGTCCTCTCCTGGGGGACAGAGATGGGGACTTGCGTCCTCTCCTGGGGGACAGAGATGGGGACTTGCGTCCTCTCCTGGGGGACAGAGATGGGGACTTGCGTCCTCTCCTGGGGGACAGAGATGGGGACTTGCGTCTTGTCCTGGGAGACAGAGATGGGGACTTGCGTCTTGTCCTGGGAGACAGAGATGGGGACTTGCATCTTGTCCTGGGGGACAGAGATGGGGACTTGCGTCTTGTCCTGGGGGACAGAGATGGGGACTTGCGTCTTGTCCTGGGGGACAGAGATGGGGACTTGCGTCTTGTCCTTTTGGGGGACTTGGACTGCTTCCTATTGGGAGTCATGCTTTTTGAGCCAGATCGAGACCTGCCCCTGCCAGACACAGGCTGATTAGACAATTCCGCGGGGCTTCGTGAACGACTGCGACTTGATCTGGACCGCTTAGGGCTTGGCGAACGACTAAGACTCGATCTAGCCATCTTAGTGTCTGTCAGCGACCCTGACCTTGACCTGGAGGGAGCCTGGTTCTTCACCTTTGACCTCTGCTCTGGGTTTGTTTCCTCCTTCTGGCCATCCTGCTTGGGGATGATGTCAGGAAGCTCCTGGGTGTGGCTGAAGCTCCCGTCGCTCCGTGGATCTTCCGGCTTTGTGACAGAGATGGTTTGGTTCTCCCTGTTAGCGGGGGAAACCTCTTCCGTCTTTCCTCCTGCATCCACAGACTCATTATCTGAGGGTTGACACATCACTTTCAGAGATTCCTCTTTTTGGGCCAAAGTGATGCATAGGGAGGGAACTCGCTCCTCTTGCCTGGCCTTAGACTGCATGGGAACAGGCAACACTACCATGCCAGCTGGCTTCCCCTCAGACTCAGAATCTGTTCCTGACATAGATTCGCTCTCTGATAGGGAGTGTGAAGAAGAGTTCTTCTCCTGCTTTTCTTCCCCTTTTCTCCTCCTTTTTCTCTTCTTTTTCCCAGCATGTCTTTTGTGTTTTCTGGCTTTAGCGTCACCTACCTCAGGTATAGCTGTGTGGACAGGTACACAAAAATCATTTTTTTTTTTTTAATCACTTTGCATCGGTTTGTTTCCGACACTTGGCCCAAACTCCTTACCTGTGATCAAGTCCTTTGTTGCCTCCTCTTTCGTGTCTACTCCTGTATCGGAGGCCACTGGGCCAGCACTCCTCAAGCTAAAAACAGAAAATATATTGATTATAGCCGCAAATATAATGAATACTATAATCACAATTGTCCCAATGGTTTAGAGCCAAACAAACAAGAGCCTGTTGGATTTACATTTCTGTTGCTTTACCTCCTATATTCCAGTGTGGAAACCATCTAGAGGTGACCAGGCAACACCCTGTTCTGCCTAGCACTTGGCTGCATTCAGTACATAAAAACGTAATAGAACGTTTAATTGAACAGAAACGATGCTGTACTGAAGTCAGTTAAAAAACAGGGATGGGCTGGGTTGTAGCTTCAAAATTCACCTTTCCCTTTCAATACATAAATCATTGCGCCAAGCCACACCCCGGCACACCCACCAAATCGAGCAAACGTATCACAGAGGTTTTGGGGAAATGTGTCGTTCAGTACAAGCCTTTCCGCAAAGTAGCAAATGTTCACGAAAACTGAACGCAGCCCTAGTCTGGTTGTAATGGGCAGAATCTAGCAGAGTTATGGTTCTCATGGGATGAGTCAAACCAAGTTCTGGTTCTAATGGGAGGAGCCTCACCCTGCTCTGGTTCTGATTGGCGGCTTTTCTACGTCGGACTCTGGGGCCGACTCTGAGCTCGTCTCTCGCTCTCCCTTGCCACGTTTCTTCTTCTTCTTCTTGCTCTTGTGTTTTTTGTGCTTCTTGTTCTTCTTCTGCGGCGTCTCACTTCCTTCCTTTGCAGATGTTTCCTCCAGAGTGTGTTCTTGCTCTGCAGCCTCGTCCCCGCCTGCACAAGTCAAACACATTCTTTAGTCACAGATTAACCAATCACATTTCTTTGTTATGCTAGATTCGGAATATGGGGAGTTCACAATTCCTAATGAAAGGGTGGCCAGGCAGAGGCATGGCAATCTCTGGTGTGTGTGTCACTGGCATATCATGATCTAGCCAATCCAGCATGAACTTCCAGCATCATAGCTAGTTTATGTTTGAGGTTGAGCCGATGGTCTATTGAAAGGATGGTAAAGAAACCTCCAACAAACTTTTACTTGCGCATACTTCCTTAATTCTTAATTTGGAAGTATGCTAATTGTCAAGAATACTCAGAAAAATATTGACTCCACAGAAAGAGGATATCTTCTTAATATCTTTCTGAATATTTCCTTGTTTTTCAGAGTTCCACCAGCAACCACAAACATCATTTTATAATTCACTGGTACCTTCCAAATGATAATTAATTAAGTATCGCCAAGTAAAGGTCAGCTGAAAATCTCTCAGTCCATGAATTTCCCAAATGTAGGTATAACCATCTACGTGAGAATAACTATCCCTCACATTACAGGGATATTTCTGCAAATCATGATCACAAACCTGGCTGTGTGTCAACTGCACACTCCATTTTATCAGCTCTGTGGGGGTGATTGATGGCCTAAAAAAAAATCGCTGGCCCCTGGCAGTCAGTCCACCCTTCTCTTGGCCCTCTGTCACTATTGGGAAAAACAAAGCAGTTACTCCAGGGCACTCAACAGTTTGTTTCCCAAATGTCAAGACAATACAGATTAATTACATGAAATACTAACGTTACCGTTAAAAAAACTGCTATGAGTGTCCACAGGGTTACATTAAGTATAGGTACAGAACAAAAATAAAAACACACTCTCTGCTGCAACATTACATAACCAATGACCCACTTACAGAGCCAGGCAACCGTTTTGTAATCGCCCATCTCAACTGGCAATAACACTTGATAGTTAACCAGGCAGATCACTGGCTACGATTTAGCTTAGCTAACTACATAGCAACCAAAGTAGTTAAGTAACGTCAGCTCGCTAGTGCTATCAAGTTAACTTCATATAGCTAGCGTAGCTCGAAAATGCTTTCTAGTTATCAACGAGGGTCCAACAACAAATTAGCTAGCTTTAGCTTAACTACTTTTAATAATTGTGTGAAAATTAAAATGCAATCTGGCTAGCCACTTCAGGTTAGCTAACAAAGACACGCCGTAATCAGCACCCGGCCTCACTCGACAAACGTTAGCCAGATTGCTAGCCGTCTATAGATTATTTGTCTTGATTCATCTGAAAAAAATATATATATCTATAGACAACCGATAGTTGTTGTATAACACAGATTTACACCGTTTTCTTACCTAGCTATGTCTCCAATGCCTTGAATTTAAATTATTAGATACTCCAGGAAAGCCTGTTGTATGGCAGTCGCCATCTTCCTAGGACGCCATGACAGTTTGGGGGACCCCGTAATCCCAGAATGCCCTGCTGGGCGGCAAATTGCGAGTGGAAATTATCTCCATGACAACTCAGAGGTGACAAGAACTCTGCATTTAACATACATATCTTGTTTTGTTTTTTAAATGAACACATCTACTACTTAATCTTCTTTATGTTTTTATATCAGAGGCATACAAAACAGGGGCCATAGAAATATAAACTTGACCTTAACACTTTAGTTTGAGACAAGTAGTAAGGTTTTTTTTTAGGGTGAGTGCTCTCACATATCCTTGGGCTTGGGACGTTCCTACCCTAAACGCCAACCCAAGACTTAACCCATACCCGAACTTTAACCCTTATGTAACCATTTTACATTTCAACTTAAATGGGGTCAGGTTCCAAGGAGCTCTGATAGCAAGGACCCAGCTTGTATTCCTAAAAAACAGAAATGTGTTACCTCTGGTTCATTCAGCCATTCCTATTAGGAAAATTAATGGAAAAATAATAGAGTTTTGGAATAAATGCTGAGTATAAACTCTGAGGTTAATTTAGGTTGAGGAGATCTTATACGGTTTGTTAACGTGAACTTTATGAAAAATAAAGCCTTTATGTGTTTTTTTTAAATTACATAAATTCTTCAAATTTCACAAAAAGTGATGTTAGCTGATGAGATTTTCTCATATAACAAAACGTATAAGATCTCCTATGCCCTTGTTTACCACTGACCTTATTTTCTGTGTTTATCCAAAAACCCTACAAAAAAATCCATTACTTTCCCCATATAGGCTTTGTCCAACGAACCAGTTAGTGCCTACAAAAAGATGACATAACTATTGCTCTCTATTGCATTGGAGCAGGGGGCAGAGTAAAAAGACATGCCGAAGGTCGTGCGATACAGTTCCCGTCAAAAACAAAATATTTGGTTAGTAGAGCAGAGACCCTACTGAGTATTCCACCCCCCTTTGGCTGGGAATGAAAGTAAGGTTTTTTCTTGACTGCAACATTGGTTGGAGGCAATGGAAGGGGTGGGGTAAAAAGCCAGCAGCAGGTGGTGCAACACAGACCTCCTAAAAACAAAACGTATAGTGCCTTCAGAAAGAATTCACACCCCTTGACTTTTTCCACATTTTGTTGTGCTACAGCGTGAATTTAAAATAGATTAAATCAAGTTTTGTTGTCACTGGCCTACACACAATACTGCATAAACTAGGCAAGTTTGAGAACCAATTCTTATATACAATGAGAGCCTACCCTGGCCAACACTGGGCCAATTGGGGCAGCAGGGTAGCCTAGTGGTTACAGCGTTGGTCTAGCAACCGGAAGGTTGCAAGTTCAAACCCCCGAGCTGACAAGGTACAAATCTGTCGTTCTGCCCCTGAACAGGCAGGTAACCCACTGTTCCTAGGCCGTCGTTGAAAATAAGAATTTGTTCTTAACTGACTTGCCTGGTTAAATAAAGGTTAAAAAAAATAAAAAATTGGGACTCCCAAACACAGCCAGGTATGATGCAGGTTGGATTTGAACCAGGGACTGTAGTGACACCTCTAGCACTGAGATGCAGTGCCTGAGACCACTGCCTCACTCAGTGAGACAATAAATGTTCAACCCCTTTGTTATGGGAAGCCTAAATTCAGGAGTTCAGGAGTAAAAATTCCCAAAATGAGTTGCATTGACTCAAACATGATTTTTAAAGGACTACCTCATCCTGTGTGGGTCCTGTGTGGCTCAGTCGGTAGAGCATGGCGCTTGCAACGCCAAGCGTCGTGGGTTCGCTTCCCACTGGGGCCACCCATATGCAAAAAGTAGTGGCCCCAGCCGACTTGTAAGTCGCTTTGGACAAAAGCGTCTGCTAAATGGGATATATATCTCCCCACACATATAATTATCTGTAAGGTCCCTCAGTCGAGCAGTGAATTTCAAACACAGATTCAATCACAAAGACCAATGCCTCGCAAAGAAGGGCACCTTTTGGTGGATGGGTAAACATTTAAAAATCACACACTGAATATCCCTTTGAGCATGGTGAAGTTATTCATTACACTTTGAAAGGTGTATAAATACACCTAATACACCCAGTCACCAAAGATAAAGGTCTCCTTCCAAACTGTGAAACTGCTCAGGGATTTCACCAGTTCAAATCCCGAGCTGACAAGGTACAAATCTGTCATTCTGCCCCTGAACAGGCAGTTAACCCACTGTTCCTAGGCCGTCATTGAAAATAAGAATTTGTTCTTAACTGACTTGCCTAGTTAAATAAAGGTAAACAAAATAATAATAATTAAAATTAAATTAAAATGAGGCCAGTGGTGACTAAAACAGTCACAGAGTAAATGGCTGTGATAGGAGAAAACTGAGGATCGATCAACAACATTGTCGTTTCTCCACAATACTAACCTAATTGACTGAGTGAAAAGAAGGAAGCCTGTACACTATAAAAAATATTCCAAAACATATAGTTGAAGTCTGATGTTTACATACACCTTAGCCAAATACATTTAAACTCAGTTTTTCACAATTCCTGACATTTAATCCTAGTAAAAACTCCCTGTCTTAGGTCAGTTAGACTCACCACTTTATTTTAAGAATATGAAATATCAGAATAATAGTAGAGAGAATGATTTATTTCAGATTTTATTTCTTTTGTCACATTCCCAGTGGGTCAGAAGTTTACATACACTCAATTAGTATTTGGTAGCATTGCCTTTAAATTGTTTAACTTCAGAAGGCTAGGGTCGTTTTTTCTCAATTCCCGCCTGACTGACTTGCCCAAAGTAAACTGCCTGTTGCTCAGGCCCTGAAGCCAAGACATGCATAGAATTGGTACCACTTGAAATAAAACGTTTTGAAGTTTGTAGAAATGTTAAGATAATGGAGGAGACTATAACACAACAGATATGATAGGAGAAAATCCAAAGAAAAACCAACCAGAATTTTTGTTTGAGAAAGCCCATGCTCTTACAAGTATAGGCAAAATAATTAAATCTAGCTCCCAGGATGCAATTCCTATGATTTCCACAGGGTGTCAGCAGTTTATGTTAAAGATTTCAGGCTTGTTTTTTCCAAAATGACAAAGAAATATGAGTTTTAGTACTGGGACAAACTGTTGGAAATTCGTGTTTGGGTGCGCAATGAAGATCAACGCACTTTCTAATATCGGTTTCCTATTCAAATCAAATCAAATCAAATCAAATTTATTTATATAGCCCTTCTTACATCAGCTGATATCTCAAAGTGCTGTACAGAAACCCAGCCTAAAACCCCAAACAGCAAGCAATGCAGGTGTAGAAGCACGGTGGTTAGGAAAAACTCCCTAGAAAGGCCAAAACCTAGGAAGAAACCTAGAGAGGAACCAGGCTATGTGGGGTGGCCAGTCCTCTTCTGGCTGTTCCGGGTAGAGATTATAACAGAACATGGCCAAGATGTTCAAATGTTCATAAATGACCAGCATGGTCGAATAATAATAAGGCAGAACAGTTGAAACTGGAGCAGCAGCACGGCCAGGTGGACTGGGGACAGCAAGGAGTCATCATGTCAGGTAGTCCTGGGGCATGGTCCTAGGGCTCAGGTCCTCCGAGAGCGAGAAAGAAAGAGAATTAGAGAGAGCATATGTGGGGTGGCCAGTCCTCTTCCGGCTGTGCCGGGTGGAGATTATAACAGAACATGGCCAAGATGATCAAATGTTCATAAATGACCAGCATGGTCGAATAATAATAAGGCAGAACAGTTGAAACTGGAGCAGCAGTACGGCCAGGTGGACTGGGGACAGCAAGGAGTCATCATGTCAGGTAGTCCTGGGGCATGGTCCTAGGGCTTAGGTCCTCAGAGAGAGAGAAGGAGAGAATTAGAGAACGCACACTTAGATTCACACAGGACACCGAATTGGACAGGAGAAGTACTCCAGATATAACAAACTGACCCCAGCCTCCCGACACATAAACTACTGCAGCATAAATACTGGAGGCTGAGACAGGAGGGGTTAGGAGACACTGTGGCCCCATCCGAGGACACCCCCGGAGAGGGCCAAACACACTTCTTTCCGTATGAAATATTATCGCTTGATTACATTTTAGGGGTCAATAGAAGGAGTCTGAGGAGTCAATAGAAATGTGTTTTGACTTGTTTTAATAAAGTTTAGCGGTAGATTTCCTGATTCCTTACTCTGCATCTTGAACAAGTGGATTACTCAAATCGATGGCGCCAACTAAGCTGACTTTTTGGGATATAAAGAAGGATTTTATCTAACAGAACGAAACTTCATGTTATAGCTGGGACCTTGTGGATGACAAATCAGAGAAAGATTTTCAAAAAGTAAGTGAATATTTAATCGCTATTTGTGAATTTATGAAACCTGTGCCGGTGGAAAAATATTTGATGTGGGGCACCGTCGTCAAACAATTGCATGGCATACCTTCGCTGTAATGGCTAGTGTAAATCGGACAGTGCAGTTAGATTAATTCATCTAATAATTCAATAGTGAATTCATCTCCCAGTGTCTTGTGGAAAGCCAACTGAACCAGGTTTTCGTCTAGGATTTTGCCTGTGCTTAGCTCCATTCCTTTCCCTTTCTATCCTGAAAAACTCCCCAGTCCATAACAAATACAAGCATGCCCATAACATGATGCAGCCACCACCATGCTTGAAAAAAGGAGAGTGGCACTCAGTAATGTTTAGACCTTTAGATCTGGTTTAGATCTTATCTGTCAGAAAGATATCAGTTTGTCTCTGTGCATGGTTTGTCCTCTGACAAATCAACTGTAAATTTTGGTGTTCCCCAAGGTTCCGTTTTAGGACCACTATTGTTTTCACTATATATTTTACCTCTTGGGGATGTCATTCGAAAACATAATGTTAACTTCCACTGCTATTCGGATGACACACAGCTATACACTTCAATGAAACATGGTGAAGCCCCAAAATTGCCCTTGCTAGAAGCCTGTGTGTGTTTCAGACATAAGGAAGTGGATGGCTGCAAACGTTCTACTTTTAAACAAAACAGAGATGCTTGTTCTAGGTCCCAAGAAACAAAGATATATTCTGTTGAATCTGACAATTAATCTTGATGTTGTACAGTCATCTCAAATAAAACTGTGAAGGATAAATAAACTCTCGGCGTTACTCTGGACCCTGATCTCTCTTTTGACGAACATATCAAGACTGTTTCAAGGACAGCTTTTTTCCATCTACGTAACATTGCAAAAATCAGAAACTTTCTGTCCAAAAATGATGCAGAAAAATTAATCCATGCTTTTGTCACTTCTAGGTTAGACTACTGAAATGCTCTACTTTCCGGGTACCCAGATAAAACACGAAATAAACTTCAGTTAGTGCTAAACACGGCTGCTAGCCAAAAATGACTGGAAGCCAAAAATGTGATCATATTACTCCAGTGCTAGCCTTTCTACACTGGCTTCCTGTCAAGGCAAGGGGTGATTTCAAGGTTTTACTGCTAACCCACAAAGCATTACATGGGCTCGCTCCTACCTATCTTTCTGATCTGGTCCTGCCGTACATACCTACACGTACGCTACGGTCACAAGACGCAAGCCTCCTAATTGTACCTAGAATTTCTAAGCAAACAGCTGGAGGCAGGAATTTCTCCTATAGTGCTTTGGAATGGTCTGCCCACCCATGTGAGAGACGCAGACTCGGTCTCAACCTTTAAGTCTTTACTGAAGACTCATCTCTTCAGTAGGTCATATGATTGAGTGTAGTCTGGTCCAGGAGTGTGAAGGTGAACGGAAAGGCTCTGGAACAACGAACCGCCCTTGCTGTCTCTGCCTGGCCGGTTCCCCTCTCGCCACTTGGGTTCTCTGTCTCTAACCCTATTACAGGGGCTGGTAAGTTGGTGGTTGAAATTATCCCTCTAGTGGTGTGGGGGCTGTGCTTTTTCAAAGTGGGTGGGGTTACATCCTGCCTGTTTGGCCTTGTCAAGGGGTATCGTCTGATGGGGCCACAGTGTCTCCTGACCCCTCCTGTCTCAGCCTCCAGTATTTAAGCTGCAGTAGTTTTATGTGTCGGGGGGCTAGGGTCAGTCTGTTATATTCTTGGAGTATTTCTCCTGTCTGATCCGGTGTCCTGTGTGAATTTAAGTATGCTCTCTCTAATTCTCTCTTTCTTTCTTTCTTTCTCTCTCTCTCAGAGGACCTGAGCCCTAGGACCATGCCTCAGGACTACCTGACATGATGACTCCTTGTTGTCCCCAGTCCACCTTGCCGTGCTGCTGCTCCAGTTTCAACTGTTCTGACAGCGGCTATGGAATCCTGACCTGTTCACTGTGATTACTATTATTTGACCATGCTGGTCATTTATGAACATTTGAACATCTTGGCCATGTTCTGTTATAATCTCCACCCGGCACAGCCAGAAGAGGACTGGCCACCCCTCATAGCCTGGATCCTCTCTAGGTTTCTTCCTAGGTTTTGGCCTTTCTAGGGAGTTTTTCCTAGACACTGTGCTTCTACACCTGCATCGCTTGCTGTTTGGGGTTTTAGGCTGGGTTTCTGTACAGCACTTTGATATATCAGCTGATGTAAGAAGGGCTATATAAATACATTTGATTTTATTTGATTCAATATGTTGTATTGGATTTGTATTCAGGACAAAAAGTGAATTGCTTTGCCAGATTTTTTGCAGTATTACTTTAGTGCCTTGTTGCAAACAGGATGCACAGTTGAAGTCGGAAGTTTACATACACTTAGGCTGGAGTCATTAAAACTCATTTTTGAACCACTCCACAAATTTCTTGTTAATTAAACTTCTTTGGGACTGGGGGGCAGTATTAAGTGTCTTGGATGAATAAGGTGCCCAGAGTAAACTGCCTGCTACTCAGGCATATAATTAGTAGATTTGGATAGAAAACACTCTGAAGTTTCTAAAACTGTTTGAATTATGTCTGTGAGTGTAACAGAACTCATATGGCAGGCGAAAACCTGAGAAGAAAATCCAACCAGGTAGTGGGAAATCTTAGGTTTGAAGTTTTTCAAGTGATTGCCTATGCAATATACAGTGTGTATAGGGTCATATTTCATTTGCTAAGGCTTCCACTAGATGTCAACAGTCTTTTGAACTTTGTTTCAGGCTTCTACTATGAAGGGGGAGCGAATAAGAGCTGTTTGAATTAGGGGTCTGGCAGAATGCCATGAGCTAATGGGGACATGGGGACAAATATGTTACTTTTTGGAGAAATTTCCTCTGGTCTGATTAAACAAAAATAGAACTGTTTGGCCATAATGACCATCATTATGTTTGGAAGATAAAGGGGGAGGCTTGCAAGCCGAAGAACTCCATCCTAACCGTGAAGCACGGGGGTGGCAGCAAAATGCTAAGGGGGTGCTTTGTTGCAGGAGGGACTGGTGCACTTCACAAAGTAGATGGCATCATGAGGATGGAAAATTATGTGGATATATTGAAGCAACATCTCAAGACATCAGTCAGGAAGTTAAAGCTTGGTCGCAAATGGGTCTTCCAAATGGACAATGACCCCAAGCATACTTCCAAAGTTATGGCAAAATGGCTTAAGGACAACAAAGTCAAGGTATTGGTGTGGCCATCACAAAGCCCTGACCTCAATCCTATAGAAAATTTGCGGGAAGAATTGAAAAAGCGTGTGCGAGCAAGGAGGCCTACATACCTGACTCAGTTACACCAGCTCTGTCAGGAGGAATGGGCCAAAATTCACCCAACTTATTGTGGAAGGCTACACAAAACGTTTGACCCAAGTTAAACAATTTAAAGGCAATGCTACCCAATACTAATTGAGTGTATGTAAACTTCTGACCCACTGGGAATGTGATAAAATAACTAAAAGCTGAAATAATAAATCATTCTCTCTACTATTATTCTGACATTTCACATTCTTAAAATAAAGTGGTGATCCTGACTGACCTAAGACAAGGAATTTTTACTACGATTAAATGTCAGGAATTGTGAAAAACAGAGTTTAAATGTATTTGGCAAAGGTGTATGTAAACTTCCGACTTCAACTGTAAGACCCTTTGTATTCCTCGAAGTGAGCATATAGGCATTTAGCTCGTTCGGGAGTTCTGATTCACTTGGCATCTCACAGCTGGGTTTCCATTTGTCATTCATTATCGTCTGCAAGCCCTGCCACATACGACGAGTTTTGAAGCCGGTATAATAGGATTCCACCTTCCTTCTATATTGTCCTTTTGCTTGTTTGATGTCTCGTCGGCAGTCATTGCAGGCTTTCTTGTATGCGTCCATGTCCGTGTAATGTTCCTTTTAAGTGGTAGCTCTAGCCTTTTAGCCCAGTGCGGATATTGCCTATAATCCATGGTTTTTGGTTTGGATGCATTCGTGTGGTCTCTGTGGGGACGACGTCATCAATGCACTTATTGATGAAGCCCGTGACTGATGTGGTAAATTCCTCAATGCTATCAGATGAATCCTGGAACATGTCGAAGTCTGTACGAGCAAAACAATGTTGTTGTCTCTCGTCTGCTTCATCGGACCACTTCTGTATTGAGGGTGTCACTGGTACTTCGTGTTTGAGCTTTTATTTGTAAACAGGAAGAGGGAGAATAGATCCGTGGTCAGATTTTCCAAAGGGAGGATGAGGGAGGGCCTTGAATGTGTTTCTGTGGGTAGAATTAAAGTGTTCTAGAGTTTTAGCGCCCATAGCGGCGTAGGAGATGTGTTGGTAGAACGTTGTGTTGGTAAAACGCTGCCTTTGTTTGTTTATGGCCCCATTCAGTTTGTTGAGTGCTAAAGTGGTGTTGGTTTGTGGAGGGATGTAGACAGCCGTGATAATTACAGATGATAACTCTTGGTAGATAAAAGGATGTGCAGCTTTCCATGAGGTGTTCTATATTAGGTGAGCAAAAGCTAGAGATTTCCATCACATTGGAAGCAGCGCACCAGTTGTTGTTCATGAAGTTGCACACTCCTCCCCCTTGGACTTGCCTGGGGCCGCTTTCATCTGATTGTACCGCTGCATGGAGAAACCACTGAGTTCTACATACTGTAGACAGTCATCCAGCCACATCCTCTGCAAGGCATATAATATAGCAGCTTTTCAACAAGCTCATCCATCTATTCTCGAGTGACTGGACATTTGCCAAAAAGCACAGGGAATCTGATTGCTGTTCTGCTTCAGCAGGCACAGTGCTGTTTTGTTGATTCTTCTGCAGCCAGTCTTTTAGGGCACCAATTGCCCATGTTGTATTGTTCGTTGTGTTGTTTTCATGTCTTCAATCCTCTATCTCAGCAACTTCCTGATCACTGACAGTTTAATGTCTCTTGGTTAAAGGTTGATCATCATCCTCGTAAAATAAATCAAAAGATATATCAAAATCCTCCACTTTACCAGCTACTGTTAGCTATATTTTTCTTTAAAATCAACGTTTTTTTTGTGTTCTTTTGAATTCATCATAGAATTCTATAGCCATTGAATTCTACTGTGCCAATAAACCATGCATTATAGTGAAATAATGCACAGCTCGAGAATGCCCTTCAAGCCAGTCAGAAATGTGAGCGTACCAAGTAATTGGGTGTCACTCTAAAGCGGGAAGGTGGAATAAACGAGTCAGGAGTAGGTTTTCTTGATTGAACACAGTTCTCTATTGAGAGCATTTCGTCAACAAAAACATTCTAACATAATCAATGGAAAATCTTCCAAGGAAAAACATACATCTTCTTCTCCAGATGAAACAAGAACACAATAGGATTATCTTTAAACTACAACAAAAATAAATCACGGGATTGTCACCGTCTTAGTGGTTCTTTCTGCATAGCTTCTCTCTGTCGGTGGCCATCTTCCAGAGATAGTTTTCCCCCTCTCTGCTGGTTCCATTCTCTCTTTTATAGGGGAAGGAGAGTATGTCATTAGTACCGTCAGCTGTGCTTAATTGACTCTGGTTACCTTGTCTCCCATGCCTTGTTGGGCTACTATCCGTGAGGCCAGCCTGCCCACTAGTGGTCCTTCCACATACCTTCCCCCCCAGGACCGAACCGGAGGGTCGGGCGCCAGACGCACCGTCTTGGTCGCGTCGGGACAGCGCGTCTGCATTCCCGTTCCTCGATCCGGCCCTGTGGATGACATGGAAAGAGAACGGTTGTAAAGACAAAAACCATCTGGCTATTCGGTTGTTATTGTTTCTCTTACCAGCCATCCACGTGAGGGGCGCATGGTCAGTAACTAATGCAAACCTCCGACCCAGTAGATAGTACCGGAGATAATCGAGGGCCCACTTGATGGCTAAGGCCTCTTTCTCTACGGTAGCATACCTCTGTTCCCGATCGCTGAGCTTCCTACTAATGAAGAGAATCGGCTTCTCTGCTTCACATTTACCCTGAGCTAGTACGGCCCCGAGCCCTGTATCCGAGGCGTCGACCTGCACAATGAACTCTTGTGAGAGGTCTGGAGCCTGTAGAATGGGATCAGAACACAGGCCATCTTTTAGCAATTGAAAGGCCTCTTCCGTCTCGTCTTTCCACTCTACCTGGTTTGGCAGGTTTTTCCTGATGAGGTTTGTGAGGGGGTTGGCAATGGTTGCATATCCCGGGATAAAACGGCGATAATATCCTGTTATCCCTAAGAAGGCCCGAACGTCTCGCTTGGTCCGGGGTCGAGGCCAGTCACGAATTGCCCTGGTCTTCTCTGCCTGCGAGCGTATTTTCCCATTCCCCACGGTGTACCCCAGGTATTCCGCTTCGGACAGGCCCAGGCAGCATTTATTTGGATTGGCTGTCAACCCTGTGGCTTCCAAACTCACGAGCACCGCCCGTAATCGCAGGAGGTGACTATCCCAGTCCTCGCTGTGGATGACCACATCGTCTATGTACGCCGCTGCATACTCTTGATGGGGCTGTAGAATGGCATCCATGAGGCGTTGGAAGGTTGCAGCGGCACCGTGCAGTCTGAAGGGCATCCTCACATACTGGAAAAGCCCCTCTGGGGTGGCGGAGGCAGTCTTTGGGCGATCCTCCGGAGCCACCGGCACTTGCCAATATCCCTTCGTCAAATCCAGGGTAGTGATGAACTTGGCCTTTCCTAAGCGCTCCAAGAGTTCATCCACGCGGGGCATGGGATACGCATCGAATGTAGAGATGGCATTCGCGCCCCTAAAGTCGTTGCAGAGTCTCATACTACCATCGGATTTGGGGACCAGGACTATGGGACTGGACCACTCGCTCGTCGAGGGCTCGATCACGCCCATCCTCAACATCTCCCTCACCTCTTTCTTAGCGATGACTCGGCGAGCCTCAGGAATCCTGTAAGGGCGGATATGCACTTTCTTCCCGGGTTCAGTGTGGATATGGTGGAACAGGACATCTGTTTGTCCTGGGAATGGAGAGAATATTCGGCCAAAGTTCATAATCAGCTTGTCTAGCTGTCTTGACTGCTCCGGTAGGAGAGTTTGGCCACGGCGCACCTGGGGTAGAGCCTCCTCTTTTCCTTTGCCCTCCAGGGCCATCAAAGCCACCTCCTCCTCTCGTCCATGGTACGTCTTCAGCAGGTTTATGTGATAGAGTTGGACCTTCTTCCTCCTGTTAGGTTGCTTGATGAGGTAATTGACCGGTGAGACCCTTTTCATTATCTCGTAGGGCCCCCTCCACTGCGCCAGCAAGCGATGTTCGGCCGTGGGCACAAGCACCATCACTTTCTCTCCCACGGTGAACTCACGGGGGGTCGCGGACTTATCATAGGCACGGCCTTGGGTCCTTTGGGCCTTCTCCATATGCTCCTTGACTATGGGCCACACTGCTGACAGGCGGTCTCTCATCAGGGTAACGTGTTCTATTGTGGATCGAAAGGGGCATGGTTGGGTCTCCCAGGTCTCCTTGGCTAAGTCGAGGATTCCTCGACAGGGTCTGCCATAGAGCAATTCAAACGGAGAGAATCCAGTGGATGCCTGGGGTACTTCTCGCAGGGCAAACATTAAGTGTGGGAGAAGCATGTCCCAGTTTTTCCCGTCTCGGGACACCACTCTTCTCAACATACTTTTAATTGTTTTGTTCAAGCGTTCACACTACCCGTCTGTTTGAGGGTGGAATATGCTTGTACGTATCTGTTGAACCTGATATAACCGACACAAGTCCTTCATCAACCGGGACATGAACGGGGTTCCTTGATCGGTTAAGATAGTCTTGGGAAGGCCCACACGAGAGAACATCAGGAATAACTCCTTGGCAATTCCCTTTGACGACATGTTACACATGGGTATGGCCACCGGGAACTTGGTAGCGTAATCTATAACCACTAGGATGTACTTGTGTCCTCTGGCGGATTTTGGGAGGGGTCCTACGAGGTCCATAGCTATGCGTTCAAAGGGAGTCTCTATGATGGGGAGAGGAATCAAAGGGTTACGTAGGTGTGGCCGTGGGGCTGTACGTTGACATTGATCACACGTCTTACAATACCTGGCCACATCTCGGGTGACACGGGGCCAATAGAATCTCTGCATGATTCTGTCAATAGTCTTGTCTCGTGCCAGGTGTCCTCCAAGGACGTGGGAATGGGCTAACTGTAGAACTGTATCCCTGTATGGCCTAGGCACCATTAGTAATTCCTGGTTTTCCCCCCTTCGTCGTACGACCCAGTATAAGAGACCCCGCCTGATTGCATAGTAAGGAAGAGGGGGCTCACCTGATCCGTCGACGTTCCTCCCGTCGATCACCTTCACCTTCCTCATGGCCTCCCTTAGGTCTGGGTCTCTATGCTGTCAGGTGCCGAACTGTCCCTTTAATTCCTGGGGCAGGTCGACCTCTGTAGAGGGATGTGGAGGTTGTTCCACATCCCCATCAGGGGTGACCGAGGAGAATCCCTTCCAGGCTCCCTCCTCGGATGGAGCTTCAAATATATCCCTTAGTGCCTGGTTGCTCCTTCCTTCCTGTGTTGTGTATAACCCTTCACAGGTGTCTTCATCGGTGGTTTCCTGGAATATCTGTCGTAAACGTTGGGTCTCTATTTCTTCCTCTGCTGCAGAGGACGAGGACGCGGCTACGTCTCCTTGTAGGACTACTACCTCGGGCTTGGATTTTCTCTTCTTTCCTGTCCCCCTTCTTCCCGTGCATAACGTCATCTGCCGAAGCTCCTTATATAGGGGACAGTCTCTCCCGATCAATAATGGCACCTTCAGCTGGGGCACTTTCCCTGCCCTGACTGTACACCTTCCTTTTGGAGTGAGAATAGGCAGATTCACAGTGGGGTAATAGTGGGTGTCTCCATGGATACAGGATACGGCTACTTTGTCTGGTAGCAGTGTTGCGGGGGTCACCATCCGCTCCTCTACTAACGTAACCATACTACCCAAGTCGAGAATAGCTACCACATCTTGTCCTTCGACTCGCACCGGAATCTCTGAGGCTGGGGCTATCTCTGCTAACCAACAGTGTTGATCCTGCTCCCTCAAAACGGGATGTGTGGGTTTAGGCAGTGATGACTCCGTGACCATGGGCTCATCCTTTGCTAGGACATTGTGGGGCATAATGGTTGGGAGACTGACATTTATAACACCGACCCTGCTGTGTGGTGGCTGACTTCTCCCACCTCCGGGGGGGGCTTGGACGTTTCGGTGGCAGGCGCGCCGGGGTGAGTCGTGGTACGGGATTGGAAGACTCCTTCCGTTCCTCCTTGTCACTTTTTAACAACTCCCCTGTAGACCGATATGTTTCCACCACCTGGGCTATGTCGTCAGCTGACAACGGGTTGGCTTGCCCCACAACCCTTTTTAAGTCACTGGGTAATTCTCTCAATATCTTGTCCACTACGAGAGTCTCTATCACATGTCCTACTCCCTTTCCAGGTTCTAGCCACTGTTTCGTCAGTCGTATTAAGGCGAAGATCTGGGCACGGACGGGTTGATCAGCTGTATAGGTCCATTGATGGAACTTTACAGCCCTGTCTCTGGCAGTCAGTTGGTACCGGGACAGGATCTCGGTTTTTAGTCGCCCATAGTCTGCAGCTTCACGGGAATCCAGGTCAAAATAGGCTTCCTGAGCCACCCCGGTCAAAAGAGGAGCTAATGCGCTCGCCCATTCTGTGGGCGCCCACTCTTCCAAGGTGGCCATCCTTTCGAAGGTCATGAGGAAGGCCTCAATATCATCCTCCTTGGAGAGACAAGGTAAGATGGCGTGAGCAGCCGCTCTTGGCCTAACTCTAGGTTCTTCTCGTCGGCTCAGCTGTTGTTGCAGGAGTTCTATGGTTGTCTGCTGTGCCGTGATCAATTGTTGTAGTAGGGCATTATCCATCGTTCTTGAATGGTTCCTCCGGGTCTACTGGAAGAATCTTGATTTACTCACTTATCCTTGTGTCACTCGTCCACCTAATACCCGCATCCTCCACCAATGTGAGCGTACCAAGTAATTGGGCGTCACTCTAAAGCGGGAAGGTGGAATAAACGAGTCAGGAGTAGGTTTTCTTGATTGAACACAGTTCTCTATTGAGAGCATTTCGTCAACAAAAACATTCTAACATAATCAATGAAAAATCTTCCAAGGAAAAACATACATCTTCTTCTCTAGATGAAACAAGAACACAATAGGATTATCTTTAAACTACAACAAAAATAAATCACGGGATTGTCACCGTCTTAGTGGTTCTTTCTGCATAGCTTCTCTCTGTCGGTGGCCATCTTCCAGAGATAGTTTTCCCCCTCTCTGCTGGTTCCATTCTCTCTTTTATAGGGGAAGGAGAGTATGTCATTAGTACCGTCAGCTGTGCTTAATTGACTCTGGTTACCTTGTCTCCCATGCCTTGTTGGGCTACTATCCGTGAGCCAGCCTGCCCTCTAGTGGTCCTTCCACAGAAATGAGTATTCAACAACGTCATTGGTATAATAGGTTGTATGTTTCAAAGGCAGCAATGAGTTTCAGGGCATGTTTGTTTTTAACAAATCTTAATGACTGCACAAAAATATGAAGCTCTCTTTCAAAAATCAATAATAAGTGGGTAGTCTTCAAAAATCCACATTTGTGTATAAGAATTTGGCTAATACAAATAAATTGGCATGGGCTCAGTTTCCGATAGCGATGGAACTTAAGTTTATGAGTGTTTTAACAATGCATCTTTTCTACAATGGCCGAAAGATGTAACGTTTCCCAAAACACCACGCAGAGCTAAGTGCGTCGTTGAGGCATGTGTAAATACTGATAGGATCGAAAGAAAGGCAAGGCTGCTCTCGGATCAGCTTTCTCCATTCAAATCTTACCTTAACAGTAGAATTATTCCACAATACGGATGACGGACCAGCTTCTAGAAAGATATTAACACCCATGGCTGCAAATATTGAGGCGGCTTATTCTAATGCTTACCCTATAATAATGCCTAGATGGGATACAGCTTTTGTCAAATTGACATCAAATGTGTTTTTGAATTTTCGCTAACCAAAACCTTTTTCTAACCTAAACCTAATTATTCTAACCTGCTATTAGGAACACCTTCCTAATATTTAGTTGCAGCCCCCCCTTTTGCCCTCAGAACAGCCTCAATTCATTGGGGCATGGACTCTACAAGGTGTCAAAGCATTTCACAGGGATGCTGGCCCGTTTTGACTCAGTATTGCAGTTCTTAACACAAACCAGTGCGCCTGGCACCTACTACTATACCCCGTTCAAAGACACTTAAATATTTTGTCTTGCCCATTCACCCTCTGAATGAAACTAATACACAATCCATGTCTCAAGGCTTAAAAATCATTATTTTACCTGTCTCCTCCCTTCATCTACACTGATTGAAGTGACACCAATAAGGGATCATAGCTTTCACCTGGTCAGTTTGTCATGGAAAGAGCAGGTGTTCTTAATGTTTTGTACACTCAGTGTATTTTCACACTCAATATTTTCCTGTGTGCATCAAGAATGGTCCACCACCTAAAGGACATCCAACCAACTTAACACAACCGTGGAAAGTATTGGAGTCAACATGGGCCAGCATCACTGTGGAACTCTTTCGACACCTTGTAAAGTCCATGCCCCTACAAATTGAGGCTGTTCCGAGGGCAAAAGGATGGGGTGCAACTCAATATTAGGAAGGTGTTCCTAATGTTTGGTATACTCAGCATGAAATGGTTGGATAGAAACCTGGTTATTTGAAGAAATTGAACATAAATGATTCTAAGCTTATATCCACTGTACAAAACCACTGCTATTGCTTTTTAATATTTTGTTGATCTAAAATTTTAAATGTAGAGATTCAGATTTGAGTAGGTGGTGCTGCAATTTCTTATTTTCCCCAATTTCCCTTTTCCCATTTTTGTGAACAAATGTGCAATGCACTTTCTGAACTGTGAAAGGCAGCAATACGCAACAAAGTGTCTAGTCTGGTGGAGAATTACATGAAGAAGAAGATGATAATGTACTTGTTTGAGTGCCAAGGCTAACCAACCAACTGTAGCCAAAAGTAGAGGAGTGAAGTCTGGGGAGCTGCATCTGCGACAGCCGAAAGTCTAAAGTGGTTTTCCAACACCAAGGTTCCGATCAACATGGCAGTATTGCCATTGTTTATGAAAGTTTTTCTTTATAATGTCGAAACAAACATGTTTCCAACCCCATACCACACACTGAAATCATATGTGTGTTTACATTCATGGCCAGATTAATGCAGAGGCTTACCAGGGCTGAAGCCACTGGGTCCAGGCCTGTGGGAGGCCCAAGAGGAAGCAAAAAATGTATATATTATATATGTTATATATTTTTACTGCAACTGCCAACCACAGGAGGATTCAGGAGCCCACAATGAGTGTAGACAGCCTACTGCCTCTCTGCTAGTCATCAGATGGGGGGAGTAGAGGAGGTAGGATGTATGTTTTTTAAATTAATTATTGTCAGGACCCGGTTACGAACCTGGGTCTCCGGAGTGAGAAACAGTCACTTAACCAACTGAGCCACGAATAGTCAGCAGAACCCAGAAGATGAGGCAGACACAGCAGTACTTAAGACGGTGTATTTAATAAAGTAAAAAGGAGAAGTCCTTAAATACAAAAATGGCAAATCCAAAAGGTGGTAGGAATAGCACAAAAAAGCCTCAAGAGATACTCAAAAACAAAAACAGAATTCCACAAGAGCATCCACCGGAATCGACAAGAATACACAGAACACTAGGGCTGGGTGCTATAACATACAAACACAGAGCACAGAACTGAGGGAAACTAAGGGTTTAAATACAATCAGGGAAAACGAGGCACAGGTGCAAATAATAATGGGGAACAAGGGGAAAAACATAAGGTCAAAAAGCACAATGGGGGCATCTAGTGACCAAAACCCGGAACAACCCTGGCCAAATCCTGACAATTATTATTGATTTTTATATCCAACAACAGGAGCTCGCTTTCAATGTTCAAAATACACCAGAGAGTAATATTTGGCCACAGAGGATCCATTGTTTCTACATTACTGTGGATTAAATTGGATCACAAGCGCATACAGGTAACTGTCAAAATAAAGGAAACACCAATTTAGTGTCTTAAAATGATGTTTGGCCACCACGTGCTGCCAGAACAGCTTCAATGCGCCTTGGCCAAGATTCTATAAGTGGACCTAAACCATGGCAGGAAAATGCACCCACCCCATAACATATTATTTATATCCCTCATTTACTCAAGTGTTTCCTTTTCTTTTGGCAGTTAAAAGGCCATTATTCTCCGGACACAGGGCCTATGATTTATTAATCTGTACCTGTGTACATTATACAATCAATTGAGAGAGTGAGAGAAAGAGCCTAAAACATCACATTCATTTTTATTTATCCATTGTATGCATGAATCACGGCAAAGTTGGTTGCTGTTTCAATCATGTCTTTGGTCACATTCGCGTGGGTCAAACAAAAACACCTTAATGATTGGTTGACAATACTACTCCCACAATGCAGGCAATGGATGCAGGATTAAGCTGGTGAAGAGCAACTGCAGAAACTTGCAGTCAACTGCAGTTAAAACTTCATGACCCTTGATCACATGATTTATGCCAAGTTTATGCAGTCATTGGCTGTGTTCAAGAGGATCAAAACTGTAATGTATCATGAGTAAATTGTGACTGACTGACTACAAATAATCAGAGGTCAAAGTAAGGCGGTACGGTCCGGTAAATCATGAGCCTCTCACAATAATTAAAACAAAATGTCAAGAAAACTTTCAACTATTACACCACTTTCTATCATTACCGCATGTCAGAAGCATGAAAAATTAGCGAATGGACTTGGAAACGGGTGGTACAGCCTACACTCAAAAATGCGATGTGGTTCAACACTGACATTTTGACAAGGCAGAGATGCATGGCAGAGATAAGTGGCCTACACAGAGACACACACAAACTGCAGTGGACGCATAAATTCTGCCCTAATGACAATCGCCAAATGTCATTACACTTTTTGGTGTATTGTGTAACAGATGTCACTTTCCATTCACCAAGGTTTGGAAGCTGGAAATATGTTGCGAGTGGATGAATGTACGCTATTAAAGGAGCCCTCTGAAGTGATTGTTTGACAAGCTGTTTGACAAGCTGATGAAAACATAACTATTTGTGTTCATGCAACAATAAAAGGTAATCTGCTAATGTAAAAAGGGCTTTATAAATACATTTGATTGATTGAATACAGTTACTTGACTAGGCCTACAGAGATCCTATTGAATTCATAGGGATTCTATTTGTAATTCTATGATTAGGCCCATTGTCACGAATATCACCGAAGTTGGCTCCCCTTCCCGTTCGGGTGGTGCTCGGTGGTCATCGTTGCTAGTCTACTAGCTGCCACCGATCCCTTTTTTCCCTTTTCGTTTGGTTTTGTCTAATTGGTTTCACCTGTTCCTTGTTGTGGTTATTTAAGTTCGCTTAGCCTGCCTGTGTTTGTGCGGGCTTGTTACCATTTATGTCAAGAGGTGTAATTGATGATTGCCGGGTTTTTCCGCTCTCCGGTGAGGTACCAGTTTGTACTTGGGTATGTGTATTTACACCTGTGTTCGGCGTCACCCATTGTACGTTTTTCTGTTGGACATTAAAGCTTTTTTCCCAAAACCTCTGCCCTCTGCACCTTACTCCACACCCATCACTCTTCGAGCGTTACACCCATAAATAATGTTGGGGCACACGTTAAGTGCATGCAGATATAAGAGGTCCTGTACTGGGAAGAGTTGAATTATACTTTCACCCCTGCAAATAATAATAATGAGTAGTTATGATGCAAGGTTCCTTGTAGATCAGTCCGTCGGCAGACACTTTCACTATCGGCAGCAGTAGATATACATGTAGTACATGTAGGCCAAAGTTACACTTTTTTTATCCCCCATAATGCAATACACTCTGAAAGGCGACTTGACAAAGTGATCTGCTCGAATGCACTCAATGTTGCCCCCCCCCCACTGCAGGCCCTGGCACCACTTCCCACTGCAAGTTCATCTGGAGGTGCAGGGCAGGGAGGAGATCTAGGCCTCAACAGAGGAGAGGCAGTGGAAGCAGCACAACAGAGGAGAGGCAGTGGAAGCAGCACAACAGAGGAGAGGCAGTGGAAGCAGCACAACAGAGGAGAGGCAGTGGAAGCAGCACAACAGAGGAGAGGCAGTGGAAGCAGCACAACAGAGGAGAGGCAATGGAAGCAGCACAACAGAGGAGAGGCAGTGGAAGCAGCACAACAGAGGAGAGGCAGTGGAAGCAGCACAACAGAGGGAGAAGAAACTGAGGAGCGGTGGCATACGGTCCTTGAGGATGATGAGGAGCCAGAACAATTTAGGTTTAAAAGACCGGAAGGCCCACAGTTGCAGCAGGGGGGAAGGAAGATGTCCTAGAAACCTGTCACCATGGTTGTCATGCTAAAACTACATTTCCTTGGTGATTTACATGGGACTGGTAAAGGTATCAAGACTAGTTGACAACTGGAGCAAGTCCCCACTATCGGTGCCAGTTCCCCACCTCCATCATTAGTGAAAACCGATTCTTGGCCATCAACCGTACTCTTCACATGAGTGATCCACAAAAGGATCAGGAGAATGACCAGAAGAAGGGCACTGCAGGGTATGATTGTATTGCAAGAGTCATGGTGGGCATGCAAAACGTACTTCCAGCCTGCTCAAAATTCATCTATAGCGCATGGTTGCCTCAAAGGCTTGAATTGTCTTGAAGCAATATATGAAAAATAAGCAGACCAAATGGGGCTACAAGCTCTTTGTGCTAGCCGATTCAGCCTATGCCTACACGTGGAACTTTTCATCTATGAAGGCAAGGTGATCACACCCACTGGGAAGGGCCTTAGTTATGACTCTGTCATGCAGCTGATGGACTTCACCTTACTTGGCAGTGGGTACAAGCTCTTTGTGGACTATTTTTATACTCGTCCCATACTTTTCATAGACCTCTTGAAAAAGAAAAAGGGGGCTTGTGGCACCATTCGTCCTAACAGAATAGGTTTCCCCAAGACCAAGGTAAACGACATGGCAAAGACAGTGGAGAAGGGGACCGCACGTTGGATCAGGACTAACATGCTGCTTTTTGTGAAATGGAAGGACACTAGGGAAGTAACCAAGCTCCCCACACAGCATAAGGCATTCAATAACGGGGCATGGGTGAGGAAAAATATTCCCTGTTTCTGTGAATGACTACAATTCCAGCATGGAGGGTGTCAACCTATCTGTTGCTCTGATAGGCTACCACCAGGTCCTCCACTAGACCAGGATGTGGTATAAGACCTTTTTTTTACCACTTTGTGGACATTTCTACAGTAAATGCTTTCATTCTGCACAAGCAGATAGCCAAAGCAAAAAAGTCAAACCCCTCTCAGTTGGCCTTCTGACAGCAGCTGGTGTTGGAAATGGCTGAATTGGGGGCCCAAAGCAACCTCACAACCATCACAAGACCCCCCACTCAAGGTGAGTGCCACTATCCAACACACATGACAAAAGAAAGAACTGCAAGCATTGCACAAAACGCAGGGGCCCAAAAATTGTGAAATGCCAGATCTTCTGTCCGAAATGCCGGATCGCTTTTTGTTTCCTGGCAGAGAGACTGCTTCAAAGACTATCATGACACGTACAAGCTATGGTGAAAGTGAAATCTAATCATCTACACCTGGGATGTAATATGAACACGAATGCCATTTGCAAATTGTTCAGCTTATTTCTAATTTTGCACACTTTTAGTGTAGGGCACGTGTGTAACTAAGTTTGTGTTTGAGACATTTCTATAAATGTTTTAATGTATTGTATGTCTGTTGCTTTTATATTGTTTTTGTAAACAGTTAATTTGTATGTGGGACCAATACATTGGACATGCCTAGGCTAAACGTTCAGGCACTTTGGAGAGGTTGAAAGAACACTTGGATATCCCCTGTATGTCCCCCGACACCACCACAATGTTTGAGAGAGGTTGGTGTTGTATTTGTTTTTAATGGTGAACAAAACTTTTAGCCACATCCAGTGTGCAAAAACAGTGCAATTACCACATTCGAACACTTTGGAGAGGTTGAAAAGACACTTGAATGTACCCTGGATACCTCATAACACCACCACAATGTTTTAGTGAGGCTGATATGTTAGAAATGGTGTTTTTATACTGAAAAAATGACATTTAGGGATTACAAATATGTAATGGCACTTTAATGATCTAATTTACAGACATATGCAACTTTGGAAAGTTCTAGGGACACTTGGAAACGTCCCGTGACGACACCTGACATCACTTACTTAAACATCTGCCAATTTCTAGTTGTTATCAATACATTTTTTTATGATATTGTTCACATTTTGTGGAAGCCATCTGTGTTTCCAGCTCTCGTCATCAATAATTATCTCATAGCTTGTCAATGAAAGATGACTTTCAAAATTCAAAAAATCCAACGGTTATTATGTATTCTGAACTATGTAACTCATATCTTCTGATCATTTCCTCATAATCTCCCAGATGTCGTTTTACCAAATATTCCAAGTATTTGCATGTCAGTATCATGTCATTACACATGAATAGCAGTTACTTTTGGGTACGTCTATTTAGGGTGTCTGAGTTTAAGTATTTAGCTATGTTGTCTGATGAGAGGCCAACGTGGAAGAGACATGTTGAGCATATTGAAATTAAGTGTAGGAAGGTGCTGAACCTCATTAGGGCAGTGGCAGGATATGATTAGGGGTTGGATAGACAAACACGGTTGTATATGTACCAGGCATTGATCAGGTCATCTTTGGGTTATGGGTGCTTTGCATATCAATCGGCAGCCATAACGCTACTACAGCTCCTGGATAGCATACAGTCAAGGGCTATGAGATTGTGTGTGGGTGCATTCAGGACGACACCTGTTGAGGCAGTGCAGGTAGATAGTGAGGAACTGCCACTGAGTAAAAGATGTGACAAACTTGCATTAGCGTACTGGGTGAGGTTGAAAGGGAGTTCAGAAGGACATCCTGCAGTCAAGATAACTGGGGGAATGCTGGGTGTGAGGAGTGTGTAAGCAGAGTGTGTACGGGTGGACAATCGGGCAGAAGGTGATAGAATATACACTGGGGGAGAGAGAGAGGCGGCTGGCAATTGCATTGGGGAACATTCCTCTGGCTTTTTCCGAAACCAAGTGTAATTTGGACATGATTGAGGGCAGGAGAGAATGGGGTGAGGATGTGAGACTGGGTGGAGAGACACCACATAACCAAAGGTATATGTGGACACCTGCTCATCGAACATATATTTTCAATAATATGGAGTTGGTACCCCTTTTGCTATAGAAGCAATCTTCATTCTTCTGGGAAAGATTTCCAATAGATATTGGAACATTGCTGCGGGGGCTTGCTTCCATTCTGCCACAAGCGTTAGTGAGGTCAGGCACTGATGTTGAGCGATTTAGACCTGACTCAGTTGGCGTTCCAATTCATCCCAAAGGTGTTCGATGGGGTTGACGTCACGGTTCTGTGCAGGCCAGTCAAGTTCTTCCACACAGATCTCAACAAGTATGGACTTCACTTTGTGCACGGGGCATTGTCATGCTGAAACAGGAAAGGGCCTTCCCCAAACTGTTGCAACAAAGTTGGAGGCACAGAATTGTCTAGAATGTCATTTGTATGTTGTCGTGTTAAGATTTCCCTTCACTGGAATTAAGGGGCCTAGCCCAAACCATGAAAAACAGCCCCAAAACATTATTCCTCCTCCACCAAACCCAGATTAATCTGTCAGACTGCCAGATGGTGAAGCATGATTCATCACTCCAGAGACTGTTTCCACTGCTTCAGAGTCCAAGGGGGGCAAGTTGTACCACTCCAGCCGATGCTTGGCATTGCGCATGGTGATCTTAGGCTTGTGTTCGTCTGCTTGACCATGGAAACCCATTTCATGAAGCTCTCGATGAACAGTTCTTGTGCTGACATTGTTTCCAGAGAACAGATGATTTTTACATGCTTCAGCACTCGGCGGTCCCGTTCTGTGAGCTTGTGTGGCCTACAACTTTGTTGCTCCTAGTTGTTTCCACTTCACAATAACAGCACTTACAGTTCACCGGGGCAGCTCTAGGAGGGCAGAAACTTTACAAACAGACTGTGCCACTGAGCTCTTCAGTAAGGCCATTCTACTGACAATGTTTGTCAAGGGAGATTGCATAGCTGTGTGCTCGATTTTTATACACCAGTCAGCAACGGGTGTGGATTAAATAGCTGAATCAACTCATTTGAAGGGATGTTCACATACCTTTGTGTATATGGAGATTTGTTTTTAAGGATATATACAGATGGTTCAAAGGATTCAGTCAGTGGTGGGGTGGGGGCAGGGGTGTATATCCCAGATTTGAATGTTCAAGAAATGTAAGCGGATAACTAATTGTGTCAATGTATGTGGCCGAGTTCATGGCCGCTCAAGAGTGGTGATCTGCTCTGATTAGGCTGCAGTGTCGAGTAGTGTATAGACGAGCAGGTTGTTTAGGGGAGACTTGTTTGTGGAGATGGTGGTGCTGTTGATGGGATTGAAGAGGATGGGAGTGGTGGTAAGCGTTTGCTGGGTTCCCGCCTATGTGGGTGTGGAGGGTAATGAGAAGGCCAATGCGGTGGCTAAGAGTGCTGTGAGGAGAGGGGTAGATATTCGGGTCCCGCTTGGTCGCAGGAAGTCAAGTCCTTTGATCCGGGGAAAAGGGCTCAATCTTTGGCAAAGAGAGTGGGCTGCTAGTATTAAGGGGAGGCAATTGTATTGCTTGCACTGGTCAGCAAAGGAAGAGGTGGTGTCTAGGGCTCTTTCACTTAGAGTAAGAGGAATAATGAAGATCATTTAATGTAGGTTGGCCATGACTGGGATTACACTCCAGTACAGTAGGTGGCGGTGTTTGCACCTTAACGTTGGATTCAATCTGCCAACCCAATCCCAAAGAAGAACTCCGTGGTCAGCTGACTAGCAGCGTCTTTGGCTGTCACAACACACGGTATGCTGTGTTCAAAGTGCTGCTACAAAACACTTTTGCGGCTCGACTAGGGCGTTATGTTACGGATAGCCAAAACCAGCAAAGCAGCTAGGCCTATACCTCCGGAATGGCGGCAGAAATACAACCCAAACCGCAGACTCGGACTCCTGTCCTGCTGAACAAAATCGAAGCTTCCCAAGATGTTGTGAACACAGCGGTCATAATTCCAAAGGAGGACGGGGTGATCAGCGTCTCAGAGGACAGGTAGGAGGATACTGTTTGAGACCATTTGAAAATAAAAGAGAGCCGCACACTCTAGGAGCTCAGATGCAAAAATGTAATACCAACGTTTCGACAGCCAAGCTGTCTTCATCAGGGTATAATCGCAAGGACTGCGAGATGACTCGTTTATATAGTGTCAAAAGACACAGGTGTCTGTAATCATGGCCAAGAGTGGCCTAATATCATTGGTTAATAATCAAATATTAAAATGTCATACAAAGAACAGCATACAAACAACAAATGGATTAGATTAATTTAACTAAACGAGTTTACAAACAATTACAATGGCAAAGTCACAATCACAAGAATGGCTTCAGATCAAAGTCTACGTTGAGACCGAAGGGCGCAAGGGTCTTTAAGTTAAACTGTTTGAGACCATGTCAAATATGTGACCACAGTAGGTAAAATATAATATTACAGATTGTGCACTATTTATAGCAACGCAAACATGTACTGGCACTATAAGCTCCCTATCGCTACTCGTTACCGTCATCATGGTCGGCGTTAAAACGGAGACAAATTACCATCTTTTCACGCCACCAAGATACGAAGTCATTTTTGTAGCAGGTTAGGAGAGCATTTTCTCTAGCCCTAAACCAAACTATAACCTCGGTATCCTAACTGAGGAACGCGCAACTCCGTTCTTACTTCGAGACGGAGTTGAGTATTGATAACTGGTTGCGCCATTTGCTAGCAATAACAATGCGTCACCATCAGTCAATGCTTGTAAAAATGTAAATTCTGAGTCTTTCCGCGGGGTTCTGAAATTATTATTTGTCATTACTTTTTTTTCAAATATATCCACCGACTTATGAGGAAAAGGTCGGTGGTTTTATTCGCTAAAAGTATGAAACCCACAGTAGTACAAGGACAAGCATAGGTACCATCATTTTCAGATTTGACATTTTTACAAGTATCGACAGGTGGTGACTCAATGTTGTTCCTAGCACAACCAGTTATCGATAGTCAACTCCGCCTCGATATAAGCGAACGGAGTTGAGCGTTCCTCCGCTCTCTTCCAACCTGCTGCATAAGTTCTCATAACCTGTTATGAAAAAGTCATTTCGGTAACGAAGTGGTTTGAAAATAGTTTTCTTAACTAAAAGACGCAGAGATTAAAACTCAGCAAAAAATGAAACAACCTCTCACTGTCAATTGTGTTTATTTTCAGCAAACTTAACTTGTATATATTTGTAGGAACATAACAAGATTCAACAACTGAGACATGGAACTGGACAAGTTCCAAAGGTATGTGGCTGACAGAAATAGAATGTGTCCCTGAACACAAAGGGTGGAGGGGGGTGTCAAAATCAAAAGTAACAGTTCGTATCTGGTGTGGCCACCAGCTGTGTTAAATACTGCAGTGCATCTCCTCATGGACTGCACCAGATTTGCCAGTTCTTGCTTTGAGATGTTACCCCACTCTTCCACCAAGGCACCTGCAAGTTCTTGGGCAATTCTGGGGGGAATAGCCCTCGCCTTCACCCTCCGATCCAACAGCTCCCAGGCGTGCTCAATGGGATTGAGATCCGGGCTCATCGCTGGCCATGGCAGAACACTGACATTCCTGTCTTGCAGTAAATCATGCACAGAACGAGCAGTATGGCTGGTGGCATTGTCATGCTGGAGGGTCTTGTCAGGATGAGCCTGCAGGAAGGGTACCACATGAAGGAGGAGGCAACGCACAGCATTGAGATTGCCTGCAATGACAACGAGCTCAGTCTGATGACTCAGTGACACACCGCCCCAGACCATGATGGATTCTCCACGCTCATTCCTTTGACGATAAACTCGAATCCAACCATCACCCCAGGTGAGACAAAACCGCAACTCATCAGCGACGAGCACTTTTTGCCAGCTCTGTCTGGTCCAGTGACGGTGGGTTTGTGCCCATAGGCGACGTTGTTGCCAGTGATATCTGGTGAGGACCTGCCTTACAACAGCCCTCAGTCCAGCCTCTCTCAGCCTATTGCGGACAGTCTGAGCACTGATTGAGGGATTGTGCTTTCCTGGTCTAACTCGGGCAGTTGTTGTTGCCATCCTGTACCTGTCCCGCAGGTGTGATGTTTGGATGTACCGATCCTGTGTGTTGTTCCACGTGGTCTGCCACTGCGAGGACGATCAGCTGTCCGTCTTGTCTCCTTGTTGCGCTGTCTTTTGTGTCTCAAAGTACGGACATTGCCATTTATTGCCCTGGCCACATCTGTAGTCCTCATGCCTCCTTGCTGCATGTTCACGCAGATGAGCAGGGACCCAGGGCATCTTAGTTTTGGTGTTTTTCAGAGTCAGTTGAAATGCCTCTTTAGTGCCCTAACTGTGACCTTAATTTCTTACTGTCTGTAAGCTGTTAGTGTCTTAATGACTGTTCCACAGGTGCATGTTCATTAATTTTTATGGTCCATTGAACAAGCATGGGAAACAGTGTTTAAACCCTTTACAATGAAGATCTGTGAAGTTATTTGGATTTTTACGAATTATCTTTGAAAGCAGGGACCTGAAAAAGGAAAGTTTCTTTTTTTTTTGCTGAGTTTATTATATGCTACTGACATGGTGGTGCCTACGGCAGTTTGATAGTCGCGACCAATACATAACCAGAATGGCTTTATGTTTCCCGCAGGACGATCCGGATATGGCTGAAGAGAGACAGTGGCCAGTACTGGCCCAGCATTTACCACACAATGCCAGGTGAGTCATCACCTCTTACTGGGCGATTCCACGACAGCAGGAGTGGAAATGTTTGGTATCTCTGATTGTTCTGGCAATTCTCACGTTAGAACTTCAATGGGAGGAAGAATGTTTCATATGTTTTTTACATTTGTATTGGAAACAATTTTTTGGGAAAATCATGATGACATTTTGCCATTTTAGGTCCTATTTTGACCTATACATGCCTCCTGTAAGACTTTATGATCCGTGAACTGTGCAACATCTTTGTGTCGTTATACTCCTTTTATAATGTGCTCTAACACATGGAGTATGTCTAGATTAGAGGTCGACCGATTAATCGGAATGGCCTATTAATTAGGGCCGATTTCAAGTTTTCATAACAATCGTAAATCTGTATTTTTGGACACCAATTTGGCCGATTTTTAAATTATTATTATTTTTTATTTTTTTGACACCTTTTATTTAATCTTTATTTAACTAGGCAAATCAGTTAAGAACACATTCTTATTTGCAATGACTGCCTAGGAATGGTGGGTTAACTGCCTCGTTCAGGAGCAGAACAATAGATTTTTACCTTGAATCCCCCGAGCTGACAATCTTGCAACCTTACAGTTAACTAGTCCAATGCTCTAACCACCTGATTACATTGCACTCCACGAGGAGACTGCCTGTTACGCGAATGCAGTAAGCCAAGGTAAGTTGCTAGCTGGCATTAAACTTATCTTATAAAAAACAATCAATCAATCTTAATCACTAACTACACATGGTTGATATTACTAGTTTATCTAGCGTGTCCTGCGTTGCATATAATCGATGCGGTGCGTATCATTGCTCCAATGTGTACCTAACCATAAACATCAATGCCTTTCTTAAAATCAATACACAGAAGTATATATTTTTAAACCTGCATATTTAGCTAAAATAAATCCAGGTTAGCAGGCAATATTAACCAGGTGAAATTGTGTCACTTCTCTTGCGTTCATTACACGCAGGTTCAGTGTATATGCAACAGTTTGGGCCGCCTAATTTGCCAGAATTTTACATAATTATGACATAACATTGAAGGTTGTGTAATGTAACAGGAATATTTAGACTTACGGATGCCACCCGTTAGATAAAATACGGAACGGTTCCGTATTTCACTGAAAGAATAAACGTCTTGTTTTCGAGATGATAGTTTCCGGATTCGGCCATATTAATGACCTAAGGCTCGTATTTCTGTGTGTTATCATGTTATAACTAAGTCTATGATTTGATAGAGCAGTCTGACTGAGCGATGGTAGGCAGCAGCAGGCTTGTAAGCATTCATTCAAACAGCACTTTCGTGCGTTTGCCAGCAGCTGTTTATGACTTCAAGCCTATCAACTCCCGAGATTAGGCTGGTGTAACCGATGTGAAATTTCTAGCTACTTGGCGGGGTGCGCGCTAGTAGTGTTTCAAACGTCACTCGCTCTGAGACTTGGAGTGGTTGTTCCCCTTGCTCTGCATGGGTAACGCTGCTTCGAGGGAGGCTGTTGTTGATGTGTTCCTGGTTCGAGCCCAGGTAGGAGCGAGGAAAAGGAAGGAAGCTATACTGTTACACTGGCAATACTAAAGTGCCTATAAGAACATCCAATAGTCAAAAGGTTAATGAAATACAAATGGTATAGGGGGAAATAGTCCTATAATTCCTATAATAACTACAACCTAAAACGTCTTACCTGGGAATGTTGAAGACTTTCATATGTTCTCATGTTCTGAGCAAGGGACTGAAACATTAGCTTTCTTACATGGCACATATTGCACTTTTACTTTCTTCTGCAACACTTAGTGCAAAAACAATTTAAACCAAATTGAACATGTTTCATTATTTATTTGAGGCTAAATTGAATTTATTGATGTATTATATTAAGTTAAAATAAGTGTTCATTCAGTATTGTTGTAATTGTCATTATTACAAATTTTAAAAATCGGCTGACTTAATCGGTATTGGCTTTTTTTGGTCCTCCAATAATCGGTATTGGCTTTTTTTGGTCCTCCAATAATCGGTATTGGCTTTTTTTGGTCCTCCAATAATCGGTATTGGCGTTGAAAAATCATAATCGATCGACCTCTAGTCTAGATTTCGAAATTCATCTTCACATTAATTTATTAAACATAACATGAATATCTCAAAAGTACCCTTTGTGATTTAGTTCATTTTAAGACGTATTGTTTGGAACAATATACAATATAAGTGCATAACATTTCCAGAGTGGGCTCTCTGCTAATTCTGAAGTTTATAAGCACCACCAACAATAAATGGTTTCAAAGAGAACCCTCTGCTGAATGTGCAATCCTAAAAGAGGATTGTGATTGGTTAATGACCTATGGTCAATTTCTATGTATGAAATGTAAAGTAACAGAGAACCCACTGGAAATTTGATGTTTGAAGAGAATTTATGTGGAAAAATTCTTACACATAGGGACACTCAATTGCAATCTTGAATGAGTCATTGTTCATTGTCAGTGCGCAGGAGAGGTTCCAACCAACTCAATGCACCAAAGTACACATGTCAATCAGGAGCTCCCCCTTGGGTAGACCCAGCAGTTGTCTGATATACGGCTATACACAGACAAGTTATATTTGCATAATTCATTAATCATTACCATTTTGTTTCATTCATGTGACCTATCAACACCTCACAATGCTTCTCTCTAAGCTGAGAAATTGAACGCCTGGGCGTACTGCCAAATTGCAGCTACTGATAAGTGAGGATTTGTAAACTCAGCCACTTGCATGAACACAGAAATTGGTTTAGAGAACAGCACATGAATAGAACACCTACATTAGTTATAAGAAAAGCACAAACATTCAAATTCCCATTACAGTATATTGTTACAAACCATTTGTCAGAAAATAAGCCAAATCAAAAAGGATAGTTGAGATATTTACATTATTTTTAATGTTCAGGAAATTAATGTGAAAATATGTATTTCAGAATCTAGACCTCTGAATTTCAGAGCACACTATAAGGAGTATAATGACACCAGGATGTTGTCTGTATCATGAACCAATCACGGCTCATAGGGTTTTACAGTAGGCATGTATTGGTCTAAATAGGACCTACAATAGAAAAAAATAAAATAAATCCTCTATGGGGAAAAATGAGTGGTGGAAAAACAATTGGAACCGTTCCCAGGTTATGAGTATTATGCCTCGCACTGTGGTTCTCTATGGCCACTTTTATCACGATTTTCTCAAAAATGGTTTGTGCTACAAATGTAAAAACCATGTTAATCATACTTCCTACCAGTGAAGTTTGTGATAATTGCTAGAACAATCTGAGATACCAAAATATCTTAGGGTTACTCTGGCATGGATTTGCCCTACTATAAAAAATGATTGGTCGCGTACACATATTTTGCAGATGTTATCGCTGGTTTAGCAAAATGCTTATAACTGAGTTAGGCGCCTCGGCCTAGCTATTCCATTGGCCTCATTTTGTCAACAGCTCTTCTGCCTGTGGTTTTAACGTCTGTTCCAGTTTGAATGAGTTAAACAACCATTTAGTCTATTTCAGTTTGACCCAATGTTTTAAAGGTCCAATGCAGCCATTTGTATCTCTATCAAATCATTTCTGAGTAAGGGCCTCCCGGGTGGCGCAGTGGTCTAGCTGCGCCACCAGAGACTCTGGGTTCGCGCCCAGGCTCTGTCGCAGTCGGCCGCGACCGGGAGGTCCGTTGCAACGAGACAAGATAGTAATTACTAACAATTGGATACCATGAAATTGGGGGAAAAAAGGGGTTAAAAAATATTTTAAAAATAATAATTTTTGAGTAACATTTAAGTACCTTTAATTCAATTAAAATAGTCAAAATACAGCTTCTCATCCAAAAAATGTTGCTGGGCTGTCTGTGAGTGGGCTGTCTGTGAGTGGGCTGTCTGTGAGTGGGCTGTCTGGGAGTGGTCAGTGTGGCCAATACACAACTAGCTGTTATTGACAGAGGTTTGGAACACTCTTATTGTCTAACTAATGTACTGCCTGGGGATGTCACCTGGGCGATATGGACAAAAATCCATATCAAGTTAAATTGACTGAATATCACTGATACATTTAACAATAAGTTTATACCATGTGCAACAGTTTTTTTTTTAAACATTTTTTTATATTACCCTAAACTACTGCATTGAATGATGTAGCTATCAATTGTCCCATTAACAATCACCCATATTAGCTAACTTCTTTCATTTCGAGCTTCACATATCTCTAGTAGGGTCCTGTAGGTTATTTATCGTAATGAACATTATCAGTAAAATGTCCATGATACAGTGCATTTGGAAACTATTCAGACCCCTTGACTTTTTCCACATTTTGTTACGTTACATCCTTATTCTAAAATGTATTACATTGTTTTTTCCCCGTCATCAACTACATACAATACCCCATAATGACAAAGTAAAAAAAAAAAATGTCGCATCTAAACTGAAATTACATTTACATAAGTATTCAGACCATTTTCTCAGTACTTTGTTGAAGCACCTTTGGCAGTGATTACTGCCTCGACTCTTCTTTGGTATGATGTAACAAGCTTGGCACACCTGTATTTGGGGAGATTCTCCCACTCTTCTCGGCAGATCCTCTCAAGCTCTGTCAGATTGGATGGGGAGGGTCACTGCACAGCTATTTTCAGGTCTCTCCAGAGACGTTTGATCGGGTTCGAGTCCGGGCTCTGGCTGGGCTACTCATGGACATTCAGAGACTTGTCCTGTAGCCACTCCTGCGTTATCTTTGCAGTGTGCTTTGGGTCATTGTCCTGTTGGAAGGTGAACCTTCACCCCAGTCTGAGTTCTTGAGCACTCTGGAGCAGGTTTTCATCAAGGATCTCTACTTTGCTCTGTTCATCTTTCCCTCGATCTTGACTCGTCTCCCATTCCCTGCTACTGAAAAACATCCCCACAGCATGATGCTGCCATCACCATATTTCACCGTAGGGATGGAAGGTTCTCCCACCTCCACAGATTCTTGGTCACCTCCCTGACCAAGGCCCTTCTCCCCCGATCTTCTTCCATTCAGAAATGGAGGCCACTATGTTCTTGGGGACCTTCAATGCTGCAGAAATGTTTTGGTACCCTTCCCCAGATCTGTGCCTCGACACAATCCTGTCTCGGAGCTCTACGGACAATTACTTCGACCACATTCATGGCTTGGTGTTTGCTCTGACATGCACTGTGAACTGTGGGACCTTATATAGACAGGTGTGTGTGCTTTTCCAAATCATGTCCAATCAATTGAATTTACCACAGGTTGACACCAATCCAGTTGTAGAAACATCTCAAGGATGTTATATGGGAGCAGGATGCACCTGAGCTCAATTACGCGTTGCATAGCAAAGGTTCTGAATACTTAACTAAATAAGGTATTTGTTTTTTAAATTTGTAATACACATTTGCAAAACATTTCTACAAACCTGTTTTCGCTTTGTCATTTGGGTTAGATTGTTGAGGATTTAAAAAAAAATTAAATACATTCGAGAGTAAGACTAACAATGTAGAAAGTCAAGGGGTCTGAATACTTTCTGAAGTTTCTAGTTAGGACATTGTCAATAATTGTTGGTTTATTGTCCTAGCTCTAGTCACCAGCTAGGCCAAAACTCCATCTCACCAAAACAGGCTAACATTTCAAACAGCTCTTACACTAATTGTCCATTATCATATTGTTCACAGTTTCACAGTATTAGGCTATTCCAACCTCCATAGTGTGGAAATGTATAAAACACAGGAAAATCACTTGACTGCACTGGGCCTTTAATGACTAATCGGTGCATTGTGCCTGGCAGGCTTAAGTTTTAAATGCATTCCAAATTGGGATTCCTAGAGATAAGCCTATGCATGTGCCTGTCTGGAAAGCCTGCATTAAATTATTCAGGAAGTCACCACCCTCTTCAGTTCCATTTCCTAAAGTGTACTGCAAGTAATCATCTTCATTTTGACATGTTCCCTACTTCCCTTGTTTTTTCTTTCTGCATGTTGTGCAATCACTGAATTTCCATCATGTAGTCACTAGCCCAGTCAGTGATTTTCCCCCTCAATGCACATGGCAATGGCACTGGAGAGTGGAGACACCCCACACTTGTATAAGTTACAGGCGTTTTCTTAGTTTAGTTCCTTTCTCTTCCTAGATTCTTGCTCCTGTATGTCCTTTAACCCAGAGACCAGGAGGCTGTCTATGGGGATGGAGAATGGAACCATCTCTGTAAGTGACTATTTCTGTTGTCTAAGATACTCATGATTGGGAGTCATACTTTTATACCAAGCATCCAGCCTTATCCCCCAGTCAAGCCTGATACACATACTAAAACCCGTACCCCAGGGCCAGATTGGGGTCTGGTTGTGTTGGTTCAAGTCATGATTTCATGTTTAACATTTAGCGGGTCACTAAGTAGCTAGCTACTGTCTCTTGCTCTCGCGCTCTTTTGCACTGAGTCTTTGCTTCTCCATACAACAGCACTGATCAATACTGCCAGAGGGGTTGCATCTGAGTGACCTGATCTTCTGCGTGATTGGCTAAGCAGTTAGGTGGATCAATCAACACATGGATACTAAATATGTCTATCTACAGGAGGTGTAGACCTGGGTTTCCTTATGGGATTCATAGCCTAAAACTAACACGGATATACTTTGCTAAATCTAAGCTCTTCCTTTTGAGTCAGAAGGTAATTTCAAGCGTTGTGTAATTTTGACCTAAAAGTATGCCCATATCAAAGAAATACTGTGCTTTCTCTTGGGAAAACCAGTGAGTGACACTTTCTGTTTTTCAGGAGTTCATCCTGTCAGAAGACTACAACAAAATGACCCCGGCACAGACCTATCAGGGTGAGATGGGAAGTGTGGCCACAGGCTGTGTTCTTTGTGTGACTCAGCTGACTCTGGTCAATGGCAGGAAGGGATGAAACATGGCAAAATAATGGATTTTTTTCTATTCATGTAGCTAAAACCAACCAAAGCGCCAAGGCCTCTGAAAGCAATGTACTAATATTGAGCTTGCTGACAACAGCTCTACTGTACGACTGCCATCTTGTCTGTTTTTATCCATTTTAAAGGATGCAAAGAACACCAATCCGTCTACTTATTTTGTACAGTATATGACCAGTATTTTTTTGTTTATTATCATGACAATGTGTGTGTTCTGTATCAGCCCACCAGGGCAGAGTGACAGTGGTGCTGTTTGTTTTGGAGATGGAGTGGGTCCTCAGTACAGGACAGGACAAGAACTTCACCTGGCACTGCTCTGAGAGTGGAACACAGCTGGGGTTATACCGCACCACCGCCTGGGTCTCTGGACTGCAGTATCCTTCATCTTTTACAAACCACATTCCTCTAGTCTATTCATTCCATTCCATTCACATGCTGTTGCTGATTGGGTAAAACAAATCACTACAGTTACATATCCCAATATTATTTTGGGATGATATTTGATTCCAAGTATCAATTTGTAAAAAATAATAGATTTAAAATAATATGCTACTGTAGGTAGCGTTAGCTATTTTTCAATCTATAGCTTTTGTTCTCCATCTTCTTTATAAATATTGAGCCAACATGTTTTCAGTACTTTTACTTCCCTGACTAATCAAAACTAGTTTTCTCATGCTGTCTTGTCTCTCTGCAGAAGACATAGTGAGCAAAATGTTTGAGACATTAAATCGCAAAATCAAATCATAAGAATTGCAATACATATTGTGTTGGCACCTAAGTATCGTGATAATATTGTATCGTGAGGTAATTCCCAGCTCTAGTTGCTATGTAGCAAATATCTTAACAAGTACTACCTGTGTGTGAAGTCTAAAGCCACAGACAACATTTCAAGTGGTAACAGCGCACTCGACTGGGTCTCCTTCACCTCAAACAAGTATATATTTGAGGCGTTATGGGAGGATGTGGCCCTCTTGTGCTTTCTCCTACGATGCAGTAGACCAGAGAGGGAGCCAGGTAAGCATCCCAGTAGCTTTTCTTAATTGGGAACGCTAACGATAGCCTTCAGTCATGTGGCCCAAGGCAATGGTCCGGGAGATTTCCATAATGGCAAGATAAAAGGTCTGGGTCCACTCTGCTGTGGTGGGCTCTCGATATCAACTAGCTCTGTGAGGTCTTGAGACTGACTTATACTTCAAAGACCGGGATAAACAATTCCAATGTTAAGTACAACAACAACAAAAATCTGATTTCTTCCTGACATTCATATGGTAACCATTTTGTTTGTTTTGGTTTTGTATACCTTTTTACAAACCCAGAGAAGTCATTATTACATTTGCACACACTGTACATAGATTTTTCTATTATTGACTGTCCGTTTGTTTATCCCATGTGCAACTCTGTTGTTTTTGTCGCACTGCTTTGCTTTATCTTTGCCAGGTCGCAGTTGTAAATGAGAACTTGTTCTCAACTGGCCTAACTGGTTAAATAAAGGTGAAATAATTTGTATTATATTTTTTATTATGTTATTTAAAATTCTTGAAATGAACTACTTGGAATGTGTTCATTTAATATTTCATCCAGCAAATGTTTCTAAACAACCACGGTTCCGAGTTGGCCTGGGATCAGATTAGTACAGCAACCCTTTTCAGGAGGAGAAATGTGTGTTCTGAGAAGATATGTCTTATTGTTTTCTCTTTTTTGATTGCTTTTATTTATCATTTTGGCCTCTCACTGAAAGGTCTCTTGAGTTCAGAGACTAAATACGTATGATTTTGTAGCTAATGAACAGTTAACTGTGGTAAGTTTTATCTGATGTGGGTTGTTTTTGTTGGAAATTTAAGAGGTGTAAGGCAGTCAGTCCTTCACTGAATAGAATGAACCACATACAAGTAGGTTTCAACCAGGAAACATTGATTGAATAGAATAAATACAGTGTGTGCAAATCCGTGAAGTTGCTCCGATGCAAACAGTTCAGTTAAACGATCATTGGCATCCTTGACCCTGCCCCTCCCAGGTTCGACGTGGAGACTAGGCACGCCTTTGTGGGCGACTACTCTGGTCAGGTGACCATCCTCAAGCTGGAGCTGGACAGCTGTAGTCTGGTCACCACCTTCAAAGGACACACCGGTATTACTACTACACCCCATGTTGCAAAACAACACTCGTCCCCTCACCCCGAGTACCCCATCCTCCCCCAGCCTTGAAACACCACCATTTGGGACTCCTCCAGTGGTTTCAATACACAGAGGAAGCAAAATAAAGTGCCCCTAAATATTTGAAAGAAAGCACACATACTATTTTAAACCCTTGGAGATTTTATAAATCGGACTACTGCCCACTTTTTATTTCCATGTTTTCACCCTAACTGACCGTCCACTCGGGCCACCTGCCAGCAGGGCTAGAGGTAGTGTGGGACATTGTATACTCCAGAGGACTACCCTCACAGCTATTTATAAACTCTCTGTTCTGATCTGGGGTCAGTTGTTTTAGCACTCTCACATCTCCTACTTCCTATATTGACAGAAGAGCGTGTGACTGACAATGCTGCTGACAGCACCACTATTCCAGGCCTATCTGTTATCAGTGGGGTTACACATGTTTGTCATTATGCAAATATCTGCTGGTGAAAAGCACTGGAACATATTTCTCTTTGAATTAGACACAAAAGGGTGCTCAAGATGGATGAATTGTGGTTCATTAAAAGCAAAAGACTTGGCAGTTATTGAGAGTTTAGTTAATTTCAACTTGAATTTGCTCTGAGTCACTTTTGTCCACTTTCTAATAATTGAGGCCTTTTAGTTTCTTGTTTTTATTCCACTTGACCAGGTCAAGTGTAAGATCCAGTGATGAGCTGAGGAATGTGTGTTTTGTGTTCTGCTGTCTTTAGGCAATGTGACAGCTCTATGTTGGGACCCGGTCCAGAGAGTGTTGTTCTCCGGCAGCGCCGATCACTCCATCATCATGTGGGACATCGGGGGAGGCAAAGGCACCGCTATTGAACTTCAGGGACACAAGTAAGATTCACACACTGAACCTCAATAGAGTCCTCCAATACAGTTTCAAATGTAGTTTCCATTGTAGTTTAAAAACCCCATTATAAACTGCTTGTTTCGAGTTCTGAATTCTGATTGGCTGACAGCTGTGGTATATCAGACTGTATAAAGGGGAAAAGCAGCTGTAATTGACAGGGGTTTGGAACACTTATTAGTTTATTAATTAATGATGTGATGTCACCAGGCAGGCCAAAATCCATCCCACCAAAATAGGTGGAAATTTCAGGCGGTCTTTTCAAACAGCTCTTAACACGAAAAGGGCTTTATCATAATTTTCACAATTTCACAGTATTATACCAACCTCATAGTGTGGAAATGTTCTATAAAACCACAGGATAATCACATCTGACTGCACCTGGGCCTTTAATCAATATGATAGTCTTAGAAACTGTTGAAATGTCCTTAGTAGTCTCCTTTAGGGCGCTTCATTATCCATAACTCCTGGATGTTTCACGGTCAGTTATATTTTTGGGAGCGTTTGAAAGTGACACACCCAAGGATGTCATTCCGGTGGTGGGGAGAATCTACACTATTTCTGTACCACATTCTCTTTACGTGTGTGTTAACAATGCAGTGAGCAGGTCCAGGGCCTATGCTACGCGCCACATACACGTCAGCTGATCTCCTGCAGCTCAGATGGGGGCATCGTCATCTGGAACATGGACGTGACCAGACAAGAGGTGAGGGAGGGATGGACTGATAAAGATGGAGGGATGGATCAGAAGGAGGGAGGAAGACTAAACCTCAAGGCTGTGTGTGTGTGTGTGTGTGTGTGTGTGTGTGTGTGTGTGTGTGTGTGTGTGTGTGTGTGTGTGTGAGAAGTAGACGGGTTGAGTTCCTGGCACATATTGTCACCAGGGGGGGTTCGAAGGTTCACACAGACTTAAGCAACTTGGATGCAATAGGACTTTCAGGGAGAGAGTGGGTGAGGGAAGGAGAATGAATGTGCTATGGAGCTAAATCTGCAGTGAGGCCTGAGTGTTGGGCAGGGCTGTGTATAGGATTAGCTGGAGCACAGGGCCGGGTTGTGTCACTCAGACATAAGCACACCTTTCTTCCGTAGAATCTGTCTAGCCCTAGATATGGGCCAGTCACAGCTCTGTGAGTGCATTGTCACCTCTGTCATTGACAGCATGGTATGGCAGAGTGCTTTGTCTGGCTGTTTCTGTCACCATGGAGGAATACCTGAAATGTGAACACGTACAGAGAGAGAATGACAAACTCTGAATGAAATTCAGAATGGTAATGTACTGAATGCAAATGAGTGTTCAGTGTAGACTACCTGTGGTTCTGACTGGTTCTTTCTCTCACTTACGTTATACCTAACCACTTAATCTGGGTTAGTTTCCTTTTAAAACTCCTGGTGGTTAAAAGGTAGGATTTAGTAAGGAAAAGCTGACTAGAGTAGTATTTAGAGTCTGTACTTAACCTGTCTGTGTTCCCTCAGACCCCAGAGTGGCTGGACAGTGATTCGTGTCAGAAGTGTGAGCAGCCATTCTTCTGGAACTTCAAACAGATGTGGGACAGTAAGAAAATCGGCCTGCGACAGGTACAGTGGGCACCATACTGTCACTGTGGGATATAGTTCACATATTGTCCACAAGAGGGCAGGAGAAAAACGTAAATGTTCCTATAAACTGGCTCGATCACAAACAATGCTCGCTCTTCAATGGAGCAGAAGTTTGTGTTGTTTTTCTGGGTGGCTAGATAGCTCGCAACAGTGACAAGAAGCTGCCATGGGGAATCATGGCTCGTTTTAGCTAGTTTTATCTTGTTCTTGATACCATGTCTTGTTTTGACTGATGTACTCTTGTCTGCTAATATGGCCAAAATTTGATGTAGGTGAGAGACAAGTGCTCATTGTGCAAATGTATTTATGTTTTCAATAAACATTGGAGACAAAATGGCCAACCCTGCCTGTTTGCCCCATAATTGCTTTCACGCATCAGTTTTGTTGCTAAACAACCAAATTGTATTTGTCACATGCACCAAATACTACAGGTGTAGACTTTAGAGTGAACCCCTCTATGGCAGTGTGAAATGCAGAAACATAGACCTGGTGTGGCCTCCGCTGTTTGTGACTACATGAGTGAGGGCAAGTGACATATATGCACATTGGCCTTATCTGTAGGCTGAATCCAAGGCTCAGTGTCTCCTGTCTCCTCTCCCCAGCACCACTGCAGGAAGTGTGGGCAGGCAGTGTGTGGGAAGTGCTCGGCCAAACGCTCCACCATCCCTCTCATGGGCTTCGAGTTTGAGGTGCGGGTGTGTGACAGCTGCCACGAGTCCATCACGGACGAGGAGTGAGTAACATGCATGCACAAAAAAGCCTCAAATATCATCCTCTGGTCATCACATATTATCCTATACTTTAATTCCCATGGTGATAACACTATTTTGCCCCCTCCCCATGTCTTACAGCCGGGCGCCCACGGCGACATTCCATGACAGCAAACACAGCATTGTTTACATGCACTACGAGCCTACCATGGGCTGGCTACTGACCTCTGGGGCAGACAAGGTCGTCAAGGTGAGACAAACACGATGTCTCTTAAGGCAGCATTTAGAGAGGCAGCCCAATTCTGATCTTTTTTCCACTAACTGGTCTTTTGACCAATCACAGATCTTTTCACATCAGATATTTTTTCAGAGTTGAGCTGATTGAGGGAAGACCAATTAGTGAGAAAAATATCAGTCGGATTTGCAGCCTAATACAGGAATGGGAGGCATTGATACAATGACCTTTTAATGACCGTGCAAATCCACATATGAAGGAGGCATTGTTTTTTTTATACACCTTTATGTTTGTGTCAACAGCTCTGGGACATGACTCCAGTGGTGTCCTGAAGGTCATTGTTGATGGAGCATCATGGAGCTCCATCCACCTATCAGGTGAGAGCTTACATCATGGTGGCCGTCATCCTGAGAGGAGGTGGTAATGTCCACAAGAACAACCACCACAACAATAGTAACATCCACAGAACCTAGAAACACCAGGCCTTTCTTGCCTGCCCTTGTCCCTCTTGGTGACTAAATGTGCTGAGGAAGAGCTGTACTCTGGCTACCGATATGGATGGAAAGATTTGGAATAGAGACGCCTTGAAGAGGACGAAAGTGTGCGTGCTGTATCAGGACTATGAAAGAGCATTGTTTTGTTAGTGTTATGGATCCCCCTTACCTACAGTATGTCACTCTGGAACAACATTTGGAACTTCAACTAAAATGTTATTGTGCATACATAAGTCCCTATATTCTTTGGTTTATTATATTTAAAACAATGGGTCCATAGTAAAGGAACTCCGTGTAGGCTACCTGCTGAACAACACATACAGCTAGTCGGGCAAATAAAAATATTATATTTAAGTGCCTTCCTCATATCATATTGCAGCTCTCACTATGGCAAACAGAGCATGAAAAAAGTAGGTGAAACAATTGTTAAAATAAAATTATTAAAAAATGTACTGGGGTTATATGAATATCAGTGAGATATGTAACCTGGAGTATGTACAGTAGCAAGATGGATTACTCTAATATAATCACAACTCAAGAAGGTCCCAAAGTTGACCTCTTATAACTCATCCTGTTTTGATTGGCTCTTTGCTTGTTAGCTGCTGTACATAGAAGCAGCAGGTGGAGGGTAGAATAGCCCTGTTTCTGGGTGGACCCTGTTTCAGTTGAGGTGTCAGAAGTGTCCATAGCCTACAGATAACTGCCAAAATAAAGGAACCACCAACATTGTCTTAATAGGGCATTGGGTCAACAAGCTGCCAGAACAGCTTCAATGCGCCTTGGCGTAAATTCTAAGACTCTGGAACTCTTTCGGAGGGATGTGTCACAATTCTTCCACAGGACATCTGTAATCTGGTGTTTTCTTGATGGTGGTTGAAAAGGCTGTCTCAGGCGCCGCTTCAGTGTTCAATTGGGTTGAGATGTGGTGACTGAGACACACAGTTTAAACCTCCTATGCTCATTTGAGACCCACCTTTCAAATTCACTAAGATCTCTTCTAACCATGCTAGCCAAAATAATTGAGCAAATGAGCATTTTTGTACATGACCCTAAGCATGATGGGATGTTAATTGCTTCTTATTCATTTATTTTATTTTACCTTTATTCTAAATTCTTATTTTCAATGATGGTTTAGGAACGGTGGGTTAACTGCATGTTCAGGGGCAGAACGACAGATTTGTACCTTGTCAGCTGGGGGATTTGAACTTTTGGTTACTAGTCCAACGCTCTAACCACTAGGCTACCCTGCCACCCCAAATTAACTTGGGAACCACATCTGGGTGGAAGCACCTGCATTCAATATACTTTGTATCCCTCATTTACTCAATTGTTTCCATTTACTTTGGCAGTTACCTAGCTTATAGGCTCTCCTGTAGTCATGCATACACACAACTGGTGAACAAGTCTACATGTGGTATCTCACTGTCGGGTAACGGTTGACGACCACAGATGTAGGAGATGTGGAGAAAGACATTTCTTTCTTTAGTATTTTTTTTTCCAAATTAATATTGATTTGCTAATTGAATTTCTTGATTAGGCTTGCCAATTGAAATGATAAATCATAAAGAACAAGTTAATTCCAATCATCTTTTTATGATTTATTTTTACTCTATCGTAGAGTTATTGAAATGTCACCTATGACTCTTTGGACTTTGGTGGTGGACCAAAACATTATTCACCACGTGTCATCTCTAGTTTCTTTGCACTTCAGTTGTTACGGTTTGATTTCTAAGAGAACAAAATCATAGCTAAGCACTTTTTGTCCAATGCATACACTTACAATATGTTGTTATCTACAAATGACATATGGTTGAAGTCTGAAAATATTAGATTTTCTATTGCGTACGTATAACAGTCTGGTGATATGTTAGTGGCTGTGTGTCAAATGTATTTGTGTTATGAGTTTATTTATTGCTGTGTGCTACTGGTGCCTCAAAGCTAGACATCTCTCATGTAGCCTACTACACCACACGTGTAAAGTTCATTCTCAAATTGTATTGATGGTTATTATGGATATAATATAGTTCAAGTTAAGTTCATGCACTGGATTTGCTTTTGGATTTGTTTTTAGACAGAACCACGATTGTAAAACAACAATCTGTCTGCATGTTGATATTTGGGATATAAAACCTAATTACCCATTGTCATTTTTCACAAGTACTAGCATGTTGTTTTAATAATCTGTGAAGCCACACATCTTGGGCCTAGGCTAATGCATATCTACTGGTGGAGAATGGCTCTCAGGCACTAGTGCTATTTACAGAGGGAGTCAATCACTGGATTGAATAATTATACTATCCCTATTCGTGTCCTCATTTAATGCCCTCTGTACAGTAAAGAACAATATCTGTTATCATTGTTGGCGGTAAAAATGTGAGTTCCATGCAATACTGATTTACATTATCTGAATGACTGCCCTAGGATTTGAAATAACTTGATGATGATATTATTAGGTGTGTTTTGTTGCCTGGATACCAGTCTGTTTTTCTGCTTATGTCAACGTTTTGTCATTGGCAACAGTGTTGTTAATACAGGAACGGTCTTGTTCCCAGGCTCGTGCTTCTGTGTGGTGTTGTGTGATGCTCACAGGTGGCTGTACTGTGTGTGTGTGTGTGTGTGACTCCGGGGGGGGGGGGGGTGGGTAGAGATGTGTACATATCATTCCATAATTACAGTTCCTCTTGTTGTCCTGCTGCTGATGTACTCATGTTTGCATTTGATTAAATTGATATGAGGTGACTGAAAGACAGGATGTGTCTCTTTTTCATGTGAATGCTTGTGCTTTTGTTTCCATGTAGAGATTCAGCTGGTGGTGTTCAGTTCATCAGTTCTCCCCATTGATCAATATCTCTATTTAAACAGGTTTAGCGTCATCCTTAACCCTATCAGAGAAAATGTGAAAAGTTATCAAATCAAAGTTTATTTGTCATGTACGCCAAAAACAACAGGTGTAGTAGACCTTACAGTGAAATGCTTACTTAAAGGCTCTAAACAATAGTGTGAAAAAAGTGTGTAGGTAAGTAAAGAAATAAAAACAGTAAAAACACAAATTTGACAATAACAGTAGCAAGGCTGTATACAGACACCGGTTAATCAGGCTTATTGAGGTAGTATGTACATGTAGGTATGGTTAAAGTGACTATGCATATATGATGATCAGAGAGTAGCAGTAGCGTAAAATGCGTTGGGGGGGGCGGTGGCACACAATGCAAATAGTCCGGTTAACCATTTGGTTACCTGTTCAGGAGTCTTATGGCTTGGGAGTAAAAACTGTGAAGCCTTTTTGTCCTACACTTGGCACTCCGGTACCGCTTGCCATGCGGTAGTAGAGAGAACAGCCTATGACTGGGGTGGCTGCGATCTTTGACAATTTTTAGGACCTTCCTCTGACACCGCCTGGAAAAGAGGTCCTGCATTGCAGGCAGCTTTGCCCCAGTGATTTACTGGGCCGTACCCACTACCTTCTGTAGTGCCTTGTGGTCGGAGGCCGAGCAATTGCCGTACCAGGCAGTGCACCATGCTCTCGATGTTGCAGCTGCAGAACCTTTTGAGGATCTCAGGACCCATGCCAAATCTTTTTAGCTTCATGAGGGGGAATAGGCTTTGTCGTGCCCTCTTCACGACTGTCTTGGTGTGTTTGGACTTTTCTAGTTTGTTGTTTATGTGGACACCAAGGAACTTGAAGCTCTCAACCTGCTCCACTACAGCCCCGTCGATGAGAATGGGGGCGTGCTCTGTGCTCCTTCTCCTGACGTCCACAATCATCTCCTTAGTCTTGGTTACGTTGAGTGATCGGTTGTTATTCTGGCACCGCCAGGTCTCTGACCTCCCTATAGGCTGTCTCGTCGTTGTCGGTGATCAGGCCTAACACTGTTGTGTCATCTGCAAACTTAATGATGGTGTTGGAGATGTGCCTGGCCATACAGTCGTGGGTGAACAGGGAGTACAGGAGGGGACTGAGCACCCACCCCTGGGGAGCTCCAGTGTTGAGGATCAGCGTGGCAGATGTGTTGCAACCAACCCTCACCACCTGGGGGCAGTCCGTCAGGAAGTCCAGGATCCAGTTGCAGAGGGAGGTGTTTAGTCCCAGGGTCCTTAGCTTAGTGATGAGCTTTGAGGGTACTATGGTGTTGAACGCTAAGCTGTAGTCAATGAATAGCATTCTCGCATAGGTGTTTCTTTTGTCCATGTGGGAAAGGGCAGTGTAAAGTGCAGTAGAGATTGCATCGTTTGTGGGTCCGTTTGGGCGGTATGCAAATTGGTGGGTTTAGGGTTTCTGGGATAATGGTGTTGATGTGGGCCATTACCAGCATTTCAAAGCACTTCATGGCTACGGACGTGAGTGCTACGGTTCTGTAGTCATTTAGGCAGGTTGCCTTTGTTCTTGGGCACAGGAACTATGGTGGTTTGCTTTAAACATGTTGAAAATGTCAGTGAAGACACCTGTCAGTTGGTCAGCACATGCCCGGAGCACACGTACTGGTAATCCGTGTTTCCCCGCAGCCTTGTGTATGTTGACCTGTTTAAAGGTTTAACTCACGTCGGCTACGGAGAGCGTGACCACACGGTCGTCTGGAACAGCTGATGCTCTCATGCATGACTCAGTATTGCTTGCCTGGAAGCAAGCATAGAAGTGATTTAGCTCGTCTGGCAGGCTCGTGTCACCGGGCAGCTCGCGGCTGTGCTTCCCTTTTGTAGTCTGTAATAGTTTTCAAGCCCTGCCACATCCGACGAGCGTCGGAGCTGGTGTAGTATGATTCAATCTTAGCCCTGTATTGATGGTTTGCCTGTATGATGGTTTGACGCAGGCCATAGCGGGATTTCTTGTAAGCTTCCGGGTTAGAGTCCCGCACCTTGAAAGCAGCAGCTCTACCCTTTAGCTCAGTGCGAATGTTGCCGGTAATCCATGGCTTCTGGTTGGGGTATGTACATACAGTCACCTTGGGGACGACGTCCTCAATGCACTTATTGATAAAGCCAGTGACTGATGTGGTGTATTCCTCAATGCCATCGGAAGAATCCCGGAACATGTTCCAGTCTGTGATAGCAAAACAGTCCTGTAGTTTAGCATCTGCTTCATCTGACCACTGTCACTGGTGCTTCCTGCTTTAATTTTTGCTTGTAAGCAGGAATCAGGAGGATAGAGTTGTGATCGGATTTACCAAAGGGAGGGCTTTGTACGCGTCTCTGTGTGTGGAGTACAGGTGATCTAGAATTTTTTTTCCCTTGGGTTGCACATTTAACATGTTGATTTGGTAGAACTGATCTAAGTTTCCCTGCATTAAAGTCTCCGGCCACTAGGTGCGCCGCCTCTGGGTGAGTGGTTTCCTGTTTGCTTATTTCCTTATACAGCTGACTGAGTGTGGTCTTAGTGCCCACATCTGATTGTGGTGGTAAATAAACAGCCACAAACAGTATAGCTGAGAACTCTCTAGACAAGTAGTGTGGCCTGCAATTTATCACTATATACTCTACTTCAGGCGAGCAAAATCTAGAGACTTCCTTAGATTTCGTGCACCAGCTGTTGTTTACAAATATGCACAGCCCCCACCCCCCCCCATCCCCCGTCTTGTGCTGTTCTATCCTGCCAGAGCAGCGTATGTCCCGTTAGCTGAATATCCATGTCGTCATTAAGCCACGATTCCTTGAAACATAGGATATTACAGTTTTTGGTGTCCCGTTGGTAGGATATTCATGATCGTACCTCGTCTAATTTATTGTCCAATGATTGCATGTTGGCGAGTAATATTGACAGTAACGGCAGCTTTCCTACTCGCCTTCTGCGGGTCCTGACGAGGCATCCGGCTCTTCGTCCTCTGTACCTGCGTTGCTTCCTCTTGCGAATAACTGGGATGTCGGCCCTGCCGGATGTTTGGAGAATATCATGTGAGTCTTGCTTGTTGTTGAAAAAATATTTGTCTAATCCGAGGTGAGTGATCTCTGTCCAGAAGCTATTTTCTGGCGTAAGATACGGTTGCAGAAACATTATGTACAAAATAAGTTACAAATAACGCGAAAACCCCCCACATAATAGCACAATTGGTTGGGCGCCCGTAAAACTGCTGCCATTTTAGAATGGCGCCAGAAATAGAGATGAAGCAAGGTTTATTTAAACAACAATTACAAAACATGATAAGTCAACCCTGAATTTAAAAGCGCATTGAAGATGAGCAGTTCCATTCTAGCCAAATTTGACTTCAAGACAAGTTAAGCTAATTTATTTTACCCTACATCCAAGAACAAAACAAAGCACAAATCTTAACTACAATTCTAAGAATGGTCTGTAATAACCTTTTAAATATTTAATTATATCAGAACAATAAATTAATGGTTATAAACTGAGGAACTGACTTCTGTGAAATGACAGCTGGTTTGGCCCCATTGTACTGTTGTTGCACAGCAGTCTTTCTGTTGCACTATTTCCTAGTAGCTCTTCTGGTTAATGTTGAGACTGGAGAAAGGTGTGGCTGCTGATTTGGACCATTGACCAATCTCTGGTGAATCCTATACACCTCAGCCAGGGCTTTTGCCAGTTGTACCTGTGTTGACTTTGGGCAGAGTTGTGTCTTTAGAGTTGCCAACTGCTCCTGTTTTGAGTTTGGGTGTGGCATTCAAAATCTGGGGCATTTCCTGTATGAAATTTCATCTTGGTTCCGCCTGTAGCATAAGTTCTGTGGCACTCACAGACAATATCTTTGCAGTTTTCTTTCCAAAGCTGTCAATTATATGCATAGTCGAGCATCCTTTCTTGACAAAATATCTTGTTTAAAACGGGAACGTTTTTTATCCAAAAATTAAAAGAGCGCCCCCTATATCGAAGAAGTTAAAGTAGTGACCTGAGCCATTGCTGACACTCTCCATGACACCCTGTGCTATGGCTCTGAAGTTACGAGACTGCTCTTCCTTCTCCTCGTGCTTGGCCTCCTCTCTCAGGCTCTATCTCCTCATTCATGGCTGCCTCTTTCTCTGTGAAGCCATTAACCATCAGCTTTTCCTGCTCATGGAGCTTGCTATCTAGTGCTCGCTCCAACTCCTGTGGCTCCTCCTTCGCCTCCTGGACCATCTTAGCCTAGATTCACAGAGGGGGAACAACACAGACATCATGGTTATGGATTTGCAGGCAAACTGATAGATTTTTGGTCTGAAAACTATTCGAACACAATTGTGGCCTGTTATCAAAGATTGAAGTAAGAGGAACGTCAGGCCACAACGGCAAAATGGGGTTTCCAGATGTAAATCAGTTCGACTACTAATACTTACATAAACACTAACAGACTCAAAGTGGATTCAAAACAACACATTTATTCATAAACTGATTTAAGACTAATTATATAATATTCAAATGAATTATCTGCCTCTAGGCAACATTCTCAAAGAATATAAGACCATAAAAATATATGTTTAAAAAAAATAATTAAAGCCTCTACATTTTAAGTGCTACACTAGTAGAGAGCATTTCACCAAAATATGTCAACACACAAGAAAAATAATTAACTCTTTCATATAAAGCATATACTGATTCTAAGTGTGGCTATCAACTTGACTTTCTGCTTTACATTGATAAAGCTAGCAAATGTGTACATGCTCAGGTAATACATAATGTTTCTACTTCATAAAAGCTACCTTCATGAGCGTATATTGAAAGAAAGTGTTGGCAGCATCCAATCCAAATCGAAGAACAGGCATGACTGTAGACTCAAGGCAACCACATCCTTCCTTCTCAGGTTTGTTGCTATTCTTGAACTCCTATCTCCTGTCTCATTATGTCAGCCTTCTCCTTGTGGCCCTTCTCCAGCAGATCCTTCTGTTCCTTTATCTTGCACTCCAAGGCCCTGTGGAAGTCCCGTTCCTGTTGCTTCAAATCCTCCTTCATCTTCCATCTGCTTCAACTTCTCATCTTTGCTTCTGCGATCGTCCTCCATGGTGCGCTCCATCTCCAACCGTTTCTCTCCAGCAGCCTTCTTCTCCTGCTCCAGCACAGCTGATCCCTCCTTCTCCTGTGAATGGTACAAATTAAGATATTATGGTAGGAAAACACTCGAGCTTCATGTTCTCTCTCATACAGAGTCAATAGACAACTCCTGCCATTTTCCATGTTCTGGAGAAGACCACAAGTTTTAGGTTAAACTTTAGCTTGCATACCTACTGTTAAACATCCCAGATCTATGTTGACTTAGTGCAAGAACTATCAAAAATGTATTTTGAGAAGTCACTTCAACCAGAAACCTGAATTAAATCAGAAAATAACATCCCATGCCATATTTTGTACTTTTTCTAATTTTCGGTCTGTTTTTTTGTCAGCTTGCAGGATGGAATAATTCTCTATACTCTTTTCCTTCCGGAACTGCTCAAGAATCTCCTCAGCCTGCAGAAAATATCCCCAAAGGCTTCATGTTTGCCATCAAACAATGATAAATCTAAAACCGGTTGGATGTGTTTCTGGTATGATGCCTAAAAAATACATTATGGAAGCCACTGTAAATCATAACAGTACAGTAACATTAGAGGTTGAGAGAAAGAACACGTCATCTACGACATGGAAACTGTTCTGATTTCTTGACTTATGAAATCATAAATTTACTTATGTCACTGAGGGAGAGAGAGGAATGTATAAAGTTTATATTCTGTCAGGATATGTTATCGTTAGCCGTCAGGGATCATCGAGTTCTTACTCTGATAATTATTACCTAACAAAACTTAAGTGGATTGGCCTGAAAGAGGAGAACAGCTCCAGTGTTCAATATGGAGTTTTTGAAGAATGTTTCAACTCTAGCAAGGAATCAACTCAAAGCTCTTACCCCAACTCCTTTGTCGGGCTTGGCCCGGTCCTGTGCCAGCATGTTCTCATGGTGATTGCAGTAAAGCTCGTAGATCCCCTTTTCTTGGCCATCTGAGCAGACAGCTTCTCCAGAAGCGAAACGCACACTTCTTCTCATCAAGAACGAGGATGCCTCAGAGAAGGTCAGCGTAGTGCTTTGCATGGCCACCTGGAAGAGTCAAGACGTTTTTAGGGAAGCGTTTGTAAAAAGTGCTCCTTGACAGTTAAGCACAAAGTCAGTGTTTGTACCAGGCACAGATCTCAAATGATAACCCTTACCACCAACACCTTCAAGAAATTCAAATTAGTCTTTGAAGGATCTGTTCATGAACGCCTGCGTGGCCAAGTGGTCTGAGCGGAGGTGATGAGCGCCACAGGGAATAAGGCCTTTACCACCTCCATGCCCATCTATAGCAGCCTGGTTCTCAATTTAAGTCATGGCCAGAACCGCAGACCAGGTGAAGAGCCTTTGGATATGGTCTCCACATACAGTTGAAGTCAGAAGTTTTACATACACCTTAGCCAAATACATTTAAGCTCAGTTTTTCAAAATTCCTGACATTTAATCCAAGTACAAATTCCCTGGCTTAGGTCTGTTAGGATCACCACTTTATTATAAGAATGTGAAATGTCAGAATAATACTAGAGAATGATTGATTTATTTCAGCTTTTATTTCTTTCATCACATTCCCAGTGGGTCAGAAGTTTACATACATTCAATTAGTATTTGGTAGCATTGCCTTTAAATTGCATAACTTTGGTCAAACATTCGGGTAGCCTTCCACAAGCTTTCCACAATAAGTTGGGTGAATTTTGGCCCATTCCTCCTGACGGAGCTGATGTAACTGAGTCAGGGATGTAGGCCTCCTTGCTTTCACACACTTTTTCAGTTCTGCCCACAAATCTGTTCGATTGAGGTAAGGGCATTATCATGGCCAATCCAATACCTTGACTTTGTTGTCCTTAAGCCATTTTGCCAAAACTTTGGAAGTATGCTTGGGGTCAATGTCCATTTGGAAGACCCATTTGCGACCAAGCTTTAACTTCCTGACTGAGGTCTTGAGATGTTGCATCAATATATACACATAATTTTCCAGCCTCATGATGCCATCTATTTTGTGAAGTGCACCAGTCCCTCCTACAGCAAAGTACCACCACATGATGCTGCCACCCCCGTGCTTAATAGTTGGGATGGTGTTCTTCGGCTTGCAAGCCTCCCCCTTTTTCCTCCAAACATAACAATGGTCATTATGGCCAAACAGTTCTATTTTTGTTTCATCAGACCAGAGGACATTTCTCCAAAAAGTACGATCTTTGTCCCCATGTGCAGCTGCAAACTGTAGTCTGGCATTTTTTATGGCGGTTTTGGAGCAGTGGCTTCTTCCTTGCTGAGCGGCCATTCAGGTTATGTCAATATAGGACTAATTTTACTGTGGATATAGAAACCTTTGTACCGATTTCCTCATCATCTTCACAGGGTCCTTTGCTGTTGTTCTGGGATTGATTTGCACTTTCCACACCAAACTACGTTCATCTCTAGGAGACAGAACTTGTCTCCTTCCTGAGCGGTAATGACAGCTGCGTGGTCCCATGGTGTTTATACTTGCATACTATTGTTTGTACAGATAAATGTGGTATCTTCAGGCTCCCAAGGATGAACCAGACCTGTGGAGGTCTACATTTATTTTCCCTGAGGTCTTGGCTGATTTCTTTAGATTTCCCGTGATGTCATGCAAAGAGGCACTGAGTTTGAAGGTATGCCTTGAAATACATCCACAGGTACACCTCCAATCAACTCAAATAATGTCAATTAGCCTATCAGAAGCTTCTAAAGCCATGACATCATTTTCTGGAATTTTCCAAGCTGTTGAAAGGAACAGTCAACTTAGTGTACAGTGCCTTGCGAAAGTATTCGGCCCCCTTGAACTTTGCGACCTTTTGCCACATTTCAGGCTTCAAACATAAAGATATAAAACTGTATTTTTTTTGTGAAGAATCAATAACAAGTGGGACACAATCATGAAGTGGAACGACATTTATTGGATATTTCAAACTTTTTTAACAAATCAAAAACTGAAAAATTGGGCGTGCAAAATTATTCAGCCCCCTTAAGTTAATACTTTGTAGCGCCACCTTTTGCTGCGATTACAGCTGTAAGTCGCTTGGGGTATGTCTCTATCAGTTTTGCACATCGAGAGACTGAAATTTTTTCCCATTCCTCCTTGCAAAACAGCTCGAGCTCAGTGAGGTTGGATGGAGAGCATTTGTGAACAGCAGTTTTCAGTTCTTTCCACAGATTCTCGATTGGATTCAGGTCTGGACTTTGACTTGGCCATTCTAACACCTGGATATGTTTATTTTAGGGGCGGCAGGGTAGCCTAGTGGTTAGAGCATTGGACTTGTAACCGAAAGGTTGCAAGTTCGAATCCCAGAGCTGACAAGGTACAAATCTGTTGTTCTGCCCCTGAACAGGCAGTTAACCCACTGTTCCTAGGCCGTCATTGAAAATCAGAATTTGTTCTTAACTGACTTGCCTAGTAAAATAAAGGTAAAAAAACAAAACAAAACAAAAAACATTCCATTGTAGATTTTGCTTGTTTTGGATCATTGTCTTGTTGGAAGACAAATCTCCGTCCCAGTCTCAGGTCTTTTGCAGACGCCATCTCCCAGAATGGTCCTGTATTTGGCTCCATCCATCTTCCCATCAATTTTAACCATCTTCCCTGTCCCTGCTGAAGAAAAGCAGGCCCAAACCATGATGCAGCCACCACCATGTTTGACAGTGGGTATGGTGTGTTCAGGGTGATGAGCTGTGTTGCTTTTACGCCAAACATAACGTTTTGCATTGTTGCCAAAAAGTTCAATTTTGGTTTCATCTGACCAGAGCACCTTCAACCACATGTTTGGTGTGTCTCCCAGGAGGCTTGTGGCAAACTTTAAACAACACTTTTTATGGATATCTTTAAGAAATGGCTTTCTTCTTGCCACTTCCATAAAGGCCAGATTTGTGCAATATACGACTGATTGTTGTCCTATGGACAGAGTCTCCCACCTCAGCTGTAGATCTCTGCAGTTCATCCAGAGTGATCATGGGCCTCTTGGCTGCATCTCTGATCAGTCTTCTCCTTGTATGAGCTGAAAGTTTAGAGGGACGGCCAGGTCTTGGTAGATTTGCAGTGGTCTGATACTCCTTCCATTTCAATATTATCGCTTGCACAGTGCTCCTTGGGATGTTTAAAGCTTGGGAAATCTTTTTGTATCCAAATCCGGCTTTAAACTTCTTCACAACAGTATCTCGGACCTGCCTGGTGTGTTCCTTGTTCTTCATGATGCTCTCTGCGCTTTTAACGGACCTCTGAGACTATCACAGTGCAGGTGCATTTATACGGAGACTTGATTACACACAGGTGGATTGTATTTATCATCATCAGTACCCTCATAGATATCATCCTAACCAACTTGCCCTCTAAATACACCTCTGCTGTCTTCAACCAAGATCTCAGCGATCACTGCCTCATTGCCTGCATCCGTAATGGGTCAGCGGTCAAACGACCCCCGCTCATCACTGTAAAACACTCCCTGAAACACTTCAGCGAGCAGGCCTTTCTAATTGACCTGGCCGGGGTATCCTGGAAGGATATTGATCTCATCCCGGTTCCGGGTTGGAGCGAGCGGTCGCATCTACACTTCGGTCCGCAGGTAGTATAACTTTTCATTACATTTTCATTACATTTCATTATAGTACAACAGTTTGATTTGTCTAATCTTAGCAATTTCTTCTTAGCTAGCTACATAGCCGTCTTTGTATCAAAGATAATTGCATAATTATCGTATTTCGTCGTCCTAACGTATCTGCCCAGCAGCTAGCTAAGCAGCTAGCTAACATCCACTGTCCACCAGCACTGTAGAAACTATTACACTCAACTGAACGACTCGATTAGCGTAGTGTCAGCTAACTACATAGTTGTCTTCGTATCCAAGATAATTGTGTAGTTTAGAGTGTGTAGACTTAGAGTGATTATCTTAATTTACCGAGGTTAGCTAGCCAGCTATTTGTCGTCCTTAACGTAGGAGATGCTGCTAGCTAGCTAGCCAACAGCTAGCCAACCTCTACTGAATTGAACTTCAACTACCCGGTCAACATTCCGCGTCGCTCCACAGGTAGTATCACATTTTCATTTCACTTCATTACAGTACAACGGTTTGATTTGTTTGATCGTAGATAGCCAGCTACATAGCCGTCTTTGTATCTAAGACAATTGTGTAGTCTAGAGCGATTTTCTAGGTTAGCTGGCCAGCTATTGTCGTTCTTTTAACGTAGCTAGCCAGCTAGCCCCCGAATAGCAGCACTGTAGAAACTATTACAGTACAACGGTTTGATTTGTTTGATCGTAGCTAGCTAGCTACATAGCCGTCTTTGTATCTAAGACAATTGTGTAGCCTAGAGCGATTTTCTAGGTTAGCTAGCCAGCTATTGTCGTTCTTTTAAGGTAACGTAACGCAATCAACCTGCTAGCTAGCCAGCTAGCCCCCGAATAGCAGCACTGTAGAAACTATTACACTCGACGGAACGACTTGATTAGTGTAGTGTCAACATCGCAGCCACTACCAGCTAGCCTACTCCAGCAGTACTGTATCATTTCAATCATTTTAGTCAATAAGATTCTTGCTACGTAAGCTTAACTTTCTGAACATTCGAGACGCGTAGTCCACTTGTCATTCCAATCTCCTTTGCATTAGCGTAGCCTCTTCTGTAGCCTGTCAACTATGTGTCTATCTATCCCTGTTCTCTCCTCTCTGCACAGACCATACAAACGCTCCACACCGCGTGGCCGCGGCCACCCTAATCTGGTGGTCCCAGCGCGCACGACCCACGTGGAGTTCCAGGTCTCCGGTACCCTCTGGAACTGCCGATCTGCGGCCAACAAGGCAGAGTTCATCTCAGCCTATGCCTCCCTCCAGTCCCTCGACTTCTTGGCACTGACGGAAACATGGATCACCACAGATAACACTGCTACTCCTACTGCTCTCTCTTCGTCCGCCCACGTGTTCTCGCACACCCCGAGAGCTTCTGGTCAGCGGGGTGGTGGCACCGGGATCCTCATCTCTCCCAAGTGGTCATTTCTCTCTCTCCCCTTACCCATCTGTCTATCGCCTCCTTTGAATTCCATGCTGTCACAGTTACCAGCCCTTTCAAGCTTAACATCCTTATCATTTATCGCCCTCCAGGTTCCCTCGGAGAGTTCATCAATGAGCTTGATGCCTTGATAAGCTCCTTTCCTGAGGACGGCTCACCTCTCACAGTCCTGGGCGACTTTAACCTCCCCACGTCTACCTTTGACTCATTCCTCTCTGCCTCCTTCTTTCCACTCCTCTCCTCTTTGACCTCACCCTCTCACCTTCCCCCCTACTCACAAGGCAGGCAATACGCCGACCTCATCTTTACTAGATGCTGTTCTTCCACTAACCTCATTGCAACTCCCCTCCAAGTCTCCGACCACTACCTTGTATCCTTTTCCCTCTCGCTCTCATCCAACACTTCCCACACTGCCCCTACTCGGATGGTATCGCGCCGTCCCAACCTTCGCTCTCTCTCCCCCGCTACTCTCTCCTCTTCCATCCTATCATCTCTTCCCTCTGCTCATACCTTCTCCAACCTATCTCCTGATTCTGCCTCCTCAACCCTCCTCTCTTCCCTTTCTGCATCCTTTGACTCTCTATGTCCCCTATCCTCCAGGCCGGCTCGGTCCTCCCCTCCCGCTCCGTGGCTCGATGACTCATTGCGAGCTCACAGAACAGAGCTCCGGGCAGCCGAGCGGAAATGGAGGAAAACTCGCCTCCCTGCGGACCTGGCATCCTTTCACTCCCTCCTCTCTACATTTTCCTCCTCTGTCTCTGCTGCTAAAGCCACTTTCTACCACTCTAAATTCCAAGCATCTGCCTCTAACCCTAGGAAGCTCTTTGCCACCTTCTTGAAAAGAAGGTCGACATTTGATCCTCGTTTGCTAAGTCAAACGACACCGCTGGTTCTGCTCACACTGCCCTACCCTGTGCTCTGACCTCTTTCTCCCCTCTCTCTCCAGATGAAATCTCGCTTCTTGTGACGGCCGGCCGCCCAACAACCTGCCCGCTTGACCCTATCCCCTCCTCTCTTCTACAGACCATTTCCGGAGACCTTCTCCCTTACCTCACCTCGCTCATCAACTCATCCCTGACCGCTGGCTACGTCCCTTCCGTCTTCAAGAGAGCGAGAGTTGCACCCCTTCTGAAAAAACCTACACTCGATCCCTCCGATGTCAACAACTACAGACCAGTATCCCTTCTTTCTTTTCTCTCCAAAACTCTTGAACGTGCCGTCCTTGGCCAGCTCTCCCGCTATCTCTCTCAGAATGACCTTCTTGATCCAAATCAGTCAGGTTTCAAGACTAGTCATTCAACTGAGACTGCTCTTCTCTGTATCACGGAGGCGCTCCGCACTGCTAAAGCTAACTCTCTCTCCTCTGCTCTCATCCTTCTAGACCTATCGGCTGCCTTCGATACTGTGAACCATCAGATCCTCCTCTCCACCCTCTCCGAGTTGGGCATCTCCGGCGCGGCCCACGCTTGGATTGCGTCCTACCTGACAGGTCGCTCCTACCAGGTGAAGTGGCGAGAATCTGTCTCTTCGCCACGCGCTCTCACCACTGGTGTCCCCCAGGGCTCTGTTCTAGGCCCTCTCCTATTCTCGCTATACACCAAGTCACTTGGCTCTGTCATAACCTCACATGGTCTCTCCTATCATTGCTATGCAGACGACACACAATTAATCTTCTCCTTTCCCCCTTCTGATGACCAGGTGGCGAATCGCATCTCTGCATGTCTGGCAGACATATCAGTGTGGATGACGGATCACCACCTCAAGCTGAACCTCGGCAAGACGGAGCTGCTCTTCCTCCCGGGGAAGGACTGCCCGTTCCATGATCTCGCCATCACGGTTGACAACTCCATTGTGTCCTCCTCCCAGAGCGCTAAGAACCTTGGCGTGATCCTGGACAACACGCTGTCGTTCTCAACCAACATCATGGCGGTGGCCCGTTCCTGTAGGTTCATGCTCTACAACATCCGCAGAGTACGACCCTGCCTCACACAGGAAGCGGCGCAGGTCCTAATCCAGGCACTTGTCATCTCCCGTCTGGATTACTGCAACTCGCTGTTGGCTGGGCTCCCTGCCTGTGCCATTAAACCCCTACAACTCATCCAGAACGCCGCAGCCCGTCTGGTGTTCAACCTTCCCAAGTTCTCTCACGTCACCCCGCTCCTCCGCTCTCTCCACTGGCTTCCAGTTGAAGCTCGCATCCGCTACAAGACCATGGTGCTTGCCTACGGAGCTGTGAGGGGAACGGCACCGCAGTACCTCCAGGCTCTGATCAGGCCCTACACCCAAGCAAGGGCACTGCGTTCATCCACCTCTGGCCTGCTCGCCTCCCTACCATTGAGGAAGTACAGTTCCCGCTCAGCCCAGTCAAAACTGTTCGCTGCTCTGGCCCCCCAATGGTGGAACAAACTCCCTCACGACGCCAGGACAGCGGAGTCAATCACCACCTTCCGGAGACACCTGAAACCCCACCTCTTCAAGGAATACCTAGGATAGGATAAGTAATCCTTCTCCCCCCCCCTTAATGATTTAGATGCACTATTGTAAAGTGGCTGTTCCACTGGATGTCAGAAGGTGAATTCACCAATTTGTAAGTCGCTCTGGATAAGAGCGTCTGCTAAATGACTTAAATGTAAATGTAAATGTAGAGGATGCCTGGATATTTTTTTTAAATACCTTCCAAACCATCTTAAATAAACATGCCCCATTCAAGAAATGTAGAGCCAGGAACAGATATAGCCCTTGGTTCTCCCCAGACCTGACTGCCCTTAACCAACACAAAAACATCCTATGGCGTTCTGCATTAGCATCGAACAGCCCCCGTGATATGCAGCTGTTCAGGGAAGCTAGAAACCATTATACACAGGCAGTTAGAAAAGCCAAGGCTAGCTTTTTCAAGCAGAAATTTGCTTCCTGCAACACTAACTCAAAAAAGTTCTGGGACACTGTAAAGTCCATGGAGAATAAGAACACCTCCTCCCAGCTGCCCACTGCACTGAAGATAGGAAACACTGTCACCACTGATAAATCCACCATAATTGAGAATTTCAATAAGCATTTTTCTACGGCTGGCCATGCTTTCCACCTGGCTACTCCTACCCCGGTCAACAGCACTGCACCCCCCACAGCAACTCGCCCAAGCCTTCCCCATTTCTCCTTCTCCCAAATCCGTTCAGCTGATGTTCTGAAAGAGCTGCAAAATCTGAACCCCTACAAATCAGCCGGGCTAGACATTCTGGACCCTTTCTTTCTAAAATTATCTGCCGAAATTGTTGCCACCCTTATTACTAGCCTGTTCAACCTCTCTTTCGTGTCGTCTGAGATCCCCAAAGATTGGAAAGCAGCTGCGATCATCCCCCTCTTCAAAGGGGGTGGGACACTCTTGACCCAAACTGCTACAGACCTATATCTAACCTACCATGCCTTTCTAAGGTCTTCGAAAGCCAAGTCAACAAACAGATTACCGACCATTTAAAATCTCACCATACCTTCTCTGCTATGCAATCTGGTTTCAGAGCTGGTCATGGGTGCACCTCAGCCACACTCAAGGTCCTAAACGATATCTTAACCGCCATCGATAAAAAAAACATTACTGTGCAGCCGTGTTCATTGATCTGGCCAAGGCTTTCGACTCTGTCAATCACCACATCCTCATCGGCAGACTCGACAGCCTTGGTTTCTCAAATGATTGCCTCGCCTGGTTCACCAACTACTTCTCTGATAGAGTTCAGTGTGTCAAATCGGAGGGTCTGCTGTCCGGACCTCTGGCAGTCTCTATGGGGGTACCACAGGGTTCAATTCTTGGACCGACTCTCTTCTCTGTATACATCAATGAGGTCGCTCTTGCTGCTGGTGAGTCTCTGATCCACCTCTACGCAGACGACACCATTCTGAATACTTCTGGCCCTTCTTTGGACACTGTTAACAACCCTCCAGGCAAGCTTCAATGCCATACAACTCTCCTTCCGTGGCCTCCAAATGCTCTTAAATACAAGTAAAACTAAATGCATGCTCTTCAACCGATCGCTACCCGCTCCTACCCGCCTGTCCAACATCACTACTCTGGCCGGCTCTGATTTAGAATACGTGGACAACTACAAATACTTAGGTGTCTGCTTAGACTGTAAACTCTCCTTCCAGACCCATATCAAATATCTCCAATCCAAAGTTAAATCTAGAATTGGCTTCCTATTTCGCAACAAAGCATCCTTCACTCATGCTGCCAAACATACCCTTGTAAAACTGACCAATCCTCGACTTTGGCGATGTCATTTACAAAATAGCCTCCAATACCCTACTCAACAAATTGGATGCAGTCTATCACAGTGCAATTTGTTTTGTCACCAAAGCCCCATATACTACCCACCATTGCGACCTGTACGCTCTCGTTGGCTGGCCCTCGCTTCATACTCGTCGCCAAACCCACTGGCTCCATGTCATCTACAAGACCCTGCTAGGTAAAGTCCCCCCTTATCTCAGCTCGCTGGTCACCATAGCATCTCCCACCTGTAGCACACGCTCCAGCAGGTATATCTCTCTAGTCACCCCCAAAACCAATTCTTTCTTTGGCCGCCTCTCCTTCCAGTTCTCTGCTGCCAATGACTGGAACAAACTACAAAAAGCACTGAAACTGGAAACACTTATCTCCCTCACTAGCTTTAAGCACCAACTGTCAGAGCAGCTCACAGATTACTGCACCTGTACATAGCCCACCTATACTTTAGCCCAAACAACTACCTCTTTCCCTACTGTATTTAAATTTATTTATTTTGCTCATTTGCACCCCATTATTTTTATTTCTACTTTGCACATTCTTCCATTGCAAATCTACCATTCCAGTGTTTTACTTGCTATATTGTATTTACTTTGCCACCATGGCCTTTTTTTGCCTTTACCTCCCTTATCTCACCTCATTTGCTCACATCGTATATAGACTTGTTTATACTGTATTATTGACTGTATGTTTGTTTTGCTCCATGTGTAACTCTGTGTCGTTGTATGTGTCAAACTGCTTTGCTTTATCTTGGCCAGGTCGCAATTGTAAATGAGAAGTTGTTCTCAACTTGCCTACCTGGTTAAATAAAAGGTGAAAAAATAGTCATTTAGGTCAACATTGGATCATTCAGAGATCCTCACTGAACTTCTGGAGAGTTTGCTGCACTGAACGTAAAGGGGCTGAATAATTTTGCACGCCCAATTTTTCAGTTTTTGATTTGTTAAAAAGTTTGAAATATCCAATAAATGTCGTTCCACTTCATGATTGTGTCCCACTTGTTGTTGATTCTTCACAAAAAAATACAGTTTTATATCTTTATGTTTGAAGCCTGAAATGTGGCAAAAGGTCGCAAAGTTCAAGGGGGCCGAATACTTTCGCAAGGCACTGTATGTAAACTTCTGACCCATTGGAATTGTGATACAGTGAATTATAAGTGAAATTACCCTTCTAAACAATTGTTGAAAAATAACTTGTCATGCACAAAGTAGATGCAGTATCCGACTTGCCAAAACTATAGTTTGTTAACAAGAAATTTGTGGAGTGGTTGAAAAATGAGTTTTAATGACTCCAACCTAAGTGTATGTAAACTTCCGTCTTCAACTGTAGGTGTTAAACCAAGTGGCCGAGCACTGCAATCAAATGGAGGCGGGAAGGAAAGTGTTTATATTTGGGGGTACAATAACATAGGCTACATTCAATGCATCTGTGCAGAATATTTGCTGATATTTGACTTATCCCGGTAAATATGTGGCCCCCTTTGACAGTTTGTGTGGATCTCCTAGAAAATGAAGCAGCAAAAGGTGTCTGCAACCTTTCGGAAGCTTCCACAGAGTTCAGCCTCATCCACGGAATCCAGATGGGGCATGTTGGCAGGAGTTGTAGGGGTGCGGAATACAAAGCACTTGCGCGAGGGGAAGTAGTTCCGGATACACTCTCGTGGGAGGTTGTACATCATGTTCAATGGAGAATCTTGTCTGAGAGGCCTATATCCATTCTGCCCTGGCTGTCTAAAGTCCTCGAAAGCCAAGTTAATAAACATATCATTGACCATTTCGATTTCCACTCAGTCAATCACCGTATTCTTATCGGCAGACTCAACAGCCTTGGTTTCTCAAATGACTGCCTCACCTGGTTCACCAACTACTTTGCAGACAAGAGTTCAGTGTGTCAAATCAGAGGGCCTGTTGTCCGGACCTCTGGCAGTGTCTATGGGGGTACCACGGGGTTCAATTCTCGGGCCGACCGTTTTCTCTGTATATATCAACAATGTTGCTCCTGCTGCGGGTGATTCCCTGATCCACCTCTACGCAGACGACACCATTCTGTTTACATCCGGCCCTTCTTTGGACATTGTGTAAAAAAAACAATGCCATACAACACTCCTTCCGTGGCCTCCAACTGCTCTTAAACGCTAGTAACTGTTCGCTGCCCATACCCGCCCGCCCGACTAGCATCACTACTCTGGAAGGTTCTGAATTAGAATATGAGGACAACTACAAATACCTTAGGTGTCGGGCGAGACTGTAAACTCTCCTTCCAGATTCATATTAAAAATCCCCAATCCAAAATTAAATGTAGAATCGGCTTCCTATTTCGCAACAAAGCGGAGGCGGCAGTGAAGCCTAGTGGTTAGAGCATTAGACTAGCAACCAAAAGGTTGCAAGTTCAAATCCCCGAGCTGACAAGGTACAAAATCTGTCGTTCTGCCCCTGAACAGGCAGTTAACCCACTGTTCCTAGGCCGTCATTGAAAATAAGAATTTGTTCTTAACTGACTTGCCTAGTAAAATAAAGGTAAAAAAAAAAAAAAGCCTCCACTCACATCGCCAAACACACCCTCATAAAACTGACTATCCTACCGATCTTTGACTTTGGCGATGTAATTTACAAAATAGCCTCCAACACTCTACTCAGCAAACTGGATGCAGTCTATCACCATGCCATCCGTTTTGTCACCAAAGCCCCATATACCACCCACCACTGCGACCTGTATGCTATTGTCGGCTGGCCCTCGCTACATATTCGTCGCCTGACGCACTGGCTCCAGGTCATCAATAAGTCTATGCTAGGTAAAGCTCCACCTTATCTCAGCTCACTGGTAACGATAACAACACCCACCCGTAGCATGTGCTCCAGCAGGTATATCTCACTGGTCACACCCAAAGCCAACACCACCTTTGGCTGCCTTTCCTTCCAGTTCTTTGCTGCCAATGAATGGAACGAATTGCAAAAAGAAAATCGCTGAAGCTGGAGACTGATATTTCCTTCATTAACTTTAAACATCATATCTGAGCAGCTAACCGATCGCTGCAGCTGTACATAGCCCATCTGTAAATAGCCCATCCAATCTACCTACCTCATCCCCATATTGTTTTTATTTACTTTTCTGCTCTTTTGCACACCAGTATTTCTACTTGCGCATCATCTGCTCATCTATCACTCCAGTGTTAATTTGCTAAACTGTAATTACTTCCCTACTATGGCCTATTTATTGCCTTACCACCTCACGCCATTTGCGCACACTGTATAGACATTTTTTCTTTCTATTGTGTTATTGACTGTACACTTGTTTATTCCATGTGTAACTCTGTTGTGTCGCACTGCTTTGCTTTATCTTGGCCAGGTTGCAATTGTAAATTAGAACTTGTTCTCAACTAGCTTACCTGGTTAAAAAGGTGAAATACTAAATAATAATAATAAATAAAAAAATCTGTGTCTGGGAGACTGGCCCTTAGTTCACCATCCAAAAACACAATCATTAACAGACAAGCATGAGAAGAATACTTTATGACCAATAAACTGGATAAAATAATGCTGACACTTGGTTGGCCCTGTCTGGGGGTATCATTGGATGGAGCCACAGTGTCTCCTGACCCCTCCTGTCTCAGCCTCCAGTATTTATGCTGCAGTAGTTTGTGTCGGTGCTCGGGTCAGTTTGTTATATCTGGAGTACTTCTCCTGTCTTATCCGGTGTCCTGTGTGAATTTAAGTATGCTCTCTCTCTCGGAGGACCTAAGCCCTAGGACCATGCCTCAGGACTACCTGGCATGATGACTCCTTGCTGTCCCCAGTCCACCTGGCTGTGCTGCTGCTCCAGTTTCAACTGTTCTGCCTGTGATTATTAATATTTGACCATGCTGGCCATTTATGAACATTTGAACATCTTGGCCATGTTCTGTTATAATCTCCACCCGGCACAGCCAGAAGAGGACTGGCCACCCCTCATAGCCTGGTTCCTCTCTAGGTTTCTTCCTAGGTTTTGGCCTTTCTATGGAGTTTTTCCTAGCCACCGTGCTTTTACACCTGCATTGCTTGCTGTTTGGGGTTTTAGGCTGAGTTTCTGTACAGCACTTTGAGATATCATCTGATGTACGAAGGGCTATTTAAATACATTTGATTTGATTGTTTATGAGTGCATATTTTCATAGGAATGATTTTATAATAGGTAATTTAGACACAGTCAGAGCCAATATCAATCATCATGTTTCACAACCCCTATGCTCTTTGAGATAATGATTATTCCAGCTGTATAATTGTTAATGGTGCACTATTCTATGTAGAGACATTGTGCACAGTTGATCATTGGGGTGGTGGCTAGTGCTAATGTCATCTTTTCTGAGTTTCAGGGAATGCTCCAGATACTCATCTTCAGTGACGTTTCTGCCGTCGATCTCGAGTAGTAGAGTGAAATCTCTGATGGCCCACACAAAATTCGGAAAGAACTGCACAAACTGGATGTCCCCTCCTTCCTCGTCATCGTGAGAGGATAAAGCTGCACTGGATGAATTCACCTTGATCCGCTCTGTCAGCTCACTCACATGTCTTTAGGGCCGGTTGAGGATTGACTGATAAAAGCTCTAAAAAAGAATGTGCATCTGCCTGTGACAGTTGTATAAGGACTTGCTATACAACAGTTATAGCATACGAGCAGTTTCAGTTTATTTTTTAATGGACTGAGTAACCCCTAAGGGAATGGATCCAACAAAGTACAGTCGTGGCCAAAAGTTTTAAGAATGACACACATTCATTTTCACAAAGTCTGCTGCCTAAGTTTGTATGATGGCAATTTGTATATCATCCAGAATGTTATAAAGAGTGATCAAATTAATTGCAAAGTCCATCTTTGTCATGCAAATGAACTAAATCCCCCCAAAACATTTCCACTGTATTTCAGCCCTGCCACAAAAGGACCAGCTGACATGTCAGTGATTCTCTCATTAGCACAGGTGTGAGTGTTGACGAGGACAAGGCTGGAGATCACTCTGTCATGCTGATTGAGTTCAAATAACAAGACTGGAAGCTTCAAAAGGAGGGTGGTGCTTGGAATCATTGTTCTTCCTCTGTCAACCATGGTTACCTGCAAGGAAACACATGCCGTTATCATTGCTTTGCACAAAAAGGGCTTCACAGGCAAGGATATTGCTGCCAGTAAGATTGCACCTAAATCAACCATTTATCGGATCATCAAGAACTTCAAGGAGAGGGGTTCAATTGTTGTGAAGAAGGCTTCAGCGTGCCCAAGAAAGTCCAGCAATCTCCTAAAGTTGATTCAGCTGCGGTATCAGGGCACCACCAGTACAGAGCTTGCTCAGGAATGGCAGCAGGCAGGTGTGAGTGCATCTGCACGCACAGTGAGGCAAAGACTTTTGGAGGATGACCTGGTGTCAAGAAGAGTAGCAAAGAAGCCACTTCTATCCAGGAAAAACATCAGGGACAGACTGATATTCTGCAAAAGGTACAGGGATTGGACTGCTGAGGACTGGGGTAAAGTCATTTTCTCTGATGAACCCCCTTTCTGATTGATTGGGGCATCTGGAAAAAAAGCTTGTCTGGAGAAGACGTGAGCTCTACCATCAGTCCTGTGTCATGCCAACAGTAAAGCATCCTGAGACCATTCATGTGTGGGGTTACTTCTTAGCCAAGGGAGTGGGCTCACTCACAATTTTGCCTAAGAACACAGCCATGAATAAAGAATGGTACCAACACATCCTCTGAGAGCAACTTCTCCCAACCATCCTGGAACAGTGTGGTGATGAACACTGCCTTTTCCAGCATGATGGAACACCTTGCCATAAGGCAAAAGTGATAACTAAGAGGCTCGGGGAACAAAACATCAATATTTGGGATCCATGGCTAGGAAACTCCCCAGACCTTAATCCCATTGAGAACTTGTGGTCAATCCTCAAGAGGCGGGTGGACAATCAAAAACCCACAAATTCTGACAAACTCCAAGCATTGATTATGCAAGAATGGGCTTCCATCAGTCAGGATGTGGCCCAGAAGTTAATTGACAGCATGCCAGGGTGGATTGCAGAGGTCTTGAAAAAGAAGGGTCAACACTGCAAATATTGACTCTTTGCATCAACTTCATGTAATTGTCAATTAAAGCCTTTGGCACTTATGAAATGCTTGTAATTATACTTCAGTATTCCATAGTAACATCTGTAAAAAATATCTAAAGACACTGAAGCAGCAAACTTTGTGAAAATTAATATGTGTGTCATTCTCAAAACTCTTGGCCATGACTGTACAGTGTGTTGAACATTCTGTAAACACGTAATTAACGCTGTCAGCTCAGCATCCAATAGATAAACAAACGTACAGCACTCTCACTTTCAATATGAGAATGCGTACCAAGTTAATCTCCTATCCATGTGATATGTACACCTGTACACCTGTTAAAGTCAACAGGAGAGAAAAGGGGGGAGGATTGCCATGGGGAAATTGATATTAGTTAAGGATACTGGAGGTTCTCCACAGCTTGATTGTCGATGGTCCCTCGGCTTTTGTAAACCAGAGTAATGCTTAACAGCAACATGCCTATTGGTGATCTGGCTAAATTAAATAATTTAAAATACACTATATATACAAACATTCAGTGCCTTGCGAAAGTATTCGGCCCCCTTGAACTTTGCGACCTTTTGCCACATTTCAGGCTTCAAACATAAAGATATAAAACTGTTTTTTTTTTGTGAAGAATCAACAACAAGTGGGACACAATCATGAAGTGGAACGACATTTATTGGATATTTCAAACTTTTTTAACAAATCAAAAACTGAAAAATTGGGCGTGCAAAATTATTCAGCCCCTTTACTTTCAGTGCAGCAAACTCTCTCCAGAAGTTCAGTGAGGATCTCTGAATGATCCAATGTTGACCTAAATGACTAATGATGATAAATACAATCCACCTGTGTGTAATCTAGTCTCCGTATAAATGCACCTGCACTGTGATAGTCTCAGAGGTCCGTTAAAAGCGCAGAGAGCATCATGAAGAACAAGGAACACACCAGGCAGGTCCGAGATACTGTTGTGAAGAAGTTTAAAGCCGGATTTGGATACAAAAAGATTTCCCAAGCTTTAAACATCCCAAGGAGCACTGTGCAAGCGATAATATTGAAATGGAAGGAGTATCAGACCACTGCAAATCTACCAAGACCTGGCCGTCCCTCTAAACTTTCAGCTCATACAAGGAGAAGACTGATCAGAGATGCAGCCAAGAGGCCCATGATCACTCTGGATGAACTGCAGAGATCTACAGCTGAGGTGGGAGACTCTGTCCATAGGACAACAGTCAGTCGTATATTGCACAAATCTGGCCTTTATGGAAGAGTGGCAAGAAGAAAGCCATTTCTTAAAGATATCCATAAAAAGTGTTGTTTAAAGTTTGCCACAAGCCACCTGGGAGACACACCAAACATGTGGAAGAAGGTGCTCTGGTCAGATGAAACCAAAATTGAACTTTTTGGCAACAATGCAAAACGTTATGTTTGGCGTAAAAGCAACACAGCTCATCACCCTGAACACACCATACCCACTGTCAAACATGGTGGTGGCAGCATCATGGTTTGGGCCTGCTTTTCTTTAGCAGGGACCGGGAAGATGGTTAAAATTGATGGGAAGATGGATGGAGCCAAATACAGGACCATTCTGGAAGAAAACCTGATGGAGTCTGCAAAAGACCTGAGACTGGGACGGAGATTTGTCTTCCAACAAGACAATGATCCAAAACATAAAGCAAAATCTACAATGGAATGGTTCAAAAATAAACATATCCAGGTGTTAGAATGGCCAAGTCAAAGTCCAGACCTGAATCCAAACGAGAATCTGTGGAAAGAACTGAAAACTGCTGTTCACAAATGCTCTCCATCCAACCTCACTGAGCTCGAGCTGTTTTGCAAGGAGGAATGGGAAAAAATGTCAGTCTCTCGATGTGCAAAACTGATAGAGACATACCCCAAGTGACTTACAGCTGTAATCGCAGCAAAAGGTGGCGCTACAAAGTATTAACTTAAGGGGGCTGAATAATTTTGCACGCCCAATTTTTCAGTTTTTGATTTGTTAAAAAAGTTTGAAATATCCAATAAATGTCGTTCCCCTTCATGATTGTGTCCCACTTGTTGTTGATTCTTCACAAAAAAATACAGTTTTATATCTTTATGTTTGAAGCCTGAAATGTGGCAAAAGGTCGCAAAGTTCAAGGGGGCCGAATACTTTCGCAAGGCACTGTATATGGACACCCCTTCAAATGACTGGGTTGAGCAATTTGTTACACCCATTGCTGACATGTACAAAATTGAGCACACAGCCATGCAATCGCCATAGACTGAGAATGGCCTTACTGAAGAGCTAAGTGACTTTCCAACAAGTCACATCGTCAAATTTCTGCCCTGCTAGAGCTGCTCCAGTGAACTATAAGTGCTGTTATTGAGAAGTGGAAACGTCTAGGAGCAAAAGCGCAACGGCTCAGCCGTGAAGTGGTAGGCCACACAAGATCAAGGAACAGAACCACCAGGTGCTGAAACGCATAGAGCTTAAAAATCGCTTGTTCTCGGTTGCAACACTCACTACCGAGTTCCCAACTGCCTCTGGAAGCAACGTCAGCACAAGAACTGTTCGCAGGAGGCTCATGAAATGGGTTTCCATGGCCGAGCAGCCGCACACAAGCCTAAGATCACCATGTGCAATGCCAAGCATCTGGTGGGGTGGTGTAAAGTTTGCTGCCATTGGACTCTGGAGCAGTGGAAACGCATTCTCTGGAGTTAGGAATCACACTTCACCATCTGGCAGTCCGACAGAGAAATCTGGGTTTGGCAGATGCCAGGAGAACGCTACCTGCCTGAATGCATAGTGACAACTGTGAAGTTTGGTGGAGGAGGAATAATGGCCTTGGGCTGTTTGTCATGGTTTGGGCTAGGCCCCTTAATTCCAGTGAAGGGAAATCTTAATGCTACAGTATTCAATGACATGCTTGACAATTCTATGCTTCCAACTTTGTGGCAACAGTTTGGGAAATGCCCTTTCCTGTTTCAGAATGACAATGCCCCCATGCACAAAGCGAGGTCCATAAAGAAATGGATTGTCGAGCTCAGTGTGGAAGAACTTGACTGGCCTGCACAGAGACCTGACCTCAACCATGCCGAACACCTTTGGTATGAAATGGACCGCCGACTGCAAGCCATGCCTAATCGCCCAACATCAGTGCCCAACCTCACTAATGCCTCACTAATCTTGTGGCTGCATGGAAGCAAGTCCCCGAGCGATGTTCCAACATCTATTGGAATGCCTTCCCAGAAGAGTGGAGGCTGTTTTTACAGCATAGGAAGGACCAACTCCATATTAATGCCCATAATTTTAGAATGAGATGTTTGATGAGCAGGTGTCCACGTACTTTTGGTCATGTAGTGTATGTGTGTTTAGATATTTGTTCACTGTGCTGATTAGTAATGTGAATTGTAGAGACTGAACTTTGACCTCTCACCTTCTCCCATCCCCTCTGTATCCAGCAGCACCAGAATGTGGTCTCTCTTTTCAGGGTGAGACACACACCATATCCAGATTCCTTTAGTCTTGGATTGGATAGTGGCTCCCAGGGCAAAACCTAAATCAATATTTCAAAGACCATTTTAAGAAGAAAAATAAAAAGGTTTTAAACAAATGTACTGATGCAAAAAATATTTTCAATTAATTGACTATTGAGGCACAGATGATGCCCAAACCACTTTGTGAATTTAGATATGTCTCTCAGCATCAGTCAGTCTCTCTCACCTTTTCTCTTTCCAGACAGCTTGTTCATGAGGTAAGACTTGCCGGTGCGGTACAGCCCGACAACCGCCACCACTACGACTTGCTGGTTCAGTCCCATCAGGTACTTGATGGCCCCAGGAATTACATGAAGCTCGCCGTCTGCGTTTTTGACCAGGCATATTGGGAAATCCATGGTGTGACTTCACAGGATGATTAGCCTACAGCTCCCAGAACTATTCAATCTATAATACAATTATTAATTAAGTATAGTTCAGGTGAATATGATATAGCCTAGAACTACTGCATCGGCTATGTAAAAAAAAAATATGCATAATTAAAGCAGCTGAGCCTAGCCATATGCATATACAATTAAAAGTGAAGTTAACATATTGTCCAATGTTAGCTTCAATTTCATTACGAAATTTGTCTTCAAAAATGAAATTGTTTTCCTGCTATGGAAAAGCATTTGTCGATTCTAGCCTACTCACATAATTGACTTCTCCAAACCAGCTGTAAAATGGCAGGTGGATGACACACTAGAATACCAACAGTGCATTCGGAAAGTAGTCAGATCCCTTGACTTTTATTCTCATCAATCTACATACAATACCCAATAATGACAAAGCAAAAACAGGTTTTTAGAAATGTTTGTGTTGCGTAGTGCGTTGGACTAGTAACCGGAAGGTTGCAAGTTCAAATCCCCGAGCTGACAAGGTTGTTCTGCCCCTGAACAGGCATTGTTCCTAGGCCGTCATTGAAAATAAGAATTTGTTCTTAACTGACTTGCCTAGTTAAATAAAGGTGCTATTTGGACTTGCTAATTGGTTAAAGGACGACATTTATTAAAAAATAAATCCATACTCAGCTTCAGTGAAACATGACCGTTTAAGCCATAAGTAAGTCGTTCATGTCAGAGTTCCTATTATCTACCAGCACATGAACGCGGCATAACTAGGTTATTTTGTTTTATAAATCGTGCCTTCCCAGAAACCTGATTTTTAAACATTAGATAATCACTTTCAGTTTCAATATAATCACTGATCTCATTTACAGACTGAACAACAACCGTACTGTACAACGTCGCAGAGGTAAGCCTAAACTCTCTTGCGCTGCAAAATGTTAGCTTTTTTACTATATGATATATAGGTATTGATTTGCAAGTTGACTGGTTGTAATGTAAGCTGGTGAAACACCAGCCATCACACGTCGACTGTTGAATTAACTTTATTTGAACGTACTTTACCTGTTGTCTGCTGGTTTTGTCCTTATGTAAGTGGTCATCTGAAACAATATCCACAAGGATGTTTTATTAGCTCGATTTAAGCATGCTGGTCTGTAGGCCTATATGGTTGGTTTTTCTGTTTTTATTTTCAACACTGGTGCAATTAGTAGTCATTGGCTTGCGAAAGTATTCACCCCCTTGGCATTTTTCCAAATGTTCTTAGAACCTGGAATTAAAATATAATTTGGGGGGTTGTATCATTTGATTTACTCAATCTGTCTACTATCACTTTGGAGATGCAATATATGTTTTATTGTGAAACAAACAAGAAATAAGACAAATAGAACTTGAGCATGCATAACTATTCACCCCCCACCCCCCAAAGTCAATACTTTGTAGAGCCATCTTTTGCAGCAATTACAGCTGCAAGTCTCTTGGTGTATGTCTCTATTAATTTGGCAATCTAGCCACTGGGATTTTTGCCCATTCAAGGCAAAACTGCTCCAGCTCATTCAAGTTGGATGGGTTCTGCTAGTGTACAGCAATATCTAAGTCATACCACAGATTCTCAGTTGGATTGAGGTCTGGGCTTTGACAAGGCCATTCCAAGACATGTAAATGTTTCCCCTTAAACTACTCAAGTGTTGCTTTAGCAGTATGCTTAGGGTCATTGTCCTGCTTGAAGTTGAACCTCATACCCAGTCTCAAATCTCTGGAAGACTGAAACAGGTTTCCCTCAAGAATTTCCCTGTATTTTGCGCCATCCATCATTCCTTCAATTCTGACCAGCTTCCCAGTCCCTGCCGATGAAAAACATCCTCACAGCATGATGCTGCCACCACCATGGGATTCTCGGGGTGATGAGAGGTTTTGGGTTTGCGCCATACATAGCGTTTTCCTTGATGGCCAAAAAGCTAAATTTTAGTCCCATCTTACCAGAGTACCTAGTTCAATATGTTTGGGGAGTCTCCCACATGCCTTTTAGTGAACCCCAAACGTGTTTGCTTATGTTTTTCTTTAAGCAATGTCTTTTTTCTAGCCACTCTTCCGTAAACCACAGCTCTGTGGAGTGTAAGGCTTAAAGTGGTCCTATGGACAGATACTCCAATTTCCGCTGTGGAGTTTAACAGCTCCTTCAGGGTTATCTTTGGTCTCTTTGTTGCCTCTGATTAATGCCCTCTTTGCCTGTGTCGTGGAAAATCGGATCAAATACAACGCATACCAGAACTTGTGAAATCAATCAGGCTTTAATACAAAAGTATAGCAAGCCGGAGTGCCCCGCGGAACACAGCCCTTTTTCAGAGCATTCGCTCTGATTTATACTCATACAACATCTGAGTCCATCCCACATGCAAATTAAGTTACATTCCAATCCGTGCATCCTGCTTGTTCAGCTCAATAACGCCCATACCTGCTTTCCGTCAGATTATAATGATGACAAGACACTTGCTTTTTCCTGCACTTAGCTAAATGCATTCTTTTGTTTGTGTACTATCTAGGATCAGCAGACTATGTGTCTCCTCAGTTTCTAGCGTGTCCAGCTATACTAAAAATACTATACATTCCTCTATTTTACAGCCCTATGCTTTGGCTCTGCACTTAGCTCAATATGTTCCTTTGTATGTGTGTCTTTATCTCAGAGCAACAGACTGTGCCTTCTCTGTCATTCCTTCTGCATCTCTACGTCCTAAAAATATGCAAACTATGTCTATTGGTCATCAGTTAGTCATTTGACTGACCCCCTCCTTTGTATATCCCTCTGGCCTTGGTATGTCCAGCTATTCTGTCACCTATGTGTCCTTCTCTTCATGTGGTCTGTTTTTAGTGTTCTCAGCTGTCCCATACTTTCATGGCCTCCTCTGGTCTTCTCTCCTATACAATAGACAATGCATTTTACCAGAATGGCAAATGCACTCTAAGTGTATCTCTTTTATTATTTATGCTCCTGCATATATGTCCATTTTCTTCCAAACCTGGTCTGTGAGTTTTGGTAGGCGGCCCACTCTTGGCAGGTTTGTTGTGGTGCCATATTCTTTCCATTAAATCTTTTTTGATTTAACGGTGCTCTGTGGGATGTTCAAAGTTTCTGATATTTTTTTATAACCCAACCCTGATCTGTACAGCTCCACAACTTTGTCCCTGACCTGTTTGGAGAGCTCCTTGGTCTTCATTGTGCCGCTTGCTTCGTGTCGCGGTGCCCCTTGCTTAGTGGTGTTGCAGACTCTGGGGCCTTTCAGAACAGGTGTATTTATATACTGAGATCATGTGACAGATCATGTGACACTTAGATTGCACACAGGTGGATTTTATTTAACTAATTGTGACTGAGGGTAATTGGTTGCACCAGATCTTATTTAGGGGCTTCATAGCAAAGGGGGTGAATACATATGCACGCACCACTTTCCGTTTTTAACTTTATATATCTTTTTTTAACAAGTTATTTTTTTCATTTCACTTCACAAATGTAGACTTTTTTTTCTATGTCCATTACATGAAATTCAAATCCATTTAAATTACAGGTTGTAATGCAACAAAATAGGAAAAACGCCAAGGGGGATGAGTACTTTTGCGAGGCACTGTACATGACAAAAACTTGTACAATATGGCCGAGCCTAACCGAACCACAGCTGACTGCGAGGAAACGTGCTTCGGTTACATTCGGCTATTGTTGACATAGTGTGTCTTTTCTCAGAAAAGGGGAGATGTAGTGATGTCTAATAGATTTGTCCCAAATTGATTGGCTATGCGTGTCATCGTCATAACCGAATATGACTAACCAAGCAATGACGACTAGCAGATAATAGCTCTGTGGACTGCATGTTAATTGCCTGATTTAAATGTCAGTAAAACAAATTGTAACATAAGTTTAGTTTTTCTTTAACATCGACAACACACTTAACTTTGTCAACTAGGACATCGGGGTAGACAGCCCTTTGACCACAGCAACATTATTCTGCCCCGAAACGGTTGCTGTTCCTATACCTCTTTCTGAATAAAACAAAAAAGGATTTTGTCGCTCTTTTCAGAAAGGAAGAGCATGTTTCTTTTTTTCCAAGTGTCTCTGAACCTCAGTGGTAGTTTTACCTCTTGACTTCGAGGTTATTCTCACTAGTTGTGGTGAGGCTGGCTGAGGTGGTGATCTGAGTGAGGGGATGGGAGTTGGCTGGCTCACAGTTGTGTGCTGTCCTCACTGGTAGACTGGGTGACTCCTTTGTTGTTCTGCTGCTGTCTCTCTGGAGTAGGTGACTCTGGAAAAGCCTGAAGATGTCGCCTGTTTCTCCGAGCGACGGTGCCGTGTGCAGTTTCTAATCTACTGGCAAATCCTTTTCATATGAAGAGAAATCATGGATAAAACGTATCGGTGCACATCAGCCATTGGACATAAACATTACACAACAAGTTTGAAATCGCAAATTCAAGAATGGAAGGAATCAGTGGCTGACTGCAAGCGTTGCAAAGTAATCTCTAGCCTGCTATTCAGTGGAGTGGGTGTGTGATTGGTGATAATGGCGCCAAAGGACATGGCCGCCGTTTTACGATCCCTTAAACCAATTGTGATAATGTGTATGTTGCGTTATTTGTAACTTATTTTGTACATCATGTTTCTGCCACCATGACCAAAAATAGCTTCTTGATATCAGGGCAGCGATTACTCACGCCGTACTGGAGGAATTCTTCTTCTTCAACGAGTCTGAAGGGAAGGATTTACTCCAGACACCCGAGAGATTTTGACTGGTTCCGCCACAGCAGGATGGCATGAAAAGGAGTGCAAGTAAGGGGAGAGGAAAAGTTCTCGGTATGGTCCACCAGAGTACTCGCCCCTTACGGTGAGCCTGGTCTTTCAGTGGACAAGAGGACACAAAATGACCAGTAGTCCCGCAATACAGGCAATTCTTCGTGTGAAACCGGGATGTTCTGCTGGGGACAGCCTAGCTTCGTCTAGTTGCATCGGCTCGGGAAAAGGTGAATCAGCAGATTTCGGAGACTCAAGGGGGATTTCGGGTAGCCTCGGGTCCTCTCGGCCACGGACACGTAATGGATTTCCGGGATGACTCGGAGGCGAAGTGGAATCCTTGGGCAAGCGAGTGGAATCGGAACTCCTCTCCTTCCTACATTCCCGTAGCCGTCCATCGATCCGGATTGTCAAGGGAATGAGCGAGTTGCGATCGGTCGGTAGTTCCCAGGCTGCTACCTCGTCCTTCACTTCCTCCGATAATCCATGCAGGAATGCGTCGAACAGTGTTTCCCGGTTCCAGGCACTCTCAGCTGCCAATGTACAGAAATCCACTGCATAGTCTGCCAAACTGCGGGAGTCTTGCCAAAGCTGGAGTAACTTACGGGCAGCCTTTCTCCTGGACAATTGAGAATTGAAAACCTCCGCCACAAACTCCTCCAGACTGAAGCATATGGCCGACTGTTGTTCCCACATGGACGTAGCCCAGGCGAGAGCCCTCCCGGACATCAGCGTGATGAGGAATGCTATCTTCGAGTGGGAGAAGGCGAAGGAGGAGGCCTGCAGCTTGATGATAAGAGAACACTGTGCGAGAAATACCCGACAGGTTCCCGACTCTCCAACAAAGTATTCCGGGGGAGGTAAGGGGGTTGTTGGGAAACCGGAGTGGCCAGGGAGGCCGCGTTGCTAACAGCCGGGTTACTGAGGGGCTGGGAGGTTACCGTTGTGGTAGGCTGCCTGACAGACAACCTGTGAAATTGCTCCAGCAGTGTGTTCAACGCACCATCATGGCATTCGGCTACGGTATGGAACCCACGAAGAAACTCCTTGTACCTTCCAATGGTGGCTCCTTGGGAGGAGACGGTGTTGTGGCGCTGGTCTGAGTCTGCTGGGTCCATCATGGCCAGTTTGTACTGTCAAGACTCAGGAGATGACCAAGATGTAGACAGTTTCGAAGTAACAACAGTTTATTTCAAAAGCAAGGGGGCAGGCCAACAGGTCAAGGGCAGGCAGAGGTCAGTAATCCAGGGTGGTGTGAAAAAGTACAGAATGGCAGGTAGGCTCAGAGTCAGGAATACTAGAAAACAGGAACTAGAGAAAGACAGGAGCATGGGTAAAATGCTGGTAGGCTTGACGAAACAAAACAAACTGGCAACAGACAAACAGGGAACACAGGTATATTTACACTTGGATAATGGGGAAGATGGGCGACACCTATTTAGACAATTCATAGAGCAATTTTTGTCCGTTTCTTGTAAACTAGAAAATGTGATATAGGCTTGTCTAATGTGTTGAATGAAACCAAGTAACAATTTAAAATATGCACCTTTTTAAGATGAAATAATTATTTTGTGTCACTGTAAACCCAATCTGTTATGATAAGCTTTTATTCACTCCATATCACCAGCCCCTGTGGCACCTTTTATCACTAAGTTTAATTGCACAAAAAAAGTTGAGGGACTTTTATGACTGACACACACACACACACAATCAAAAGTTCTTATGTGTGTCCTTGCCAGTGTTTCTATAGGACAGCATCATGGCAGGCCAGACAGTATCCATGAAGGAACCAGCATGTCTGATAGAGAACGACAATGATGGGAAGCTGCGTGTGGTCCGCAGTGCACTGGGCATCCTGGACCAGATTGACCAGCATGTGGTAGTGGTGTCGGTGGTCGGGCTGTACCGCACCGGCAAGTCCTACCTCATGAACAAGCTGGCTGGCAAGAAAAAAGGTGAGTACATCCAAGCATTTTTGATCTATGGTCCGACCAGTCCAAACTAAAATATAAAGACTATGTAAAGTGTTGGTCCCATATTTCATGAGCCTAAATAAAAGATCCCTGAAATTTTCCATATAGACAAAAAGCTTATTTCTCTGAAATGCTGTGCTTGAATTTGCTTGACAGGTGTGGCATATCAAGAAGCTGATTAAATGTACAGTTGAAGTCTGAAGTTTACATACACCTAAGCCAAATACATTTAAACTCAGTTTTTCACAATTCCTGACATTTAATCCTAGTAAAAATTCCCTGTATTGGGTCAGTTAGGATTACCACTTTATTTTAAGAATGTGAATTGTCAGAATAATAGTAGAGAGAATGATTTATTTCAGCTTTTATTTCTTTCATCACATACCCAGTGGGTCAGAAGTGTACATACACTCAATTAGTATTTGTTAGCATTGCCTTTAAATTATTTAACTTGGGTCAAACGTTTAGGGTAGCCTTCCACAAGCTTCCCACAATAAGTTGGGTGAATTTTGGCCCATTCCTCCTGACAGAGCTGGCGTAACTGAGTCAGGTTTGTAGACCTCCTTGTTCACATGCGCTTTTTCAGTTCTGCCCACAAATTTTCTATGGGATTGACGTCAGGGCTTTGTGATGGCCACTCCAATACCTTGACTTTGTTGTCCTTAAGTCGTTTTGCCACAAATTTGGAAGTATGCTTGGGGTCATTGTCCATTTGGAAGACCCATTTGCGTCCAAGCTTTAACTGATGTCTTGAGATGTTGCTTCAATATATCCACATAATATTCCCTCCTCATGGTGCCATCTATTTTGTGAAGTGCACCAGTCCGTCCTGCATCAAAGCACCCGCACAACATGATGCTGCCACCCCCGTGCTTCACGGTTGGGATGTTGTTCTTCAGATTGCAAGCCTCCCCCTTTTTCCTCCAAACATAACAATGGTCATTATGGCCAAACAGTTCTATATTTGTTTCATCAGACCAGAGGACATTTCTCCAAAAAGTACAATCTTTGTCCCCATGTGCAGTTGCAAACCGTAGTCTGGCTTTTTGATGGTGGTTTTGGAGCAGTGGCTTCTTCCTTGCTGAGCGGCCTTTCAGGTTATGTCGATATAGGACTCATTTTACTGTGGATATGGATACTTTTGTACCTGTTTCCTCCAGCATCTTCTCAAGGTCCTTTGCTCTTGTTCTGAGATTTATTTGCATTTTCACACAAAAGTACGCTCATCTCTAGGAGACAGAACAGTCTCCTTCCTGAGCGGTATGACGGCTGCTTGGTCCCATGGTGTTTATACTTGCATACTATTGTTTGTACAGATGAACGTGGTACCTTCAGGCGTTTGGAAATTGCTCCCAAGTATGAATCAGACTTGTGGAGGTCTACATTGTTTTTCTGAGGTCTTGGCTAATTTATTTAGATTTTCCCATGATGTCAAGCAAAGAGGCACTGAGTTTGAAGGTAGTCCCTGAAATACATCCACAGGTACACCTTCAGTTGACTCAAGTGATGTCAATTAGCCTATCAGAAGCTTCTAAAGGCATGACATAATTTTCTGGAATTTTCCAAGCTTTTTAAAGGCACAGTCAACTTAGTGCATGTAAACTTCTGACCCACTGGAATTGTAATCAGTGAATTATAAGTGAAATAATCTGTCTGTCAACAATTGTAGGAAAAATTACTTGTGTCATGCACAAAGTAGATGTTCTAACCAACTTAACAAAATTATAGTTTGTTAACAAGAAATTGGTGGTTGAAAAACAAGTTTTAATGACTCCAACCTAAGTGTATGTAAACTTCCGACTTCAACTGTACCTTGTCCTTGGGACAATAAAAGGCCACTTTAAAATGTGCAGTTGTTATACAACACAATGCCACAGATGTCTTGAGGGACTGTAAAATTTGCATGCTGACTTCGGGAATGTCCACCCGAGCTGTTGCCAGAGAATTGAATGTTCACTTCTCTACCATAAGCCGCCTCCAACATCATTTTGGCCGTACGTCCAACCGACCTCACAACGCAGACCACGCGTAACCAATCCAGGCCAGGACCTATATAACCGGCTTCTTCACCTGCGGGATCATCTGAGACCAGCCACCGGGACAGCAGGTGACACTATGCGTTTACTCAACCAAAGAATTTCTGCACAAACTGTCAGAAACCATCTCAAGGAAGCTCATCTGCGTGCTCATCGTCCTCACCATGGTCTTGACCTGACTGCAGTTCGACGTCTTAAGTCTTCAGTGGGCAAATTCTCACCTTTGATGGGGTCATGGTATGGGCAGACATAAGCTACTGACAACGAACACAATTGCATTTTATCTATGGCAATTTTAATGCACAGTGATACTGTGACGGGATCCAAAGGTCCTTTGTCAGGCCATTCATCCACCGCCATCACCTCATGTTTCAGCATGATAATGCACGGCCCCATGTTGCAAGGATCTGTACACAATTCCTGGAAGCTGAAAATGTCCCAGTTCTTTCATGGCCTGCATAGTCACCAGACTTGTCACTCATTGGGCATTTTTGGGATGCTCTGGATCACTGTGTACTACAGCGTGTTCCAGTTCCCACCAATATCCAGCGACTTTGCACAGCCATTGAAGAGGAGTGGGACAACATTCCACAGGCCACAGTCTACAGCCTGATGAACTCTGTGTGAAGGAGATGTGTTGCGCTGCATGAGGCAAATGATGGTCACACCAGATACTGACTGGTTTTCTGATCTACGCCCCTACTTTTTTTAAAGCTATTGGTGACTTACATATACATATGAAATCCATAGATTAGGGCATAGTTTATTTCAATTTTCTGATTTCCATCTTTGGACTGTAACTCAGTAAAATCTTTGAAATTGTTTCATGTATTTTTGTTCAATGTACATAACAATATGCATGACCTCAACACTGTTATATGGATAAGCAATGATTATGTATAAGATAATTATTTCTCATAAAGATAGGGTAATAGAAATGTGAAACAGAAAGTGTTAACTTATGTACTGCATTTGTCATTCAGAGTTAGAGACAGATTGCTGCACCAAAGTACAGATTTGTCCTGTTCTAAACACATTATGCCTTGATGTTTTTTTTCTCTCCAAAATTGGAAATTCGACACTGTTATTGCATTGTGGAAACTACAGGTTCTCTTTGTTTTACACCATAACATACAACCAGACAGCAGAGCAAACATCTTGTTCCGACCACATTTGTTCTGGGTGGGTTGTGTAGATCAGGGTGCCGTTTTGCACTGGCTGTTAGTTTCACTTTCAGTCTGTCAGTATGGTATGCAGTGTAACTAGACAAACAGGTTCATCTGAAAACCAGCAGCCTTGAGTTAACACTTTACATCCTGCTGCCTCTTTACAGAATCCATCCTAAGAACCGTTTTTATTCTCTGTCCTCAAGGTTTTGCCCTGGGAGCCACCATCCAGTCCAAAACTAAGGGCATCTGGATGTGGTGTGTGCCTCACCCTGAAAAAAGAGACCACACCCTGGTGCTGCTGGATACAGAGGGGCTGGGGGATGTGGAGAAGGTGGGAGGTCAAAGTTCACTCTCTGTCAAAAACCTTTTATGGCTGTTTAGATGACAGAATATAACATTGCTATGGGTAAAATCCCATGTTATCTCAATGAACTGTGCCTAGTACTGATAGCTGATGTCATCATCTGTATGTAATGTCTGACTTATAAATGTATGATGTATACCAATTGATTCTAAAGGGTATAACAAATAAATAATGACCCATGAGCTTAATTCAACTGTCATACCCCATCAGAACCCAACATATAAGTTTGTTTTACTCCAATGTTTGTAAATGTAATTAAACACTGTAGCATCATGGTTAACTTCAATTATGATGTCACGGATGGTGAGTCATTGCACCCATAGCTCTATGAATTTGAGTGGTTACATTTCTCCAGGCCCATTCCTAATTTATTTGTATTTTTTTACCAAAACCGAGTTAGGGTGCAGCTTTGTCATTGTTTCAATTAAGGATTCCAGCTTTGACCTTTATTTAGGTAGGGAGCCCATAAAATGGCGTATGGAGTAGACATTTAGTTACTGACTTAATTTCACTCTGGTATGAACAGAGTACCAATGTGTTCCTTCTGTTGTGTCTGCAGGGTGATGAGAAGAATGACAACTGGATCTTTTCCCTGGCTGTCCTGCTCAGCAGTACTCTGGTGTACAACAGCACGGGAACCATCGACAACAACGCCCTGGAGAAACTACAGTATCCTTCAGCAGGCCTATAAAGAAATATAGATTGATGTAGTCTAATTTGGTTAGAGGAAATCTACAAAAACAATCAGAGTAAAAATCAATCCTTTCTTACTCTTTGAACCAACCAGCAGTTTACTGTGTAGTGTTGTTTATCTGGGTTCATTTTGTCCTCAACCCCCACCCCTACAGCTATGTGACAGAACTGACAGAGCACATCAAGGTGAAGTCCAACCAGCGAGACGGGGAGGAATCTTCAGAGTACCTGCGTTACTTTCCTTCCTTTGTGTGGACAGTCAGAGATTTCACCCTGACCCTGGAGGTTGATGGGAGACCCATCACAGCCAATGAGTACCTGGAGAACGCTCTTAAACTGAGAACAGGTGAAGAGAACACCAGCTAGCACAGCTAACTTAATCTCTGAATATAAACCATGGTTAGATTGAATTTACCAATGTTGGCAATACTTTTACAAAAGACACATTGGATATAAAAATATGAAATGCTTTTCTTCCACAAAAAATGTCACAGTTAAACATTTAATTAGTTAATTAATGATTGATGTACTTTTCCTTTCATTTACAAAGGTCATAGTAAGAAAGATCAGGCATATAATCTGCCACGTAGCTGCCTGCGGAACTATTTCTCTCCTCGCTGGTGCTTTGTGTTTGAGAGGCCAGCCAGCGGAGACAAAATGAGACGTATGGAGGAGCTGACCGACGCTGACCTGGAGCCTGCCTTTGTGGAGCAAGCCAAGGAGTTCTGTGACCACGTCTTCAATGAGGCCAAGACCAAGACCCTGAAACAGGGCCTGAAAGTTACCGGCAGACGTGAGTATTACAACACTGATATTGAGGATGGGGAAAGCAGTTATGAAAGTGGGTCATGATGTTTGATGTTACAACTAAACTACTGCTGCTACTATTACCACTTCCTCTATTATTATAATTACTTCAAGTACCATGACCAGTACAACTAACAACACCATTAGTACTTAAATTACTACTAATTCTACTACTTACTTTACTTCTATACAAGCACCACTGACCACCACAGTACTTCCACCATCACTACCACATCTACCAGATATGCTGATTTCCTGCCCTCTCCTGCAGTGCTGGGGAACCTGGCAGAGACGTATGTGTCTGCCATCCGGAGTGGGCAGATCCCCTGCCTGGACAATGCTGTGTTGGCGCTGGCCCAAATTGAGAACTCCGGTGCCATCGAGAGGGCCAGGGCCAAATACCAGAAGGGCATGGCTGACTGGGTGGCCTTCCCCACAGAGACCCAAGAGGAGCTGTCTGAAGTGCATGCAGTCATGGAGAAGGAGGCTGTGGCCATATTCATCAACAACTCCTTCAAAGACGAGGACCAGAAGTACCAGTTGGAGCTCATGGTATGAGAATGTAGATTCGATATTCAATGAGTCAATATTCAATTCAGTGATGTATGGATTTACAAGATGAGGATAATCTGTCATTTGGGTAAGCTACCCCTTTATGCTACATTTGCATGTACATTTTAGTCCTTTAGCAGACTCACTTATCCAGAGCAACTTACAGCAGCAATTAGGGGTAAGTGCCTTACTCAAGGGCACATTGACAGATTATTCACCATTTATTACCTCAACTGAACCAAAACATTCTGGTTTGTTCTGGTACATTCTGAACCAACCTCTTCCTATAGAAAGTGGTTCAAGAGGAGTATGAGAAGATCTGTGAGAGGAACTACAAGGAGTCCCAGAAGGCATGCGAGTCCAAAATCCAATGCATCTTTGCCCCCCTGGAGGAGAAAATAAGGGATGGCTCCTACATGACCCCTGGAGGATACAAAGAGTACTGCAATGACCTGAAACTGGCCACCAGCGAATACAGATCTGAGGGAGGCAGAGGAGTGAAGGTATGTTGGGGAGGTGGTGCTATTTTAGGATATTATGTAATTATCATGTTTTGTGGATGCTGGTCAAAAGAGTTATGAATACACTGATGTGATGTTGGAAGTTAAATATTTTGTGTGGTGGTTCCAGGCTGAAGAGGTACTGAAGGAGTACTTGGGAAGGAAGGCCAGCATTGGTGAGGCCATCCTGTCAGCAGACCAGTCCCTCACTGAAGCTGAGCAGAGAGCAGAAGGTGATATAGGTCACCATGAATATGCTCTCCATGACCTGGTAACAACATTCTAATGACTTCCAAATGGAGGCTTACCTCTCGTTCTCTTTGATATTTATCTCACTCACTCTCTCACACATACCCTGTCTACCTTTCTCTGCAGCGGAGCAAGCAAAAAGGGAGGCATCTGAGCGGGAGAATCGAGCCATGGAGGAGCAGCTGGTTGTCCAGGAGAGGTTGAGAGCGGACCAGCAAAGGACATATGAGGAGAATGTGAACCAGCTGATGGAGAGGATGGAGAGAGACAGTAGAAATGCCATAGCAGAGCACGATAGAGTTCTGCAGGCCAGACTCAAGGTAGGAATAAAAAACAAAAACATTGAAGTACACTTTAAAACTACAGTAACTCTAGCGGTAAGATTAACTGTGTGTATGTGTTTTGTTTTAATGACACAGTCCGTGATGTGTAAAAACAAACCTTGTAATTTCAGGAGCAGAATGACCTTCTCCGGCAAGGGTTTGATGACAGAGCACACCAAATGCAAAGAGAGATAGATGCCCTTAAGGGTGCGAAGGCACAAGAGGAAGAGAAAAAACCCTCATTTATGAGCACAGCTCTGGATACTGTTGGGACTGCAGCTGCCTTGTTCCTTCCAGGAATAATTCCCAAAGTAGGAGGAATGGTTGTGAAATGGCTGTCTAAGTTGTTCTGATGTAGGTTCCCGAGGAGGATGATGAGCTATTATTCTTATAGACGTGGATTGATTGAATCTGTATTTATTGATAGTTGATTCATGGATTTAGGTTTAGCACTCAGTTAAGGTTTTAGTTTGTTTTTTAATAAATATTTTGAATGCCTAATTATGATAAACTAATGCTTTTAGAAAACACACTTAAAAATGGTTTTGCACAGGTGTTTTTTTAATGTTACTATTACCAAATAGGCCTAATTTTTAACACTGATGTTTATATGCACACCAATATCCCGTTATTATTCGGGATACTCAAGTATTCTATTCTTGAGTTGACTCATATAAACGTCATATCCCATTTACAATAACCCGAAAAATCTTGCTCATTGAATGATTAAAGGTTTCTAATTGCGTGATGAACTGAATCAAGTAATTATTAACCTGGGGCACCATGGGAAAATTTGTTTTATTGAGTTTCTATTTCCCAAATTAACTCAAAGAATATCAGAATATCGATTTTACAACAGCCGCTAATTAATTGGTTACCTCTACAGTCTCGTTCTGAATGTCGCATAATCCGGGAATCTGCACGGACCCTGGTCTCACCAATGAGTTCGTACCACACCAATCTGCACGGACCCTGGTCTCACCAATGAGTTCGTACCACACCAATCTGCACGGACCCTGGTCTCACCAATGAGTTCGTACCACACCAATCTTAGTTTAGTATTTATTTACTAGAAAGCTAAAATGATGATAAAAGATATACATACACAAAAACACATTCTAGGCTATTGATTAGAACTTAGTATAATGGGCCAACACACTATGGCGCGTGTTACCCAAAATGGGGATTTAAAAGAGAAAGTACACGAGAGAAATATACATTTGGGTGAATTTGTCAGCTATGCTTATTCTAACCCGAGCCTTGCCCCAAACTGCCGTTCTTATGGGTCAGAATATAATGATGTAATTAAGTGGGGAACGTCTCTGTGGATTCACGGTCTCTGGACTGTTCAGGCTGCTCAATGACGCACTTCTCCGGCGCAACTCTTTGGTGTTCCTCACGATGTCAGTGTCCTTTTGGCTTAGGAGTCTGTTCCCTCGCCCTTGCTCTGGAAGGGCTCTTCTGAGGACAGACAGCTCTGTAGCTCAGAGCTCACAGCGTAGGAATGAAACAGTGTAGATACCACGATTCGATGGGGAGTGGAGGCTAGGTGGTTCGACTTGAATTCACCCGCTTAGACACAGCTACTCATCCGTAGCTTGGGTAGAAAAATATTTCTTTGTCTTCAAACTTGTGTTGCGTTTTGGGTTCGTTGACTTTTTAGACCTCGGCTGCAGCTTGGGTCACTTAGTCTTGTCATGATGTTGGCCTGGGGGTAGGTTTATGACAGTCATAAATACCTCTTCCCCCCCCCTTTTTGCTCTCTCTACCCTACTGATGTTACATTTGCAAAACCCTTGGTTAACATAGATTCTGGGAACATCAGAAGGTGGGGGGAAATTAACTATATTCTGGTAATCTGACCAATTGAACATATGCGATGGTACTTAATGAATATGATGTCAGTTCGGTTGTCATCTGACACATTCTCATCAATGATAAGATTACATCAGAGTTATCGGATTCACATGGAATTGTTGTTCAATTTAAATGTTTGAATATGAAATTATTTGTGATGGGATGAAATGTGATTTTAGCTTCTAAAATGTGAGATTTGGGTTTTCATAAGGTTAGGGCTCTGCTCAATCAGTGACCCGCCCCTGCGAAGGAACATGGGCTAAACTTGTCAAGCACGCCCTCCTCTCCCTTTATATAGAAAGACTTGACGACAATATAACCCCCTGTTCCGAGGATGTGAGGACGACGGTCCGATGTCAGAATGGTTCAGATAATAACTACAGAACTAAGCCAACATCAGCATGAGCTTTGGTTGTGAATGGTATGAACTTTGAACTCTTATTCACTACAGAAGTGATACCTCCTAGCCGTTGAATTAGCAACAGCAGCTGCAAACGCAGGTTAGGAAGGAACAGACTGAGTATCCCGTCTACCACACGACGTTACAACGTATTCAATTTACTAGCAGAGACATTCTTCAAAGGACTCGGTTGGGCAACATGGCCTTCCATCTACCACCAACCTACCGAAGCGCAGCTCAGAGTAAATATTTATTGCATTTTCCTTTTCCAAATGGGCGGTAATTTAGAATGCATAAAATAATGTATTTATGATAGCACAGCTTCTCCCTGTGTCCCTCAGTCTTCCCGCTCTTTCACTCAAACCCAGCCCCTTTTCTTTTGTGTAACCTGCTGTCATATCTGTTCCGCCCGCTAGGGATGTTTTCCTTTATGACATAATTTGTAATCATGTGTATGTGTAATTCTGTGTGATTAGTTAGGTATTTAGTAAATAAATAATTAAACCCAATTTTGTATTGCTGATTCAACTTGTTAGCCAGGGTTCGTGCAGATAACCAAGAATGTATAACTTTCAGATGAGACTGAATTAAGATGACAATTAATATTGACTGCTATTGATGTAAAATATTACTAGGTCTTTAAGAGTTTATTCAGAAGATAACAGCTCTATAAATATTATTTTGTGGTGCCCTGACTCTCTAGTTAATTACATTTACATGATTAGCTCAATCAGGTAATATTAATTACGGAGTAATTATTTTATAGAATAGCATGTCATATCACTTAATCTGGCATAGCCAAAGACACGACAGTCTTATCTATAAATTCTTCACTCACAGGTTTTATACCCTCGGGTCAGAAGTGGGCGTAACCGCCTTTAGGGCAATTCTCTGGACGTACCAAGTTAAAAAGCAAGGTCTAGATTTTACTCAAATCCAATTTTAGACAACTGACTTGATTCCATCTCTCACAGTTGAAGTGTACCTATGATAAATTACAGACCTCTACATGCTTTGTAAGTAGGAAAGCCTGCAAAATCAGCAGTGTGTCAAATACTTGTTCTCCCCACTGTATGTAAAAGGTCTTGGCTAAATGACTCTATCATGGCATTGTCTCTAATGTCATGTCTAGGGTGATCCTACTTGCAGGTGGGTAGTTAAGGCACTTGGAAAAACTTGGCCCCTGAAGGCCAAAGCTTACATTGGGCACATTACTGGATCGACCTAGCGAGTTCGGGAGAGGAGGCTGGGACTGGGCCCCCTAAGGGGCTTTCAGGATCTATTGCCAACTTTCCAAAAATCAGGATCGCTTCCTTCCCACGGGTGATCCTTGTATAAGACCTCATTAGGTCTTCCATTGCACGTGTGCGCCTGTGTACGTTGTAGGTGCACACGCCAAGGGAAATAAGACCAAGGATCATGGTAACAGTCAATACTGTCCGGCACCGTCCAAGAGCGGGCGACAGACCAATCTTTTGGTCTGTAGTCAGTCGGGTCAACTAAAAGTGCCCCATCCAGTACGCTAAGATCAACAGTCATGGGTCCCTCGTACTGGATTTGGTTTTGAATGGCTTGTGGTAACTCAAGGGAACGTTTAGCAAAAGCGTCCGGCATTTCAATCTCTGTGTCTATCCTGTCGTCGGGACGTTGGTATAGAGCGAGGTAGTCTGTGAATAATCGCCCTCTCTGGTACCTTAACAAAAACAGTCTGGTTGGGGAGGTTCAATTGGGTGATGGAGTCATGGCATTCGTAAGTCATAGTGGCGGACGTGAACGGTGTTGACCAACCATCGGTTCCCTACCACCTCCACTTGTGTGGTGGTGGCCCCATCCCTGGCTGTTAGTTTGGCTCTATAGCGTTCTTCGCTGGTGATAGCTTTAATACCACAAAGATCCCTGACAAACGGTTTGCTAGGACAGAGGTAGTGGACATCTTTGGTTAGAGTACACATTAACAGGTTAGGGGTGAGAGAGAAATCTGGGTTGTTTTCCTGGTAAGCTACAACTGGGGGCGTGGCAATCTTTACATGGGTACTATCGCGCCAAAATCCAGCATTGAGAACTGTTTTCAATCTATAGATATTCTCCAGTTCAACAACCGGCAGCGTCAGTAGAAATCCCACTTCATTACGATCAAGATCAACGTGTATTGGGATGGCCGGACTCCAGACCAAATGTGACTGTAATGGCCTTATCGTGGTTGAAGTAGCTGAGGTCAATATGTTGTGCACCATTGAGAGGGGCACTAGATATGAGGGGATTCTATTCATGGCCAAGTAGTCCATAGAAGAGCTAACTTCACGGAGAAAATCCTCCAGTAACAATCAAACCAATTGGACATGGGCATAGTCATGGTTCATGACCTCTGCTAGCTTTCCTACAGACAGGATAGTTTTGTTCAGGAGAGTAGCGTGTGTGTTGACCACCAGAATAGTGTCCTGGAGAGACTTTCCCACATGTTGCAACCTGAGGGCCTGTGCCTTAATCTGCTGCTGGATAAGTGGCATCTCTTCAGTAATCTCCCTAACATTCCTCTTGACTGTGGCTAGACTGACTGCGTTGACGGCAGTGGTACCTAGGGCAAATAGTCACCCTACAGCTGCCCCTATCGATAGTAGCGCCGACAAATCGTTAATCTCGCCTGGGCTCGGCTAGTTCTGACTGGGTTACTGTGAACTTTTGGAGTTGAGCCAACATATGGGCAGTGTCTAGCTGGGTGTGCTTAATTGCCTGGCTGGTCCAGTCAGCCCCGGTCCAAATCAAATGCGCCGCAGGTGGAATGTGTTGGCGGTACACATTCTCTGCATCTAGGCGGACATACACCCTCAGCGTGTGTACTCTGCAGTTGGTTATGAGGAGTCCTGGGTCGGGGCGGAGAACGATTCCCGTAGGGGGTCCGTTCGTGATTACGCCTGCTGGGTTGGTTTTGACCACCAGGTGATTTGGATGCCATTCGCACCAGGTCGAAAGACGAGGCATGTTGGTTTGGCCACGCCAAAGACCAAAGAACTTAGTGTATGGTGTCGAGTTTAACACCCAATATTACCAAAATGTCCAATCCCACATTGACTGTATGTGGGAGGTCCGCGACAACCAGTAGGTAGTGAGATACTTCCTTGGTTCCAATGCGGATCGATAGCGCACACACCCCTATTGCGGTGAGCGTCGTCTGGGGAGTCGTTCCCAGTGGAAATCTAAACGTTTTCGGGACAAGGGGGTGGCAGTTAGCCATTTTCGAAATTTCGTTGAACATTTCCAAACTGATTGCGGATTTTCTGACCAGGTTGCCAGTCTGGCATCCTCAACCATAGTGCCGTTTAGGCACACGGCCCTTACCAGAGGAGGGCGGTAAGTGTCGGCTGGTGAGTCACCCAAGCCACACAGGAAAACCTCATGTTCGGTTAAGTTCCGAGTTGAACTCACCTTGACATTTGCCACCAATGGCGTGCTCATGGCCCAGTTGACCGGGTTTGTGTCAGATGCTGACGTCGAACCCACGTCGTTGCACAATGCGGTGAAGTCAACGGAGTTGGCATAGGTATGTGACCAGATTTGATTGGTTTTCCAATCCATTAGTGGTACCAAACGGTCAATTAAATCGATCCCAATCAGCATCCGTTCAATTTCGATGCTAGTCACATACACGGGGTGGATCAGTGACACGCTTTCGAAGTTGAGTTTAAGTAGGAGACGTTTGGTTAGGGGCGAGGTAGCTTGAGTGATGCCTCGAAGATTCGTATCGCACTGTTCCGTTTTCAACCAACGTTTTGCAGGGTCCACTGCCCTTTTTAGTTCATCCAGCAAGGTTTCGGATATGAGGGAAATTGTCGAACCCGAATCTATCAGATTGTGACAGGTCAAACAGTCCTCCAGGACTGTTCTAAGGTATGGCCTGTTCGAGTTGTTTTTTCTCGTCATATCCCCAACAAACCGGAGTGGGTTGGGAAAACGGAGCGGTTTGTAATCTGTGTCGATTTCCAAGACAGATAAGTCACCTACGTGATCCAGTGGGTCCTCTATCGGAATGGGAGAGGAATCATCTGTTGCAAAGCTGCTTATCTTGTGCATCTCCACATACGTATCCAAGTCTGTAGACAAAACCTGCGGGCTTGTGTCCAGAACAAGCGGTTCCTGGACAGGGATTTGAGTGGGGGCGGGGGTAATGGAAATGTTTGCGTCTTCTCGAATTGCATGAGTTTCGGAGGACTTGGTTTCCAACGATATTACGCCTAGTCCTGGTGACTTATGCTTGTCCTCTTTCTCAGATTTGTTACGATGCAGTACATCTCTTATCAGAGCCTCTAGATCATTTCGGTTAGCGTTTAGATCATTGTTGAACACTTTGTTTCCCTTGTTACACTTGTTACCCTTAGGTCCTGACCCTTTGTGCAGGGACATATTGGCTAGGTTGATCTCTACGAGACCTGTTAGATTGGGGACGTTCATCGTAGCTATTGTTACGGCGGTGGTTGTCGGGGTGGTGGTTACTTGGTAGCCACGCCCGTTGATCGTCATCTTTTACCGCACATGTCCCCGATGCAGCACCTTCTAATTCGAGTGATGCTTCCCGCCTAAGCTCGAAAGTCGAGGTGTCCGGGATCTTAGCCTGGCTTGCTTTTGATGCTTCGAAAGCGGTGCTTGCAAATTCTCGGAGTGTCGAGATTGGCAACCCAACGTGGGCAGTAGGGCCCAAGTAGTTAATGAAGTTGGGAGACATGTTTGACAGGAACAGTTGTTTAAATGGTAATAGATCTTCCATTCCGGTTTCAGTGAGCATGCCAAAGTAAGCTGAACGAAGCCGGTGATAGTAGGCTTGTGGATGTTAATTTCGAGCTTGTCTGATATTGTTAGCCAACGAGCTATCGTGTTTGTGAGTCGCAGAACCACTGAATTCTATTTTCAAAACCGTGGCAAGTTTAGCATTGTCGTTTTGCACGTGTTGCTCTTGTAGACGGATGAAAATTGTCACGTGTCTGTTGGACGTTCGCTTCAAAAGGTAGAGCCTGTCTGCATTCGTAGCATTTGGGTAGCCATCCAAGGCGTCCTCTATGCCTGCTAAGAATGTCTGTGTCGTTTGGCTTTCCTGGAACGGGGTCAAAGAAGCAGAAGTTTTGGACGATTTTGTCAAGGCGATCCCCGCCAAGTGCGCGGGGAGCATCTGCACTCTCCCGTGGGGAATTGTAGGCCGAAAGGCCAAGAGGAAAAGTCAGGCTGTGGTTGTGTTGGCGAGGAGGCCCCAATTCACTGTGGGCCAAATGGCCAAGAGAAAGAGGCTGAAATCTCCTACATTCCTTCGGTCTCTGAGCTCCGGATGTGAGCTAGGTTGCTTGGTTTGTTTGTCCCGCGATAGCGCGTGACTGTTCAGGAGTTCCTCCAGATGATACCTAAGGGTGGTGTTCTGCTGCATCGCAGAGTCCACCTGGGAGTTGAGGGTGTTTATTTTAGACACGTAGGTGTCGCCCTTGCTCCGCTCGGCCTCATACTTATCTGTCATGGTTTGCAGTGAGAGGTCTCGAGTGTAGAGTGAGAGATCCAGTGATGCGATGTCCTCCTTTTGTTTAGAGGTCACCTTTTCCAACTTTCTCACCTGGTCTTTCTCATCCTTCATTAAATCAGTGACTTCAATGAGTTCTGCTGTTTTGTCCTCCAACTTATTCGTCTTTGGTCTGCAGCTTTTGGAATAGAGCATTATTGCTTTGAGTGGTTTCATTCACAACCATTTGCAGGGCATCAAGTTGCTTGCCCCGGTTTCTAGCTAGCTCGTCAGATTCATCTAGTTTTGCGTGGACTTCATCGTATTTAGTTTTGGCTAAAACGAGTTGTTCCTTTAGAATACGGACTTGGTCAAGAGTTTGTTCGCGTTCTTTGTTATAAGTTTTAGACAGTTCTTCCAATTTATCTGTCCTCACACACAGTTCCTCGGCTAGCAGTAGCTTATCCTTTTCGGCTTTCGACACCAGCTTCCTGGTTCTCTCCACCTGTGCCTTGAACTTCCCAGCTTCCTGCTCGTGCCTCTGCTGGGCACTGAGGTACTGGTGCACTGTCCATCTCTGCTGGTGGGCATAGTTGAGATCTAAACTGGAGAGAACCTTTACCAGGCTTCCGCCTGATGGTCTATTTTGAAGAGCATCTGTTGCAATGTCTGCATTTTTCTCGCTTATGGCACTGAAATCTAACATTTCCAGCCCCTCGGCATAGATAGGATTTGCATCGATGCTTAGGTCAGCGATCAATCTTTCCGTGGGTGAAGGTCCACTGATTAGAGGGGAAATGGGTGGAAACCCATTTGATGGATTGCTCATTGTTATGATTATCAGTTATTTCAATTTATGTCATGTTTGGGTTTTTGAGTTGGAGGCTGGTAACACGATTTAACTCAGTTTGTAAATGTCATTGAATCATCAGGACTGGGTCAGTAATGTGAGTTGGTTATTACTGAACTTACCAAAACAGATTTAATTGATTTTAATGATAAATCTAACCTGCATAGGCTATTTGGGAATTTTAACCTTAATTCACCTGAAAGAGTTGCTATCTCTAAGTTAACGTTGAAAAGTTTAACTATGTCTCATTGGTTAGAACACATTAGTTTGCGTATTATTCCAATAATCAACCTGGAAATGTAGTGTAGCAATTTAATGTATGTATTAAATTGAATGAGCCAATGATATCCCATCATTTGAGACTGGTTAGATACAGTGCCTTGCGAAAGTATTCGGCCCCCTTAAACTTTGCGACCTTTTGCCACATTTCAGGCTTCAAACATAAAGATATAAAACTGTATTTTTTTGTGAAGAATCAACAACAAGTGGGACACAATCATGAAGTGGAACGACATTTATTGGATATTTCAAACTTTTTTAACAAATCAAAAACTGAAAAATTGGGCGTGCAAAATTATTCAGACCCTTTACTTTCAGTGCAGCAAACTCTCTCCAGAAGTTCAGTGAGGATCTCTGAATGATCCAATGTTGACCTAAATGACTAATGATGATAAATACAATCCACCTGTGTGTAATCAAGTCTCCGTATAAATGCACCTGCACTGTGATAGTCTCAGAGGTCCGTTAAAAGCGCAGAGAGCATCATGAAGAACAAGGAACACACCAGGCAGGTCCGAGATACTGTTGTGAAGAAGTTTAAAGCCGGATTTGGATACAAAAAGATTTCCCAAGCTTTAAACATCCCAAGGAGCACTACGATAATATTGAAATGGAAGGAGTATCAGACCACTGCAAATCTACCAAGACCTGGCCGTCCCTCTAAACTTTCAGCTCATACAAGGAGAAGACTGATCAGAGATGCAGCCAAGAGGCCCATGATCACTCTGGATGAACTGCAGAGATCTACAGCTGAGGTGGGAGACTCTGTCCATAGGACAACAATCAGTCGTATATTGCAGAAATCTGGCCTTTATGGAAGAGTGGCAAGAAGAAAGCCATTTCTTAAAGATATGCATAAAAAGTGTTGTTTAAAGTTTGCCACAAGCCACCTAGGAGACACACCAAACATGTGGTAGAAGGTGCTCTGGTCAGATGAAAACAAAATTGAACTTTTTGGCAACAATGCAAAACATTATGTTTGGTGTAAAAGCAACACAGCTCATCACCCTGAACACACCATACCCACTGTCAAACATGGTGGTGGCTGCATCATGGTTTGGGCCTGCTTTTCTTCAGCAGGGACAGGGAAGATGGTTAAAATTGATGGGAAGATGGATGGAGCCAAATACAGGACCATTCTGGGAGAGAACCTGATGGCGTCTGCATAAGACCTGAGACTGGGACGGAGATTTGTCTTCTAACAAGACAATGATCCAAAACAAGCAAAATCTACAATGGAATGTTTTTTGACCTTTATTTTACTATGCAAGTCAGTTAAGAACAAATTCTTATTTTCAATGACGGCCTAGGAACAGTGGGTTAACTGCCTGTTCAGGGGCAGAACGACAGATTTGTACCTTGTCAGCTCGGGGATTTGAACTTGCAACCTTTCGGTTACAAGTCCAATGCTCTAACCACTAGGCTACCCTGCCGCCCCTAAAATAAACATATCCAGGTGTTAGAATGGCCAAGTCAAAGTCCAGACCTGAATCCAATCGAGAATCTGTGGAAAGAACTGAAAACTGCTGCTCACAAATGCTCTCCATCCAACCTCACTGAGCTCGAGCTGTTTGGCAAGGAGGAATGGGAAAAAATGTCAGTCTCTCGATGTGCAAAACTGATAGAGGCATACCCCAAGCGACTTACAGCTGTAATCACAGCAAAAGGTGGCGCTACAAAGTATTAACTTAAGGGGGCTGAATAATTTTGCACGCCCAATTTTTCCGTTTTTGATTTGTTAAATTTTGAAATATCCAATAAATGTCGTTCCACTTCATGATTGTGTCCCACTTGTTGTTGATTCTTCACAAAAAAATGCAGTTTTATATCTTTATGTTTGAAGCCTGAAATGTGGCAAAAGGTCGCAAAGTTCAAGGGGGCCGAATACTTTCGCAAGGCACTGTATCGTACAGCATAACCTGAATTATTTAAAAAATAATTACTGGTGATTCTTCAACACCGGAGGTCACTGTTAACATAAGCTAAAATCGACCAGGTAGCAGTGAAGGTAGAATTTCACAATGCCGTTAAAAGGTCTCCCTAAACACCATTAAGCTGGTAAAACAGATTTAATATATTAATCAATTTGAATGATTAGTCAACCCCGTATAGGCTCCAGGAATTAGCTTTAATTCACCTGAAAGAGTTGCTCTCTCTAAGTTAATGTGGAACAGTTTAACCATGTCTCATTGGTTAGAATACATTAGTTTGTGTATTATTCCAATAACCAACCTGGAAAGGTAGTGTATCAATTTAATGTATGTATAAAATTGAAAGACCAGCTGAGACTGGTTTGATATCCTACAGCGTAACCTGAATTATTTCACGAAAAATGACTGGCGATTTGTCGCCAGAGGTTACTGATAGCGCAAGCTGAGATCTCACAGTATTCCCGCCTGGCAAGGGAATTCACTAAGAACAAAGGGAAAAACAAAAATGGCTGCTCCCCTTTGTTAGCTTAGCATCCGGCGCAATGCTTTCTTGCGCGGGGTTTCCACCTCGCCGCACAAGGGAAGTTCCCTCCAAGTTCCCTCCAACAAAGGAACGGGTTTGCTTGGTGACGTCTCACGTTCAACCCTTATACTCTTCACGTTACCTAACGCGAGAGGTAGAGAGGCAATGACCTCGCTTCGGTCAAACGAACGAATATATCTACTCCAATTTCCGTAATGGCTGGCTCATATGTCCTCTGCTCTAGGAATTGCTTATGACCGAGTCAGGTCGCTCCTGAAAGCGATCGACAGAAATAACACTAAGTTGGGCCCAACTAGTATTATTCTCAGAATGCCTGCATTGGCTGGTACCTATGCCCTAGCTCGTAGCATTCAGTAGACCCCCCCCCCCCTTGGCTTTCGTCAGAAATACCACAGGGGTGGTTCTCTCCCGACCAGTATCTGGGTGAAATTGAACGTCACACACATACGCTTCTCTCCCGCACTAGTCCTGCCTATAGATATTAATGGTATATATGTATCTTGCATCACAATTGGTATGAAATTAATCCAACAGCGTGTCCTAGTCCTATATTAGATTCCTCACCAGGGGGTGCCAATATGTTGTGACGTTGTATTAGTTAATGTGACGACTGTTGCTCATCGAATGATTAAAGGTTTCTAATTGCGTGATTAACTGAATCAAGCAATAATTAACTCATTAACCTGGGGCACCATGGGAAATTAGTTCTATTGAGTTTCTATTTCCCAAATTAACTCAAAGAATATCGATTTTTACAACAGCCGCTAATTAATCGTTTACCTCTACAGTCTCGTTCTGAACATCGCATAATCCGGGAATCTGCACGGACCCTGGTCTCACCAATGAGTTCGTACCACACCAATCTTAGTTTAGTATTTATTTACTAGAAAGCTAAAATGATAAAAGATATACATACACAAAAACACATTCTAGGCTATTGATTAGAACTTAGTATAACGGGCCAACACACTATGGCGCGTGTTACCCAAAATGGGTATTTAAAAGAGAGAGAAAAAGAGAAAGTACACAAGAGAAATATACATTTGGGTGAATTTGTCAGCTATGCTTATTCAGGCAAAGGTCAGTAATCCAGAAAGGTGGAACAGGACGGCAAGCAGGCTCAGGGTCAGGGCTGACAGAATGGTCAACACCGGGAAAACTAGGAAACAGGAACAATCGAGAGACAGGAGCAGAGGGGAAAACACTGGTAGGCTTGACGAAACAAAACACACTGGCAACAGACAAACAGAGGAAACAGGTATAAATACACAGGGGATAATGGAAAAGATGGGCGACACCTGGAGGGGGGTGGAGACCATCACAAAGACAGGTGAAACAGATCAGGGTGTGACACACTGACTAAGTTGTTCTGGATAGGAGCATCTGCTAAATGACAAATGTAAATGTAAAAATGAACACTTGCAAAGCACATTGCTTGGTGTTATTTTAATTACCTCTGTGTATTACAATACTAACGTGCTGTGTGCTTTGCAAATGTTCATTTTTAACATTTACATTTTGGTCATTTAGCAGATGCTCTTGTCCAGAGTGACTTAAGTCAGTGCATTCCTCTGAAGTTGATAAAATATCACATTCAATCAGAATCATACCCGATCATAGCAAGTAAAATGTTTCTGTAACCATTACTGGGAATGTTGTTGTAGTTAAGGAAACATTGGTCTTCATAATATCCTCTATTTGAACCACAACTTTTGGATGCATCTTTGCTCATCTCTGTCTAGTGCAAAGTGTGTTACTGTAATTTTCACAGTAACTTGCCACGAGCTTCCTGTAATTTACAGGAAAATTCAGAGCAATGACAGTACAATACTGTACAATTAGCATACTATACTGTAAGAAAGGAAATGCTACTGTAATCATGTTAGTATTTTACTGTAATTACATGGGATTGTGCAAGCATGTTGTTTGCTAGGTATTTGTATATATATTTATGAATATTTGTGTTTTATATCACTGCACTTCTAGAGGCCTAAACAAAGGCTTCCAAACTGGCTGTGATTACAGGATGCTGCAATAAATATACAGAAAAACATACTTTATTGGTAGATTGTATGGTAGTAATAATACAGCAATTGCTAACAGTGTATATATAATTTTATATTACGGCATGCCAATTAATATTTGGTGTTTTATATCACGTGTGCTTGTAGAGGCCTTAAAAAAGGCTTCTAAACTGGCAGTGACTACAGGGTGAAACAGATCAAAAGGACATGGCTAAACACTCAACCATTAAAGGTTTGAGACTTGCTGCCACTCTGATCTGTCCTCTATATACACTGAACAAAAATAGAAGCAGCATAAAACAATTTCAACGATTTTACTGAATTACAGTTCATATGAGGAAATCAGCCCATTGTAATAAATGCATTAGGCCCTAGTCTATGGATTTCACAGGACTGGGAACACAGATATGCAACTGTTGGTCACAGATACCTTTAAAAAAAGGTAGGGGGCGTGGATCAGAAAACCAGTCAGTATCTGGTGTGACCACAATTTGCCTCATGCAGCACAACATATCTCCTTTGCGTATAGTTGATCAGGCTGTTGATTGTGGCCTGTGGAATGCTTTCCCACTACTCTTCAATTGCTGTGTTAAGTTGCTGGATATTGGCGGGAACTGGAACACGCTGTCATACACATCAATCCAGAGCATTCCAAACATGCTCAATGGGTGACATGTCTGGTGAGTATTCAAGCCATGGAAGAACTGGAACATTTTCAGCATACAGGAATTGTGTACAGATCCTTGTGACATGGGGTTGTGCATTATCCAGTCCAGAACCCAATTGACAGGGCGGGGTTGAGACCCAGGGCCTCCAGCTTAATGACGAGCTTGGAGGGTACTATGGTGTTGAATGCTGAGCTGTAGTCAATGAACAGGATTCTTACATGGGTATTCCTCTTATCCAGATGGGATAGGGCAGTGTGCAGTGTGATGGTAAATGCAACGTCTGTGGATCCATTGGGGCGTTAAGCAAATTGAAGTGGGTCTAGGGTGGCAGGTAAGGTAGAGGTGATGTGATCCTTGACTAGTCTCTCAAAGCACTTCATGATGACAGAGGTGAGTGCTACGGGACGATCGTCATTAAGTTCAGTTACCTTTGCCTTCTTGGGTACAGGAACAATTGTGGCCATCTTGAAGCATGTGGGGACAGCAGTCTGGGATATGGAGTGATTGAATATGTCCGTATGCTCCGAGGACGCGGCTAGGGCTAACAGCCTTGCGAAGGTTAACACTTTTAAATGTCTTGGTCATGTCAGCCACGGTGAAGGAAAGGGGGGCCCGCTGTCCTTGTTAGGGGGCCACGTCGGTATTATCCTCAAAGCGGGCAAAGAAGGTGTTTAGTTTGTCTGGAAGCAGTACGTTGGTGTCCGTGACGTGGCTGGTTTTCGTTTTGCAGTCCGTAATTGCCTGTAGACCCTGACACATATGTCTCATGTCTGAGCCATTGAATTGCGACTCCACTTTGTCCCTATACCGAAATTTCTCTTGTTTGATTGCCTTGTGGAGGGAATAACTACACTGTTTATATTCGGCCATATTCCCAGTCCTCTTTCCATGGTTAAATGCGGTGGATCACGCTTTCAGGTTTGTGCTAATGCCGCCATCTATCCACGGTAGTTAAAGTAGGTTTTAATAGTCACAGTGGGTACAACATCTCCAATGCACTTCCTTATAAACCCACTCACCGAGTCAGTGTATCAATCGATGTTATTCTCGGAGGCTGCCCGGAACATTTCCCAGTCCGTGTGAACAAAACAATCTTGAAGCATGGATTCTGATTGGTCAGACCAGCGTTGAATGGTTCGAGTCACGGGTACATCCTGTTTGAAATACTACACATTCCTTTCTCATGTCCACCTGCACACTTCTCACATCTAGGAATCTCTATCCACACTGCTGCCACATGACCACACACCGAAATGCGTTCGGGACAAAATCTCTCACGTGATAACTGACACATCACTTGACTTTATCTGGTTAAGACTCTGCATCAAAACTCAGTAGTACAGACAGTGTCTTCTGTGTTTCAGCACTCTCTCCACCAGGCCTGCATCTCACCAAACGGTGGGCGTCACAGACACCGGCAACCTTCAACTTCAGTTGATTCTCCTTAACCCCACTCCAGTTATCACTAATTTCTTGTTAGGGAACTACTACCACATATAATTTCAATTGGTAGGGCAACAGGTATAGCCTCTTGCAAGGTACGTCTTAAAATCTGTTAATGAGCCACAACAATACCATGCACCACCCTTCTTTTGAAGCTTCCAGTCTGTTTTTCAAACTCATTCAGCATGACAGAGTGATCTCTAGCCTTGTCCTAGTCAACACTCACACCTGTGTTAACAAGAGAATCACTTACATGTCAGCTGGTCCTTTTGTGGCATGGCTGAAATGCTGTGGAATTTTTTTTGGGGGGGTTCAGTTAATTTCCATGGCAAAGAGTGACTTTGCAATTACTTGCAATTCATCTGATCATTCTTCATAAAATTCTGGAGTATATGTAAATTTCCATCATACAAACTGAGGCAGCAGACTTTGTGAAAATTCATATTTGTGTCATTCTCAAAACTTTTGTCCACGATGGTACAGCAATTTGTTACAGTAAGATAAGTGTTAGTACCTGGAGTGTCTGCCCAGCCAGGGTGCATTGAGGAGTAGTGTATTTCTTTATGCTGCGACCCACGTCTCTTTGTAAGTATGTCTGTTGTCCCTGTCAACAAAACACACAGCAAATATATTTCACAGAGAATATAACATTTTTTTACAGAATTATTTTGTGGTCCAAAGTGTTAACTGAGACAAAACGTTGTATCCTACAGTATGTCAGCACAGTCATGGGCTAGGTAATGCATTCACTCAGGGGTGATGAGTGGGAAGTAGAAATGAGTCATATCCTTATATTGTTCTAGGAGTTGGCTATAGTGCCGTCGAACGTCCGTTTTGCTTAATCTGTGGCTAAGAAACTAGCCCATAAGGTTCAGCTTCATTCAGGAAAGTGTGAATAAACGCCAGCAAACAGTTTTATTTGTAGAAGTAAAGATACCTGAATAGAAAATGACTCAAGTAAAAGTCACCCAGTAAAATCCTACAAGAGTAAAAGTATAAAAGTATTTGGTTTTAAATATACTTAAGTATTGAAAGTATGAATTATTTCAAATTCCTTTATATTAAGCAAACCAGATGACACCGTTTTATTTATGGATAGCCAGGGGCACTCTCCAACCCACAGACATAATTTACAAACAAAGCATGTGTTTTTCATGAGTCTGCCAGATCAGAGGCAGTAGGGATGACCTCTTGATAAGTGTGTGAATTAGACCATTTTCCTGTCCTGCTAAGCATTCCAAATGTAATGAGTACTTTTGGTTGTCAGGGAAAATGTATGGTGTAAAAAGTATATTATCTTTAGGAATGTAGTGAAGTAAAACTATAAATAGTAAAGTACATATACCCCAAAAAACTACTTAGGTAGTACTTTCAAGTATTTTTACATCACTGCGTATACGCTAGTAGGAGTCAGGAAGCAGGTGCAGAAGATGAGTTTAATCATGAGAATGAGCAGATAAAGACAACCAATACTGCCTGAAGACTGATGCTACTGATGGCAAAAGAAAGGGGAAGTAATCAAAGTAATAATGAAGTCCAGGTGTGCATAACGATGGGGAGAAGGTGTGCGTAATGATGGTTGCCATTGTGTGCTTAATGTGGGTTGCCAATACCGGTGGTTGGTAGACCAGCGACCAGCGACTTTGAGCGCTGGAGAGAGGGAATGGGTGTAGGAGTGACATGGGTTTAAGGGAGAGAGCGATTAAAGAGAGTTACGTTATTCTGGAAGTTTCTTCCTGTGGCTGCTTACACTGTAAGTCCAGTTTTACATCCAAATGAACATCAAAGACCAAAGTATATATTCTAGGACCTGAAGGAATAGCTACTGTAGAAATTGCCATCATAACATTTTCAGCAACCTGTTTGAATGAATTGTCACACTATAATTGTCACACTGCTATTACAAGTTGACTCGGTAAATAGGAGAAATGTTGGTGGGGCAACAGTTGATTGAATGCACTGCATTTTCCCAAGGGAACTTCAGGTGTGTCATTTGTTATACAGAAACACACAATACGTGAGAGAGAATCCATGGCCTAAGCAAAGGGGAGAAGAGGGAGAGAGTGTGTACCTTACCGAAGGAGAGTAGGACCTATTTGTTGTTGGCCAATAGCATCCTCTAAAAGGTGACCAGACCTACAGAATGTGAACACAATACCTATACTTTCCAGAGAGGTGTCAGTGAATGTCACAATGGAGATTTGGCAGAATTCCTGAGAAAGACAAGCTTTTATCCCAACCCCTCTGGAAAGGATTGGAGTTGCCACACCGGGCACCGGTGGAACAGTTGTTGTGGGGGGGGGGGGTTAAGTGCCCTGCTCAAGGGCACAAAAGCAAGCAATGGCATTGATACCAGTAACCCTCTGGTTGCCAGCTCACTTCTCACCAGATTTATTGTCTCAGACACAGGATTCAAACTTGCAAACTTCCAGTTTCTGGCTCGCTTCTCTAACCGCTATGCTACCTGCCTCCCTACAATAAAATAAAACTCTTGAGTACAGTTGTTAAGAGTCATTTCGGGGGCCGGACTGCAGTTTCTGTTTTAAGAGGCACTAGCTCCTCTGAACATACACCTTTGTGGGCTATTTCCCTCTTTGTGTCAATAACTAGAGCCAGTCAAACAGAATAATAAATTATATCCGAAATGTAGAGACGAACCTGTATTGACTGAATCAACCATTTACACTAAACTATTACAGAGGGCTATGCGTTGACCATGTGCACCTCTAAAATAAGGTGAGGATGTGGTGTTCGGCTCGTTAAAATCCTATAATAGTATTGGGTCATCTGGGTGTGTTGCCAGAGCGATTCGATCTAGGGCTCCAATGATAAAGCAGAATGAGTGCTGTCATGCCAATGGTACAGCATCATAAGAGACCTAATCCAGAGAAATAAGACAATATGTCACCCTTCACAACACAATATGTCTCAAAGGCATGGTTCACCTGGGGGGGAATTCCGACCCGAGTTAAGCGCATGAATGGAACATAATTCCCTTTTCATGCACTTCTCTCTATGCATATTCTGACCTTGAACTTAAAGTGATACTTCAGGATTTTGGGAATTAGACCTTTTATCTACTTCCCCAGAGTCAGATGAACTATGACAATTTGTGCTTTTAGACTTATAGGCAGACGGAATATGTCATTTATGTTTTTTTGTAATATCTAATAGATTCTTTCGATGCAGTTGTTCAGACACTAGTTCATCTGCTGGTGAATTAGGTGTTAATACAAGCACAATAACACAGAACTAATGGGCGAAAGGCCAAACAATAACTTTTAACTTTAATTTCCAAGGCTTTTCATTGATGTGACGATGTTCAGTATTTGGCCAATGTAATTTGTATTAGGCATGACATTTCTCGTGGGTCTTGTGCCTGCTTCAGGGTTGGTATCACTGGTAAGGATTTTAAGAATATTTTAAGATAAATACACAACGCAGAGGACTTAAGGTCAAGAGGGAATTAACGATCAACGGAAGTAGTTGTTTTTCTGTAATAGGGAACTAATGATTAATGGGTCAGAGACACGAGAGGAATTTCAGTCCGGGACTCATAGCGACATGTGGCAAGTTCTCATTGGTCCAAATTGTCTATACATTGAGCCTGAAATGGGATACTTGTTACTTGGCCATTGGCCCAGTTTTATGGCAAGGAATTCTAACTGGTCAACTACAGGCTAAGTTTGAGTTATAAATTACATCCTGTCACTTTGTTCTGTGGGGAGAATCACTAAGGATAGTGAAGAATGACCATCTACTTCCCAGCATAACAACTATGATTTGTTCTCTTTGAATAAACCTATTTTTCTCCCCCTGATTTTCTGTGGGGTCTGTGTTATTGAAGAATAACATCAACTGCTAGCAGGATGAATGTACCTAACCAAGTGAAGACTAATGATGAGGAAGAACATTGTGAGCAAACAACCTATGCAAGGAAGCGTTATGCTGTCAGGATAAGGTAAGACCCAGACCGTATCAAAGTAACAATGTTTATTGTTACACCAGGTAGGTCAAGTCAGGCAGGGGTCGAAAATCCAGAGTAGGAGCAAATGTTGCAGGAAGAGAAAAAGAAATGCAGGGAAAAGAGCTTACAGGATGAACGCTAATAGCTTTACAAACAAGATGAACTGGCAACAAAGACAGAACACCGGTATAAGTACACAGGGGATAATGGGTGACACCTGGGGGGGATGGAGACGAGCACAAAGACAGGTGAAACAAATCAGGGCGTGACAGAACTACCCCCTCCATGGACACCATCTGGTGTCCTACGTCCTACCGTCCTACTTGGGCACCAGGTGGTGGGGGCAGAGGCGTCCTACATGGGGGGGGGTTGGAAATAGGAGACAAGGGGTCGTCAAACATGGTTTTGACTCGACACAGAAAAGGTTGGAAAAAATACAGAGGGTACAGGGCAACAGAGGATGAACAGCAGAGGGGCTAATGATCTTGGGGGGGGGTTGTCTTGGCTGACAGATCAACATTCATTTGGTTTGCGCTGATAACTTTGAAGCAGTGTGCTGATGCGTTTACCACTTAATCAGAAGTATGCCATCAATGCTTTGTTTGATCACCAGCTTTTTCAAATTGTGTAATGCAAAATGTGAGATCCAACTGATTTCACTCTGGTTCCAGTGCTTTCTTCAATTCAAAGCTGCTTTCAAACACCGACCTCTACCGGACATCATCCTTACAAATATATTTAGGTTTTTGTACAAAACTTTTCTTCTGACTAGTTGCTTAGCAGGTAGAGTAGGGAGCTATTGACCATTCAGGGGTATGAAGTCAACTCCTGTTGAAAACACACTATTTAAATAATTGTTTAATGTGAATAGATAATACACACGTACCCTAAAAGGATCCGACCAGTACCATGTGAGTTCCTATGTGTACCTCGAAAGGTTCCTTATGTGTACTTCTGACCTTTTTGTACACCAGGGAACAACCATGTGCCCTAACCTTACCCTAATTTTGAGTGTGGATATATGTATTCTTGCCATTAAATCTGTGGCCAACCTCTATGATACCCACAGACCTGGTGGCAAAGCAGGAAATTCAGGTCATTAGCAACCAAAAGATTGTGAGTTCAACTCACAAGTGAGGTATCGTCTCAAGTAATCAGCAGCATACTGTCATTTTACAGCAATAACACTTTCATTCAGTTGTAAATAGTCAGTAACGTTGTTGTTTACCTTACTTTTACTGCAACCAGTAGCCTGTAGTGTAGCATTTCATGGCATAAAAGGAAAACATGGTGGAGAGGGAAAGGACACAGGATGGTTATTCACAACATTCACAGCAGTAAAGAACCCTTCCTGATATGCAAACAGAATGTACAATGGTTACACACATCACCCTCACCCCTGAGAAAGAACCCCTCAAGAAGCGTTTTATAAGAGTGTATGCTGGTCCAGCATGGTCTAACTCAGGGGTACTCAACAATTATTTGAGAAGGTCCAGTGGCACACATTTCCTACATGGCAAAAGTCCAAATGGATATCATCATTTATTGGCGCTGTGGTACAGCGTTGTAACAAACATAGTCGTCTATGACTTAGGAAACATGTTATAGAAAATGTTTCAAAGAATACTGGTAAATACATTAAATGAGACAAATGAGACCATTGTACATGGGCCTTGAATTATTAAATAATAGTTTTATAAAATAAAGTATGTTTTCTGGAGAATAAAGGAGTTGAATTTTTGTGGGCGAAATGCACATAAAGTCACTGTGGGCCATGCTATATTCACGTATAATTTAGTCTGGGCCTTGCCTTTGAATCCGGCGCCGACAGAGCTGGCCGCCTCGCTTTGCGTTCCTAGGAAACTATGCAGTATTTTATTTCTTAGGTTTTATTACATACAGTCGGGAGGAACTATTGGATATAAGAACAACGTCAACTCACCAACATTACGACAAGGAATATGACTTTCCCGAAGCGGATCCTCTGTTTGGTCCACCACCCAGGACAATGGATCGGATCCCAGCTGGCGACCCAAAACAACGGCGCCGTAGAAGGGGCCGACGGAGCGGTTTTCTGGTCAGGCTCCGTAGACGGGCACATCGCTCCCGAGCATACTACTCGCCAATGTCCAGTGGAATATTTGGAAACCACATATCCTGAGGCTGCATTCATTGTAGCCGTGGATTTTAACAAGGCAAATCTGAAAACAAGGCTCCCCAAATTCTATCAGCATATCGATTGTGCTACCAGGGCTGGCAAAACCCAAGACCATTGATTCTAACTTCCGCGACGCATATACGGCCCTCCCCCACCCATTTTGTAGCTCCCAGCCTATAGACAGAAACTAAAGCAGGAAGCACCCACGCTCAAGTCTGTTCAACGCTGGTCCTACCAATCGGATTCCACGCTTCAAGATTGCTTCGATCACGTAGACTGGGATATGTTCCGCATTGCTGCGAACAACATTGACGAATACGCCGATTCGGTGTGCGAGTTTATTAAGTGTATCGGTGATGTTGTACCTACAGCATCTATTAAAACATTCCCCAACCAGAAACTGTGGATTGATGGTAGCATTCGTGCAAAACTGACCACACGAACCACTGCTTTTAATCAGGGCAAGGTGACCAGAAACATGACCGAATACAAACAGTGTAGCTATTCCCTCCGCAAGGCAATCAAACAAGCTAAGTGTCAGTACAGAAACAAAGTGGAGTCGCAATTCAACGGCTCAGACACGAGAGGTATGTGGCAGGGTCTACAGTCAATCACGGACTACAAAAGAAAAACCAGCCCCGTCGCGGACCACGATGCCTTGCTCCCAGACAGACAAAACAACTTTTTTTGCTTGCTTTGAGGACAATACAGTGTCACTGACACGGCCTTCTACCAAAACCTGCGGGCTCTCCTTCACTGTAGTCAACGTGAGTAAAACATTTAAACGTGTTAACCCTCGCAAGGTTGCAGGCCCAGACGGCATCCCCGGCCGCGTCCTCAGAGCATGTGCATACCAGCTGGCTGGTGTTTACAGACATATTCAATCAATCCTTATCCCAGTCTGCTGTCCCCACATGCTTCAAGAGGGCCACCATTGTTCCTGTTCGCAAGAAAGCTATGGTAACTGAGCTAAATGACTACCACCCTGTAGCACTCACTTCCGTCATCATGAAGTGCTTTGGGAGACTAGTCAAGGACCATATCACCTCCACCCTACCTGACACCCTAGACCCACTCCAATTTGCTTACCACCCCAATAGGTCCACTGTCAACGCAATCGCCATCACACTGCACACTGCCCTAACCCATCTCGATAAGAGGAATACCTATGTAAGAATGCTGTTCATCGACTACAGATCAGCATTCAACACCATAGTACCCACCAAAATCGTCATCAAGCTCGAGACCCTGGGTCTCGACCCCGTCCTGTGCAATTGGGTACTGGACTTCCTGATGGGTCTCCCCGGGTGGTGAGGGTAGGTAACAACATCTCCACCCCACTAATCCTCAACACTGGGTCCCCACAAGGGTGCGTTCTCAGCCCTCTCCTGTACTCCCTGTTCACCCACGGCTGCGTGGCCATGCACGCCTCCAACTCAATCATCAAGTTGGCAGACGACACTACAGTGGTTGGCTTGATTACCAACAATGATGAGACGGCCTACAGGGAGGTGAGGACCCTCGGAGTGTGGTGTCAGGAAAATCATCCTCACACTCAATGTCAACAAAACAAAGGAGATGATCGTGGACTTCAGGAAACAGCAGAGGGAGCAGTCCCCCATCTACATTGACGGGACAGTAGTGGAGAGTTAAGTTCCTCGGCGTACACATCACGGACAAACTGAAATGGTCCACCCACACAGATAGCGTGGTGAAGAAGGCGCAACTGCTATTCTTCAAGGAGGCTGAAGAAATTTGGCTTGTCAACAAAAACACTCACAAACTTTTACAGATGCACAATCGAGAGCATCACCGCCTGGTACGGCAACTGCTCCGCTCATAACCGGAAGGCTCTTCAGAGGGTAGTGAGGTCTGCACAAAGCATCACCAGGTACAAACTACATGCCCTCCAGGACACCTACACCACCCGATGTCACAGGAAGGCCAAAAAGATCATCAAGGACAACAACCACCTGAGCCACTGCCTGTTCACCCCGCTATCATCCAGAAAGCGAGGTCAGTACAGGTGCATCAAAGTGGGGACAGAGAGACTGAAAAACCTATTCTATCTCAAGAACATCAGACTGTTAAACAGCCATCACTAACATTGAGTGGCTGCTGCCAACATACTGACTCAAATCTCTAGCCACTTTAATAATGGAAAAATTTATGTAATCAATTTATCACTGGCCACTTTATATAATGTTTACATACCCTACATTACTCATCTCATATGTATATACTGTACGCTATACCATCTACTGCATCTTGCCATCTTGATGTAATTAAATGTATCACTAGCCACTTTTGTAACGGCTGTTTGAAGAAGTGGACCGAAGCACAACGTGGTAAGTGTTAATGATTATTTAATTGAACACTGACTAACAAAACAAAGAACAACCGAAACAGTTATGTCTGCTGCAGACACAAAAACAGAAAACATCTACCCACAAAACACAGGTGGGAAAAGGCTACCTAAGTATGGTTCTCAATCAGAGACAACGATAGACAGCTGCCTCTGATTGCGAACCACACCCGGCCAAACACACAGAAATAGAAAACATAGAACACAAAACAGACTGCCCACCCCAACTCACGCCCTGACCAAACCAAAATAGAGACATAAAAAGGATCTCTAAAGTCAGGGCGTGACAACTTTAAACAATGTCACTTTATATAATGTTCTCATACCCTACATTACCCATCTCATATGTATATACTGTACGCTATACCATCTACTGCATCACTTTAAACAATGCCGCTTTATATGTTTCCATACCCTACATTACTCATCTCATATGTATATACTGTATACCATCTACTGCATCTTGCCTATGCCATTCGGCCATCACTCATTTATATATTTTTATGTACATATTCATATTCATTCCTTTACACTTGTGTGTATAAGGTAGTTGTGGAATTGTTAGGTTATATTACTTCTTAGATATTACTGCATGGTCGGAACTAGAAGCACAAGCATTTCGCTACACTTGCAATACCATCTGCTACCCATGTGTATGTGACAAATAAATTTGATTTGATGAGGGAAATTCCACTTTTTGTCTCCTGCCAATGCTTTGAAATTTAGCACAAATTGTGTGCAATGCGCGCAACTCGGAGACACTGGTGAGCCTGGTGCGGTATTTGTTTTTAATGAAGTTAATTGTGGAGGGCCTCCTGAGTGGCGCAGCGGTCTAAGGCACTGCTTCACAGTGTTAGAGGTGTCGCTACAGATCTGGGTTCGATCCCGGGCTGTTTCGTGACTGGGAGACCCATGAGGCGGTGCACAATTGGCCCTGCATCATCCATGTTAGTGGAGGCTTTGGCCGGCTGGGATGTGCTTGTCCCATAGTGCTCTTGCAACTCCTTGTGGCAGCTGAGCACATGCACGCTGATTTCGGGTGACAGCTGTACGGCGTTTCCTCCGACACATTGGTGCGGCTGGCTTCCGGGTTAAGCAAGCAGTGTGGCTTGGTGGCTTTGTGTTTCAGAGGATGTTGCAGTGACGGGACAAGACTGTAACTACCAATTGGATATCACAAAAAAGGGGTAAAAAGTACTATATTTTTTTTATATATATATATATATATATATGGAGAAGGCTGATGTACAGCTGTATGTGGAGCCGAACATGGTCAGGATGTGTAGTGCCAGTTACTTGAGAACTGGGACATCAGCTGCAAGCACCATCGCTATTTGGTCACAATCATAAGCCTGCTACTTCAAAGCCACATTTTCTTGCAGCCCAATCAACTCCATTTGCAGTGATGTGACATCTACCCATCTGAAAATCTGTTTTTCTTCCTCTGACAATTTTGTCACATTTATGACCAAGAAGGTTCTGGATTAGCAGCAGTTCTCTTCCAACAGTGAAGTCATGAAGCTGGGCATTGAATCATCCACATCTAATTAAGTACATGGTGCATTTTGAGTGGCCTCATCAAGTTGTTAAGTCAAAACTTCAGCAAATATTTCAGTTCTCATTGCTGTGGAATCTGACAGTGGGATCAGTTTTATATTTTCCATTCAAGCAAGGTGTCAGTCACTCCACACAAGCATTATTTTACCATCTCATCGTCAGTAAAAGTTTTGTATTTTCCCAAAAACCAAAGTTATCCGCACTGAACACTCCCTTGCACGTTGTTTGGCTGTCAGGGAATTGACAAGGACTTTGGTGGATCTGGGATGTGATTGGTGTCATAATAGAGCTTAATGTTGCCACTTTTCATGAGGAAGACGGACTTGCTGCATGTCAGGCACATTGATTTTGTATGCATACTTTTCCATCCACTCGTCTTTGAGTATTTTTTTTAACATGTCATATTAACAAAGATACTGCTAACTAAGCTCTTTCTTCTATCTGTGATATTAACACTTGAACAGTTGTCAAATCGTTGTATCTTTCTGCCTGTTTGTCCCGGGGTTCCACAGAGGATATTTGCATTTATGTGGTTGGGTAAAACGAGGGGTTGAATTAGACGGGGAACTAGTAGAGGTGAGGGTTGCGTCAAGAGAGAGAGAGTTGCTGAGTTAGAAATAACGCCACGCCCAGTTGATTTCTGAAAGCTGTCCTACAAATAATGTATTCATTTTGATATGACTGAATGCGATGTTGCCCTGTCCGTATTGACCCTTCTCTGGGTCCAGACCCGGACCGCGATTTGAGTTTGGTTGATCTATCTGGTCAATCTGGTCGACAAAACCACACCCATCATTATTCTATTTTTTTATTGAACACAACAAGAATGGTGTATAGGTATAAAATACAAGTATACCATTCTTATCTAAACATAAAAGAGCAGACAGAAACAACAAGACCCAGAGTTCTGGGTACAAAACAAATAATACAGAACACGACATACAGAACAAGGACTGGTAGAAAGAAAGAGGGTAGATGTCACCCCCCCCCCCCCACTTATTCCTCCCCCTTATTCCCCACTATTCTAGCCTGACATTTATCACACAGGGGATGTATCAGGAAATATTCTATGCAGTTTGGTTTTGGAATAGTGTAATCTGTGTAATACCTTGAATTGTATGAGATGATGTCTGGAGTTAATTCATCATTTTTCTAATCCTGACAGTCATTCCAAATTTAAATTGGGGTTGAATAAAAGTCCCAATTGTTGGCTAGCCACACAGTCTGGATTCTAGTTAGACATCATATTGCAAACCAGCATAAAGTAAGATAATGCTGGCCAAAACACAATGAAGGCTGGTCACCGGCAAAACCACAAAAAAACATGCTGGCCACCAGAGAAAACACAATGAAGGCTGGTAGCCTATGTGGTCAATGCCGGGTTTTATTCAGAAGGTTACATCACAGTATATATGTTTGTCAAAGTAAGGTGGATAACTCCTTGATCCTGCTTTGTGGCATTCCCCTCAGGTCTTGATGTGCGTGGTGTGTCCAAGCAGCAGATTAATGAAGATCATTAGTCCTATAGGAGTATCATTACTGCATGTCTCATCCTGGATCAAAAGCTGATAGAAGCACAGTGGCTAGGAAAAACTCATCAGAAAGGCACAGCAAGGAGTCATCAGGCCAGGTAGTCCTGAGGCATGGTCCTGGGGCTTAGGTCCTCCGAGAGAAAGAGAGGGTGAGAAAGAAAGAGAGAGAGATTTAGAGAAAGCATACTTAAATTCCCACAGGACACCAGATAAGACAGGAGAAATACTCCAGATATTTGCATTGCTACTAAGTAACCCTCCAATTGTTCCCCACTATTCCACCCACTAAAGCCCGTCCCTCGTTGGGTTGTCATCCCAGTGACCGGCCACTAGAGGGATATCTTCAACCACCAACTTACTGTCCTGAGACAAGGCCGAGTATAACCCACGAAGATCTCCCCCACGAAACGAGGGGGGGGGGCAACCCAGACAGGAAGACCACGTCAGTGACTCAACCCACTCAAGTGACGCACCCCTCATAGGGACGGCATGGAAGAGCACCAGTAAGCCAGTGACTCAGCCTCCGTTATAGGGTTAGAGGCCGAAAATCCCAGCTCATCAGTTCTCCCTGGTTATAAACTAAGGAACTGACTAAGGAACTGACTTCTATGAAGTGACAGCTGGTTTGGCCCCATTGTACCATTGTTGCACAGCAGTCTTTCTGTTGCACTATTTCCTAGTAGTTTTACTGGGCTCTTCTGGTTAATGTTGAGACTGGAGAAAGGTGTAGCTGCTGATCAGACAGGGCTCTAACTCCTCTAGCCACAATGACATAGGGTACAGGCTGGGCAGCAGGCTGTTATCCAGCCTGCCAGCTTAGTGGAGTCTGTCACTAGCATAGTGACTTTAATTTTCACATGGAAAACTCTACAGACCCACTCCAAAAGCCTTTCATGCCATCATCGACTCAGTGGATCACCATCTCATTATGTTTGCAATCGCAACAAATAATCTGCTTATACCCCAACCAAGGATCATCAAAAGCTGTGCTATGAATTATCGGACAACCCAAAGATTCCTAGATGCCCTTCCAGACTCCCTCTACCTACCCAAGGACGTCGGAGTACAAAATCGTTTAACCACCTAACTGAGGAACTAAATATAAACTTGCGTAATACCCTTGATGCAGTCGCACTCCTAAAAAAAAACATTGTCACAAGAATCTAGCTCCCTGGTATACAGAAAATACCCAAGCCCTGAAGCAAGCTTCCAGAATATTGGAGTGGAAATGGTGCTCCACCAAACTGGAACTCTTCTGATTAGCTTGGAAAGACAGTACCTTGCAATATCTAAGAAGCCTCACTGATGCTCGATCATCCTATTTTTCCAAAATGTATTTTTGATACCGTCGCAAACTAACTAAAAAGCAGCATTCCCCAAGTGAGGATGGCTTTCACTTCAGCAGTAATGAATTCATGAACTTCTTCGAAGAAAAGATCATGATCATTAGAAAGCAAATCACGGACTCCTCTTTGAAGTTGCGTATTTCTCTAAAGCTCAGATGTCCTAAGTCTGTACAACACTGCCAGGACCTAGGATCAATGGAGACACTACATTTTAAAAATCCTATCTTTACGCATTCATGAAAATAGTCGTGGCCTCTAAACCTTCAAAGCTGCATATTGGACCCTATTCCAACTAAACTACTGAAAGAGCTGCTTCGTGTGCTTGGCCCTCCTATGTTGAACATAATAAACGGCTCTCTATCCACCGGATGTTTACCAAACTCACTAAAAGTGGCAGTAATAAAACCTCTTGAAAAAGCCAAACCATGACTCAGAAAATGAAAAAAAAAATGATTGTCCTAAAACGAACCTCCCGTTAATTCTCATTTTATTAGAAAAAGCTGTTGCGCAGCAACTCACTGCCTTCCTGAAGACAAATAATGTATATGAAACACTTAAGTCTGGTTTTAGACCCCATCATAGCACTGAGACTGCACTTGTGAAGGTGGTAAATTACCTTTTAATGGCGTCAAACCAAGGCTCTGTATCTGTTCTCGTGCAGCTAGACCTTTTGGCACCATCGATAACCACATTCTTTTGGAGAGATTGGAAACTCTAAGTGGTCTACATGGACAAGTTCTTGCCTGGTTTAGATCTTATCTGTCGGAAAGATATCAGTTTGTCTCTGTGGATGGTTTGTCATCTGACAAATCAATTGTAAGTTTCCTCAAGGTTCGGTTTTAGGACCACTATTGTTTTCACTAAATATTTTACCTCTTGGTGATGTTATTAGGAAACATAATGTTAACTTTCACTGCTGTTTGGATGATACACAGCTGTACATTTTGATGAAACATGGTGAAGCCCCAAAATTGCCCTCCCTGAAAGCCTGTGTTTCAGACATAAGGAAGTGGATGGCGGCAAATGTTTTACTTTTAAACAAAGACAAAACAGATATGCTACTTCTAGGTCCCAAGAAACCAAGAGATCTTCTGTTGGATCTGACAAATAATCTTGATGATTGTACAGTTGTCTCAAATAAAAGTGTGAAGGACCTTGGCATTACACTGATCTCTCTTTTGAGGAACATATCAAGAATATTTCAAAGACAGCTTTTTTCCATCTTCGTAACATTGCAAATATCTGAAACTTATCTGAAAAAGCTAATCCATGCTTTTTGTCACTTCACGATTAGACTACTGCTGTGCTCGACTTTCCGGCTACCTAGATAAGGCACTAAATAAACTTTGGTTAGTGCTAAACACGGCTGCTAGAATCTTTACTAGAACCAAAAAATGTGATCATATCACCAGTGCTAGCCTCTCTACACTGGCTTCCTCTTAAGGCTATGGCTGATTTCAAGGTTTTTCTGCTAACCTACAAAGCATTACATGGGCCTGCTCCTACCTAATCTCTCCGATTTGATCCTGCCGTACATACCTACACGTATGCTACGGTCACATAATGCAGGCTTGCAAATGGCTGGAGGCAGGGCTTTCTCCTATAGAGCTCAATTTTTATGGAATGGTCTGCCTATCCATGTGAGAGATGGAGACTCAGGCTCGACCTTTAAGTCTTTACTGAAAACTCATCTCTTCACTTGGTCCTATGATTGAGTGTCGTCTGGCCCAGGGGTGCGAGGATGAACGGAAAGGCACTGGAGCGAAGAACCGCCCTTGTTGTCTCTGCCTGGCCGGTTCTCCTCTCTCCACTGGGATTCTCTGCCTTTGACCCTATTATGAGGCCTGAGTTACTAGCTTACTAGTGCTCTTCCATGCAGTCCCCACTTGAGTGGGTTGAGTCACTGCAAGCTGTATCTTCTCAAAGACTACTGTGTTCACCTCCCTCAGTTACTACAATCTAGTAGTTAGAGAGGATATAGTTAAAAAATATAAAATATAAAATGGAGGGCAAGTTTTTTTTTGGTGGGGTATCGGATGCTTGAGGGGCAGCTATCAGGGAATGGGGAAATCTTTGAGGGTTGGTTGCCTGGCAGTTGGGAGCTTGAGCCGGTGGCCAATATGTCGCTGGTTTGCATACCCGTTTTGACTTGGTGGAAGATCTGTCGACGTGACCTTGGGCAGAGCGTTGACCCTGGTTGATTTTGTGGGTCGCTGTGGAAGGGAGTCTGTTAGATGACTGAATGTAATGTAAATGTTGAGCGGCTTCACTGCAGGTAGATTGTATGTTTTAATATTGAATTTAAAAAAAACATTTAAAAAATACAAATAAAAAGAGATGCTGTCACGACTTCCGCTGAAGTTCGTCCCTCTCCTTGTTCGTTCGGCGGTCGGCGTCACCGGTTTTCTAGCCGCCACCGATCCACTTTTCATTTTCCATTAGTTTTGTCTTCATTGTACACAACACCTGGTTTCCATTCCCATAATTATATGTTCCTTATTTAACCCTCTGGTTCCCCCATGGTTTTGTGTTTTGTGCGTGTTTGTTCGTTGTAAGTTGGTCTGTATTGATTATTTTCCTTCTTGGAATATTTGTTGTTTTGAGTAAAGTTACATGAATTACTCATCTCCGTGTCCTGCGCCTGACTCCGCCTTACCTGCTACACCTAGACGCCTTACAGGTGCATCAGGCCACGAAGGCATAAATGGGGTTTTCCAGATGCAAGTCAGTAACAGACGATTACTACTTACTTACACACAAAAAGATTCAAAGTGGATTCAAATCAATATATTTCTTTATAAACAGATATGCATTTTTTACACAGTGCAACTTCAGAGATGAATTTTTCACATTATATAATATCCAAATGAATTATATTTAGCTTCAATAGACAATGTTCTCAAAGAGTATAAGACCATGAAAAATATACTGAACAAAAATAGAAATGCAACATGTAAAGTGTTAGTCCCATATTTCATGAGCTGAAATATAAGACACCAGACATTTTCCATATGCAAAAAGCTTATTTCTCTCAACTTTTGTGCACAAATTTGTTTACATCCCTGTTAGTGAGCATTTCTCCTTTGCCAAGATAATCCATCCACCTGACAGGTGTGGCATATCAAGAAGCTGATTAAACATCATGATCATTACAGAGTACCTTATGCTGTGGACAATAATGGGCCACTCAAACGTGCAGTTTTGTCACAACACAATGCCACAGATGTCTGAAGTTTTGAGGGAGTGTGCAATTGGCATGCTGAGCTGTTTCCAGATCATTTAATGTTAATTTCCCTACCTTAAGCCTCCTCCAATGTCATTTTAGAGAATTTGGCAGTACGTCTAACTGGCCTCAACACCACAGACCTTGCGTAACCACACCAGCCCAGGACCTCAACATCTGGCTTCTCCACCTGCGGGATTGTCTAAGAACAGCCTACCGGGCAGGTGACGAAACTGTGGGTTTGCACAACCAAAGACTTTCTGCACAAACTGTCTCAGGGAAGCTCATCTACGACCTCGTCGTCCTTAACAGGTCCTTGGCCTGACTGCAGTTTGGTCTCGTAACCGACTTCAGTGGGAAAATGCTCACCTTCAATGGCCGTGGGTACGCTGGAAAAGTGTTCTCTTCACGGATTAATCCCAGTTTCAACTGTACAGGGCAGATGGCAGACAGCATTTATGGCATTGTGTCGGTGAGGGGTTTGCTGATGCCAACATTGTGAACAGTGCCCTATTGTGGCGGTGGGGTTATGGTATGGGCGGGCCCAAGCTACAGACAACAAACACAATTGCATTTTATTGATGGAAAGTTGAATGCACAGAGACACCGTGACGAGATCCTGAGGCCCATTGTTGTGCCATTCATCTGCCGTCATCACCTCATGTTTCAGCATGATATTGCATGGCCCCATGTCACAAGGATTTGTACACAATTCTTGGAAGCTGAAATTGTCCCAGTTCTTCCATGGCCTGCAAACTCACCAGACATGTAACCCATTAAGCACGTTTGGTATGCTCTGGATCGACAAGTATGACACTGTGTTCCAGTTCCCACCAATATCCAGCAACTTCACACAGCCATTGAAGAGGAGTGAGACAACATTCCGCAGGCCACAATCAACGGCCTGATTAACTCTATGAGAAGGAGATGTGTTCCACTGCATGAGGTAAATGGTGATCACACCAGATACTGACTGGTTTTCTGGTCCACAGCCTAACTTTTTAAAAAGGTATCTGTGACCAACAGATGCATATCTGTATTCCCAGTCACGTTAAATCCATAGATTAGGGCTTAATGAATTTATTTCAGTTGATTGATTGACTTATATAAACTATAACTCAGTAAAATCGTAGAAATGTTTGCATGTTGCGTTTATAATTTTGTTCAGTGTATATTATGATTAAAGAAAAGTCTTAGTTATAGTCTAGAAATGTTTTCATTAAAGCCTCTAGATTTAAGCGCTATACTAGTACAGTGATAATTTCACCAAAACCTGTAAATACATATACTGTATGAGAAACATAATACATTGCTCTTGCATATAAAGCTTATACTGATACTAAGCATGGCTATCAACTTGACTTTCCACGTTACATTGATAGATAAAGCAAACAAATGTGTACATGCTCAAGTCATACACAATTTTTCTGGTTAGTCAAATCTCAAATTTGTGCAAATTTCTGCTCAATCTTGCATGCTTTCTCAAACAACTGTAACTGTATGTGCATTCGTAAATCAGCTCCTTTCTTGAGTTGGGCTCTGGGATGTAACAACCGTTGAGCATTGTGGGGGAAGGGTGTGTGTGTGTGTGTGTGTGTGTGTGTGTGTATCCCACATCTGTTGCAAGGGTGTAAGGATGTTAGGGACAATATAGGATGAATCACAATATTTGTTTGCCAAAATAATAAGTGCTTGACAAAAATGTAATGTAATTCAATGGCAATCCTGGTCATGGGTAACAATCCTTTGCATGAACTGACGACATTATTACACATGTGAATTGTTAATGATGGAAATTAAGATATGCAAGATTTTTGAATATATATATTTTTAATGGCTAAATATAAAGCAGATTGAGGTGAGAGCATTGGAAATGCTTTTACCGGTTGATCTGCTTCTGTTCAGTGGGTGGCACTGTGTGGTCTTTTCAAAGGATGGGTCCTGGCCTCTCGGGGGGCCTAGGGATCTGGGGGGACTGGGGTGGTCTGCCGGTCACTGGGATGACAACCCAACTAGGGATGGGCTTTAGTGGGTGGAATAGTGGAGAACAATTGGAGGGTTACTTAGTAGCAATGCAAATATCATGATACAGCTGTATGGACACTCAATCCCTATGGTACATTTTAATGGTAAATCTACAAACATGAATAGAATTGAAACGTGTGTCTGATTATGGTGAATGGTGAAATAAGTATAGCCAGATAAGAAGAAAATCTGAAAAATATTTACCTGGCTCAAAGAGAAGGAATATCATATCTATTGTTTACAGGAAACTCATTCAACAATTTTAGGTGAAGTTGTGTGGAAAAAAGGGGGGGGGGGTATAATTCTCCTATGGGCAAAGAAACTCGAAAGGGGTGATGATTATAAATAACAGTAATTTTGATCTGAATGTGCAAATTGTCCAAACAGGTCCGCAAGGTAGATGGATGATTTTAAATACCTTATTGGACCATAAACTGATATGGCTCATTAACCTTTACGGACCAAATAATTATGATCCACACTTCTTTGAAAAGATAGATAATAAATGATCAAACCTACAAGCAATACAATATTATATTATTATGGTGGGAGATTAAAATACTGTTTTAAATACCTCAATGGACCAGAAAGGAAACCACACTGCAAACTATCACCTTCAAACTCTTCAGGAAATGTGAATGGCATGGATATATTAGAATTAGTGGATATATGGAGGCTTAAATCTCTGGACCTAGTAAGATATACAGTTGAAGTCAGTAGTGTACATACACTTAGGTTGGAGTCATTAAAACTAGTTTTTTCAACCATTCCTCAAATTTCTTGTTAACAAACTATAGTTTTGGCAAGTTGATTAAGACATCTACTTTGTGCATGAAGCAAATCATTTTTCCAAAAATTGTTTAAAGACAGATCATTTCACTTATAATTCACTGTATTACAATTCCAGTGGGTCAGAAGTTTACATACACGAAGTTGACTGTGCCTTTTTAAACAGCTTGGAAAATTCCAGAAAATTATTTGATGGCTTTCAAAACTTCTGATAAGTTAATTGACATAATTTGAGTCAATTGGAGGTGTACCTGTGGATGTATTTTGAGGCCTACCTTCAAACTCAGTGCCTCTTTGCTTGACATCATGGGAAAATCAAAAGAAATCAGCCAAGACCTCAGAAAATAAATTGTAGACCTCCACAAGTCTGGTTCATTCTTTGGAGCAATTTCTAAATGCCTGAGGGTACCACATTCATCTGTACAAACAATAGTACGCAAGTATAAACACCATGGGACCATGCAGCCGTTATACCGCTCAGGAAGGATACGCGTTCTGTCTCCTAGAAATGAACGTACTTTGGTGCGGAAAAGTGCAAATCAATCCCAGAACAACAGCAAAGGACCTTGTGAAGATGCTGGAGGAAACAGGTACAAAATTATCTATATCCACAGTAAAATGAGTCCTATATTGACATAACCTGAAAGGCCGCTCAGCAAGGAAGAAGCCACTGCTCTAAAACAGCCATAAAAAAAACAGACTACGGTTTGCAACTGCACTTTGGGACAAATATCATACTTTTTGGAGAAATGTCCTCTGGTTTGATGAAACAAAAATAGAACTATTTGGCCATAATGACCATCGTTATGTTTGGAGGAAAAGGGGGAGGCTTGCAAGCCGAAGAACACCATCCCAACCGTGAAGCACGGGGGTGGCAGCATCATGTTGTGGGGGTGCTTTGCTGCAGGAGGGACTGGTGCACTTCACAAAATAGATGGCATCATGAGGAGGGAATATTATGTGGATATATTGAAGCAACATCTCAAGACATCAGTCAGGAAGTTAAAGCAAATGGGTTTTCCAAATGGACATTGATCCCAAGCATACTTCCAAAGTTGTGGCAAAATGGCTTAAGGACAACAAAGTCAAGGTATTGGAGTGGCCATCACAAAGCCCTGACGTGAATCCTATAGAAAATTTGTGGGGAGAACTGAAAATGCATGTGCGAACAAGGAGTCCTACAAACCTGACTCAATTACACCAGCTCTGTCAGGAGGAATGGGCCAAAATTCACCCAACTTACTGTGGGAAGCTTGTGGAAGGCTACCGGAAACGTTTGACCCAAGTTAAACAATTTAAAGGGAATGCTACCAAATACTAATTGAGTGTATGTAAACTTCTGGCCAACTGGGAATGTGATGAAAGAAATAAAAGCTGAAATAAATAATTCTCTCTACTATTATTGTGACATTTCACATTCTTAAAATAAGATGGTGATCCTAACTGACCTAAGACAGGGAATGTTTACTAGGATTAAATGTCAGGAATTGTGAAAAACTGAGTTTAAATGTATTTGGCTGAGGTGTATGTAAACTTCCGACTTCAACTGTAGAGGACATGGCGGAGGCTTAATCAAGATAGTCGTCTCGACTTTTTCTTATGTCTTTCTCATTGGCACCAAAAGTTTAAAAAGTGTTGATAGGGGATAGAATGCGGTCGGACCATCAGATAATTGGCATATACATTACTCTTACTGAATTTCCACATGGACGAGGATATTTAACATTTAATCAAAACCTATTGGATGCTAACTTTTAAAAAAACTAGGACAGAGGAATTTATAACAAAAATTTTCAGACATAACACAGGCACAGCAAATCCCCTTATTGTATGGGACAATTTTAAATGTGCGGCCTTTAGAGGCCATGAAATTCAGTACTCATCTCTAAAACAAAAGCAATTTAGGTCAAAAGAGCCCATACTAACAAAGGAAATAGAAGGTATTGCAAGATTATGTTATAATAATAATTTTATCACATCAAATGGTTGTTTTATACAACAGAATAGAGTATTCTGTTAACTATTGTGTGTGTGTTCTACTGAGGATGGGCCTCTGGGAGATAACACTGAAAGGAGAGATTTATTATGTATTTTGGGTGAAAAAACCTAAAGAGCATGAGTTAATGTTTCTATTATATATGGTACCAGGGAGAGATGGTTCCAGTTTGGAGTCGGAGGGCCAGGCACTGGTCTCTATGCAATGAAAACTGTTAACACAGCAGATATTGTCTGCTGTGTATTATAGGTATCTTTCATACAAATCTTAACCTTGTGATCCATTATACATATCTGTTGTTCGTCATGAAGGTTGAAAGGGGTGTATCTTGGCTATAAAAAGTTTAACTATAACTCTGACTTGTGTGATAAGTTTGTCGCCCCTCATTTGATAATACAGAAATTAACCACCAGAAAGGTCTAACAGAACAAAAGGATAAAAACTCTACAATGGAGGCTCAGAATGATGTAGAGGAAAAACAAAAAGAAATGGAGGAACTTATTCAAGAAAGATCAAGTGTATATATTATAAAAAATAAAGCAACTGTAGATATGGTCCCAGTTTACCTATTTGCTTAGGGTCTTGTCTACACCTAGCGAAAAGTATTTTTTATTATTTCAGAAAAAAATATTATATTTTATTTGGAACCGCAAGCCAGACAAAATTAAACGGGCCTATTTATATTGCATATTAGGAAGAATGTCTCACCCTATGTTCAAGAATGGCCTTCTTTCCTTTATTCAGATTACAACCTCTCACTTTCAGTTATTTGAAAAGGAGATCATCTCCCAAATATAACTATTTTTAAAACAAGCCATAGAAAGTTGGTTGCAATGTATATTTAATCCACCAGAAAAGACAGAACAAATAATACAACAAATTGTGGTTACCCTCAAATATACTAATTGATCAAAAATAAAAAAGTATCATCTTCGCAAAAGATATCATAAATAAGACTAGTGGAGTTATGTCACACATGCAGCTAACAAAAACATATGGAAATGTCTGCCCTACCCAAAACTACAACCAACTAATTGCAGCACTACCGCTAACATGGAAGAGGAAAGTGGAAGGGGGAAAATTAAGAAATGTGTCTCTCTGTGTACCTGCTCAAGTAATACACAAGGTTTTTACTTCATAAAAGCTACCTTCATGAGCTTATATTGAAATAAAATGTTGGCAGCGTCCAATCCAAGTCGAAGAACAGGCATGACTGTAGACACAAGGAAACCACCTCCTTCCTTCTCAGGTTTGTTGCTCTTCTTGAACTCCTCTATCTCCTGTCTCATTAAGTCAGCCTTCTCCTTGTGGCCCTTCTCCAGCAGATCCTTCTGCTCCTGCATCTTGCACTCCAAGGCCCTGTGGAAGTCCCGTTCCTGTTGCTTCATCTCCTCCTTCATCTTCTCTTCCATCTGCTTCAACTTCTCATCTTTGCTTCTGCGATCGTCCTCCATGGTGTGCTCCATCTCCAACCGTTTCTCTTCAGCAGCCTTCTTCTCTTGCTCCAGCACAGCTGATCTCTCCTTCTCCTCTGCATGGTCCAAAGGAAGAGTTGAGGTAGGAAAACACTCTAGCTTCTGGACTACTTATGTTCTCTCTCATATGGAGTCAACAGACAGCCCCTGATCTTTTCCATGTTCTGGAGTAGGCCATAACTTTTAGATTACTCTTTCAAACATCCCAGATCTATGTTGACTTCGTGCAAGATTATCACCAATTTATTGTGAGAAGTCACTCCAACCAGAAAACTGAATGCAACCAGATAATAACATCCCGATGCTATATTTTGGACTTACCGTGGATCTTTTTCTCATTTTCGGTCAATTTCTTGTCAGCTTGCAGGATGGAATTCTTCTCTAGACTCTTCTCCCTCAGGAACTGCTCAAGAATCTCCTCAGCCTGTAGAAAACACCCCCAAAGGCTACATGTTTTATCATTGGTTGATGGCAATCTGTTTCTGGTATGACGCTGCAGATGGAAGCTAACATGGAAGCTAATCATAAGAAGTTGATAGAAACAGCAATCCATCTACGGAATTGAAACTAAGTGGATCGGCCTGAAAGATGAGAACAGCTCCAGTGTTTAATATGGATTTTTTGATGAATGTTTCAGCCCGAGCAAGGATTCTTACCCTAACTCCTTTATCAGGCTCGGCCCGGTACTGTGCCACCATGTTGTCATGGTGACTGCAGTAAAGCTCATATCCTCCAGGTGTGGCATAGATCCCCTCCTTAATCTTCTGGGCCATCGGAACAGACAGCTTCTCCAGAAGAGCCGCACACTTCTTCTCTGAGGCATCCTCGTTCTGGATGAGAAGGTCAGCGTAGTGCTTTGCAATGGCCACCTGCAGGAGTCAAGACTGTTTTAGGGAAGCATTTGTAAAAAGTGGTCCTTGACAGAGTTAAGAACTAAGGCAGTGTTTGTATCAGGCACAGATCTGAAATGATGACCCTTACCGCCAACGCTTTCAAGAAATCCCCATTTTCGTCTTTGAAGGATCGTTTCATGAAAGCCTGCGTGGCCTGGTGGTCTGAGCGGAGGTGATGAGCTGAAATCTGACCCATGGCCACAGGGAATAAGGCCTTCACCTCCTCCATGCCGCTCTGGTATACCGCCTGGCCCTCATCCACAGCAGCCTGGTTCTCAATTTGAGCCATGGCCAGCACCGCATTCTCCAGACAGGGCACAGAGCCTTTGGCTATGGTCTCCACATAGGTTTTAACCAAGTGACCGAGCACTGCAATCAGATAGAGGCGGGAAGAAAAATATAAGTGTATACATTTGGTGGTACAATAACATAGGCTACATTCAATGCATATGTGCAAAATCTGCTGATTTTTGACTTACTTCTCCCGGTTACTTTGTGTCCCCCTTTGACAGTTTTTGTGCGGCTCTCCTGGAAAATAAAGCGGCAGAAAGTGTCTGCAACCTTTTGGAAGCTTCCACAGAGGTCAGCCTCGTCCATGGAATCCAGATGGGGCATGTTGGCAGGAGTTGTAGGAGTGGGGAAAACAAAGCACTTGCGCGAGGGGAAGTAGTTCCGGATGCACTCTCGTGGTAGGTTGTACATCAGGTTCTTTTTACCCCCACCTGAATGATAGTCAGCATTCACCATTACAGTTGACATTAATCTATTTTTTGGGCTGGTTTCCCAGACACAGACTAGGCCTTGTCCTGCACACAAACGTGTGTTCAGTGGAGAATCTCGTCTAGAGGCCTAATCTGTGTCTCTGGTTCCGGCCCTTAGAGTTCACCATCGAAACACACAGTCATTAACAGACAAGCATATACAGAGATATGCTTAAATTAACATGAGGCAGAATACCTTATGTCCAATAAAACAACTGGATAAAATCATTTGGTGTATGCGTCTGTTTGATTATGAGTGTAATCCTACATTACATTTTCATAGGAATGATTTTATAATAGGTCATTTTGACAGGCAGAGCCAATATCAATCATCTTGTTTCACAACCCCTATGCTCTTTGTGAGATAATGATTATTCCAGCTGTATAATTGTTAATGGTGCACTATTCTATGTAGAGACATTGTGCACAGTTGATCATTGGGGTGGTGGCTAGTGCTAATGTCACCTTTTCTGAGTTCCAGGGAATGCTCCAGATACTCATCTTCAGTGACGTTTCTGCCGTCGATCTCGAGTAGTAGAGTGAAATCTCTGACGGCCCACACAAAATTCGGAAAGAACTGCACAAACTGGGTGTCCCCTCCTTCCTCGTCATCGTGAGAGGATGAAGCTGCACTGGAAGAATTCACCTTGATCCGCTCTGTCAGCTCACTCACATATCTATAAGGCCAGTTGAGGATTGGCTGATAAAAGCTACCAAAGTTTGAAAAATCATGTGCGTCTGCATTGACATGTGCCTGCTACAGTTGTACAAGGGCTTGCTATAAAACAGATACAGCATATGAGCTGTTTCAGGTCTTTATTGAATGGACTGTGTCTGCATGCACTGAGTAACCCCTAAGGGAATTGATCCAACAAAGTATAGTGTGTTGAACATTCTGCAAACACGTAATTAACGCTATCAGTAACACAATATAATGCTCCGGGTCAATAAGGACATTTTGTTCAGCATCCAATAGATATACAAATGTACAGCACTTTCACTTTCAATATGAAAGGGACTTCCAAGAAATGGCCCGGTTGGGGGAAATATCCCCTAACCATGTGATATGTACACCTGTTAAAGTCAACAGGAGAGGAAACAGGGGAGGTTTGCCATGGGGAAATAGATATTGGTTTAAAGGATACTGGAGGTTCTCCACGGCTTGATTGTCAATGGTCCCTCGACTATTGTAGACCAGAGTACTGCTTAACAGAATGGCCAAGGAGAAGATCCAGGCATCATTCTTAGAATCTCCCTGAAACAAGTATGACAACAGCAACATGCCTACTGGTGATACGGCTAAATGAAATTAAATAATTTCAAATACACTATATATACAAAAGTATGTGGACACCCCTTCAAATTAGTGGGTTCGGCTATTTAATCAAACCTGTTGCTGACAGGTGTATAACATCGAGCACCAAGCCATGCAATCTCCATAGACAAACATTGGCAAGAGAATGGCCTTACTGAAAAGCTCAGCGACTTTCAATGTGGCACCATCATAGGATGCCACCTTTCCAACAAGTCAGTTCATCTAATTTCTGCCCTGCTAGGGCTGCTCCGGTGAACTGTTAGTGCTGTTATTGTGGAGTGGAAATGAACTCACTACCGAGTTCCAAACTGCCTCTGGAAGCAACGTCAGCACAAGTACTGTTCATTGGGAGCTTCATGAAATGGGTTTCCATGGCCAAGCAGTAGCACAAAAGCCTAAGATCACCATGTGCAATGCCAAGCGTCGGCTGGAGGGGTGTAAAGATTGGACTCTGCAGCATTGGAAACACATTCTCTGGAGGAATGTGTCACGTTTTACCATCTGGCAGTCCGACGGACGAATCTGGGTTTGGTGGATGCCAGGAGAACGCTACCTGCCCAAATGCATTGTGCCAACTGTAGAGTTTGGTGGAGGTGTAGGAATGGTCTGGTGCTGTATTTTATCGTTTGGGCTAGGCCCCTTAATTCCAGTGAAGGGAAATCTTAACGCTACAGCATACAGTGACAATCTAAACAATTCTGTGCTTCCAACTTTGTGGTAACAGTTTGGGGAAGGTCCAGTTTGTCCATGATTTTGGAATGAGATGTTAGGCGAACAGGTGGCTACATACTTTTGGTCATGTAGTGCTTATGTGTTTCGATATTTGTTCACTGTGTGGGATTACTAATGTGAATTGTAAAGAGACTGAACTTTGACCTCTCACCTTCTCCACGTCCCCCAGCCCCTCTGTATCCAGTAGCACCAGGGTGTGGTGTCTTTTTTCAGGGTGAGGCACACACCACATCCAGATTCCCTTAGTTTTGGACTGGATGGTGGCTCCCAGGGCAAAACCTAAATCAATATCTCAAAGACCGTTTTCAGATGAAAAAATTTAATAGACTTTTTCTTCTGAAATAAATGTACAGATGCAAAAAAATAGGAATTGTCTATTGAAGCACAGATTAAACCCAAACCAGTTTGTGAATTCAGATATGTCTCTCAGCATCAGTCAGTCTCTGTCTCACCTTGTCTCTTTCCAGCCAGCTTGTTCATGAGGTAGGACTTGCCGGTGCGGTACAGCCCGACAACCGCCACCACTACGACTTGCTGGTTCAGTCCCATCAGGTACTTGATGGCACCAGGAACTACATGAAGCTCGCCGTCGGCGTTTTCGACCAGGCACATTGGGGAATCCATGGTCAAGTGGCTTCACAGGATGATTAGCCAACAGCTCCCAGAAATAGTCAATCTATAATACAATTATGAATTAAATATAGTTCAGATTAATTGTGTGAATATTATATAGACTAGGACTACTGTGAAGGTTATGTAAAAAATATTATTAAGATCTGCATAATTGAACAGCTGAGCCATATGCATACAAAATTAAAAGTGAAGTTAAAATATTGTCCAATTTTAGCTTCAATTGCATTACAAAATTTGTCTTCAAACATGTAACTGTTTTCATGCTATGGAAAAGCATTAGTCGATACTAGCCTACTCACATAAACGACCTCTCCAAAAGCCTGCTCCAAACCAACTGTAAAATTGCAGAGGATGTCGCAATCTCGAGGATCGATTTCAAGGGGGTTTCAACTAGTTACCACAGCCACAAAGTAAAAATGGTCTGTAATCATAAAAATGAATGAAAACAAAACAAATAGCTTTTTGGTCTTAATTTAAGGTTAGAGGTAGACATAATGTTAGCAGTGTCAAGGTTAGGTTTAAAATCACATTTTAAGAAGGGAAATTAGTAGAAATAGGCTAGGTCTACGACGTTGTGGCTGTAGTAACTAGTGGTACCTATTTGTCTGCAGATACAGAAAGTGAAAGACTTCTGGACTTCGTTCTTTCCCAGAAGCTTAACTGTTAACGTAAGAGTTAAGAGTTTCAGTTTCAATATCACAACCGATCTCTTTTGCCGTGCAAACGCGGACAACAGACTGAACAACAACCTCACTGTACGGTACAGTGTTGCCGAGGTAAGCCTAAACTCTCTTTCACTTCTAAATGTGGGCTTTTTTACTATGTGATATATAGCTATTGATTTGCAAAATGACTTATTTAATGTTGGCTGGTGAAAAAAATATTTTTTACAACAAAACATTTGCGGTCAATTAATTGATTGGATAACCACGCCTGTACATCCAAGCACATTCGAAACTATTCATGGAGTAGCCTCAACGAATCAGAGAGTGGAAGACTCCTCTCATGTCTTTGAATTTGAACGTACTTTTCATGTTGTCTGCTGTTATTATTTTTATGACACACATACAGTACCAGTTAAGAGTTTGGACACACCTACTCATTCCAAGGTTTTTCTTTAATTTGACTATTTTCTACATGGTAGAATAATAGTGAAGACATCAAAACTATAAAATAACACATATGAAATCATGTAGTAACCAAAAAAGTGTTAAACAAATCTAAATATATTTTATATTTGAGATTCTTCAAAGTAGCCACCCTTTGCCTTGACGACAGCTTTGCACTCTTGGCATTCTCTCAACCAGCTTCATGAGGTAGTCACCTGGAATGCATTTCAATAAACAGGTGTGCCTTGTTAAAAGTTAATTTGTGGAATTTCTTTCCTTAATGCATTTGAGCCAATCAGTTGTGTTGTGACAAGGTTGGGGTGGTATGCAGAATATAGCACTATTTGGTAAAAAGACAAATTCCATATTATGGCAAGAACAGCTCAAATAAGAAAAGAGAAATGACGGTCCATCATTACGTTAAGACATAAAGGTCAGTCAGTATGGAAAATTTCAAGAACTTTTACATTTTCTTCAAGTGCAGTCTCAAAAACCATCAAGCGCTATGATGAAACTGGCTCTCATGAGGACCGCCACAGGAAAGGAAGACCCAGAGTTACCTCTGCAAAAGATGATACATTCATTGGAGTTACCAGCCTCTGAAATTGTAGACTAAATAAATGTTTCACAGAAATCAAGTGACAGACACATCTCAACATCAACTGTTCAGAAGAGACTGCGTGAATTGGGGCTTCATGGTCGAATTGCTGCAAAGAAACCACTACTAAAGGACACCAATAAGAAGAAGAGACTTGCTTGAGCCAAAAAACACGAGCAATGGACATTAGACTGGTGGAAATCTGTAATTTGGTCTGATGAGTCCAAATGTGAGATTTTTTGTTCCAACCGCCGTGTCTTTGTGAGACGCAGAGTAGGTGAACAGACAATCTCTGCATGTGTAGGTCCCACCGTGAAGCTTGGAGCAGGAGGTGTGATGGTGTGGGGGTGCTTTGCTGGTAACACTGTCAGTGATTTATTTAGAATTCCAAGGCACAATAACCAGCATGGCTACCACAGCATTCTGTAGCGATACACCATCCCATCTGCTTTGCACTTAGCGGGACTAGCAATAATTTGTTTTCTAACAGGACAATGACCCATCACACCTTCAGACGGTGTATTTAAAAAATATATAAATATATATTTTGTATATTTTGTGATGCCACTCAAATAAAGGGAACGCTAAAATAACACATCCTAGATCTGAATGAATGGAATATTCTTATTAAAAACGTTTTTCTTTACATAGTTGAATGTGCTGACAACAAAATCACACAAAAATTATCAATGGAAATCAAATTTAACAACCCATGGAGGTCTGGATTTGGAGTCACACCTTAAATTAAAGTGGAAAAGCACACTACAGGCTGATCCAACTTTGATGTAATGTCCTTAAAACAAGTCAAAATGAGGCTCAGTAGTGTGTGTGGCCTCCACGTGCCTGTATGACCTCCCTACAACGCCTGGGAATGCTCCTGATGAGGTGGCGGATGGTCTCCTAAGGGATCTCCTCCCAGACCTGGACTAAAGCATCTGCCAACTCCTGGACAGTCTGTGGTGCAACGTGGCATTGGTGGATGGAGCGAGACATGATGTCCCAGATGTGCTCAATTGGATTCAGGTCTGGGGAACGGGCGGGCCAGTCCATAGCATCAATGCCTTCCTCTTGCAGGAACTGCTGACACACTCCAGCCACATGAGGTCTAGCATTGTCTTGCATTAGGAGGAACCCAGGGCCAACCGCACCAGCATATGCTCTCACAAGGGGTCTGAGGATCTCATCTCGGTACCTAATGGCAGTCAGGCTACCTCTGGCGAGCACATGGAGGGCTGTGCGGCCCCCAAAAGAGATGCCACACCAAACCATGACTGACTCACCGCCAAACCGGTCATGCTGGAGGATGTTGCAGGCAGCACAACGTTCTCCACGGCGTCTCCAGACTCTGTCACGTCTGTCACGTGTGCTCAGTGTGAACCTGCTTTCATCTGTGAAGAGCACAGGGCGCCAGTGGCAAATTTTCCAATCTTGGTGTTCTCTGGCAAATGCCAAACGTCCTGCACGGTGTTGGGCTGTAAGCACAACCCCCACCTGTGGACGTCGGGCCCTCATACCACCCTCGTGGAGTCTGTTTCTGACTGTTTGAGCAGGCACATGCACATTTGTGGCCTGCTGGAGGTCACTTTACAGGGCTCGGGCAGTGCTCCTCCTGCTCCTCCTTGCACAAAGGTGGAGGTAGCGGTCCTGCTGCTGGGTTGTTGCCCTCCTACGGCCTCCTCCACGTCTCCTGATGTACTGGCCTGTCTCCTGGTAGTGCCTCCATGCTCTGGACACTACGGTGACAGACACAGCAAACCTTGCCACAGCTCGCATTGATGTGCCATCCTGGATGAGTTGCACTAGCTGAGCCACTTGTGTGGGTTGTAGACTCTGTCTCATGCTACTACTAGAGTGAAAGCACCGCCAGCATTCAAAAGTGACCAAAACATCAGCCAGGAAGCATAGGAACTGAGAAGTGGTCTGTGGTCACCACCTGCAGAACCACTCCTTTATTGGGGGTGTCTTGCTAATTGCCTATAATGTCCACCTGTTGTCTATTCCATTTGCACAACAGCATGTGAAATTTATTGTCAATCAGTGTTGCTACCGAAGTGGACAGTTTGATTTCACAGAAGTGTGATTGACTTGGAGTTACATTGTGTTGTTTAAGTGTTCCCTTTATTTTTTTGAGCAGTGTATATGTTTAAATGTAACCTTTATTTAACTGGGCAAGTCAGTTAAGAACACGTTCTCATTTACAATGATGGCCTACCGGGGAACAGTGGGTTAACTGCCTTGTTCAGGGGCAGAACAACAGATTTTTACCTTGTCAGCTCAGTCCAGCAACCTTTTGGTTACGACCCCAATGCTCTAGTGGATGTTGGGAATTGAATGTTCACCTCTCTACTAGAGGTCGGCCGATTATGATTTTTCAACACCAATACCGATTATTGGAGGACCAAAAAAGCCGATACCGATTATTTTTTTGTTTGTAATAATAACAATTACAACAATACTGAATAAACACTTATTTTAACTTAATATAATACATCAATAAAACCAATTTAACCTCAAGTAAATAATTAAACATGTTCAATTTGGTTTAAATAATGCAAGAACAAAGTATTGGAGAAGAAAGTAAAAGTGCAATATGTGCTATGTAAGAAAGCTAACGTTTCAGTTCCTTGCTCAGAACATGAGAACATATGAAAGCTGGTGGTTCCTTTTAACATGAGTCTTCAATATTCCCAGTTAAGAAGTTTTAGGTTGTAGTTATTATAGGAATTATAGGACTATTTCCCTCTATACCATTTGTATTTCATTAACCTTTGACTATTGGATGTTCTTATAGGTGTAACAGTATAGATTCCGTCCTTTCAGTTTAAGCTGGTTGAGAGAATGCCAAGAGTGTGCAAAGCTGTCATCAAGGCAGTGTGGCTACTTTGAAGAATCTCAAATATAAAATAAATAAATTGTTTAACACTTTTTTGGTTACTTCATGATTCCATGTGTGTTATTTCAAAGTGTTGATGTCTTCACTATTTTAAATACAATGTAGAAAATAGGAAAAATAAAGAAAAACCCTTGAATGAGTAGGTATGTCCAAACCTTTGACTGGTACTGTACACAAACACACAATCACACACACACACACACACACACACACACACACATACACACACACACACACACACACACACACACGCACACGCACACAGTGTCCTACTCAATCAAAAGTGATTATACGTGTCCTTGCCAGTGTTTCTATAGGACAGCATCATGGCAGGCCAGACAGTATCCATGAAGGAACCAGTATGTCTGATAGAGAACGACAATGATGGGAAGCTGCGTGTGGTCCGCAGTGCACTGGGCATCCTGGACCAGATTGACCAGCATGTGGTAGTGGTGTCGGTGGTCGGTCTGTACCGCACTGGCAAGTCCTACCTCATGAACAAGCTGGCTGGGGAGAGGAAAGGTAAGCACATCCACTAAAGCATTTTTTTGATCTATGTTCCGATCACGTTTCATGAGCCTACAATAAAAGATCCTAGACAATTTCAACATACACAAAAAGCTTATTTCTCTGAAATGCTGTGCACAAATTTGCTTACATCCCTGTTAGTGAGTATCCCTGTTAGTCAGAAACCGTCTCAAGGAAGCTCATCTGCGTGCTCGTCGTCCTCGCCATGATCTTGTCCTGACTGCAGTTTGATGTCTTAACCGACGACAGTGGGCAAATGCTCACCTTCAATGGCGTTACGGTATGGCCAGGCATAAGCTACTGACAACGATACCGTGACGAGATCCTGAGGTCCATTGTAGTGCCATTCATCCGCCACCATCACCTCATGTTTCCACATTATAATGCAGGGCCCCATGTCACAAGGATCTGTAGACAACTCCTGGAAATGTCCCAGTTCTGCATACTCAAGGATCTGTAGACAACTCCTGGATATGTCCCAGTTCTGCATACTCAAGGATCTGTAGACAACTCCTGGATATGTCCCAGTTCTGCATACTCAAGGATCTGTAGACAACTCCTGGATATGTCCCAGTTCTGCATACTCAAGGATCTGTAGACAACTCCTGGATATGTCCCAGTTCTGCATACTCAAGGATCTGTAGACAACTCCTGGATATGTCCCAGTTCTGCATACTCAAGGATCTGTAGACAACTCCTGGATATGTCCCAGTTCTGCATACTCAAGGATCTGTAGACAACTCCTGGAAATGTCCCAGTTCTGCATACTCAAGGATCTGTAGACAACTCCTGGAAATGTCCCAGTTCTGCATACTCAAGGATCTGTACACAATTCCTGAAAATGTCCCAGTTCTGCATAGTCACCAGACATGTCACTCATTGAGAATTTTTGCGATGCTCTGGATCGACGTGTTCGACATCATGTTCCAGTTCCCACCAATATCCATTAACTTCGCACAGCCATTGAAGAGGAGTGGGACAACATTCCTCAGACCACAATCAACAGCCTGATCAAGTCTATACGAAGGAGATATGTCACGTTGCATGAGGCAAATGATGGTCACACCAGATACTGACTGGTTTTCTGATCCACCCCCCTATTTTTTATGTTATATTTTCTGATTTCCTTCTTTGGACTGTAACTCAGTAAAATCTTTGAAATTGTTTAATGTATTTTTGTTCAATGTACATAACAATATGCATGACCTCAACACTGTTATATGGATAAGGAATGATTATGTATAAGATCATTATTTCTCATAAAGATAGGGTAATAGAAATGTGAAACAGAAAGTGTTAACTTATGTACTGCATTTGTCATTCAGAGTTAGAGACAGATATGCTGCACCAAAGTACAGATTTGTCCTGTTCTGAACACATTATGCTTTGATGTTTTTTTCTCTCCAAAATTGGAAATTCGAAACATCCTGTTATTGCATTGTGGAAACTACAGTTTCTCTTTGTTTTACACCATAACGTACAACCAGACAGCAGAGCAAACATCAAAAAAACATTTTGTTCCGACCACATTTGTTCTAGGTGGGTTGTGTAGATCAGGGTGCCGTTTTGCACTGGCTGTTAGTTTCACTTTCAGTCTGTCAGTATGATATACAGTGTAACTAGACAAACAAAGTCATCTGAAAACCAGCAGCCTTGAGTTAACACTTTACATCCTGCTGCCTCTTTACAGATTCCATCCTAAGAACCGTTTTTATCCTCTGTCCTCAAGGTTTTGCCCTGGGAGCCACCATCCAGTCCAAAACTAAGGGCATCTGGATGTGGTGTGTGCCTCACCCTGAAAAAAGAGACCACACCCTGGTGCTGCTGGATACAGAGGGGCTGGGGGATGTGGAGAAGGTGAGAGGTCAAAGTTCACTCTCTGTCAAAAACCTTTTATGGCTCAGATTGTTTAGATGACAGAATATAACATTGATATGGGTAAAATCCCATGTTATCTCAATGAACTGTGTCTAGTACTGATAGCTGATGTCATCATCTGTATATAATGTCTGACTTATAAATATATGATATATACCAATTGATTCTAAAGAGTATAACAAATAAATAATGGCCCATGAGCTTAGTTATAAGCTTGTTTTACTACAATGTTTGTAAATGTAATTAACTACATCGTTAACTACAATTATGACGTCACAGATAGTGAGTCATTGCACCCATAGCTCTATGAATTTGAGTGGTTACATTTCTCCAGGCCCGTCCCTAATTTATTTGTATTTTTTTTACCAAAACCGAGTTAGGGTGCAGCTTTGTTATTGTTTCAATTAAATATTCCAGCTTTGACCTTTATTTAGGTAGGGAGCCCATAAAACGGCGTATGGAGTAGACATTTAGTTACTGACTTAATTTCACTCTGGTATGAACAGAGTACCAATGTGTTCCTTCTGTTGTGTCTGCAGGGTGATGAGAAGAATGACAACTGGATCTTTTCCCTGGCTGTCCTGCTCAGCAGTACTCTGGTGTACAACAGCCTGGGAACCATCGACAACAACGCCCTGGAGAAACTACAGTATCCTTCAGCAGGGCTATAAAGAAATATAGTGTAGTGTTGTATGTCTGGGTTCATTTCATCCCCAACAACCGAACTGACCTCAAAAAGCACTAATCGCTCAGCACTATATTGTATGTTATTAAATATGGGTTCCTTTTGTCCTCAACACCGCCTGCTATAGCTATGTGACAGAACTGACAGAGCACATCAAGGTGAAGTCCAACCAGCGAGACGGGGAGGAATCTTCAGAGTACCTGCGTTACTTTCCTTCCTTTGTGTGGACAGTCAGAGATTTCACCCTGACCTTGGAGGTTGATGGGAGACCCATCACAGCCAATGAGTACCTGGAGAACGCTCTTAAACTGAGAACAGGTGAAGGGAACTCCAACTAGCACAGCTAACTTAATCTCTGAATATAAACTATGGTTAGATTGACTTTACCAATGTTGACAATACTTTTACAAAAGACACATTGGATATAAAAATATGAAATGCTTTTCTTCCACAAAAAATGTCACGGTTAAACATTTAATTAGTTAATTAATGATTGATGTACTTTTCCTTTCATTTACAAAGGTCATAGTAAGAAAGATCAGGCATATAATCTGCCACGTAGCTGCCTGCGGAACTACTTCTCTCCTCGCTGGTGCTTTGTGTTTGAGAGGCCAGCCAGCAGAGACAAAATGAGACGTATGGAGGAGCTGACCGACGCTGACCTGGAGCCTGCCTTTGTGGAGCAAGCCAAGGAGTTCTGTGACCACGTCTTCAATGAGGCCAAGACCAAGACCCTGAAACAGGGCCTGAAAGTTACCGGCAGACGTGAGTATTACAACACTGATATTGAGGATGGAAAGCAGTTATGAAAGTGGGTCATGATGTTTGATGTTACAACTAAACTACTGCTGCTACTATTACCACTTCCTCTATTATTATAATTACGATTACTACAAGTACCATGACCAGTACAACTAACAACACCATCAGTACTTAAATTACTACTAATTCTACTACTTACTTTACTTCTATACAAGCACCACTTACCACCACAGTACTACCACCATCACTACCACATCTACCAGATATGCTGATTTCCTGCCCTCTCCTGCAGTGCTGGGGAACCTGGCAGAGACATATGTGTCTGCCATCCGGAGTGGGCAGATCCCCTGCCTGGACAATGCTGTGTTGGCGCTGGCCCAAATTGAGAACTCCAGTGCCATCGAGAGGGCCAGGGCCCACTACCAGAAGGGCATGGCTGACTGGGTGGCCTTCCCCACAGAGACCCAAGAGGAGCTTTCTGAAGTGCATGCTGTCATGGAGAAGGAGGCTGTGGCCATATTCATCAACAACTCCTTCAAAGACGAGGACCAGAAGTACCAGTTGGAGCTCATGGTATTGGAATGTAGATTCTATATTCAATATTCAATTCAGTGATGTATGGATTTACAAGATGAGGATAATCTGTCATTTGGGTAAGCTACCCCTTTATGCTACATTTACATGTACATTTTAGTCCTTTAGCAGACACACTTATCCAGAGCAACTTACAGCAGCAATTAGGGTTAAGTGCCTTACTCAAGGGCACATTGACAGATTATTCACCATTTATTACCTCAACTGAACCAAAACATTCTGGTTTGTTCTGGTACATTCTGAACCAACCTCTCAAACACAAAAATAGAAAGTGCTTCAAGAGGAGTATGAGAAGATCTGTGAGAGAAACTACAAGGAGTCCCAGAAGTCATGCGAGTCCAAAATCCAATGCATCTTTGCTCCCCTGGAGGAGAAAATAAGGGATGGCTCCTACATGATGTCTGGAGGATACAAAGAGTACTGCAACGACCTGAAACTGGCCACCAGCGAATACAGATCTGAGGGAGGCAGAGGAGTGAAGGTATGTTGGGGAGGTGGTGCTATTTTAGGATATTATGTAATTATTATATTTTGTGGATTCTGGTCAAAGGAGTTATGAATGCACTGATGTGATCTTGAAAGCTAATTATTATGTGTGGTGGTTCCAGGCTGAAGAGGTACTGAATGAGTACTTGGGAAGGAAGGCCAGCATTGGTGAGGCCATCCTGTCAGCAGACCAGTCCCTCACTGAAGCTGAGCAGAGAGCAGAAGGTGATATAGGTCACCATGAATATGCTCTCCATGACCTGGCAACAACATTCTAATGACTTCCAAATGGAGGCTTACCTCTCGTTCTCTTTGATATTTATCTCACTCACTCTCTCACACATACCCTGTCTACCTTTCTCTGCAGTGGAGCAAGTGAAAAGGGAGGCATCTGAGCGGGAGAATCGAGCCATGGAGGAGCAGCTGGTTGTCCAGGAGAGGTTGAGAGCGGACCAGCAAAGGACGTATGAGGAGAATGTGAACCAGCTGATGGAGAGGATGGAGAGAGACAGCAGAAATGCCATAGCAGAGCACGATAGAGTTCTACAGGCCAGACTCAAGGTAGGAATAAAAAAAACACAAACATTGAGAAGTACACTTTAAAACTACAGTAACTCTTGCGGTAAGATTAACTGTGTGTATGTGTTTTGTTTTAATGACACAGTCCGTGATGTGTAAAAACAAACCTTGTAATTTCAGGAGCAGAATGACCTTCTCCAGCAAGGGTTTGATGACAGAGCTCACCAAATGCAAAGAGAGATAGATGCCCTTAAGGGTGCGAAGGCACAAGAGGAAGAGAAAAAACCCTCATTTATGAGCACAGCTCTGGATACTGTTGGTACTGCAGCTGCCTTGTTCCTTCCAGGAATACTTCCCAAAGTAGGAGGAATGGCTGTGAAATGGCTGTCTAAGTGGTTCTGATGTAGGTTCCCGAGGAGGATGACGAGCTATTATTTTTATAGACGTGGATTGATTGAATCTGTATTTATTGATCGTTGATTCATGGATTTAAGTTAAGCATTCAGTCAAGGTTTTATTTGATGTTAGTTTTTTTGTACGTCATTTGAATAAGTAACTAGCATGCCTAATCATAATGAAGTAGAACTTTTAGAAAGCACTCTTCAAAATGTTTTTCAGTTGTTTTACGATTACCAAATAGGCCTACGTCTTTTTAACACTGACGACATTTACATGCACACCAATATCCTGTTATTATTCGAGATACTCAAGTATTCTGTTTTTGAGTTGATGCATATAAAAGTCATATTCCCTTTACAATAACCTGAAAAAGTTTGTATCCCGGTTATGAGAATCCCGTATAAGATGCCTGGGATATGCTGATCTTAGACGGTAATCTGTGGCATGTAAACATCCTCTTCCGTTTACTGTTTTCCACGGTCTGCACAGGCTCAATATCACATGTCATTGGTGCTGTGTGATGATGTTTTCATCTGATTGTCAAAGAAATCACTTTAAAAAGTAGGCTACCAGTGCAATTCAATCCACCATGATAGTTTATTTTGCTGATACTCCGTACCGGACCGTATAGCCTACTAGCTACTTTCACCCCTAATTTAGACAAGTTTGTGCCTATAATTTCTGAGATTTGGTTGGCCATTTGTTTGTCAACTATAGTTAGATCCATGCAGCTTCTCGTCTGTCATGACTAAATATTGTAGTGCTCACCATAATGTCTTACATAGATAGCATGAATGCATAATTAATGTAGTTAACACCGGTATAGTTGTCTGTTTGGTTTAGGAACCAGGGAGAAAACGCAATAACTCCAAAACAGTGGAACTATTGGTGTTTGTATTTATGTGTTTATGTGTTTGAAATACTGTCTGGTTGCAGAACAATGTCAGAACAACACATTCAAATTTTCTCAAGAGATGCTGAAATAAATATTTCTCCCCACCTGTTCCCAAGACAAAACTAACATTTATTGTATAATTTTACTGCAAGAAATGTATAATTCAGTAGGTGTTAATATTATATTACACTACATGTGAGTGGTATAGGCCTAGAGTCAGTGTCCAGATTTTCAGTTACTATTCCATTTAACCCATATGAATTTAAATGAGGAATATTCTGTTTATTAATTAATTAATTTTTTATTTTTTAACCTTTATTTAACCAGGTAGGCCAGTTGAGAACAAACTCTCATTTACAACTGCAACCTGGCTAAGATAAAGCAAAGCAGTGCTACACAAACAACACGGAGTTGCACATGGAATAAACAAACATACAGTCAATAACAAAATACAAAAGTCTATATACAGTGTGTGCAAATGAAGTAAGATTAGGAAGGTAAGGCAATAAATAGGCCGTAGTGGAGAAATAATTACAATTGAGCAATTACACACTGGAGTGATAGATGTGTTGAAGATTAATGTGCAAGTAGAGACACTGGGGTGCAAAGGAGCAAAAAAATACAAATAACAATATGGGCATGAGGTAGTTGGGTGGGCTATTTACAGATGGGCTATGTACAGGTGCAATGATCTGTAAGCTGCTTTGACAGCTGATGCCTAAAGTTAGTGAGGGAGATATGAGTCTCCAGCTTCAGTGATTTTTGCAATTTGTTACAGTCATTGGCACCAGAGAATTGGAAGGAAACGCGGCCAAAGGAGGAGATAGCTTTGGGGGTTACCAGTGAAATATACCTGCTGGAGCGCGTGCTACGGGTGGGTGCTGCTATGGTTACCAGTGAGCTGAGATAAGGCGGGGCTTTACCTAGCAAAGACATAGATGACCTGGAGCCAGTGGTTTGGGCGACGAATATAAAGCGAGGGCAACCAACGAGAGCATACAGGTCACAGTGGTGGGTAGTATATGGGGCTTTGATGACAAAACGGATGGCACTGAGATAGACTGAATCCAATTTGCTGAGTAGAGTGTTGGAGGCTATTTTGTAAATTACATCACTGAAGTCAAGGATCGGTAGAATAGTATGTTTGGCAGCAGGAATGTAGGATGCTTTGTTGTTAAATAGGAAGTGGATTCTAGGTTTAATGTTGGATTAGAGATGCTAAATGTGAGTCTGGAAGGAGAGTTTACAGTCTAACTAGAAACCTAGGTATTTGTAGTTGTCCACATATTCTAAGTCAAAACTGTCCAGAGTAGTGATGCTAGACGGGCAGGCAGGTGCGGGCAGCAATCGTTTGAAGAGCATGTATTTAGTTTTACTTGCATTTAAAAGCAGTTGGAGGACATGGAAGGAGAGTTGTATGGCATTGAAGCTCGTCTGGAGGTGTGTTAACACAGTGTCCAAAGAAGGGCCAGAAGTATACAGAATGGTGTCGTCTGCGTCGAGGTGGATCAGAGAATCACCAGCAGCAAGAGCTACATCATTGATGTATACAGAGAAAAGAGTCGGCCCGGGAATTTAACCCTGTGGTACCCCCATAGAGACTGCCAGAGGTCCGGACAACAGGCTCTCCAATTTGACACACTGAACTCTGTCTGAGAAGTAGTTGGTGAACCAGGCGAGGCAGTCATTTGAGAAACCAAGGCTGTTGAGTCTGCCGATAAGAATACGGTGATTGACAGAGTCGAAAGCCTTGGCCAGGTCAATGAATACAGCTGCAGATTATTGTCTTTTATCAATGGCGGTTATGATATCGTTTAGGACCTTGAGCGTGGCTGAGGTGCACCCATGACCCGCTCGGAAACCAGATTGCAAAGCTGAGAAGGTACGGTGGGATTCGAAATGGTCGGTGATCTGTTGGTTAACTTGGCTTTTGAAGACCTTAGAAAGGCACGGTAGGATAGTTAAAGGTCTGTAACAGTGATGACGGTTGGTCGTTTGACCACAGACCCATTACGGATGCAGGTAATGAGGCAGTGATTGCTGAGATCCTGTTTGAAGACAGCAGAGGTTTATTTAGAGTAGAGGTTGACCAATTAATCGGCATGGCCGATAACAATCGGGAATCAGCATTTTTGGATGCCGATTATGGCCAAGGAGGCTGCGTGGCAGAATGACCACCTGTTACGCGAGTATAGCAAGGAGCCAAGGTAAGTTGCTAGCTAGCATTAAACATATCTTATAAAAAACAATCAATCTTAATATAATCACTAGTTAACCACACATGATTGATGATATTACTAGTTTAACTTGCTTGTCCTGCGTTGCATATAATCAATGCGGTACCTGTTAATTTATCATCGAATCACAGCCTACTTCGCCAAACGGGTGATGATTTAACAAAAGCATATTTGCGAAAAAAGCACAATCTTTGCACCAATGAACCTAACCATAAACATCAATGCCTTTCTTAAAATCAATACACAAGTATATATTCTGAAACCTGCATATTTAGTTTAAAGAAATTCATGTGAGCAGGCAATATTAACTAGGGAAATTGTGTCACTTCTATTGCGTTCATTGCAAGCAGAGTCAGGGTATATGCAGCAGTTTGGGCAGACTGGCTCATTTCGAATTGTGTGAAGACCATTTCTTCCTAACAAAGACCGTAATTAATTTGCCAGAATTTTACATAATTATGACATAACATTGAAGGTTGTGCAATGTAACAGCAATATATACGAAACGGTTCCGTATTTCACTGAAAGAATAAACATTTTGTTTCCGAAATTATAGTTTCCGGATTTGACCATATTAATGACCTAAGGCTCGTACTTCTGTATGTTTATTATATTATAATTAAGTCTATGATTTGATATTTGATAGAGCAGTCTGACTGAGTGGTGTTAGGTAGCAGCAGGCTCGTATGTATTCATTCAAACAGCACTTTCCTGCGTTTGCCAGCAGCTTTTTGCAATGCTTGAAGCACAACGCTGTTTATGACTTCAAGCCTATCAACTCCCGAGATTAGGCTGGCCATACTAAAGTTGCTATAAGAACATCCAATAGTCAAAGGTATATGAAATACAAATGGTATAGAGAGAAATAGTCCTATAATTCCTATAATAACTACAACCTAAAACGTCTTAACTGGGGAATTTTGAAGGAACCGCCAGCTTTCATATGTTCTCATGTTCTGAGTAAGGAACTTAAACGTTAGCTTTTTTACATGCCGCATATTGCACTTTTACTTTCTTCTCCAACACTGTGTTTTTGAATGATTTAAACCAAATTGAACATGTTTCATTATTTATTTATAAATAATATTATTCATTATTTATATATTGATTTTATTTATGTATTATATTAAGTTAAAATAAAAGTGTTCATTCAGTATTGTTGTAATTGTAATATTACAAATATATATATATAAAAATCGTGCAATTAATCGGTATAGGCTTTTTTTGGTCCTCCAATAATCGTTATCGGCGTTGAAAAATCATAATAAGTCGACATCTAATTTAGAGGGCAGGTTGGTCAGGATGATATCTATGAGGGTGCACGTGTTGGAGGACCAAAAAAAGCCTATACCGATTAATGTAATGTTGTACCTGGTAGGTTCCATGATCATTTGTGTGAGATTGAGGGCATCTAGTTTAGATTGTAGGATGGCCGGGGTGTTAAGCATACGCCAGTTTATGTCACCTAACAGTACAAACTCTGAAGATAAATGGGGGTCAATTATGGGTACAGGGATACTCTTGAGCAGGATATCAAAGGTGCATATCCCGAATAAGATCTTCAAGATATGAGCTAGTATCCAGAATACTGTGTGCATGTAAACATGGTAATTGAAACATGTGCGGTGCCTTTATTATCTATAGAGTGCCTTTGTTATTGCACCAGATGTGCTAGGTTTGAGTGTACATTGAGATATTTGTAATTACCCTTGGCTTTATTTGTGTACCTGTGAGGGAACATTTTGTTGTCTGAAGAGATAGCATTGAATTGTACACAGCATCTCCTCTCACTCTATCTTGTTTCCTGCAGGTGACTGACCTCTTCCTCAGACCAATTGGCAGTACACCCAGAACATTGTTATGTGAACACAAAGGACTATCTCAGTTTCAAGGTCTCAGCTTTGAGAGAAGACGCCTCGCCTCGTCAGTCACATGCAGGAACCAACGTTGACAATGAACGATGTAAATAATGCTTATATGACTTGTTTGTATCGCAGTATAAAAGGACTGAGAGGGAACACCCTTTTCAGAGTTTTCATCAAGATTTAGTTTGAACCTCTTCAGCCGTAATAATACAGATTTATTCATTGAGTTTGAGTCCTTAGTGGAGAATTTCCATGACACTTGACCAATTTCACACTTTTCTGGTAACAGTTTGACTTAATTGACAGATTGTTGAACTGAATAAATGAAGTGAAAGTATGTTAAACTAATTTGTTAATTCAAAATCTGCTAAACCCCATAAAACGTGTCAACACACAAAAATAGTCGACATGTACAGTTGAAGTCGAAAGTTTACAAAAACATTAGCCAAATACATTTAAACTCAGTTTTTCACAATTCCTGACATTTCATCCTAGTACAAATTCCCTGTATTAGGTCATTTAGGATCACCACTTTATTTTAGGAATGTGAAATGTCAGAATAATAGTAGAGAGAATGATTTATTTCAGCTTTTATTTCTTTCATCACATTCCCACTGGGTCAGACATTTACATACACTCAATTAGTATTTGGTAGCATTGCCTTTAAATTGTGTAACTTGGGTCAAACGTTTAGGGTAGCCTTCCACAAGCTTCCTACAATAAGTTGGGTGAATTTTGGCCCATTCCTCCTGACAGAGCTGTTGTAACTGAGTCAGGTTTGTAGGACTCCTTGTTTGCACATGCATTTTCAGTTCTGCCCCCAAATTTTCTATAGGATTGACGTCAGGGCTTTGTGATGGCCACTCCAATACCTTGACTTCGTTGTCCTTAAGCCATTTTGCCACAACTTTGGAAGTATGCTTGGGGTCAATGTCCATTTGGAAAACCCATTTGCTTTAACTTCCTGACTGATGTCTTGAGATGTTGCTTCAATATATCCACATAATATTCCCCCTCATGATGCCATCTGTTGTGAAGTGCACCACTCGCTCCTGCAGAAAAGCATCCCCACAACATGATGCTGCCACCCGCTGCTTCACGGTTGGGATGATGTTCTTCGGCTTGCAAGTCTCCCCCTTTTTCTTCCCAACATAACGATGGTCATTATGGCCAAGCAGTTCCATTTTTGTTTCATCAGACCAGAAGACATTTCTCCAAAAAGTACGACCTTTGTCCCCATGTACAGTTGCAAACCGTAGTCTGGCTTTTTTATGGCTGTTTTGGAGCAGTGGCTTCTTCCTTGCTGACTGGCCTTTCAGGTTATGTCGATGTAGGACTCGTTTTACCGTGGATATAGCTAATTTTGTACCAGTTTCCTCCAGCATGTTCACAAGGTCCTTTGCTGTTGTTCTGGGATTGATTTGCACTTTTCGCACCAAAATACTTTTATCTCTAAGAGACAGAACGCGTCTCCTTCCTGAGCGGTATGACAGCTGCGTGGTCCTATGGTGTTTATACTTGCGTACTATTGTTGGTACAGATGAATGTGGTACCTTCAGGAGTTTGGAAATTGCTCCCAATGATGAACCAGACTTGTGGAGGTCTACAATATTTTCCTGAGGTCTTGCCTGATTTCTTTAGATTTCCCCATGATGTCAAGCAAAGAGGCACTGAGCTTGAACATTGGCCTTGAAATACATCCACAGGTACACCTCCAATTGACTCAAATAATGTCAATTAGCCTATCAGTAGCTTCTAAAGCCATGACATAATTTTCTGGAATTTTCCAAGCTGTTTAAAGGCACAGTGTTTGTTAACTTCTGACCCACTGGAATTGTGATAGTGAATTATAATGAAATAATGTCTGTAAACAATTGTTGGAAAAATGACTTGTGTCATGCACAAAGTAGATGTCCCAACTGACTTGCTAAAACTAGAAATTTGTGGAGAGGTTGAAAAATGAGTTTTAATGACTCCAACTTAAGTGTATGTAAACTTCCGACTTCAACTTTATCTTTATGTACCTACAAAATATTCTATAGTTCAAAATAGTTGTAATCACAATGTAGCAAGCAGTACCTTTTGGACATGGGCCATTGTTAAACTCTGATGAAGACCTTTGTTGAAATGCAGTAAAAATGTATACACTGCTGAATCTAGTAAAACATGATTTCTTCATCAATCAATCTAAAGTATGCACCAAGAGCACGTTCTAAAACAGAAGGTACAATGTCAAATAAAAGTTCTAAGGTAAACGCTTGCTCAAAATTACACTGGGTGCCAGTATTTGCTCTATTGGTACGGACATGTACTGTGCCTTTGGAAAGTATTCAGACCCTTTGACGTTTTCCACATTTTGTTATGTTACAGTTATATCACAGTCATAGCAAGTAAACCATTTCTGTAACTATTACTGGGAATGTTGGTGTAGTTAAGGATACATTGGTCTTCAAAATATCCTCTATTTGTAACAAGATAACTTGTGGATGTGTCTTTACCCATCTCTGGCTACTGCAAAGTGCATTACTGTAATTTTCACAGTAACTTACCAGTAGCTTCCTATAATTTACAGGAAAATGTGGAGTAATGACACTACAATACTGTAAAATTAGCGTACTATACTGTACTATACTGTAAGAAAGGATATGCTACTATTGGTATTTTACTATAATTACATGGAATTAGTGCAAGCAGGTTGGCTGCTAGGTATTTGTATATTACAGCATATATTTTTCTATTTTATTTCACTTGCACTTTTAGAGGCCTCAACAAAGGCTTCTAAACTGGCAATGACTACAGGGTGAAATAGATCGAAAGGACATGGCTAGCCACTCAACCATTAAAGGTTTGAAACATGCTGCCACTCTGATCTGTCCTCTATATACACTGAACAAAAAAATGGCGCCACATAAAACAATTTCAAAGATTTTACTGAATTACAGTTCATATAAGGAATATGAATAAATTCATTAAGCCCTAATCTATGGATTTCACAGACTGGGAACACAGATATGCAACTGTTGGTCACAGATACCTTTAAAAAAAGGTAGGGGGCATGGATCAGAAAACCAGTCAGTATCTGGTGTGACCACAACATATCTCCTTTGCGTATAGTTGATCAGGCTGTTGATTGTGGCCTGTGGAATGCTTTCCCACTACTCTTCAATTGCTGTGTTAAGTTGCTGGATATTGGCGGGAACTGGAACACGCTGTCATACACATCAATCCAGATCATCCCAAACATGCTCAATGGGTGATATGTCTGGAAAGTTTGCAGGCCATGGAAGAACTGGGAAATGTTCAGCTTCCAGGAATGGTGTACAGATCCTTGCGACATGGGGCCGTGCATTATAAAGCTAAACATAACGTGATGGCAGCGAATCAATGGCACGACAATAGGCCTCAGGATCTCGTCACGGTATCTCTGTGCATTCAAATTATCATAGATAAAATGCAATTGCGTTCATTGTCCGTAGCTTATGTCTGCCTATACCAGAACCCCACCATGGGGTTATAGCTGTGTGGGCGAGCATACAGCTATAACCCCAAAGGAGAAATGCTCACTTACAGAGATGTAAACAAATTTGTGCAAAATATTTGAGAGAAATAAGCTTGAGGTGCATATGGAAAATTTCTGGGATCTTATATTTCAGCTCAAGAAACATTGGACCAACACTTTACATGTTGCTTTCATTCTTTTGATCAGTTTACATTTAATTGTTTGGGAATTTCTTTTTCTTTGGTAAAATGGCGGTCTGCAAACAAAAGTTATAGGTGCATGCCGCCACCTACTGTACTGGCTGTGTATTAGCCTTCTATTCTGTTGAATAAATGAATTACACTTTATGAACAAATTGCCCTACCGACTCACCCTACACCCATCAAAACCTCCTCCCTATTCCACTACTTTGGCCCTATCTGATCCTACACCAGGCCTACAGCCTGGGAGTACGGGCACTATCATTCAAAACACTTTGCAACTTCTGCAGTAAAATCTCATACCCCAAGTACTTCTCTGCAGCTGCCACTACAAAATCTATCCTCTGTGATTTATGTTCCATTCCTGCGGTACAACTGACAACCATGGCCATGAACGCCAAAAAACCTACCGTACGTTATTCCTATAGCTCTCTATTGACCTTGACCTCCTCTTACGATCCATCACCCTGGACCCATCTTCCTCTACTACTCTCTTCACTGCCTCAGCAAACAACACCTTCTACACTACTCTGATCCTGGCAACCTCAACCTGCCTTTCTCTCACCTCTGATCTCCAGCACCATGGGTGATGAGTGGGTAGTAAAGACGCTCCATATTCTTACTTTGTTCTGGGAGTAGGACATAGTGCTCTCGAACGTCCCCTTCTCAGACTGCAGGTTGTCCACGCTCATCTTCCGGACCAGCGTGCTTCCTGATGACAGTGTGATTTGGAGGAGAGGGGTGATTATCATCATGGATACCCTTTATTAGGCCCTTATTTCATTCCCCAGAGTCAGGTTACTCGTTGAGCTGACAAGAGCTATTGATAAGAGCTAGGTAAACAACTAATCCGTTGGATAAGGGAATTGTAAGTATAAATGACAATCTATTTTACCTTGGAGACAAATGTGAAACTAGTCATATGAAGGCAAGCTGAAGCATATCAACATATCACGGTAGCCACTGTCACCTACCACAGACATTTATAACAGTGACTTTGGTGTTCATTTCCTTACATTTTGCATCATTCCATGACATTGTTAGTTTACCTTTCTTTACTTTGTCATGTTTGTGTGGTTGTTCCTGAGCATTGCTAGCAATAGTGGATCATATTTGGCTAACGTATTACAAATTGGGCAATAATTTGGGACATGTAGCCTATTTGAATCATTATGGGACGCAGACCATACAGTAGCAGTTTAAACCTGGAGCACGGTTCACCACAACTGGACCGTTATCATCACAGTTCTATGATTAGTGAGGATTATTAGGGTAGATTTATAGGACTACTGTTCTATTCTGATTGTAAACCTTTCTCCCATTCCAATATTTTATGGATTGAACTATTGAATATGGCAACTTTCAGTATTAATCAAATTACTGTATTGTTTATTTACCAATATATTTTGTGTGTAAAAGCTCTCCAAACCATTTTTTAAATTATTATTTATGAATACTTTTCTAACCTTAAATGATATACAAGATCAGAGTGTGTTTTGTGAGTACCAATTTGTGTTGAAAAGGCAATGAATATGTGTACATTTCCTGAGTCTGAATCGGCCCTTGATGATTGACTTTATAAAGTGAGTCTGCAACTATGGGCACTTCCGTGTCCTCGGATTAATTTTGGGGATTTTATAAAAAATAAAACAAATACAAATATTTGTATGTTAAGTTCACACTGGAATCACCCCATACTTTTTTAAATACCTCTCTATCAAATATTGTACCTACGTTCAGATGCATTTTATACCTCAATTTCACTATTTTGCCCTTGTTCCTGACTTTTAAGCTTCGACCATGTTTTTCTATGAAACTCTGGGGGCGGTATTTCATTTTTGGATAAAAAACGTTCCCGTTTTAAACAGGATATTTTGTCATGACAAGATGCTCGACTATGCATATAATTGACAGCTTTGGATAGAAAACACTCTAACACTCTTCCAAAACTGCAAAGATATTGTCTGTGAGTGCAACAGAACTGATGTTACAGGTGAAACCCAGATAAAAATCCAATCAGGAAGTGCCCCATATTTTGATTTGTCATGACAAGATGCTCGACTATGCATATAATTGACAGCTTTGGATAGAAAACACTCTAACACTCTTCCAAAACTGCACAGATATTGTCTGTGAGTGCAACAGAACTGATGTTACAGGTGAAACCCAGATAAAAATCCAAACAGGAAGTGCCCCATATTTTGAAAGCGCTGCATGCCAATGACTCCTTATATGGCTGTGAATGGGCTACAAATGAGCTTACGCTTTCTACGTATTCCCCAAGGTGTCTACAGCATTGTGACGTATTTTTACGCATTTATGTTGATGAATAGCTGTAAGGGACCACATTGAGCAAGTGGTCACATGATGGCTACCGCAGAAAATCTTGTGTAAAGTATAGAGGTAGCCATTATTCCAATCGCTTCTAATGAGAAACCAATTGTCCCGATGGATATATTATTGAATAGATATGTGAAAAACACCTTGAGGATTGATTCTAAACAACGTTTGCCATGTTTCTGTCGTTATTATGGAGCTAATTTTGAAAAAAAGTTTGGCTTTGTAGTGACCGCATTTTCCGGTCGATTTCTCAGCCAAACGTGAAGAACAAACGGAGCTATTTCACCTACAAAAATAATATTTTTGGGAAAAAAGGAACATTTACTATCTAACTGGGAGTCTCGTGAGTGAAAACATCTGAAGTTCTTCAAAGGTAAATGATTTAATTTGATTGCTTTTCTTATTTTCGTGAACATGTTGCCTGCTGCTAGCAGGGCATAATGCTATGCTAGGCTATGATAAACTTACACAAATGCATGTCTAGTGTTGGCTGTAAAGCATATTTTGAAAATCTGAGATGATAGTGTGATTAACAAAAGGCTAAGCTGTGTCTCAATATATTTCACTTGTGATTTTCATGAATAGAAACATTTTCTAGGGATATTTATGTCCACTGTGTTATGCTAATTAGTTTCAGGCGATGATTACGCTCCCGGATCCGGGATGGGTAGTATCAAGATTACTAAAAATTACACATTATATAATGTTATGTACAACAGAAAGAGTCAATTAAATAAAATCTATATCAATATTTATTGTGAGTATGACCTTTATAATGTTTTTTTACACAAAATATACCTTCCAACACTGAGGACAAATTCCTCATTAATAAAGTTTTTTCAATAGAATGTTAATTTAGTTACCATGGAAACATATTGTGACACTGAAGCACATGGCTGCAGTGGACAGTTCCAGATGTGATGTCCAGAAGTTGAAGAAAAATCGAGGTAAATGTTGCTTGTATAGAGAATATATTAATTGTCACTCATTTTGAAACGTGTTATAATTTCTTTCATTTGTGGTAGAACTTTATCATTTTTTTGTATTTTATGTATTTAGTGTAAACAATATGCTTGCTGTAATACTAATCAAAGCATGCTAAGCTGTCTGTCAATTTTCTCCAGAAACTGTAGAAATGTCATTTCCATCACAAACTTAAGTGTGGTGGAAATGACACAAACCCATTATCTTATTCGTTTTTACTTTACTTTTTTATTTATTTTTTACTTTAGGCTTATTTAATCATGTTTTAAATTAATTGAATCTAGAAAATGCTCCAAGGTGTGCACAAGTTGAAAATGAAGTAGTATTTGTGTTTATTTTTAGAAGATGCCACATAAAACAGCACAGAGGTCACAGACATATAGAAACAAAATGAAAACTGATCCTATACGATACCAGGAACATCTGCAAAAAGATAAGGAGAGATACTGGAAGAAAAAAGAGAAGGGAGAAGTGAAATCTATCTCTGAGCTTACAAAGCGAGAACAAAGAAACAAGAGATGGCAATGGAAATGTAACCAACGGAATAGAAGACAGACTTTATAGAGAACAGTTGCAATGCAGATCTACCTATCAGGAAACACACCACCTCAGTCACCAGATAGATGACTTGCAGCCAGAACATGAGGCTAACATACCTGCCCCCAACTTACAGTGGCTTGCGAAAGTATTCGGCCCCTTTGAACATTGCGACCTTTTGCCACATTTCAGGCTTCAAACATGAAGATATAAACTGTATTTTTTTGTGAAGAATCAACAACAAGTGGGACACAATCATGAAGTGGAACGACATTTATTGGATATTTCAAACTTTTTTAACAAATCAAAAACTGAAAAATTGGGCGTGCAAAATTATTCAGCCCCCTTAAGTTAATACTTTGTAGCGCCACCTTTTGCTGCGATTACAGCTGTAAGTCGCTTGGGGTATGTCTCTATCAGTTTTGCACATCGAGAGACTGAAATATTTTCCCTTTCCTCCTTGCAAAACAGCTCGAGCTCAGTGAGGTTGGATGGAGAGCATTTGTGAACAGCAGTTTTCAGTTCTTTCCACAGATTCTCGATTGGATTCAGGTCTGGACTTTGACTTGGCCATTCAAACAACAAGTGGGACACACAGATATGTTTATTTTTGAACCATTCCATTGTAGATTTTGCTTTATGTTTTGGATCATTGTCTTGTTGAAAGACAAATCTCCGTCCCAGTCTCAGGTCTTTTGCAGACTCCATCAGGTTTTCTTCCAGAATGGTCCTGTATTTGGCTCCATCCATCTTCCCATCAATTTTAACCATCTTCCCTGTCCCTGCTGAAGAAAAGCAGGCCCAAACCATGATGCTGCCACCACCATGTTTGACAGTGCGGATGGTGTTCAGGGTGATGAGCTGTGTTGCTTTTACGCCAAACATAACGTTTTGCAATGTTGCCAAAAAGTTCAATTTTGGTTTCATCTGACCAGAGCACCTTCTTCCACATGTTTGGTGTGTCTCCCAGGTGGCTTGTGGCAAACTTTAAACAACACTTTTTATGGATATCTTTAAGAAATGGCTTTCTTCTTGCCACTCTTCCATAAAGGCCAGATTTGTGCAATATACGACTGATTGTTGTCCTATGGACAGAGTCTCCCACCTCAGCTGTAGATCTCTGCAGTTTATCCAGAGTGATCATGGGCCTCTTGGCTGCATCTCTGATCAGTCTTCTCCTTGTATGAGCTGAAAGTTTAGAGGGACGGCCAGGTCTTGGTAGATTTGCAGTGGTCTGATACAGTGGTCTCCTTCCATTTCAATATTATCGCTTGCACAGTGCTCCTTGGGATGTTTAAAGCTTGGGAAATCTTTTTGTATCCAAATCCGGCTTTAAACTTCTTCACAACAGTATCTCGGACCTGCCTGGTGTGTTCCTTGTTCTTCATGATGCTCTCTGCGCTTTTAACGGACCTCTGAGACTATCACAGTGCAGGTGCATTTATACGGAGACTTGATTACACACAGGTGGATTGTATTTATCATCATTAGTCATTTAAGTCAACATTGGATCATTCAGAGATCCTCACTGAACTTCTGGAGAGAGTTTGCTGCACTGAAAGTGAAGGGGCTGAATAATTTTGCACGCCCATTTTTTCAGTTTTTGATTTGTTAAAAAAGTTTGAAATATCCAATAAATGTCGTTCCACTTCATGATTGTGTCCCACTTGTTGTTGATTCTTCACAAAAAATACAGTTTTATATCTTTATGTTTGAAGTCTGAAATGTGGCAAAAGGTCGCAAAGTTCAAGGGGGCCGAATACTTTCGCAAGGCACTGTACCTGCTCCTGATGCACACCCTGATACCCCTTCCTCATCGTCTGCATCATGAATGAGAAGTCGAATACTTGCTGGAAGGAAGAAGGTTGGAAGACGTCGCTCGAAAGCATACAGAGATCATTGTATGACAAATGTCAAACTTGATAATGCTTTACGGAAAGCAGAGAGATACAAAAAAAGGTATGATCGACTCAACAAAATGAAGAGACAAGATTCCCCAAAAACAAAGACAAAACAGCAAAAATGCGATAATTGCAGAGTTAAAACAAAAGTATAAAAAAATGTGCTGTGCCAAGGACAAACAAGTTACTTAAAAAAATGCTCAGAGGCAACACCTGAGAAAGTATGGGCTGGTCAAAGCCGCAAACAGAGAATTTGGATTTTCAGCAAAAGCAATGAGGGCAAATGAAAACAGGACATCAAGTCTTCAATACTCCAGGAAAAATCAGTGTAACAGAATTAGCACTGTCACAGAAGAGTAAATCACCAAATTCTATGAACGTGATGACAACAGCAGAGCAGCAACAGGGAAAAAAGACACACTAACGAGGAACAGGAAGAAAAAGCAGAAGCACTTCTTGAATGGCACAATTCAGAATCTTTATCAGAAGTTTAAGAGGGAATATTCAGAAATTCCAATTTCCGACTGTGAATTCGGCAAAAGACGTCCTTTTTGGGTTGTCTAACTAACTGTGTAAATACACCAGTGAAATCCAGGCAGTTCACTTTGGTGATTCTCACAAGCAGGTGACCCTCCACACCTGTGTTGGATATACCACAAATTATACAGTTTCACTTTGCTCACTGAGCTCTTCTATGCGGCATGACCCCTCTGCTGTCTGGGCCCATCTCTCAAAAACACTGGCCTACTTCCTTGAGCGCTCTGCCCATCGGCTACTGCTGTACACTTTGTGAGTGATGGGCCTACAACCCAGTATAGGTCTGAAATGTTTAACAATGGTTGTTGTTCAAAATGTTTGCAATAAAATATTGTTTTCATATGTTTGTTTTTTTACATAGATGTTATTTCCACCACACCTTGTCATTTCCACCACACCTTGTCATTTCCATCACAACCCATATTTTGAGGTAAATTAGTATATTATGTATAATTTACATACATTTATTTTTTTTAGACATGGAAATCATATGGTTGTTATCACAATCTCACAAAAAGGTTGGGTGGAAATATCTTATTTATGATAAATAAATGTTTTCAGCTGTCGCCAAGGCAAGTTTATACATTCAGTCGTCGTGTTGAATTATTATTATTAGGAAAACCTTAAAAATCACTTGGAATAATATTCAATACAAGTTCATGTACAAATGTATAAGAAATCCATTATAAATCAATTTTATGATATTTCATTTTCAACTAAAATAGATTTTTAATGATGTGATGGAAATTACATTTGTCTATGGCTGTCTGGGAAAATGACAAAAATATATAAATTCCTGAATAGTATGATCGCAGCCATTATCAGATATAGTTTCTAGACAAATCAAGGACAAGTACAATACTGGTAAAATGGTGTTTGAATAAGTTTTAACTTCTAAACTTTGCATGGCCAAAGTGCCCGAAGTTGCATAATCACCCAATAAGGTCATATAGGGCCAGTTTCCCAGACACAGATTAAGCCTAGTCCGGGACTAAAAAGAGATTTTCCATTCACCATTTGTATGTATGTTTTTTTGTCCATGGGATTAGGCTTGATCTGTGGCTGAGAAACCGCCCCATAAGGTTCGGCTTCATCTAGAAAAGTGTCAATTAAAACCAAGGCGAACATAATCTGTTTCTTAATAGTGTGACGCTATGGTTGAGAGAATGCCATTTCATTTTCCTACCATTAGTGTACTATACAGTGTTGTAGACATTACAACGGTCATTGGATTTTCATTGAGTCCACACATTCACACCCCTTAATAGTGGGTCCAAAGGCAAGGGTTATTATGGGTAGGTTATCCATATGGGTTGAGAGAGTGAGAGAGCGTTTTCTGTTATTGTGGATGTGTCTTCCTGTGGCTGCTTACATATTGACCAGAAACTGTAAGACTAGTTTTACATCCAAATGAACATCAAAGACCAAAGTATATATTCTAGGACCTGAAGGAATAGCTACTGTAGAAATTGCCTTCATAACATTTTCAGCAACCTGTTTTTGCTATTGTCCCACTGCTATTACAAGGCAACTCAGTAAATAGGAGAAATGTTGGTAGGGCAACAGTTGATTGAACACATTGCATTTTCCCCAAGGGAACTTCAGGTGTGGCATTTGTTATTCAGAAACACACAATGCGTGAGAGAGAATCCATGGCCTTAGCAATGGGGAGAAGAGGGAGAGAGAGAAGTCATGCAGAAGAACAACTTCTGACTTGTTATACCTTTCTGGTTGTTAAGAGTGAGATTAACATGATTAAATTAGCAAAAAAATGTATAGGTAATCAAATTTTAGAACTCAAGATCAACATAGGAGGAAAAGATTGACAGAGAGTGAGTTAAAAAAAAAAACTTTAATCGTGTTAGCTAGCCAAATTAAAATTTGTCAACTAGCTTACTGTCTAGCTCCAACTGTTTACTGGCGGTAACCATAGCAACATGGCCACTGAGGCAGTGCTGGCAGCACCAGCAGAAGCAGGGACTGATAGACTTCCCCCCCCCCCTTTTTTTTTTTTACATTTCCAGCAGGAATTGTTGTGGAAATATTCAGTCAATCATATTTCTCAAATACCGGAGCCTGTGAGTTCAAATATACTTTTATTACGACATAAGAAAAGCCGAGCTGGTTCATGAAAACTAACTTTCCAGTCTTGGCACATACTTCTTATACATTTTTCCTCCTTACATCACACCCATAGTAAACTCCTCTTAATGACTCATCCCCTCTGGCATTTAGCCACCATTATCTTATTGCCTTGCACTAAGTTTAGTTTGATATTAGGGCATGGAAACAGTAGAGCCACAGCAATAGTTCAAAAAGTAGTTCAAAAAGACATATGTTCTCGACTAAGACAATTGTATGCATGTAGGACCAGTCCTTGGCACTTTACAGAAATAACCAGACATGTCATCCTGCTAACTCCTCTGAAAGGGACACCCATGTTCTGGAAAAGACACAAGCAGTGTAACCATAGCAACACTGTATCAGGCCATAACACAGTTACAGGAATAACCAGTCGTGTCCACTCCCCAACAGGTGCATGTCTAATGGTGTCTAATGACCCAGAGCACATATAGAGTGCACTAGTTTTGCTGACTATCCTGAAATGTATAATGGCCACACATGTTCTGGAAAATTCTCCATAGAATTAAATCAGAGAAGGGAAGAATCTATTTTAGTCATAGAATTCTGAGGGAGAACCTGGAAACTTTATTTGCCGACTACTCACACAACAGGACTGTTGCAAACCTGTTATTTTACACAGACCACACTACTGCCTGGCACACAGCTGTAACCAGACATTTCAGCTATACGACAAAGAAAGGCATCTGCAAGAGAAGGCATTTTTGAGGACAGCGAGAAGGACCAGGAAAACAGGTTTCTGACGGTAAACATGTACCAGAACGGCACTGTCATGGTCCAGGGCAGTGAGGCTGCACTCAGCTCTGTTGTGCAGGACTTCCCCACCCTAAGGAAGATAGCGGAAACAAAAAAAGACAAGGACAGCACCCCGACCTCTCCCCTCACCTCAGGCACCCGAACAGCAGGAGCCCAGGCCCACACATACATCCACACAACAGGTATATCCTCCCCCCTGCTTGCCTACCACCACTAGAGCCAACACCACACTACCATAAGCCTGCTGAGAGACAGGCTGGCTCTGTTAGAGGTATGGGTTAATGAGCTACACCACCTCGAGCCCAGACACAGAACTACTACAGGACCAGATCAACCAGTGCAGGACGCAGCTGAAGAACTCTGTCCAGGAGCTGTCAGAGAGAGCCTTACCACAGCTCTTCAGGAGGTAAAGGCCACCATGAGGAGGAGGGAGCTGGTGCAGGTAAAGGAAGAGATGGCAAAGGAGTTTTCTGTCATCAAGAGGGTGCTGCAGAACAGAGGGCAAACTGTAGAGACTCCTAGAGAGAAGCTGCAGCCCTTCACCACCACTAACAACCCCACTGACCCACCACCTTCACCCTCAACCCCCCTGGAGGCTCACATGGGGACACCTACTACAGAGAGAAGCTCTCTGGCCCCCCCTTGACACACCCCCGCACACCCTTCCTTGGAAGCAGGCCCTGTGTACCCCAGCCCCAGACCGTAAAACCCACTGATTTGGCCATCCTCATTGACTCATATGGGAAATTCATCCAAGAGGATAAACTCTTCCCCCACCACAGGGTGTCCAAAATATGGTGTCCAAAAACACAGGATGCACTCCACATCCTGTCCCAGTCTGACTTTGGCACACCAGTCCACATTATTATTCACACCGGCACCAAAAACCTGCAAGAGGAGCAGGAGAGAGTAGGCAGCTCTAGTCAACAGAGTAGCAGAGAGGGCCTTTGAGTGGTTCCCCAACTCCCACATCAAAATCTCCACTCTGCTGCCCCGCAAAAACTTTAATCCCCATACCATTCAGAGAGTCAACGCTGACATCACCAGAGGGTGTGGCCTACTCCCGAACTTACATGTTGCTCACCACCCAACAATCACCCCAGAGCATCTGCACAACCACTCCCACCTGAGGAAGCAGACAGTAGGGAAAGTGTGCCAAGTCTCTAAAGGACGTGGCACTTGGTAGACAAACATCCCATGCCGCAGAGGACCACCCAGAGACCCCTGCCAGACCACTGCACCACCAAGGAGCCCCACGCCCTCTCAACACCCCACCAGAACCAGCGCACCCCACAGGCCCCACCCAGTGCACCCCACAGGCCCCACCCACCACCAAAGCATCACCACATCTATTGGCTTAGCCAGACTGGACCGGGCCCAGCCTACTATCCCGCATCAGACCACCACCTCTACCAGACCAGAGAGGAAGCCCCACGGCCCAGACCTGGCCCCCCTCCACTCCACAGGGTCCAACAGCAGGACCAGCGCAGCTACGCAGAGGTCGTCAGAGGACAGGAGAACCCTGTAGGATTAAGTGAGATTAAACATCTGCTCCAATACATCTGCACTAAACACACGGACACACACACACACCTATTGTACTAAGAGTTTACTTGTTCAATGAATAGGAACATATATATACATTTGAAGTCAGACGTTTACATACACTTAGGTTGGAGTCATTAAAACTAGTTTTTCAACCACTCCTCAAATTTCTTGATAACAAACTATAGTTTTGGCAAGTCGGTTAGGACATCTACTTTGTGCATGACACAAGTCATTTTTCCAACAATTGTTTACAGACAGATTATTTCACTTCTAATTCATTGTATCACAATTTCAGTGGGTCAGAAGTTTACATACACTAAGTTGACTGTGCCTTTAAACAGCTTGGAAAATTCCAGAAAATTATGTCATGGCTTTAGAAGCTTCTGATAGGCTACTTGAAATCATTTGAGTCAATTGGAGGTGTACCAGTTGATGTATTTCAAGGTCTACCTTCAAACTCAGTGCCTCTTTGCTTGACATCATGGGAAAATCAAAGGTAAACAGCCAAGACCTCAGAAAAGATATTGTAGACCTCCACACGTCTGGTTCATCCTTGGGAGCAATTTCCAAATGCCTGAAGGTACCACGTTCATCTGTACAAACAACAGTACGCAAGTATAAACACCATGGGACCACACAGCCGTCATACCGCTCAGGGAAGGAGACACGTTCTGTCTACTAGAGGTAAAAGTACTTTGGTGAGAAAAGTGCAAATCAATCCCAGAACAACAGCAAAGGACCTTGTGAAGATGCTGGAGGAAACAGGTACAAAAGTATCTATATCCACAGTAAAACAAGTCTTATATCGACATAACCTGAAAGTCCGCACAGCAAGGAAGAAGCCACTGCTCCAAAACCGCCATAAAAAAAGCCAGCCTACAGTTTGCAGCTGCACATGTGGACAAAGATCGTACTTTTTGGAGAAATGTCCTCTGGTTTGATGAAACAAAAATAGAACTGTTTGGCCATAAGGACCATCGTTATGTTAGGAGGAAAAAGTGGGAGTCTTGTAAGGCGAAGAACACCATCGTAACCGTGAAGTATGGGGGTGGCAGCATCATGTTGTGGGGGAGCTTTGCTGCAGGAGGGACTGGTGCATCATGAGAATGGAAAATGATGTGGATATATTGAAGCAACATCTTTGAGACATTCTTGAGACATACTTTCAAAGTTGTGGCAAAATGCTTAAGGTCAACAAAGTCAAGGTATTGGACCTATATCCCATATAAAATTTGTGGGCAGAACTGAAAAAGCGTGTGCGAGCAAAGGAGGCCTACAAACCTGACTAAGTTACATCAGCTCTGTCAGGAGGAATGGGCCAAAATTCACCCAACTTATTGTGGGAAGCTTGTGGAAGGCTACCTGAAATGTTTGACCCAAGTTAAACAATTTAAAGGAATTGCTACCGAATACTAATTGAGTGTTTGTAAACTTCTGACCCAAAATTAAGTTGTGATCCTAACTGACCGAATACAGGGGATTTTTACAAGGATTAAATGTCAGGAATTGTGAAAAACTGAGTTTAAATGTATTTGTGTATGTAAACTTCCAACTTCAACTGTATATAACATATATATTTTTTGCTGTTATCCTGTTTATCTCACTCTTAACAATAGTTAATCGTTACTGTATTTATGACTACTATTCTTTCTTTTTGCAATATGAAATCACTATCAGTTAGCATGTGGAACATTCAGAGCCTAAACTCATCATTCTTTGGACTGAAGAATTTAGCACTGAAGTTCAACAATAATATTAAAGATGTTGACGTCACCATTCTGTTGGAGACATGGTGTAAGGCTGACATTGTCACTCATTGTCCCACAGGCTACAGAGAGGTAATTGTGCCATCACAGAAACACAACTCTGTCAAAAGAGGCAGAGACTCTGGAGGATTGATAATTTGGTACAAATCCGCGTGCCCCCGACCAGGCTGCGGCCAAGTAGAGTAGGTGAGGCACATGCTCTGGGAGTGCAGAGCTGCCAAGGACCTGTGGAAGGAAGCAGGCCCCCTGATCACCCCATGTCTGCCAGCAGGGGAGGACCTAACACCTCAGCCCGTGCTGTATGGGGTGGGCCGAAAGGCCTATTATATCGAAGGCCTTCACCAAGTTCTGGCCCACCCTCACGTGCTTGAAGGAAGCACTATGGGCCTCCCGCAACCTGCTGGTAGGGAAAAGCTTAGAGACCACCCCCCAGGCAGTGGCCATGGTAGCCATGGACGCCCTGGGGTGGTACGGAAGGAAGGGGGCCTCGACCCCAGGCGAAGGGTCCCCCACAACACCCTAGGTCCCGGCGGTCACGGCCTGACAGCGCTGCGGCGCCTAGGGCGATGCGCCTAGGGGAGGGATCTCCTCTAGGCCCCGAAGGAAGGGACGGTAATTTATTGAGAGGAACAGGATGAGGCGAGTTTGATAAGGACTCACCCCGCTACTGTACAAGGGACCGAAGACAGCCTTTTAACAAAGTGACTTTTTCTGTTTCAAATATTTTTTATTAAACACACACAAGAATGGTGTATAGGTATACAAGACAGGTATACAATTCTTATCTAAACATAAAAGAGCATACAGGAACAACAAGTAATACAAAACACGACATACAAAACAATGACATGTGGAAAGAAAGAGGGTAGATGCACCCCCCCCCCCACACACACACTTATTCCCCCCTATAAAATTTGGGAGACAATCCTCCTTCCATCTTGGATTTACAGAGGTGTTTTTTTACCTATCCTGTGTGTTTTATAATCCCAGATGAAAGGATTGATAATTGAGTCCAGTTGCTTATGAAAGGATTTAGGTATGAATATTGGTCTGTATGACCCTACCTCTTCTGGATCTTTACCCTTCTTATGTATAACTGTAATGAACACTTCGTCCAAAGTAGAAGGGAGAGCTCCATCCTCATTGGCCTGAACCAACATTTTGTGCAGGTAGGGAGAGAGCATGTTGCTGAATGTTTTATAGAATTCACCAGGGTATCCATCTGGGCCCGGGGTCTTGCGACTCTAGAGATTTAATTGTTTCTCGAATTTCATCAAGAGATATTTCCTTATTCAGGAAGTTAGAATCTTCCTGGTTCAGGGCGGGAAGATTACAGTCCTCCAAAAATGTTTGCATAATTAAGGGGTTAGGATCTTTAGATGTATATAGAGTCTCATAAAACTGCCGGATTCTGTCATTGATGTCTTTGGGGGAAGAGAGTAATTCCCCAGATGCAGATTTAACTTTGTGAATCATTCAGTCACTTACATTTTATCGAAGTTGTCTGGCGAGTAATTTGTGTGGTTTGTCACCAAACTCAAAATATTTTTGCTTGGCATAGAGAAAAGATTTAGCAATTTTAGCTGAGAGAATCGGATTATATTCAAATTTTAAAGAGGTAATTTTGTTATGTTTCTCCATAGATGGATGGCTAGCATTCTCCCTATCCAGTAAGTGAATTTGTCCCTCCAGTTCTTCCAGTTTTCCTCTGTTTTGCCTACTCCTGGCAGCCTGAAAGGAGATGATACAGCCTCTCAGATAAGCCTTCAGTGTTTCCCACAATAATACTGGGGAAGTCTCTGTTGTCGTTGGTATCAAAGAAAAATGTAATTTGGTCTTTAAGATATTCACAGAATGTTGGTTCTGTGAGGAGCTGAGGATTCAACCTCCAGACCCTCTCGTTTGGTACAATGTCACCCAATCTCAGGGAGAAGGTGAGTGGACTGTGGTCAGAGAATATAATATCATGATACCTCACATTACAGGTATAGGGGAGTAGTCTAGCATCCAACAAAAAGTAGTCAATTCGAGTGTAAACATTGTGAACATGAGAGTAAAAGGAGTATTCCCTACCCGTAGGGTTAGAGATCCTCCATATATCAAATAAGTTTGAATGTTTTATGTAGGTATTCAAGAATTTGCTTGAATAGGAGGTAGGGGTTCGCCGGGTAGAGGATCTATCCAAATATTGGTCTAGCACACAGTTAAGGTCCCCTCCAATGACCAGGTTAGTATGGGAGATATCTGGAAACAGGGCAAGGACTATTTTGAAAAAAGAGGGGTTATCAATGTTTGGCCCATAGATATTTCGTAGAGTTACTGAGGTAGAGTGGATTTCTCCTATTACAATCACATACCGACCCTCTTTATCCGCAATAATGGTTTTATGTAGAAAGGGAATTCCTTTCCGTACCAGTATCGCTGTGCCTCTCATTTTGGCAGAGAAGTTAGTGATACACTTGCTCCACCCACCTACACTTAAGTCTGCTATGAGAGTTATTTTTCAGATGGGTTTCTTGCAAAAATATCATATCAGACGAGAGTGCTTTCAAGTGGGCTAGGACCTTGCCTCTCTTAATTGGTTCGTTTAAACCCTTGACATTCCAGGAAGTGAATGTAAGCCCCGCCCTTCTCTCATTTGTAGTTCCTATGGTGGCCTGCATAACATGTGACTTGATAAAAAGGTAAGAAAGCGCACCAAACCATCACGATCAGCATATGTAGCACCTACACCCGAGCAGTATCCAACCCACCCCTCCCACCCTGCAAGCACCTTTACTTCCCACCCTGTTCCCCTAATTTCCCCAACACTTACCCCCCCCATCAACCCATATATAACAGGCATGCACAAACAGGAGAGAAAAAAAAGGAAAAATAAAAATAATAAACACATTGTCTGGCCGATGCCAAAAAAGCACGGCGCGACCTCGAACAAGAGGTAAAACAAAAATAAAATCCCAACTATACGTTCACCTCTCACTCTCCTAGAACTTCTACTAACATATGAACTGAGGAGGCTCCCGCGAATAAAGTGTTCAGTTAGCATCTAATAAACCTAAACAGAATAAGTTGCAACTTATACATATTGCGCATTTAAGCGTCATCCTGGGTCAATCCCAGAGATAAGCAAGGTATAGCCTCAAGATTATATTGCTAAGCACTGCCGGTCAAAAAATAAACCATCCGCAACCGACATAGTCAGCCGTACATTTACATACTGTGGGTCAGGAGATCGGAACAAGGATTTGCTAAATTAAACGTTCCCCCCAAGAAAATAAAATATTAAAAATATAAATGAAAAAGTATATATATATACATACATATACATACCTACACATACATACACACACATACATATACACATACATACATATATACACACACAAACATACACACATACATACATACATATATACATACAGTGCCTTGCAAAAGTATTCGGCCCCCTTGAACTTTGCGACCTTTTGCCACATTTCAGGCTTCAAACATAAAGGTATAAAACTGTATTTTTTGTGAAGAATCAACAACAAGTGGGACAAAATCATGAAGTGGAACGACATTTATTGGATATTTCAAACTTTTTTAACAAATCAAAAACTGAAAAATTGGGCGTGCAAAATTATTCCGCCCCTTTACTTTCAGTGCAGCAAACTCTCTCCAGAAGTTCAGTGAGGATCTCTGAATGATTCAATGTTGACCTAAATTACTAATAATGATAAATACAATCCACCTGTGTGTAATCAAGTCTCCGTATAAATGCACCTGCACTGTGATAGTCTCAGAGGTCCGTTAAAAGCTCAGAGAGCATCATGAAGAACAAGGAACACACCAGGCAGGTCCGAGATACTGTTGTGAAGAAGTTTAAAGCCGGATTTGGATACAAAAAGATTTCCCAAGCTTTAAACATCCCAAGGAGCACTGTGCAAGCGATAATATTGAAATGGAAGGAGTATCAGACCACTGCAAATCTACCAAGACCTGGCCGTCCCTCTAAACTTTCAGCTCATACAAGGAGAAGACTGATCAGAGATGCAGCCAAGAGGCCCATGATCACTCTGGATGAACTGCAGAGATCTACAGCTGAGGTGGGAGACTCTGTCCATAGGACAACAATCAGTCGTATATTGCACAAATCTGGCCTTTATGGAAGAGTAACAAGAAGAAAGCCATTTCTTAAAGATATCCATAAAAAGTGTCGTTTAAAGTTTGCCACAAGCCACCTGGGAGACACACCAAACATGTGGAAGAAGGTGCTCTGGTCAGATGAAACCAAAATTGAACTTTTTGGCAACAATGCCAGACGTTATGTTTGGCGTAAAAGCAACACACCATACCCACTGTCCAACATGGTGGTGGCAGCATCATGGTTTGGGCCTGCTTTTCTTCAGCAGGGACAGGGAAGATGGTTAAAATTGATGGGAAGATGGATGGAGACAAATACAGGACCATTCTGCAAGAAAACCTGATGGAGTCTGCAAAAGACCTGAGACTGGGACAGAGATTTGTCTTCCAACAAGACAATGATCCAAAACATAAAGCAAAATCTACAATGGAATGGTTCAAAAAGTAAACATATCCAGGTGTTAGAATCGCCAAGTCAAAGTCCAGACCTGAATCCAATCGAGAATCTGTGGAAAGAACTGAAAACTGCTGTTCACAAATGCTCTCCATCCAACCTCACTGAACTCGAGCTGTTTTGCAAGGAGGAATGGGAAAAAATTTCAGTCTCTCGATGTGCAAAACTGATAGAGACATACCCCAAGCGACTTACAGCTGTAATCGCAGCAAAAGGTGGCGCTACAAAGTATTAACTTAAGGGGGCTGAATAATTTTGCACACCCAATTTTTCAGTTTTTGATTTGTTAAAAAAGTTTGAAATATCCAATAAATGTCGTTCCACTTCATGATTGTGTCCCACTTGTTGTTGAATCATCACAAAAAAATACAGTTTTATATCTTTATGTTTGAAATGTGGCAAAAGGTCGCAAAGTTCAAGGGGGCCGAATACTTTCGCAAGGCACTGTATGTACTCACACCTACACAGACACAAGCACTACAGAGGGCTGGTGGGACTCTAGTCGGGAGAGCGGAACCACGGCTAGATAAAGGCAGAACAGCACAAAACATCAACTTGCTAACCAGGTGTCTGCGTCTGCCCCTTCCCAACCATCACCCCCAGTCCCCTGCAAGCAATAAATAAATGGTATGGTAGTAAGAATAATGTAAGGATACAAAGTGACTTTTTAACATGTTTTTTCATGTCTTAAAAATGTTTTACCTTTGTTAGATCATTAGTACACATTTTAAATGGCTTTTACAGATTTGATGTTTACAAGGAAAGTACTTTTATTCATGGTTGTTTTCATTGATTTTAACAACACATACTTTTTAACAAATTTAAATGTAACTTTCAAATGCTGTGTTTTATGCTTTGTTGCCGTTTTGACGTGTATAAATGATGTAAAAAATGTATGAGCTGTTTTTAAAGGAACTGTGTTAATAACACTTTTCCAAAAGAAAACAATCTGTTTATCAAAGTAAGGTGGATAAATCCTTGATCCTGCTTTGGGACATTCCCCTCAGGTCTTGATGTGTGTGGTGTGTCCCAGCAGCAGATTCATGAAGATCAGTAGTTTATATGAAAATCATTCCTGCATGTCTCGTCCGTGCCCTAAAGCTGATCTGGGTACTGATCATCTGAGTAGAGATATAATTACATAATTCATTCATTACAGTTCCTCTTGTTGTCCTGCTGCTGATGTACACGTTTGTATTTGATTAAATTGATATGAGGTGACTGAAAGACAGGATGTGTCTCTTTTTCATGTGAATGCTTGTGCTTTTGTTTCCATGTAGAGATTCAGCTGGTGGTGTTCAGTTCATCAGTTCTCCCCATTGATCAATATCTCTATTTAAACAGGTTTAGCGTCATCCTTAACCCTATCAGAGAAAATGTGAAAAGTTATCGAATAGAGATTAAGCAAGGTTTATTCAAACAGAAATCACAATTACAAAACATGATAATGGTCAACCCTGAAGTGAAAAGCTCATTGAAGATGAGCAGTTCCATTCTAGCCTTACGTGTAATATAGAACAACACATTTGACCTCGACAAGTTAAGCAAGCTCATTTATTTTACACTACATCCAAGAACAAAACACAAATTAACTTTCCAATTTAAAGATTGATCTATAATAACTTTTAAATATGATGTAATATTATCAGAATGAGAAATCAATGGTTATAAACTGAGGAACTGACGTCTGTGAAGTCACAGCTGGTTTGGTCACATTGTGCAGTTGTTGCACAGCAGCCTTTGTTGCACTATTTCCTAGTAGCTCTTCTGGTTAATATTGAGACTGGAGAAAGGTGTGGCTGCTGATCTGGACCACTGACCAATCTCTGGTGAAACCTTTAGACCTCTGAGCCAGGGCTTTTGCCAGTTGAACCTGTGTTGACTTTGGGCAGAGTTGTGTCTTTAGAGTTGCCAACTGCTCCCGTTTCGAGTTTGGGCGTGGCCGTCTTGTCTTGCTTGAGTGTCATGCCCTCCTTATCAGGGATATTGCCAACCGCACCTGATTTGAGATTGAATCTGACCTGCTCCTTGAACACAAGCGCCTTGCGTTGCTCACGGGCTTTCTTATAGTTAAAGTAGTGACCTAAGCCATTGCTGACACTCTCCATGACACCCTGTGCTATGGCTCTGAAGTTACGAGACTGCTCTTCCTTCTCCTCGCGCTTGGCCTCCTCCTTCTCTCTCAGGCTCTGTATCTCCTCCTTCATGGCTGCCTCTTTCTCTGTGAAGCCCTTAGCCATCAGCTTTTCCTGCTCACGGAGCTTGCTATCTAGCGCTCTCTCCAACTCATGTTGCTTCTCCTTCGCCTCCTGGACCATCTTAGTCTAAAAATCACAGAGGGACAACATAAAAAGCAATCTGCATCTTCTCAAAGACTACTGTGTTTACCTCCATCAGTTACTACAATCTGTGGTTATAGTTAAAAATATATGATTTTATGAGATATGGTATACTATAGGTTCCCAGTGTTTATACATACCTCTAGCTGACAGATTCCCTCCTGATGACTCCTCTCCCTCTCCTGGATCAGTTTCTCTAACTGGTGCTGTTTCTCTGCCTCCATCTTCACTGCCTGTTCAGCCAGGGCTCTCTTCTCTTGTTCCTCTGTGTCAGAAAAGACAATAGCCAATGGCTATTTCTCAAGTGCAAACTGATTGATTCATGGTCTGAAAACCATTTGAACACCAAAAGGTGACCCAGTATCTGAGATAAAAGTAAGAGGATTGATGTCTTTTATTTTTGCATTGTTGTTTTCCTTAGTTTTTCTCTTTTGTTAATTTTGTTGGTGGCTTGAGGGTGGTGACATCTTGGATGGTTAAGAGGCAGCTGTTGGGGAAATGTTCGGGGGAACTTGGAGGGTTAGCGTTTGGGAGCTTGGGCCAGTGGCCGATAGGTGACTGGTTCGGGTCCCCATTTGGTCTTAGTGGAAGAGTCGCCGACGTGCCCTTTGGCGGGGCGTGGACCCTGGTTGATATTGTGGGTCGCTGTGGATGGGAGTCTGTTAGATGACTGAATGTAATTTAAATGTTGAGCGACTCACTGCAGGTAGATTGTATGTTCAATGAAAAATATATAATAACAAAAAGAAGTGCGTCAGGCCCCGAATGCATAAATGGGGTTTTCCAGATGCGAGTCAGTAACAGACTACTACTACTTACATAAACACTAAAAGATTCAAAGTGGATTCAAAACAATTTATTTATAAACTGATATGCATTTTATATACAACTTCAAATGACAATATCCAAATGATTCATATTTTCCTTCAATAGACAACGTTCTCAAAGAATATAAGACCATAAAAACAAGACTGAACAAAAATAGAAACGCAACATGTAAAGTGTTGGTCCCATATTTCACGAGCTGAAATAAAATCTCAGAAATGTTCCATACTCATAAAAATCTTATTTCTCTCAATTTTTTTGTACAAATTTGTTACATCCCTGTTAGTGAGCATTTCTCCTTTGCCAAGATAATCCATCCACCTGACAGGTGTGGCATATCAAAAAGCTGATTAAACAGCATGATCTTGTGCTGGCAACAATAAAAGGCCACTCAAATGAGCAGTTGTCACACAACACAATGCCACAGATGTCTGAAGTCGAGGGAGCATGCAATTGGCATGCTTATTGCAGGAATGTCCACCAGAGCTGTTGCCAGAGAATTGAATGTTCATTTCAGTATGTCTCACCGGCCTCAAAACCGCAGACCACATATAACCACACCAGCTCAGGACCTCCACATCCACTTTCTGCACAAACTGTCTCAGGGAAGCTCACCTGCATGCTCGTCGTCCTCAACAGGGTCTTGACCTGACTGCAGTTTGGCCACCTTCGATGACCACTGGCATGCTGGAGAAGTGTGCTCTTCACAGATGAATCACAGTTTCAACTGTACAGGGCAGATGGCAGACAGCATGTAGGGTGTCGTGTTGGCGAGCGGCTTGCTGATGTCAACGTTGTGAACAGAGTGCCCCATGGTGGCGGTGGGGTTATGGTTTGGGCCAGCATAAGCAACGGACAACAAACACAATTGCATTTTATCGATGGCAAGTTGAATGCACAGAGAAACTGTGACGAGATCCTGAGGCCTATTGTCGTACAATTCATCCGCGGCCATCACCTCATGTTTGAGCATGATAATGCACGGCCCCGTGTCGCAAGGATCTGAACACAATTTTTGGAAGTTGAAAATGTCCCAGTTCTGGGATGCTCTGGATCGACATTGTGTTCCAGTTCCTGCCAACATTCAGCAACTTCACACAGCTATTGAAGAGGAGTGGGACAACATTCCACAATCAATGGACTGATCAACTCTATGCAAAGATGTGTTGTGCTGCATGAGGAAAATGGTGGTCACACCAGATACTGACTGTTTTTCTGGTCTACACCCTGCTTTTTTTAAGGTATCTGTGACCAATAGATGCATATCTGCATTCCCAGTCATGTTAAATCCATAGATTAGGGCTAATGAATTTATTTCAGTTGATTGATTTCCTTATATGTAATTCAGTAAAATCTTTGAAATTGTTGCGTTTATATTTTTGTTCAGTGTATATTATGATTAAAGAAAAGTCTTAGTTATAGTCTAGAAATGTTTTCATTAAAGCCTCTAGATTTAAGCGCTATACTAGTACAGTGATAATTTCACCAAAACCTGTAAATACATATACTGTATGAGAAACATAATACATTGCTCTTGCATATAAAGCTTATACTGATACTAAGCATGGCTATCAACTTGACTTTCCACTTTACATTGATAGATAAAGCAAACAAATGTGTACATGCTCAAGTAATACACAATGTTTCTACTTCATAAAAGCTCCCCTCATGAGCTTATATTGAAAGAAAGTGTTGGCAGCGTCCAATCCAAGTCGAAGAACAGGCATGACTGTAGACTCAAGGAAACCACCTCCTTCCTTCTCAGGTTTGTTGCTATTCTTGAACTCCTCTATCTCCTGTCTCATTAAGTCAGCCTTCTCCTTGTGGCCCTTCTCCAGCAGATCCTTCTGCTCCTGCATCTTGCACTCCAAGGCCCTGTGGAAGTCCCGTTCCTGTTGCTTCATCTCCTCCTTCATCTTCTCTTCCATCTGCTTCAACTTCTCATCTTTGCTTCTGCGATCGTCCTCCATGGTGCGCTCCATCTCCAACCGTTTCTCTTCAGCAGCCTTCTTCTCCTGCTCCAGCACAGCTGATCTCTCCTTCTCCTCTGCATGGTCCAAAGGAAGAGTTGAGGTAGGAAAACACTCTAGCTTCTGGACTACTCATGTTCTCTCTCATATGGAGTCAACAGACAGCCCCTGATCTTTTCCATGTTCTGGAGTAGGCCATAACTTTTAGATTACTCTTTCAAACATCCCAGGTCTATGTTGACTTCGTGCAAGATTATCACCAATTTATTGTGAGAAGTCACTCCAACCAGAAAACTGAATGCAACCAGATAATAACATCCCGATGCTATATTTTGGACTTACCGTGGATCTTTTTCTCATTTTCGGTCAATTTTTTGTCAGCTTGCAGGATGGAATTCTTCTCTAGACTCTTCTCCCTCAGGAACTGCTCAAGAATCTCCTCAGCCTGTAGAAAACACCCCCAAAGGCTACATGTTTTATCATTGGTTGATGGCAATCTGTTTCTGGTATGACGCTGCAGATGGAAGCTAACATGGAAGCTAATCATAAGAGGTTGATAGAAACAGCAATCCATCTACGGAATTGAAACTAAGTGGATCGGCCTGAAAGATGAGAACAGCTCCAGTGTTTAATATGGATTTTTTGATGAATGTTTCAGCCCAAGCAAGGATTCTTACCCTAACTCCTTTATCAGGCTCGGCCCGGTACTGTGCCACCATGTTGTCATGGTGACTGCAGTAAAGCTCATATCCTCCAGGTGTGGCATAGATCCCCTCCTTAATCTTCTGGGCCATCGGAACAGACAGCTTCTCCAGAAGAGCCGCACACTTCTTCTCTGAGGCATCCTCGTTCTGGATGAGAAGGTCAGCGTAGTGCTTTGCAATGGCCACCTGCAGGAGTCAAGACTGTTTTAGGGAAGCATTTGTAAAAAGTGGTCCTTGACAGAGTTAAGAACTAAGGCAGTGTTTGTATCAGGCACAGCTCTGAAATGATGACCCTTACCGCCAACGCTTTCAAGAAATCCCCATTTTCGTCTTTGAAGGATCGTTTCATGAAAGCCTGCGTGGCCTGGTGGTCTGAGCGGAGGTGATGAGCTGAAATCTGACCCATGGCCACAGGGAATAAGGCCTTCACCTCCTCCATGCCGCTCTGGTATACCGCCTGGCCCTCATCCACAGCAGCCTGGTTCTCAATTTGAGCCATGGCCAGCACCGCATTCTCCAGACAGGGCACAGAGCCTTTGGCTATGGTCTCCACATAGGTTTTAACCAAGTGGCCGAGCACTGCAATCAGATAGAGGCGGGAAGAAAAATATAAGTGTATACATTTGGTGGTACAATAACATGGGCTACATTGTTTTTTTCACCTTTATTTAACCAGGTAGGCTAGTTGAGAAGAAGTTCTCATTTACAACTGCGACCTGGCCAAGGTAAAGCAAAGCAGTGCGACAAACAACCACAGAGTTACACATGGAATAAACAAGCGTACAGTCAATAACACAATAGAAAAAAAGAAAGTCTATATGCAGTGTGTGCAAATGGCATGAAGAGTTAAGGCAATATATAGGCCATAGTAGCGAAGTAATTACAATTTAGCAAATTAACACTGGAGTGATAGATGTGCAGATGATGATGTGCAAGTAGAAATACTGGTGTGCAAAAGAGCAGAAAAGTAAATAAAAGCAATATGAGGATGAGGTAGGTAGATTGGATGGGTATTTACAGATGGGCTATGTACAGCTGCAGCGATCGGATAGCTGCTCAGATAGCTGATGTTTAAAGTTAATGAAGGAAATATAAGTCTCCAGCTTCAGCAATTTTTGCAATTTGTTCCAGTCATTGGCAGCAGAGAACTGGAAGGAATGGCGGCCAAAGCAAGTGTTGGCTTTGGGGATGACCAGTGAGAAACACCTGTTGGAGTGAGTAATACAGGTGGGTGTTGTTATCGTGACCAGTGAGCTGAGAAGGCGGAGCTTTACCTAGCAAAGACTTATAGATGACCTGGAGCCAGTAGGTCTGGCGACGGATATGTAGCGAGGGCCAGCCGACGAGAGCATACAGGTCGCAGTGGTGGGTGGTATATGGGGCATTGGTGACAAAACGGATGGCACTGTGGTAGACTGCATCCAGTTTGCTGAGTAGAGTGTTAGAGGCTATTCTGTAAATGACATCGCCGAAGATCGGTAGGATAGTCAGTTTTACGAGGGTATGTTTGGCGACGTGAGTGAAGGAGGCTTGGATGCCAAATAGGAACCCGATTCTAGATTTAATTTTGGATTGGAGATGTTTAATATGAGTCTGGAAGGAGAGTTTACAGTCTAGCCAGACACCTAGGTATTTGTAGTTGTCCACATATTCTAAGTCAGAACCGTCCAGAGTAGTGATGCTAGTCGGGCAGCGAACGATTGAAAAGCATGCATTTAGTTTTACTAGCGTTTAAGAGCAGTTGGAGGCCACTGAAATAGTGTTGTATGGCATTGAAGCTCGTTTGGAGGTTTGTTTACACAATGGCCAAAGAAGGGCCAGATGTATACAGAATGGTGTCGTCTGCGTAGAGGTGGATCAGGGAATCACCCGCAGCAAGAGCGACATCATTGATATATACAGAGAAAAGAGTCGGCCCGAGAATTGAACCCTGTGGCACCCCCATAGAGACTGCCAGAGGTCCGGACAACAAGCCCTCTGATTTGACACACTGAACTCTGTCTGAGAAGTAGTTGGTGAACCAGGCGAGGCAGTCATTTGAGAAACCAAGGCTGTTGAGTCTGCCGATAAGAATACTGTGATTGACAGAGTCGAAAGCCTTGGCCAGGTCGGTGAACACGGCAGCACAGTACTGTCTTTTATCAATGGCGGTTATATCGTTTAGTACCTTGAGCGTGGCTGAAGTGCACCTGTGACCAGCTTGGAAACAGGACTGCACAGCAGAGAAGGTACGGTGGGATTCAAAATGGTCAGTGATCAGTTTATTAATTTGGCTTTCAAAGACTTTACAAGGCAGGGCAGGAAGGATAGGTCTGTAACAGTTTGGGTCTAGAATGTCACCCCCTTTGAAGAGGGTGGTGCCTGCGGCAGCTTTCCAATCTTTAGGGACCTCAGACAATACGAAAGAGGTTGAATAGACTGGTAATAGGGGTTGCAACAATGGAGGTGGATAATTTTAGAAAAAGAGGGTCCAGATTGTCAAGCCCAGCTGATTTGTACGGGTCCAGGTTTTGCAGCTCTTTCAGAACATCTGCTGTGTGGATTTTGGTGAAGGAGAAGCTGGGGAGGCTTGGGCAAGTAGCTGCGGGGGGTGCGGAGCTGTTGGCAGGGGTTGGGGTATCCAGGAGGAAAGCATGGCCAGCCATAGAGAAATGCTTATTGAAACATTCAATGCATCTGTGCAGAATCTGCTCATTTTTGACTTACTTCTCCCGGTTACTTTGTGTCCCCCTTTGACAGTTTTTGTGCGGCTCTCCTGGAAAATGAAGCGGCAGAAAGTATCTGCAACCTTTCGGAAGCTTCCACAGAGGTCAGCCTCGTCCATGGAATCCAGATGGGGCATGTTGGCAGGAGTTGTAGGAGTGGGGAAAACAAAGCACTTGCGCGAGGGGAAGTAGTTCCGGATGCACTCTCGTGGGAGGTTGTACATCAGGTTCTTTTTACCCCCACCTGAATGATAGTCAGCATTCACCATTACAGTTGACATTAATCTATTTTTAGGGCCAGTTTCCCAGACACAGACTAGGCCTTGTCCTGGACACAAAAGTGTGTTCAATGGAGAATCTCGTCTGGAGGCCGAATCTGTGTCTGGGAGACTGGCCCTTAGTTCACCATCCAAACACACAATCATTAACAGACAAGCATATATAGAGATATGCATAAATGACTTTATGACCAATAAACAAACTGGATAAGATAATTGTGTCACTTGATTTATGAGTCTGTTTGATTAGGAGTGTAAACCTACAATACATTTTCATATGAATGATTTTATAACGTGTAATTTAGCAAGTGTCAGAGCAAATATCAATCTTGTTTTTCAACCTCTTTGTTCTTGTGAGAATGATTGTTCCAATTGTATAAATGTTCATGGGGAGCACTATTCTAGAGACATTGTGCACAGTTGATCATTGGGATGGTGGCTAGTGCTAATGTCACCTTTTCTGAGTTCCAGGGAATGCTCCAGATACTCATCTTCAGTGACGTTTCTACCATCGATCTCGAGTAGTAGAGTGAAATCTCTGATGGTCCACACGAAATTTGGAAAGAACTGCACAAACTGGGCGTCCCCTCCTTCCTCGTCATCGTGAGAGGATGAAGCTGCACTGGAAGAATTCACCTTGATCCGCTCTGTCAGCTCACTCACATATCTTTAAGGCCGGTTGAGGATTGACTGATAAAAGCTACCAAAGTAGCTGCTACAGTTGTACAAGGACTTGCTTTTCAACAGTTATAGCATACAAGTCATTTCAGTTTCATTTTGAATGGACTGTGTCCACATGCACTGAGTAACCCCTAAGGGAATGGATACAACAAAGTACAGTGTGTTGAACATTCTGCAAACACATAATTAAAACGCTGTCAGTAACACAATATATTGCTCCAGGTCTATAAGGACATGTTGCTCAGCATCCAATACATATACAAACATACAGCACTTTCACTTTCAATATGAGAGGGACTTCCAAGAAATGGCCCGGTTGGGGGAAATATCCCCTAACCATGTGATATGTACACCTGTTAAAGTCAATAGGAAAGAAAACTGAGAGGATTGCCATGGGAAAATTGACATTGGTTTAAAGGATACTGGAGGTTCTCCACGGCTTGATTGTCAATGGTCCCTCTACTATTGTAGACCAGAGTACTGCTTAACAGAATGGCCAAGGAGAAGATCCAGGCATCATTCTTAGAATCTCCCTGAAACAAGTATGACAACCGCAACATGTATTTGTGATCTGGCGAAATGTAATGAAATTATTTAAAATATATGTGTGTTTAGATATGTGTTCACTGTGCTGATTAGTAATGTGAATTGTAAAGAGACTGAACTTTGACCTCTCACCTTCTCCACATCCCCCAGCCCCTCTGTATCCAGCAGCACCAGGGTGTGGTCTCTTTTTTCAGGATGAGGCACACACCACATCCAGATTCCCTTAGTCTTAGATTGGATGGTGGCACCAAGGGCAAAACCTAAATCAATATTTCAAAGACCAATTTCAGAAAAAAAATAATGTAATACAAGTTATTTCTAAACCAGTGTGTGTACTGATGAAAATAAACATTTAATTGGGCATTGACTATTGAGGTACAGCTGATGGTCAAACCAGTCTGTACATTTTGATTTGTTTCTCAGCATCAGTCTCACCTTGTCTCTTTCCAGCCAGCTTGTTCATGAGGTAGGACTTGCCGGTGCGGTACAGCCCGACCACCGCCACCACTACGACTTGCTGGTTCAGTCCCATCAGGTACTTGATGGCACCGGGAACTACATGAAGCTCGCCGTCGGCGTTTTCGACCAGGCACATTGGGGAATCCATCGTCAAATGATTTCACAGGATGATTAGCCTACAGCTCCCAGAAATAGTCAATCTTTAATAAAAATATTAATTAAATATAGTTCAGGTGAAATATTTATATACGTTTATTATCGATTTCTTCTATAAATTAAGCTCACAATGTGAATATAGTCTACTGGATATGCCATGCAAGTATATTATTAAAAAGATCTGCACCATGAAACAGCTTAGCCATATGCATACAAACATGTAGTTGAAGTGAAGTTAAATTATTGTCCAATGACAAGCTTCAATTTCATTATGAAATTCGTTTGCAAAAATGTAATAGTTTCCTGCTATGTTACTGCATTCGTCGGTCCTACTTACATAAACGACTCATCCACAAATCCTCTCCAAACCAACTGAGGTTAATCGCAGAGGAACAATGTCCTGCTGGCTATATATTTGCTGCGAAACAGAAATTGAAAGTTGCCTAGGCTTTCTTTCTGTTCACTTTTTTTTCACCAGTCCAATACGAGATTGAACTGACGCAAACTACTTTTAAATTCATCAACAAAATCTTTCAAAATGTCAGAAGGAAATGCAATGGAAACATTCAATTGTGAATGGCGTTATTGAGCCTATTATCGAGCTATTGTTCAACTAGGAATAATGCCACTTTCACGTGGTAGTCGGAACTAGAAACTTGAGAGAAAAAAAACACGGAACTCTGAAATCTCTGACTTCAGAGCGTTCAAGTAAACTGGGAAATCTGGAGGAAAAAACGACCTCCGACTGAGATTTATTTCCATCTCGGAATTCCAAGTCGGGAAATCGTGCCTATTTCTAGAGCTCCTACTTTCCGACATGAAGATAACTGACATCATGACATGATTTGACCTCGTTTTTTTTTTTTTACCGAGTTCCCAGTTGTCGTGAACGCACCATTATATACGTGCGATTCAACCAGTTAGGAAGGAAGTCTGACATTTCGGAATGTTCTAGTTCCCACTAGCACGTGATCGCGGCATTTAATGAATAACGGCGCAGAGCAGGGACTTTTATACATCACATATTTCTTTAACTATCCTAACGCTGACCAAAGACTGAATAACAACCCACTACAGCTTTGCCGAGGTAAACTCCCTTGCACTGCTTACATTTAGAATAATTTTTCATTTTTTGACATATTGATTTGCAAGTTGACTGGTTATATGAAAAATACTTGATCAAACCTTAATAATGTAGGCGTTTGCGGTTAATTCATTGATTAGATAACCAGAAAAAAATCTTCTGACTTAGGCTATATCTGCCACATGATTTAGCCTACAGTAGAAACAGTATGTGAATTTGTCTGTAGTCTACATGCTGGACATACAATGTATGACAACGTACTGTATTGAGACTGAATTAGATGGTGATCTCTCTGGAATTTATACACTGATTGAGTAGGTAAAGTTATGGAGATTGTACTCCAATAGAGTAACGGTGAGAAAAACAGTTTCTCAGTTTAGGGTTCTTTAATGTTGATTGGAGGTTAAATGTTTGCAATTCTGTGACATGTCACTCAGCTTTTAAAAATCCAATTAACTGTCAATTTATCCATACAAGATGTGGTCTGGAAATAATAAACATCAATACAATTGCATCAATACTAAGAAGGCACATTAATTTAGCAATAACAGAATGAGATATACAGCTTTCATCTGTTATAATAATCAAATGACTGAAATGAAATTACAAGTAGCTACCAACATCAGACTAACCATCTAACAATGACAGGTGAAAATGTAGCTAACAATGTTTAGATAGCTACCATAAAAAAGAGACACAATTGATCAGTTTGGCCTGGCGGTAGGCTCTAGGAAGAGTTTTGGCTACTGTGTTCTTGGGGACCTTCAATGCTGCAACATTGTTTTGGTACCCTTCCCCAGATCTATGCCTCGACACAATCCTGTCTCAGAGCTCTATGGACAATTCCTTTGACCTCATGTCTTGTTTTTTGCTCGGACATGCACTGTCAACTGTGGGACCTTATATAGACAGGCGTGTGCCTTTTCAAATCACGTCCAATCAATTGAATTGACCACAGATGGACTCCAAGTTGTAGAAACATCTCAATGATGATCAATGGAAACAGATGCACCTGAGCTCAATTTCTAGTATCATAGCAAAGAGTCTGAATACTTATGTAAATAAGGTATTTCACTTATTTAAAATGTCTAAATCTGTTTTCGCTTTGTTATTATGGGGTAATTGTGTGTAGATTGCTGAGCATTTAAAAAAAATCCATTTTAGAATAAGGCTGTAACGTAACAATGTGGGAAAAGTAAAGAGGTCTGAATACTTTCCGAAGGAACTGTATATACAGACTTTACAGTTGGCACTATGTATTCGGACAGGTAGCATTCTCCTGGCATCCACCACACCCAGATTTGTCTGTCAGACTGCCAGATGAGGGAGTGTGATTCATCACTCCAGAGAACGCATTTCCACTGCTCCAGAATCCAATGGCGGTGAGCTTTACACCACTCCAGCCAACACTTGGCATTGCACATTGTGATCTTAGGCTTGTGTGTGGCTGCTCGGCCATGGAAACCCATTTCATGAAGCAGTTTGGAACTCTGTTGTGAGTGTTGCAACCGAGAACATATGATTTTTTACATGCTTCAGCACTTGCTGGTCCCATTCTGTGAGCTTGTGTGGCCTACCACTTTGCGGCTGAGCCATTGTTGTTCCTAGACGTTTCCACTTCACAATAACAGCACTTACATTTGACCGAGCCAGCTATAGCAGGGCAGAAATTTGACAAACTGACTTGTTGGAAAGATGGCATCCCATGACTGTGCCACGTTGAAAGTCACTGAGCTCTTCAGTAAGGCCATTCTACTGCCAATGTTTGTCTATGGAGATTGTATGGCTGTGTGCTCGATTTGATACGCCTATCAGAATCGGGTGTAGCTGAAATAGCCAAATCCACACCCCGCACCTCTTCTGCCGACCCCTTGTGCCCTCATAGTGTCACACCCTGACCATAGTTTGCTTTGTATGTTTCTATGTTTTGTTTGGTCAGGGTGTGATCTGAGTGGGCATTCTATGTTACATGTCTAGTTTGTCTATTTCAATGTTTGGCCTGATATGGTTCTCAATCAGAGGCAGGTGTTGGTCATTGTCTCTGATTGGGAACCATATTTAGGTAGCCTGTTTGGTGTCGTGGGTGATTGTTTCTGTGTTTGCACCAGAATGGGCTGTTTTGGTTTTTCACATTTCTTGTTTTGTTAGTCTATTCATGCATAGTTTCTTGATTAAATGTATAGTTTCTTGATGAATAATAACCACGCTGCGTTTTGGTCCGCCTCTCCTTCGACTCAAGAAAACCGTTACACATAGTTTGGGAACCACTGCTGTAGGCTACATCCCAGTAAACACGGACAAACACCGATGTCTTTTGGATGTCTTGAATCAATCATAGCTGTCTGTTTGGTTCAGACATCGTCCAGTCCGGACCAGCCTTGATTGGGTCGAAAAATAGATGGTATTTTCAACTTTCATTCAGAACCGAAATATGACCCAAATTTTTTTTTAAACATTTTTTATGTCTGGAAAATAGTATTTTAAATGTATTTTCAACGTCTTTGTGCTTTCTGGGACTATTCTAGCTTTGTGGGGTATAGGGAGAGGCAATTTTTTTTTGTCTAGCCAAGGGTGACAGAACGGCCAGGACCGGGCCTGAATTTATTATAATTTTTTTGTCACTGTCCACCCAATCTGTTGATAAGCCTTGATTCACTCTTTATCACCTGTTCCTGTGCCTCCTTTATCACATTACATTTAATTGCAATAAAAAAGTCTGTCAGGACTGTGACACACACACAGTACCCTACCCAATTAAAAGTTATTGTGTGTTGTTGCCATTGTTTCTATAGGACAGCATCATGACAGGCCAGAGAGTATCCATGAAGGAACCAGTATGTCTGATAGAGAACGACAATGATGGGAAGCTGCGTGTGGTCCGCAGTGCACTGGGCATCTTGGACCAGATTGACCAGCATGTGGTAGTGGTGTCGGTGGTCGGGCTGCACCGCACCGGCAAGTCCTACCTCATGAACAAGCTGGCTAGAGAGAGGAAAGGTGAACCACTCAATCATTTTTTTAAATCTATGGTCCAAAGTCCGAACAATGTACATAACAATATGCATGACCTCAACACTGTTATATGGATAAGGAATGATTATGTATAAGATAATTATTTCTCATAAAGATAGGGTAATAGAAATGTGAACAGAAAGTGTTATCTTATGTACTGCATTTGTCATTCAGAGTTAGAGACAGATTGCTGCACCAAAGTACAGATTTGTCCTGTTCTAAACACATTATGCCTTGATGTTTTTTTTCTCTCCAAAATTGGAAATTCGACATCCTGTTATTGCGTTGTGGAAACTACAGTTTCTCTTTCAGTTTTACATTATAACGTACAACCAGACAGCAGAGCAAACATCAAACACATTTTGTTCCAACCACATTTGTTCTAGGTGGGTTGCGTAGATCAGGGTGCCGTTTTGCACTGGCTGCTAGTTTCACTTTCAGTCTGTCAGTATGATATACAGTGTAACTAGACAAACAAAGTCATCTGAAAACCAGCAGCCTTGAGTTAACACTTTACATCCTGCTGCCTCTTTACAGATTCCATCCTAAGAACCGTTTTTATCCTCTGTCCTCAAGGTTTTGCCCTGGGAGCCACCATCCAGTCCAAAACTAAGGGCATCTGGATGTGGTGTGTGCCTCACCCTGAAAAAAGAGACCACACCCTGGTGCTGCTGGATACAGAGGGGCTGGGGGACGTGGAGAAGGTGGGAGGTCACTCTCTATCAAAAACCTTTTATGGTTCAGATTGTTTAGATGACAGAATATAACATAGCATGGGATTTTACCCATAGCAATCTCAATAAACTGTGTCTAGTACTGATAGCTGATGTCATCATCTGTATATAATGTCTGACTTATGTATGAATGTATGATGTATACCCATTGATTCTAAAGAGTATAACAAATAAATAAGGACCCATGAGCTTAGTTCAACTGTCATACCCCATCAGAACCCAAAATATAAGCTTGTTTTATTCCAATGTTTGTAAATGTAAATAAACTCTGTATAACATCATGGTTAACTACAATTATGTCACGGATGGTGAGTCATTGCACCCATAGTTCAGTCTATGAATTTCAGTGGTTACATTTCTTCAGGCCCATCCCTCAGCTCTTTTTTTGTTAGCTTTTTTTTAACCAAAACTGAGGCATGGTGGGGCATTGTTATTGTTTCAATTAAGGATTCCAGCTTTGACCTTTATTTAGGTAGGGAGCCCATAAAATGGCGTATGGAGTAGACATTTAGTTACTGACTTAATTTCACTTGAGTATGAACAGAGTACCAATGTTTATTTTTTTATTTTACCTTTATTTAACCAGGTAGGCTAGTTGAGAACAAGTTCTCATTTGCAACTGTGACCTGGCCAAGATAAAGCATAGCAGTGTAAACAGACAACACAGAGTTACACATGGAGTAAACAATTAACAAGTCAATAACACCGTAGAAAAAAAGGGAGTCTATATACATTGTGTGCAAAAGGCATGAGAAGGTAGGCGTATAATTACAATTTTGCAGATTAACACTGGAGTGATAAATGATCAGATGGTCATGTACAGGTAGAGATATTGGTGTGCAAAAGAGCAGAAAAGTAAATAAATAAAAACAGTATGGGGATGAGGTAGGTAAAATTGGGTGGGCTATTTACCGATAGGCTATGTACAGCTGCAGCGATCGGTTAGCTGCTCAGATAGCAGATGTTTGAAGTTGGTGAGGGAGATAAGTCTCCAACTTCAGCGATTTTTGCAATTCGTTCCAGTCACAGGCAGCAGAGAACTGGAACGAAAGGCGGCCAAATGAGGTGTTGGCTTTAGGGATGATCAGTGAGATACACCTGCTGGAGCGCGTGCTACGGGTGGGTGTTGCCATCGTGACCAATGAACTGAGATAAGGCGGAGCTTTACCTAGCATGGACTTGTAGATGACCTGGAGCCAGTGGGTCTGGCGACGAATATGTAGCGAGGGCCAGCCGACTAGAGCATACAGGTCGCAGTGGTGGGTGGTATAAGGTGTTTTAGTGACAAAACGGATGGCACTGTGATAAACTGCATCCAGTTTGCTGAGTAGAGTGTTGGAAGCAATTTTGTAGATGACATCGTCGAGGATTGGTAGGATAGTCAGTTTTACTAGGGTAAGTTTGGCGGCGTGAGTGAAGGAGGCTTTGTTGCGGAAAAGAAAGCCGACTCTAGATTTGATTTTCGATTGGAGATGTTTGATATGAGTCTGGAAGGAGAGTTTACAGTCTAGCCAGACACCTAGGTACTTATAGATGTCCACATATTCAAGGTCGGAACCATCCAAGGTGGTGATGCTAGTCAGGCGTGCGGGTGCAGGCAGCGAACGGTTGAAAAGCATGCATTTGGTTTTACTAGCGTTTAAGAGCAGTTGGAGGCCACGGAAGGAGTGTTGTATGGCATTGAAGCTTGTTTGGAGGTTAGATAGCACAGTGTCCAAGGACGGGCCGGAAGTATATAGAATGGTGTCGTCTGCATAGAGGTGGATCAGGGAATCGCCCGCAGCAAGAGCAACATCATTGATATATACAGAGAAAAGAGTCGGCCCGAGAATTGAACCCTGTGGCACCCCCATAGAGACTGCCAGAGGACCGGAAAGCATGCCCTCCGATTTGACACCGAACTCTGTCTGCAAAGTAGTTGGTGAACCAGGCAAGGCAGTCATCAGAAAAACCGAGGCTACTGAGTCTGCCGATAAGAATATGGTGATTGACAGTCGAAAGCCTTGGCAAGGTCGATGAAGACGGCTGCACAGTACTGTCTTTTATCGATGGCGGTTATGATATCATTTAGTACCTTGAGCGTGGCTGAGGTGCACCCGTGACCGGCTCGGAAACCAGATTGCACAGCGGAGAAGGTACAGTGGGATTCGAGATGGTCAGTGACCTGTTTGTTGACTTGGCTTTCAAAGACCTTAGATAGGCAGGGCAGGATGGATATAGGTCTGTAGCAGTTTGGGTCCAGGGTGTCTCCCCCTTTGAAGAGGGGGATGACTGCGGCAGCTTTCCAATCCTTGGGGATCTCAGACGATATGAAAGAGAGGTTGAACAGGCTGGTAATAGGGGCTGCGACAATGGCGGCAGATAGTTTCCGAAATAGAGGATCCAGATTGTCAAGCCCAGCTGATTTGTACGGGTCCAGGTTTTGCAGCTCTTTCAGAACATCTACTATCTGGATTTGGGTAAAGGAGAACCTGGAGAGGCTTGGGCGAGTAGCTGCGGGGGGGGGGGGGGGGGAGCTGTTGGCCGAGGTTGGAGTAGCCAGGCGGAAGGCATGGCCAGCCGTTGAGAAATGCTTGTTGAAGTTTTCGATAATCATGGATTTATCGGTGGTGACCGTGTTACCTAGCCTCCGTGCAGTGGGCAGCTGGGAGTGTCTGCACCTTCACCTTCTGCACCTTCTGTTGTGTCTGCAGGGTGATGAGAAGAATGACAACTGGATCTTTTCCCTGGCTGTCTTGCTCAGCAGTACTCTGGTGTACAACAGCCTTGGAACCATCGACAACAACGCCCTGGAGAAACTACAGTATCCTTCAGCAGGCCTATAAATAAATATAGTGTAGTGTTGTTTGTCTGGGTTCATTTCATCCCCAACAACCGAACCAACCTTAAAAAGCACTAATCACTCAGCACTATAATGTATGTTAGTATATCTGGTTTCATTTTGTCCTCAACACCACCTTCTACAGCTATGTGACAGAACTGACAGAGCACATCAAGGTGAAGTCCAACCAGCGAGACCGGGGAGGAATCTTCAGAGTACCTGCGTTACTTTCCTTCCTTTGTGTGGACAGTCAGAGATTTCACCCTGACCCTGGAGGTTGATGGGAGACCCATCACAGCCAATGAGTACCTGGAGAACGCTCTTAAACTGAAAACAGGTGAGAATACCAACTAGCACAAAACTGGATTGATGATAGTAAATATGAATATATGAATACATACATAAACATAAAACGTTGTTGCGCACATAGAAGTTGTTAATTTAGGCTGATATGAATATTTTTTATTTTTACAAAAGGTCAAAGTGCAAAAGTTCAGCAGTACAACCTGCCTCGTAGTTGCCTGCGGAACTAATTCTCTCCTCGTTGGTGCTTTGTGTTTGAGAGGCCAGCCAGCGGAGACAAAATGAGACGTATGGAGGAGCTGACCGATGCTGACCTGTAGCCTGCCTTTGTGGAGCAAGCCAAGGAGTTCTGTGACCACGTCTTCAATGAGGCCAAGACCAAGACCCTGAAACAGGGCCTGAAAGTTACCGGCAGACGTGAGTATAATTATTATAATACAACAAATATACTAAAGTACAACAGCTGATACTACAACCACTTCCTATACTACCACTGATACTACAACCAATTCCTCTACTACCACCAGTGCGCCACCACTACTACCAGCACCACTACAACTACTACAATTTCCTTTACTTCTTCTACAAGTAGTACTACTATTATACTACTTCCATCGCTACTACATCCATCACTACCACAACTATATATTGAGTGCGCAGCACATTATGAACACCTTCCTAATATTGAGTTGCACCCCCTTTGCCCTCAGAAAAGCCTCAATTCGTCAGGGCATGGAATAAACAAGGTGTCAAAAGCATTCCACAGGGAGGGATGCTGGCCCATGTGCACTCAAAATGCTTTCCACAGTTGTGTCAAGTTGGCTGGTTGTGCTTTGGGTGGTGGACCATTCTTGATACACACTGGAAACTCTTGAGAAAATCAGCAGCATTGCAGTTCTTGCTTGACACACACGAACTGGTGCGCCTGGCACCTACTACCATACCCTGTTCAAAGGCACTTAAAACTTTTATCTTGCCCATTCACCTTCTGAATGGCACTCACACAATCCATATCTCGAATTGTCTCAAGGCTTCAAAATCCTTATTTAACTAATCTCATCCCCTTCATCTACACTGATTGAAATGAATTTAACAAGTGATATCCATACAGGATCATAGCTTTCACCTGGATTCACCTGGTCAGTCTGTCATTGAAAGAGCAGGTGTTCCTAATGTTCTGTACACAGTTAATTATTATAATAAGAGTACGACCCATGCAGTTTATAATGTTTATGTATGTATGTATACAGTGCATTCGGAAAGTATTCAGACCCCTTCCCTTTTCCACATTTTGTTACGTTATAGCATTATTCGAAAATGGATTATATATATTTTTTTTTTCAGTAATCTCCACATAATACCTCAATGACAAAAATATTTTATTTTATTGCTAACTTATTACAATAAACAGAAACCTAATTTACATAAGTATTCAGACCCTTGTTATGAGACTCGAAATTGAGCTCAGGTGGATCCTGTTTTCATGGATCATTCTTGAGATGTTTCTGCAACTTCATTGGAGTCCACCTGTGGTACTACCATCTACTGTATCTTGCCTATGCTGCTCTGCACCATCACTCATTCATATATTTATGTACATATTCTTTATCCCCTTACACTGTGTATAAGAAATTAGTTTTGGAATTGTTAGTTAGATTACTTGTTGGTTATTACTGCATTGTCGGAACTGGAAGCACAAGCATTTCGCTACACTCGCATTAACATCTGCTAACCATGTGTATGTGACAAATAAAATTTGATTCGATTTGGTAAATTCAATTGGTTGGACATGATTTGGAAAGGCACACACCTGTCTATATAAGGTCCCACAGTTGACAGTGCATGTCAGAGGAAAAGCATTGAAGTTGGAGGAACTGTCCATAGAACTCAAAGACAGGATTGTGTTGGCACAGATCTGGGAAGGGTACCAAAACATTTCTGCAGCATTAAAGGTCCCCAAGAACACAGTGGCCTCCATCATTCTTAAATGGAAAAAGTTTGGAACCACCAAAACTCTTCCTAGAGCTGGCCACCCGACCAAATTGAGCAATCAGGGGAGAAGGGCCTTGGTCAGGGAGGTGACCAAGAACTCGATGGTCACTCTGAGAGAGCTCTAGAGTTCCTCTGTGGAGATGGGAGACCCTTCCACAAGGACAACCATCTCTGCAGCACTCCACCAACCAGGTCTTTATAGAAGAGTGGCCAGACGGAAGCCACTCCTCAGTAAAAGGCACATGACAGCCTGCTTGGAGTTTGCCAAAAGGCACCTAAAGACAATCAGATTATTTTTTTATTTAACTTTTATTTAAACAAGGAGTCACATTAAGATTAAAAATCAATTTTACAAGAGAGCCCTGTATACATTACAATAAAAACATCACATGTATGAGACAACATAATTCAGCACATATTAAACCAAAATAAACATATTTAATAAAAGCAATCACCATGAGAAACAAGATTCTCTGGTCTGATGAAACCAAGATTGAACTCTTTGGCCTGAATAACAAGCATCATGTCTGGAGGAAACCTTGCACCATCCCTATGGTGAAGCATGGTGGTGGCAGAAAAAAAGTATGTAAAGAAAAAAGTATTTAATAATAATTTTTCATTCATTCAGATATAGGATGTGTTATTTTAGTGTTCCCTTTATTTTTTTGAGCAGTGTATTTTCGTGAACCTAATAAACCGGCCACTGAGTGTATATATGCAGATTCTGCTCACTCACTCTCTCCCTCTCTCTCCTGTAGTTCTGGGGAACCTGGCAGAGACATATGTGTCTGCCATCCGGAGAGGGCAGATCCCCTGCCTGGACAATGCTGTGTTGGCGCTGGCCCAAATTGAGAACTCCAGTGCCATCGAGAGGGCCAGGGCTCACTACTAGAAGGGCATGGCTGACTGGGTAGCCTTCCCCACAGAGACCCAAGAGGAGCTTTCTGAAGTGCATGCTGTCATGGAGAAGGAGGCTGTGGCCATATTCATCAACAACTCCTTCAAAGACGAGGACCAGAAGTACCAGTTGGAGCTCATGGTATGGGAATATAGATTCTATATTCAATGAGTCAATATTACATTTAATGATACATGTCTAACAAGATTAGGTTAATTTGTCATTTGGGTGAACTATCCCTTTTATGGTACCATTTTATTACCTCAACTCAACCAAGACATTCTGGTTTGTTCTGGTACATTCTGAACCAACCTCTTTCTATAGAAAGTGCTTCAAGAGGAGTATGAGAAGATCTGTGAGAGGAACTACAAGGAGTCCCAGAAGTCATGCGAGTCCAAAATCGAATGCATCTTTGCCCCCCTGGAGGAGAAAATAAGGGATGGCTCCTACATGACCCCTGGAGGATACAAAGAGTACTGCAACGACCAGAAACTGGCCACCAGCGAATACAGATCTGAGGGAGGCAGGGGAGTGAAGGTATTTTGGGGAGGTGGTGCTTCAGCTATTTTAGAATATTATGTAATTATCATGTATTGTGGATGCTGGTCAAAGGTGTTATGAATGCACTGATGTGATGTTGAAAGTTATATATTATGTGTGGTGGTTCCAGGGTGAAGAGGTACTGAAGGAGTACTTGGAAAGGAAGGCCAGCTTTGGTGAGGCCATCCTGTCAGCAGACCAGTCTCTCACTGAAGCTGAGCAGAGAGCAGAAGGTGATATTATAAATATAAAACTAACATCTGCCAAATCAGTGTGCTAAAATGACAACACACAACCTGACGACAACATTCTATTGACCACCACATGAAGGCTTACCTATCACTCTCTCTTTCCCTTGGTCTCTCTCTGTCACTCATACTCTCTCCCTCTTTAGCCTAGCAAGCAAGAAGGGAGGCATCTGAGCAGGAGAATCGAGCCATGGAGGAGCAGCTGGTTGTCCAGGAGAGGTTGAGAGCGGACCAGCAGAGGACGTATGAGGAGAATGTGAACCAGCTGATGGAGAGGATGGAGAGAGACAGCAGAAATGCCATAGCAGAGCACGATAGAGTTCTACAGGCCAGACTCAAGGTAGGAATAAAAAAAACACAAACATTGAGAAGTACACTTTAAAACTACAGTACCTGTAGTAATACAATGTGTGTCTGTGTACACTGCATTTGTCAGTTATACACTGTGTATGTGATGTACTGTATGTGGCAAACTTTATTTGTCATTTCAGGAGCAGAGTGATCTCCTCCAGCAAGGATTTGATGACAAAGCAAGCCAAATGCAAAGAGAGATAGATGCCCTTAAGGATGCAAGGCACAAGAGGTAGAGAATAGGCCATCATTCATTAGCAAGGCTCTGGATACTGTTGGGACTGCAGCTACAATGTTCCTACCAGGAATATTCCCCAGAATTGGAGGAATAGCTTTGAAATTATTTTCAAAGTTGTTCTGATGAAAGTTCTCAAGGAGAATGATAAACTATCAAATTAGTATTATTCCCATAGACAAGTTTAATCATTTATTGATTCAATCAGTATTTATTGAAGTTAATGACTGATCTACTTTAGATTAAGCACTCAATTTAGGTTGTATTTCTTTGGTGTTATGTTAGTTTAGTCTACAATACAAAAAAATGAAAGGAAAACTTTAAAGATGTTTTTTCAGTTATTTTTTTTTTTACTATTACCGTCTAATATTGAAAGATTAATCAGTGCCTAAATGATCTACTTGAAGTTTAGTTTGATGAGGTGCATTTGTTATTGCACCAGACATGCTTCCCTAGTTATAGTATTGCATCCATAATTATGAATTATGTTGTTAACTGTATGGATAATAGGCAACATTGACCTGTCAAAAGCTTTCGATACTGTTGATCACTCACTGCTAATTTAGAGGCTTTCCTCAATTGGCCTGCATGTAACTGGTTTAAAAATGACTTGACTCAATGTGTATCTACTGATGGAGTTAAATCAGGTTTCCTGGATATTATGAAAGGTGTCTCGCAGGGGTCAATTCTGGGTCCTGTAATTTTCACATGAACAATATCAAGTTGTCTGTTAAATTGTAACCTGCACTTGTATGCCCCCCCCCCCCCACAGCACGTGAAGTATGGTCTCAATACATTAACATGACACAGCCAGGTTTTTCCCACTATGGGTTAAGGGCCTGAAAAGCGAGCCTGCAACGGGCAACAAAACATTGAAAGTCAACCACATTGAAAGTGCGGTTTCCGGGTCTTTCGCTCAAACCAAACTTTAATTTCCTTTGCACCTTCTCCAGATATTCACTGGCAAACTCACAGGCGCAGTGTAATCTGTAATCTGCTCTTCGCCTGTGGACAACACAACAGCTGTCTGTGACCAGGTGAAAAAACCTATCAAAGCCAAACCTTCACAAGTGCTAACCGCTACACACAGTCTACATCATTGTCACCATATTAGCTAACATCATTGTCAACATAGCTACTGGAACTAACGAGTTAGTAAACCCACTACACTGACAGAGTACAGTGTACAGCAAGCAGTATAGCAATTACACCGGCGGGCCCCAGTGGCAATAAAATAAGGAAACTGAAAGCTTACCTTGACTTGGAAGAGTTCCAGTGTTGGATAGCCTTAGCCAGCTAGCTAGCATAAATAGCATTCCTCTCTTTTTGAGCCGGGTGTTTGAGTAGGCTAAATTAGCTAGCTCCATTAGCTAGCTAAGAAAGTGAAAGTGAGAGAAAAAAAAACAAAATATAGCTAGCTAGCTCTCTGTTGCTTCTCCTTAATTTAGAATAAATTCATTTGTTCAAAACTGTTAAACTATTTTATATCTCTGAGTCAACTACTCACCAGATTGTATGCATTGCAGTGCTAGCTAGCTGTAGCTTATGCTTTCAGTAGTAGATTAATTCTCTGATCCTTTGATTAGGTGGACAACATGTCAGTTCATGCTGCAAGATCTCTGATAGGTTGGAGACTGTCCTCCGGAAGTCATCATAATTACTGTGTAAGTTCATGTAAGGGGGTGAGAACCATGAGCCTCCTAGCTTTTGTATTGAAGTCAATGTACACAGAGGAGGATGGAAAATAGCTCTCCTCCAGCTACAACATGGTGCTACCCCTGTGTGTTTTAATCAGTTATTTGGTGACATGTTCATATAGTTAGTATAGTTTTAAATAAAACTGTTTAATGTTTCACAATTTTTTTAAATAATTCACTGATTAGGATGGTTCTTCTCTTTCTCCTCTGAGGAGCCTCCACTGGTTGACACATGTGTAAGGCTTGGAGGGATACCTCCACCCAACAGATACTTACCAGTAAATGTACGATGTTGCTTTTTGCAAAACGTTCAGCAAATTCCCACACTTGTCTTGCACTGGACATGCCAACGATATGAACATGGACATTCTGCAGAGAGAAAGAAAAAGATAAAGCAACATAGAAGAACCACAAAATAAGTCTGCACTATTCTGCTGGTAGTTGGAAAGATCAATTATAGTATTAAAATTTGATTACAAAGAAATCAAACATGTAATTCTGTGGGAATGATAGCCTTGAAAAAAAATCTTGGCCAGGACTTAAGTATATAAACAGTAGTTATTTATCTAACAAACCGGAGGCATAAAAACATATGACTTGCAGGAACTATCAAAACAGACTGCATTCTGCAGATTATCTGATCTATATATCAACTTCCACCCAGCTGGGCATAGATCCTTATCATGGAAACATTAGCTAATCTGTGCAGCACGTAGCTCAGGATGACCCCATGAACAAGCCACAAATTGAAGAACCTGTTCACACTCCACTCAATGGCTCTTCATACCTCACCAGGCAGTCACTGGGCATGAACAGATGTGTGTGGTGTTTGTTTAGTGTGCAGACTGATGACTGACAGGTCATTTACTCCAACTCACCTGGGGCCGGTACTGGACATTCTGCCGATAATAATCAAATTGCCTCCTCTACTAGAATAGTCTCAGTAAGCAAACATTTTTAAAATATGTATTTTCCAGATGTTGAAATCGGGATTATTTTCAGTTCTGAATCAAAGTTTAAAATATTAAATTTATGTCAGCTACCCAACTTTATCAGGGGGAGTTATTCTGAGCCTATTTGCAATGTGTTTACACAGAGGGAAATGCAGAAGAATTTTATATTTTCACTATGATCAGCTCGTAAAAAATGTAAGGCTACAAACTTGAAGCCACTGATCATGACAATTTAGCCCGCTGGATGCAACTCCTGAACAGCAGTTGTGAGTAGCCGGAAGTTTTTCCTAGCCACGTACTTCTACATCTGCATTTCTTGCTGTTGGGGGTTTTAGGCTGGATTTCTGTATAGCACTTTGTGACATCTGCTGATGTAAAAAGGGCTTTATAAAACCATTTGATTGATTGATTGACCTGGTTTTTACTCTGTTCCACAATGACCTCTTTTGCCTCCTCTGCCCGTCCCTTGTTACGACACACTAGGTGGAACGTCCCACCTGTAGAGCAATAAAACCCAGAAGAACCCAATGTTAACTACACAACCCTATATCAAAAACGGTGTAAACTATAATTACCTTAAAGGACCTCTTCCACCTGAGGGGGAATCTAACAACATATCGTCCCTCGTGGTTGGTCTGTCAGTCTGTATGTCTTTATGAGACCTCACTTTGAGGTTTGGTGCCATCTGGACTGGGGCGCACTCATAACTCCACAATGAATCATTATCTAGCCTATCACCCACTATGACTGTAAAGTAATCTTAAGGTGGACTGTATAGACATCCTGTATGGTGAAATGGTACCATACATTTATGATGGAAAACATCTATTCACTCACTGTTGTATGAATTTATCCAACTCTAGGGCATTAAATGTTGCCTATACAGTACCTATTTTGGCTATTTCATGGGCAGTAGCTTTTCCAACGCCGCTGTTGGTCCCAGTGATCACAAAAGATCTGCCACTCAGGTTCACATCCAGGTCCCCAGGATTAAAATGTTTAGCTGCTGCTTCTGTAGAACACAAGAACAACACACCTCAACAAGGTCTTTGGGATTATGGGGATTATGGAGCGGAGATAGATTACTGTTGGATACGTAATTAGCCAAAGATTATGCAAAGCACAGAGCACACACCCACCACTACCATGAAGAAAAAAATACAGTTGATATAGTAATTGCATGACTGCTAATAAAATAAACTGTATCTTTGCTAACATCAATCTGAGTGCACCGACGGGCAGTATTTCTGTTACATATATTTTAAATATGCATTTAATCATTTGTGTAACACTTTCACGCTACATTCGTATCAGAAGTATGATGGCACTATAGTATGATAAGAGTGTCTGCTAAATAACTAGATATGAATATGTAAAAATGAACAATTCCAAAGCATGCTGTGCATTATTGAAATGAGCTCTGACCGAAACAAGGCAAATAATAATACACAGTGCTTTGCAGTTCATTTTGGAATGTACATTTTCATATATACATTTTGGTTATTTACCAAACACTGATTTACAGTCAATGCATTCCACTAAGGGAGATAAACAACAACATAGCAAGCAAAAAGTTTCTGGAACCGTTACTGAGACACTGTTGCTGTTCAGCCGGCTACTTCCAAACGTTTTTTTTAATACATGTCGTTTGTATTTTAATGAAATACATTACAAAATACATGTATTTCTTAGTTCATTTTGATACATGATCTTTGTGTTATTTTTGTCATTGTAATTTTTGCCCATCCCTGTCTGTAAAATTAGTCTCTGTGAAGACATGCGTGTCAGTCAGAACCTCTACAATTCCAACCTTCGATTTATGCGCAATAGGCCTATACTCACTTTGTGTATTCTTGAAGTCCTTTAACGAGCCAAACGGCTAGTGTAACATTTCATAACGACACTAAACAAGACACGCTCTTTTTACAATAACAATGAATGACTCGTCGTCCAATTGGTGGTGAAAACACACGGTCACGTGGTGCAACACGACTCTCTTCAGCTTGCTAAACTACTGCTAAAAATGACAAATGTGTTCATATTGGCAAGCGTTTGGTTTATAGTAAAGTAAACTCAGTAGTGAAACTAACTACCCAAACAGTTATCATCAACAAGCTTATAAAATGGGCACTGCTACGTGTATCTTTATAAGTGGTGTAACTTAATTTCTTTTCAGTTGTCAGGATGGCCGAGTGGTCTAAGGCGCCAGACTCAAGGTTCTACCTTCCATAGTAATGGGGTTTCTGGTCTCCGAATGGAGGCGTGGGTTCAAATCCCACTTCTGACAAACTTTTTGGGGTAGATTAAATTAATAAAAATAGCAACAAACGAAAATAAATCACAACACTCCAGAGCAAAGCAACGCCGGTAAAGTGCCATATCTGGTATAATGTTCAGCCACTGACAAAGCCATAGATCCTAATTTTCACAAGAAAAGTGATGTATTATTTCCTCATTTCCATTGAGCAAATTATTAACGCTAGCTGTGAGACGTTTGCAATATTACCAGTAACGTTAGCTAGCTATTTCCTAACAAAATGTGAACTAGCTAGATTTTGCTAACAAAATGCAAAATCCCAACTAGCGATATCATACATTTCACGATATCATACATTTAATATTATGAATTAATTGAAAATGTAGTACCGCACTTCATCATGTGGAGAAAGGCTCTTTTTTCTCACGAATACTCGGAGTTGTCAGGATGGCCGAGCGGTCTAAGGCGCCAGACTCAAGGTGAAAATCCTTCCTGGAAAGGGCATTCTGGTCTCCGAATGGAGGCGTGGGTTCGAATCCCACTTCTGACAATAATTTTGGAGCTTTCCTTTTTTAATGTAGGCTTGTTGGTGAGTATAGAAATACACGTCTTATTGTGAATTGTGAAAGTTAGTTATAAGACAATAACAAATGTAAAATGGATGATATTTCAAACCTCGTCAACTGGGGTTATTCAGCAGATTGCTTAGGCTATTTCAACCAATACAAATATTACAGATTTGGGAATCAGCATAATGATTGATCAGTGGTCGAAATGTTTTCACTCTGATATCAAAGTGAGTGACATTGCTTTATGGCCTTTGCCAATAATAAGTAGTAGTAGACTACTTATTGTTTATGTGGAATTAGAATGTGAGGTGATTCACTCAAATCTCCAATAGATGTCACTGTGTTCCAATGTTTAGGTGATACCAAGCAGCAGATAGAATTTTAGAAATACAGTGCTCTAAGAAACGTGAATACAGGTTAAAACAATCCTACAGTAGTTTGATTTAAACAACCTGTTCTGGTATTAGATCTATACAGCATTTTCTCTTCTGCCCATGATGGCTTTTGGTAGGATGGGGAGAGTCTGTACCTGACTCAGTACCTGCTTCTTTCATTTGACATGCTTAGGGAATTAAAATGTAAATTGTCTACTTACTTGGCTCTACTTCAGTTCCACAGCCTATACAGGGGAGGTGCTAGGAGGAAGCAACATTCCTCCGCCTGGGCAGGAGACAGAATTGTGAGGAAAATTGATATATAGACTGTTATACTAGATTGATTCGCATTGAAATAAAGAGAACAAATGTACTTTACAGAGAGCAGAGAGAAGTAATACCACGACTCTGAGAACCATGTTCAATTTATGCACACGCCCATCCCCTGTAGGAATAGTCATAATCAGTGAAGTTAGTATCCCCGCCTGGTATGTCAACTGCATCGAATGCAACCACAGGACTCTCCAGAGGGTGGTGCGGTCTGCCCAATGCATCACCGGGGGCATACTGCCTGCCCTCCAGGACATCTACAGCACCTGATGTCACAGGAAGGCCAAGAAAATCATAAAGGACCTCAGCCACCCGAGCCACGGCCTGTTCACCCCACTACCATCCAAAAGGCGAGGTCAGTACAGGTGCATCAAAGCTGAGAGCGAGAGACTGAAAAACAGCTTCTGTCTCAAGGCCATCAGATGGTTAAATAGTCACCACTAGCTGGCACCCTGCCCTGAACTTTAGTCATTGTCACTTACCGGCTACCACCCGGTTACTCTACCACACACCTTAGAGGCTGCTGCCCTATGTACAGTACATAGTTATGGACAACTGGTCACTTTAATAATGGAACACTAGTCACTTTAATAATGTTTTCATACTGTTCTACATACAGTACTTCATATGGATATACTGTATTCTAGTCAAGGCCATCCTATTTAACTATTGCTGTACATATACTATTCTATCCTATGTATTCTTCAGATATTCTATCCATATACTGTCCATAATATCTATACATCCCATCACATACAGTGCATTTGGAAAGTATTCAGACCCATTCCCCCTTTCCATATTTTGTTACGTTCCAACTTATTCTAAAATGGATTAAATACATTTTTTCCTTCATCACAATACCCCATAATGATAAAGCGAAAACCAGTTTTTAGAAATGTTTGCAAATTTATAAAAAACAGCAACCTTATTTACTTGTGTAATCAGACCCTTTTCGATGAGACTCAAATTGAGCTCAGGTGCATCCTGTTTCCATTGATCATCCTTGAGATGTTTCTACAACTTCATTGGAGTCCAACTGGGATAAATTGAATTGATTGGACATGATTTGGAAAGGCACACACCTGTCCATATAAGGTCACACAGTTGGCGGTGCATGTCAGAGCAAAAACCAAACCACAAGGTCAAAGGTACTGTCTGTAGAGCACCAAGACAGTATTGTGTTGAGGCACAGATCTGGGGAAGGGTACCAAATCATTTCTGCAGCTTTGAAGGTCCCCAAGAACACAGTGGCCTCCATCATTCTTATATGGAAGAAGTTTAGAACCACCAGACTCTTCCTAGAGCTGGCCACCCGGCCAAACTGAGCAATCAGGGAAGAAGGGCCTTGGTCAGGGAGGTGACAAAGAGCCCGATGGTCACTCAGAGAGCTCTAGAGTTCCTCTGTGGAGATGGGAGAACCTTCCAGGAAGACAACCATCTCTACAGCACTCCACCAATCAGGTCTTAATGGTAGAGTGGCCAGACAGAAGCCATTCCTCAGTAAAAAGGCATATGACAGCCAGCTTTGAGTTTACCAAAAGGCACCTAAAGACTCTCAGTCCATGAGAAACAAGATTCTCTGGTCTGATGAAACCAATATTGAACTCTTTAGCCTGAATGCAGTGTCACGTCTGGAGAAAACCCTGCACCATTCCTACGGTGAAGTATGGTGGTGGCAGCATCATGCTGTGGGGACGTTTTTCAAGGGCAGAGACTGGGAAACTTGTCAGGATTGAGGGAAAGATGAACGGAGCAAAGTACAGAGAGATGGTTAATGAAAACCTGCTCCAAAGCTCTCAGGGCCTCAGACTGGGGCAAAGGTTCACCCTCCAACAGGACAACAACCCTAAGTACACAGCCAAAACAACGCAGGGGTGGCTTTGGGACAAGTCTCTGAATGTCCTTGAGTGGCCCAGCCAGAGCCCGGACTTCAACCCGATCGAACATCTCTGGAGAGACCTGAAGAAAGCTGTGCAGCAACGCTCCCCATCCGGACAGAAATTGAGAGGTTCAGCAGAGAAGAATGAGAGACACCAAATACAGGTATGCCAAGCTTGTAACGTCATATTATACCCAAATAGACTCAAGGCTGTAGTTGCCGCCAAAGGTGCATCAACAAAGTACTGAATAAATACTGAATACTTATGTAAATTAGATATTTATTTGTATACATTTGCAAAAATGTCTAAAGCTTTTTTTGCTTGTCATTATGGATATTGTGTGTCGATTGACGAGGAGAAAAACAAATTAATCAATTTTAGAATAAGACTGTAACCTAACAAAATTTGGAAAAAGTCAAGGGGTCTGAATAATTTCTGAAGGCACTGTATCATACCAGTCTAAAGTTTGGACACCCCTACTCATTCAAGGGTTTTTCTTTATTTTTTACATTGTAGATTAATAGTGAAGACATCAACACTATGAAATAACCCATATGGTATCATGTAGTAACCAAAAAAGTGTTAAGCAAATCAAAATATATGAGATTCTTCAAAGTAGCCAATCTTTGCCTTGATTACAGTTTTGCACACTCTTGGTATTCTCTCAACCAGCTTCATGAGGTGGTCACCTGGAATGCATTTCAATTGACAGGTGTGCCTTTAATTTGTCAAATTTATTTCCTTCTTAATGCGTTTGAGCCAATCAGTTGTGTTGTGACAAGGTCGGAGTGGTTAACAGAAGATATCCCTATTTGGTAAAATACAAAGTCCATATATTATAGAAAGAACAACTCAAATAAGCAGAGTGAAACAACAGTCCATCATTACTTTAAGACATGAAGGTCATGAAAATGTCAAGAACTTTGAAAGTTTCTTCAAGTGCAGTCGTAAAAACCATCAAACGCTATGATGAAACTGGCTCTCATGAGGAACACCACAGGAAAGCAAGACCCAGAGTTACCTCTGCTGCAGAGGATAAATTCTTAGAAATTGCATCCCAACAGACCCATCTCAACATCAACTGTTCAGGGTAGACTGTGTGAATCAGGCCTTCGTGGTTGAATTGCTGCAAAGAAACCACTACTAAAGGACACCAATAATAAGAAGAGACTTGCTTGGGCCAAGAAACATGAGCAATGGACATGAGATAGGTGCCAATCTGGTCTGATGAGTCCAAATATTATATTTTTGGTTCCAACCGTGAATGGATTGTGGTTCCCATCAGTAACCGAAAGGTTGCAAGTTCAAATCCCCGAGCTGACAAGGTACAAAATCTGTCGTTCTGCCCCTGAACAGGCAGTTAACCCACTGTTCCTAGGCCGTCATTGAAAATAAGAATTTGTTCTTAACTGACTTGCCTAGTAAAATAAAGGTAAAATAAAAAATGAAGCATAGAGGAGGAGGTGTGATGGTGTGGGGGTGCTTTGCTGGTGACAGTGTCTGTGATTTATTTAGAAATCAAGGCACATTTAACCAGCATGGTGTCATGACTTTACTTTCATTAATCTGATGACTTGTTTATTTATTCAACTAAATATGTTTAATTGTTATCCGATTAAATTAATCATGTAAAAATTGACCCATTAGGATTTGGGGCACCACGGAAGAAGTTGTTTAAAGAGTTACCATCTCCCGAATTAAACTCTAAAAGTCTTTACCTATCACAACCATAAAACAGTCAAGGTATTAATCATTACCTCTTATCATGTCATCATTCTGAACAGTCATAACCTCGTGCATCTGCAAAAAAAAAACAGTCTTACTCATGATTCAGTACTACACCAAATGGTTTAATTATTTATTTACTAGCTAACTAAATAATAACACAGAATAAACATACACACTTACTACATGAGACAAATGTCCCTAGCGGACTGACACAATATGGCTTTTTACGCAACGACGTGGAGAGGGAGAGAGAGAGAAAGAAAGAGGGAAACTTCTTGTGGATACATTTTAGAACTATTCTCACATTAATGTCACAACTCTCCTGTGAGGATACGAAGGATCAGGTTACAGTAAGTCCGCTCTACAATGCTCTCTTTCTCGCTCTCCCACAGCGAGGGAGAGGGGTAAAGTTGGTAATTTGATGACGGTCGTAAATACCTTGTAGATACTCTGCAGGATGGTTGGGAAAGAAACCTTTTGTTACAAGGAGATTCCTCCTGACAAAACTACAACATAAAAAGGTTGAATAATGAAACAATATTTCTGTAATCTAACAGTTGGAATGGTAGTAAAGACAGGCGGGTACTTAAAGAACAATTACGTTAGATCAGTTGTTGTTTTGGGATCTCATTAAGGACGGTATAACAACGTAACTGAATCTCTTAAATATTTCCCATTTGTCAGGTTTACATCCAAAATGTTGTGGAACTTATAGGATTAAATCCAAAACTATTTGTGAAAAGATGAAATGTGATCTTTGCCTTCTAAATGAGAAAATGTTTTTTCATGTAAAGTTTATCCAGTCAGTAACCATGTCCACGTGAGCACAGACTTTATGCCAAACATAATGGAACGCCCTTTTTCCCCAAGTGTTTAAAAGGACCCACTGAAGAATTTTCTACAGACCAGTTACTTGCAGCGCCAGCTGAATACATTACAAGTGGTTAAGAAAACTACAAGATCAGAACAAACAGGTGGACGGTGTTGAACCGGACATCATGAATGGTCAGACTCTATGAGACTAGAAAAACATGGAGCGTGGCTACATCTTGAAATTATTAGAAACTCTGAAAGAAGAAGACTACACAGGAACATTCGGCCTGCAGCTGTTTAAGTACTTTAGTTTCGTAAACTCTGGCGTGAACCACTGGGTGGTACATTGAAAGATCCATTCTAACAAACACTTCCCCTGGAAGATCCGTTCTCACAGACACTCCAAAACCAAGAAGCGAGAACTACAAAAGACATGGTGATCTCTGGTGGACAACCAGAGACTTACACAACCAGACTTTCTGTCGATTACCCCCGTAGATGGATTGACTGTTTTCAACAGAGAGACAGCAAAGACATACACACGTAAAAATATACATTGCAATTATTTCGAATGAGCAGCCGTTCATGTGCAAAGTATTCACATTTCCATGAGCATAGTTATCAGCTATATGTACGTTAGTGGAATTCCTTTCCGTCTCCCTTTCCCTCTCTTTTGAATCTGCGATTTTGTGTAACAAGCCATAATATTGGTTTAGTCCACTGGGGACTTTTCATTGCATCATGTTAGTAATCAATGTGTAAGCTATCCCATTTGTTCGTTTATGTAATTCTGTGTGATTATTTAGTTTAGTTCGTAAATAAATAATTAAGCCAATTTGTGTATCGCTGATTCATCATTCATCCTGTGGCAGGCCGGGCGCAGTGCACGCTGACATGGTCGTCAGGTGTACGGTGTTTCCTCCGACACATTGGTGCAGCTGGCTTCCGGGTTAAGTGGGCATTGTGTCAAGAAGCAGCGCGGCTTAGTTTGGTTGTGTAAGAACATTCCTTGGGTTAAATACTGGATGAAAGGAAGTCTCCTTCTCCTGTCATTTACAACAGGGTGTGAACTGTTGACCATCCAGCAGCTACCTACCCCTCTGTGGGAGAGAGAGAGGCCTTGTTACTGTCAACCCCCGCCAGTCGGATCTGACCCATTCTGATCCTCACAGGAGAGTGGCTACCACAGCATTCTGCACCGATACACCATCCCATCTGGTTTGCGCTTAGTGGGACTATCATTTGTATTTTAACAAGCCAATGACCCAACACACCTCCAGGCTGTGTAAAGGCTATTTGACCAAGAAGGAGAATGATGGAGTGCTGTATCAGATGACCTGACCTCCACAATCACCCGAGCTCAATCCAATTGAGATGGTTTGGGATGAGTTGGACCGCTGAGTGAAGGAAAAGCAGCAATCAAGTGCTCAGCATATGTGGGAACTCCTTCAAGACTGTTGGAAAAGCATTCTAGGTAAAGAGGTATGAGTGAATGCCAAGAGTGTGCAATGCTGTCCTCAAGGCAAAGGGTGACTACTTTGAAGAATCTAAAATATATTTGGATTTGTTTTTTTGACTTTTTTGGTTACTACATGATTCCATATGTGTTATTTCATAATTTTGATGTCTTCACCATTACTCTACAATGTAGAAAATATAGAAATAAAGAAAAACCCTTGAATGAGTAGGTGTCCAAACTTTTGACTGGTACTGTAGTATATATATATTTATTTATTTATACTCAGGACACCGACATTGCTTGTCCTAATATTTCTATACTTCCTAATTCCATTGTTTTACTTTTTAGATGTGTGTTTAACGTTGTACATTGTTAGATATTACTGCACTGTTGGAGCTAGGAACGCATGCATTCCTCTATATCCGCAGTAACATCTGCTAAATATGTGTATGTGCTCAATAACATTTGATTTGATTGTAAATACCTGTTAAAATGGGCCTTTGATTTGTGTGTTTAACAACAGGGGGGCATTTTGTAACCACAGTGATTCTCACTTCCTGCAGCGAGGTCCTGATGCTCTGATGGTTGTTTCAGCTCCTGTCTGGGAAACTACTGTTCCCTGAAGCCACACACTAGCTGCTGGGCAAGGCCCTCCGCAGAGCACAGCATTATGGGAGAGCACAGGGAACTTAGTATGGACATGAGGGGGTGGGCACAAGACTCAAGATGAAATCAGTAGGGCGATTTGGAAAGCCATAGTCAGTCAATCAACAATTTAGTAATACTTGTAGGAAAGGTTTTCATCATTAGCTCACAATCTGTGGATACTATGGGATTAGAAGGGTTCAAAATTCATGTAAAACATCACAGCACGGCTGAAAAATATGTATGTGGACACCTGTTCATCAAACACCTCATTCCAAAATCATGGGTATTAATATGGAGTTGTTCCCTCCTTTGCTGCTATAACAGCCTCCACTCTTCTGGGAAGGCTTTCCACTAGATGTTGGAACATTGCTTTGGGGACTTGCTTCCATTCTGCCAGAAGAGCATTAGTGAGGTCGGGCACTGATGTTGGGCGATTAGGCCTGCCTCACAGTTGGCATTTCAATTCATCCCGGAGATGTTCGATGGGGTTGAGGTCAGGGCTCTGCGCAGGCCAGTAAAGTTCTTCCACACCAATCTCAACAAACCATTTTTGTATGGACCTCGCTTTGTACACAGGGGCATTGTTATGCTGAAACAGTAAAGGGCCTTCCCCAAACTGTTGCCAGAAAGTCAGAAGCACAGAATTGTCTAGAATGTCGTATGCAGGAGCGTTAATATTACCCTTCACTGGAAGTAAGGGGCCTAGCCCGAACCATGAAAAACAGCCCCAGACCATTATTCCTCCTCCACCAAACATTACAGTTGGCACTATGCAGTCGGGCAGGTCGAACCCAGATTCGTCTGTCGGACTGCCAGATGGTGAAGCAGGACTCCAGAGAATGCGTTTCCACTGCAGCCAGCTGACGCTTGGCATTATGCATGGATATCTCAGGCTTGTGTGCGGCTGCTCGGCCATGGAAATCCATTACATGAAGCTCCCGACGAACAGTTCTTGTGCTGAAATTGCTTCCAGAGGCAGTTTGGAACTTGTTGCAACCGAGGACATACGATTTTAACGCGCTATGCGCTTCAGCACTCGGCACTCCTGTTCTGTGAGCTTCTGTGACCTACCACTTTGTAGCTGAGCTGTTGTTACTTCTAGACGTTTCCACTTCACAATAACAACACTCTTCAGTAAGGCCATTCTTTTGACAATTTTTTATATGGAGATTGCATGGATGTGTGCTCGATTTTATACACCTGTCAGCAGCTCGTGTGGCTGAAATAGCCGAATCCACTATTTTGAAGGGGTGTCCATATAATTTTGTATATACAGTCGTGGCCAAAAGTTTTGAGAATGACACAAATATACATTTTCACAATGTTTGCTGCTTCAGTGTCTTTAGATATTTTTGTCAGATGTTACTATGGAATACTGAAGTATAATTACAAGCATTTCTGTCACATCCTGACCATAGAAAGCCTGTATTTTCTATGGTAGAGTAGATCAGGGCATGACTAGGGGTTTTAGTCTAGTTTATTATTTCTATGTGGGGTTCTAGGTTTCATTTTCTATGTTGGTGTTTGTGTATGATTCCAATTAGAGGCAGCTGGTAATCATTGTCTCTAATTGGGGAGCATACTTAAATTGCATTTTTCCACCTGTGGGTTATGGGATATTGTTTATGTTACTGTGTTTGGAGTTAGTGCACGTTGCACCTCTGTTGTCACGGTTTGTTCGTTTATTGTTTTGTTAAGTTTCACTATTATTAAAGCATGTGGAACTCTACATTTGCTGCGCCTTGGTCCATCTCTGCAAACGAACGTGACAGAATATCCCATCAACAAAGGACCAAGCAGCGTGTCCAGGAGGAAGTATCCTGGATTTGGGAGGAAATCCTGGCAGGACAGGATCACCTTCCTTGGCTGGAGTCGCCTAGGAGCATGAGAGGACACCTTTTTGTACAAAATAATGATGATGGCACGTGTTTCCTTGCAGGTAACCATGGCTAACAGAGGAAGAACAACGATTCCAAGCACCACCCTCCTTTTGAAGCTTCCATTCTGTTATTCAAACTCAATCAGCATGACAGAGTGATCTCCAGCCTTGTCCTCGTCAACACTCACACCTGTGTTAACGAGAGAATCACTGGCATGATGTTCATTTGCATGGCAGAGGGACTTTGCAATTCATCTGATCACTCTTCATATTTTTAAAATTTTTATTTAACCAGGAAGGGCTTATTTGAGATTAAAATCTCTTTTTCAAGAGCGCCCTGGCCAAGATAGGCAACACTGTCATTTCAAAAAAATTACAGACAGACAACATGAAAAACTACAAGTAATCTAGTAAAAACCATTGAATTCACAAGAGTATAAAACAGCAAATTAAAAACATTGACAGGTCAGGGAATCAGCCTCAATACTTCATCATTGATTTTAAAACAGCAATCGGGACAAGTTCTTCCAGTTTAAAAGTATTTTGTAAGGTGTTCCAAGACGATGGCGCAGAATACATAAAAGCCCTTTTACCAAATTCAGTACGGACTTTTGGAACAGTTAGCAGGATAAAGTCCAGCGAACGAAGAGAGTACCCACCACATTTCTGAACAATAAAAATGCCCAAATAAAAAGGTAGTAAACCCAAAATGGCTTTGTAAATAAAAGTATACCAGTGACTGAGCCTACGAGTGACTAGAGAAGGCCAGCCAACCCTGGTATACAAAGTGCAGTGGTGCGTAAGGGTTTTGCAGTTTAAAATAACATTCTGGAGTATATGCAAATTACCATCATACAAACTGAGGCAGCAAACTTTGAAAATTAATATTTGTGTCATTCTCAAAACTTTTGGCCACTACTGTATATGTATGTATATATATATATATGTGTGTGTGTGTGTCACATGAATGCTGTATATAAAAGTATCACGTATGTAAGATTTTATGTCAAATGTATGTAGCGTATATGTAGCAAAAAAGTTATTTTTGTCCTCTGAAGAGGATGGGTTAATAAAATACATAATTTTAAAGACAAGATGAATAGGAATGGTATTTTAGGCTGTTGTATGATGACTATGAGGAATATTATCATGGTCAATCAGATGTGTGATGGGGTTGTAGCTGTTTGTTTTTACTTTTAAATGACATGTTAGTGCTCCTGGTTATTTATCTATTGTCTGCCCAATAATATAGTGCATCCCCATCACATAATACAAACATGTGATATGAACCACATTAACTCAGAGAACACTCTTCTCTCACATGGTCCCACTGATACATCCTTCTCTGTCATGGCTTTGTTTTCCACACCCCTAAATGGTTTCCTCTCCACATCCTCTATGACCACATATATAATATGACTGGGTTGGTTGGTTGACTTTACTACACATAAATAACAATAGTTAATAAGAGAGCTTGACAATGAAAGAAATTCATACAAGAGTATTACATTTAAAAAAATATTGCCTATCTTAATTTCAACTTTAATAACCCCTCTTCCATCCCACTTTATATCTATTGTCAGTGGACACAACAGAGTTTGTCTTTGGGGGGTGGATGCAGGTTTTTGGCCCCATAAAGGTAGATACAATAGAAAGTTATAGAATATATTCGTATTACAACCATAGGTATCTCTATTGTGAAGGGAATATTTTCACATGAACAGCAACCTTTTTGATATCATGTGAGGCCATATTAGAGTTGGACAGTCAAGTGCGTGTGAGAGCTCAATGTTTGAAGGAGGACATTGACTTTGTAGAGCTCCTCAAACAAACAGAATTTGTCTCCTGGATCTCCTGGATCCATAAACAAACAATATTATCATATTAGGAATATTGCAAATAAACATATCAATGGGCATGTCAAGCCTATACAGTATCTACAGTGTCTTCGGAAAGTACTCAGACCCCTTGACTTTTTCCACATTTTGTTACATTAAAGCCTTATTCTAAAATGGATTGAATTGTTTATTTTCCTCATCAATCTATACACAATACCCCATAATGAGAAAGCAAAAACATTTTTAGATATTATTGCTAATATATAATTTAAAAAAACGTAAATATCACATTTACATAAGTATTCAGACCCTTTACTCTGTTCTTTCTTGAAGCACCTTTGGCAGTGTCCTGTGTGGCTCAGTCGGTAGAGCATGGCGCTTGCAACGCCAAGCGTCGTGGGTTCGATTCCCACTGGGGCCACCCATATGTAAAAGTAGTGGCCCCAGCCGACTTGTAAGTCGCTTTGGACAAAAGCGTCTGCTAAATGGGATATATATTACAGTATTGAGTCTTCTTGGGTATGATGCTACAAGCTTGGCACATCTGTATTTGGAGAGTTTCTCCCATTCTTCTCTGCTGATCCTCTCAAGCTGCACAGCTATTTTCAGGTCTCTCCAGAGATGGGTTCAAGGCTCTGGCTGGGCCACTCAACGACATTCAGAGACTTGTCTCGAAGCCACTAATGTGTTGTCTTGGCTGTGTGCTTAGGGTTGTTGTCCTGTTGAAAGGTGAACCTTCGCCCCAGTCTGAGGTCCTGAGCACTCTGGAGCAGGTTTTAAATCAAGGATCTCTCTGTACTTTGCTCCGTTCATCTTTGCCTTGATTCTGACTAGTCTCCCAGTCCCTGCTACTGAAAAACATCCCCACAGCATGATGCTGCCACCACCATGTTTCACCGTAGGGATGGTGCCAGGTTTCCACCAGACGTGACTCTTGGCATTCAGACCAAGATTTAAATCTTGGTTTCATCAGACCAGATAATCTTGTTTCTTATGGTCTGAGAGTTGGTGTCTTTTGGCAAACTCCAAGCGTGCTGTCATGTGCCTTTTACTGAGGAGTGGCTTCCTTCTGGTCACTCTACTATAAAGGCCTGATTGGTGGAGTGCTACAGAGATGGTTGTCCTTCTGGAAGGTTCTCCCATCTCCACAGAGAAACTCCAGAGCTCTGTCAGAGTGACCATCGGGTTCTTGGTTACCTCTCTGACCAAGGCCCTTCTCCCCCGATTGCTCAGTTTGGCTGAGCGGCCAGCTCTAGGAAGAGTCTTGGTGGTACCAAACTTCTTTAATTTAAGGATGATGGAGGCCACTGTGTTCTTGGGGACCTTCAATGCTGCAGACATTTTTTGGTACCCTTCCCCAGATCTGTGCCGACACAATCCTGTCTCAGAGGTCTACGGACAATTCTTTCAACCTCCTGGCTTTGTTTCGTTACAGCCTTATTCTAAAATTATTATTTTTTAAACTCAGCAATCTACACACAATGGCTTAGTTTTTGCTCTGACATGCACTGTTAAATGTGGGACCTTATATGGACAGGTGTGTGCCTTTCCAAATCCTTTCCAATCAATTGAATTTACCACAGGTGGACTCCAATGAAGTTGTAGAAACATCAAGGATAATCAATGGAAACAGGGTGCACATGGGCTCAATTTCAAGTCTCATAGCAAAGGGTCTGAATCCTTATGTAAATAAGGTATTTCTGTTTTTGTTTTTTTATACATTTGCAAAATTTTCAAAAAAATAGTTTTCACTATTCATTATGGGGTATTGTGTGTAGATTGCTGAGTTTAAAAAATAATAATTTTAGAATAAGGCTGTAACGAAACAAAATGTGGAAAAGGTCAAGGGGTCTGAATACTTTCCGAAGGCACTGTATACTGAAGTTAAGATACATGTACACCTGCAGCAAGTAGTATTGAAACCATAGGAACAATCACAAATGTGATTTTTCCCAGAATCTCTGAAACAATTTAGTATTCTATCCAACTGTAAAGTACTCACCATTTTGTATAATCCCAAAACAGAGGATATGGTCGAACGTGAGTCTTTTTGTCACGTGACGTCTAAAATCATACAGCTGTAAAATTGTCAACTTGTTGAGCAAGAAGTGGGTCAGATATCTCATGCTGTTGTTATAAGTGCCCCTATAACCACACGTCAGTGAATGACAAGTTTAGGATAACTGAACTCTTTTAATATCTTGTTTAAAAATTTGCACTGGTCTACTGCTCCAGTTCAGCAGTCCAAGGTAAATTAGTGAGTAAGCTCCTATGTCTTTATGCAATTAATGTTTTATCAAAGGTCAAAGGCTCAAACTCCAAGTAGTGTCTTATAATTACTACATATTATGTTTGACCTGAAAAGTGTTATAATACTCATCCCAACATCTCACAAATCTCTGGTGAGGATTGAGTTATCATTCACAAATAAATAGAATTAACCTAATCCCTATGTAGTAGTCTTGCTTATTAATGTTGAGATCAACAATACTTTTCCCCCAGCTTTTTATTCCTGTTAGGTTCCCCTCGGTGGGAAGTAATGTCTTGTCCAGCATGAAGGAGATGTTGTAGAAACCAGCCTTAAGCCTATTGAACCAACTTATCAATTGTGTCACACCACAATGCAGCTTGAACAGACCGGGGAGGTATGATACTAAAAAAGATGTATTTTATTTTTCTTGTACTCAGGTTCTGCTAATAATAAAATATGAAGTGAGGGGATGAAAGTGACATGAAGATATGGACTGACTTTTCAGGCACAGAAAATAAATAGTAATACTGTCATGAATATTGGGAATAGCAGAATTATAGGCTATTTGTTGTGCTGGGTTCATCTGAAATAGAATCCAAGAGTCTTTTACCTGCTCCAGATGGCACCAGAGATGATACATGTATCATAGTCTGACACGCCACCTCACTCACTCTTTTCTTTCTCTTTCTGTATGCATCTGAAGGCAGCTCTCATTCTCTACCTCTCGCCTCGCTGTCTCTCTTTCACTCTCTATGTGTGTGTACAGCCTCCATAGTGCGATCTGTGATCAGCAAACAGCATATCCGCTGATGCAAGGTTATTCAAGCGGTCGACTCAGCATTCTCATTGGCAGTGAGCCCCACCCCCCTCCCTCTCTCTCTCAATTCAATGGGCTTTATTGGCATGGGAAACATGTTTACATTGCCAAAGCCAAGTGGAATAGGTAATAAACAAAAGTTAAACCATTCAAAATTATCAGTAAACATTACTCTCTCGCTCTCTCTAGCAACAGGCTAGACTACTCATTTGTAGACCCATTGAACTCTAGGAATTATCATTCAAGATATGATATGAAAAGTATGATATAAATGTTTTTCTGTAATTGAGTTAGAAGTTGTTATTGCCGGCTTATTAATCATTCAAAATCCATAGCCCCTGTGACTGCATTCCCAATATCTGTTTTGTGTCACTCAGTTTATATGAACTACATATATTACAGATGTAGCCTACGGTACAGACATTCGTGTCATACAAGTAGCTCTAGGTCTTGAAGGGAAACTATGTCAGATTTATGTAGGTCTATAGTCAGCAGGGGTCGCAAAATCCTAATCTACCAGTATGCCGTTGGCCTGGCTACAGTTCATTGTAGTACAGTGAATTGCGCAGCCGCATGGGAGCGGAGGCAGTCAAAGAGGAAATTCACGCACCGTTGAAGTCTCTCCCGTAGTTTGTGCCTGGATACAATCGTCGTAGAGCATTTAATTTGCAATAAAGGTGAGGCGAATATGGCGACGTTGGGACCAGACCCTCGTCCACATTCCCAGCTCGCATCTACCTCTATACAAAGTAACATTAGCGGCAATAACGTGCCAACTAACCGTGGCTTGGAAAGAGCGTTGGAAGAAGGAGCCAACTCCGGGTTTTTTAACCTCAGCTCCAGGAAACTCAAAGAATTCCCTGGGACAGCATCTAACTTTGATTTATCAGATACAGTGGAAGCAGGTAAGAATAGAAAACACTATAATTTTTCGGAATCTCTTCCGCTCCTGCGCCCAGGGTTCCCGACAATGTGCATGGATTTGGGAAATGAGGTATTGAGAGGAATGGTGTTGTATTCTGTATAAGCGAAGATAACTTGCTGTGTGAAGTTTGTTCGAATTAACAATATGTTTCCATTCCATTCCACAAAAATGAACACGATTGAGAATTTTATAGACAGACAATGGACATGCTGTGCCTGGCGCACGACTGAGCTTTCCCCTCAAGATGCGAAGAATAAGCTTTGGGCCAGATGTTCAGTATTGTGCGTAGAGGCAACTACATAATAGGGCATTATTGATAGCTTGGGCATACCGTTCCAACTATAGGCTACCTCTGACTGTATGTTAATTACAAACAATAACTGAACATCACGCTGTGTAATTGTGTCAAAAAGATAACGTGGAAATCCCCATATTATTTCCCAGAACCATACAATCTTGTTTTCGGTTTCACACTGACTGCAGCCTATGCAGGACCTAGGGCGAAATTATGGTGTAGATATTGGGGAGGATGAACAGTAGATGGAGGTTTTTTTGTAAACTTTTTTATATTGGATGGGTATTTAGAAAACACAGGATAAGGTATAAGTGCAACGTCACAACACAAAAAAATATTTACGTTAGGAATTTTCTTTCTTCTTTTTTGGGAAATAACTAACGTCCTGCTTTTTAACACATTTTGCCATGGGGCAGATAGAACATTTGCAGTTTTATAATGCTATTCTTAACATTTTGTCATGAGTCTGAAAGAACATTTAGCAGTTTTAAAGCGAATTTCCTGCAACTCTACACAGTTTGTCATGGGGCAGAGAGAAAAATGTGCTGTTTTATAGCTCATCTCATACTATATTTCATATTTTTCAATGAGGATGCGAGAACGTTTAGCTGTGTTAAGGCTCATTTCCTGCTCCTTTACACATTTTGCCATGAGGTTGAGAGAACATTTTGTTGTATTAAAGTAACTTTCCAGGGAAAATCTCACATTTAAAAGTTGTTAACTCATACCCAAATAATGTTGTTGAATCATCCTATACTCGTATTTGTGGCCAAAGCATAAATTGGAGAAAACGCTTTAAAAACCCCACCTCAAACTTGTATCTTAAACAGACTGTTTAAAAAATGCTTGCTATTTCCTCAAAGAGGGAGCTGGCCAATCAGTGGTCTACTCGCATTAATATTTTTAATGACCTGTATACACCCACACCATTCTAATGTTGGGGTATGCCCACAACATTCCAACAAAGAAAAGCTGCCTCTAAATATACTTAATGACCCTTTTTTGGAAATAAAACTATTTCACTCATATTATAATGAATTATAGTTCATATTCCATAGAAATCTGGAAAAACTGGATAGTCACTTTAAAGGTTGACTTCGTGTAAAGCCACAAAAATGACTATTTAAACTGTATAACTGATCAATGCACCTTCATACCAGGTTATTTAATGTATTTATTTTTACAACCAAATCTATTTAAAAAAAATGTAAATGGCATGTTATATGCCTAGTTAAATAAAGGTAAAAAACAACAACATAAAAAGCAAGTTATTGAAGGGTCGAGACAACTTTATTACGATTTCACGTTTCAGAGAAACTTACACCAAACAGCAAATCACTTCGTCATCCTCGTTGTGTACAGTAGTATGGGGACCCCGAAAACAAACATGAACAAAGGCTCCAAAAACACCCAAATACATCCTTTTAGAAACGGCACAGCTCTCAGTACAGTGATGTACATGTTTAGATGTTGTACACATGAAATTGTGTAATTCTGAACTTCTGCAGAGTTATATTCAATTTTGTTGCGACTCGAGCAATACCTCTGTCTATTTTACAGATAGCTGCCAAAATAAAGGAAACGCATGAGTAAATGAGGGATACAAAGTAGAGGTTGACACGGGAACAGTGCTCCCACTGCCTTCATTCCCCAAATCTCGTAATGTGGTTATCAGCTGTGTACAGGTAACTGTCTCCTAAATGCTGAGCAGCAGCCACAGAGCAGTTGCTATGGCTACTCACACGCGAGTGGCTGTATCGATTTAGTGGAAACCAAGACTGATCTCAACGTCAATCTTTGACTAGCAGAAGTTACTTTTCGTAGCAGGTTAGGAGAATTGACATGGAAGGTTAGGATAAGGTTAGGAATAGAGTTAGCTAAAATTGTCCCTAATGCGGCTACAACAAGGCTTGCCCTGAGAACAGTCTTCGTTTCCACTAATGTGATGCTGTTGCAGAGCAGGAACAGACAGACATGCAGCTAGAAGGGAGTTAATTCAGGGACAGAGTTACTTTTATTGGGATGGGACAGGAAAGTTCCGGGTTACAGGACGGTTGCGGGATCAGGACAGTACGGGTAAAATAATTGACAGGGATGAATAGTCACTCCTGTGTCGACCTTTAATACAAAGTATATTGAAAGCATGGGGTGCTTCCACACTTCTAGAATCTATGCCAACACGCATTGAAGCTGTTCTGATGGCTCAACTCCCTATTAAAGACATTATAGTGTGTTGGTGTTTCCTTTATTTTGGCAGTTACCTGTAGCAGCAGGCTGCACAGTAAATAGAACCGCTCGAGAATGCTCGAGTCACGTAAAAGGGAATATAACATTAGCATAAAGAATAAGAACTGTTTTTGGACATTCTTGTTCATGTTTTTTCAGTTTCTCTAAAACATGTGAAATCACAAAAAAAGTTGTTTGGACCCTTCTACAACATGCCATTTACATCAAAATAGAGATTTGGTTGTAACATTTCTCCTTTAAAGCTAATTTCCTGCAATTCTACACATTCTGCCATTGCTTATGACGTGTTCATATGCTATCTGGGGGGCCGACCTCCAGTGGGCCCCCAACTCCCCCCAGAAATTATTGGGCGGATGTGTCCCCCCATCCCCCGTGACAATTTCGCCTATGTCCTGGACAGTAAAGTTTGCATTGTGTCAACCAACAGTCACACTATGAACTTCATTATTTTGTACTCTAGATTGGTTGGGCCATGCATGACTGAGCACTACAGCAATTCACCATTGACCTGTGAGCCATGTCAGTAGGCTATAGCCTAATAAGGTGTGTCAATGAGTTTGACAGTAATTCCCTGTCTTTGTGTGACTACCCTGTCTGTATGTTTTTAGGACTGCACACATAATTAGACAGTAACTGCTTTTATGTGATGCACATCACTGTAGAATAGAGAAACTGGATTGTAAAATAAATCATTGCATTAGGCCTAAAGAGTGCCTGGGTTTGCAAGCAGTAGGTGGGGACTTCCAGTCCATGGTACACATTCTGAATTTATGATACTAAATTACAGTTGGCAACATTCCATCACCCTTGTCCCCACAGACACACACCAGAGGCAACAAGCAGGCCTTTAGCTACTCTTCTGTCGTCAGTCAATCAGTCAGAAGTAGTGTTTCTTTATATGCACCACACCACTATAACCAAGTCTGAGGAAGGGATAAGGCTACCTATAGCTGACAGGCTACACTGATGACTGGTCGAGGAAGTATCAAATCCAAAGTGTGCTTTGTTATTTTGCATGGGAAATCCCTTGATTGCGGTTGCACCTTTAACTGTGATGACATCATGAATCGTCTGTAATATTGTACCTAGAGAACGAGTCACTACAGGATAGCACTGTCAGGTATCAAAAGTATAAACACTCACACAGTTGTTCTTACTAAACTTAGGAAACTGCGCCTGGGACTTTTCCTATCTGTCTAAAACCAAAAGATTACGTCTACGGTTCCTACATGTTAGTACCTGTGTACAGACTGATGCTGGTATGCAATACCACATTATGTGGCCTGAATCTGATGTAGGTGCCCTTTTAACCCGATGCCCTCATTTCCCTGGCATTGAGTTCCACTCTGACTGAGATTGATCTGTGGCCCTGGTCGACCGCCACAGCAGGGGGGCCAGAGGACTGCTAGATATAACTAGAGGTGACAATTGCTCTACTACTGTCTGACTGATAACATTACTCACAGTTAACAAACACACACCAGGGCTGTGAATTGCCAGGGACCTCACAATACGATATTATCATGATGCTTAGGTACCGACACAATATGCATTGCGATTCTTACAATTCTATGTGTATTGCGATTCAATGTTCCAAACATATTGCTCACCATGTTTACTCATGGCTTTGATCAGTCATGTAAACAAAAGTGCTGTAAACAAATTGGCTTCCTATTTAAAAAGAAGATGGAGAACAAGCTACACGTATGAAGGAAAAATACTGGAGTTTTGATGCAGGTATAGCCAACTAGTGCAAAAATAATACTGCTATATTGTCAAAACGATACTATATATTGTCATAAATAATATCCTGATATGTAACTGAAGGTTTTTCCCTTACACACACACACAACTATTGACCCTACTGCTCTGTCCACTCACTGCAAACTTCACTCACAGTTAACACACACAGACAAGCACTGGGCCACACAAAGTGCTTACAGTTGAATTGAGCGAACATTGGAACAGTAGGCTAGTATCTTCACCCAAACTCGTCTGTTAGGTTTAGTCACTCACTCTGTTGTTTATAGATGTAATATTAACGGGTAACGTCAACATTGTTGGGTATATCAACATTGTGAAGTTGCACTGGGATGAAGGAGATGACTATATTTGGATAAAATATATAGTTTCTCTCAAATTAGCTTAAGGTAGTTGCCTTCAAACTGTGTTTAACGGTGTGTATGAGTGTGTGTAGACAGATGGAGATCTTCCTTACTCTTTGATGTTATGAGGGTCCTAAAAGTGTTTAGCCTTAAAAGGTCCTATGGGTCAAATCAGAAAGTAGAGGAGGACATTTCAGCAACATTACCATTCTGCCTTCAGGACCTCAGAGCTCAACTCACTCAGACCAGAGGAGCCCTTTTTAGGCTGTCTCTAGAAATAGCCTGATTGATTTCATAATGATTCCCAGGGGAGGTTTTTGAGGAAATGGGAACCATACAGAAATGTAAGAAAGTCATCCTCTTCAGCTCGTGAGAATGTTGCCTGAATGTTTTGGTGATGTTATGTATCTGATGGTAGCATTTTTCTCCTTGGTTATTTATGTTTCAGATTGTAATAGTCAGTTCTAGTGGTTTTATTGGCCTGTTCTGAGGAATGGGCAAGAAACGAAACTGCACTGCAGCCTCCCTTTCTATTCTAAACAGCAGAGAAGGGCATTTTTGGCATTGTTTCAAGGCATCCATACACATTCTGTAACTACATCATATAGCCAGACTCTCCCTCAGTGTGTGTGTGTGATAAGTGTAGGCTCCTCGGAGGAGGAAGGGCAGGACCATAGTGAATTTCATTTTTTTTTAATAGTGAAATATTATAAAAATGTGGATTTTTAAATCTATACAAAATATATTCACGTCACCAAATTATTGATTAAAACATCACACTTTGCAATGAAGGTCTACAGTGGCCTCAGCAGCACTCTGTAGGGTGGACTCAGCAGCACTCTGTAGGGTAGCAATAGTACTGAAAGCATAAGCTACAGCTAGCTAGCACTTCAGTGAATAAAATGTGGTGTGTAGTTGACTCAAAGAGAGAGAAAGACAATATTTGAACAGTTTTTAACAAAAACATTTCTTCAAAAATGAAGGAGAAGCATGAGAGACAGGGAGAGTTAGCAATGTTTGGCCAACTCAAACACCCAGCTCAAACAGAGAGGGAAGCTATGTTAGCTAGCTGGCTATGGCTATCCAAAATTGGAGCTCTGCCAAGTCAAGGTAAGCTTTTGGTTTTATTAGTTTATTACCACCGGGGATGCTGGTGTAACTGCTAAAGTGCTTGCTCTGCTGACTCTACTCTACTGCATGATTGTAGCGGGTTCACTAATGCGCTAGTTCTATTAGCTATGTTTACTATGACTTTAGATAATATGGTGACAATGATGTAGGCTGTGTGTAGCGGTTAGCGGTTATAATATGAAGGCGTGGCTTGGAAAGGTTTTTTACCTTGTTACAGACAGCGGATGTGTTGTTAACTGAAGACCACAAGCGAAGGGAAACGGTGAGAGAGGAGGAGAGCGAGTAGATGTCGAGAAGGAATTACAAGGGGAAAATTGATCATGTGGCTGCTATGAAAGTGAAATGTGTTTGCGTGTGATCAGGTGTGAATAAATTCAGCCAATTCTGTTGAAAACCGTTTCTTAAACCGTAGCAAACGGAATGAAACAGGTATAAACATACCTGCATTTGTCCAATATAAACTCTTGTTTGCACAGTTGGACTAATGAGTACACCCTAGACTAGCTATAGATGCAGGCAAGAGTGTGCAAGGCGGTATTGAATGTGTTACTGTCACCTTGATTACAAAAAATTCTCTCAACTTATACACCTACGTTGCAAACTTTCATTCATAGGCTAGGTGATGGGTATAGGGAAATTCAAGTATCATGTAGTAGCCTATGTTACATTGAGCTGGATGAATGGAATATAAATGACAGTCATCCAGTATACTGTAACAGAAATAAGGCCATACTCATAAAATACATTTGCATACTCCCTCATCTTAAACGATACCGACCGCCACTGGTGATGTGCTGTCAGAGATCCGGTTCCCTGGTTCCTAAAGAGCCACCTTCCTCCCAGCGTGTGTGATCCTATGTTTACGACCCTCAGTCCCAGACCAGACCCACCACTGTTCTTTCCCTGACAGGATCTACTCTTGTACCTACTTCAATATCTCTCCCTGTCCCCTCCCTGGGATGTCCTGTCCTGTGCGCACGCGTGCACACACACACACACACACACACACACACACACGCTGTTGGAGGGAAAGTCTGTCCTGTAAGTGTACGGACCACAGCAGAGAACTGTCATAATCCACAGCTCACAAATCTTCTCTCCCCCTCTCTCTGTTCCTCTTTCTCTGCGTTTATTTCTCTCACTCATACACACACACACACACACACGTTTGTTTTACTATACTATTTGTGGCGACCAAGCAATTGATTCCCCTTCAAAATCCAATCTACCCTAAACCTAATCCTAACCTTTACCCCAAATCAAATCAAATGTTATTTGTCACATGCTTGGTAAACAACAGGTGTAGACTAACAGTGAAATGCTTACTTACAGGCCTTTCCCAACAATGCAGAGAGAAACATATAAAAATAATAGAAAGATCATAACACAAGGAATAAATACACAATGAGAAACCATACCATGGCTATATACACAGAGTACCAGCACTGAGTTGATGTGCAGGGTTACGAGGTAATTGAGGTAGAAATGTACATATAGGTAGGGATAAAGTGACTAGGCAACAGGATAGATAATAAGCAGTAGCAGCAGCGTATGTGATGAGTCAAAAGAGATGCAAAGAGGGGTCAACGCAGATAGTCCAGGTAGGTATTTGGTTAACTATTTAGCAGTCTTATGGCTTGGGGGTAGAAGCTATTCAGGGTCCTGTTGGTTCCAGACTTGGTGCATCGGTACCACTTACCACGAGGCGGCCCGTCAGGAAGTCCAGGATCCAGTTGTAGAGGTGGGAGTTGTTCAGTCCCCAGGTCCTGAGCTTGGAAGGCAATATGGGTTTGAACACTAAGCTGTAGTCAATGCACAACGTTCTCACATAGGTGTTCCTCTTATCCAGGTGGAAGAGGGCAGTGTGGAGTGCAATGGAGATTGCATTTCCTGTGGATCTGTTGGGGTGGTATGCGAATTGGAGTGGGTCCAGTGTGTCTGGAAGGATGGTGTTGATGTGAGCCATGACCAGCCTTTCAAAGTATTTCATGTTTACAGATGTGAGTGCTACGCGGCGATAGTTATTTAGACAGGTTACCTTGGTGTTCTTGGGCACAGGGTCTGCTTGAAACCTGTAGGTATTACAGATAGGGTCAGGGAGAGGTTAAAAATGTTAGTGAAGACACTTGCCAGCTGACCAGTGCGTGAGTACACATCTTGGTAATCCATCTGGCCCCGGGGCCTTGTGAATGTTAACCTGTTTAAAGGTCTTGCTCACATCGGCCAAAGAGAGCGAGATCACACAGTCGTCCGGAATAGCTGGTGCTCTCATGCATGGTTCAGTGTTTCTTGCCTTAAACCGAGCATAACAAGCATTTAGCTTGTCTGGTAGGCTTGTGTCACTGGGCAGCTCGCGGCTGTGTTTACCTTTTTGTAATCGGTGATAGTTTGCAAGCCTTGCCACATTTGACGAACATCAGAGCCGGCGCAGTAGGATTTGATCTTAGTCCTGTATTGCCTGTTTGATGGCTCGTTGAAGGTCTTAGCGGGATTTCTTATAAGCGTCCGGATTAGGTTCCCGCTCCTTGAAAGCATCAGCTCCAGTCTTTAGCTCAGTGCGGATGTTGCCTGTAATCCATGGCTTCTGGTTGGGATATGCACTGTACGTATGGTCACACTGGGGACGACGTTGTCGATGCACTTATTAATGAACTCAGTGACTGATGTGGGGAAACTCCTCAATATTAACAGATGACTCCCAGAACATATTTAAATCTGTCCTAGCTTAAGAGTCCAGTAGCTAAACAGTCCAGTTAGCTTAACCCTTTCCTTAACTCCTAAACCTAACCATCATTCTAACCCCTAAACCTATAATAGCCTTTTTCCTGTGGAGACAGGCAAAATGTTCCGCTAATTTTCACTTTACTATCCTTGTGAGTACGGACAAAGATAGGAAAACCAAAAACACACACACTCACCGCCTCTATCACTAGTCTCCATCTTTCCATTTCTCTTTCCAATTCTGACTCTGTCTCACTCTCACACACATAATCCATGTTAAATCCTATCCTGGTGAGGATAATATGAATCTTAGACAGACATCATCGCCCCCACATAGGTAAACTAGCTTCAAAGGTTCACTGTGTATCTTGTGTGTAGCCTTAGCATGTCTTTTTCTCTCTTTCTCAAACACACACATCCCCCGCCTCCCTCATTCTAGAATCTAATCATAACAGCTCCCGTATAGATCTCAGACAAGACACCTTGGGCTATCTCCCGCAACGGTAACCGTGGTGATGGGATAAACACCCAATGGCGGGTGCTATGGTGGAGGATAGTATAGGTAGTGGGGATTGGAGATAATGAGCTAATGGATTATTGATGTAGCTTTTCATGGCCCTCTTCAGAGGAGGTGTCGCCCTGATAGACCAGGCCAGAGACAGGCCAGTTCAGCAAGAGATTGGGTTACTACATCATGACTCGTTAAATTAGGATTTACTGTGGAGAGATGCAGGGTATAAACTCTATTAGGTCAGTAAAGTTATTTGAATTGAAAAGAATGCAATTGAATTACATTTAATCATCTTCAACCTAACCACTAAAGCTTGAAACCCACAAAAATCTCACTATCTATAGACTGCCGATAAGTACTTATCAAATGTAATCACATTTGATTGGTCACATATATTTAGCAGATGCTATTGCGGGTGTAGCGAAATGCTTGTGTTTCTAGCTCCAACAGTGCAGTCGTATCTAACAAGTCACAACAATACACACAAATCTAAAGGTAAAAGAATAGAATTAAGAAATATATGAATATTAGGACAAGCAATGTCAGAGTGGCATTGACTAAAATACAGTAGAATAGAATACAGTATATACATATGAAATTAGTAAAGCAGTATGTAAGCAATATTAAAGTGACCAGTGATTCCATGTCTATGTATATAGGGCAGCAGCCTCTAAGGTACAGGATTGAGTAACCAGATGGTAGCTGGCTATGATAGGTGGCTATTTAACAGTCTGACGGCCTTGAGATAGAAGCTGTTTTTCAGTCTCTCGGTCCCAGTTTTGATGTACCTGTACTGACCTCGCCTTCTGGATGGTAGCGGGTGAGCAGGCCGTGGCTCGGGTGGTTGCTGTCCTTGATGATCTTTTTGGCCCTCCTGTGACATTGGGTGGTGTAGGTGTCCTGGAGGGATTGGAGATAATGCATTATTAACAAAGCTTTTCATGACCCTGTTCAGAGGTGTCGCCCCTTAATCACAGTGGGAGGCCGTTCCTTCTCTTCCTAGAACAAAAGCGGTACCTGCTGCATGCCAACCCATTAGCGACAAACATACCAATTCTACTGGTAGAATCACAATACTCGTCAGTGGCCAACAACTTGACTTTTAGCCAATCAGAGAGCACAATCCCCCATGTGGAGGAGCAATGAAAAAAAAAGAAACGAGCATTTTCTTTGTACATCCCTTGATGAGCCAGTCACACTTCATATACAATGAAGGCTATGGGATCGTAGCTAGCTAGCTAAGTGCATAGATGCAATGCACACGACACAAAATTCTTCCACCAAGCTAGCTAACCACTGTAGCAAGTATTGACATTATAATTAAATCACTGCCTGTGTTAGCTGCCGAGTTAGTGCAGTCAAATCAAATCAAATGTATTTATAAAGCTCTTCTTACATCAACTGATGTCACAAAGTGCTGTACAGAAACCCTAAACAGCAAGCAATGCAGCAGTAGAAGCACGGTGGCTAGGAAAAAATCCCCAGAAAGGCCAGAACCTAGGAAGAAACCTAGAGAGTTACCAGGCTATGAGGGGTGGCCAGTCCTCTTCTGGCTGTGCCGGGTGGGGATTATAACAGAACATGGCCAAGATGTTCATAGATGACCAGCAGGGTCAAATAATGATAATCACAGTGGTTGTAGAGGGTGCAAGAGGTCAGCACCTCAGGAGTAAATGTCAGTTGGCTTTTCATAGCCAATCATTCAGAGTATCTCTACCACTCCTGCTGTCTCTAGAGAGTTGAAAACAGCAGGTTTGGGACAGTTAGCACATCCAGTGAACATGTCAGTGTTCCATACCCACTAGCAGAACAGTTGAAACTGGAGCAGCAGCATGACCAGGCAGACTGGGGACAGCAAGGAGTCATCAGGCCAGGTAGTCCTGAGGCATGGTCCTAGGGCTCAGGTCCTCAGAGAGAGAAAGGAAGAAAGAAAGAGAGAAAAAGAAAGAGAGAATTAGAGAGAGCATACTTAAATTCACACAGGACACCGGATAAGACAGGAGAAATACTCCAGATATAACAGACTGACCCTAGCCCCCCGACACATCAACTATTGCAGCATAAATACTGGAGGCTGAGACAGGAGGGGTCGGGAGACACTGTGGCTCCGTCCGACGATACCCCCGGACAGGGCCAAGCAGGCAGGATATAACCCCACCTACTTTGCCAAAGCACAGCCCTCACACCACTAGAGTGATATCTTCAACCACCAACTTACCATCCTGAGACAAGGCAGAGTATAGCCCATGAAGATCTCCACCACGGCACAACCCAGTGTTCTAAGCTAGCTATATTGTGCTAAATAGCAAATATGCTAACGATAGCTAGCTAGGTAAACATTTCCATTTGTCATTTAGAAGATGCTCTTATCCAGAGCAACTTATAGTAGTGAGTGGGAATGGGAATCAAACAAACAACCCTGGCGTTGCATGTGCCATGCTCTACCAACTGAGCCACACGGGACCATTTGGCTATGGACTGGCACTGGCAGTATGGGATTATGGAGAGTGAATTAAATAGTTTTTGTCATCTTTCTAGGTAGTTTTCTAGCTGTGGCCATCTCGCTAGTATCAACAAGGGCTTTCTACAAAATAGCAACATTAGCGCAGATAGCTTGGAATCTCCACCATAGGCATTACGCATCGATATGCATTGCCAAACAACGCTACTTCTACTTTCTGGTTTGGAGTATTTTAACAAAGTTGAATAGCTGATGATTTCCAAGGTCTTTGCTGTGTGAACACAAAAGAGATTGACTGCTGACTCTGTTCCGAGGTGCAAAATACTGTCAGCAGGCAAACGTTTGACAATCCTACTGGTGAGTCTGAACTTTAAAATAGTCTGGGGATTACATTTGGTGCCTCTACCCTTTGTCTTCCTTTTGTTGGCATTGATTTATAGATCCTCAATCTAGTGTTATCATGTTTTGTAGTATAAGCCTCAGTGTATGAGTGTGGGTGGGTGGTTGTTTTTGTAAACACGTCTGATTTTAAATTTGGGGACTGGTGTAAGAGTCTGGAGCATGACTATGGAACAACACACACACACACACACACACACACACACACACACACACACACACTGCTCTAGAGATGTTTTGCTGTGACCCAGTGAGCGGCAGACAATCGGGGATTAGGACTAGAGATTATGTGGGGGTGGTGGTAATCCCTCCCTCCGCCTCTGGCCTGTCAGTCCCTGGTAGCTTCTGCTGTGCTGGTACCATCAGACAGACACCTATAGATCTACACAGACAAACTGTGACATTGTCTAACTGACTGGGTTTAATTGTATGTTTGTGATGCTTGGTGTGTTTGTGGGTGCTGAGGCGATAATGTTATTTTCCAGACTGCTCAAATGAGGATGATATCATTTTTGTAGTTGGTACATCTGTGTTTTCCATGTTTATCTTTGTATGTGAGCAATCCAGGGAAATGTGCAAATTATAGAGATAAAGAGGGAGAGAGTGAGAGAAAGTTAGCTAGGAAGGTAGAGAGGAATAGGTGGTATTAACTCAATTGGAGGATTAATTACCTCTGGCTGTGATATCCCACCGTTTTGCTGGCACCCCCCCCCGTCATGGTTCAACTGTGGCACAAGCACACACACACACACACACAATACCCTCTCACACATACAAAATACTCACACACGCCCTCCTACAACCACTGATCCGTGTCTTATCCCTCTCCCCTGCCGCTGTATTAGTACCCTGCTCTCTCTCTCCCACTCGCTGGGATGTGCTGTAGGGGGATGCTGACACTAACTTCATCCCCTCTTTCTCATCACCGCACCCCTTGCTTATACACGGGGGGTTACTGCGGAGGTTCTAGTATGTGGGGATGGATGAGAAGGGCTGAAAAGTTGGGTTCTTTTCAGAAGCTTTACATTATACACCCACCCACAGCCCTGAGCAAGTGCCAAATACTATCTAAGGTACCTTTAACACACTATGAATGTTGAAATAGTCTTTGGGGCTGTTTGGAGGCTCAATAACATGTTTGTTGCTATATTGAACTCTGTTTCGGGGAGGGTTCCTAAATGTGCGTGTGGTATGCGAATGGCTTCAGTAAATGTACAATATGCACATCATGGATTCTATGAAATCAAAGGACCGAAAGAAAATCATTATTATTATTATTTTAGTTATCCTGGGTAATGGCTCAAGCCAGAGCACGACCCAAAACCATGCTGCAACCCCGTCGTAACAACACTCGGGTAACGTTGATTTTTCCAATGCAGCGTTTCCCAAACTTGGTCCTGCGGACTCTAATGGGTACATGTTCCGCCCCGCCCCCCCCTCCTAGTATTGCACAGCAGATTCAAATAATCAAAATAATGGTGAGTTGATTATTTGAATCAAAACGTGTCCCCCTTGAAGGAAATGTCAGAGGGAAATGGAAGGAGAGTGACAGATGGAGAGCAGTAGAAAGATGGATAGTGAGAGTGAGAGGTAGAGGTTCTCATCTGGCGGTTATGAGTGTCTGTTTTTGTGTTTCACACTCCACAGGCTGGGTTCAAACCTCTGTTCTATGGAGGCATGAGGGAAGATGAGTACAGCAGATAGCATCTTCATAAAATAGCTATTTTAGCCTGGTACATACAAACAGTATCACCTCTTGGTCAGTAGTACTGTAGTGGCTCTGGAGTAGTGCCCTCCTATAAAGATCCATGAACTGGGGGAGTTATGCACAAAGACACCGACAGAACAGAACACAGCCCTCTCCTTCAGCAACTGGTGTAAGGTGTCACCTGAAACCCGCTTTGAAGGGTCAGTTACTGTATCTCCTATTGTTCTTCGAGTCACGTGTCCTCTTAAGTCGATGCAGGGAGGGAGGGAGGGATGACAAATTGCAGTAAGGGAAGGGAGGATTAGGGTGCTATGATGTAGGGTTGGGTGTATGGGGGTTGTAGGGGGGATGCAGGGGGAAGGGTTACTGTGTTTCCCAGTCAGGAAATGGCTTTAGCTGCTGCCCTTCCACACAATGAGCCAGGCGGGGAGGGGCTGGGATGGCTTCTGACCTCTGTAAGGTACAGACCTGCCTGTGTGCCACATCCCTCAGACACAATACGTCACACAGACCGTAACACCATGATCCAGACCAGCACTGACCAGTGTAGAGCAGTAGGAGAGGAGCTTGTTTCCCCCCCGCTGCTCTGAGGCTGTCACGGCTCTACAGGTAGCAGCAGACTCTGCTGGGCCTCATGTGGTGACCTCATCATCACTCGACAGCATCAGTATGGAATAGGTAGGCAGAGAGGAGGGCATTACGCCTCAACATCTATTTATGTCAGTTTAATTATTTGGATAGGAAGGGCCCGTAAGTAAGCATTTCACTGTTAGTCTACACCTGTTGTTTGTGAAGCATGTGTCAAATTATTATTAAATACTTTTTTCTTTACATAGTTGAATGTGCTGACAACAAAAATTATCAATGGAAATCAAATGTATCAACCCATGGAGGTCTGGATTTGGAGTCACACTCAAAATTAAAGTGGAAAATCACACTACAGGCTGATCCAACTTTGATGTAATGTCCTTAAAACAAGTCAAAATGAGGCTCAGTAGTGTGTGTGGCCTCCATGTGCCTGTTCAGGTCTGGGGAACGGACGGGCCAGTCCATAGCATCAATGCCTTCCTCTTGCAAGAAATGCCACCCCACACCATGACTGACCCACCGCCAAACCGGTCATGCTGGAGGATGTTGCAGGCAGTAGAACGTTCTCCACGGCGTCTCCAGACTCTGTCACGTCTGTCACATGTGCTCAGTGTGAACCAGCTTTCATGTGTGAAGAGCACAGGGCTCCAGTGGCGAATTTACCAATCTTGGTGTTCTCTGGCAAATGCCAAACGTCCTGCACGGTGTTGGGCTGTAAGCACAACCCCCACCTGTGGACGTCGGGCCCTCATACCACCCTCATGGAGTCTGTTTCTGACCGTTTGAGCAGACACATGCACATTTGTGGCCTGCTGGAGGTTATTTTGCAGGGCTCTGGCAGTGCTCCTCCTGCTCCTCCTTGCACAAAGGCGGAGGTAGCGGTCCTGCTGCTGGGTCGTTGCCCTCATACGGCCTCCTCCACGTCTCCTGATGTACTGGCCTGTCTCCTGGTAGCGCCTCCATGCTCTGGACACTACGCTGACAGACACAGCAAACCTTCTTGCTACAGCTCGCATTGATGTGCCATCCTGGATGAGCTGCACTACCTGAGCCACTTGTGTGGGTTGTAGATTCCGTCTCATGCTACCGCTAGAGTGAAAGCACCGCCAGCATTCAAAGTGACCAAAACATCAGCCAGGAAGCATAGGAACTGAGAAGTGGTCTGTGGTCACCACCTGCAGAACCACTCCTTTATTGGGGGTGTCTTGCTAATTGCCTATAATGTCCACCTGTTGTCTATTCCATTTGCACAACAGCATGTGAAATTTATTGTCAATCAGTGTTGCTTCCTAAGTGGACAGTTTGATTTCACAGAAGTGTGATTGACTTGGAGTTACATTGTGTTGTTTAAGTGTTCCCTTTATTTTTTTGAGCAGTGTATATGTATTTAAGTGTGGTTTGAGCTACTGTGGTCACCATTTTAGATAGTCTATATTTTTTGCAGATTTGTCACTACTGTTAGTGTTCCTGCTGGTTTTAATAGAATAGTCTGAAGATTTGTCACTGTTGGTAAGTAACATCAGTAACATCATTGGTGGTGTTATAGAAACATTTGTTTTGTTTACACTATTACTAATAAAAAATGAAGTTAAAGTAACTTGAGTGTGACACTAACCCGGATGGCTATAAAAAAGTCCTGCTACACCCTCCAACGAGCCAACCAATACGCAAAGCGTCAATACAGAACTAAGATCAAATTATACCACACCGGCTCCGACGCTCGTTGGATATGGCAGGACTTGCAAACTATCACGGATTACAAAGGGAAACCCAGCTGTGAGCTGCCCAGTTACGTGAGCCTACCAGATGAGCTAAATGCCTTCTATTCTTGCTTCGAGGCAGCAACACTGTTCTCCTAGGGTCAGCTCGATGAGTTTAAACAGGAGAATAGCAGGATGACAGCAATCTGTAAGGCATTGAGAGAGGACTTCAGTTCTGTATGTGAATACATGATAACAATGAAATCAGATTATCTTGAGGGACAATCAAGTCGAAACAACATTATTGTGGAAGGAATTGCAGAATCTCCACATGAGATCTGGATGGAGTCTGAGGACATAGTGAGGGAAATGATCACTGAGAAACTGAAGATGGACCACAGGAAGATTGAGGTGGGGCACGCACACAGGACTAGAAAACCCACAACCGGTCCAGGTGACAGGCCCAAGCCGATAGTGGTCAAGTTCCTGAGGTTAAAGGACAAGGTAGCTGTTCTGTAAAGAACTTGAACGGAACTATGAGGACTATCCTATCCTAAGGAAAGAACTTATCCCGGCTATGAAAGCTGCCAGAGCAAGTGAGGACATTGTTTACATCCGCTATGCCAGGCTCATTGTCCACCCTCCCTCCCAAAAGCTGAGAGAGCCGAGCCTGTGGGTTCGTAGCTTCAACCCCTCAGCACACACATACTTACACACACTAACTGATTGATGCTGAGTAATGCTGAGTAATGTTTTTTTCTTGTTTTGATTGTTCTTTTCCATATTATGTCTATCTCTGATAAGCTACCCAGGAAAGGGCTAAAAATAGCCCATATTAATATAGTGGGTCAAAAAAGTATTCAGTCTTCCCAGCCTGGTGCAGGTCTACAATTTTGTGTCTGGTGTCCTTTGACAGCTCTTTGGTCTTGGTCATAGTGGAGTTTGGAGTGTGACTGTTTGAGGTTGTGGACAGGTGTCTTTTATACTGATAACAAGTTCAAACAGGTGCCATTAATACAGGTAACGAGTGGAGGACAGAGGAGCCTCTTAAAGAAGAAGTTACAGGTCTGTGAGAGCCAGAAATCTTGCTTGTTTGTAGGTGACCAAATACTTATTTTCCACCATAATTTGCAAATAAATTCATGAAAATCCTACAATGTGATTTTCTGGATTTTTTTTCTAATTTTGTCTGTCATAGTTGAAGTGTACCTTTGATGAAAATTACAGGCCTCTCATCTTTTTAAGTGGGAGAACTTGCACAATTGGTGGCTGACTAAATACTTTTTTGCCTCACTGTATGAAGCATTAAATATAAGGTTCATGCATGAAATCAATAACATAATTCATATATAAGACATTTCTGAGACTCACTAAGATAATTCCTTTGATACAGCAGTAGGAATACAAGGATATAGCATATACAGAAGAGACAGGAATGCCTATGGGGATGTTGTTGCCGTATATATTCAGAGCCATATCCCTGTAATGCTTACAGAAGATCTCATGTCAAGTGTTATTGAAGTGTTGTGGTCGCAGGTTCAACTGCCTCATCTAAAGTCTATTCTTTTAGGGTGTTGCTATAGCATTTTGTGGCCTAACAGTCAGTATCTAGATAATCTGTGTGAAATGCTTGGTAGTGTATGTGATGTAAACAGTGAGAGGTGAGAGGTTAGCATGTCTTGGGGTATGATATAAAATGCTAGTCTCCCCTGTTATTGTAATGGTGAGAGGTTAGCATGTCTTGGGGGTATGATATAAAATGCTAGTCTCCCCTGTTATTGTAATGGTGAGAGGTTAGCATGTCTTGGGGGTATGATATAAAATGCTAGTCTCCCCTGTTATTGTAATGGTGAGAGGTTAGCATGTCTTGGGGGTATGATATAAAATGCTAGTCTCCCCTGTTATTGTAATGGTGAGAGGTTAGCATGTCTTGGGGTATGATATAAAATGCTAGTCTCCCCTGTTATTGTAATGGTGAGAGGTTAGCATGTCTTGGGGTATGATATAAAATGCTAGTCTCCCCTGTTATTATAATGGTGAGAGGTTAGCATGTCTTGGGGTATGATATAAAATGCTAGTCTCCCCTGTTATTGTAATGGTGAGAGGTTAGCATGTCTTGGGGTATGATATAAAATGCTAGTCTCCCCTGTTATTGTAATGGTGAGAGGTTAGCATGTCTTGGGGGTATGATATTTGTGCGTCTGTAACTTTCTCACTCATCATTATTCCTGATTCATTCAGGATTATACATATTCATGGTAGCATCCACATTAATGTAGAAGTGTTTAAAAACATATTCTATTCTTATTTACAATAAAAGTGACTCCAAAATGACATTACATTATTTACCATTAATTTCTATTGGGCACAAAATAATATGAAACAACCAAACAAACAGCAAATGCATCTAACACATTTATAAAGTCACAAGCTTGATGTAGTCATTGTGTGCTATGAATATGGGAAACAAATCCTTAACTTTTTACTACTTTAATACGCTAAAACAGGGTGGACTATGTGAAAAACGTGCTGTAATTTCTAAACGGTTGACCCGCTATGAATGAACATATCCTTTGTTTTGGCTTTACAGAGCCAAAACAACAAAATGTGTCACTGTCCCAATACTTTTGGAGCTCACTGTATCTAATAGAACACAGAGGGGTTTCTTTAATGGACACTCCTTTAATGTTAATCATGTGTGGTATATCGCAGGGCAGCTCTCTTGGCCCTCTACTTTATTCCATTTTTCACCAATGACCTGCCACTGGCATTAAACAAAGCCTGTGTGTCCGTGTATGCTGATGACTCAACCCTATACACGACAGCAACCACAGTTAGAGAAATCACTGCAACCCTAAACAAAGAGGTGCAGTCAGTTTTAGAATGGGTGGCCAGTAATAAACTGGTCCTGAAAGTATCTAAAACTAAGAGCATTGTATTTGGTACAAATCATTCTCTAAGTTCTTGACCTCAGCTGAATCTGGTAATGAATGGTGTGGCTGTTGAGTCCTGCAGGCTCTAGTTTCATCTTATCTTGATTATTGTCCAGTCATATGGTCAAGTGCTGCAAAGAAAGCTGCAACTGGCCCAGACCAGAGTGGCATGTCTTGCTCTTCATTATAATCAGAGGGCTAATATCAATAATATGCATGCCAGTCTGTCTTGGCTGAGAGTTGAGGAAAGACTGCATCGCTTCTTGTTTTTATAATAAACATTAATGTGTTGAATATTCTAAATTGTTTGCATAGGCAACTTAGACACAGAACTGACACACACACACACACACTTACTTCACCAGACATGCCACCAGGGGTCTTTTTACAGTCCCTAGGTCCAGAACAAATTCATGAATTTGGAATTCATGCATGGAATTTCCTTCCATATTATAAAGCACAAGTGAACAGCAAACCTGATTTCAAAAAACAAATAAAGCAACTAGAGGTCGACCGATTATGATTTTTCAACGCCGATACCGATTATTGGAGGACCAAAAAAGCCGATACCGACTTATCGGACAATTTTTTTTTTTTGTGTGTTTTTTTTGTTGTAATAATGACAATTACAACATTACTGAATGAACACTTATTTTAACTTAGTATAATAAATCAATAAAGTCAATTTAGCCTCAAGTAAATAATGAAACATGTTCAATTTATTTTAAATAATGAAAAAAAGTGTTGGAGAAGAAAGTAAAAGGGCAATATGAGCTATGTAAGAAAGCTAACGTTTCAGTTCCTTGCTCAGAACATGAGAACATATGAAAGCTGGTGGTTCCTTTTAAAATGAGTCTTCAATATTCCCAGGTAAGAAGTTTTAGGTTGTAGTTATTATAGGAATTATAGGACTATTTGCTTCTATACCATTTCTGTTTCATTAACCTTTGACTATTGGATGTTCTTATAGGCACTTTAGTATTGCCAGTGTAACAGTATAGCTTCCGTCCCTCTCCTCGCTCCTCCCTGGGCTCGAACCAGCAACACAACGACAACAGCCACCATCGAAGCAGCGTTACCCATGCAGAGCAAGGGGAACAACTACGAGAAGTCTCAGAGCGAGTGACGTTTGAAACGCTATTAGTGCACGCTAACTAGCCAGGCATTTCACTTCGGTTACACCAGCCTCATCTCGGGAGTTGATAGGCTTGAAGTCATAAACAGCGCAATGCTTGACGCACAACGAAGAGCTGCTGGCAAAACGCACAAAAGTGATGTTTGAATGAATGTTTACGTGCCTGCTTCTGCCTACCACCGCTCAGTCAGATACTTAGATACTTGTATGCTTAGTCAGATTATATGCAACGCAGGACACGCTAGATAATATCTAATAATATCATCAACCATGTGTAGTTAACAAGTGATTATGATTGATTGTTTTTATATAAGATAAGTTTAATGCTAACTAGCAACTTACCTTGGCTTACTGCATTTGCGCAACAGGCAGTCTCCTTGTGGAGTGCAACGAGAGAGGGGCAGGTCGTTATTGCGTTGGACTAGTTAACTGTAAGGCTGCAAGATTGAATCCCCCAAACTGACAAGGTGAAAATCTGTCGTTCTGCCCCTGAACGAGGCAGTTAACCCACTGTTCCTAGGCCGTCATTGAAAATAAGAATGTGTTCTTAACTGACTTGCCTAGTTAAATAAAGGTATAAAAAAATAAATAACAATTATCGACAAATCAGCGCCCAAAAATACAGATTTCCGATTGTCATAAAAACTTGAAATCGGCCCTAATTAATCGTTCATGCCGATTAATCGGTCGACCTCTAAAAGCAAGACCTCACAGCACAAAGCCACTCCCACGTGACCTACTTGTTGTATGTACTGACATGTATTTGTAACTGATAGATAGAAACAAACTACATATTAATGTTTTTTAAATGTTTGTAAATGTTTGGCTCTGAAGTATTTTGTTTAATGTATTTTTCAGAGCAGCTGGCAAATGTGTTCACTGACATTTTTAACCTCTCCCTGACCTAGTCAGTAATACCTACATGTTTCAAGCAGACCACCATAGTCCCTTTGCCCAAGAACACAAAGGTTACCTGTCAAAATGACTATGTCCCGTAGCACTCACATCTATAGCCATGAAGGGCTTTGAAAGGCTGGTCATGACTCACATCAACATCATCCCAGACACCCAGAACCCACTAATTCACATACCGCCCCCAACAGATCCACTGATGATGCAATCACTATTGCACTCCACACTGCCCTTTCCCACTTGGACAAAAGAAATACCTATGTGCAAATGTTCATTGACGAGAGCTCAGTGTTCAACACCATAGTGCCCTCCAAACTCATCAATAAACTAAGGACCCTGGAACTGAACACCTTCCTCTGCAACTGGATCCTGGACTTCCTGAACGGACACCCGCCAGGTGGTGAGGGTAGGCAACAACACATCCGCCACTCTGACGCTCAACACGTGGGCCCATCAAGGGTGAGTACTGTTATTCCTGTTCACCCACTACTGCATGGCCGCGCACGCCTCCAACACCACCATTAAGTTTGGCGGTGACACGACGGTGGAAGGCCTTATCACTTACAACAAAGAGACAATCTATAGGGAGTGGGTCAGAAACCTGGCAGTATGGTGTCAGGACAACAACCTCTCACTCAACGTCAGCAAGACAAAGGAACTGATCGTGGACTACTTGGCGGGGCTGTAGTGGAGCAGGTCAAGAGCTTCAAGTTCCTTGGTGTCCACATCAATACAGTCGTGAAGAGAGTACAACAATGCCTCACATTCTGCAATGTGTGACTCCTCCACCAGCCTAGATTCTTACTGCTGGCTGTCCTGTGTATCAGAGACTGACCCAGATACGGTAGCCCAGATAAACACCCTCCTGGTCTGTAGTAAATCAGCTGTGAGGCTGGGTGTACCTTTAGGGACCTGGCCTACGTGATTCTCTTTGAAGAGGCTAGAGTCAGATATTATTTCTGGTTTCTGCCCTAATTTACTACTGGGACACCTTTACTAAACCAGGACACCTTCAGTGGATGGCTTATTAGAGCACCCACATATTCTGTGTGTTTAGAAAGGCCAGTGCCACCATAGTCCAAACTGTGTTGTTTACTATTGAATCAAAATCTTAGCACAAATGGACATTTTTATGCACATCTCTGACTGACGTCAATGTAGGATTGACGTGAAAGTCAGAGTTCCACAGGCACATTGGATTCAGCCTTGTCTATGAGTTTTGAGGTGAACAGAAGACTGATGAGATTATTTCACATATTGTTATACAGGTAGAAATGAGAAGAGAATGTCTTGAAAAGTTAATGTGATCTGTGTTATGATGTAGAATAAAGTGGCCAACAATACAGTGGGGTGCGAAATTATTGACACCATTGATAAAGATGAGCAAAAATGACAGTCCATAAAAAAAGGGCAGTCCATAAGTGCAGACGAAGGATATCAAGGATCTGGAAGGATTCTGTATGGAGGAATGCTCTAAGAGCCCCCCCAGTGTGTTCTCCAAATAAATAAATAAACATTTTAGAAAAAGGCTCAGTGCCATTTATCCTCTCAAGGTTAGGTAATGAAATGTATTGAACACAGGGGACCCTACCTTGTTTTGAGAAAAAAAAGTATTACTTGTTAAACAAAATACACTACATGATCAGAGGTATGTGGACACGTGCTCATCGAACATCTCATTCCAAAATCATGGGCTTCAATATGGAGTTGGTCCTCCCTTTGCTGCTATAATAGCCTCCACTCTTCTGGGAAGTCTTCCCACAAGAGCATTAGTGAGGTTGGGCACGGATGTTGGGCGATAGGCCTGGCTCGCAGTCGGCCTTCCAATTCATCCCAAAGGTGTTCGATGGGGTTGAGGTCAGGGCTCTACACGCCAGTCAAGTTCTTCCACACCGATCTCGACAAACCATTTCTGTATGGACCTCGCTTTGTGCACAGGGGCATTGTCATGCTGAAACAGGAAAGGGCCTTCCCAAACTGTTGCCACAAAGTTGGAAGCACAGAATCGTCTAGAATGTCCTTTATGCTGTAGCATTAAAATTTCCCTTCACTGGAATTAAGGTGCTTAGCCCGAACCATGAATAACAGCCCCAGACCATTATTCCTCCTCCACCAAACTTTACAGTTGGCACTATGCATTGAGGCAGGTAGTGTTCTCCTGGCAATCCGCCAAACCCATTTGTCCTCCGGACTGCCAGATGGTGAAACGTGATCCATTACTCCAGAGTACGTGTTTCCACTGCGCCAGAGTCCAATGGCGGTGAGCTTTACACCACTCCAGCTGATGCTTGTTATTGTGCATGGTGATCTTAGGCTTGTGCACGGCTGCTGGGCCATGGAAACCCATTTCATGAAGCACCCGACAAATATTTATTGTGCTGATGTTGCTTCCAGGGGCAGTTTGGAACTCAGCAATATATATTGCAACCGAGGACAGACGATTTTGACGCACTTCAGCACTCGACGGCCTCGTTCTGTGAGCTTGTGTGGCTTACCACAACGCAGCTGAGCCGTTGTTGCTCCTAAATTTCCCAATTTTTTTGGGAGCGTACATATAGCTCAGTATTTTTATTATTTATTTGATATTCATTTTTGCTCATCTATTTCAAAGGTGTCAATCATTTCGGACCCCACTGTATATGTATAGTTTACGAGAGAGTGTGTGGGAGCCTGCATGTGTGGGTGTTCTGACATTGCTCTGTTACATAACATGGTCACCTCCTAGCATGCTGCTATCATAGTGGTATGAGAGAGTGATTGTGTGAGAGAGAGAAAGAGGGTGTGTTTTGAGTTACAGTATGGAGTGTTTTTAGAAGGAGACGCAGCAGATGGACCGTGGCTGGCAATCAGGTAATTTAGAATTCTTGTGGGAGTACGACTCATTCCTCTGGGCATCCGCTATGGGTTACAGCTACAGGGAGTACGCACACGCACGCATACACGTACGGTTGGATGCATGGATGCATATTTGTTGATGATAACAGGAGCACGTCCACCCACACAGTTCTACTACTGTACACAGTGTTTCAATCAATCTTTTTCTCACTCTGTAGCTCTTTCTCTCTCCTTTCCCATAAGCTGTGTCACACCATCTATACATTTGACCCATATAGGGCCTCATGCACAAATACAGTACACCTACACATCATACGGGTTGTTCCATGAAAATAGTACATGTTGGGTGGTGTAACTTGGTCAAAAAAAACTATTAATTTCCCCTCATTTTAATATTCTGTCATAAAGAGCACGTGGTCAACTTCATAAAAAGCATGTTTTCTCATCTCAAGGGGTAAAACATATTGTAGTAAGTACCATTTAAAGTAACAGGGTTGACATAACAGGGTTGAGGTTTTCTTAAATCAGCCATCCTCTTGTCACAGGGGGAATAGAAGCTTGTGTGCAACAGGGAGGGGCTATTGAATGCAAGCTTCACCAAACTTGTTTAATTAAAAACATTCTAGACTATCTATGAGTAACAGTAGAACCAGCTCACCTGGCTTTACACTATGGAAGGTGCACAGTACTAAATAGAGCCATGACTACATGGAACTCTATTCATATCAAGTAATTTGGTTTAAAAACTGATTTTAAAAAACACCTTATGGAACAGCGGGTGTCACGCCTGCTCTCGCTCTCTCCCCCCAGGCTGCCACCATCATTACGCACACCTGCTTCCCTCGTCACGCGCATCAGCGATTCATTGGACTCACCTGGACTCAATCACCTGTTTTATTACCTCCCCTATATTTATCAGTTCCCCAGCTCTGTTCCCCGCTGCGACATTAATTGTTGTATGACCTTATGTTACCCGGTGCTGACGCTGTTCCTGTCCTGTTCTATGTCCGTTCCTAATTAGATGTTGATTCCCCATACCTGCTTCTCATCTCCAGCATTGGTTCCTCCACGGGACTGGGAAGCAACACAAACATAGGCACAGATACATGCATACACACACGATAGCATACGCACTATTCACACACGTACACATGGTGGTGGAGTAGGGGCCTGACGGCACACGGTCTGTGAATGTATTGTAATGTTTTTAAAATTGTATAAACTGCCTTAATTTTGCTGGACCACAGGGAGAGTAATGGGGGATCCATAATAAACACAAATACACTATGGTTTTACTATTATGTTCAAAGTTTCTTTTGAGAAAACTATTTTTTTTAAATAACAGTTTTACCATATTAAAATGAGAGTTCAGTTCAGGTAACAGGGTTGACCTTAAAATGAGGGACCAAAGTAAGTTAATCACAGGAAATAAAATCATAGGAAATAAATCACAATCTTCAGAAATGACTGCCAAAGCAAAAACATAACTAGGGCTTTACAATGATGGTGAAAGCATAAATACATTTTGGGGTTAAGTGGGATAGAAAATTATGACGTACATTAGGAAGCATTTTAGAAAGTTATTGAATTTTCCATGTGGTATATATCGAATGAAACTTAATTTAATATAACAGGTTTTTAAAACATTGGTGCACAATTTCTACTTAAAATATCTGAAGGTACGCAAAATGTACCATGAACGCCTACACACAGGATTGCACACAAGGAGTCATGTAATGTACACTCACCGGACAGTTTATCCGGCACACTCATCTAGTACCGGTTCGGACCACCCTTTGCCTCCAGAATGGCTTATTCAGGGAATGGATTCCACTAGGTGTTGGAAACGTTTATTGCTCAATTGGTATCAAGGGACCTAACATTTGCCAGGAAAACCTTCTCTCCACCAGTAAACCACCACCACCAGCCTGTATTGTTGACACCAGTGGGTCTATGGACTCATGCTGCTTATGCCAAAACCTGACTCTGCCATCATGACACAATAGCATTCGTCAGGCCAGTTGTCCAGTGTTGGTGATCGCGTTCCACTGGAGAGGCTTTTTCTTGTTTTTAGCTGATAGGAGTAGAATCCGGTGTGGTCATCTGCTGCAATAGCCTTCCGTGACAAGGACCGGCGAGTTGTGTGTTGTGAAATTCCGTTCTGCACACCACTCGTGTACTGCGCCGTTATTTGTCTGTTTGTGGCCCACCTGTTAGCTTGCACGATTCTTGCCATTTTCCTTCAATCTCTCGTCAACGAGCTGTTTTTGCTCACAGGACTGCCGCTGACTGGGTGTTTTTTGTTTGTTGCACCGTTCTCAGTAAACCCTAGACACTGTTGTGCGTGAAATGCCTGACAGTCATTCTAACATTCAATCAAACAGTAACTGAATGCATAGATGCCTTTCTGCCTGCTTTATATACAAGCCATGGCCATCTGACTCACTGTCTGTACGAGTGATCCATTTTCGTGAACGGGATGGTGTACCTAATACATTTGTTGCTGAGTGTATATTCGGATTTAATCACATCTAATCATACTTAACAGTCAAGAGACCACCACTGCACAGTAGGCATCCTATGTTGTAACTGACGTCACACTAATCATATCATCTTACCCGTTTCTAGCAGCTCTATCCTCACACCCCTTTGATGTTTGTACCACAAAGTGAGCTAGTGATGAGGTAATGGTCTAGCCTTCCCCCTGTGTAGTACAGTTCACTGAACTTTATCCCATATCCTGCTGCTGGCTCATTCCAGACTCATACGGGCCTGTTTTTGTCCCAGGCAGGCAGTCTTTCAGCTGCTTTCAGTAAAAACCACTTGGTGTGAAATGAAACGCAGCGCGGTCTCTCTGTCGGTCGTCTGGATGCTTTCAGCCACGGTGCCCGTGGGGCGTTCATTTAGGGTCACAGTTACATACAGAAGCAAGTCTTTTAATCCTTCTTCACTCATTAACATACAGTATATTTTCTCCCTCTCTTTCTTCCCATCTTGGCCTGGTAGTGTACTTTCCATAGGTAGGTCACACTGATGATAACCAGTAAGTCAGCCCTAGACCCTAGTCCCTATGGGTTCCCTAGAGAAAAGTGTTGGTTAAATAAACATTTTTTAAACTTTATTTAACCAGGTAGGCTAGTTGAGAACAAGTTCTCATTTGCAACTGCGACCTGGCCAAGATAAAGCATAGCAGTGTGAACAGACCACACAGAGTTACACATGGAGTAAACAATAAACAAGTCAATAACACAGTAGGAAAAAAAAGAGTCTATATACATTGTGTGCAAAAGGCATGAGGAGGTAGGCGAATAATTACAATTTTGCAGATTAACACTGGAGTGATAAATGATCAGATGGTCATGTACAGGTAGAGATATTGGTGTGCAAAAGAGCAGAAAAGTAAATAGATAAAAACAGTATGGGGATGAGGTAGGTAAAATTGGGCGGGCTATTTACCGATAGACTATGTACAGCTGCAGCGATCAGTTAGCTGCTCAGATAGCAGATGTTTGAAGTTGGTGAGGGAGATAAGTCTCCAACTTCAGCGATTTTTGAAATTCATTCCAGTCACAGGCAGCAGACAACTGGAACGAAAGGCGGCCAAATGAGGTGTTGGCTTTAGGGATGATCAGTGAGATACACCTGCTGGAGCGCGTGCTACGGGTGGGTGTTGCCATCATGACCAGTGAACTGAGATAAGGCGGAGCTTTACCTAGCATGGACTTGTAGATGACCTGGAGTCAGTGGGTCTGGCGACGAATATGTAGCGAGGGCCAGCCGACTAGAGCATACAGGTCGCAGTGGTGGGTGGTATAAGGTGCTTTAGTGACAAAACGGATGGCACTGTAATAAACTGTATCCAGTTTGCTGAGTAGAGTGTTGGAAGCTATTTTGTAGATGACATCGCCGAAGTCGAGGATCGGTAGGATAGTCAGTTTTACGAGGGTATGTTTGGCGGCGTGAGTGAAGGAAGCTTTGTTGCGGAATAGAAAGCAGACTGTAGATTTGATTTTAGATTGGAGATGTTTGATATAAGTCTGGAAGGAGAGTTTACAGTCTAGCCAGACACCTAGGTACTTATAGATGTCTACATATTCAAGGTCGGAACCATCCAGGGTGGTGATGCTAGTCGGGCGTGCGGGTGCAGGCAGCGAATGGTTGAAAAGCATGCATTTGGTTTTACTAGCGTTTAAGAGCAGTTGTAGGCCACGGAAGGAGTGTTGTATGGCATTGAAGCTCGTTTGGAGGTTAGATAGCACAGTGTCCAAGGACGGGCCAGAAGTATACAGAATGGTGTCGTCTGCGTAGAGGTGGATCAGGGAATCGCCCGCAGCAAGAGCAACGTCATTGATATATACAGAGAAAAGAGTCGGCCCGAGAATTGAAACCTGTGGCACCCCCATAGAGACTGCCAGAGGACCGAACAGCATGCCCTCCGATTTGACACACTGAACTCTGTCTGAAAAGTAGTTGGTGAACCAGGCAAGGCAGTCATCAGAAAAACCGAGGCTACTGATTCTGCCGATAAGAATATGGTGATTGACAGAGTCGAAAGCCTTGGCAAGGTCGATGAAGACGGCTGCACAGTACTGTCTTTTATCGATGGCGGTTATGATATCGTTTAGTACCTTGACCGGGGCTGAGGTGCACCCGTGACCGGCTCGGAAACCAGATTGCACAGCGGAGAAGGTACGGTGGGATTCGAGATGGTCAGTGACCTGTTTGTTGACTTGGCTTTCGAAGACCTTAGATAGGCAGGGCAGGATGGATATAGGTCTGTAGCAGTTTGGGTCCAGGGTGTCTCCCCCTTTGAAGAGGGGGATGACTGCGGCAGCTTTCCAATCCTTGGGGATCTCAGACGATATGAAAGAGAGGTTGAACAGGCTGGTAATAGGGGTTGCGACAATGGCGGCGGATAGTTTCAGAAATAGAGGTCCAGATTGTCAACTGATTTGTACGGGTCCAGGTTTTGCAGCTCTTTCAGAACATCTGCTATCTGGATTTAGGTAAAGGAGAACCTGGAGAGGCTTGGGCGAGTAGTGGGGGAGGAGCTGTTGGCCGAGGTTGGAGTAGCCAGGCGGAAGGCATGGCCAGCCATTGGGAAATGCTTGTTGAAGTTTGATAATCATGGATTTATGGGTGGTGACCGTGTTACCTAGCCTCAGTGCAGTGGGCAGCTGGTTGTGTTGTTGTTTGATGAGGAGATGTTGGTTGGGCCACTGGTTTTGATGTGACTGCTAGGGGCTGTGGAGACAGCTTAGTTCAAAAAGCCTTAGCCTGTCTTACAGTTCAGTGAGTTAGAACTCTGCTTCTCCGGTAATTTCATAATGAGATGGTTCCCTCAGATTGCTCTGCTGCATACAGTGTACTGTGTGGCTACACTGGTTCTCAGGATAGGCTTTTTATATCACTGTGGTGTGTGTATTTGTGAACATTGTTTGTGAACCTAAAGTATGTGTGTTAGTGCCTCCATGCGTATGTGTGTGTGGCACAGACCCTGTCATTAGAGCTAGAGGGAGAGGCCTCTTCCTGCAGGGCCTGAGGATGCAGCTGGAACAGAACAGTTAAACAGAACAGCAGTACAGGGAGTTTTAGAGCTGGGTCTTACTGGATGGCCCTGATGGGAGTAGTCCTACACATTGGTACATACCCATTGACACAAACGTCAATTCAATGTATATTCCATTTTGGTTCAATGAAATTACATGGAAACAACGTTGATTTAACAAGTGTGTGCCCAGTGGATACTGTTAACGATGTCTGTATTATTCTATATTACAGAAACAATGTGTTTTTGTACACGCATTATGTGACTGTGTGTTTACGAATGTTATCAGGTTAGTGGGAATAGCAATGTTCATGAATGGAGTGTTTGTGTATACTGTGTGTGTGTGTGTGTGTGTGTGTGTGTGTGTGTGTGTGTGTGTGTCTGAGCTGCTGATTCTCCAGATTCCACAGTCCAGTATGAGGGCCACAGTGTGCCCACGGTGGAGATAATGTTAACCTTTGTGGCGACCTCAATGACCAGCCTGTTCCTCTACCATACTAGAGTGGGACTCACATGAACAGGCCTGGTGTGTGTGTGTGTGTGTGTGTGTGTGTGTGTGTGTGTGTGTGTGTGTGTGTGTGTGTGTGTGTGTGTGTGTGTGTGTGTGTGTGTGTGTGTGTGTGTGTGTGTGTGTGTGTGTGTGTGTGTGTGTGTGTGTGTGAAAGAGAGAGACACAGGAGAAACAGAAAACAGTGTGTGTAAGTGGGTAGGTCCTCAAGCAGAGGAATGTGATTTCAAATTGTATTTATCGCATGCGATGAATAGAACAGGTGTAGTAGACCTTACAGTGAAATGCTTACTTACAAGCCCTTATAAACCAACAATGCAGTTTAAAGAATAAAAAACAAATAAGATTTAGAAATGAAAGTAACAAATAATTAAAGAGCAGCTGTAAAATAACAATAGCAAGGCTATATACAGGGGGTGCCGTTAGAGTCAATGTGTGGGGGCACCGTTTATCAGCACGGATTTAGAGTGGTGTGAAATCTGTGGATATAGATGCTAACACTCTTAAGATGATCATTGGTGCCAGATGTTCTCTTGCTGGATAGCATTTGATTGACAATGATAATTATACACATCAATAACTATGAATCAGCAGAATAACCACTAGAAATCATTAGATTATAGTCATGGCAGAAGACAGGCATTTTTTGGGGCTGTTTCATTGGACCAGAGGTCAGTGTTGACACTGATAGGTGGACACGTCCCACGTGTCTTCCTGTTTCAGTTAAACACTGTCAGGTGATTGGTCTGAGGTCACACTCATGTCATGTGATAGAGAGTTGATGTGGATACTTTGTACGGCACAGGAAGTTGCAGGTTAACGGGTGTTTTTGTGTGTGTTTTGTGAGTGCGTGAACAGATGAACAGTTTCTCATTCCCTAGTCCTCTTAAATTTCCCCGTAGTTTGATGAAAGTATCATGTTTCAGGAAGTGTTCATTTTGGCTGGATCAGTTCCCAGAGGTGACAGCAGGAATGCTGTAGAGTTTCCTTGGAAGCTGGCCTCAGGATGGGAAAACCCTGGGAGGTCTGTCCAACAGGACACACTGTAGGAGGAGACCCATGTGTCTGGATACAGGCAGAGAGACAGAGGAGATAGGCAGAGACATGTCCAGATTTCTTCAAGTGGTACACGTTCCACAAGAGGATGCAGGATTGACTAAGTCATATGACAGTCCAAGGCCAACACAGACACAACAGTGAGGGAGGAAGGTTGAGGGAGAGAGAGTGTGTGGGTGAGGAAGTAAGAGGAAACGGAGATAGACTGTGTGAGCCAGAGGAAGATCTAGCCAAGGTCACATCATGTCTTGTTTATGTCTTTGTGTGTTCCTATCTGTACCTGTCTGGGTGGCTAACCTGTCTCAGAGATGTCTCGGGTGCGTACTGGAACTAATAATGAACTCATACCTCTCTATCAAGACAGAGCCAAGTCACTGAGGAGGAGGAAGACCCTGTCTTATCCATACCTTCTCAGAACTCCTCTGTAACTCTCTGTAACCCACATCAGTCCTTGACAAACTTTCTCAGGAATAACCCTTATCAGGAACCAGGAATCATAAACGTCGTAGGCCTCAGCCCTTTCTGCTGCCATGACAACCAGCGCAATGCTAATGTACCTTTGTTTACCAGCGAGCTGTTAGCTAACCTGTGCCCCTGTGCCGCCACTAGTCCAGACAAGTGGACTGGCACCACATGTAACGTAAACTCACTTTCTCTGCCTGTGAAGACACTGGAGCCAGCTGACAGGCCTATTTAAGGCATCTGTCACGAACCGGCTCAAAGCCCGTAACAAAGGGAGACAACGTGGAGATAAGGAGTAACAAAATATATATTTATTAACCAAAGCAACTAAGGAAAATATACAATGGTGTGTGTAATCAGTAGTGTAAGTGAGTGTTTTGCATGAATGTGATAATGCAGGGTGTTGAAAGGTGCCAATGCAAACAAACAAAAGGCCACCAAGAACCACAACACAATCTACAATGGTGTCTGCATGGAGAGAGTCTCCTCCATGAATGTAGAAGAGGTCTATTTATCCTGGGACACACCTGGCCCAGGTGTTTCCCATGTAGCTGACGACCCTCTCCAACTCCGCCCACCGGCATCCTAATAAGGAAACAAGAACAAAGACAATATGGCAGACAGAGTGGGAGGGTCGTCACACATCTATGCTCTAGATCTTGTTTGATGTCTATGGCGGTCATTTTGTCTTTGTAACAGAAAGGGGTAGAACTGATGTGAGGGGAAGCGTATGCTATAAACGGTTTACATTTTCTGTCGAGTAGGGGGACAGTTACTCGACCCTAATCCCTCTAAGAGAGTGTAACAGATTATGAGACCTGGGGAAATATAAAGGTTGGCGGTGAGAGATGTGTGAAGTGGTTGAGGCTTGTCACACTGTTGGGGTCGTAGGCCCTCAGGGTGCAGTTGTAATGTTAGTAGGTTGTAGTAGTGTTGAGGAGTTTGGAGTATATCTTGGGTACTGTAGGTGGAATGCTATGTTTATGATTGAGGTTGGTTGACACAAGCAGAGTAGTCAGTGACATCATGAATTCTGCCCTTTCATACTGTCTGTATGTCATGCTGTTCATTCCACAGAGGTCATGTAAACTCAGCAAAAAAATAAATGTCCCTTTTTCAGGACCCTGTCTTTCAAAGATAATTCGTAAAAATCCAAATAACTTCACAGATTATCATTGTAAAGGGTAGAGGTCGACCGATTTATGATTTTTCAATACCGATACCGATTATTGGAGGACCAAAAAAGCCAGACCCGATTAGTCGGCCGATTCAAAAAAAATATAAAGTATTTGAAATAAGGACAATTACAACAATACTGAATAAACACTTATTTTAACTTAATATAATACATCAATAAAATCAATTTAGCCTCAAGTAGATAATGAAACATGTTCAATTTGGTTTAAATAATGCAAAAACAAAGTGTTGGAGAAGAACGTAAAAGTGCAATATGTGTCATGTAAGAAAGCTAACGTTTCAGTTCCTTGCTCAGAACATGAGAACATATGAAAGCTGGTGGTTCCTTTTATCATGAGTTTTCAATATTCCCAGGTAAGACGTTTTAGGTTGTAGGACTATTTCCCTCTATACCATTTGTATTTCATTAACCTTTGACTATTGGATGTTCTTATAGGAACTTTAGTATTGCCAGTGTAACAGTATAGCTTCCGTCCCTCTCCTCGCTCCTCCCTGGGCTCGAACCAGCAACACAACGACAACAGCCACCACATCGAAGAAGCGTTACCCATGCAGAGCAAGGGAAACAACCACCCCAAGGCTCAGAGCTAGTGAAGTTTGAAACGCTATTAGCGCACGCTAACTAGCCAGCCATTTCACTTCGGTCACACCAGCCTCATCTCGGGAGTTGATAGGTTTGAAGTCATAAACAGCGCAATGCTTGACGCACAACGAAGGGCTGCTGGCAAAACGCACGAAAGTGCTGTTTGAATGAATGTTTACGTGCCTGCTTCTGCCTACCACCGCTCAGTCAGATACTTAGATACTTATATGCTTGTATGCTCAGTCAGATTATATGCAACACAGGACACGCTAGATAATATCTAGTAATATCATCAACCATGTGTAGTTAGTGATTATGATTGATTGTTTTTATAAGATAAGTTTAATGCTAGCTAGCAACTTACCTTGGCTTACTGCATTTGTGCAACAGGCAGTCTCCTTGTGGAGTGCAACGAGAGAGAGGCAGGTAGTTATTGCGTTGGACTAGTTAACTGTAAGGTTGCAAGATTGGATCCCCCGAGCTGACAAGGTGAAAATCTGTCTTTCTGCCCCTGAACGAGGCAGTTAACCCACCGTTCCTAGGCCGTCATTGAAAATAAGAATGTGTTCTTAACGGACTTGCCTAGTTAAATAAAGATTAAATAAAGGTGTAAAAAATAAAATAAAAAAAACGGCAGATCGGCACCCAAAAATACCGATTTCCGATTGTTAATCGGTCAACCTCTAGTAAAGGGTTTAAACACTGTTTCCCCATGCTTGTTCAATGAACCATAAACAATTAATAAACTTGCACCTGTGGAACGGTCGTTAAGACACTAACAGCTTAAAGATGGTAGGCAATTACGGTTACAGTTATGAAAACTTAGGACAATAAAGAGGCCTTTCTACTGACTCTGAAAAACACCAAAAGAAAGATGCTCAGGGTCCCTGCTCATCTGCGTGAACGTGCCTTAGGCATGCTGCAAGGAGGCATGAGGAATGAGCGTTACACAGAGGCCTGTACTCTGGAGCGGGATCGATTTGGAGTTGGAGGGTCCGTCATGGTCTGGGGTGGTGTGTCACAGCGTCATCGGACTGAGCTTGTCATTGCAGGCAATCTCAACACTGTGTTACAGGGAAGACATCCTCCTCCCTCATGTGGTACCCTTCCTGAAGGCTCATCCTGACATGACCCTCCAGCATGACAATGCCACCAGCCATACTGCTCGTTCTGTGTGTGATTTCCTGCAAGACAGGAATGTCAGTGTTCTGCCATGGCCAGCGAAGAGCCCGGATCTCAACCCCATTAAGCACGTCTGGGACCTGTTTGGTCGTTCGGTAAGGGCTAGGGCCATTCCCCCCAGAAATGTCCAGGAACTTGCAGGTGCCTTGGTGGAAGAGTGGGGTAACATCTCGCAGCAAGAACTGGCAAATCTGGTGCAGTCCATAAGGAAGAGATGAACTGCAGTACTTAATGCAGCTGGTGGCCACACCAGATACTGACTGTTGCTTTTGATTTTGACACCCCCCCCCCCCCCCTTTGTTCAGGGACACATTATTCCATTTCTGTTAGTCACATGTCTGTGGAACCGGTTCAGTTGCTGCCTCAGTTGTGTAAATATTTGTATGAACATAAGATTAAACATGTTAAGTCTGCTGAAAATAAACACAGTTGACAGTGAGGACGTTTATTTTTTTGCTGAGTTTATATGAGACAAACTATTTCATGTATTATGTGAAGTCACACCAAATATGTATGTAAATATATGTGCTCACGAGTACTGTAAGTTGCTCTGAATAGTAGCATGTGCTAAATGACTAAAATGTAAATACATGGTTGTGCCTGGATGCCGAGTTGCCCCGTCACTGTATGTCTGGGTCCGGGGGTGTGAACAAGGTCCATATTAAAGGGTCTCACACCATACATCAAGAGAGTTCCCCTGTGTCTCACCCTTTTTCAGAAATACACACACACATGTAGTCACACAAACACAAAGATACAGATGCACGCACACACATGCAGCCCCATTCTGCAGCAAGAGCAGTTGCGGCTCTGTCAATATAATGTGTGCCAGGGATTAGAATGATAAGCCATGCCATCTGGGCTACCTTCATATCCATTTTGTGTGAATGCGTGCGTGCGTTCGTGAAACTGTATCTATCCAACAATAAAGAGCCAGACTCTATTCAGCAACGCAGGGGTCTGTATCTGTTGGCTGTCAGTTGAACAATTCAGCTGGTGGTGTTTGGATTAAAGGAAGCGGGAAAGAGGGATAAATAAAATTGACGTCAAGAGCTCATAGAAAGAGAATCAAATGTTCTTTGTCAACTTCGCCGAATAAAACTGGTGTTGACTTTACTGTGAAATGCTCCTTACGAGCCCTTCCCAACAATGCAGAGTTTAAAAATAAAATGCTGCCATTCTACTGCCAATGTCTGTCCATAGAGATTGCATGGCTGTATGCTTGATTTAATACAACTGTCAGCAACTCATTTGAAGGGTGTCCACATACTTTTGTATTTATAATGTATATTTGACATTTGTATCTAAAAGCATAAATGAGAATAATGTATTAAAGTTGGCCTTTTTTTTAAATATTTTGGCCTTACCTAGGCCTCCTTTAAGACTCCATAATGTTTCATCTTTAGAACTGTTGTCATATGAACTTTATCATATGTCATAAATAATAACCATTGCTCTGTAATATGAGTAGTATTTGTATTTATTTTTTAAATAGGAATTTTGAAAAATAAAATGTGCTAATGTTTCTCTATATTGTTGAAAATAATATAGTCAACAGGCATATCAAAGGTCCAGAGTGGGATCTCTAAAAGTAGCAGAGTTATGATTCAGTTTGTACGCACTACCAACAGTGTGAATGTGAAAATAGATTCAAAATGTTCACACTGCTGGTGATTTGCAGGATGTGCAATGATACAATTAAGAGGAGGGCTCTGATTGGTTACATTGCCTGCTATGCCAATTTCTCTCTATAAAATGGGCCCTAACTTTAAAACTAGCCAAGATCCCACTTTGGGACCTTGATTAACCTGTTGAGTATATTATGTTCAACAATGTAATGAAAAAAATAAGAGAATTATTAATGGTGTTTCATTATTCACGTTTATATTATTTTGAAATCCAAATTCTACTCTATTACAGAGCAAGCGGTAAAGAGTGAATGCGTGCATGTTTCTTGTCACATGAGTGTGTTTCAGAGGTAGTTTTTTTCTTCACCGTTTGAGCATACAAGCATTTCTGCGTAACCCACAATCATTCTGTCATTGTTGGTGCTAAGCTGCTAAACTGTTTAAGAGTTGCACAGGAATCAGGTGAACATTATCTAGGGTACTACTGTATTCATGTTCAGAAAGGTATGTGGTATGTACGACACAGCTGACCGTGTAAAATCCCCTCCTCAGCGTACTACAGGCAGTAAAGGAAGCAGGAGTGAGAGTTTTGACTGAGCATTTTGCACCTGTGGAAGGTTGGCACCTGTTATTTTCAGAAAGACAAGAAAAACAAAGCTGAAACATGACCCTATAGTAGTTTCTTTTGAACTTCTGGTCCAATTTTCTTCTCACTTGTTATTTCAGGGCTCTCAGACACTGTACACTCTATGTCAACTGCACATTGTCTTCATTGCTCTGATCTGAATACAGCCTGTTAAAAATCAGCTAAAATAGGAGAGTCCCCTGTGTGTGTGTGTTTCCCAGCCCTACGGGGTCATGTAAAGGGCAGTGGGGTAGGATACTGAAACATCTCACCCGTGGGCTTTGAGCATGGGCCTTGAGCGTGTGTGTGTGAAGAGGAATGTTTTTTTTTAACGCTTTTGGGTTAGCATATGGTACTCCTACATACTCACACCACACACACACTAATCATGAAGTGTGTCAGGTCGAGAGACTGCTCGAGGCTTTGTGTGTGTGTGTGTGTGTCAGGGTTTCCTTTAGGAAAATGTGGCATCAGACATTTGACCGGCAGCATTTTCATTTACCGGACATTTGAGAAATTTACCGGACCCATGTGCATTGGGTGCAAAACCTGATTAGGGCGTCCACCAACTGTGCTCAGAATGGCAGAAATCACATTTAGATGATGGTAGTTCATATTAACAGAACAGGCAAGTCGAGGATGCAACAATGTGCGGTCCTTCTTACTGAATTCTGAAGTGCACTTTGAAGATGTTAGAATAACTGTCCACATTTACTTTTCCTCAGCCAATAAGACCAGTAACGAACAGCAACAATACTAGCCTATACCAATCCTCTATCCCCCATAGTAGAAATGTTAACCTATTCTATTGGTCCGCTTGTCTAGAAAGAAATAGCCTGTTCCAAACAGACTCTGGGACAGTTGTGGGACGATAGATCCCAAATGTGTACAACCAGTAGACCAAGGCTACATAAAAACCTGTAAAGAGCAATGAGTCTGATGCAAGAGATTAGAAAGCTTAAAATGTCGATAAACTATTATTTCTTCACATTATAAGGGAAGCAATGCACACAAGGCAGTAGGCTATACGCGAATGTTCGTTACGTAATGCAATTAGTGGGGAAAAAATTGTTAAAAGCTTATCGAACATGTGAGCGGTTTCATGTTACAGAGATGAAAATATCTGTTAGAAATTTAGAGAGAGGGGAGATCTAATATGCAACAACTAGCATGGGTTGCTAATATGACTAGGATTATGCAATTGGCTACTGGACAATGAAAGAAAGTTTATATAAAATAATTGCTTCCATGGATATGGTGAAATGTGATGCGCTGATGAAGCCTGCCTTCCTGTTTGAGATGCAGTAGCAGCAGCATGTGATGATAAATAACATAGGCCTTATACTGTACAATATACTGTACAAACGTGCCAATTTAATTCCACTAAATTATGCAAATTAACCTATAGACTAATAAGCATGACCAGTCAAACGTTTTTACATCGACTGGTATTTCCCTCAATTCCATCAGTATTATTTCACAATGCGAGTTTTTCTTCTGCTCCCAGACAATTCGCAAGCGGCAATTTTATTCATCAGCTTTTCAATTTTTGTTGATCGGCCAAGTGCTAGCTATCACCGGCTAACGGACAACCTGTTGTGTGTGTGTGGGGGAGGAGGGTATATTTAGGTCACGGGTGTCAGACTAGAAGACCACCTTGAGGCACAGTGATTTACCCCTTCACATCCACCTGTCCATCTCATTTGTGCTTCTCCTCTCCTTCTATTTCCCCATCCAACAATCAGCGGTGTGTGTGCTGTCTCTCTCCCTCTCTCTCTGTGCTGATGGAGACTGTGGTTCTTTAGACACAGATACTGTAGCATACAGCAGTCAGCCCGCTATCGTCTTTTTCGCTCTGCCCCTCTTACCGTTTTCTCTCCTCTCCCACACAGATGTGTATCATTAGCCACTTTAAACAATGCCACTTTATATAATATTTACATACCCAACATTACTCATCTCATATGTATATACTGTACTCTATACCATCTACTGCATCTTGCCTATGCTGTTCGGCCATCACTCATTCATATATTTTTATGTACATATTCTTATTCATTCCTTTACACTTGTGTGTGTATAAGGTAGTTGTTGTGGAGTTGTTAGTTCAGATTACTTGTTAGATATTACTGCACGGTCGGAACTAGAAGCACAAGCATTTCGCTACACTCGCATTAACATCTGTTAACCATGTGTATGTGACAAATAAAAATGGATTTGATTTGGTTCCATGCCTATGAGTGTGCTGGATCACACACACAAGTACAGACTCTCTCTCCTCTCTCATTCAATTCAAATTATATTTAAGGGGCTTTATTGGCATTGGAAACAAATGTTTCCATTGCCAAAGCAAGTGAAATAGATAATAAACAAAAGTGAAATAATGAACAGTTAACATTACACTCACAAAAGTCCCAAAATATTAATATATACAGTGTTGTAATGATGTTCAAATAGTTCAAATAGGGAATAGTTCAAATAGGGAAAATAAAAACATAAATATAGGTTGTATTTAAAATTGTTGGTCTTCACTAGTTGCCCTTTTCTTGTGGCAACAGGTCACAAATCTTGCTGCTGTGATTGCACATTGTGGTATTTCACCCAGGAGATATGGGAGTTAATCAAAATTGGATTTGTTTTCGATTTGTAGGTCTGTGTAATCTGAGGGAAATATGTTTCTCTATGGTCATACATTTGGCAGGAGATTAGAAAGTGCAGCTAAGTTTCCATTTTGTGGGCAGTGTGCACATAGCCTGTCTTCTCGAGAGCCAGGTTGCCATCGGCAGCCTTTCTCAATAGCAAGGCTATGCTCACTGAGTTTGTACATAGTCAAAGATTTCTTTAATTTTGGGTCAGTCATGGTAGTCAGGTATTCTGGCACGGGGTACTCTCTGTTTAGGGCCAAATAACGTTCTAGTTTGCTCTGTTTTTTGTAAATGCTTTCCAATGTGTCAAGGCATTATCTTTTTGTTTTCTCACTCTGGTTGGGTCTGATTGTGTTGCGGAGGGGGCTCTTCTCCAGGTCGGTAATGGCTTTGTTATGGAAGGTTTGGGAATCACTTCCCTTTAGGTGGTTGTAGAATTTAACTTCTTTTCTGGATTTGATAATTAGCGGGTATCGGCCGAATTCTTCTCTGCATGCATTATTTTGTGTTTTACGTTGTACGCAGATGATATTTTTGTAGAATTCTGCATGCAGAGTTGGTGAGCAGACCCCAGACCTCACAACCATGAAGGGCAAAGTAACTGATTCACATATTTTTTTGCCAGATCCTAATTGGGATGTCCAATTTTATGTTCCTTTTGATGGCATAGAAGACCCTTCTTGCCTTGTCTCTCAAATCGTTCACAGCTTTGTGAAGGTACCTGTGGCGCTGATGTTTAGGCCGAGGTATGTATAGTTTTTCTGTGTGCCCTAGGGCAATGGTGTCCTGACAACTGGACCTTTTTTGGAACACCATTATTTTAGTCTTTGTTACGAATCCCTTTTGGCCCGACAGTCTAGGGGGGATGGTAATGAGACTCGTAACATAACTCATGCAAATTATTATTGTGACAAAGGAAAAGTGTGAACGAAATAAGCACGACAACTGAAATCTACCGTCAAACTCTAGGTTTATTTATAAACACACGGTAATGGGGGGAGCAGGAAAAAGGGGCTGAGCTGGACCCAAGGAAAGAAACAATAAGTATTCAAAAACACCCCTAAGCTAGACTAGCCTACTTTAACAACAGCTAACTAACTAACCAAAAATACAGCGGGTGGTCCGCCCAGTTCTAACTAGTGTATTTAACAAAGTTCACCTACGGGTAGTGTATGCCCATGGGCGACTTGTCTTGGTTTCCCCCTTTTCCACCAGCAATCAAACACAAACACCATAACCAAAAACAATACTCACAGGTGATGACAAAGTGCTATGAGGTGCTTAAACAAAAGAGAGGTTACGACACAAAGCGAGAGTGAAACACAGAGACCTACAGACATGGCATTTACAGAGAGATTGAGCTTGAGCTGAGCTCTAGAACAAACAAATGATGGGGTTTTTAAACCATGGGGAAAGAACTGTGATAGGTTTAGGAAATATGAGGAGGTGTGTCTTCTGATTGATGATTGATTGGGGAGTGATGATTTTCACCTGTGAGGGGAGAAGGAGAGAAAAGAAACACACACACAGGATACACACACAGGATAACTGTATCCGTAACAGTCTTACTGAGATTTACTGTCAGGGCCCAGGTCTGACAGAATATGTGCAGAAGATCTCGGTGCTGCTGTAGGCCCTCCTTGGTTGGGGACAGAGGCACCAGATCATTGGCAAACAGTAGACATTTGACTTCAGATTCTAATAGGGTGAGGCCAGGTTCTGCAGACTGTTCTTGTGCCCTCGCCAATTCATTGATCTACAGCTCTGGAAATAATTGAGAGACCACTGAAAAATGATCCGTTTCTCTGGTTTGACTATTTATAGGTATGTGTTTGGGTAAAATATTTTTTTTGTTTTATTCTATAAACTACTGACTGACAACATTTCTCCCAAATTCCATTTAAAAATATTGTAATTTAGAGCATTTATTTGCAGAAAATCACAACTGGTCAAAATAACAAAAAAAAGATGCAGTGTTGTCAGACCTCAAATAATGCAAAGAAAATAAGTTCATATTCATTTTTAAACAACACAATACTAATGTTTTAACTTAGGAAGAGTTCACAAATCAATATTGGGTGGAATAACCCTGATTTTTAATCACAGCTTTCATGCGTCTTGGCATACTCTCCACCAGTCTTTCGCATTGATGTTGGGTGACTTTATGCCACTCATGTCGCAAATATTCAAGCAGCTCAGGCTTTGTTTGATGGCTTGTGACCGTCCATCTTCCTCTTGATCACATTCCAGTATTTTTTAATGGGGTTCAGGTCTGGAGATTGGGCTGGCCATGACAGGGTCTTGATCTAGTGGTCCTCCATCCACACCTTGATTGACCTGGCTGTGTGGCATTGTCCTGCTGGAGAAAACAATCCTCAGATTTGGGGAACATTGTCAGAGCAGAAGGAAGCAAGTTTTCTTCCAGGACAACCTTGTACACGTGGCTTAATTCATGCGTCATTCACAAAGACAAATCTGCCCGATTAAAGCCTTGCGGAAGCACCCCCAGATCATCACCGATCCTCCACCAAATCTCATAGTGGGTGCGAGACACTGTGGCTTGTAGCCCTCTCCAGGTCTCGCACCCACTGAAATTTGGTGGAGGATAGCAGACCCTCATGCCAGATTGAGTTGAAAGCTTTTTTGAAATCAACAAAGCATGAGAAGACTGCCTTTGTTTTGGTTTGTTTGTCAATTAGGGTGTGCAGGGGGAATACGTGGGCTGTTGTACGGTAGTTTGGTAAAAAGCCAATTTGACACTTGCTCAGTACATTGTTTTTGCTGAAGAAATGTACGAGTCTGCTGTTAATGAGAATGCTGAGGATTGCCCCAAGGTTGCTGTTGACGCATATCCCCTGGTAGTTATTGGGGTCAAATTTGTCTCCACTTTTGTTGATTGGGGCGATCAGTCCTTTGTTCCAAATATCGTGGAAGATGTCAGAGCTGAGGATGATGGTAACCTGTTATGGCTGCAATCCCGATACCGGGAACGATATGACAACTACCAGTGAAAATAGAGGGCGCCAAATTCAAACCACAGAAATCTCATAATTACAAATCCTAAAACATGTGTCTTATATCATTTTAAAGCTATTCTCGTTGTTAATCCCACCAAAGTGTCCGATTTCAAATAGGCTTTTCAGCGAAAGCACTACAAACGATTATGTTAGGTCTCCACCAAACCACAATAAGCACAGCTATTTTCCAGCAAAATATAGCATTCACAAAAAAACAGAAATAAAGATAAAATTAATCACTAACCTTGAATTATCTTCATCAGATGACACTCATAGGACTTCATGTTAGACATTTACATATATACATTTACATTTAAGTCATTTAGCAGACGCTCTTATCCAGAGCGACTTACAAATTGGTGAATTCACCTTCGGACATCCAGTGGAACCGCCACTTTACAATAGTGCATCTAAATCATTAAGGGGGCGGGGGGGGGGTGAGAAGGATTACTTATCCTATCCTAGGTATTCCTTGAAGAGGTGGGGTTTCAGGTGTCTCCGGAAGGTGGTGATTGACTCCGCTGTCCTGGCGTCGTGAGGGAGTTTGTTCCACCATTGGGGGGCCAGAGCAGCGAACAGTTTTGACTGGGCTGAGCGGGAACTGTACTTCCTCAGTGGTAGGGAGGCGAGCAGGCCAGAGGTGGATGAACGCAGTGCCCTTGTTTGGGTGTAGGGCCTGATCAGAGCCTGGAGGTACTGCGGTGCCGTTCCCCTCACAGCTCCGTAGGCAAGCACCATGGTCTTGTAGCGGATGCGAGCTTCAACTGGAAGCCAGTGGAGAGAGCGGAGGAGAGGGGTGACGTGAGAGAACTTGGGAAGGTTGAACACATGCATGTTTTGTTTGATAAAGTTCCTATTTATGTATAAAAAAAATCTGAGTTTACATTGGCGCGTTAGATTCACTAGTTCCAAAAACATCAAGTGATTTTGCATAGCCACATCATTCAACAGAAATGCATAAATGTAGATGATAATACAAGTCATACACATGGAATTATATATATACACCTCTCCTTAATGCAACCGCTGTGTCAGATTTTTAAAAAAACTTTACGGAAAAAGAAACGCATGCAATAATCTGAGACGGCGCTCAAAAGTAAAAACACCACAGCCGCAAAGATGGCATCAACATAAACAACAAATTACAGGATAACTATTCCCTTACCTTTGATGATCTACATCAGAAAGCACTCCAGGAATCCCAGGTCCACAATAAATGTTTGTTTTGTTTGAAAATGTCCATTATTTATGTCCAAATACTTTCTTTTGTTAGCGCGTTTGGTATACATATCCAAACGCTAATTCTGGTCAGCGTTATATATCGGGCAAAAACTTCAAAAAGTGATATTACCGGTCGAAGAAACATTTCAAACTAAGTACAGAATCAATCATTAGGATGTTTTTAACATATAGCTTCAATCAAGTTCCAACCGGAGTATTCCTTCTTGCCTTCGTGAGCAATGGAACGCAAGTGACTACCATGAGGAAAAAGTGCGATCACAAAATGGCTGCTTGATGGACATCTGATATATTCTGCTCTCATTCACTCCCACAACAACATAGCAGCCTCATTATAATTTCTATTGATGGTTGACATCTAGTGGAACCCATAGGCAGTGCAACATCATTCATATCTCAAGGGGATTTCATTGGGGACTCTGGTGAATACATACAGGCTCAGATTTCTGACTTACTGTTTTGATTTCAACTCAGGATTTTGCCTGCCAATGTGAGTTCTGTTATACTCACAGACATCATTCAAACAGTTTTAGAAACTTCAGAGTGTTTTCTTCCAATACTAATAATAATATGCAAATATTAGCAACTATGACTGAGGAGCAGGCCGTTTGATATGGGCACTTTTCATCCAAGCTACTCAAACTGCCCCTGCAGCCATAAAAAGTTAAAGAGTATAGCCAATTGGAATTTGTGGTCTATATATTTTATAATTTCATTCAGGATACCATCAGGCATTTTGGGTTGGGGGGTTTGTCATTTATTTTGTAGTTCATTCAATGGAATTAGAGAATCCAGTGGGTTCTGGTAGTCTTTAATAGTTGATTCTAAGATTTGCATTTGATCATGTATATGTTTTTGCTGTTTGTTCTTTGTTATAGAGCCAAAATGATTGGAGAAGTGGTTTATCCATGCATCTCCGTTTTGGATAGGTAGCGCTTTGTGTTGTTGTTTGTTTAGAGTTTTCCATTTTCCCAGAAGTGGTTCAATTCTATGAATTCTTCAGTTACATTGAGCTGATTTCTGACGTACTGCTCCTTTTTTCCTCCGTAATATTTTTCTGTATTGTTTTTAGTGATTCACCATAGTGAAGGTGTAGGCTCAGGTTTTCTAGGTCTCTATGTTTTTGGTTGGATAGGTTTCTCAATTTCTTTCTTAGGTTTTTGCATTATACATCAAACTATTTGTCATTGATGTTCATTTTCTTAGGTTGTCTGCTTGAAAGCATTCTACTGCCAAGTTTACACCTTCACTATTATAGTGAAACCTTTGTCCAGGGAATTGTCTAGAAGGGATTGAATTTGTTGTTGCCTAATGTTTTTTAGGTCGTTTTCCACACTATTTTCCTTCCATCTATAGCATTTCTCAATATTATTCAGTTCCTTTGGCTTTTATGTATTGTGATTTGAGCATAGCTCTGTTCAATTAGTGTGATTTTGCTGTGATCTGATAGGAGTGTCAGTGGTCTGACTGTGAACGCTCTAGGGGGGTATATGGGGGAAGGAATGCTGTCACCTCCAGGTAGGTGTTTGTCCCGCTGAGGGTGTTGGGTTCTTGTCCAGTTCTGGCATTTAGGTCACCACAGACTAACTAGTACATGTCCCTGAGCCTGAAAATTGTTGATCTCCCCCTCTAGGATTTAGAAGCTGTCATCATTAGATTCTATTGGATATATTTAGCACACAAGGACATTTTTCTCTGTTGAGATCATTTCCTTATTAATTTCTGTAGAATGTTCCTCTTTTGACTAATTTAATAGTGTGTGTTAGGTCTGCTCTATGCCAAATTAGCATACGCCCTGAGTCTCTTCCCTGTTTCACACCTGGTAGGGTGGTGGTTGGGACTAGCAGCTCTCTGTAACCTAGAGGGCAACCAGTGGGCCTGTCTCCTTTATACCATTTTTCTTGTAGGATGACAATGTCTGAATTTCCTATTTCTTTGATGAAGTCTGTGTTCCTACTCTTTAGGCCAAAGGCAGATGACCTCAGGCCTTGTATATTCCAGGATGAGATAGTAAAAGCTTTCTGTTCCATAATGTCTAGTGTTGTTTTTGCATGGTTTAGGCCCGGACCATCACAGTAGATGTGAGTAGAGCATGTTGAGCATCTGATATATACCTCTTAGGTCGCAGGATGGGGTTTGGGCGGGTGTAATAGTGGGGGTTGGGTAGGGCTGGGCGATAAATCAATATCAATGATTATCGAGGTAATTACTTCCCTCTAACAATATAAAAACCTTTTAGATTCATTTTCAATAATGTCGATATAGAATAATTAGGTACAGCAGTCCATTTCACCTCTGTGACCCAGAAGGAACGTGCGGAGAAGTGACAATATGCACGTGGAGAGTTATACGCCCACTAAAAACCACTTACCACCTCGAGTGATGGAGTCACCAATATTAACCACGAAAAATGAGTGATGTAGGCGAAAACAGTGGTACTGATAGCCATGGAGAAGGAGCAGCTTCCAACAAAGAAAATATTGATAAAAAGGGTTCAACTGAAGCTATAGCAGAGGGGCTCATTGACGCTCTCGCCTCCTGGGGACTCAGTCAAGGCAGACAGGTCTGCATCACAAAGGATAGTGGTGTGAACGTGGTGAAGTCCACTCAAATCAACAAATGGACCCGACTACAATGTTTTGGACATTGTCTGCACTTGGCCATTGGTAAGTAACCTTGTCAATTGTGTATATTGAAGTGATTGGTTAGAGTGAACTAAATGTGATTTTTTTTCTCCCATCAACTGATTAAGTTAGATATTATATTTGTACATAACTAAAGGCATTATTGTGATTTTTTTAATTTATTAATATCTCTTGATTTCTCTTAGAGAGAGTGGGTAGAGACAAATGGGTGGATCGAGCATTTGGAGTATGTAAGAAAGTGGTAGGTGCCTTTTCCTATTGGTGGAAAAAGAAGAGAGACCTGGCAGTTGCTCAAAAAGAACACAACCTACCCAAGAACAAGTTGGTGACAGAGTCGCCAACCAGGTGGGGATCACGTCAAAAGATGGTGCAAAGAGTACTGGAGTAGGAGAAAGCCATTTCACAGGTCTTGTCCAGTGACAACAAGACCTGGCACTTAGCTCCCACTTATACAGATATAGATGTTCTTGAGTCCATCAACCAGGCATTGACCCCACTACTAGAATTCACAGATGCTCTGTCGGGTGAGTCTTATGTCAGTGTGTCTTACCTAAAGCCAGTACTACACCTGTTCAATACAGAGGTCATGAAACCTGATGATGGTGAAACAGAGCTCACCCAAACCATCAAAACGATAGTCATGGACTATCTGAATGAGAAATATGATGATCTAGCCACAGATGACCTCCTGGACATGGCCTCATTGGTCGACCCTCGGTTTAAAACACATTACATCAAAGAGGAGAAGGTGGGCCACATATAAGCAAGAGCTGTCTCAGAAATGGTCAATGAGGGACATGAAAACCCAAGCCCAGCACAGGAAGACATTGCTGCTGCTTCACCACAACTGACAGGTAAAAAGAGAAAGTCACTGGGCAGTTTTTTCAAAAAGCCCTTCAGTCTCCTGATGCTGACAGTGAAACCAATCTACTGGACTGGTGGAAGATCCACCCAAAGAACTTTCCCAAAGTCAGTCACATGGCAAAGCGCTACCTGTGCATTCCTGCCCACCCCAACATAGTGACCTGCCATAGGGCAGTTTTAAAGCCTGAGACCGTAGACAGACTTGTCTTTCTTGCTTGTAAGACAACAACTACCCAAACTTCAAAGGTGATGTGCCATTAGGCTCAACTACCCCAACATAAACGGTAATGTGCCATTAGGCTCAACTACCCCAACATAAACGGTGATGTGCCATTAGGCTCAACTACCCCAACATAAACTGTGATGTGCCATTAGGCTCAACTACCCCAACATAAACGGTGATGTGCCATTAGGCTCAACTACCCCAACATAAACTGTGATGTGCCATTAGGCTCAACTACCCCAACATAAACTGTGATGTGCCATTAGGCTCAACTACCCCAACATAAACTGTGATGTGCCATTAGGCTCAACTACCCCAACATAAACTGTGATGTGCCTTTAGGCTCAACTACCCCAACATAAACTGTGATGTGCCATTAGGCTCAACTACCCCAACATAAACGGTGATGTGCCATTAGGCTCAACTACCCCAACATAAACTGTGATGTGCCATTAGGCTCAACTACCCCAACATAAACGGTGATGTGCCATTAGGCTCAACTACCCCAACATAAACTGTGATGTGCCATTAGGCTCAACTACCCCAACATAAACGGTGATGTGCCATTAGGCTCAACTACCCCAACATAAACTGTGATGTGCCATTAGGCTCAACTACCCCAACATAAACTGTGATGTGCCATTAGGCTCAACTACCCCAACATAAACGGTGATGTGCCATTAGGCTCAACTACCCCAACATAAACGGTGATGTGCCATTAGGCTCAACTACCCCAACATAAACTGTGATGTGCCATTAGGCTCAACTACCCCAACATAAACTGTGATGTGCCATTAGGCTCAACTACCCCTAACATAAACTGTGATGTGCCATTAGGCTCAACTACCCCAACATAAACTGTGATGTGCCATTAGGCTCAACTACCCCAACATAAACTGTGATGTGCCATTAGGCTCAACTACCCAACATAAACTGTGATGTGCCATTAGGCTCAACTACCCTAACATAAACTGTGATGTGCCATTAGGCTCAACTACCCTAACATAAACTGTGATGTGCCATTAGGCTCAACTACCCTAACATAAACTGTGATGTGCCATTAGGCTCAACTACCCCAACATAAACGGTGATGTGCCATTAGGCTAACAGTTCTAATGCGTATTGACTTGCTCTATTTATTTATTTATTTCTTGCTCATGACTTGTAAGGGTTTACAGCTTAAACAAAAGTGGAGTTAAAATGTTATCTGTGAGTTCTACTTCTGACATTAAATAAGAAACATTAAAGCTTTTGGTTTGTTCAGGCATTCTTGAGTCTGAAGCAGAAATGCATCTTTTTAAACATTATTTGATTAATATCGTGATAATTATCTTATCGATGGGAAAAATATATATATACAGATTGGAATCATTAAAACTAGTTTTTCAACCACTCACAAATTTCTTGTGATATTATACAAAAGTGAAATAAACAAAAATGATCAGTAAACATTACACAGAAGTTCCAAAAGAATAAAGACATTACAGATGTCTCACATAAAGGAGGAGTGGAAATAATGTAAAGCAACATGTTTCTGAGTGCTCTCTGTAGGGAGATGTTAGTGAAAGAGGTCTGGTCTCTGATAACTCATAATGACACTGTTTACTGCCTACACACACACTGCTTCCTCTCCATCACACACCTTGTATTATACCTTTTAACCAGGATATCTGTCTGCGTGGCTTTGTGTAGGCTACATGTATACGTGTCTGCCCATCTGATTGTATAGCTATGGTGTTAAGGGTGAATCCATCCCATGGGGATTATTGTTCCCTTCACTTAATTTCCTGTACTGGTTCTCGGGAAGTTTTCAGCATGCTGTGTATTGACTGATTGGCTTCTGTGTGTTTCAGACATTACACACACACTTTCAAAACACATTTGTGTTTGAGTGTGTCTGTCTGCGTAAGTAAGTATATACTGTAGGTCTAAAACTAACTAGGCCCCTATGTGTGCCTATGTATTTAAACTATGTGCTGACGGAGTGTGTGAGGGTTGATGGCTAACTCTGCAGGGAGAGATGGAGAGAGGGTAAATGAGGGAGACAGAGCTTGTGAAAGCGATGGATAGCAAGAAAGAGGGAGGAGAGAGTGGGAGGTAGGAAATGAGGAGGGATGGTGGAGGGGTTGTTGGTTCTCTGTTTCACGGGGAGATGCGGTTCAGCGGAAATAAGAGAGAGAGAGAGAGAGAGAGAGAGAGAGAGAGAGAGAGAGAGAGAGAGAGAGAGATGTAAAAGTCTGCTTTCTGGAAACACTTCAGTCTGGGGTAGCTGAGGTCGGGATTGACCCTGGGGGGATTTGCCCTAGGCCATGTTATCATCAGTGCTGCATCACATGACCATTGTGTCGCCCATAATGCCTGCCCCGCAAAAACACACACACACACACCCGTCCCCACACCCCAATATGTGTCTCAGTTTGAGCCTTAATCTGTCTGTCATACCCATACCAAGCCACCCTCAGGTAACATCCAAGGTGTTAATGTTGTTGTAGCGTAACAGGAGCTGTCTCTCATTCGATGTGTAGTATGAGGTGGTCGTAATCTGATGCTAGATTCACTATAGGTGATTTGTCTTTATAAATACACACCACAGGAGGTTGGCACCTTAATTGGGGAGAACGGGCTTGTGTTAATGACTGGATCAGAATCAGTGGAATGGTATCAAATACATCAAACTCCGTTTCCAGGTGTTAGATGCCTTTCCATTCGCTCCGTTCCTGCCATTATTATGAGCCATCCTCCCCTCAGCAGCCTCCTGTGATACACAGATACTACACACATATAAGCACACACGCACACTCACACACATTGTGATGTTATTTTCAGGCCTCAGTCCTCATTATTTCCATTCAGCGCTACTAGTGCTAGCAGGCCTTTGAGTCACACTGAAGCTGTTTTCCTTGAACGGAAGATCAACTATGAGTAGCATTTTGATTCTGAGTGTTGCTGTTTTTAACTGAACTTCCTTCCATTGTGGTGTCTGTGACGTCATACAGGCTTCCTTATAGACGTGAGCGTTTTAGGACATCACAGTTGAATTCACTAAATCACCGTGGAACAATGGGCAGCAGTGGAGCGGAGCTAATCTGAACAGTGAACATAGTAGCTAACTGATATCACTGTTATTCGCTGTTGTGAGACCGTAGCCAAGAATACAGGAAGTCTTGTGCTCACCTGTAGCCTTGTACAGTTTAGCTCAGTCCCCCTCCAAGGCTATTCTCTCCCTGTTGGTGAACTGGGTTGTATGGAGGTACTGAGCTTGGGAGAGAGACACCTAGTGGCACTAGTATACATCTGCAGGTGATATCTTTCTCTTCTTCCTATTTCTTTCTCTCTCTCCCTCTCTCGTCAGACCTGTCAAGGAATCGTTTGGCAGAGGTCCCCTCGGAGGTGTGTCACCTGGTCGCCTTGGAATCGCTGAACCTATATCACAACTGTATCAAAACTATTCCTGACACCATCATCAACCTACAGTCACTCACCTCCTTAAACCTCAGGTAAGACTTGGACCTACTGTTAACAGGTGACTGTGTTGAGTGAGAAACACATTCGTTTTCAATGTTATTAGAAACACCTCCAATCTTTTTCCAAGAGTTGCTGAATATCAGTGGTTGATCCTTAAAGTTGTGTTTGCGCAGATATCCCTATGAGGTGCCATTATTGGTTCAGTAATGGGTTAAATACATTAGATGTCAGTTGATATTTGATAGGCAGCAGAGGGTTAACAGTTAGCAGGTGTCAGTTTGGCCCAGGGCTTGTTAAGACCCAGGTGTTTGGTGCCAACTGTTCCCCAGGGCCGACATGCTAGTTAGCCTTCCGCATCACGACACCTCTCAACGGGCTGATGTCATGACTTCCATCCTCATGGCAGGACCATAAGGCAACAACACATCCTGTCTGTCTGTGTTTGTGTAATACGCTATGATCTCATACCCAGGTCACTCTAACTTTTTCATTCTAACTTTCTCCAGTGTCCACTCCTTCTTTATCTAGCTAGTGACAGAGAGAGAGATAGAAAATGAGAGAGTGAGCGAGAGAGAAAGAAGGGCAGAGGGAGAGAGAGAGAGACAGATATGTAGGGAGAGGGAGAGCGAGACATATAGGGAGAGAGGAAGAGTCATCATGTCAGTGCTAACCTGTTTTTTACTGCCGGCTGTATGCATCATCAACCTGAGACAAGCTCAGTAGTCTATGTACTTCATGTCTCTAATCTCTTCATTCATGCTCACACCACCGTGTAACTGAGGCAAGTGCGTTAGTCATATCTCTCAGACAGACAGACAGACAGACAGACAGACAGACAGACAGACAGACTCATGCATAAATATTTTCATGTTGTGTTGCGGTCATATTGCTCAGGTTAAGTTAATTAGTAATTTAATAAGTGATTAATTTAATTAGTTATCTAAATGCTACACCTGAAGGGAGAGGAAATCTAGTTTATCTTCACTGAGCCTCAGTTGGCGGTAGCTGATGTAGTGCATGCGTGTGTGTCTGAGTATAATGTGACGTGAGTGCCCCAGTGACAGCACCAGGGATGTGTTTTACACCACTAGACAGGAATGTTATTGGATGCCATGGAGACACCGACAGATAGTCAGATTTAAATGTGTAGCTTTTCATATCGCAGTCAAAACAGGAAATAGAGAACGCTCTCCATGTCTGCACCAAGAACACATAAAAAGGACTGCTTTATTTTTAGGATGGTTCTGTTCCTGGCCTGTATCATGCTGGAAAGAGAATGAAAGCTCTTTGTTGTCTAGATCAGTGGTTCCCAACCAGGGGTACTAGGACAACCAGGGGTGCTAGGACAACCAGGGGTGCTCGGACAACCAGAGGTGCTCGGACAACCAGGGGTACTAGGACAACCAGGGGTGCTAGGACAACCAGGGGTACTAGGACAACCAGGGGTACTAGGACAACCAGGGGTGCTTGGACAACCAGGGGTACTTGGACCACTAGGGGTGCTTGCCCTATCCACATGAGATACTTGAGAAGACTCAAGAGACCATTGGTCTACTTAAGGGATATCCCCCGGGAAGAGCAAAGTTCAGTTGGTGGTAACTACAGTATCTAGACCACTAGTGTAGATAGAGCTTTGGCACTTGTGAAAAAAACAGCTACCTTTTTTTGAAGTTGTCTAGGAAATGAGATGAAGGCTGTTTGCTGATTTCTATTGCTGCATTTTAGTGTGATGTTCTTTCATTCTGTCAGCTTTTATTTAGTCAGTTAGCTTTTATTGTGAACTATTGTAATGCTAGCTTGTTGCTCTATTGCTTTAGCTTGTGCTGTTGTGCTAGCTCCAGTACATTGTAGTGGGAGTGTAGTGTGTGCTCCTTATGATTGTGTTTTTGCCTAATGATGTGATGTGGTTCTTGTGTGGTCCTAGCTGACAGCTCCTAGCTCCTCTCTCTTGGCCTGTGTGTTTTATTATGTTGCTACTCCACAGGGGTTGCATTCCGCTAACATAGTTAGCTAACGCTAGCTAATGCTGTTTTGGATGAAAACTATTTTTTTACCTACACATTGAAGAAGGCTGCAAAGTTGAAATGTCTGTGTACACTATGACGTAAGCTTTATCTTTTTGAGTTCAGACCCTCACACTTAGCTAACTTTATTGGATTCAGCCAGTGTTGTCTATACATTCTCATTCCGTCTGTAATCTCTTGGATCAGAGACGGAGACCGTGTTTGACATCTCTGGCTCTGTGGAGCCTTTGGCAAGCCCCTGGACTGCACAGTGATATAGCTAGATATGATGCAACACTACACATGCATGCAAACTTGAAAGCATGCAGGCACACACGCAAACATACACACAGGAACCCACAGCAAACACACACACACACACACACACACACACACACACACACACACACACACACACACACACACACACACACACACACACACAGTAACCCACTGTGTGTGTGGGAACAGCTGGATAAACTCAATTTGATTAAATTTCCTGAATATTCCTGCCAGTGCTGAGTCAGAGGACCTAAAGTCCCCACAAGTAAAACAAGGAAAATTCTCCCTCGTGGGGTATTTCCCATGTCCCCATGAGGACAAAGGCTATTTTAAGCTTAGGGGATAGGGTTAGGGTTACAATGAGGTTTAGGGTTAGGTTAGGGTTAGGGTTTAGGGAAAGTAGGATTCTGCATGTAAATCAATTTTCGGTCTCCACGGGGATAGAAGAACAAAGCGCATGTTTGTGTGTGTACCGATGGGTCATTTCCAGGGTCATTTGTAGCCTTTGATGTGGAGTGGAGAACTTATTTTCTCTGGGGTCATCTGTAAACCACTCTGCTCATACTCTGCTCTGTCAATGTTAAAACGTCTTTCTCCCAGCCACCGACCCCCTGCCGTGTGCTGGCTAACTGCAGCTGTAAGCCAGAGACAGTACACCAGAAGCCTGTTTTATGAGAGGTTTAAACTGCTTGGAGGTGTTCTACTCTGTTTACGAAAGAACTTGGATTGTTTTAAAGCATTTTGGCTAACTGCTAGTGTAAGCCAGGGAGGGAACACCACAATCCTCTTTTTATTAAGGGTTTTTGGAGGGTTTGGGGGCTGTTTTGTCATGCTGGACTGAACTAGATTGAGATTCAGGTTGTGTGTGTTTATGTTTTGCATAAGTACAGTACAGTGCTGGGAGAGGAAGTGTTTATGGGAAAGCTAATGAGTAGTTTGTCCCCATGGGGCATTCTGTTTCTTACACTACACTAGACACAAACAGTCATAAAAACTGACTCACTGACTCGTGTAATGTAAATATGAATACCATTATGTAACAATGTGTTGCATAATGGTATTCAATGCAGATAGTGCTCTTTGCCTTCTCTCTTAAGTTGAATTGGTTTATAAAATATTAAAATGTCTATTTTCCTATGTAAACAAAAGCTGCTTAACAAGTCTTCCTCCCATTGGATATATCCATGAATAAGGTCCAACACACATCTCATCTAACACCTTTTATTGAAGTTTCCATCCGAATAGATCTTTGTCAGCTCTAGATGGTAGACACTCTGGACATCCCGTTCATCTCTCTGATCTGCATCTCTCAGTGTCAGTCGTCATGCTGTCCCAGGCTGTGTGTAGTAATATATAGCTGTGTGTGTTCACAGTCGGAACCAGCTGTGTGCTCTGCCAGCCTGCCTGTGTGGGTTGCCCCTACGAGTCCTCAATGCCAGCAACAACAAGCTGGTGTGTATACCCGAGGCCATCGGTCAGCTCAGGAGCCTCATGGAGCTGGTAAGACTCTCTCTCTCTCTCTCTCTCTCTCTAAAAATGCTAGTGTCAGACTCAGCTCTTAGTTTCCTGTGTGAGTTCCTGGCCAAGCTTAGCCTTACGTAACTGTACTGTTCTTCACTGAGGGGTGAAATGAATGGAACCAGCCCTAATGGAGCTAGAGCTGCCTGTAAACAGGAAACAGGGGAGGAGGGGAGACTTTGTTTGACTCCATGTGAGGAGACAGGCTAGACCAGTGGAATAGGAAGCAATGTGGCTGTAATAGGGATGTGTCATGAGCCATATAAACCCCTTACCTTAGTTCCTGTACACCAGGAGTGACCAACCATCCTCCTAAAGAGCTACTGGTTTTACAGACCAGACCTTCTCTAACACACCTGATTCTACTAATCTGCTGCTCATCATTACCTTGATTAGTTTAAAGCTGGTGTGTTTGTGTAGGACTAGAACAAAATCCTGCACATGCACCAGAAAGTGATATGTGTTTGAGTTAACGCTGTGCGTTGTGCCCCCTACAGGATGTGAGCTGTAATGAGATCACTGCTCTGCCCCGTCACATCGGCCGACTCAAGGCCCTCCGAGAACTCAACGTCCGCAGGAACCTGCTCTGTGTCCTTCCTGAAGGTGAGTTTAACCTCTGTTCACAGGAGTTTAACCTCTTGTGAACAGGAAAACGTCCACGTGTGCATCTAGGAAATATCAATCTACTCCATGCTGTATTGCAAGCCCAGCCAAATAAGAGCCAGACAAATCTACAATAACTGTATCTGTGTCTAAGATGTCTATGATCCAGTTTCCTGGTATGTCTCATGGCCCAGGGGTATTGAGCAGTACTAGTCTTTGTGAATTGAGATGTCTAGCAGAGCAGTGTTTCCCAACTCCAGTCCCCAAGTACTTCCAACAGCACACACTTTTGTTGTAGCCCTCAGAAAATGTGTACTCATTGAGGGCTTGATGATAGGTTGACAAGTTGAATCAGGTGTGCCTGACCGGGGCTACAACAAAAGGTGTGCTGTTGGGGGTACTGGAGGACTGGAGTTGGGAAACACTGCTTCAGAATAAAATACGTATATGTGACAGGAGAGCTCTCTACGTTCCTGAGATGCCGCCTGTCGTCTGTCAGAACCTGGCAACCTCTCATTGTCTGAATGGTGTACGAGTATTATTCTGAACATTCTTCCTACATATTTTCCCCGGTTGCGTCTCTGTAGTAGATTTACAGTCGGTGATTTCTGATCATGCTGCAGATGCTCCATCTACCCTCTCTGGGTTTGATTGATGGGCCTGGATCTGGCCAGGTGGCTCGACTCCCATGGGTGGAGGACAGGAGTGGAGACAGGGGATTGGAGCCCTGGGGAGGATGGGGGATGTTGGGAAATAGAGTTTTAGATTGTTTGTTGAACTTTTGGGGCATCATTCCTTAAATGTATTTTGGAGAGACCCCCTTCCTGAGCCACCAAGGCACAAAATTATTGTAGTTGACCTGCCAAAAAATGTTTCTTTGTTTTTTTTGTTGTTGTTACCTATACAGTAGGTGATATGGATCCTGAAAATATTGTTGAGATTTCCCCCTTTTTATACTGAATGATGGTAAAAAAAAATCCCTCATAGAAGTTATTCTGAGGGATGACCTTGAGAGTCTTTCTCATTTCAGCTAATTAAGAGAAGTAGTGTACTCTGCCGGTTGGTTTTAAAAATAATATTTGGGGCTCTCCTTCATGGCCTCCCAGCTAAGATTACCTCTGTCGTCTCAGAGGGATTTTAATTATAAAAGGTTGTCAGAGAGATAAAGTCATAATTGTTTTGCTTGAATTACGACCTCTTGGGGAATGTGTTGCTGGCACAGAATTGCTGAGACTCTCTCGCTTTGTCTTTGTTACTATTTCTCTGTTACTCTTTCTTTCTCACTCTCTGTCATTGACCTCTCACTGTCTATTTTCTCTATCTGATTTCAGGAATACTTTATCCCATTTTTCCCATAAAATGCATGTGATACGACAAAGCTACACCAGTTACACCCAGCCTAATAGCTGTTATTTATTTTATCAGTATTTTCCAATGTAAGTCTGTGGTTTTCTTCTGTTTCCTAACAATGTTTCTTCTCTCATATTGACTGGGTCATAGTGGTTTGTGCTGAGCTTAGCGCCTAGGATACGTTCCTCCAGTTTATTTTTAACTTTTGGCAAGGTCCACATTAGCTGAACTTTGGCAGTGAAGGAGTCTTGAAGTATCAGGGCTGCCTCTGCTGGGCTCTGGGTTTCTAGTGGGGAAAAGTTCTGTCTGATGATCCCAGTGCACAAACACACACACATGCACACACACAACAATTACTCCTCTAACTCTAGGGCCTGTGTGTTTGTCCCTCAGACTTGGCGGAGCTTCCCCTGGTGAAATTGGACTTTTCCTGTAACAAGGTGTCTACCATCCCAGTGAGCTACAGGAAGATGGCCCAGCTCCAGAACCTACAGCTGGAAAACAACCCCTTACAGAGCCCCCCTGCACAGGTCAGTCTAGGGCTACGACTGTCTCCACAGCTTGGCATGACATACGGAGCAATGGAATATACACTGCTCAAAAAAATAAAGGGAACACTAAAATAACACATCCTAGATCTGAATAAATGAAATATTCTTATTGAATACTTTTCTTTACATAGTTGAATGTGCTGACACCAAAATCACACGAAAATTACCAATGGAAATCTAATTTATCAACCCATGGAGGTCTGGATTTGGAGTCACACTCAAAATTAAAGTGGAAAAGCACACTACAGGCTGATCCAACTTTGATGTAATGTCCTTAAAACAAGTCAAAATTAGGCTCAGTAGTGTGTGTGGCCTCCACGTGCCTGTATGACCTCCCTACAACGCCTGGGCATGCTCCTGATGAAGTGGCGGATGGTCTCCTTAGGGATCTCCTCCCAGACCTGGACTAAAGCATCCGCCAACTCCTGGACAGTCTGTGGTGCAATGTCCCAGATGTGCTCAATTGGATTCAGGTCTGGGGAACGGGCGGGCCAGTCCATAGCATCAATGCCTTCCTCTTGCAGGAACTGCTGACACACTCCAGCCACATGAGGTCTAGCATTGTCTTGCATTAGGAGGAACCCAGGGCCAACCGCACCAGCATATGGTCTCACAAGGGATCTGAGGATCTCATTTCGGTACATAATGGCAGTCAGGCTACCTCTGGCGAGCACATGGAGGGCTGTGCGGCCCCCCCAAAGAAATGCCACCCCACACCATGACTGACCCACCGCCAAACCGGTCATGCTGGAGGATGTTGCAGGCAGCAGAACGTTCTCCACGGCGTCTCCAGAGTGTCACATCTGTCACATGTGCTCAGTGTGGACCTGCTTTCATATGTGAAGAGCACAGGGCGCCAGTGGCGAATTTGCCAATCTTTGTGTTCTCTGGCAAATGAAAAACGTCCTGCACGGTGTTGGGCTGTAAGCACAACCCCAACTTGTGGACGTCGGGCCCTCATACCACCCTCATGGAGTCTGTTTCTGACCGTTTGAGCAGACACATGCACATTTGTGGCCTGCTGGAGGTCATTTTGCAGGGCTCTGGCAGTGCTCCTCCTGCTCCTCCTTGCACAAAGGCGGAGATAGCGGTCCTGCTGCTGGGTTGCTGCCCTCCTACGGCCTCCGCCACGTCTCCTGATGTACTGGCCTGTCTCCTGGTAGCGCCTCCATGCTCTGGACACTACGCTGACAGACACAGCAAACCTTCTTGCCACAGCTCGCATTGATGTGCCATCCTGGATGAGCTGCACTAGCTGAGCCACTTGTGTGGGTTGTAGACTCTGTCTCATGCTACCACTAGAGTGAAATGACCGCCAGTATTTAAAAGTGACCAAAACATCAGCCAGGAAGCATAGGAACTGAGAAGTGGTCTGGGGTCCCCACCTGCAGAACCACTCCTTTATTGGGGGTGTCTTGCTAATTGCCTATAATTTCCACCTGTTGCCTATTCCATTTTCCCAACAGCATGTGACATTTATTGTCAATCAGTGTTGCTTCCTAAGTGGACAGTTTGATTTCACAGAAGTGTGATTGACTTGGAGTTACATTGTGTTGTTTAAGTGTTCCCTTTATTTTTTTGAGCAGTGTAGCATTCATCATAAGGCATGTCTCTGTGTGTTTTTGCTATTTGTGTACCTTCTACTTTTGTATCTGTCATCTACTTGCTCTAATTCACCCATTGATGATCTGTTTTCTAGATCTGCATGAAAGGCAAAGTTCACATATTTAAGTACCTGAGCATCGAGGCATGTCGAAGTGACAAGATGCCTGATTCTCTCTACCTGCCTGTCATGGAGCGCCTCAGCCTATCACAACCCGCCACCGGCAGGTGAGTTGCTATGCCAACCCTAACGGAGGCAACTGTTAGTGCTAGGCTGGTTCAAAAGCCTGCACACACTTTGGCTCTCCAGGACCACTGTTTTACCACTGTGTATTGTGCCAGATTCTTCATCAGACCTGGGTTCAAATACTATTTCAAGTGTCTCAATTACTTTCATATACATTTGAAGTAAGTATTCAGATATATTTTATTTGAAAAGACAGGTAGTTGAACATTTTAATGTATTTGGAAATGCACTTCGAAAGTCTATTGAAATACTCAAATACGCTGACGCATATACACTCCCATGCATTTAACCCAGGTGTTTAAAAATAGTATTTGAAATAAGTATTTGAAAATTCTGTCAAATACCATTTGTCAGACTATTTGTTTTTTACAAATAACCATTCAACTAACCATGAACTAATACACCAAATAAAACAGTTTTTCAATTTAAATTATTATACAAAAGTCTTGCAACCAATATAATGTTATATATATGGGGGATACAACAATCCCAGTTCTGCAGATTTTGCTGAAGTAAGAAACCGAATCATTAGATCATTTGTTTTGGTACTGTCCATATGTAGGTTGTTTTTGGTCACAGTTCCAGGAATGGCGGAAGAATTGCAAAATTTACCCGGAGCTAACTCTGCAAATAGCACTGCTGTGTCATTTTTAAAAAGTCATAATCAATCGATTAATAATATAATAATACTCTTAGCAAAAATGTTTATTTAATGTACAATATGTATCATCTATAGATTGGGTTCAGAAAGTTCAGAACGTTTGTGAAACATCACATCACAGTTAAAATATATGGCAAATAGAAATCAAAACTCGATGGTCTTCAGAGATAAATGGGAGGGTTTGAGTGGAGCTGAAGGATGGGACTACAAACAAACAAAAGATAACAATTGTAAACTATACTATGTCAGTAAAATGTATATAGTATGTATAAGCTGGAAGTAGAAGATTAGATGACTAAGAGTTGTTGTGCATTAGTTTACTCCAATTAGGGGATGGATGGTAGGGTTAGGGGAAAATAATAAAGGAAAATATATATAAAGAAGCACAAGTCAAAGGTTTGGACATAGCTACTCATTCCAGGGTTTCTCTTTATTTTTTACTATTTTCTACATTGTAGAATAATAGTGAAGACATCAAAACTATGAAATAACACACATGGAATCATGTAGTAACCAAAAAAGTGTTAAACAAATCAAAATATATTGTATATTTGAGATTCTTCATAGCAACCACCCTTTGCCTTGATGACAGCTTTGCACGCTCTTGGCATTCTCTCAACCAGCTTCACCTGGAACGGTTTTCCAACAGTCTTCAAGGAATTCCCACATCTGCTGAGCACTTGTTGGCTGCATTTACTTCACTCTGCAGTCCAACTCATCCTAAACAATCTCAATTGAATTGAGTTTGGGTGATTGGGGAGGCCAGGTCATCTGATGCAGTACTCATCACTCTCCTTCTTGGTAAAAATAGCCCTTACACAGCCTGATGGTGTGTTGGGTCATTGTCCTGTTGAAAAATAAATGATAGTCCCACTAAGCGAAAATGAGATGGGATGGCGCATCGCTGCAGAATGCTGTGGTTGCCATGCTGGTTAAGTGTGCCTTGAATTCTAAATAAATTAAGTCCTGATTCACGCAGTCTCCTCTGAACAGCTAATGTTGAGATGTGTCTGTTACTTGAACTCTGTGAAGCATTTATTTGGGTTGCAATCTAAGGTACGGTTAAATCTAATGAACTTATCCTCTGCAGCAGAGGTAACTCTGGGTCTTTCTTTCCTTTGGTGGTCCTTATGCGAGCCAGTTTCATCATAGCGTTTGATGGTTTTTGCCATCTCGTCTCATCTCCCCAATGGGCTCGGGAGGAGAAGGTCGAGTCATGCGTCCATCGAAACATGACCGCCAAACCGCTCTTCTTAACACCCGTCCAATTAACCCGGAAGCCAGCCGCACCAATGTGTCAGAGGAAACACTGTGTTCACCTGACGACCACAGTCAGCCTGCAGACGCCCGGCCTACCACAAGGAGTCGCTAGAGCATGATGAGCCAAGTAAAGCCCCACCAGCCAAACCCTCCCCTAACCTGGTCGATGCTGGGCCAATTGTGCGCCGCCCTATGGGTCTCCAAATCACGGCCGGTTGTGATACAGCCCGGGATCGAACTCGGTTGTGTAGTGACGTCTCAGACAGCTGCGCTACTCGGGAGGCCCCGCAAGTTTATATATATTTTTTAAACTGAAATTTCACATTTACATAAGTATTCAGACCCTTTACTCAGAACTTTGTTGAAGCACCTTTGGCAGCGATTACAGCCTCAATTCTTCTTGGGTATGACGCTACAAGCTTGGCACACCTGTATTTGGGGAGTTTCTCCCATTCTTCTCTGCAGATCCTCTCAAGCACTGTCAGGTTGGTTGGGGAGCATCGCTGCACAGCTATTTTCAGGTATCTCAAGAGATGTTTGATTGCGTTCAAGTCCGGGCTCTGGCTGGGCCACTCAAGGACATTCAGAGACTTGTCCTAAAGCTTCTTCTACATTGTCTTGGCTGTGTGCTTAGGGTCGTTGTCCTGTTGGAAGTTGAACCTTCACCCCAGTCTGAGGTCTTGAGCACTCTGGAGCAGGTTTTCATCAAGGATCTCTCTGTACTTTGCTCCTGTAACGGTTTTCCTTTGGTGAAGGAGAGGCGGACCAAAATGCAGCGTGGCTATTTAGATTCATGTTTAATGAAAAAAGAACACGAACAGTACGAAAACAATAAATGTAACGAGAAAACCTAAACAGCCTATACAGGTGCAAACTAACACAGAGACAGGAACAATCACCCACAAAACCCAACACCAAACAGGCTACCTAAATATGGTTCTCAATCAGAGACAATGACTAACACCTGCCTCTGATTGAGACATAGAAATAGACAAACAAGACATCCAACATAGAATGCCCACTCAGATCACACCCTGACCAAACAAAACATAGAAACATACAAAGCAAACTATGGTCAGGGTGTGACAGCTCCGTTAATCTTTCCCTCGATCCTGACTAGTCTCCTAGTCCCTGCCACTGAAAAACATCCCCACAGCATGACGCTGCCACCACCTTGCTTCACCGTGGGGATGGTGCCAGGTTTCCTCCAGAAACCTGACACTTGGCATTCAGGCCAAAGAGTTCTTGGTTTCAATCTTGGTTTCATCAGACCAGAGAATCTTGTTTTTCATGGTCTGAGAGTCATTAGGTGCCCTTTGGCAAACTCCAAGCGTGCTGTCATGTCCTTCTCCCCCGATTGTTCAGTTTGCCCTGGTCGCCAGCTCTAGGAAGAGTCTTGGTGGTTCCAAACTTCTTCTATTTAAGAATTATGGAGGCCACTGTGTTCTTGGGGACCTTCAATGGTGCAGACATTTTTTGGTACCCTTCGCCAGGTCTGTGCCTCAACACAATCCTGTCTCGGAGCTCTATGGACAATTCCTTTGACCTCATGGCTTAGTGTTTGCTCTAACATGCACTGTGAACTGTGGGACCTTATATAGACAGGTGTGTGCCTTTTCAAATCATGTCCAATGAGTTGAATTTACCACAGATGGACTCCAATCGATTTGTAGAAACATTTCAAGGATGATCAATGAAAACACGATGCAATTGAGCTCAATTTTGAGTCTCATCGGAAAGGGTCTGAATACTGATATAAAAAATGTAAACTTATTTACAAATTTGCAAACATTTCTAAAAACCTGTTTTTGCTTTGTTATTATGGTATTGTGTGTAGATTGATGAAGGAAAAGTTATTTAATCAATTTTAGAATAAGGCTGTAATGTAACAAAATGTGGAAAAAGGAGGTGGTCTGAATACTTTTCCGAATGCACTGTATATTTTATATATATGGTATATATTTACAAAAAAATATATGGGGGATTGGAAATGATGCAGACAATTACATTGATGGAAGCTGATCTGCCCCCTAAAAAAGACAACATAATTTAAAAAATTAACAAAAATAAATAAATATATTTACCATTCAAATACTCAAATAAAGGTACTTGTTTTGGGCTGTGTATTTGAAAATACTCCAATATACAGAAAAGGTATTTTAAATACCAGATACTAAAATACAAATGTATTTGAACCCAGGTCTGTTTTCCATTTTAGTTCCGTGGCTGAGCCTTCCTCTCTGTGTGTATGAGAGTGTTTTGCAGGGAGGGAGGATCTTATGTTCTGTAATGTGCCTACTGAGGTATACAGAACTGCCTTCAAGATGCCTGACCGTTGTTTTCAAGGTAATCTTCTCATGTTCACATACGCTGATTTATGGACGTCTATATCTGAGTTGCATCCGGTTTACACGGACCAACATCACATGCGCACTAGCATTCAGCGTGCACAGGGAGCAGCTTGAGCAGCGACGACGACATCACATCATCCAAATGCATGGCAGACATTGGATGAACATAAAATGTTAATATCTTCGGCTGTGAGTGATGGAAATGTTTTTTGCCTCATGACAATTATTTGAATAATTCAATTGATGTTTTGTGTACAAAGGTGATTATTACAAAGGTCTTATTAGGAATTTTCATATCTCACTTCTCTTTGTGGCCATCAATGGAAGTTGTCTTTCTGGGCTGGGCCTCAGTTAAATTGCAGTACCGAAGCAAGACTGTAGGAGCAGTCAAAACCATGCCTTTCGACTGGAAACCTGGGCCCTTGAATGTTCCCTTTTAATGCCTGCCCCCACCCCTATAACCCACCCCACTGCAACGCGTGGGCAGGAAAATGGTTCCTTTTGTCCGGGAGAGCTTAGAGACTCACATTCACATCCCTCTCACATACACACACTCATGGCAATAGAGGAAAAGAGCAGTGGAACTATTTATAATACAGCCATAGGGGGGCCCACAGTACAGGAACCCAACAGACTTGTCCAGTGTTCCAGTAGAACTACATTCACATGGACTCTCTTATGACTGGTGTATTGAATGATGATAATGATTGAGAAGGTGTGAGGCCAGAATGGGATAGATATGAATGAAGATAAGGACAGATATGCCATATGCTTCACAGTGATCAGTGAACATGCTCCCTAGGGATGCAAATATAGGTGGCCTAGAAACAACGAGACGTGTGTGTGTGTGTGTGTGTGTGTGTGTGTGTGTGTGTGTGTGCGTGCGTGCGTGCGTGCGTGCGTGCGTGCGTGCGTGCGTGCGTATGTGTGTGTGTGTGCATTTGTGTGTGTGAGAAGTGTATCTCAGACCACATCACCGTTAATTTGTCTGGAGACTCCGTTAGTAGATCACTTCCCTTGAAGGTAGCTTCCATGTGTGTGTGTGAGAGAGAGTTTATGAGAGCATCTGAGTGTGTGTGAGAGAGAGCGAGAGAAAAAGAGAGAGTGACAGTCCTGCTGTGTCTGTGTGATCGGAGCGATTAGACGCTGCTATCTGTCATTTTCTCCTCTTTCCTCTCTCCTCCGCGTGCCTTTTTACCTCCTAACCCTGACCGTCCCATAATCCTTCTCTCTCACCCCTCACCCCTCTCTTCTCAGCACGGAGGACATTGACCAGAATAAGAAACAGGACACTGACTCAGGAGTTGGCAGCGATAACGGGGACAAGAGACTGTCTGCCACCGAGGTAGGATGAAGGGGGTGTTTGTGTGTGTGTGTGTTCACTTGCATGCATGCACATGCTTACACTCATGCATGCATATACTGTATGTGTGTAACATATGCATTGTGTATTCTACAGTATGCATTCTCAAACAAAAAAACTATTGTTTTTTTTTTTTTTGCGTCATAAGTTGAATATTTAGAAATGGACATTAATGTAAAGTTATACAAGAAAGAACATCAGCCTGGTGATGTTGAATAGTCACCAGATCTTCAAAGCCGTTCTGGACTCAGTTGAGCACACAGCCACAGCCGGATATCTTTCTATCATTTGTTCATTTTTTTGTATTATTTTTTTATATACGCATGTTCACCATGACATCACTGTGTTTTGTGGTGATCAAAGTAATGAATAAGATGGATATTGTCAGGTATGACACGACAGTTCTCTAGAACGATGCGTTTGGGGTGTGTTGTTGAAGAGAACGCAATTATGAGTGTCTGTTCAGCAGTATGTTGCACTTTGATGTCTGAAATCTTTTTTTGTAGCTGAAATATTTGTCTTATTCTGAATGAAATACGTACGGTTGCGTTGTAGCAGTTGTAGAGATGCTTTGATTTGGTTTCTGGAACAGAAATGTTTGCTAGTGTTTCTGGTAACTGAGCTGTGTGGATGTTTCAGCCTTCAGATGAGGATAGCTTGAGTCTCAATGTCCCCATGTCCCACATCACAGAGGAGGAGGGGCTAAGCAAAGACGACTCCAGCGAACACATCAGCACTCTAACAGGTAACCCCCCCCCAACCCACGAACACACACTTTTTTGACACCACACTCCACAAAGCAAGTCCTGCATGCTCTAGCTTTATCTTATCTTGATTATTGTCCAGTCATATGGTCAAGTGCTGCAAAGAAAGCGCTAGTTAAGCTGCAGCTGGCCCAGAACAGAGTGGCATGTCTTGCTGTTCATTGTAATTAGAGGGCCAATATGGCTGAGAGTTGAGGAAAGACTTGACTGCATCACTTCTTGTTTTTATAAGAAACATTAATGTGTTGGAAATTCCAAATTGTTTGCATAGTCAACTTACACAAAGTACTGACACACACACACTTACCCCACCAGACATGCCACCAGGGGTCCAGAACAAATTCATGAAAATGTACAGTAATATACAGAGCCATAAGTGCATGGAATTCCCTCCCATCTTATAAATCACAAGTGAACAGCAAACCTGGTTTCAAAAAACAAATAAAGCAACACCTCACAGCACAAAGCCTCTCCCACGTGACCTACTTGTTGTATGTACTGACATGTATTTGTCACTGATAGATGCGCACAAAATGAAAGTAACCAAGTAACCACTGAATGATTCCTAGTCCAACATATGACTAGACACTCAGTGTGGATATCTCAACCCCAGCTTGTCAATGAGTAACCGTCCAGCCCTGATAACAGCCCCTCCTGAATGGCAGAAGGGGACAGCCAGCAGGGCTGTCTGTGTGTGAGGCACAATTTCTGTCTCTCCAGATGCCAGACATCGTCAGGTTGGGATAACACAGTAACACAGCCCAGACAGATTCTGTAGAGAGGCCTCTGGTTTATATCCCTATCTGCCACCAGAGGAAACAGAGGATAGAAACATAGTCACTGTTGCGCTAAAGAGAGGAAGTGGGATAAAAGAGATGTTTCCGGATCCTTCATGGTGTCTCTCTATGTGGCTCAGTGGGTCGTTTTTCCTTATTGTTGTTTTTGAGAGGGATGGAGGAAGCTCTGGGGGAGTGTTGACTCTGGCTAAACTCTAAGGAGTGTGTGTGGTGGGGACAGGGAATAAAGATATACACCAGTAAGGCTATGTCAGCACACCCAGGGAGTAGTCTGGGGTGGGTCACTGATAGGCTGGTGGGCCTCAGACTGGGTGGGAATGGCGTTGAAAGTGAAGGTGGAGTATGTCGTAAGAATATCACAATGTGTGTGTTAAACGGCAGGCTAAATCAGACTGACTTAGATAAGAGGAGTTGGGGTTCGTCACCTTTTAGTCTCTAAATCCTCTAATGGATTGGAAGACAAGGGCCTGATACAAAAAGGTTGGATTCATCCATACTGTACAATAAAGTAGTGGACAGCAGAATACAGCTACCTCTATCCAGAGCTGTCAGAGTATCTGGGCTGTTATATTAGCAGAGCTCGGATGGATTCTCTATAGACCTTCACTCCCGGACCAGAAGACTGGTTATTAATAGACCACCTCGAACTCTCTCAATCATATCAGAGAGTGACAGGCAGAGAGTGAGAGGCAGGCAGAGTGGCAGAGTGAGAGGCTGAATGGCAGAGAGTGAGAGGCAGAGAGTGAGAGGCAGAGAGTGAGTGGCAGAGAGTGAGTGGCAGAGAGTGAGAGGCAGAGAGTTGAGAGGCAGAGAGTTGAGAGGCAGAGAGTGGAGAGGCAGAGAGTGGAGAGGCAGAGAGTGGAGAGGCAGAGAGTGGAGAGGCAGAGAGTGGAGAGGCAGAGAGTGGAGAGGCAGAGAGTGGAGAGGCAGAGAGTGGAGAGGCAGAGAGTGGAGAGGCAGAGAGTGGAGTGGCAGAGAGTGGAGTGGCAGAGAGTGGAGAGGCAGAGAGTGGAGAGGCAGAGAGTGGAGAGGCAGAGAGTGGAGAGGCAGAGAGTGAGAGGCAGAGAGTGGAGTGGCAGAGAGAGAGAGGCAGAGAGTGGTGGCAGAGAGTGGAGTGGCAGAGAGTGGAGAGGCAGAGAGTGGAGAGGCAGAGAGTGGAGAGGCAGGGAGTGGAGTGGCAGAGAGTGGAGTGGCAGAGAGTGGAGTGGCAGAGAGTGGAGTGGCAGAGAGTGGAGTGGCAGAGAGTGGAGAGGCAGAGAGTGGAGAGGCAGAGAGTGGAGAGGCAGAGAGTGGAGTGGCAGAGAGTGGAGAGGCAGAGAGTGAAGTGGCAGAGAGTGGAGTGGCAGAGAGTGGAGAGGCAGAGAGTGGAGAGGCAGAGAGTGGAGAGGCAGAGTGGAGAGGTGGAGAGAGTGGAGTGGCAGAGGAGAGTGGAGAGGCAGAGAGTGGAGTGGCAGAGAGTGGAGTGGCAGAGAGTGGAGTGGCAGAGAGTGGAGTGGCAGAGAGTGGAGAGGCAGAGAGTGAAGCAGGCAGAGAGTGAAGTGGCAGAGAGTGAGAGGCAGAGAGTGGAGAGGCAGAGAGTGGAGAGGCAGAGAGTGGAGTGGCAGAGAGTGGAGTGGCAGAGAGTGGAGTGGCAGAGAGTGGAGTGGCAGAGAGTGGAGTGGCAGAGTGGAGAGAGTGGAGTGGCAGAGAGTGGAGTGGCAGAGAGTGGAGTGGCAGAGAGTGGAGTGGCAGAGAGTGGGAGGCAGAGAGTGGAGAGGCAGAGAGTGGAGTGGCAGAGAGTGGAGTGGCAGAGAGTGGAGAGGCAGAGAGTGGAGTGGCAGAGAGTGAGAGGCAGAGAGTGAGTGGCAGAGAGTGGAGTGGCAGAGAGTGAGAGGCAGAGAGTGAGAGGCAGAGAGTGGAGTGGCAGAGAGTAGAGTGGCAGAGAGTGGAGTGGCAGAGAGTGGAGTGGCAGAGAGTGGGAGTGGCAGAGAGTGGAGAGGCAGAGAGTGGAGAGGCAGAGAGTGGAGAGGCAGAGAGTGGTGGTGGCAGTGGCAGAGAGTGGAGTGGCAGAGAGTGGAGTGGCAGAGAGTGGAGTGGCAGAGAGTGGAGTGGCAGAGAGTGGAGTGGCAGAGAGTGGAGTGGCAGAGAGTGGAGAGGCAGAGAGTGGAGTGGCGAAGAGTGAAGTGGCGGAGAGTGAGAGGCGGAGAGTGAGAGGCGGAGAGTGAGAGGCGGAGAGTGAGAGGCGGAGAGTGAGAGGCGGAGAGTGGAGTGGCAGAGAGTGGAGTGGCAGAGAGTGGAGTGGCAGAGAGTGGAGTGGCAGAGAGTGGAGTGGCAGAGAGTGGAGAGGCAGAGAGTGGAGTGGCAGAGAGTGGAGTGGCAGAGAGTGGAGTGGCAGAGAGTGGAGAGGCAGAGAGTGGAGTGGCAGAGAGTGGAGTGGCAGAGAGTGGAGTGGCAGAGAGTGGAGAGGCAGAGAGTGGAGGTGGCAGAGAGTGGAGTGGCAGAGAGTGGAGTGGCAGAGAGTGGAGTGGCAGAGAGTGGAGTGGCAGAGAGTGGAGTGGCAGAGAGTGGAGTGGCAGAGAGTGGAGTGGCAGAGAGTGGAGGCAGAGAGTGGAGTGGTGGAGTGGCAGAGAGTGGGGAGGCAGAGAGTGAGGAGTGGCAGAGAGTGGAGTGGCAGAGAGTGGGAGGGAGTGGCAGAGAGTGAGAGGTGGCAGGGAGTGGAGTGGCAGAGAGTGGAGTGGCAGGGAGTGAAGTGACAGAGAGTGGAGTGGCAGAGAGTGGGGTGGCAGAGAGTGAGGTGGCAGAGAGTGTGGTGGCAGAGAGTGAGGTGGCAGGGAGTGGAGTGGCAGAGAGTGGAGTGGCAGAGAGTGAGTGGCAGAGAGTGAGTGGCAGGGAGTGAAGTGACAGAGAGTGGAGTGGCAGAGAGTGGGATGGCAGAGAGTGGAGAGGCAGAGAGTGAGAGGCAGAGAGTGAGAGGCAGAGAGTGGAGTGGCAGGGAGTGAAGTGGCAGAGAGTGGAGTGGCAGAGAGTGGGGTGGCAGAGAGTGGAGTGGCAGAGAATGGAGTGGCAGAGAGTGAGAGGCAGAGAGTGGAGTGGCAGAGAGTGGAGTGGCAGAGAGTGAGTGGCAGAGAGTGGAGAGGCAGAGAGTGAGAGGCAGCAGAAAATAGAGGGAGATTGTGCAGATTCTCTCTGTAGGTTTCTAGACCATGAGTTAAATCCTACAGCAGAACTCTGATAATCCAAAATTATAGAAAAGACAACAAAAAATGATATGGACACACCTACTCATTCCAGGGTTTTTATTTTATTTTTGCAATTTTCTACATTGTAGAATAATAGTGAAGACATCAAAACTATGAAATAACAATAATATGGAATCATGTAGTAACCAAACAAGTGTTAAACTGTTCCTAGGCCATCATTGTAAATAATAATTTGTTCTTAACTGACTTGCCCGGTTAAATAAATTAAATAAACAAATCAACATATATTTTATATTTGAGATTCTTCAAAGTAGCCAACCTTTGCCTTGATGATAACTTTGCACACTCTTGGCATTCTCTCAACCAGCTTCATGAGGTAGTCACCTGGAATGCATTTCAATTAACAGGTGTGCCTTGTTAAAAGTTAATTTGTGGAATTTCTTTCCTTCTTGATGCTTTTGAGCCAATCAGTTGTGTTGTGACAAGATAGGGGTGGTATACAGAAGATAGTCCTATTTGGTAAATACCAAATCCATATTATGGAAATAACAGCTCAAATAAAGAACCTTGGTATACGTCAGCACAATAACTGTTTGGTGGAAGCTTCATGAAATGGGTTTCCGTGGTCGAGCAGTCTCACACAATCCTAAGGTACATCACCATGTGGGATGCCAAGCGTCGGCTGGATGGTGTAAAGCTCACCGCCATTGGCCTCTGTAGCAGTGGAAATGCATTCTCTGGAGTGATGAATCGTGCTTCACCATCTGGTAGTCCGACGGACGAATCTGGATTTGGCGGAAAACGCTACCTGCCCGAATGCATAGTGCCAATAGTGAAGTTTGGTGGAGGAGGAATAATGGTCTGGGGCTGTGTTTCATGGTTCGGGCTAGGCCCCTAAGTTCCAATGAAGGGATATCTATAGGGATATCTATATCAATGACATTCTAGACGATTCTGTGCTTCTAACTTTGTGGCAACAGTTTGGGGAAGGCCCTTTCCGTTTCAGCATGACAATGTCCCCGTGGGATGAATTGGAATGCCAACTGTGAGCCAGGCCTAATTGCCCAACATCAGGGCCCGACCTCACTAATGCTCTTGTGGCTGAATGGAAGCAAGTCCCCACAGCAATGTTCCAACATCTAGTAAAGTCTTCCCAGAAGAGTGGAGGCTGTTATAGCAGCAATAATGGGACCAACTCCATATTAATGACCATGATTTTGAAATGAGATGTTCGACGAGCAGGTGTCCACATACTTTTGGGAATGTAGTGTACCATGGCTACGGGCTGTTCTTATGCATGGCGCAACATGGAGTAGCCGTGCACCACAAGGTGCTTTATTTCTATTATAAACTGGTTAGCAATGTAATTAGAGCAGTAAGAGCAGCATGGTATTTCCTCGGATTTCAGCCAATCAGCATTCAGGTCTCGCACCACCCAGTTTATAATTTTATATAGAGTACAGAGGTTGTAATGTTGTTCTAACCAAATCCCACAAACAAGCGATCAAACACAATATTGGAATTGGTCATCGTATATATGCTACTGTGTCTCCATACAGTAAATGCCTTTGAAATGTGACATTCTCTGACCTGACCTCTAACTTCTGACCTTAATGTCTGCCCCCCTGTAGCGGACCCCCACGGGGACGGGGTGCAACTGATAGAGGAGAGCCCAACAGAGGCCCTGAAAGACCTGAAGGAACAGTTAGGCTACAGAGAATCCTCTTCTGCTCTCAGCAACCGCTTCCGCAGCTACATCAAGGCAAGGGCCTCTCTCTCTCTGTCTCTCTGTCTCAATCACTCACTGAAAGACTTGGTTTAAAGTGACTTAGGCGAGCAACGTGCTGAATTCACCCATTTGGACATTTAGAGTTAACTATGCCTTTAATAACTGATCTTTCTGAGCTGAAGCCATTATGAGCTGCAAAAAAAGGTGCTGTCTCAGCTGATTCTGGAGCTGTTACTAAGGGAATAATGCACCCTGTTATACATTACAGTATAACGTCCATTAAGGCTGTCTGTATTGTGAAAGATTCATAGGGAAATGGCTGTGCTGTAAATAATGAAAGAGTTTTGAACAAAAGGAAAAGGGCAATTCCATGCCAGAGTAGCCCAGGATAACCCATTCTCCCTCTTTCATTCTCTGCCTGTCTATCAATTCAATTCCATGCCAGAGTAGCCCAGGATAACCCATTCTCCCTCTTTCATTCTCTGCCTGTCTATCAATTCAATTCCATGCCAGAGTAGCCCAGGATAACCCATTCTCCCTCTTTCATTCTCTGCCTGTCTATCAATTCAATTCCATGCCAGAGTAGCCCAGGATAACCCATTCTCCCTCTTTCATTCTCTGCCTGTCTATCAATTCAATTTCATTCAAAGGGCTTTATTGGTATGGGAAACATATGTTTACATTTGCCAAATCAAGTGAAATAGATAATAAACAAAAATAGAAATAAACAATCAGAAATTAACAGTAAACATTACACTCCCAAAAGTTCCAAAGGAATAGAGACATTTCAAATGTCATATTATGGCTATATACAGTGTTGTACTGATGTGTAGATAGTTAAAGTACAAAAGGGAAAATAATAAACATAAATATGGGTTGTATTTACAATGGTTTTCTTCACTGGTTTCCCTTTTCTTGTGGCAACAGGTCACAAATATTGCTGCTGTGATGGCACGCTGGTATTTCACCTAATACAGTACATATGGGAGTTTATCGAAATTGTATTTGTTCTCAAATTCTTCGTAATCTAAGGGAAATATGTTTCTTTATGGTCAAACATTTGGCAGGAGGTTAAGGAAGTGCAGCTCAGTTTCTACCTCAATCTGTGGGCGGTGTGCACATAGCCTGTCTTTTGTTGAGAACCAGGTCAGTCTATGGCGGCCTCTCTCAATGGCAAGACTAATTTCACTGAGTCTGTACATAGTCAAAGCGTTCCTTAGATTTAAGTCAGTCCCAGTGGTCAGGTATTCTGCCACTGTGTACTCTCTGTTTAGGGCCAAATAGTATTCTAGTTTGCTCTGTTTTTAGGGTGAATTCTTTCCAATGTGTCAAGGACCAGGACCAGCTTGCTTAGGGGACTCTTCTCCTGTAGATGATGATTCTGCTCTACATGCATTATTTGGTGTTTTATTTGGAGGATTTTTGTTACAGAATTCTGCATTCACAGTCTGTTTGGTATTTGTCCCATTTTGTGACCCCAGACCTCACAACCATAAAGGGCAATGGGTTCTATAACTGATTACAGTATTTTTAGCCAGATCCTAAGTGGGATGTAAACATGTATGTTTCTTTTAATGGCGTAGAAGGCCCTTCTTGCCTTGTCTCAGATCGGTCACAGCTTTATGGAAGTTACCTGTGGTGCTGATGTTTAGGCCTATCCCTCTCTATCTCTCATTGTCTCTCTTTCTCTCTCCCCCCCCCCCTGCTGCCCCATGTGTGTGTGACAGTGAAAGGCAGGGTGGTATAATATCCAACCCCATGTGGAGTGTGTCAGCAGATCTTTAAGGGAGGAAGGGAGGGAGGCACACTGGCCTGCTTATACACTCTCACTCACTAGGAAACATTTAAGTGAACCGTAGCCAATCGCTGGCTTGTTCTCTGGATCATGTGACTTGACTGCAGCTGGTGCTGATGTCGCGCGCGCACGCGTATGTGTAACTCGGTGTGTATGTGTGTGTTCCTGCTCGTGCAGGGACGGACGCCAGACTACGACGAGCCCCTCAGGATAGAGGAAGACACACACTGGGCCTCTGAACAGACGTGAGTATCCCTCCATCCATCCGCCTTTCATCTGTCTTTTTCTCCTCCCTCTCTCTGTCCACTGGAGTGGGTGTGTCTCTGTGTGTCTCTTTCTGTCCCCTCTATCAGTCTCTATCACTCTCTGTGCTATAAGATGTTTTTCCTCTTTATACTGTATGCTTCTATGGGCAGTACTCTTTGCCCATCTGTATTAAAGTTGATTGATGTACACTGTTAGCTCTTTACTGTTGGCCAGGTTTGAAACGTCTTCGGTGACTTTTGAGAAGCTGTGCTCCTCCTAAGTTGTTTTTGGCTCTTCTATACTGTGGTTGTTGTTTTCTTAGGTGAAAGATTCTCACACACTGTCGAACAGGAGAATGTGGCCCAAAAAGAGGCTTGGGATTGAGAAATATGCTCTTTATTTAAACAAACCATCACCATACTATTTTGTTGCTACAGCCAAGCGATATGTGTTCTGCTACATATCACACCACGTGTTGTTTGTGCCTTATCTATACCAGGGCGACATTAGGTTAGCATTTCAATTTTTTTTAATGCATGATGTATTCAAAAGCATTTTTTATTGATGAAACACAGTTCTGAATTGTAAACAAGATGACTCACTTCCTGGTTCCTTTCCCGTAGGTCAAAGGTCACAGAAGGAACGCACATTGCCATGATCAACCAGCTGAAGGAGGCTGTAGAGCTACTACAAGACCCTAACAGGTGGGCTCTGTTACGATTCTGTTATAATGCTGGTTATTTCTGGTTATAGCTGGTTATAATACTATTACACCTTTCTCACTTTTACTATCATGCTGGCATATCATGCTGGCCTTATTTAATAATCATTGTTATCAGCATGTTCAGGATCATTTTCAAGGTGAAATTGGTCATTGCCATGATCATCTTAAGGATTGTTATCGTCATAAGCAGATCTCTATGAGAAGTAACATTGGAAAGTTGCATTGTAAACTTTTGAGTACTGTTGTCCATAATGAGTCAGAGGTTACATTTCTGACCTATACAAGTAAATCCCCAAACCCAACAGATGGCTGATTGTCATATTATGCAGAGAGAGGCAGTCAAAATCTCCCACACAGCCCAACACTAACTCTGCAGAATATATTATCCACCATGCATCATCTAACCATATTTAAGGTCAATGTTGTGAGGAATTGTGGGTGAAATGTCCCACTTGGCCATATCAGAATGTTGTCATTGTAGCTACCATGATGTCTTTGTGTATTTTTTTGTTGTTGAGTCAGAGCCCACTCATTGTCACACACTGTACCGCATGCTGCTCCCTCCTGCTCTGCAACATGTATATGGTAGCAATAATAAGGCATTTGGCTGTCTTACCTGGTTCTGTGAACATATAGTTCAGTACAGGGACTGGAATGACTCCAGGGCTGGCTCACTGGAGGTAAAAGACACTCGTTGGGCATTGCGCTGTGAGGATCTGTGTAGTTGTCTGACCTCCCTACTCTCTGTCTGGCTCTTTCTTTCTCACTCTTTCTACTCTCTCTGCTCTCAGAGTGAGTATGGAAACAGAGGACCTATCTGGAGTTCAGCTTTACCCTGTTGAGATGGTCATGGTGGAAGACTCTCTCAAGTAAGGCTGTGTGTCTGTGTGTCTGTGTATGCGCGCATTGCGTGCACACATGCGTTATTTCTTACTCTCCCTCTTTCCCTCTCTCTCTCACTACAGTGGCCAAGACAGTGACGGCAGTGAAGAACAAACCACACCCAAGGTGAGACTCGCATATTTGGTTTTACTGCATAATGTACACACCTTCAATGCATTTGGAAAGTATTCAGTCAGACCCCTTGACTTTTTTCCACATTTGTTATGTTACAGCCTTATTCTGAAATGGATTCAATTGTTTTTTCCCCCTCATCAATCTACACGCAATACCCCATAATGACATCACAATACCCCATAATGACATCACAATACCCCATAATGACAAAACAATACCCCATAATGACATCACAATACCCCATAATGACAAAACAATACCCCATAATGACATCACAATACCCCATAATGACAAAACAATACCCCATAATGACATCACAATACCCCATAATGACAAAACAATACCCCATAATGACATCACAATACCCCATAATGACAAAACAAAAACATGTTTTTAGAAATGTCAGCAAATGTAATAAAAATAAATAACATAAATATCACATTTACATAGGTATTCCGACCTTTTACTCTGTACATCGTTTAAGCACCTTTGGCAGTGAATACATCCTCAACTCTTCTTGGGTATGACGTAACAAGCTTAGCACACCTGTATTTGGGGAGTTTCTCCCATTGCTCTCTGCAGGTCCTGTCAAGGTCTGTCAGGTTGGATGGGGAGTGTCGCTGCACAGCTATTTTCAGGTCTCTCCAGAGCTGTTAGATTGGCTTCATGTCCGGGCTCTGGCTGGGCCACTCAAGCCACTCCTATGTTGTCTTGGCTGTCTGCTTTGGGTCGTGGTCCTGTTGAAAGGTGAACCTTTGGCCCAGTCGGAGGTCATGAGCGCCTTGGAGCAGGTTTTCATTAAGGATCTCTCTGTACTTTGCTCTGTTCATCTTACTCTCGATCCTGACTGGTCTCACAGTCCCTTCCGCTGAAAAACATCCCCACAGAATGATGCTGCCACCACCATGCTTCACCGTAGGGATGGTGCCAGGTTTCCTCCAGATGTGGCACTTGGCCAAAGAGTTCAATCTTGGTTTCATCAGACCAGAGAATTTTGCCTCATGGTCTGAGAGTCCTTTTACTGAGGAGTGGCTTCTGTCTGGCCACACTACCATAAAGGCCAGATTGGTGGAGTGCTGCAGAGATGGTTGTCCTTCTGGAAGGTTCTCCCATCACCACAGAGGAACTATGGAGCTCTGTCAGAGAGACTATCAGGTTTTTGGTAACTCCCTGACCAAGGCCCTTCTCCCCCGATTGTTCAGTTTGCCCTGGTCGCCAGCTCTAGGAAGAGTCTTGGTGGTTCCAAACTTCTTCCATTTAAGAATGATGGAGGCCCCTGGGTTTTTGGTGCAGACATTTTTTGGTACCCTTCCCCAGATCTGTGCCTTGACACAATCCTGTCTCTGAGCTTTACGGACCATTCCTTCGACCTCATGGCTTGGTTTTTGCTCTGACATGCACTGTCAACTGTGGGACCTTTTATATAGAAAGGTGTGTGCCTTTCCAAATCAAGTCCATTTACCACAGGTGGACTCTAATAAAGTTGTAGAAAAATCTCAAGGATGATCAATGGAAACAGATGCACCTGAGCTCAATTTTGAGTCTCATAGCAAAGGGTCTGAATACTTATGTAAATAAGGTATTTCTGTTTATTTTATTTTATTTGCAATAATTTATTCTGTATTTGCGTTGTCATTATGGGGTATTGTGTGTAGCTTGATGAGGATTCTTTAAAAAAAAATCAATTTTAGACCTATACTGCATGACCTCTGACTATGACCATTGTGTGAGTATGTGCCCCATCTGGGTGTGTCTGACGGTGTCAAACTAAAATATATCAGCATCTGTGTTACAGACTAAGACCCCTCTCCTGAGTTGGTGTGTGTTTAGTCTCCCTCCCTGAGCAAGCATCAATGCACGTCCTATTCCTGTCTGCTGTAATATAGCTCTGCTGCTCGTTGGTAGTTGCATATTGTTAAGATGACTTGTTTGTAGTATAACTTATTTGAGTTGTGGTGAATGTTGTTTTGGTGCTGTATTAGAGTGTAAGCTTGTCTCCTTTGTAGAGTATAATTCTTTCTGGAAGTAAAGATTGAATTGGTGTGGCAGATGTACAAATAAGTTCCACTGGTTGGTATGTTCTATCTAGTGGGACACTCCCGATGGAGGCTTTGAGTTCCAGAAGAAACGAGAGTTGATTCTAGAGAGGGCCAGGCTGGAGGCCCAGCTTGCATACCAACAATATGAGACACATATGTCCAACCAGGTAACCCTAGTAACAAGCCATGGGTGGCCACGCCCCCTCAGGCTTACCAGCCAATCCCTTCCTCTGACTCCCCTCATCTAGTGTGTGTGTGTGTGTGTGTGTGTGTGTGTGTGTGTGTGTGTGTGTGTGTGTGTGTGTGTGTGTGTGTGTGTGTGTGTGTGTGTGTGTGTGTGTGTGTGTGTGGTCACTAATGCCCTTGACCACTGGTCCCAAGTCAGTTTTTGTGTGAAGTGTTACAGTTCCGAAGAGGGCTTCAGTAGGGGTAAGCTCATCCTAGATATGTGGTTAAGTGCATTAGAGGTTGAATCCTAACTCAAGATCCGTGCGTAATTGAGTTTCTGCAAAAATATACCATTGACTTCAATGCAAGATTGCATGAACGTTTACTTGCATCAAGTTAGGATTCAGCACTATGTGACCAGTAGGTGTGCTGGTGTGACCTCTATCCTGTTACCTAGTTAGCCAACCCATGACCTTTTAGACCTGTGTGTCGGTCTGCTGTTTTGCATATCTCTAACTTTGAACGAACCTTTGTTTATGCTTATAGAGGTACAATAGATGAAGGGAATTATTTGAAGCAGGTGCTTGCATGTGTTGTGTTGATGTTTTTGTTGTGTCTGTGTGAGATTTTGTTTTGTGATGTGTGTAGCATGTTTCTATAGTTTGCAGTATGTGAAGTTGACCAATAGTTTACAAACAAACACCCCGACCCAGTCTGGGTCAATACCATGGAATCTGTTGCACAGATACAGTCTCCGGCTAATGTTTGGTCCTGAGCTTCAGAGCAAGACAGGGATTGGCTCACACTTTATAGGCCTAACCAAATGCTTTTGAACTTTAAAAGTTGGTTTAATTTCTTTAAAAAGCTCTCGCCGGATGGTTGAAAACCCTATAGTGGAAACACACCAGGGCCAAGGAAGAAGGAACAACAGCATAGCACATAACAAGGAGAAGACATTAGCTGTGTTTCAATACTCATACTAACCATACCATTTGTGACGTAAATTGAGTATGTAGGTTGTTTATTAGACATATTATGGATATAGTTAGTATGCCAAAAGTTCCCAAAATACGACATGTACAAGCAGTGGACACTATCTCTGTGCTTTTAGAGCCCATAATGCAATTATTCAGAAAATGGGCGTGGTTTCAAAACTTTTCAGATTTGAAGAAAATGGCGGAAAATATGCAGCCAAAGTCTAGCGAGAGCTGATACAAATTCATTGCTTTAGCTAATAATGAGAAATGTTAAGAAAATGTTGAGCAATGTAATAAAGTAATGACTTTTCAAATAAGTTACTTTACATGTTATTTTGGATGACAATTTGTTAGCTACTCTAGCCTTACGAACCACATAGCATATCATTACAGCAGTTGCTTGTATGTACCAGTATGTTAGCTAGCTACCTAACGTTAGTTGGCTACTAATACATCAAACTTGCCAGTATATGGACTATATGCTATCTAACTTACTGCCCAATGTTTATTGACTTGATTATTCATGTAATTCTTAGCTTAGCTAAGTTGTTGTGCGTTCTCAATGGATATTGTTAATGAAGTCGTAAGATGTCTAGTGAGTAATTTGTTATGCTAACAAGCTAGCAAGAAGTTGCATAGCAACAGCATCAACTTCTGGTAGACAGGCAAAGCATTAGTGCGCTCAACTGAAAGGATACCGTTCGTTTACAGTATGCTAAAATTAACTTATTGTATATGCCCATTAAGTTTGTAGTATACAGTATGTTAGGGCTGCAGGTAGCCTAGTGGTTAGAGCGTTGGTCTCGTAACTGAAAGGTTGCAAGATCGAATCCCCGAGCTGACAAGGTAAAAATCTGTCGTTCTGCCCCTGAACAAAGCAGTTAACCCACTGTTCCTAGGCTGTCATTGAAAATAAAAATTTGTTCTTAACTGACTTGCCTAGTTAAATAAAGGTAAAATAAATAATAATAATATGTTAGTATGGGTATTCGAACACCGCTATTGTCTGGCAATTCTTTCAAAATCTTCAACGATGCTCTAGCGTTGTCACACACACACAGAGAGACAAGGCCCACTATTGGGGACAGGGCACACATCCAACACTGACCACTTGAAGAGAGCACTGTTACCACATAGCAACACCATATCCAATACCAGCTACATGGCCATAGAAACAGTGACCTCAGCACAATCAAGCTAGAGGACAACTGGCCATACCAGTCAATCTGGGTGAGGGTCAAAGAGAAAGGGACAGGGTGAGTTATGATCTAGTTAAGCCATCTCAGAGGTCATCTGTAGTGTTACATAGTCATTGTATAGGACACCAATCTGAATCCTGCACAAACATGATCTGGGGTGGCAGGGTAGCCTAGTGGTTAGAGCGGTGGACTAGTGACAGGAAGGTTGCAAGTTCAAACCCCCGAGCTGACAAGGTACAAATCTGTCGTTCTGCGTTGCAAGTTCAAATCCCTGAGCTGACAAGGTACAAATCTGTCATTCTGCCCCTGAACAGGCAGTTAACCCACTGTTCCTAGGCCGTCATTGAACATAAGAATTTCTTCTTAACTGACTTGCCTAGTTAAATAAAGGTAAAGAAAATAAATAATAATAATCTTCATACAGTGCTCATACACCACCAGCTGTCTTGTCCCCAGTAGACCTAGATAATGTGTGTGTTGTTTAAGTGTACTCTCAGGAGAAGAGGGTTCCTAACCTTTATGCGTGTACTCCCTTTGACTCTCTACCAGGGAGAAGACAGAGTTCCAGGCAGCGGTACCACGTTTACCACTCCTCCCACCCCTCCCTTTGGGTTGAAGCCCCGCTCAGGTGAGTGCAGGCTGGGCATGGCACGCTATAGGGGTGGGTGATGGCGGGTACCCCTCTATAGTCTCCATAATCAATACATTTCACACATCTCAGTCAGATAGGTGCACAATTCCTCCAACTGTCTACACAGACTACAGTCCCTGATAGAGTCCATTCATGCGTTTCTCTCCAAAATGAAGACATGGATGCCCTCAATCCCCTCCGCTCTGCTTCTCCCCCAGACCCCAAATCCTCCCACACCCCGATACCATTAACCCAAAGTAAAAAAGACATGGGTTCAGTTCCTCCAAGAGTCAATCCCCCCCAAAATTCACAACTTCTAATGAGGCACATAATATCTCATTAACACCCTCTGTCCATCAGCAGCAGCAGTTGGGTCATGCTGTAGAGGCTACCGACCCAGTCCTGACTAACATGCAATGCTCCCACAATGTTTCTGTAACGCTGTGTGAACATGGCCCAGAGAGAAAGTGATGTGTGTTTGCTGAGAATACGTGGGTGTGAGTACTCTGCACCCAATCCCAAAGAGTGGCTATGGAGGAAGAGGATACAAACACACATACAGTCTCTTCCTTCTTTGAGTTAAATAACTGACGGACTGGTTAACTACATCCTATGGAATAGAGCCGGTCCACAGACTTTGGGTTGAGAAAAACAATGTCTCTACAATCCTTTGCGAATCCTGTCTGGTACTCCTCATGGTCAGATGGCTTTGGGTGCAGGTTCACTGAAATGACTCTAGCGTCTGATGTTCACTGCTTGTAGTATTAGAGTTAGCATCCATCCAGCTAGTTGCTACATACAGTACGTTACTACTGTAGTGTGTGAAATGTAGCTTTACCTGCTAACATTAACAGCATGTCATGAAATCTGTATTGTGAAATGGCACTAATATTGATTTATTTTTTTATCTTTGTTTTGTGTTTTTTTTTTCTCCTTTCATTTGTTTCTTCCTTTCCTCCCCCTCACCTTTACTCCCTTTCTATCTTTCTACCAACTGCTGCATGACCTCTCACACCAATTCTCACTCCAATCACATCCCTTTATCTAACCCAATCTGCCTTTGCATGCGATTGTCAACTGCCGCTGCCTGTTTCGTTCCCTTCTGTTTTAAATTCAAACCAATTTTTTCGGGGACTTTTTCTGGTGTCTCTTTTTTTTGGGGTGTGGTTTTGGAATGGACCTGTCTTCTTCTACTTGCCCCCCCCCCCCCCTTGCACCACACCACCCCTCCCCCTCTACCTCTAGCCCCTGCCTCACTGCCCTGCTCGCCCCAGCCCTGTCTCCGCCCCCTCCTCACACAGGCCCTGTCCATCGATAAAGACACTCCCCCTAGACCAGGCGATGGAGTCATGCACACCAGTGGTAGGTCATTCCTTTCGACTATTCGGCCAATCGGAGGCTTTTTCTTCTTTGGACTTTATATGGCGATTGGCAACTAATTTTCATAATAAGGTGCATTACCACAACCGACCTCAGTTCATCTTTCAATCACCCACGTGGGTATATGCTTCTAAAAACCAATGAGGAAATGGGAGAGGCAGGACTTGCAATGTGTTCTGCGTCACAAATAGAATCAACTTCTATTTTAGCGCCTGGCAACGTAGACGCTCGTTGGCGCGAGCGAGCAGTGTGGGTACAATGATAGAATAACATGTATTTGTAAATTTATTTTGCAATGCTCGCGCACGCGATACGACCGGTGTGGTAGGCATGTTAGGCTTGGCAATATACCATTTGTACCGTATCCGGGGTATACTGAAATACCAACGATATGATTTTGAATACTGTTAATACAGCAGCAGCTCGCGGGATGGTGTGCTTCACCACTGCTTATAACTAACTATAAGTTATTTATAAATATAACAAATCTAACATTCATGATATCCAGCTATGCATTTGGTTTGCTAACTTGCTATCTAAGTGGTTAGATGTCATGATCAAGCTTCTTGGTTACAGCAGAGACATTCAATCCCCTCCTGGATCAACATCCCTGTTGCCTACATTGTTTTGTGCATCCTCATTTTTAAAATTTATTGCGCCCCTTGTGTGCACTTCCGGCAATACGTATACCCCGGTATGATACAGAAACGGTATGACAGTATGAAAATCTAAATACCACCCAACCTTAGTATGAGGGGAGGGGGGGGACTCTGCCACCTATGTGGAGTGTGAGGGCACACTTGTAAAATTTTGGGCCGATTTTCTTAATTTTAGGCTCAAAAGAAGAGCATCGTCCTCTTATATCTGGTAGACTAGCTGCAGAGAAGGGGAAGAAGAGACAAAATAGAATTTTGAAATTAAGTAGAGTTTCCCCTTCTCAGTGATTAGCCTATTTGTAAGCAAAATTTGTATGCAAATCTACAATTCTGGAGCCCTATTTTACCTGTAAAATCCATGCAACAAATTCATGCCAATCATAGGTTTAGGTATTACACAACAAAATACCTTTATGATGCATTCCTACTTGGATATGTTAGATGAAACAACGTATTTCTTGAATAGGTATAAGTCTGGAGCCCTCCTGTACCCAACAACACTAACACACACATCCACATACTCTAAACACACACATCCACATACTCTAAACACACATACTCTCTGACACACATGCACATTTATACACACAGATTTGTGTGTTTCTGTGTCTGGGTACAGTAAGTTGTTTTACCACATTGTGTCTGACACAGAACGTGTTCATTCCCCCTGCAGTTATTAGAACAGCATGTGTCTCAGTATGTTCACTCCCAGTACAACCACAGTCCAGATCTAGCAACACACATAGACATCCTCCGTTAAGTCTACTCTGATACAGGCTCTGCATGAAAACCTATTAAACACAGACACCGGATCTTTCATGCCAGGGCTGATATGGGTGGGAAAGCAGACTGGGTTCATACTCACTCACTCACTCACTCACTCACTCACTCACTCACTCACTCAGTCACTCACTCACACAGAGAGAGAGAGCTTCTACCACTAAGCCATAAGACTACTAAATAGTTAACCAATAGCTACCCGGACTATCTGCATTGACCATGTTTGCACTCTTGAGTCATCACATACACTGCTGCTACTGTTTATTATGTATCCTGTTGCCTAGTCACTTTACCCCTAACGATATGTACATACGGTGGGGCAAAAAAGTATTTAGTCAGCCACCAATTGTGCAAGTTCTCCCACTTAAAAAGATGAGAGAGGCCTGTAATTTTCAACATAGGTACACTTCAACTATGACAGACAAAATGAGAAGAAAAAAATCCAGAAAATCACATTGTAGGATTTTTAATGAATTTATTTGCAAATTATGGTGGAAAATAAGTATTTGGTCAATAACAAAAGTTTATCTCAATACTTTGTTATATACCCTTTGTTGGCAATGACAGAGGTCAAACGTTTTCTGTAAGTCTTCACAAGGTTTTCACACACTGTTGCTGGTATTTTGGCCCATTCCTCCATGCAGATCTACACTAAAGTAGTGATGTTTTGGGGCTGTTGCTGGGCAACACGGACTTTCAACTCCCTCAAAAGATTTTCTATGGGGTTGAAATCTGGAGACTGGCTAGGCCACTCCAGGACCTTGAAATGCTTCTTACAAAGCCACTGCTTCGTTGCCCGGGCGGTGTGTTTGGGATCATTGTCATGCTGAAAGAACCAGCCATGTTTCATCTTCAATGCCCTTGCTGATGGAAGGAGGTTTTCACTCAAAATCTCACGATACATGGCCCCATTCATTTTTCCTTTACACAGATCAGTCGTCCTGGTCCCTTTGCAGAAAAACAGCCCCAAAGCATGATGTTTCCACCCCCATGCTTCACAGTAGGTATGGTGTTCTTTGGATGCAACTCAGCCTTCTTTGTCCTCCAAACCCGACGAGTTGAGTTTTTACCAAAAAGTTATATTTTGGTTTCATCTGACCATATGACATTCTCCCAATCTTCTTCTGGATCATCCAAATGCTCTCTAGCAAACTCCAGACGGGCCTGGACATGGCAGGGGGACACGTCTGGCACTGCAGGATTTGAGTCCCTGGTGGCGTAGTGTGTTACTGATGGTAGGTTTTGTTACTTTGGTCCCAGCTCTCTGCAGGTCATTCACTAGGTCCCCCCGTGTGGTTCTGGGAATTTTTGCTCACCGTTCTTGTGATCATTTTGACCCCACGGGGAGAGATCTTGCATGGAGCCCCAGATCGAGGGAGATTATCAGTGGTCTTGTATGTCTTCCATTTCCTAATAATTGCTCCCACAGTTGATTTCTTCAAACCAAGTTGCTTACCTATTGCAGATTCAGTCTTCCCAGCCTGGTGCAGGTCTACAATTTTGTTTCTGGTGTCCTTTGACAGCTCTTTGGTCTTGGCCATAGTGGAGTTTGGAGTGTGACTGTTTGATGTTGTGGACAGGTGTCTTTTATACTGACAACAAGTTCAAACAGGTGCCATTATTACAGGTAACGAGTGGCGGACAGAGGAGCCTCATAAAGAAGAAGTTACAGGTCTGTGAGAGCCAGAAATCTTGCTTGTTTGTAGGTGACCAAATACTTATTTTCCACCATAATTTGCAAATAAATTCATAAAAAATACAACGTGATTTTCTGGATTTTTTTTCTCATTTTATCTGTCATAGATGAAGTGTACCTATGATGAAAATTACAGGCCTCTCTCATCTTTTTAAGTGGGAGAACATGCACAATTGGTGGCTGACTAAATACTTTTTGGGCCCACTGTATCTACCTCAATTCCCTCGTACCCCTGCACATCGACTCGGTACTGGTACCCCAAGTACAGTATATAGCCAAGTTATCATTACTCATTGTGTAGTTATTCCTCGTGTATTTATATTTTTTTTCTCTCTGGATTGTTGGGAAGGGCCCGTAAGTAAGCATTTCACTGTTAGTCTACACCTGTTGTTTACGAAGCATGTGACAAATACGATTTGATTTGACATACAGCTTCATACTGGTCTATCATCTGTTGCTCTACTCCGGCTTCCCTTCTATAGCTCAGGGTACTTATGTATTTATATTTGAACTGTTAGATAATGGTCTCACTGGGGATATCCCTCTTCCATCAGGAGGAAAACGGAAGCTGCCAGCAGCCATTTTCCCCCCAGGGCGACTCATGTTACAGGATTGTTTAACATGTTCGAAGGGCGCGTTTTATGACATCATCATGGAGTCAAAGTCAACATGAGCATTTTATTACTCTCCCGTTGCTAATGATAACAATTTTATTTGTATATCACTTTTCATTTACTACCATTTTCAAAGGGTTTTACAATGTATGTGTAAGAGTAAACTGCCAATGGCAGGGTAAAAGACCAATAGGTATTATAATAACATAGACATGAAGAAAGAATGAAAGAAAATAAAAATGTTCAAAGGAGCAGTAATGTTGAAAAGGAATGTTGGACAATCTATCATATGGATAATCCTAGTAGTGAGAACAGTGTTGATAGCTGCATATTTGTTTTCAATAAAGAGCCAATCATAGCCACGCACCAATAAACAGGTCAGGCCTCAGGGAGGTGACATCACCAGTAACCAATAGGAGTTTAGATCAGGAGTGTCTGACCTCATTAACAGCCAATCAGGTCCCAGAACCCGAGCTACGGGCACCATTCCAAATCAGTGTGTCTAGGGTCACACCACCAACAGTAGTTGTTGGTAACACGGTTAGCCTGTTTGTGTGTGGATGTCTGAGGGCAGAACTACGACGCAGAATGACTGTACTGATACTGATGACCGTGTGCTGTAGTAGCTGTTATTGACCTTTGACTTCGTAAACAACACCAGCTGCCAAGAGATTTTACTATCCTCTGAGTGGGTGATGTCACACAGTAGCAGCATTGACTGACTAGAAAGGAACCAGGATTGGAAACTTCCTCTGTGATACAGGATTTCCTTTTGGGGTAGAACACCACTGGGTGGCCATTAGACAGTATTAAACTGGGTTTGTTGTTGAAAGCAAGACACACATAGAGATGTAATCCTCTATCTTTCTTTCTCTTGTCTCTCGCTCTTTCTCTGACCCCATCACCAATCAGTGTGAGGCTCTATCAATGTGTATAACACAGGAACAAATAAACGCCCTGCCATTACATACACAGTAGTCTATTTTAGAGGAGATGCTATCTATTCCTCTGGAAGGCTGGGAGGGAGAATAGTTTCAAAGGAGAGAGGGGGATGTAGAGAAAGCATCTCTACTCCACTGAAACTAAATGGACCTTGGGAGAGTTGGCTTTGCCCCTGAGAGCTTGGTGGAGGAATGCTACCCTGCACTCAACCCTCCACCTGACCCCTTTTACCCTCTCTTTTACCCTCACCCCTTTACCCTCTCCCCTGACCCTCGCCCCCTCCTTCTCCAGCTGGGCTTTGTGGCCAGGGGTCTTCCTTGGCAGTACCCAGCCTGGCTTGGTACAGGGCAGGCCAGTGTCCAACATGCCAGTGTAGCCTTCTGGAAGAGAAGACAGGGGAAATGCCAACAAGCATGCCCCAGAGCTTTGTTGCACTGCCAAGACACAGTCAAAACCTGACAGGACATATCTCACACAAATCTCTCTCTTTCCTATTATTTTCTCCTGCTCTCTCTCTAACAGTAATGGAGTGAGTTGTTTTTATACTGGAGCCAGAGAGGGGTAGTACCAATATTCTAACTTCCTGTTTTCTGACTATCGCCTTTGTTTACAGAAACACAGTTGTTTACACAAGGAAGTTCACCTTGGATTACATTTTCCTCTCTATTCTCTCTCGCTCTCTCTCTCTCTCTCTCTCTCGCTCTGAGCCAATGCAGTCCTGTCAACAGGATGAGGAATGTTCTCAGTCTCCATAATGTATTTCATTTGTCAGAACACTTTATGGCTGAATGTTGACCCTGTCTAACTGAAAGGCTACATCCTAAATCTCCTAGAGAGAGTGAAATAAATAAAAGAGGAGGGACATAGAGAGAAATGTAGACACAGAGGGAGAGAAACAGAGAGGATGAAAACAAAATGTAGACAGAGCAGACAGCAGACGCAGGGAAAGGAGAGCGAACTGGAATGTGATAACAATAGAGGTGTGAGGTGAATTCAGACTCCTAGACTGCCTGGGTATGAATAGTGTATGCAGTAAATTCTGACCGGGTCACAGTTTCTGCCTGTTTTGATTTAGTATCCATCCACCATCCATGGCACCACAAGTTATTTAGACTGGACTGAGCAGGGCTGAACTGTGCCAGTTTACTGAGAGAAATACATGCTGAGGCTGGCTGGCTCACTGACATTAACTTCTTTGAGACGATGTGAAAAAGCGCTTTTTAACTGCAGTCCATTATCATTATTTTTTATGAAGGACCAGCTACAGAGAGTGTATACGTTTTTAACTTTATAACTGTCATCTCCATGACTACACTGTCTGGACCAATGACAGGATCTTGCTGTGTCATCGCTTTGGGACCAATTTGTTTGGTGAAGAAATATTCGGAAGCGTTGTTTGGTGCTAAAACTGTCCAGATGGTCTGCTTGCCTGAGCATGAGAGAGAGAAAGAGAGAGATGTTGCTCTGTAGGATACATTCATACTGTGCCCTTCCAGAATGTTCTGAATGTCTGTGCTGTGTCCTTCTGTAATGTTCTGAGAGTCTGTGCTTTGTCCTTCTGTAATGTTCTGAGAGTCTGTGCTTTGTCCTTCTGTAATGTTCTGAGAGTCTGTGCTTTGTCCTTCTGTAATGTTCTGAGAGTCTGTGCTGTGCCCTTCCAGAATGTTCTGAGAGTCTGTGCTTTGTCCTTCTGTAATGTTCTGAGAGTCTGTGCTTTGTCCTTCTGTAATGTTCTGAGAGTCTGTGCTTTGTCCTTCTGTAATGTTCTGAGAGTCTGTGCTGTGCCCTTCCAGAATGTTCTGAGAGTCTGTGCTTTGTCCTTCTGTAATGTTCTGAGAGTCTGTGCTTTGTCCTTCTGTAATGTTCTGAGAGTCTGTGCTGTGTCCTTCCTGAATGTTCTGAATGTCTGTGCTTTGTCCTTCTGTAATGTTCTGAGAGTCTGTGCTGTGTCCTTCCTGAATGTTCTGAATGTCTGTGCTTTGTCCTTCTGTAATGTTCTGAGAGTCTGTGCTGTGTCCTTCCAGATTGTTCTGAGAGTTTGTGCTGTGCCTGTGTGTGAGCCCAGAGTGTTAAGTTCCGAAATGTGCTAAGAGGAGGCAGTGGCTCCTTTTCTACGCTTTCCCAATCTCTCCCTCTTTCTCTCTCTGCTGTTCATTCACTCCCTTTAGGATGCCCAGGAGAACCCACACCACTCAGGATTAGCCTCCGATTACAACAAAATGCACAACTATCAAATCAAACTATTTGTCACATGCGCCCGAATACAACAGGTGAAGTAGACCTTACCGTGAAATGCTTACTTACGAGCCCTTAACCAACAATGCAGTTCAAGAAATAGAGTTAAGAAAATATCTTCAAAATAACATTACAAAATAAATAAAAGTAACACAATAAAATAACAATAACAAGCCTATATAGAGGGGGTACTGAGTCATTGTGCGGGGGTACAGGTTAGTCGAGGTCATTTGTACATGTAGGTAGGGGTAAAGTGACTATGCATAGATAATAAACAGCGAGTAGCAGCGGTGTAAACACAAAGGGGATCAATGTAAATAGTCCGGGTGGCCATTTGATTAATTGTTCAGCAGAGTCTTATGACTTGAGGGTAGAAGCTGTTAAGGAGCCTTTAGGACCTAGACTTGGCGCTCCGATACCGCTTGCCGCGCGGTAGCAGAGAGAACAGTCTATGACCTGGGTGACTGGAATCTTTGACCATTTTTTGGGCTTTCCTCTGACACCGCCTGGTATAGATGTCCTGGATGGCTGGAAGCTTGGCCCCAGTGATGTACTGGGCCGTTCGCACAACCCTCTGCCTTGCAGTCGGAGGCTGAGCAGTTGCCATACCAGGCAGTGATGCAACCAGTCAGGATGCTCTCGATGGTGCAGCTGTAGAACCTTTTGAGGATCTGAGGATCCATGCCAAATCTTTTCAGTCTCCCGAGGGGGAATAGGTTTTGTCATGCCCTCTTCCCGACTGTTTTGGTGTGCTTGGACCATGTTAGTTTGTTGGTGATGTGGACACCAAGGAACTTGAAGCTCTCAACCTGCTCCACTGCAGCCCTGTTGATGAGAATGGAGGCGTGCTTGGTCCTCTTTTTCCTGTAGTCCAAGATCAGCTCCTTTTGTCTTGCTCACGTTGAGGGAGAGCTTATTGTCTTGGCACCACACTGTCAGGTCTCTGACCTCCTCCCTATAGGCTGTCTCATCATTGATGGTGATCAGGCCTACCACTGTTATGCTGTCAGCAAACTTAATGATGGTGTTGGAGTCGTGGGTGAACAGGGAGTACAGAGGGGGACTGAGCATGCACCACTGAGGGGTCCACATCATGGGCGCTCTCATGTGTGTCAGGGTTGTTCTCAATTCAGAATTGAATTGAGAATGCCTCATAAATATTTTTATTTTTTTACTTCACCTTTATTTAACCAGGTAAGCTTGTTGAGAACAAGTTCTCATTTACAACTGTGACCTGGCCAAGATAAAGCAAAGCGGTGCGACACAAACAACAACACAGAGTTACACATGGAATAAACAAGCGTACAGTCAGTAACACAATAGGGGGAAAAAGTCTATATACAGTGTGTGCAAATGGCATGTGGAGGTAAGGCAATAAATAGGCCATAGTAGCGAAGTAATTACAATTTAGCAAATTAAACCTGGAGTGATAGATGAGCAGATGGCGATGTGCAAGTAGAAATACTGGTCTGCAAAAGAGCAGAAAAGTAAATAAAGACAATATGGGCATGAGGTAGGTAGATTGGGTGGGCTATTTACAGGTGGGCTATGTACAGCTGCAGCGATCGGTTAGCTGCTCAGATAGCTGATGTTTAAAGTTAGTGAGGGAAATATAAGTCTTCAGCTTCAACGATTTTTGCCATTTTTTCTAGTCATTGGTATCAGAGAACTGGAAGGAAAGGCAGCCAAAGGAGGTGTTGGCTTTGGGGATGACCAGTGAGATGTACCTGCTGGAGCGCATGCTATGGGTGGGTGTTGTTATCGTGACTAGTGAGCTGAGATAATGCGGCGCTTTACCTAGCATAGACTTATAGATGACCTGGAGCCAGTGGGTCTGGCCACGAATATGTAGCAAGGGCCGGCTGACCAGAGCATACAGGTTGCTGGGGAGGTTGGTATAAGGGGCTTTGGTGACAAAACGGGTGGCACTGTGATAGACTGCATCCAGTTTTCTGAGTAGAGTATTGGAAGCTATTTTGTAAATGACATCGCCAAAGTCGAGGATCGGTAGGATAGTCAGTTTTACGAGGGTATGTTTAGAGGCATGAGTGAAGGAGGCTTTGTTTGCGAAATAGGATTTAAATAGATTTAATTTTGGATTGGAGATGTTTAATATGAGTTTGGAAGGAGAGTTTGCAGTCTAGCCAGACACCTAGGTAAATTCAATTCTTGAATTTGAACTGAGGTAGTAAACAAGATACAGTCAAATTTGAATTAAAGGAAATGTTATTGTATTCAGTGAAATTCTACTACCTCTTCTATTCTATATTAGGTGAAGTCTATGTACACCTGAGTGGCACAGCTGTCTAAGGAACTGCATCTCAGTGCTAGATGCGTCACTACAGACCCTGATTCGATTCCAGGCTGTATCACAGCCGGCCGTGATTGGGAGTACCATAGACACTGCACAATTGGCTCAGCATCGTTAGGGTTTGGCCGGGGTAGGCCGTCATTGTAAATATCAATAGGTTCTTAAATGACTTGCCTAGTTGAAAAAAATATACACTGAACACACCCCCTTTTGCCCTCAGAACAGCCTCAATTTGTCGGGGCATGGACTGTACAAGGTGTCAAAACCATTCCTCAGGGATTCTGGCCCATATTGACTTCAATGCTCCCAACAGTTATGTCAAGTTGGCTGGATGTCCTTTAGGTTGTGGACCATTCTTCATACACATGGGAAACTGTTGAGCGTGAAAAACGCAGCAGTGTTTTGGTTCTTGAAACAAACCAGTGCGCCTAGCACCTACTACCATACTCCGCTCAAAGGCACTTTGGCACACACACAATCCATGTCTCAGTTGTCTGAAGGCTTAAAAATTCTTCTTTAACCTGTCTCATCCCCTTCATCTAGAATGATTGAAGTGGATTTAACAAGTGACATCAATAATGTGTCATAGCTTTCACCTGGATTCACCTGGTCAGTCTGTCATGGACAGAGCAGGTGTTCTTAATGTTTTGTACATTACTTTTACATAAAACATCAAACATGTCATTATATTGTTACTCAAATTCACATTGATTCAATTCAATTTTCAACTCATCAGTTGAATGTGAGTTAATTCCCAGATTCAGAATTGAGCACAATCCTGGTGTGTGTGGTGCGTGAGTTGTTGATGGGGTAGTCAGTGAATGCCAGGCAGTCTCTGTTTCTCCATCTGTGTAAAAGTGACTGACAGCCTGTCAGTATGGACCTCTAAGGACCAAACATTATCAGAGAGAGGAGGGAAGGAAAGAAGGGGAGAAAGGGGGAGGAGCTCATCATCATGTCCTAATTAATTAACTCCTGTGTTTTATCACTGCGTGACCAGCTTTAAGATGAGTGACCAGCTTTAAGATGAGTCCCTGGTGTCATAAACCGTTATTGTTATTGTCAGGGCCAGGATCAGCTGAAGGAGGGTTGAGTTAAATCATTCCCCCATGCTATATTGTGACTGGCTGTATCTACGAACCCCCTCGTCTGGCCAATGTTCTGCTGCCCTAGTATGAGATCTCTGTGTGTTTACAATAATTGACATATCTGTGCTTCCTCTCTACATGGTCACATCTTATTCTGTTATTGAATGTTCCCCTCCCCAGTCACATTCACACCCTCTATAATAGTCAACATCCTGTTCTGTCTGGCGATGGAGGAGTGATCGTCCCTCTCTACTCTATATCAGCCTTTCATGCTTCTGGATGAGGCCTGTGTGTGTGTGTTTATCTCTAACTTCCTACTGGGATAGCCCCTCAAGGAGCCATTACCCCTGTAAGAGATGGTCAGATAGGGCCAACGTTATTAAAGTCTAGTGTGAATACTTAAAAAATGCATTCTCCTTTCCTTTTCCCCAAGCGTGGGTTGAAATGGCCAGTGACTCTTGGGCTCCCCCATGTGGTGTGACTTTGTACCACAAGGCAGAGCTACAGAATGTGTTCCATGTAGTGGTGTGTCACTGAGCTGTATATGGAGGCTGTTGCAAGGGAGATTTATGACTAGAATATAGGCCACAGACTTAGCAAATTATTCACTTCTATGTTGTAGAACGATGGCTGTAACATGGGATCAGAGGCCAAGGCTGTTTCTCTTTTACACACACACACACACACACACACACACACACACACACACACACACACACACACACACACACACACACACACACACACTCCTCTGAATACATTTCCTCCTCCCACACTTTAAAACAAATGCTTCATTTCCTCTAATGCGTTTTCTTTGTTATATTTATGCTTACCAGTTAAAAAAGTGGTTTTATGAATATATTACAAACAGAGAAGACTTCTGTTTTTATGAGTACAATGACACAAAACAAATAAATATGCTCCATTGTCAAGCCTCTTCAAATCTCCTGTCAGTTGCTGTGGTTCCTGGAGGGGTCATGCTATCTGTTGGTATGCAGGATTGACTAAGTGGGACGTCTGAGGGGAAACCAATTTTCCACATTCAATCTTCCTGCAGATGTCTGCTTTCATGACAATGAAGGCAGCCCAGAGCCCAGCACTGTAGAGTGCATCTGGATATGAATAAGGGGTTATACAAGCATGCAGTAACAGTAGCTACATATCTATTTGTAAGAGAAAGTGTGATTTCAGTGTCAGTGAAATATTGCAGTATGCATTTACACTACATGACCAAAAGTGTGTGGACACCTGCTCATCTCATTCCAAAATCATGGTCATTAATGTGGAGTTGGTCCCCTTATTGCTGCTACAACAGCCTCTACTCTTCTGGGAAGGCTTTTCACTAGATGTTGGAACATTGCTGCGGGGACTTGCTTCCATTAAGGCCCCAAGAGCATTAGTGAGGTCAGGCACTGATGTTGGGTGATTAAGCATGGCTCGCAGTCGGCGTTCCAATTCATCCCAAACGTGTTCAATGGGGTTGAGGTCAGGCCAGCCAAGTTCTTCCACACCGATCTCAGCAAACCATTTCTTTATGGACCTCGCTTTGTGCACAGGAGCATTGTCCTGCTGAAACAGGAAAGGGCCTTCCCCAAACTGTTGCCACAAAGTTGGAAGCGCAAAATCGTCTAGGATGTAATTTTATGCTGTGGCTTTAAGATTTCCCTTCACTAGAACTAAGGGACCTAGCCTGAACCATGAAAAACAGCGCTAGACCATTATTCTTCATATCCAAACTTTACAGTTGGCACTATGTATTCTGGCAGGTAGTGTTCTCCTTGCATCCGCCAAACCGAGATTCATCCGTCGGACTGCCAGATGGTGAAGAGTAAGTCATCACCCCAAAAAACGTGCTTCCACTGCTCCAGAGTCCAACGGCGGCAAGCTTTACACCACTCAAGCTGAAGCTTGGCATTGCGCATGGTGATCTTAGGCTTGTGTGCTGCTGCTCGCCATGGTACACCTGTCAACAACGGGTTTGGCTGAAATAGCCGAATCCACTCATTTGAAGGGGTGTCCACATACTTTTGTAGATACGGTATAGTGTATTTAGGCTACAGTGTGTGCTTTTATGGGTGTGAAATGCATACTAGCATGTGTGTGTGTGCGTGGGTCTGAATGTAAGTGTACTGTACAGTATGTGTAAGTGTTAGTTGCTGAACTCCCTGTCTAACGGCTGACCTGTTGTTCTCTCCTCCGGCCTGTTGGGGGTAGTGTTCCTGAGGACCCATAAGAGTCTGGAGTCTGTGGATCCTCAGTTCACCATGAGGAGGAAGATGGAACAGCTGAGAGAAGAGCTGGAGCTGATGGAACAACTCAGAGAGGTGAGAGCTTCTCTGTCAATTTCTTTCTCTCCCTCACTTTCGTCTGGAAGTCAACTCCCCATCCAGGTGCATTATGTCCTCGGTTTGTGCATGTGTTAAGGTGTATGTTTGATCCCTCTTACCCCTCCTGTCTTCCCTCAGAGTATAGAGAGCAGACTGAAGGTGGCTCTTCCTGAAGACCTGGGCTCCTCCCTCATGGACGGGGTGGTGCTCTGCCATCTGGCTAATCACATTCGCCCACGCTCCGTGGCCAGCATCCATGTGCCCTCGTCCGCTGTGGTACGTCTGGGGGTCAATGAGGGGTTGAAGGGGGATAAGTAGGAATGGGTGATTCTTTGTGTTATAGACAGTTATAGTCTGTGTTGAGCTATGTGTTCTATGTGTGACCCCATAGCCCAAACTCAGCATGGCCAAGTGTCGGAGGAACGTGGAGAACTTCCTGGATGCCTGTAGGAAGATGGGTGTTCCCGAGGTGAGACACTCCTGTCTGTTAGATAGTGGCACCTTGACCCTGAATCAGCCACTCTATTTCAGATTCACCTGTTAGAGTTGGGATTTGACTGAAGGAAACTGATCCTTGATCTGTTAAGTTTCAATAAATGCTACAGTGCATCATTGGGGTTGGAATCTAGTTGTGGGTGGGCTGATTAGGGATCAGTGAAGCAAACAGCCTGTAGAGGACACAGATACTAAACACACTAGAATGGAGCATCAGAAAGGGCTAGATGCTAGTGCTGGGATGAAACTGGACCATTTGACAAGTCTACAACTTCTTTAGGTTATACAGTAATAGTTAGTTATCGGATATGTATTTGACATTGGGACCAAACCCCTTTTATAGTCATCACCTTTAAACAATCTTCCCAGTCAGAGCACAGAGTTTGATCCCAGAACTGGCACCTCCCACTACCTCCTCTGAAAGAGAGCGAGAAAGTTATGACACAAACATTAGAGCTGCATCATCATCATTATCATCATCATCATTACACTGGACTGTACAGGCTTTGGGCTTCCTCTATGGTGTACCAAATGACCAGTGGTACACTTTTAAACTTTGACCCGGCTCTTGCCTGTTTCTGATCCCAGCGTGTGCCAAAGACAAAAAATAGTTTAGCAGGAGCTGGTGTGCTCATGTCATTTACTTGACTAAAACATTTTGTGTGTGTATGGGTTGGTAACATAGGACTTGACGACTACACTTCCTGAGTTGGATCATTACAAAATGCTGATGACAGCAAGTCAAACCAACTTTGCCACGGTAATTACACAATGTAAATGGGGCAATATTTTCATGTTGTACATCTTTTAGTTGTCTCATCGAATGCTTTCAATATTTGTATACCACTTTTTACAATTTATAGTTGGTTTGAGGTTTAAGTCATTGAAATTTGGAGCTATTAACCTTTTAAAATATTATCTCAAGTACATTGTGTAATTTACTGATGGTCCCGAACTAGCCCCAAAGGGATATTGAATTTCAAACCAAATTGATCATCAGGGCAGTAAGATCGGTCTTGTGCAGCTGCGCTCCGAATTGATGGTTACTTGGGTGCTGTGGGAATGTGGGTAGGATTAAAATAAACCCAACCCACAGACAACTGTTACAGTACCCTTCATTCCGTGACATACGATTATTTCCTATCATCTTTATGACCAACATTATCCTGTTTACACTTTGTAGTCAATTTTGACACTAGAATAGATAATTTAGATAAGTTTCTTTTTAGGGACAATCGCTCTTTAAGTGTGCTTGTGTGTGAGTATCAAATTGGCCCAGTGACCCTGGCTCCTCGTTGCTATGTGATTGCTCCTTTTAGTAAATATATTCAATAATTATGACCATTATTTCTGTCGCCCAGTGATTACACATACAGTAGCAGTGGGACTCATTCTTTGGTCATACCCTAGTATAGTAAGCACAGCTGTGATTGTGTTTAAAGGATTCTCTCTTCACTTAATGAGCCTGGTCGAAACCTCACACTACAAAAGTTGCCTTTCAGTCACTGTGTTTGAGTAGCCTGATGGGACTGTACATTAGAATACAAAGTATCACCATTACCAACAGTGAGACCGTCTGAGACCTCTTGGCTGCTTCCTTAGACCTCCTGCTTGCTTGCTGTTGCTAGTCTGGTTTTGCTTGTTTAACCTGGCCCTAGCCAACTTGTAATCCTACTGCTTGCTGGCTGAAATGTCGCTGCCTCACTGAAACAGGTGCTTTATGCTGGATTGAAAGCTAATGCTAGCAAATGCAAGTGAAGGTGTAGCTGGCAGACACCGACCGCACCCTCATTGCTCCTAACGCTCCACACCACAGCATGGCCTGCTTTCTGAAAGAGAGATAGAGTTTAGTCTCAGTTTGATAAAATGAGTAAGTCACATACTCTCTCTCAAAAAGCAGCCCTGCACATTGCCCTGGTAACCCACGCCTGCGCAGCCCTGCACAAAAAACACACACCTTGAACCCTGACCTCTGTTCCCACTGGTTAACATCCTGCTTTGTTTCTCTCTGTTCTGTTTTCCTGCCGGACCACCCTCTATCTTCCTTCTCTTCTTCTCCCCTGAATCCCCTCCCCTTATTTCTCTTTTCTTGGCACTCCCTTCCCATTTTCTTCCTCTTCTTTGTTCTGGTATTTTTTCTCCTATGTGTTGTTCTTCCCCCTCATTATTCTCCTCCACTTCTATCTGGCTGTATTTCTCTTCTTCATCCACAAAATTCTTTGATGTTCCTATGTGAGCCCCTTTCTATCTGTATCATTCTCTATTCATCCCTCCACTTCTTTTCCTTTTTCCAATCCATCTCCCTTCACCTTCATTTACATTGTATGTTACCTCCTCTGCTCCTCTTTGGGGCCTCAGTCGTCCCTCTGCTCAGCATATGACATCATCCAGTGTCACCTGCGGCCGATCCGTGTCACCGTGTGCGCCCTGGTCGCCATGGAGACCCCCACAGAGGGGAGGAACTCAGACAGACAGGGGGAGGACCCGAGTCCAAACCCAAGCCCTGCCCCAGAGGTGTCTACACAGGTCGCATTGGTTCCGTCTCCCGCCTGGCAGCCCTGGGACCTGATTGGCTCGAGCCTAGTACATGTGTTCTGTCTCCTCCTGCTGTTTGTGGCCTATAGCTGGAGCGAGCTGACGTAATGCCACCTGTCAATCTCCTGTCAAAGCCCCCCCTCCCGCATGTGCCAACACATCTCCGTCCGCAATCCTCCTCCTCTTTCTTCAACCTCGTTTCTGCGCTCTTCTCCTCTGCCCAGAAAAAGCTGCTGACTCACTCACCTAGTGTGTCTCTCACACACACTTTTATTCATGCACACATTACAGATGCACACCAATAAACTCCAATAAATACCAACTCACAACCTCGCACACATGCATTCATATACTGTCCCCATCAATACTGCACATTCCAACTGTTGAAAGAATCCTGGAGCTTGTACACAAGGGGTTTACCGGAAGACTCTTTACAACTCTTTGGCCAATGTGTCAAATCAAGCCTATCATGTTGGACTCTTGGCTTTCTTAATGCCCTCTGGGGTCACAGTCCGTGTTGTATGGGGTCATACACTGTCTCTTGGTTCCATACAGCCTATCTAGTTCGGGTCCAGGTAAGCACAGAGCATTAATAGGGTTCCTCTATCAAGCTGGATCTTGGCGCGTTTTTGTCGCATTGGTTTCTCTCTTCAAGACACATCAAATACAGGTACAATACTGTCTGCTCAAAGGAAATAGTAAAGCTCAATAGTGATGCCATCTATGACACAAAGACACAACAGTGTATCAGTTTGGACCTAATAAACACACCACTTATGACTAGACTGTAAAATGTCACTACAGAACACTGCCACTAAATAAGGTTCAATAATCACGTCACTACTGCACATCTTTACCACCCGACCATCTACAGGTAACTACCAAAATAATGGAAACGCTTGAGTAAATGATGGATACAAAATATATTGAAAGTAGATGCTTCCACACAGGTGTGGTTCCTGTGTTAATTAAGCAATTAACATCCCATAGGGTCATGTATAAAAAGGCTAGACAGGCCATTATTTTGGCTACTATGGCGATGTCCCCATAGGATGACAGAGCACAAGTGAGCACTGAGTGGTTGATGAGCATGAAAACGATGTAAACCATATGCCATGGCAATCTCACTCCCCAGATCTCAATCAAATGTAACACTTATGGGAGATTCTGGAGCGGCGCCTGAGACAGCGTTTTCCACCACCATCAACAAAACACCAACTTATGACGTTTTTTTTTGTGGAAGAATGGTGACGCATCCCTCCAATAGAGTTCCAGACAGTTGTAGAATCTATGCCAAGGTGCATTGAAGTTGTTCTGGCTCGTGATGGCCCAACACCCGATTAAGACCCTTTATGTTGGCGTTTCCTTTATTTTGGAAGTTACCTGTACGTAACTTTCATATCGCTATAGTTGATTTACCCTGGGGGAGTTACATGACTACAGTATGTAGAAGTTTTGGGCCGACTATTGTATTATTGTCGTGGTTCAGACTGTAGACTTATTTTCTTACTTTAAAACCTCATGAAGATACATTGGATGGAAGTTTATTTTACCCAGCGACTGCAATTGGTACGCCATTATACTATTAGTTTTGTGTGTTTTAACTCAGCCATTGCTGTGATAATGACTTGTATATCTGATGGTGTGAATGGAACTGGTAATAAATGTACAGTTACCACCTCTCCTATTTTGTGTTGCTGTTCTCTGAAGGATGATGCTGTTCAGATTCTTCATAATGGTTATCCAACATACTCCTACACACACCTGTACTGTCTATGTTCCCTCATCACCATCGTTGCATTGAAAGGTCTTGATTTACTTGTGTTTTGTCTGTCCCACTCATTCCCGATCTCCTCCCCCCACTCTGTTTGTCTCTTCTCTGTGGATCCTCCACAGGATAAGCTGTGTCTGCCTCATCACATACTAGAGGAGAAGGGTATGATAAAGGTGAGCATGACAGTCCAGGCGCTGGTGGATGAGACTTCAACCAAGCAGGCTCTCTTCACGTGAGAGGGAAGAAGACCAACACACCAACATAGACACACCACTTTGTCAAAGTGAACCAACACAAGTTGCCATTATGCCTTTTCCAAAGGACTGTAGCCTATATCTCAGTCTTCCTTTTGTGATTCTTACAACCAGGGTTTCAAGTTACACATTGATGCGTGGGGCACCCTGACATTCAAAGCTGACAGGGGTGTCCACATTGATGGTTTTTAATTGTTACAAGAGCATCCAGCAGCCTTGGACACTCCTGTAGCTTGAACCCTGCCTACAACAGCTTCTAGAATGCTGCACCGTGTGTGACTATGCATTTCACCCCTCTATTCCTAAGGCCAGGTATATCACCCTCAGTATTGAGAATAAACAACAGACACTCCAGCGTAGTGGTCTCTCTGCTACAGCTTCCCTATTTCAAGATATTTACAATGAACATGACTGAGAGTATACATTGAAAATAATCCCCCAAATATTTCACTAATAGGTAATATATTTTAGGTTTAGTTCTGTATATTGTATTATGTTTTACTTTTAAATGGATCTCTCACCACCTCTGTAGGGGTTGAAGTATTGTCTTAACATTATGGGAACATTGTGTTTTGGTTGTTGAATCAGGAGTGGTTGTGGGTATGTAACTCAGGGTAGGTGTGGGCTTACTACACTGTCATGCTTCATTCCGCAGCCTGCTTATCGGTCTATGGTATTACTCTAACATTGTGTGTGTGCCTGACTGCATGCGTGCGTGTCAAAGAGAGTGACAGGAGTCATAGTTAGCCAGAATGAAAAAGAAGGTTTGCATTCCCTAGTACATCGTATACTGCTAAATAACCTCGAAGCGTGGGGTGATGCTAACCATGCTAGGTGGTCATGTAGGACCTACAATGTTAGCGTTTAAAAGTAACTGATACATTCACTGATTTAGAGACTGTTAGCAGTATCTGAAGAGTTGATGCTTGAGCACCCAATATCCCACAAAACAGCAGAACACTCCAAAATAAGAATACTAAGTATGTGTGAGTGAGCAATGGTGTTGGGTTTTGTATTGTACATATATGCATTTTATACAGCTTGGTATCCAAAGCATAAGCTTTAGCAGTAAAAACAAACAATGTTTCACTGGATAGATTTGACAGTTGCCAAAACTAAACTGTTTTTTTCAGAGCACTTATGAGACAGCAATTCATTAAAGCTAGAATCCTTAATTGAAACAATGACAGAGGCCACCCCGACTTTGTTTTGGTAAAAAGCTGAGGGATGGGCCTGAATAAATGTAACCACTCTCAAATTCATAGACAGCTATGAATGCAAGGTCTGACCATCCATGATATAAAAATGAGTTTTAACCATGTTTTGAGGCTATACTGTGTTTGTTTACAAACATTGGGAGTAAAATGAGTTTTTATTCTGGGTTCCGATGGGGTAAGACAGTTTAACTAAGCTTGTGAGGCATTTATGAGTTATATTCAAGAATCAAATGGGTATATCATTAATTTATAAGTCCAAAAATGGATGTAGCAACTAATGATTCCAGCTTTAATGTTTTTGAATATGGTTTGTACTATTCCAATGATCTAAATGTCTTTAGACGTATGGTAAATGTTATGAAAAGTAGTAACGTGAAGTGTCAATGTGGTGGTTCGTGCAAGTGGGTTTTGTATTTAGAAAGTATTGTAGTAGTATATTCCTTACTTTATGGGGCGACCCGACCAAATTCACATAGAAATGAGGTATAGCTCTGTTATTCTCATTGAAAGGTAGATCTGTTCCATCTACGCTATTACTATGCATCCCGTTCTAATATCTCTAACACCAGCTTCAAACAGCTGAAAATACAATCGTTATGGAAAATATTTCACAGCGGTTTAGAAGGTACAATGATTACCCTATACTTGCTTGTTTTTTCAAAACTGAAATTTGAAACCAGGAAATGGAGGAGCAATTTCTGCAAGGTGAATATTTTAAGTCACCAACACACTCCTCAGGCAAAGTGAACATTCTCTTAGCAATGAGATCACTCCAGATCCTGATTCTAATGTAGAATTCAAAGTAACAACACTACTATTTATGTATATAATGTAGCTAATATTTATAATTTACAATTACTATATATATATATATATATATATATATATATATATATATAAATTATGCAGTAATCCCACTTTAATACTCAAAGTAATTTCCTTTCCACCAAGCTAAATAGAACTACTCAGGTGCTAACATTTGACTACCAGTATCCCTTCTCTCAGTTAACATTTCCTCCTATATTTTGATGATAGAAAATAATGTATAAACTAAAAGGGAAATATGACAAGAAATATGACTTTTCTTAGGAGAAAGTGACTGTAGCTTATCGTTTCCTTATGGAGGTTTGGGCCGTGTGCTGCAAACCTGGCAGTTTAGAAACCTAAAAATTGTCAATACTTTTAGTTCATTGATTAGTCGTCAATCCCTTGGGCCTTCAGGTGTGGCTGCCTACGGGCCTGAAATTATCTGCACTTTAAAGAGACTGTTTTGGCAACTGACAAATCTCAGAGCTCCATTTGAATTGTGTGTGACATTTTTCAACTACACAAATGTGCTAAATGTTTTTACCAGTGTAACTATTAACTGCTGAGTTGAGCAGTTTTGCCCTTTTCTACCTTTCTGTTTATAGTCCTGAAAACTTGTACTCAGTTTTGTACTTTGATTGGGAGGAAATGTGTTTTTTATGTTTAGGTTTCTTAAAATTGACGTACCATTTTGTACCTCTTGTCATATTGGTGTACAGCAATTTGGATTTTATTGCATGAAACACCCCTTTAATGTTGCCTTAACTGCTGTGAATAATGTATATATTTCATCACTATCAGTAAAGACCTTATCTGTAAAAAGCACATCGTCTTATGTTCTATAGTCCACCTACATGTATTTTGTATTGGTCTCAGATGTCAACGTGTATAAGCCTAAGGTCATAAAATGGAATCAAAAGTAATAACTGAACCTTTATTTCAGAAATACAGTTGGAGTAACCACATGATTCGCAAGCAAGCTCCTCTTAACACCAAACATCCTGGCCCCACTATTGTCTGTTCTGAGGTTGACTCAACATAGCAAGTGTGTTCATTTCAGCTCACAAGGCGCATCAGGTTAATTTTAGCTCGGCCTCTCTGGATGGGACAGGTGGACAATACAAGGTGCACAGTTGGGGGTAGAAAGCACAGAAGAGGGTTCTGGTCCAGCAGTCAGTCTTAAGCATTGAGGAACTTGGCGTGGTGCTTGATGTGGTCGGTGATGAAGGAATAGATGAAGAAGTAGCTGTGGTCGTAGCCCTGATGGAAACAAATGGCACTGTTTGACACTGCATTTTACATCAGTAAACAAGGACATACTGTATAGAACAATTGGCAGCAGGGAAATCACACAGGAAGGTCACCAACCCTAGTCCAGTACAGTGGTTCCTCCTTTAAAATGTTGCCAGAATTATATGGCACATTATTTCATTGTCAGCCATTTTTAACAATGCTAGTTTGAGAAGCATTTGATTGACATTAGAGAATTTAAAACCTTTTTTGTAAGAACATAGTATATGTGAGTGATTATGAAATGTAGCTTCATTAATATTATGGTGTTTCTATTCCAAGAAAAACAAAACCGTCGGGGTTTCCGTTGGAACGGAAAATATGGTGCCGTACAACGTGACGGCCGGGAGTAGGCTACAGCACAAAGAGGATTATAAATTAATATCTAAGGGGCATTTTTCATTAGGGCAAAACTGATCAGTGAGAATATCTAAAGGGGCTTTTATATAATGAAATTAACAATATTTTAGATGATTTCATTTATTTAACCTAGAGTGAGCGAGAAAAAGGCCATTCATTAACATGGGGTGAGACACTCACTAATTTGAAAATGAAGCAAGTTTGTTATTTAGAGGGAGAGAATCCAAAAGCCACCTCATGGGTCTCCTGATGGCGGCCAGCACGGGTATCGAACCAGCATCTGTAGCAACGCAGATTGCACCGATAGTGTTTTAGACTGCTGCGCCACTCATGGGGGCACCAATAAAAGTTTTTAATTCTGATCAATTGCCTTTCACAAAGTATAAAAAAACAGATGTTGGTAAGCGTATATTGTCCTGCTAATAGCCCATAATGGTCTATTATAATACTGTACATGGTGTCCAGGTCAGAATAACCCACTTTGTTCAAATATTTATGTAATTCAGTGATATTTATTCCCATAGTAATTCGTTATGGATCCATAACTAAACATCTGCATTTGAAAGAGTATTTTATCATTATTTTATTAACGAAAGCATAAAGATGCTGATAAAGAAATGCAGTACAGTATATGCTTTATCCGATATTGAGGTTGCATGAGGTCTCCCACACGCACTCAAAAGCATTTGGATAACAAAGAATTTAAAAGAGAATTCAGAAGATAGAAGCCGCCTGCATTTATTTTTATTAGGCTACTGTGCAGTCTGACAAGTAAACAGCCTACATACTGTAGTAAACATGGTAAAGTGGCTAATTCCTTACATAAGGGAGAGCCGGCCATGTCCTGCTCTCCTGTTCTCGGTGACCTCAAGTACTCATCAACTCTGTCTAATGCTTTTTCGGATTGCATCAGTCATGGACAGTACACTTGTGAAAAACAAGTGTTTGAAAACCTGTTTTCAAAATGCCTCCAGCAGTCCATCACTACTGTAAATAAAAACACAGCATCCTGTTACATTCTTTATTGTAACCACAATGTCACAAATAATTTGTATCTACCTTATCAGAGTTTGGGATTTACAAGTGTGCACTTTTCATGTCATTTTTCGCTAAATCCCGTTCGGATTTAAGTATAACGTCTGACTGACGCCTTCAGCGAAAGGTCTAATGCTCTAATATTTAATAATTTCTGCCCTCCGAATTCATATCCAAGGGCATTTTTCGCACCTTTATTAGTTACATTCTAACTGAAACAATGTGCAGACAGGCACTAATAACAGAAGGAACGTTTCCCTAGTCAGTGCCATTATTAGTGCAATGCCTCTTAGTGTTGCTCTGTGCTACCCAGTGGGGCGTGGGTCCACCCCCCCCCCCCCCTCCCAATGGGCTAGATCCGTCTTGTGCACTGCTCTACGGCCCGTCCAGTGCCTCCTGCCTTGAACCTCGTGCACCTACCGCAATCTCAGTGCATTCAGCTGGAGAATTGCAAGGCAATACCATTGTGCGCCACTCGGGAGCCAATATATATTGTCATGCTAGAAATGTTGTTTGCAGAATTCACACAGGGTTAAAAATATATCTGTGAGAATATCTAAGGGGCTTTTATATCATTTTAATTAGCAATAATAATAGCTCTGTTTCAAAAATAATATTTTGGAGATTTTGTTTTCAAATAACGTAAAATGAGCAAGAAAAGGGCCATTCTTGAAAATGGGGTGAGACATTGTTACTAATTTGTAAATAAAGCCAGTTTGTTACTTAGAATTATTTATTTCTGTTTTTAGAGGGAGAGAACTCAAAAGCCTACCATCACCTCATGGGTCTCCCGGTTGCGGCCAGCACAGGTATTGAACCAGCATCTGTAGCAACGCAGTTTGCACTGCGATGCAGTCTTAGACCGCTGCACCACTCGGGCGTGTACAATATGACCGGTCGGGAGTAGGTAACAGTACTACAGTAAGAGCAAAATAACATTTCCACACCCTAATTATAATCTAAGTTTCTCTTAGAATAAAACCTTAGTGTAACAACAGTTTTAGTAAATAATACTGATGAGTAGTAACAAAAAAAGTGTATTTTTAGAGACACAGTAGCACCGTGGGACCCAAAAGCATAATCACTGCTCAAACTCCCCCTTGTGCTGGTCTGGAGAAATGAAGTAGTGACGCAGGGTACTGTGTACTGGCAAAACTTTTAGTTGATCAACCACTGTAGATCAAACAGTTGCTATAGTTGGTCTTTGGGGAGCAGCACTTACCGGCTGCAGCCTGAACACAACAGGAATCTTCTTTTCTGAGCAGGCGGCGATCAAGTTGTCAGGAAGCAGCTGGCTGGCCGACAGAAACTGGTCATCACGACCCTGGTCGATCAGGATGTCCAGCTGTGGGCCGGAGTATGATGCTGCCAGTACCGTGGCATCATACGCCTGGAGAGGAGGAAGAGTGATTAGAAACTCATGTTATTCTGGAATTCCACTCCTCAAGGTCAGACCTGTAGTTTGTGATCCCATTGATTTGGCCAGTCCCCCTGTAACCCCATACTGTACCTCCCAGGTCTTCTTGTCTTCTCCTAGGTACCCAGAGAAGGCCTTCTGCCCCCAGGCACACTGGATGGGGTTACAGATGGGGGCAAACGCAGAAACAGCCTGCAGAGAGAAAGGGATGAAGAGAAAGGGATTCATTCATATGTTCAAAATATGTTGAGATCATAATGAAAAGACTTGCAATGCCTTGTATTTTCCAGGGTTCTTCAGGGCACAGATGAGGGCTCCGTGTCCCCCCATGGAGTGGCCGGAGATTGACATCTTCTCTGGGTCAGCAGGGAAGTTAGTGTTGATCAAACGAGGGAGCTGAGAGAGAGGGAAAAAATAAAGAGTTGGGAGGTGGTGATTAGCAGCGCATAGCAGTATCAACGGATTCACAATAGTAATAGCAACCATCCGCAAGACTACTATTATCATGTGACTGACACACCTCCTCAGTGACATAGGTGTACATGCAGTAGTTGGTCTTCCAAGGCTCCTGGGTGGCATTAACATAGAAACCAGCCCCCGTGCCAAAGTCCCAACTCTCATCTTCACCCTCGATGTTACAACCACCTGAACATCACATAAAGAGTAGGAAGGTCAGGTGGGAGCTATAATTACTATTAAAAGGTGGGCATGAGCATTGATTTAGTAAGGGGTGACTTATGCAATCAGTAAAGCGTGTGCGTACGTACGTGGGCTGGTGTCTGGGGCGACGATGATGATTCCGTGCTCAGAAGCCGCCTGCTGACTGCCAGCCTTGGTGATGAAGTTCTGCTCTGTGCATGTCAACCCTAGAAGCACACAGTGAGACATGAAGGACAACATTTTCAACACACATAGGTAAAATCCAAGTAGTTGATCAGATTTTTATTCTAGATCAGAGCAAGTATACAGGCAAGATCTTGACGATTAGTTGAATCAGGTGCGTTGGTGTTGGGATAGAACAAAATCCTACCCATTCTGGGCAGGGATGATGACCACTGTCTTTATGTAACATATGAGAGACCATGGACTGTGAGAACTCACCAGAGAGCCAGTAGAACACGGGGCACTTCTCATTCTCAGCTTTAGGAGGCAGGTAGACAGCAACCTTCATTTTACACTTCAGCTCAGTGCTGGATAAAGAAAATGTATTACATCAAGTTTCCACCCAAGCCATATGGGCACTTGTAAAACTATTATTTGTGTATTCCAAAAGGGAAAAACAGCAGTGTGTTGCATTGATGTATAACAGCGAAACCGAAATTAGCTAACAGACTGTCTGTGACTTAGCCGTTACAGGATTAGGTACGGTTTGGGGTAGCACATATCATTTTTCAATAGCATCTTCGTTCTCGATTCGGCCAAATATATCTTTAAAAAAATGTTGAGTTGCAGGTGGTTTTTTGAATTTATAAAATGCTCTACTATTAAAATAATTGTTTTGCTCCATGAAGTAATCCAACTATGTGTACGCCAAAATCTTGTCCATTTCAAATCTTCCCTCATTGATCGAGACAGGTGTGTCATGACATGCAGCACTTTGGGGTGGACAGAGTTCTGAATCAATTAGATATTTGAAATAGACAGGATGGTGGCGTACACATTGTTGGGTTATTTCATTGAGCAAAATTTTTATATATTTAAAAATAGAATTTTCTAAATTCAAACGAACAGACGTGTGAAGATACATGTTTAGCCGAATTGAGAACGAAGATAGTATCGCAAAGTTAAGGTTGGTCGAAAATTCTCTGTGCTATGCCAAACAGTACATATACTAATGGGGCATCACATTAGCCTGTTACAATCTGCTAGCTAAAACAGAATATGAGTTCTCTGGAGATGAGTCTAGTTTGACGAGGCTAGCTCACCTGTCGTGCTCGAACACCTTCTGGTAGCCGCCACTGCATTTGTTGGATGACACTTGGACGAGGGCCATAGTTCGGTTACCTTTGGCAAGTCCACAAGGGAAAGAGTTATATTGTAAGGGACATTCTTTCATAAATGTTGCTGCTACAGTTTTGCGTAGTCCAGACAACATTGCATTTGGAAAACGATCTTTCTTAGCTAGCAACTACTAGCATGCTAAAACTGTTGCAAAGACCCTTTTCCAGTAAACGACACTGACGTAACGCACTGTTGCGCGGTAAGAAAGCCATCGCCATCTGCGCCCATTCAACATGCACCTTGCGTTATAATTTTCTAAACTAAATCAGTTTTGGGGGTTCCTATACGGTTACAATGATGTTTTAATTATTGAATGAAAAGTTATTTGGTTAGCTGTATTTTGGCTGCAGCGGTTGTTAGCTAGAACGTTAACGCTCATTGATTGGGAACCGGGGCGGCAGGGTAGCCTAGTGGTTGGACTAGTAACCGGAAGGTTGCAAGTTCAAACCCACGAGCTGACAAGGTACAAATCTGTTTGTTAAATAAAGGTAAAATAAAAATAAATTGATATAGGCTAGGCTGTAGCAAAAGCTAGCCAAAGAGCCATTTTACTGGTTGAAGTGTAAGTATAATGCAGTTGATTTGCAATGAAGACGAACACTATTTTAAACATGTAATTTCCTAATTCAATTATAACCCAAAAGTACTGAGAAATGCCCTCACAAGCAACATGTAAATGTGCTTTTTCTTTACTGGCGTTCTACAAGGACTCCCCCACCAATTTACGCGCATCGCCCTCGTGCGGCTGTTTGCAAACATGGGTTAAATCCACAGATGCATTCAAAAATAGAATGGAAAGTTGGTCAAAGTCTTTCCACAGGGCAGGATACCCGACCAAGATAGGCCCAAAACACAGCTGTGCTAGCTCCCTTATGAACAGTAACATCTTCAAAAGCAACCACTTGAAAGCATGCATGGCGCAGCCTCTGTAAATCGCTAGATGATCAATCGATGAATGGTATAAATCCTTCATAGCAAGAGAATGCAGAATTGGCACATTGTATCGGTTTCTGTGTAGCAGTCTGGCTTATTCCAGCGAACCAGAGCCACTCATACTCTGCAAGCAAGCTGCACGTAAGACGCTAAATAACTTCTACTTCATGATCATAGAAACACGGAATATAAGTGTTAATTTACACTTTACATACCTTGTTAAATCACGATTATTGAGAATAACTTCACTTTGGTTCCTATTACGTCTCCGCTGCTTGTATTTAGTAGTCCAACGTGAGGTTCGACGTGAAACGTCATGGAGATACCGCCCCTTGAATCTTCAAGCATATGTCGATATGCAACCGAAAGGTTGCGTTGTTGTCAAAGAAAAGTTAAGAGGCCCTGAAATTATTGTTTTTAAACAAAAAAAAACATAAATTTGCCTCACTGTTTAAAAAATATTCAGTATGACTATAACAGCATCGACCCCCGGTTCTGACTTTGCTGATAACTACTTTACTGAGGAAAAGTGTGTGTATGCCTGTGATGTGGTTGCCCCACCGAGCTTTCTCAAGATGAATGCAATAACTGTTAAGTTGCGTCTGCTTTTATACAGTAAAATAATGTACATTTGTTTTAAAGCCACTAAGTCCTTTCTGTAATTTCAACACTAAAATATTGTGTTTTACCGTACTAATTATAGTGCCTCTTGGGAAAATGTTGTGGAAGGGGAAAGTGTCTGGCTCATTAACATATTTTAAAGCGTGCCTTGTAAGAGGCTATATTTGTTGTAACTGTGAATGAGAACGCGGTACCCCAACAGAATACGGTAATATACTATATTGTAGGAATTCTACAACCTTTGTCCTAATACTCTACAGTAGCTTACTGGCCAATTGCTGCCAGTAATGTACTGTAATTCAGAATACAATACCATACCGCAATTTGGAATGGGGCTTATTCTGATAAAAGTGTTTCTTGATATCATATTACACCCATTAATGCTCGCAATTGGTCCGTGCCTATTTCTTTTACATCGGTTCCCGAGTGGCGCAGCAGTCTAAAGTATTAAATCTCAGTGCGAGAGGCATCACTACAGATCCTGCTTCAATTCCAGGCTGTATCACAACCGGCCATGATTGGGAATCCCATAGGGCGGCGCACAATTGGCCCAGCATCGTCAGGGTTTGGCCGGGGTAGGTGGTCATTGTCTAGTTGTCATTGTCTTGCATGCCTAGTTAAATGTATTTATTTTAATTTAACTAGGCAAGTCAGTTAAGAACTAATTGTTATTTACAATGATGGCCTACCAAAAGTCAAAATGCCTCCTGTGGGGATGGGGGCTGGGATTAAAAATAAAAATAAATGAAATAAAAAATATAGGACAAAACACATCAGGACGAGAGAAAACACAACATATGAAGAAGTTTTAACTGATTTGCCTCGTTAAATAAAGGTTAAATAAAAAAAATACCAAATTAAAACATGAGTTGTTGACAACTGTAGCTAACCCTAACTCTTTTCCTAACCTGAACCACAATCTCCAAATCTGCCACACTACTTCACCTAACCTGACACGTTAATTATCTTAACAAGTGGTCAGATGACTCGGCTGCTACACTACAGGACTGTTTTACTAGCACAGACTGGAATATGTTCCGGGATTTTTCCAATAGCATTGAGGAGTATACCACCTCAGTCACCGGCTTCATCAATAAGTGCAATGACATCATCGTCCCCACAGTGACCCTACGTACATATCCCAACCAGAAGCCATGGATTACAGGCAACATCCGAAATGAGATAAAGTTTAGAGCTGCCGCCTTCAAGCTCATTAGATATGACAGGGGACATGGCATTAATCTGGACACGAAATGAGATAAAGTTTAGAGCTGCCGCCTTCAAGGAGCGGGACACTAATCTGGACACTTAGAAGAAATGCCGCCTTTTCCCTCAGACGAACCATTAAACAGGCAGAGCGTCAATACAGGACTAAGATTGAATCCTACTACACCGGCTCTGACGCTCATTAGATATGACAGGGCTTGCAAACTATTACGGACTACAAAGGAAGACCCAGCCGCGAGCCTACCAGACCAGCTAAATGCATTTTATGCTCGCTTCGAGGAAAGCAATACCTAAGCATGCATGAGAGCACCAGCTGTTCCGGATGAATGAGATGTGAGCAAGACTTTTAAACAGGTCAACATTCACAAGGCCGCGGGGGAAGACGGATTACCAGGACGTGTCCTCCGAGAGTATGCGCGGACCAACTGGCTGTAATACCCACATGTTTCAAGCAGACCACCATAGTCCCTGTGCTCAAGAAAGTGTTGGTAACCTGCCTTCACTGCAGCCGAGGTGAGTAAAACATTTAAACGTGTTAACCCTCGCAAGGCTGCAGGCCCAGACGGCATCCCCAGCCGCGCCCTCAGAGCATGCGCAGACCAGCTGGCTGGTGTGTTTACGGACATATTCAATCAATCCCTATACCAGTCTGCTGTTCCCACATGCTTCAAGAGGGCCACCATCGTTCCTGTTCCCAAGAAAGCTAAGGTAACTGAGCTAAACGACTACCGCCCCGTAGCACTCACTTCCGTCATCATGAAGTGCTTTGAGAGACTAGTCAAGGACCATATCACCTCCACCCTACCTGACACCCTAGACCCACTCCAATTTGCTTACCGCTCAAATAGGTCCACAGACGATGCAATCTCAACCACACTGCACACTGCCCTAACCCATCTGGACAAGAGGAATACCTGTGTGAGAATGCTGTTCATCGACTACAGCTCGGCATTCAACACCATAGTACCCTCCAAGCTCGTCATCAAGCTCGAGACCCTGGGTCTCGACCCCGCCCTGTGCAACTGGGTACTGGACTTCCTGACGGGCGGCCCCCAGGTGGTGAGGGTAGGTAACAACATCTCCTCCCCGCTGATCCTCAACACTGGGGCCCCACAAGGGTGCGTTCTGAGCCCTCTCCTGTACTCCCTGTTCACCCACGACTGCGTGGCCACGCACGCCTCCAACTCAATCTTCAAGTTTGCGGACGACACAACAGTGGTAGGCTTGATTACCAACAACGACGAGACGGCCTACAGGGAGGAGGTGAGGGCCCTCGGAGTGTGGTGTCAGGAAAATAACCTCACACTCAACGTCAACAAAACTAAGGAGATGATTGTGGACTTCAGGAAACAGCAGAGGGAACACCCCCCTATCCACATCGATGGAACAGTAGTGGAGAGAGTAGCAAGTTTTAAGTTCCTCGGCATACACATCACAAACAAACTGAATTGGTCCACTCACACAGACAGCATCGTGAAGAAGGCGCAGCAGCGCCTCTTCAACCTCAGGAGGCTGAAGAAATTCGGCTTGTCACCAAAAGCACTCACAAACTTCTACAGATGCACAATCGAGAGCATCCTGGCGGGCTGTATCACCGCCTGGTACGGCAACTGCTCCGCCCTCAACCGTAAGGCTCTCCAGAGGGTAGTGAGGTCTGCACAACGCATCACCGGGGGCAAACTACCTGCCCTCCAGGACACCTACACCACCCGATGTTACAGGAAGGCCATAAAGATCATCAAGGACATCTACCACCCGAGCCACTGCCTGTTCACCCCGCTATCATCCAGAAGGCGAGGTCAGTACAGGTGTATCAAAGCTGGGACCGAGAGACTGAAAAACAGCTTCTATCTCAAGGCCATCAGACTGTTAAACAGCCACCACTAACATTGAGTGGCTGCTGCCAACACACTGACACTGACTCAACTCCAGCCACTTTAATAATGGGAATTGATGGGAAATTATGTAAATATATCACTAGCCACTTTAAACAATGCTACCTTATATAATGTTACTTACCCTACATTATTCATCTCATATGCATACGTATATACTGTACTCTATATCATCGACTGCATCTTTATGTAATACATGTATCACTAGCCACTTTAAACTATGCCACTTTGTTTACATACTCATCTCATATGTATATACTGTACTCGATACCATCTACTGTATCTTGCCTATGCTGCTCTGTACCATCACTCATTCATATATCCTTATGTACATATTCTTTATCCCCTTACACTGTGTATAAGACAGTAGTTTAGGAATTGTTAGTTAGATTACTTGTTGGTTATTACTGCATTGTCGGAACTAGAGCACAAGCATTTCGCTACACTCGCATTAACATCTGCTAACCATGTGTATGTGACAAATAAAATGTAATTTGATTTTGATTTGATGACTACCGCCCTGTAGCACTCATGTCGGTAACCATGAAGTGCTTTGAAAAGCTGGTTGTGGCTTACATCAACACCCTCATCCCCGAAACCCTAGACCCACTCCAATATCGCCCCAACAGATCCACAGATGAGTTCATCTCAATCGCACTCCACATTGCCCATTCTCATCTGGACAAAAGGAACACCTACTGTATGTTACAATGCTGTTCATTGACTACAGCTCAGCTTTCCACACCATGGTGCCCACAAAGCTTATCACTAAGCTAAGGACCCTGGGACTAAACACCTCCCTCTGCAATTGAATCCTGGACTTCCTGATGGGTCGCCTACTGGTGGCAAGGTTAGGCAACAACACATGTGCCACGTTGATCCTCAACACGGATGCCCCTCAGGGGTGCGTGCTCAGTCCCCTCCTGTACTCCCTGTTCACTCACGACTGCGTGGCCAAGCACGACTCCAACGCCATCATTAAGTTTGCTGATGACATAACAGTGGTAGGCCTGATCACAGACAACGATCACTTTACCCCTACATACATGTCCAAATTACCTCGACTAACCTGTACCCCCGCACATTGACTTGGTACCGGTACCCCCTGTATATAGCCTCGTTATTTTATTATGTTACTTTTTATTACAGTTTTTACCTTTTATTTTCTTAACTCTATTTCCTGAACTGCATTGTTGGTTAAGGGCTTGTAAGTAAGCATATCACGGTAAGGTCTTGTTGTATTTGGCGCATGTGACAAATAAAATTTGATTTGAACCTGCCAACTTAGTTATCCTAAACTGCTATGTAAACTAATCATCTGTGTTGAGAAACCATCAGTTGCCTAACACCGGAACTGACCGATGAAAGGTATAAATAGGCATTTCCTGATATCATGTAACACCCACATCATGAAACGCCCCAAATTGCGGTCTGCAGTTACATCATATTCCATTTTTGTATCACCAAAAACCTTTTAATAAACACTAGTGGGCGCATGGTATTGTTGCTTTTCACTTATTAACATATTGAGGCTTGTCTTGTAAGAGGCTATATTTGTTGCACCCGTTAGTGAGAGTGCTGTACCAAATTAAGTGATATGTGGTAGTGGTTATCCAACAATAACATTTGGTTGCTTTAGTCACTATCAATTTAAAACCGTTTAAGGCCTGAAGTGTAAGTGATATAAAACACCAACTATCAGTTGGCTTGCTCTAATATACAATCACAATTTCACTATTAGCAATTGCTGACTTTATGTTCAATACAATTTAACAAGAAAGTACTGTATTGTTGTTTTGCTATATTTACTGCAGCATATTGTAAATGATGGTGCATTGTGGAGAAATATTGTGGGAGGAGAAAGAATCGCTGGCTCATTAACATATTTGTTGCACTCATTAGTGAGAGTCCAATTTAAGTGATACAGTATGTGGTAGAGCTCTAACAATTACATGTATAAAGGGGTAGCGGGTCTTTAAACCTTTAAATGGTTAAATATTAACACATTTCATTTGAGGTTTTGCTGTGTAATCATGGCCAGATTGGAAGCCTTTGTTTAGGCTTCTAGAAGTGCAAGTGTCACGACTTCCGCCGAAGTTGGCTCTCCTGCCCGTTCAGGCGGTGCTCGGCGGTCGTTGTCACCGTCCTATTAGCCACTACCGATCCCTTTTTCGTGTATCTGTTAGTTTTGTCTTATTGGTTTCACCTGTGTGTTGTTTAGTTAATTAGTGTCTGTATTTAATGTAGGTTGTCCTGCCCTTGTTTTGTGCGGGATTGTTTATTTTGTCATTCATTTTGTCTGTCGGTGTTTTGTGTTTCTTATTCTCCGGTTAGTCTGTTATCCTGTGTTGGATAAGTTCACCCTGTGTGTATTTGGGTTGACCGTGTTTATTTTGTTCACCGGAGAATAAAACTTTATATTGCTATCTGCTCTCTGTGCCAGATTCCACCCACCTTGATTAGACGTGACAGAATCCCGCACCACCCATGGAATCAGCAGGAGCAGCAGCGTCTCCTCTCCCATCGATGGAAGAGAGGGTCCTCCATAATACCAGTGTGCTTCACCGGATTGGTTCTGCTATGGACCTCCTGTTTCTGCGACCACATCTGGCTCTGGGGCTCTTCGGCTGACACTCCCACGGGAGTTTGACGGATCGGCGGCTGGGTGCCAGGGTTTCCTCCTTCAGCTGGAACTATACCTGGCTACCGTGCGTCCTGCTCCCTCTGGAGAGGAGAGCGTGTGCGCCCTCGTCTCCTGCTTGACTGGGCGAGCCCTCGAGTGGGCCAACGCAGTATGGAATAGTCCGGACTCGGCTAAGGATAATTACCCAGAGTTCACCCGCCGATTCCGAGCTGTTTTTGACCATCCACCCGAGGGTCGGGCGGCGGGTGAACGGCTGTTCCACCTGCGTCAGGAGACGAGGAGCGTACAGGATTTTGCCCTTGAGTTTAGGACTTTGGCAGCAGGAGCAGGATGGAACGACAGGGCCTTGATTGATAATTTTAGATGTAGTCTCAGGGAGGACGTCCGCAGGGAGCTGGCATGTCGGGACACCACATTTACACTGGATGGACTTATCGATCTGGCTATCCGTCTCGACAACCTGCTGGCTGCTCGCGGGCGTTCGGATCAGGTCCTGTCGTTTCCAATCCCCAGTCCCCCTGTTCCTATCCCTATGGAATTAGGAGGTACGGCTTCAAGGGGGACCGGAGGAGGAGTGTCCTCCTGCACCAGTTGTGGTCGACGAGGGCACACGTCCGACCGGTGCTGGAGGAACTCGTCTAGGAGTCGGGAGGACAGGCGGAACACTGCTCGATCACCCCAGGTGAGTAAGCACCAAACTCATTCAGAGCTTCCTGTCGGTCATGTGTTTGTATTGATTTCTTTCCCTGGTTTTTCCCCCTCTCTACAGCATAAGGCGCTAGTCGATTCAGGCGCAGCTGGGAATTTTATGGATCGTGGGCTTGCGTTAAGGCTAGGGATTCCCCTGGTGTCGTTAGATCGACCTTTCCCCATGCACTCCTTAGATAGCCGACCATTAGGGTCAGGAGTAATTAGGGAGGCTACGGTGCTGCTGGACATGGTAACGCAGGGTGATCATAAGGAGCAGATTAGCCTGTTCCTTATAGATTCACCTGCGTTTCCAGTGGTGTTGGGGGTTCCCTGGTTAGCTCAAGACAACCCGGTGATTTTCTGGCGACAGGGGGCTCTTAAGGGGTGGTCAGAGGAGTGTTCAGGTAGGTGTATAGGAGTTGCCGTTGGTGCGACTACGGTGGAGAGTCCAGACCAAGTTTCCACCGTGCGCATTCCCTCTGAATATGCCGATTTGGCTATCGCCTTCAGTAAAGGGATCCCCTCATCGTTGAGAGGACTGTGCGATAAACCTTCTGGAAAACGCTGCACTTCCTAGGAGTCACGTGTATCCATTGTCCCAGGAGGAGACAGTTGCGATGGAAACATATGTTTCCGAATCGCTGGGACAGGGGTACATTCAGCCCTCCATATCACCCGTCTCCTCAAGCTTCTTTTTTGTGAAGAAGAAGGATGGAGGTCTGCGTCCGTGTATTGATTATAGAGGTCTAAATTCCATCACAGTGGGGTTTAGTTACCCACTACCTCTCATCGCTACGGCAATGGAATCATTTCACGGGGCGCGATTCTTCACAAAACTGGACCTGAGGAGCGCGTAATCTGGTACGTATCCGGGGAGGAGATGAGTGGAAAACCGCATTTAGTACTACTTCTGGTCATTATGAGTACTGCGTCATGCCATACGGGTTGAAGAATGCTCCAGCCGTTTTTCAATCCTTTGTAGATGAGATTCTCCGAGACCTGCTCGGGCAGGGAGTGGTAGTGTACATTGATGACATCTTGATCTATTCTGCCACACGCGCGGAGCATGTGTCTCTGGTGCGTAAGGTACTTGGGCGACTACTGGAGCATGACCTGTATTGCAAGGCGGAGAAATGTGAGTTTTTCAAACAGTCCGTTTCCTTCCTGGGGTATCGTATTTCCACCTCCGGGGTGGTGATGGAGGATGATCGCATTACAGCCGTCCGTAATTGGCCGACTCCGACCACGGTGAAAGAAGTGCAGCGGTTTTTAGGGTTTGCCAATTACTACCGGAGGTTTATCCGGGGTTTTGGTCAGGTGGCTGCTCCCATCACCTCACTGCTGAAGGGAGGACCGGTGCGCTTGCGCTGGTCAGCAGAGGCGGGCAGAGCTTTCAGTCGTCTGAAGGAGCTGTTCACCAATGCGCCCGTGTTGGCGCATCCGGACCCCTCTTTAGCGTTCATAGTGGCGGTGGATGCGTCCGAGGCTGAGGTTGGAGCCGTGCTGTCCCAACGCTCGGGCGTGCCATCCAAACTCTGCCCGTGTGCTTTCTTTTCGAGCAAGCTCAGCCCAGCGGAGCGAAACTATGATGTGGGGGACCGGGAGTTATTAGCTGTAGTCAAGGCTCTGAAGGTGTGGAGACATTGGCTTGAGGGGGCTAAATACCCTTTTCTCATCTGGACTGACCATCGTAATCTCGAGTACATCCGGGCAGCTAAGAGACTAAATCCACGTCAGGCTAGATGGGCCATGTTTTTTACTAGGTTCCAGTTTACCCTCACATATCGGCCAGGTTCCCAAAACACCAAAGCTGACGCACTGTCTCGCCTCTATGATACCCGAGGAACAGTCAGTAGAGCCAACTCGCATCATTCCACCGTCATGTCTCGTGGCACCGGTGATATGGGAGGTGGACGCTGAGATAGAGAGGGCCTCACGGTTAGAGCCGGCTCCTCCTAACTGTCCAGTTGGGACCAAGTACGTGCCGAGGGTGGTCCGGGACAAGCTGATTAGGTGGGCTCACACTCTTCCCTCCTCGGGTCATCCTGGTATCAAGAGGACAGTGCAGAGTCTGAGAGGGAGATACTGGTGGCCCACACTGGCTAAAGATGTGAGATTTTATGTCTCCTCCAGCTCAGTGTGTGCTCAGAGCAAGGCTCCTCGGTACCTACCTAGAGGGAAATTACAACCCCTCCCCGTTCCACAACGGCCGTGGACACATTTATCGGTGGATTTTCTTACCGACCTTCCCCCGTCCCAGGGAAGTACTACGATCCTGGTCGTTGTGGATCGGTTTTCTAAGTCCTGTCGTCTCATTCCGTTGCCCGGTCTTCCTACGGCCCTGCAGACTGCTGAGGCTTTGTTTACCCATGTCTTCCGGCACTATGGGGTGCCTGAGGACATCGTCTCTGATCGGGGTCCCCAATTCACGTCCAGAGTGTGGAGGGCGTTTATGGAGAGACTGGGGGTCTCGGTTAGCTTAACCTCAGGTTTTCACCCCGAGAGTAATGGGCAGGTGGAGCGCGTTAACCAGGATGTGGGCAGGTTTCTGCGGTCCTATTGTCGGGACCGGCCTGGTGAGTGGGCAAGGTATGTTCCATGGGCCGAACTAGCCCAGAACTCCTTACACCACTCCTCTACTAACTTGTCTCCTTTTGAGTGTGTGTTAGGTTACCAGCCGGTCCTGGCTCCATGGCATCAGAGTCAGACCAAGGCTCCTGCGGTGGAGGAATGGGTACAGCGCTCCAAGGACACCTGGAAAGCCGTTCAGGACTCATTACGGTTAGCGGGAGAACGGCAGAAGAGGAGCGCTGACCAGCACCGCAGTGAGACCCCCGTGTTTGCACCGGGGGACAGGGTCTGGCTCTCGACCCGAAACCTGTCTCTCCGCCTGCCCTGTCGGAAGCTGGGGCCGCAGTGTGTGGGGCCGTTCAAAGTCCTGAGGAGAATAAACGAGGTGTGTTATAGGTTACAACTTCCTAGGTATTACCGTATTAACCCCTCGTTTCATGTGTCTCTCCTCAGGCTGGTGGTGGCTGGTCCCCTGCAAGAAGGTGAGGTGCCTGAGGTCCCTCCGCCCCCTCTGGACATTGAGGGGTCCCCGGCGTATACAGTCCGAGGCATTCTGGATTCGAGACGCCGGGTGGGGGGCCTACAGTACCTCGTGGACTGGGAGGGGTACGGCCCGGAGGGTTCCGGTGAGGGACATCTTCCCTCCTGATAGATTTCCACCGCCTCCACCCGGATCGCCCAGCACCTCGACCTCTAGGTCGCGTCAGGGGGGGGGGTACTGTCACGACTTCCGCTGAAGTTGGCTCTCCTGCCCGTTCAGGCGGTGCTTGGCAGTCGTCGTTACCGTCCTATTAGCCACTACCGATCCCTTTTTCGTGTATCTGTTGGTTTTGTCTTATTGGTTTCACCTGTGTGTTGTTTAGTTAATTAGTGTCTGTATTTAATGTAGGTTGTCCCGCCCTTGTTTTGTGCGGGATTGTTTATTTTGTCATTCATTTTGTCTGTCGGTGTTTTGTGTTTCTTATTCTCCGGTTAGTCTGTTATCCTGTGTTGGATAAGTTCACCCTGTGTGTATTTGGGTTGACCGTGTTTATTTTGTTCACCGGAGAATAAAACTTTATATCGCTATCTGCTCTCTGCGCCTGATTCCACCCACCTTGATTAGACGTGACAGCAAGTGACCCAAAACACCTAGTAATCTTTAATATGCAAATGCATACAGTCAACCTGCTTGCTCTAATCCCTTGTAATTATAGTGAAATAATTTCCATACAGTTTAATAGTCACTTTTACTATATTGTCCTGTGTTTCATTGCTCTGGCATCAAGTTACCGTGAATGTCTTAGTATTGTAGTGGCACTATCCAAAGATAGTCAGAGATATATCATAAGATATGTTGTAATTAGAAGTATTTTGAAGACCAATGTATCTTTAACTACAACAACATTTTCAGTAACAGTCACAGAAACGTTTTACTTGCTATGACAGTGATGTGTTTTTTATCAACCTTGGTTGAATGCACCAACTGTAATTTGATAATGCCTGCTAAATGACCAAAATGTAAAAATGAAAACTTGCAAAGAACACTGGATAATATATTGCTGCATGGGCAATTCCAGTAATATACTTTAAATTGGATTACAGTAACATCTTTGGTTACGTAAAGGATTACTGCAGAATGGATTGCAGTAGCTGTACAGTAAAATAAGTTACAGTAATTTACTTGCCAAATGCTGCCAGTAAATTACTGTAAATTCTATAGAAAATGTTTTACAGTGTTGCCGCACTCATCAAAATGGAAATGCCAATCAGCTCAAAATAAACCTTGCTCGGCTGCAGTCTAGTTTGAAGAAGACATCAACTATCTCACTGCTGCGGATGCGGAATTATACTCATTCTCCAGCACTTTTGTTGATGAGTGTGGCATGACGCATGCCATCTGCGAGTGTCAAGCTATTTGGATTATAAGAGCACTTCTCCTCTGTCAAATGTGCTTTTTTATGAGTATGCAGCTGGGCACATGCTTGTATATGATGCCTTCATGTATGATAGCTGTCATTACTATCTTCTGCTGAATGGTGTATGCTTTGATGGTGATGTGGAAGATGATAGACCTAGAGTAGGCATGTCTGGTGTGAAGAAGTAGGGGCCATGTCAGCAATGGGCTTCTTCTCCCTGTCTCCTTTCATCCTTCTGCACTGACATTAAATCATTGACAGATAAAAGCAAATTCTTAAAGGGAAATTTCACTGCTGCTCTATTTCACTATATATGGCAATTTATGTTATTAACAAATGATATGCATCATAAAAATTGACAATTTCCTCACATGCAAATATGACAATTTCTGCATCTCACCTGTAGAAATGGGCCAGCTACATGTTCTGGTTGTAAGCAGACCCCAATATCCAGAATTCATAGTGATTTCAAGATGTGAAGAACTGCCCCGTGGAGGTGAAGAACTGCCCCGTGGAGGTGTATCCAATTGAACAGAAAAATCGAAATGTCCGTTTGTAGCCAGAGGATTTTGAAACGGAACTGAAGTCTCAACTGATGAGGTTGCCATATCGTCGAACATTGAAAAGGGATGCTATTCCATCGTTTTCCCCCTTCACTTCAAAGAGGAAGGCATCCGATCAGCCAACATCAGTGCAGCAGAAAAGAGGACAAGCTGAGGTAAGGTAGCTAACGTTACCTTGCTAGCTAGGGAACCTACATTAGTTTATCTAAACTAAAATCTAGCCAGCTAGCTTTCATAATACATTGGCTAGACATTCCAAAGCATACCAATGTAAATAGCCAGCTGCTAGTTGGCATGCTAACTGCAGGAATGTCCACCAGGGCTGTTGCCAGAGAACTGAATGTCCATTTCTCTACCATAAGCTGCCTCCAACATCATTTTTTAGAATTTGGCAGTGTATAAAACTGGCCTCACAACCGCAGACCATGTGTAACCACGCCAGCCCAGGACCTCCATACGGGCTTCTTCACCTGCAGGATCGTCAACGTGTGACTTGTTACTTTGCAATCTAACATTAGCTTCGTGTCGCGTCTACTCCCGCTCCTCCCCTCCGGCATTCAAAGTCGTGTGACTTGTCTGTCAACGTGTGACTTGTTACTTTGCAATCTAGCATTGGCTTCGTGTCGCGTCTACTCCCGCTCCTCCCTCCATTCAGTCGCTGGTATACTAACCACCGGTCCTGGGACCCATCATTACGCACACCTGGACTCCATTACCTCCCCTATATCTGGCACTACCTTAGGTTCTTTCACCAGTCAGTATTTTTCCTGTGTTTATGCATAGACAATACTGTTATGTTGTCTCGTTCCACGTTTGCTGTTTTATTAAATGTTTCACCTGCTTCTCATCTCTCAGCATCTCTGTTACACTTCCTTAGGTTACGTTAGCTAGGTAGCTAACTAACTACTACAGAGCCGGAGGCTTACGACGTGACTGTTCTATTTAGTCTGATCACATCAATCTGTAGAGGCATCAACAACAAGCTCAGCACCAGGAACTAGTGTAAGTCACCTTCTAAAATGTACTTAATCTTTCCATGACTTCATGAGTAAATAAATATACTAGTTCTAGGCATAAACATGGTCTATGTCTTGTCATAGTTGGTGTGTTTACAAGAAGGCTACGCTACAACTTCTACTGTTGTTTTTTTTCTATTATGGAGGCTTAGTTGATTGTTCATGCAAAATTAGGTATTAGTAGGGAGGGGATGGTGTGGGTGACTCAGTTGTCTGTTGGGGCTAGGTATTGTGTGTGTGAAGGTTAGCATGCATGATCTATTGTCTTGTAGACACTAAACTGTCTACCAGACAAGTGCTCCTCAAACTTTTCACACCCATAGTCATTTATTTGGCTTGGGGGAGAGGGGCTGTTACTATACTCTTCTAGCCTATTCCCTCTATTTCTGGCAGTTCTAGTCTACTCAACTGTAGGTGCTCATACACATATGACTAGACTGTCTACGAGTCAAGCCCCCTTCAAATTTTCACATATTTGCAAACAGCCCATCTCAATGCCCCATTATTGACTGAGTGTAAGAAAACACATACTCTACCCTTTGTTTACAGATTAACATGGTTTATTGTATGGCTACACATCCTCATGATCAGTCTTCATGTCTTTCCAGGAGACTTGCAAGTACAAACAAATCTTCTGCAAGAGGTTGAGTAGTGGGTGGTGACGAGTGTATGAGAGGCTTGTCCACCTGGCTGTGGAGTGCAGAAAGGACCAGACGGTTGTCTACAAGGAGACAGAGTCACTGCCCCCCAATCCCAACATCCCTGCCAACATCACCACAGCCTAAACCAGTTGCCATTACCATACACAAGAGGTTCACCAGCTGAAGAACATTCTGGAACTTGCCTGGAACATTCAACCAACACAACATCCATAGTCAGACTGATATTGTAGTATAATATAGAAACCCTAGTATGCTCACAACTGAATTTTGGTATAGATAGTGCTAGCTGTTGTACAAATATATACTGAACAAATATATATTTAAACACAACATGTAAAGTGTTGGTCCTATGTTTCATGAGCTGAAATAAAAGATCCCAGAAAATGTCCATATGCACAAAAAGTTTATTTTTCTCAAAAGTTGGGTTCAAATCTGACACGGCTGCTCTAAAATGTGCAGTATGCCACCGTCTCAAGTTGAGGGCGTGTGCAATTGGCATGCTAACTGCACGAATGTCCACCAGGGCTGTTGCCAGGGAACTGAATGTCCATTTCTCTACCATAAGCCGCCTCCTTTTTTTCTTCGAATTTGGCAGTGTATCCAACTGGCCTCACAACCGCAAACCATGTGTAACCACGCCAGCCCAGGACCTCCACACGGGCTTCTTCACATGCAGGATCGTCTGAGAACAACCACCTGGACAGCTGATGAAACTGGGTTTGCACAGCCAAATAATTTGTACACAAACTGTCAGACTGTCTCAGGGAAGCTCATCTTCATGCTTGTCGTCCTCACCAGGGTCTTGACCTGACAGCAGTTTGGCATCATAACCAACTTCAGTGGGCAAATGCTCACCTTCGATGGCCACTGGCATACTGGAGAAGTGTGCTCTTTACAGAGGAATCCTGGTTTCATCTGGACCGGGCAGATGGGTGACCTGTTTGCTGGTGTCAACTTTAAAGAGTGCCCCATGGTGGCAGTGGGGTTATGGTATGGGCAGGCATAAGCTATGGACAACGAACACAATTGCATTTTATCAATGGCATTTTTATGACGAGATCGAGGCTCATTGTTGTGCAATTCATCCTCCGCCATCACCTCATGTTTCAGCATGATAATGCATGGCCCCATGTCACAAGGAACTGTACACAATTCCTGGAAGCTGAAAATGTCCCAGTTCTTCCATGGCCTGCATACTCACCAGACATGTCACCCATTGAGCATGTTTGGGATGCCCCGGAATCGGACATGTACGACAGCATGATCCAATTGATAATTGATATTCATTCAATTATTTGGATAAACTAGCTTTGTCACGATCGTCGTACGGACTGGAAATATACTCAGACCAACGTGCAGTGTGATTTGGGTTCCACATGTTTAATAAGGGAAACTCACAAAAACAGCAAATGAAACGTGTAGTCCAAGCAGTGCTCAGAGGCAACTACAACAAAACAAGATCCCACAAAAACCAGTGGGGAAATGGCTGCGTAAATATGATACCCAATCAGAGACAACGATAAACAGCTGCATCTGATTGGGAACCATACCAGGCCAACATAGAAATAAATGCAATAGATCACCCACCCTAGTCACACCCAGACCTAACCAAAATAGAGAATAAAAAGGCTCTCTATGGTCAGGGCGTGACAGCTTCAGTCTTACTGCTAAAACAAATTATGCAGACAGTTGGTTTATTATTTAAACTTTAATTTGTTGCCACGTAAACATGTTTTAATAAAACAGTAGATGAATCTCGTTAGTATAATTTAATTATGCCAATGTGCTTTCATCAATTGAAAGCCCTTAATCTATTTTATGAGAATTTGTAAGATTTCTTGTTTGCATAAAATAGACGCAGACCAGTCTTTCAATAATAGGTAATAGACTTTATTCTCGGAGCGCGCTACCACTTAAACACGTACAGCAGTTTATATACAGATCATGACGTCATTTTACTGCTTTAACAGAATCACCTCCTCTCGACCGGGACAAAGTAAGGTGAAAAGTTCATTCTAACTTACTAACACACTCCCAGATAACTTTTGACCCCTCAACATTATCGATCACCACTGAACTGACAGTTATAATTAAAAGAAAACCTAGGAATGCACTCACTGCCTTATCTAAAAACCCCAGAGCTAAGTTTTAGTTGGGTCAACCATAGGCTAACGACCTTATGTGTTTACACAGTCCACAACCCATTTGTTCCTGCCTAGTTGGAATGGTGTTTATTAATTTTTTATGACTCATTGTCCTGTCACACAATTCCTTCTTATGAACTCATTTTGTCTATTACTTATAAAACAGAGTATTAGTTTACCTAGATACAATTCTATTTAAAATGGGGATATTGTTTATTCATTTATCCATAATAAATTCAACATCTCTTCATATAGCAAATAAGTAGACATGGCTTTGATTAAAGACAAGTTTATTTGCTTTGGAGACCGAAGTGAGTTTACACAGCAGTATGCAGGAACAGTTATGGCAATGTATGATATATACTGTATGATATACACAGTTTATCAGTTTACTCCGTTCACAAAAGTGGATCTCTCCTACAGCAGGCATCCAGTTACTGTTCAATTGAACGTTAGAATGGGCATAACAAGTGACCTCGGCGACTTTGAGCTTGGTATGATCGTCGGTGCCAAGCGCCCCGGATCCAGTATCCCAGAAACGACCGCCCTCCTGGGTTTTTCACGCACGTCCGTGTATAGGGTTTACAGAAAATGGTGTAACAAACAAAAAACATCCAGTCAGTGCCAGTCCTGTGGGCAAAAACAGCTCGTTGATGAGAGAGGTTGAAGGTAAATTGCAAGAATCGTGCAAGCTAAAAGGCGGGCCACAAACAGACAAATAGCGGTGCAGTACAACAATGGTGTGCAAAACGACATCTCGGAATGCACAACTTGCCCATCCTTTTTGCGATCACACTTAATTCCACTCCTATCAGCTTAAAACAAGAAGAAGCTCCAGTGAGCATGCAATCACCAGCACTGTGAAATTGAGGAGTGGAAAACATTGCCTGGAACATAACAGCGATTTCAGTTTACTTGAGTGACCTGCATAGTCCCCAGACCTCAACCCAATAGAGCATCTTTGGGATGAGATGGAACGGGCTGTTCGCAGCATGACTGTACCGCCGTCCGACCTGCAGCAACTGTGATGCCATTGTGTCAGCATGGACCAAAATCCCTGTGGAACGTTTCCAACACCTTCAGAATGCCCTGAATAATTCAGGCTGTTCTGGAGGCAAAGGGGAGTCCGAGCTTTACCTCCAGAACATATGTGTGTACCTAATAAACTGGTTGTGTATATACAGTAGAAGAAAAATATACTTCTAAAGCTTATAATAAATACTACAGTTCTAGAAGGGAATACTTGCATATGATGTGTTTGGATGGTGCAGTGAGGTGATCTGAGTCACTTTGATATAAGGGGAGATTGTTGTTATGGGAACTTTTACATCTCCTCTTGGGAGTCATCAACTTCTTTGTATCCAAGCGGTATTGTCTGTGAGAGAAAGACAAAAACGCTAATACACATTCATGGGCAATCGTTGTGTACTGTCTTTATTCCTCCTGTAGCAGCATGGTGTATAATATGAGACGTCTCACAGACATACATTGGCTAGCTAGTTAAAACACACAGGTACAGTTACTCCAAGACTTATTTGAGTCATCAAGCCAAAGCCATTCCTTTACTTTCCGCCATGAGCATCAAAACATTTCTCCAGTTTTGCTCCTAATGAGAAGCAATGAGTCTAGCCATGCCTCGTTATGGCCGAATCGATCACCAAATTGTACTGTACTCAGTGGTGAAAAAAAGTGCCCAATTCTCATACTTGAGTAAAAGTAAAGATGCCTTAATAGAAAATGATTCAAATAAAAGTGAAAGTCACCCAGTAAAATACTACAGCATTTGAGTAGAAGTCTAACAGTATTTGGTTTTATATATGTAATATATATATACAGTTGAAGTCAGAAATGTACATACACCTTAACCGAATACATTTAAACTCAGATGTTCACAATTCCTAACATTTAGTCTGTGTAAAAATTCCCTGTCTTAGGCCATTTAGGATCACCACTTTATTTTAAGATTGTGAAATTTCAGAATAAGAGCAGAGAGAATTATTTATTTCAGCTTTTATTTCTTTCATCACATTCCCAGTGGGTCAGAAGTTTACATACACTCAATTAGTATTTGGTAGCATTGCCTTTAAATAGTTTAACTTGGGTCAAATGTTTAAGGTAGCCTTCCACAAGCTTCCCACAATAAGTTGGCTAAATTTTGGCCCATTCCTCCTGACAGAGCTGGTGTAACTGAGTCAGGTTTGTAGGCCTCCTTGCTCGCACACGCTTTTTCAGTTCTGCCCACAAATGTTCTATGGGATTGAGGTCAGGGCTTTGTGATGGCCACTCCAATACCTTGACTTTGTTGTCCTAAAGCCATTTTGCCACAACTTTGGAAATATTCTTGGGGTGTTACGCCCTGACCTTAGAGAGTCGTTTTATTTCTCTATTTGGTTAGGTCAGGGTGTGATTTGGGGTGGCATTATATGTTTTGTTTTCTATGTTTCTTTATTTCTATGTTTTAGCCGGGTATGGTTCTCAATCAGGGACAGCTGTCTATCGTTGTCTCTGATTGGGAATCCTACTTCGGTTGCCCTTTTTCCCTCCTTTCAGTGTGGGTAGCTGACTTGTGTTAGTGGCAATTAGCCCTCGTAAGCGTCATGGTTGTTTATCTTGTTTTGTTGGCTTCATTCCATAATAAAGGAAAATGTACGCTCACCACGCTACACTTTGGTCCACTTCTTACGACACCCGTGACATGGGGTCATTGTTCATTTGGAAGACCCATTTGCGACCAAGCTTTAAATTACTGACTGATGTCTTGAGATGTTGCTTCAATATATCCACATAATTTTTCACCCTCATGATGCCATCTATTTTGTGAAGTGCACCAATTCCTCCTGCAGCAAAGCACCCCCACAACATGATGGTGCCACCCCGGTGCTTCACAGTTGGGATGGTGTTCGTCGGCTTGCAAGCCTCCCCCTTTTTCCTACAAACATAACGATGGTCATCATGGCCTAGCAGTTCTATTTTTGTTTCATGAGACCAGAGGACATTTCTCACAAAGGTATGATATTTGTCCCCATGTGCAGTTGCAAACCGTAGTCTTTAGTTTTTATGCCAGTTTTAGAGCAGTGGCTTCTACCTTGCTGAGCAGCCTTTCAGGTTATGTCGATATAGGACTTGTTTTACTGTGGATATAGATACTGTTGTACCTGTTTCCACCAGCATCTTCACAAGGTCCTTTGCTGTTGTTCTCGGATTGATTTGCACTTTTTTGTACCAAAGTACACCTTCAATTGACTCAAATTATGTCAATTAGCCTATCAGAAGCTTCTAAAGCCATGACATAATTTTCTGGAATTTTCCAATCTGTTTAAAGGCACAGTCAACTTAGTGTATGTAAACTTCTGACCCACTGGAATTATGATACAGTGAATGATAAGTGAAATAATCTGACTGTAAACAATTGTTGGAAAAATGACTTGTGTCATGCAAAGTAGATGTCCTAACTGACTTGCCAAAACAATAGTTTGATAACAAGTAATTTGTGGAGTGGTTAAAAAACGAGTTTTAATGACTCGAACCTAAGTGTATGTAAACTTCCGTAAATGTAATTGCAAAAATGTACTTAAGTATCAACAGTAAAAGTATAAATCATGTCAAATTGCTTATATTAAGAAAAGATGACAGCAAAATATATGTTTTATTTTTTTATTTTCTGATAGTCAGGGGCTTACTTTGCTTATGGTAGTCCATCGTATTCGATGATGACTTCCACTTCTGAGTTAATGGTGAAATATTTGGTAACTGTAGAGTCCAAGCCGAGATCCACAAACTTTATTTCAGGTGGAGCATATGCAGTCTGTGTTGGCGGGGGCAGGCATGGTTGGCAGCAGGTCTGTGGGTTTGATGTTGCACTTCTTCAGAGACGTTTTCAGCTGGTCCTTGTAGTGCTTACCTGCCCCCCTACAGACCGCTGGCCAAGATGTAGCTGGCCATACAGAATCCTCCACGTCAAGCGCTCCTGAGATATTCTAATGACATGCCCAAGCCAGCGCAGTTGGTGTTCGGTGACCATGGCCTCCATACTCTTGCAGTTGGTCTTATCAAGTATTTCTGTATGGGGCACTTGGTGCACCAGGTGATTCCCAGGATGTACTGCAGGCATCTTAGGTGGAATCGCTCAAGCTGCTTGTTGTGGTGACTATGAGTGACCCAGGCACCCCTCAGGACATCCCTCAGCAGGAAAAACAGAACTAGACAATAATTTGTGCCAGGTGTGATATCCCTCCTAAATAGCTCAGGCTAATGTTCCTATCGACTCAGTAAGGCCAGCAGGCTAATGTTCCTATCGACTCAGTAAGGCCAGCAGGCTAGTCTTTAAAAAAAATGTATTGGTATGTAACTGTTATGAAAGTTGTATTGTCAATTTTGTTTTGTATTTAAACGCCACTTTAAAACGTATACATGGCACTGCAACAAAATTTCGCCATGGGGGCAATAAAGTCAGTAAGTAAGTAAAGCTTCACAGCTGTAAAGAAGTGTGGTGATGCAGACGGCTTGATAGACGGCAACTTTGGTGTGGAGGTGGAGATCCCTGTTTTGGAAGCACCTGAGTTTCCCGAAGGCAGCTGATGCTTGCTTGATCTTATTTTGAATTTCGAGGTCCATGCTGCAGTCCTCAGAGAGAATGCTGCCCAGGTATTTGAAGGACAGAACTATTGCCAGTCATATGTGTTCAATGGTAAAGACAGACATGGTGGGTAAAGGGCTGGAACTCCATTGGCAGACCACCTCTGTCTTGCTGGTGTTGATAGACAGTCCCATCCTGCTATAGACCCTCACAGCCGCTACAAGGACGGGCAGAAGGTCTTCCGGAGTGTTGGCCACAAGAACACAGTCATCAGCATAGTGCAGCTCAAGAATCCACTCTGTCAAAACCTTGGTGGTTGCTTGGAACCTCCCGATGTCAAATAGGTTTCCATCCAGCCTGAAGTCCATCGCAACACTGCTGCTGTCCTCAAGCTCCTTGTGGAGAAGCTGGGTGACACATAGAGGGAAGATGTTAAAGAGTACCGGAGCCAGCACACACCGATGCTTACTCCAAAGGGCACGGACTCCTGCCCTCCTATGGCCACCCGACAGCCAAATTTGAGTAGAATGCCCCATAGTAGTCCATGCTCACAGTGTCGAAGGCCTTTTAGAGGTTGACAAAGGCCATGAAATGGTCTTGATGTTGTTCACAACATTTTTTCTGGAGTTTCTGTTCCGTGAATATCATGTCGACCGTACTCCTGTTCTATCTGAAGCCGCATTGTGACTCTGGCAGCAGTTCCTCTGTGATGTTGTTCACCAGCGTGTGTAACATCACCTTGGCCAGGACGTTGCCGGCAACAGCCAGAAGGGATATCCCCCAGCTGTTGCCGCAGATGGACTTGTCACCCTTGTTCTTATAGATGGTGACAATCTTTGCATCCCGCCACTGTTGGGGGACGATCTCCCGATCCCAAACCTCAGTGATGTACTGGTGAAGCGTTTTGGTGCAGAAGTAATCCCCCTTGTTAAGTAGCTCTGCCGGGATGCTGTCAGCACTGGTTGTCTTGTTGTTCTTGAGGGAACGGATCGCTGATGACACCTCTTGGAAGGTTGGCGAATGGTTGAGGTCTTGAATGGGTGGACGGACAGGCAGTTCTTCCAGGATGAAGTGGTCTGTAGGAGAATGCTGATTGAGTAGTGCTTCAAAGAGGCCAGTGCACCTCATCAGGATCTAGAGAGTCAGACCATCAGCTGTTTTCATTGGGGTGATGGAGCGACTTCTAGGGCCATAGAGAGCTTTAGTTGAGTTGTAGAAATTGAGCATGACGTTTTTGTTGGCATAAATTTAGGATTTCCTGTGCCTTATTTGTCCACAATTTGTTCTGCATTGCACGCAAGGTTGTTTGCACTTCCTTGCACGATGCACGCCATTGCTTGCTAAGGGTAGCAGATGTGGGGCTGTTGAGAGTAGCCCTGTGCACTTTGTGCATATTTTCCAGTAAGGCTGTGATGGTGTCAGAGTTCTCATCGAACCAGTCCTGATGTTTTATACCTCTGTAGCCAATGAAGTTGGCCGCTGCCTGATATTGCACTGAGCAAATAGATGCCCACTGCTCAGTCTCCCTCAGCCTTTCAGCGAGAGAGCAACGGAACTCGTCCCTTACTACAGCTTTCTCAAGCCGGATACAGTGCAGACACCTCTTACTGGACTTCTGCAGGCGTTGGAGGGGACGTATTCTCACCTGGAGTTTAGCCAGTATCATACAGTTATCTGTCCAGCATTCTGTACACTTCATGACACGTGTCAGCAGGATGTCATTAGTGCCAGAACGTCTCACCATGATGTAGTCAATCAGGTTCCAGTGTTTGGAGCGTGGGTGCATCCATGATGTCTTATATTTGTTCTTCTGCTGGAACAAGGTGTTAGTGACAATGAGATCATGCTCGGCACATAGAGTTAGCAGTCTCATGCTGTTCTCATTGAACTGGCCAACACCATGCCTACCCAGCACTCCATATCCTGTTGTTCTGTCCCACCCTAGCTTTGAAGTCACCCAGCAGAAAGATCTTGTCATTCCTGGGAATGTGGTGAAGGACCTAATCTAGTGACTGGTAGAAGCAGTCCTTTGCCTCATTTTCAGATGGTAACGTTGGTGCGTATGCACTGAGAAGAGTAGCATAACGCATGTTGGCTAGGGGGATACGGAGTGACATGAGTCTTTCACTTATGCCGACAGGTGTTTCGTTGAAGCTGGGTAGAAGGCTGTTCTTAATTGCCAATGATTTAAGGAAAAATACTTTAAAGTACTACTTAAGTACTTTACACCATTGATTGTACTAAACAGAGTGTAAAAAGAGAGCTTATATATGTAGCTACTGACAGCAAAACAACTTACTCGTTTGTCATTTAGTCCTGGTCCAGCTGGTCTAGGCTGCCGCCACTGCTTGTTATTTTTCTTGCAGTCTCAACTTGTCTTCAGTGTATTCCGGCTCAAATAAATAGGGCTGTATGTTCCTACGTAAAAGAACATAAAACAAATGTTTTGTCATCTACCTTTTGGAAAGAAGAATTTTCAGAAGAAGTCATTGTAGCTAATTATTTAACAATCTCTGATAGACAGTGCTCGATAACATACTGTAGCTCCTGTAAACTAGTACCACCTCTGTTTTGAAAAGCCTGCCTTTAAGGCTGGTAACAAGGAAGTATGGCTCCCATCAGGCTGTAGTCTTCACAAAGCCAGGGAAAACTAGTCAACCTAGATATCCTGTAATGTCCTTGCAGATAGGGACGTCGTTGAGACAAGTCCAGTGGCTCTATTGAACAAGGATAACCATATCTACTCACTGCTTGTGTGATCGTGCAATCGGCGAAACACAAAGGCCACAATAATTGCTACAAAACATGGCTCCATTCATTTGTAGATCAGAGGGCAAGCTCAATCAACCATTGACATCATTGGTTGAACTCTCCCGGCATGAAAAATACAAACTATAGTGCATAATTATGTCTGAATCACCCTCTCGTCACTTTTAATTAGGTAGGACGACTGGAAAAACAACCCAAAGAGTTTCCCTTTAACAAACATAATCCTCCATATTGCTTTAACTGAGGCTGGGCTTTCATGTCAGTGAAGAGATGGGGGAAAGGAGACAATGACAGAGGAAGCCTGTTTAAACTTTTAAACCACTTAGGACTCCCCACTCAGTACTATTGGTCTTTTGTTTTGGTGTCTGTTTGGTTCAGTTGTTGTAGGTTTTGATGGGGCGCAGCTGTGGTAAGCTCTCATTATGGTTGACCTCTCCTTGGAGCATATTGCTTTTTGATGAACTATTTAAGACTTAAAGAAATGTTGATTTGAAGGTCTAGGGTGGAACATTTGAGACTCTTTAAAGGGAGATTAGATTAGTTCAACTAAATTACAAAATTATACATTGGTTTCCTTACCCTGTAAGCAGTCTATGTACAAGGTATGACAGCAATCCATGATTGTGTAATTTGGGTGAACTATCCCTTAAATAACCATAGTGATTGCACACAAGTAAAAGAGTCACAAGTGAAACGGGCTGAGTCCTTGTGAATCACCGACCTTTGTTAAGAGACACCCCTACAGCAGGGTCTCCTAAACCTTTGAAGCTGCAACCCTTCTCAATTAATAAAAAATGTACTGATAAATAAAACAATATTTCTAGGAATATATCCCTGAGACTTTAGCTGTGGGACAGAGACTGGAACTAGCCGTGACCCACCGGTTGTGTAACACTGCTTTGAAGAGAGCATTCAGAGTATCAAAGCCAGTTGAACATATACGGTAGAGAATAACCTGTCAGATCTCTGATGCTTGCCTCTGGGCTCATAAACCTCTTGACATTTAAGACTGTCACTGGACTGGTGCTGGGCTCCTCACTGGGCTATATGGAGGGACCTTGGAGCAAAGACAGCATTGTAAGACTCTTCCCAGCTCTGCTCTACCTTAATTGTTATACCAGTAATTCTGTATAACCTCCACTACTGCTTAGCCAAAGTGCATGATTTATAACATGTCAAATTGCTCCCTAGATGTTTAACTGGATATACTGTACATACTGTTAATACTGGGTTTACTGGATACCAGATATAAATTGTGTTTTTGAAGGAGTAAAAGCATTATCCATGTAAGGACATTGGAATTATTATCCTTTTTTGCTTTCTGAAAAGCATCCAATAGATCCTTGAATCTGGACCGAGAGTAAATCTGTTTTTCATCTCATAGTTACCATGTGAGGTTAAAGCTCCTCTTTTAACGGCTGAGCACTGCAGACATTAGAGAGGAAAACCTTTCCCGATTAAAGGTTTGTGTTACATTACTTCCCAGGCAAACACACAAATTACCTAATAACTAGACTGACGTGCGTGTGTGCGAAACATTACATTAGCACCTGTGTGTGTGTGTGTGTTGTGTCCTGAGTTGCGTGTCCGCAAACACGCATGCACTCCCTGTAACGGTCTTCTTCCTCCTCTGATGAGGAGTAGTAGGAAGGATTGGAGGACCAATGTGCAGCGTGGTAAGTGTTCATGATACTTTTAATAGAACACAGAAAAATACAAAATAACGTGAAATAACAAAAACCGAAACAGTTCCGTGAGGAACACACAGACACAGAAAATAATCACCCACAAATCAAGGGTGAAAACAGGCTGCCTAAGTATGGTTCTCAATCAGGGACAACGATTGACAGCTGCCTCTGATTGAGAACCATATCAGGCCAAACACAGAAATACCAACTCATAGAAAAACAAATATAGACAACTCACCCAATTCACGCCCTGACCATAGTAAAACAAAGACATAACAAAAGAACTAAAGTCAGAATGTGACACTCCTTTGAAGTTGTAACCAAACAATCAAACTGTCCACTGCTGACAATAGCGTTGCATGGGTAAAATCACCGGGGAAGCAAAGCCAGGAATAAAATGCCATATTACAACCTACAGTGGTAAGAAAAAGTGTGAACCCTTTGGAATTACCTGGATTTCTGCATAAATTTGACATAAAATTTGATCTGACCTTCATCTAAGTCACAACAATAGACAAACACAGTGTGCTTAAACTAATAACACACAAATTGTATTTTTCTTGTCTATATTGAATACATAATTTAAACATTCACAGTGTAGGTTGGAAAAAGTATGTGAACCCCAAGTCTAATGACTCTTCCAAAAGCTAATTGGAGTCAGGAGTCAGCTAACCTGTAGTCAATGAGACGAGATTGGAGATGTTGGTTAGAGCTGCCTTGCCCTATAAAAAAAACTCACAAAATTTGATTTTGCTATTCACAAGAAGCATTGCCTGATGTGAACCACGCCTCAAACAAATGAGATTTTTATAAGACCTAAGATTAAGATTTGTTGACTTGCAAAAGATGGTAAGGGTTACAAAAGTATCTCTAAAGGCCTTGATGTTCATCAGTCCACAGTAGGACAAATTGTCTATAAATGGAGGAAGTTCAGCACTGTTGCTACTCTCCCTAGGATTGGCCATCCTGCAAAGATGATTGCAAGAGCACGGCGCAGAATGCTCAATGAGGTTAAGAAGGATCCTAGAGTGTCATCTGAAGACTTACAGAAATCTCTGGAAGATACTAACATCTTTGTTTGTAAGGGGTGCATGTTGGTGGCAGGGAAGTCAGGCGCAGGAGAACAAACTTGGTATAAACAGAGTTGTTTTAACCTCTCTGGGAAAATGCAGAGCGCCAAATTCAAATATATTACTATAAAAATCCAACTTTCATTAAATCACACATGCAAGATAGAAAATTGAAGCTACACTTGTTGTGAATCCAGCCAATATGACAGATTTCAAAAGGCTTTTCGGCGAAAGCAAACTATGCTATTATCTGAGGATAGCACCTCCGTAAACAGAGAGAAAAGCATATTTCATCCCTGCAGGCGCGACACAAAACGCAGAAATAAAAATATAATTCATGCCTTACCTTTGGCAAGCTTCTTTTGTAGGCACTCCAATATGTCCCATAAACATCACAAATGGTCCTTTTGTTCAATTAATTTTGTCGATATATGTCCAAAATGTCCATGTATTTGGCGCGTTTGATCCAGAAAAACATCAGCCCTTACTGTCTCTGCCTGGCCGGTTCACCTCTTTCCACTGGGATTCTCTGCCTCTAACCCTATTACAGGGGCTGAGTCACTGGCTTACTGGGGCTCTCTCATGCCGTCCCTGGAAGGGGTGCGTCACCTGAGTGGGTTGATTCACTGATGTGGTCATCCTGTCTGTGTTGGCGCCCCCCCTTGGGTTGTGCCATGGCGGAGATCTTTGTGGGCTATACTCAGCCTTGTCTCAGGATGGTAAGTTGGTGGTTGAAGATATCCCTCTAGTGGTGTGGGTGGCAAAGTGGGTGGGGTTATATCCTTCCTGTTTGGCCCTGTCCGGGGGTGTCCTCGGATGGGGCCACAGTGTCTCCTGACCCCTCCTGCGTAGCCTCCAGTATTTATGCTGCAGTAGTTTATGTGTCGGGGGGCTGGGGTCAGTTTGTTATATCTGGAGTACTTCTCCTGTCCAATTCGGTGTCCTGTGTGAATCTAAGTGTGCGTTCTCTAATTCTCTCCTTCTCTCTCTCTTTCTCTCTCTCGGAGGACCTGAGCCCTAGGACCATGCCCCAGGACTACCTGACATGATGACTCCTTGCTGTCCCCAGTCCACCTGGCCGTGCTGCTGCTCCAGTTTCAACTGTTCTGGATAAGAGCGTCTGCTAAATGACTTAAATGTAATGTAATGTTCTGCCTTATTATTATTCAAACATGCTGGTCATTTATGAACATTTGAACATCTTGGCCATTTTCTGTTATAATCTCCACCCGGCACAGCCAGAAGAGGACTGGCCACCCCACATAGCCTGGTTCCTCTCTAGGTTTCTTCCAAGGTTTTGGCCTTTCTAGGGAGTTTTTCCTAACCACTGTGCTTCTACACCTGCATTGCTTGCTGTTTGGGGTTTTAGGCTGTGTTTCTGTACAGCACTTTGAGATATCAGCTGATGTACGAAGGGCTATATAAATAAATTTGATTGATTGATTGATCGGTTCCAACTTGCGCAACGTGACTACAAAATATCTCAAAAGTTACCTGTAAACTTTGCCAAAACATTTCAAACTACTTTTGTAATACAACTTCAGGTATTTTTTAACGTAAATAATCGATAAAATTGAACACAGGATGATCTGTGTTCATTTACCAGAGGAAAACATATTGTAGCTAGCTTTCTGGACACGCACCTCTATCTAACAGTACACTACAAGTGAACCTCGTTCTGAACAGGGCTACTTCTTCATTACACAAAGGAAAAACCTCAACCACTTTCTAAAGACTGGTGACATCCAGTGGAAGCGGTAGGAACTGCAAGAAGGTCCCTTAGAAATCTGGATTCCCAATGAAAACTCATCAAAGATGGGAGTGACCTAAAAAACAACAACATCTGAATGGTTTGTCCTCTGGGTTTCGCCTGCTAAATAAGTTCTGTTATACTCACAGGCATGATTCAAACAGTTTTAGATACTTCAGAGTGTTTTCCATCCAAATCCAACTAATAATATGCATATCTTATCTTCTGGGTATGAGTAGCAGGCAGTTGAATTTGGGCATGCATTTCATCCGGACGTGAAAATACTGCCCCCTGTCACCAAGAAGTTAATAAATGCCGACAAAACTCCAAAACAACCTAAATGTACATAATAACAAAGTGGGTACAAAACCCGTCGCGCACCAACACTGAATAGCACATCACATACAAACAAAACAATCTTCGACAAGGACATGGGGGGAAACAGAGGGTTAAATACACAACATGTAATTGATGGGATTGGAACCAGGTATGAAGGAAGACAAGACAAAACCAATGGTCGAAGGCCGAACAAGGAGAGGGACCGACTTCGGCGGAAGTCGTGACATCGTTGACAAGTCTACAATACGTAAAACACTAAACAAGAATGGTGTTTATGGGAGGACACTATGCTACTGGCATTATTCTGGCATTATTATTATACTGGCATTATTCTGGCATTATTATTATACTGGCATTATTCTGGCATTATTATTATACTGGCATTATTCTGGCATTATTATTATACTGGCATTATTCTGGCATTATTATTATACTGGACAGATAACTAAAGTGGTGTTGCTTGGAAGGAACACACAACACTATGTGTGGAGAAAAAAAGGCACAGCACACCAACATCAAAACCTCATCCCAACTCTAAACTATGTTGGAGGTAGCATCATGGTTTGGGGCTGCTTTGCTGCCTCAGGGCCTGGACAGCTTGCTATCATCAACGGAAAAACAAATTCCCAAGTTTATCAAGACATTTTGTAGGAGAATGTAAGGCTATCTGTCCGCCAATTGAACAAAGAAAAAACCAATGGATGCAAAGGACAACAACCCAAATCAACAACAGAAAAAAATACGCCATCTGGAGTGGCCCAGTCAGTCCTGACCTCATCCCGATTGAGATGCTGTGGCATGACCTGAAAAGAAGAGTTCACACCAGACATCCCAAGAATATTGCTGAACTGAAACAGATTTGTAAATAGGGTTCACATACTTTTTCCACCCCGCACTGTGAATGTTTACATGGTGTGTTCAATAAAGACATGAACATTTATAATTGTTTGTGTGTTATTAGTTTAAGCAGACTGTGTTTGTCTGTGGTTGTGACTTAGATGAAGATCAGATAAAATGTTATGACAATTTAAGAAACACTAAACAAGAATGGTGTTTATGGGAGGACACTTGATATGGAAGAAGCCACTGCTGTCCAAAAAAAACATTGCTGCACATCTGAAGCTGGAAGTGTCATTCAAAAGCATTATAAAGAATATACTGTAAATAGGCCTATGTCTGGATTTGATTAGAGCTTTGATCGAAAATTCAATCCCGACGCTACCTGAGCCCGATGAGCAATACATATTTTATGTTTTATGAGGCCTACATTAAAGTATTTTTAATGAGCCCAAGCCCCAAAAAAGCCCAAATGATTGTGCCTTTATCCAATATGTATATGATAGCTCCAGTAGGAAAATATTCTACTGCACATGAGCAATACATATTTTATGTTTTATGAGGCCTACATTAAAGTATTTTTAATGAGCCCAAGCCCCAAAAAAGCCCAAATGATTGTGCCTTTATCCAATACAGAAAAATTACAAGAAAAACATACATAGATTTAGCTAGCTATATGTTCTCTTGGATAAATAAATTAAACTAGCTCCAGTAGGCTAATCTTTTTGAGTGTGAACTGTATTACTGTATTGTATTATATGGACTGGAATTACGCACATCGTTCAAACCATGATAAAGCAGGGGGAGAATGTACGATTCTTGTGCAGTATTTAAATGTAACCTTTATTTAACGAGGTGTAACGGTATAGCTCCCATCCCTCTCCTCGCCCCTCTGCACACAGACAACAGTCACCCTCAAAGCATCATAAAGCCAAGGCCCTTGCAGAGCAAGGGGAACGCTATTAGCGCGCACTCCGCTAACTAGCTAGCCATTTCACATTGGTTACATAGGCAAGTCAGTTAAGAACAAATTCTAATTTACAATGACGGCCTACAGTGGAACAGTGGGTTAACTGCCTTGTTCAGAGGTAGAACGACAGATTTTTACCTTGTCAGCTTCGATCCAGCAACATTTCGGTTACTGGCCCATCACTCTAACCACTAGGCTACCTGCCGCCCCAATAGGCTAGCAAATGTGATTTTAGTTTTTAAATAGTGCTTAATTGAATTATTAGTAGACTGACGCATATATACTGTTCATAATATTTCCTCTAATGTTATTAGGCTACCTCCTCTTCCTCTCTCTATTGTTGCTTTATTCCTTCATCGCTTTCAACAGTTAAGGACAACTAAACTTATTTCATTTATCTTCATCATTCTAATAACATCCTTGAATAATATAGGACTATAATTAGATGGCTTTCAATTCTTTTCAAAAAGATTGAATGGTTACTGTCTGAATAAATAACTGCTATAGCCTACCGCCATTTTCTCTTCTTTAAAACTACCCATGAGTTTTATTGGTAACAATCAACAAGCTCTTGCTTAATTTTAAATAAAGCAGCCAATAAAACTAACGGGGAGTTTGAAAGGAGAGAAAATGGCGGTAGGCTATAGCAGTTATTTATTCAGACACATCCAGTTACCATTCAATCTTCTTGAAAATAAGCATTTTTTTAAGGAGAGGCCAGAAGAGCACAGGTGCATGCACATTGCGCTAGAGACAGAGGCTCTAAGTTAGAAGCTTATTATGCATAACCAATCGTTAATTACCTAAATATAAGGCCAATACTGCATTGAATTTATTACCTGAAAAATGTAGTCTAGGACATCTCTATATAGAGCTATATATCCAGCTAGATCAGGATTATATATTTTGGATGCAATTTCAATGGAGTTGATGGAGAGAGAGAGAAAGACTGCAAGAGAGTGCTCCCGATTGCACTGATGTAAATAAACTATACTTGAGTGATAGTCTGTTTTAAAGCTGCAGCTGAAATGTAAAAAATAATAATCTTTACAATAAAAAAATAAGGTGACCCCTGAAAGCCAGATGGAGATGGGTAAATTAGAGGCGCATTCTGTACTTATTGTCACGCCTGCTACCGCTCTTCTCCCCAGCATTGCGCACTCCTGCCATCATCATTGTGCACACCTGCATTCCCCCGTCAGGAGCATCAGCAACTATTGAACTCACCTGGACTCAATCATTACCTTCCCTATATCTACCTGGTTCCCCGCTTCAGCATTAATGTTCATATGTCCTTGTATACCAGTGTGCCAATGCTGTTTCTGTCCTGTTAGCTGTCTGTTCCTATTAAATGTTTGACTCCCTGTACCTGCTTCTCATCCCCGGCGTTGGTACTTACATTGATATTACTATAGCATAGGCTATGCTGAAGCAAATGTAGCCTACCTGTCACAAGAAAAAAAAGTTACCATAAGATGATAGGCCTACATATTGAGATGGGCTGTCTGCCACCACCCTGAGCGTTGATGATTCATCATGCAGAGGCCGTAGATATGCCAGATTTAGACATCACACATAATTTAACAGTTCCATTTCACGCCATGCTGTTCATATAAATAATTTACCGGTTTCTCACAGTTATCCCAGGAAAAGAGAGTGGTTTTGGGCAGTAATTCCGGGTAAATCTCGATAACCTGGTTCCTGCCATTTAACCCTAGGGTGTGTGTGTGTGCAAGTAGAAAAAACTTGTTGACTTCCCCTACTTGTAGAGAAACGCCAATACCATTCTACTCTCTTTCATGTTACTGAAAAGGTCTATGACTCTGTCACACATTCGAGGCTTTTATTTTTTGTTTTCCTAGGCTATCAGGCTAATATGCTAGCCAAACTTCCTTTCATGGGCAATGATGCGCCAGGCCAGTCTAACTACATGTTGAACTACTGAACAAAAATATAAAAGCAACATGCAACAATTTCAACAATTTTCCTGAGTTACAGTTCATATAAGGAAATCAGTCAATTGAAATAAATTCATTAGGCCTTAATCTATTGATTTCATATGACTGGGCAGGGTCGCAGCCATGGGTGGGCCTTGGTGGGCATAGGTCCACCCACTTGGGAGCCAGACCCAGCCAATCAGAATGAGTTTTTCCCCACAAAAGAGCTTTATTACAGACTGAAATACTTCTCAGTTTCATCCGTTGTCCGGGTGGCTGGTCCCAGACGATCTTGCAGGTGAAGAAGCCGGATGTGGAGATCCTGGGCTGGCGTGGTTACAGGTGGTCTGCGGTTGAGGCCAGTTGGACATACTGCTAAATTCTCTAAAACGATGTTGGAGGCAGCTTATGGTAGAGAAATGAACATTCAATTCTATGTCAAATGCTCTGTTGGACATTCCTGCAGTCAAAACTTGAGACACCTGTGGCATAGTGTTGTGTGACAAAACTGCACATTTTGAGTGGCCTTTTATGTTCCCCAGCACAAGGTGTACCTGTGTAATCAACTTCTTTATATGCCACACCTGCCAGGTAGATGGATTATCTTGACAAAGGAAAAATTAACAGGGACATAAACTAACAGGGACATAAACACATTTGTGTACATAATTTGAGAGAAATATGCTTTTTGTGTGTATGGACATTTTCTGGGATTGTTTAATTCAGTTCATAAAACATGGAACCAACACTTTACACGTTGCGTTTTTTTTTGGTTCAGTATACATCTAGCTACATGTTGAACTTCCATCCTATCAGGCCAGGGGCACAATGTATGAATTTATGGTTAAAGTCCAAAACCCTATCTCCATCCATGGCTATTTTGGAAGGGGCTGATTATTAAAACATTTTTGCTAGCCCCCAGAGGACAACGACACAACAAGAGGTTAACAATTATTATTTTTTCTGTCAATTACGTTTTGCTGTGATGTGATTGGTGTGAAGCCAAATCCAAACTTGCTTCCCTTGACACTTTTTATTGGTGCACCAGGACCATTCACAGTTGAATTTAGTCAGTTTAGCTATATATATATATATTATATATATTATATTATATATTATATATAGACTCAAAAACCACCCCATCACCCGAGCGTTCTTCTCTTTAGCCCTATGCATCCAGGTGAGTGGGGCATGGTCACTGATGAGGGTGAAGTGGCGCCCCAGCAGGTAGTATTTCAGGCTTTCTAGAGCCCACTTTACTGCCAGTGCCTCTTTCTCAACGACTGAGTAGTTGGTTTCCCGTGGTTCTAGCTTCCTGCTTAAAAACAGGATGGGGTGTTCCACCCCTTCTACCTCTTGGGATAGCACTGCTCCCAAGCCGACCTCTGAGGCATCCGTCTGAACCATAAACTCTCTCTCAAAGTCTGGGACCACCAGGACTGGATTACAGCAGAGAGCCTCCTGTAATGTCCTAAATGCTTTGGTGGCCCTTTCATCCCATTTGACCATGTTTGGCCCTCTAGCTCTAGTCATGTCGGTAAGTGGGGGCGGCCACTGTGGCATAACTTGGGATGAACTTCCGGTAGTAACCCGTCAGCCCTAGGAAGGCTCGAAACTGCTTCTTATTCACTGGTTTCGGCCATTCTCTAATTGCCTTCACCTTCTTATGTTGGGGTTTGATTAACCCTCTTCCCACAGTGTATCCCAGATACTCTGTTTCCTCTAACCCCACATAACACTTGGCAGGGTTTGCCGTGAGCCCTGCCTTTCTAAGGGCGTCTAACACTGCCTGTACCCGGGGTAAGTGGGATTCCCAATCTGGGCTGTAGATCCCCACGTCATCTAAATAAGCTGCGGCATATGCTTTGTGCGGTTTTAGGACTTTGTCCATGAGCCGTTGAAAGGTGGCTGGGGCCCCGTGTATGCCAAATGGCATGATGGTGTATTGAAACAAACCGTCAGGTGTTGCAAAGGCTGTCTTTTCTTTGGCCCTGGGGGTCAGAGGAATTTGCCAGTACCCTTTTGTCAGATCAAGTGGGGAAAACTATTAGGCATCATACCAACATTTATGGGAGTACCATCTACGACCTGCACATCTGCTCTGGCTTGCTGCAGGGTTGGATCCTGGTTTTGGGCCGTCCCAAAATTAGTCAAGGAACCTGCCAGGTCTGCGGGTTCTAGATCGTCGTCCTCTGGATTCAGACCGACCCCAGCCCCACTAGTACCGGGCTGTTCGTTATCAGCGAGGTTTGCCACTTCATCCTCCTCCTCCCCTACTAGCACTTGTGATGTTGTCCCCTGGGAGACCTCTTTTCCTGGCTTTGGTTGAAGGCCCCATGCTTCTTCCTGCTTGGTCAGGGTTGTTGGCTTCTCAAATATGCCATTCTTGTGGCCTAACTTTGCAAAGTTAGGAAAGTCTCTACCCAATATTACATCATATGGCATCTTTGGGACCACACCGACCTCATAATCCAGCAGACTGTCCTCTGTTTGTATGCTCACTAAGGCCGTGGGGTACAGACGGGTATCCCCATGAATGCATGTAACACTGATATCCTGTCTTGTATCCAGTTTATGATTCGGCACTAGGCTTGCAACGACCAGGGTTAGCATACTGCCGGAATCCAGCAGTGCTTCAACCTCTTTCCCTTCAACCTTCACCCTGCACATATGTTTGTTTCTTGATCTTTCAAGTACAGTGGTTACAACAGGACATGCTTACCGTATATCATCTTCATTTTCACCGAGGTTACATTGCATTGGCTCTTCTTTAATAGGGCAGTAGGCTGCAATATGTCCTGGTTGATTACAATTGTAACAGATAATAGGGGTTCGGGGGGGAGACCCCCTCGACACCCAGTCCCGGTTTCCGTTTTTCCCTTAGTGTCTCGGCCTGATTCTGATTCTTTCCTCATGGCCCCACGTTGCTCTCTTCCCCCTCTATATGCTGGGACAGCCTTACCCTGTCCGCTGGTTTGCCCATGCCTGGGGAACGGGAATCTTTCCTCCTGTGCCTGCTAAGCTGTTCCTGCCATACAATACCGTTCAACCAGGCCCACGAGATGGTCGGTGGAAAGTACCTCGTTCTGGCCAACCCATCGTCTCACTTCTTGGGGTAAACCTCGCTGAAACTGGTTGAGTACGATGGTCTCGACGATCTCGGCGGATGACCGGGTCTCTGGTCGCAACCATTTCCGTGCCAGGTGAATCAAGTCGAACATCTGTGTTCGTGGGGGTTGTCCCGGTCGGTAGGACCACTGGTGGAAGCGGTGTGCCCTCACGGTATTGGTCACTCCCAGTCTAGTCAGGATCTCTCCCTTTAGTGTATCGTAATCCTGAGCATCTTTCAACTCCAGGTCGAAATACGCTTTTTGAGCGTCCCCTGCCAGGTATGGTGCCAGAAGCCCTGCCCATTCTTCTTTTGGCCACTTCTCCCTCTCTGCCGTCCTTTCGAAGGTGGTAAGATATGCTTCCACATCATCCTGCGCTGTCATTTTTTGAAGAAAATGATTGGCCCTCCTCCGGGTGTTTGCATCTGGTAATTGAGCCCCAATTTGGTCCGCTAGAACCTTTAGGCCTTCTCTTAACTCCCGGGTGTTTCTCTCTTGCTCTTCTCTGAGCAGCTGGTTGGTGCGGTGCTGGACCTGTAACGTGTCCTGATACATTCACATTGCATCCTGATGAGCTATTTGTTGAGCTCTAGTTGCCTCTTGTTGGGCGGCCACCGCTTGTAACAGGGCCTGTATGGCTCCCTCCATACTCATTTTCCTGAGAAACTGTCCTAACCAAACAAAGCCACAAAAAAAACCTGACTCCCCTTTGGAGTGCTAACTGAACATTTTTCATTTTCTTCTACCTAACCAGTGGTATGGTTAGTCCATGCCCGCATCCTCCACCACGTGTGGCAAACCTCTTCAAGGTTAGGAGCGTTTGTCACAAACTAAGTGGTAAACTGTCACCAAATCACCCAAGAATGAGAGTTCTTTCGAACAGGACAGTACCTGTGTGTTTGTTTCTCCGTCCTGGTCCACCCAGGCCGTAGGCGAGGTCAAGGATAGCAGGGTTCGGTACACGAATCGTGTTCTCGGTAGGTCCAGGTCCAAATGCCAACAGGTAAGTCCAAAACAGTCCAACTCATACACGGTAAATCCAGCCAATCTCTATTGTCTCTTTCTCTATTGTTCATAGATCCTTCCAGCACTCTCTTCTCCTCTTCCTGGTTTTTCTTGACCCTTTATCTGTGGGTTGGCTCCACCTTCTGAGGGTTCCCCTTGCTTCTGGGACTTGTAGTTTTGGTGGTCGGCCATTTTGTGATCTGTAGTTCTGACAGGGGTGGCCATTTTAGTGATCGGGCAGAGCCCGTTTATTAGTTCTGCTCTCACATATCTGCCATTTACCACTCAACCCCCTTCTTTGCCACAATATATATATATATATATATATATATATATATATATATATACAACAAGTCTGAAGTTTACATTACACACTTAGGTTGGAGTCATTAAAACTCATTTTTCAACCACTCCACACATTTCTTGTTAACAAACTACAGCAAGTCGGTTTGGACATCTACTTTGTGCATGACACAAGTAATGTTTCCAACAATTGTTTACAGACAGATTATTTCACTTATAATTCACTGTATCACAATTCCAGTGGGTCAGAAGTTGACTGTGCCTTTAAACAGTTTGAAAAATTCCAGAAAATGATGTCATGGCTTTAGAAGCTTCTGATAGGCTCATTGACGTCATTTGAGTCAATTGGAGGTGTACCTGTGGATGTATTTCAAGGCCTACCTTCAAACTGAGTGCCTCTTTGCTTGACATCATGGGAAAATCAAAAGATATCAGCCATGACCTCAGAAAAACAATTGTAGACCTCCACAAGTCTGGTTCATCCTTGGGAGCAATTTCCAAATGCCTGAAAGTACCACGTTCATCTGTACAAACAATAGTATGCAAGTATAAATCAAATCAAATCAAATATATTTGTCACATACACATGGTTAGCAAATATTAATGCGAGTGTAGCGAAATGCTTGTGCTTCTAGTTCCGACATTGCAGTAATCTAACCTAACAATTTCAAAACTATTACCTTGTACACACAAGTGTAAAGGGATGAAGAATATGTACATAAATATCTATGAATGAGTGATGGTACAGAACGGCATAGGCAAGATGCAGTAGATGGTATCGAGTACAGTATATGAGATGAGTAATGCAGGGTATGTAAACAAAGTGGCATAGTTTAAAGTGGTTAGTGATACATATATTACATAAAGATGCAGTAGATGATATAGAGTACAGTATATACATATACATATGAGATGAGTAATGTAGGGTATGTAAACATTATATTAAGTAGCATTGTTTAAAGTGGCTAGTGATATATTTTCACATCAATTTTCAACTATTTCCATTAAAGTGGCTGAAGTTGAGTCAGTGTGTTGGCAGCAGCCACTCAATGTTAGTGGTGGCTGTTTAACAGTCTGATGGCCTTGAGATAGAACACCATGGGACCACGCAGATTATTAACATAATTCGAGTCAATTGGAGGTGTACCTGTGGATGTATTTCAAGGCCTACCTTCAAACTCAGTGCTTCTTTGCTTGACATCATGGGAAAATCAAAGGATTTCAGCCAAGCCCTCAGAAGAAATGTTGTAGACCTCCACAAGTCTGGTTCATCCTTGGGAGCATTTTTCAAATGCCTGAAGGTACCACGTTCATCTGTACAAACAATAGTATGCAAGTATAAACAACATGGGACCATGCATCCATCATACCGCTCAGGAAGGAGATGCATTCTGTCTCCGAGAGATGAATGTACTTTGGTGCGAAAAGTGCAAATGAATCCCAGAACAACAGCAAAGGACCCTGTGAAGATGCTGGAGGAAACAGGTACAAAAGTATCAATATCCACAGTGAAACGAGTCCTATATCGACATAACCTGATAGGCCGCTCAGCAAGAAAGAAGCCACTGCTCCAAAACCGGCAAAATAAAGTCAGACTATGGTTTGCAACTGCACATGGGGACAAAGATCATATTTTTTGGAGAAATGTCCTCTGGTCTCATGAAACAAAAATAGAACTGTTTGGCCATAACGGCTATCGTTATGTTTGGAGGAAAAGGGGGATACTTGCAAGCCGAAGAACACCATCCCAACTGTAAAGCACGGAAGTGGCAGCATCATGTTGTGGGGATGCTTTGCTGCAGGAGGGACTGGTGCCCTTCACAAAATAGATGGCATCATGAGGGTACAAAATTATGTGGATATATTGAAGTAACATCTCAAGACATCAGTCAGGTAGGTAAAGCTTGGTCGCAAAAGAGTCTTCCAAATGGACAATGACCCCAAGCATACTTCCAAAGTTGTGGCAAAATATCTTAAGGACAACAAAATCAAGGTATTGTAGTGGCCATCACAAAGCCCTGACCTCAATCTTATAGAAAATGTGTGGGCAGATCTGAAAAAGGGTGTGCGAGCAAGGAGGCCTACAAACCTGACTCAGTTACAACAGCTCTGTCAGGAGGATTGGGCAAAAAATTCACCCAATTTATTGTGGGAAGCTTGTGGAACGCTGACCCGAAACGTTTGACCCAAGTTAAACAATTTAAGGCAATGCTACCAAATACTAATTGAGTGTATTTCTGACTTACTGGGAATGTGATGAAAGAAATAAAAGCTGAAATAAATGATTCTCTCTACTATTATTCTGACATTCTTAAAATAAAGTGGTGATCCTAACTGACCTAAAACCTAAAGGATTAAATGTCAGGAGTTTAAATGTATTTGGCTACGGTGTATGTAAACTTCCGACTTCAAATGTATATACATTTTATCATCAGAGGCCAAATGCTTGCTGGCTTCCCTTGCATTCAATGCTACGGGTGCAAAAATGCCATACTCTTTTTGACCAGAGACAGAGGGGCATACTGAGACTGTTTCACTCGATCGGATTTTTTCTCCGGTGAGATACATTGAGCCTTTTGTGAATTGAATGAACATGATGAAACACAGAGAGACAAAAGATAAATGCTGAAAAAAAGTGTTCCATTTTTGGTGGAAGCCTGGCTTCCCTTGGCATCCATTAATACTTACCACTGACAATGACTACATTGGTTGTTGCCACATTGAGATGCAGTGCCTTCGTCAGCAAACCATCAAGTCAAAGACAGCTCAGTCATATCGTATTTACATTAAATTACTTCAGTTGCAGAGCCAGATAGTTTCTCTGAATTAAGGAACACACTTGTGTGCCTCACCATGTGTCTCACTGTGTGCATCATACCCACTTCGTGATGTTTGACTGCCGGTCAATGACTGCCATAGGCCAGAGAGTGAAGTGCGTATTAAATTATTCTTATTATGACAGCCGTGTAACTCAAGATAGTGTGTGTGCTGTGCGTAGAGAGTGCGAAGTGAATATGGAGAGTACCAGGTGATTGAAATTACTACCGATAATGTAAATGTCACAACTATGAATCTGATCTGAAATGTTTCGGTCTGTTTGAAATTCCACTCTGTTTTTCAGTTATACAGTATCTCATTGCTGATATATAGCACCGTGTATTGAAATGCATATTGATATTTTGTCTGTGTAAAATCCATTTTAATATTAATCCCTCCTCCAAGCACTTTATATGCCTATTTATCAAATATGAGTAATTTGTATATGGCGAGAGATGAAAAGGAATCGATTAAACTGCTTTGCTGCTGTGAAAATCAGAGCCAAATACACGAAAACTGTTTTCAGGAAAACAGCTTGAATGAGATTAATTAGAGATTAAAGCCCTTGATTCAAGCTGTTTTTGATAGAAACTGTAATCATCCCTTCTCTGTGAGAACATTTTCAAATGTTTGTTGAAATAAAGGATAAACACCTCACCTTTGTTAAAAAACCCTCACCTGTCCAACTTTATAATTGAAACTAGGGTCACAGTAGCTAGCACTCTGAAAGCATCTCCCTCTCGCTCGCCCTCTCACTCTCTTTCTCTTGCTCTCTTTTTCATTCTTCCCTCTCTGCCTCTCTTTTATCCCCTTTTCAGTTTCTTTAGGTCTCCTACGCTCCTTTCTCTCCATTATCCAGTCCTACTCTTTCTCTCACTTCCTGATTTAATAATTTCATAGACTGACACAAGCTCAGTCCCTAAAAGAAACCATTGAGAATAGGATAAGTGCCTACCGTACCCTTTCTCCTCTGTCCTCTGTCCTTCTCCCTCCCTCCCTCCCTCCTTCCCTCTCTCCTCATATTTTGAATGAATTCATCCCTTCTCCCCACCCAGCTCTGAAGGGATTCCAGTGGAATTGTTGAATTAATGTGACCTTAATGAAACCCTTGCAGCTCTATCCTCTATTTCTCCTAACGTTACCATAGGTGACTGAGTCATGTTGTGATGTAAGAGAGGGAGGACCATCTGACCACAGTCTCCAGGCTGGGAATGGCCTTCATGTTGTAACTATAATGTATATATTATGTACTTATGTTGGGTTTTAAGTTATGCTGATTGGGCCATTTTTGGTATTTTTATTTAACCTTTATTTAACTAGGCAAGTGACATTTGGGACATTTGGGACATTTGCTCTTTTCTTGATGGCACATGACCTGTTCCTACGTCTTGTTGGAGAATCATCCAGGTACTGTATGTTGTTAAAGGGTGAAGAAGTTATAATGATCAGGCGGACAGCCTTTGTGAATAATGTAGTGGTGAGTGGGTAACTTCAATGAAGAGGGATTGGGGAGCATGAAAGGTGGGTTAAGAGATGGGTGAAGGGTAATTGTGTGTGTGTGTGCGCGCGCGCTCCCACATAGTGCTCTAAGATAATTCTAATACATAGCAGCCACGGGACTGGCAGTTCACGCCACTACACACTGCCTTTATGGATATAACTCATACATTAATGATCATCATTATCTCATAAACGTTATGAGGCACTTGATCAGACATTCACCCAAACAAGCACTCAAACTTTCACATGACAAGCAATTTAATTGCATCACACACACAGACACACACACAGACACACACACAGACAGACTCCCCTACAGGCCCAAACAGCTTCACTTTTTAGAAGTGCTGTGAATATTTATTTTGTGTCACTCAGTTTGTGTGTGATAATCAGATGGAAGCAGATTGAAAACACAGTTGTAAGCTTCTCTAATTGATTCAAATCAAAAAAGTGTGTGTGAACGTGCGCACATGTGTGTGAGTGTGTCCATTCATGTGTGAAGATATCCATAAGTGTTACCGAACAACACCTTTTATCCACCAAGTGTCAAAACTCCTAAATGAGATGTTGGTTTGGCAACACTTTATTTTAAGGGTCCGTAATAAACAATTTATGAAGCATGTGTTCACCATTTATTAATCATTACTCCCACGTTAATAAACCATTTACTAATCATTGGTAAAGTATTGTTGCAGGCTTTAATCTAAAGCGAGCACTATTTATGCTTCATAAATACTTCCTAAATGTTTTGAGAGACCAGTGTAATTGAAACTATGAGATCAGGTTGCAGTTTCTCACAAAGAGATGTGCATGCCATTGGTAGACATTCCTGCAGTACCTGGTAAAATAATAATCACACAACACAGGATGTTTAAGGAAATATGTATACATTTATGAACAACTAGCTTACTAAGATGAGTAATGATTAATAAATGGTGAACATACTGTTTGTAAATACCTTAAACGGTTTGTAATCCAGTACTTTGCCCAAACACTTACACACTTTGCTTCTTCTTGGTCTGCAGTTAAAAACCAGGTCTGCTTTGACCAGTCAGACATACACACTAAGAAAATGACTACCACACACTCACAAAGGATTCCATTTCTATTTTACTTTGATCGGAAACAGAAATCATTTAATTTGTGTCAAAAAGAATATTGTACGTTGGCTGTCCCCTTGGGAATATCGATGCCACAATAAACTCCATCAAATAACACCAAACTCTTTCCACTGGAGTTAGACGTGATTACCCAGGCAACATCAACATTTTATTGAAGATATTTTTTTTATATATATATATTTTTGAAACATCAGTTCAACGCTTGAGTAGGGTTGAGATCAGAGGACCTCGTAGTAAAGTCGAGATGGCGGGTTCACCATGAATAAAAGGGAGGGGTTATAACAACAGATCACATCAATCATACTGTAGGTACAACAACACTTAGTTCAAATGAGTCCCATGCCTTTAAAAGTAAGGTTGTTTAGTCCATTGAGCTATGCCTAGGAATCCCTCAACATATCTTAATTTAGCCTACATCCCACCATTACACATTTCTGTATTTTAATACTGCGTCAAGGAAAACACAAGATCACAAGATAGGTTTTTCTCTTTGGTTAATGACAACAAAAACAGAACATACAGGTATTTATTTACGTATGTGCACAATGTATACACAAATATAGATTTTGTATGTGGTGTATGTTGTTTGTTTTGGGGGGGGGACTTGCTGTTGCTGATAATATAGTATTAGCTCAGTTGTTCTCTTCTAGTGTTACTAGGTTAAGTTTTTGTGAGGCAGGTATTGTCTTTCCTCTCTCTGTCCTTCCTGTTTCCTATTTCCCTGTTTCCTGGCAGCGTGAGTCTCACCCTGGAACTACTGAGCATGCTCCAGCACAGGAACCCCCGTTCCAAGTGTTTCCCTACCAAAACAAGATGGAGATGGGAAATCTAATAAAAACCCAGCACATTCCACTGGGATTATGGGAGATTGAGTCCTTACAGGCTCACAGCCTCACACACAGCTGATGCTCTCATCTTTGTCCCTGGTTGCTTTGTGTTTGTCTGAGTTTGATTTGGTCCTCACAAGGTTTCGTAGGGAGTCCCTGGGTCCTCCACTGCTGTGGACCCCATTCCTGAGGGACCCCATTTCCTCCAGGGGCAGGTGGGTGGAGTTGTAGGCCAGCGGAGGGATGGTGTTAACCAGTATGAGCTGCAGAGGCTTCCTCTCCGGGCTGTACTGGCAGCGTACGTAGCGGGAGAAGGCTGCACGGTACGTCTTGTTGAACAAAGTGTACACCAGAGGGTTGATGGCTGAGGAGAGGTATCCCACCCACACAAACACATTCAGCAGCCCCCCCATCACCCCCGGATCACAGTTCACAGGGTCGCACACCACTGCCAACACATTGGTGATGAAGAAGGGACACCACATGACCACGAACAAGAAGAAGACCATTCCCAGGACCTTGGAGGCCTTCTGCTCGTTGCTGATTGACTGCATGGTGCGACGCCCGTACCTCAGGTCCACACTGACCCCACCGACCCCTCCTCCTACCCCTCCCATGTCACGGCTGAGCGAACGCCTGAAGAAGAGCTTCTCTGAGGAGAGTGAGCCCTGCGGGAGGAAGCCCAGGGTCAGGGTGGCGATCCTATTCGGCCGGGGCACCAGCTGGTCCAGGCAGAGGGTAGCCTCGTTCTGCAGGGCGCTGATGGTGAGGAAGTAGGTGACCACCATGATCGTGAGGGGGATGAAGAAGGCCACGAAGGAGCCCACCAGGACGAAACTGTCGTCTGTCAACAGGCAGCTGCCCTTTTTAAACACCTTGGTGTGGTCCCGCAGGCCTAGGACGGGGATGGGCATGGAGATACCTACAGAAAGACACAGATGAGAGAGAGGTTAGTTTAGTATGAGGTGTGTGTGTGTGTGTGTGTGTGTGTGTGTGTGTGTGTGTGTGTGCTTACATGTGTGTGTTCCACTTCTTATTTAAGATTTCAAATTGAAAAAGTAAAAGCAATTTTGTACAGCTTGTCTCTGCCTAAACGGTAAATAGCACTGTGGCACTTCAAGATTGTGCCAGTAATATCAAAACGCCTGGCCCTATAATGTACAGATCATTCTACGGGCAAAGCACACCTGTTGCTCATTCCCACCATAAATCAATCCACCACGGCAGGATCCTCTGGCATCAATAATGCAATAGTCCTCATATCACCACTGTGTGCCCACCAGGACATATAAACCTTGCAATTTCCCCTCACAGGCCCAGCATTAGTGTCATTAGTGTCCAATAACTGGATTTGTGAGGGAGAGGGACAGAAGCATCTGGAGCCATTCACTAAGGCTTTCATCCCCATTGCAACACCGTGAGATGCAAAGACTAATAACCGTAGGGAGGCCTGAAACTGGCCTGAAACTGGCCTGAAACTGGCCTGACACTGACGGCCATTTTGGGGCTTAGAGCAGGAAAATAGACGGGGACGGTTGCCAGAACCAGCTCCAATTAAGATCAAATCGCTTTAGGCTTTGATAACAGATTCAATGATTTACAACCTCACATTTGCAAGGGCATTAGCCTATTTCCCCAATTCTGTCTGGTCTGGCATCTAGATCTGAAGGAATTGAATAGTCCCTCGTTTTTCACCATTTTACTACAGACCTGTCAAATTTAAGAGGCAAACATCCATCAACACGCCTGCAGAATTCTGAAATTAAATAGACATTTAGTCTCTCTTTCTCTTCCCCCTGACAATCGCCCTCCTCTAAAGATAGAGGAGCTTGGAGAGAGAAAGGTGAAGTTTTTCTTTGAGTTGATGTTTTCTTAACCACTATTTTTTGGCTGGCTTAGAGGAAATGCAGAAATGCAATTTCATCAAGAGTATTAGCAAGTTGAGAAAGAGAATTCTTATTGTGTGTGGGTTGGGATGTGGAAGCAGTTGAAAGAGTCAAGACAATATTTTGTTACCAGATGGCCTGGAACCCTGAATCAATCATATGACTGAAGTCCAACATTACTTAATGTAAGCCTTTGTTTATGTTCCTGTATCTTTACTTCATCCTTCCCTAGTATTACAGGTTGTTTGGACTAGCTTCACATTGTCCTGGGTGTGAGTTCAGTGGTTCCCTGGGTGTGTGTTCAGTGGTTCCCTGGGTGTGTGTTTAGGGGATCCCTGGGTGTGTGTTTAGGGGATCCCTGGGTGTGAGTTCAGTGGTTCCCTGGGTGTGTGTTCAGTGGTTCCCTGGGTGTGTGTTTAGGGGATCCCTGGGTGTGAGTTCAGTAGTTCCCTGGGTGTGAGTTCAGTGGTTCCCTGGGTGTGTGTTCAGTGGTTCCCTGGGTGTGTGTTTAGGGGATCCCTGGGTGTGTGTTTAGGGGATCCCTGGGTGTGAGTTCAGTGGTTCCCTGGGTGTGTGTTCAGTGGTTCCCTGGGTGTGTGTTTAGGGGATCCCTGGGTGTGAGTTCAGTGGTTCCCTGGGTGTGAGTTCAGTGGTTCCCTGGGTGTGTGTTCAGTGGTTCCCTGGGTGTGTGTTCAGTGGTTCCCTGTGTGTGTGTTTAGGGGATCCCTGGGTGTGAGTTCAGTGGTTCCCTGGGTGTGTGTTCAGTGGTTCCCTGGGTGTGTGTTCAGTGGTTCCCTGGGTGTGTGTTCAGTGGTTCCCTGGGTGTGTGTTCAGTGGTTCCCTGGGTGTGTGTTCAGTGGTTCCCTGGGTGTGTGTTCAGGGGTTCCCTGGGTGTGTGTTCAGGGGTTCCCTGGGTGTGAGTTCAGTGGTTTCCGTAAAGCAGAGCAGCAGCAGCACCCCTGGCCCAGCAGTTTGAGACAGGCCAAAGAACACATACCTGATCCAGACATCTCAACCATCTCTGCCATGTTTCCACACTAACACGTCAACACCAGAGCCACAGATACACTGAGCTCCGGGTTAGAGATCACACTAGACACAGACCTAGGATCAGCTCACCCTTCCCAAAACTTGAGCTTAACCTCAGGAAGAAGAAATGCTAGGAGGATAAATTTATTCCAATAAATACAGCTCAGCTAATTATCCCTCCATGTTTGCACAAAATCTTTCTGTGGCAGTTACATTGACATTGAACTGCTGATGCCAACATGTACATTGTTATGCCTTTGGTAATTGCGTGTTTCTTTGCTGAAACTATACCCAGTGTGTCTGAAGAGAGAGACATACAGCTCCAGGGAAGACACATCACAACATGACAGAAATACAGGAAGTTGTAGGAAGCTCCTGAATGATTTAATAGACAGAGAAAGACTGCAGGTTAAAAAGACCAAAGAGTGTTATTATTTAATTGAGATTTGCAGTCTTACAAAAATGATTGGTTGATATGAAACGTTTTTATGTCATGGTCATGGCCCAGGAACTTTCCTTGGTCATGGCGATTTGAGGTGTGTGTCAGTGTGAGGGTGTTGGTGTGTGTGTGTGGCTTTGTTTGTGCATAATGTGTGTACGTGCGTGCACATTCGTTGTACAGGATGAGGTGTGTACGTGTAGACGTGTGGTCTGTGTATAGGTGGGATTTTGTAAGGTAAGTGATCGCTCTCTGTGGTAGGAGTCTTGTACAATAGGCTGGGCAGTAGCAGCACTGTGTTCCAGGGTTTGTTTAACAGCATACATCATCTCAGTTCTGTGTAACATCAGCTACTCTTCAGCTTCTATTTCTCTTCTCTCTTTCTTGGTCTGCCACATATAGATGGACGAGAGGAGAGGGGGATGATACATAACATGAAGATAAGCAGCAGTGACATAATCTTATTTAATTTGCAGGCAGCAGCGTATCATATGATAACTTTCCGCCTGGGGCCTGGAACCTGTGGAATGGTGAGTCATATCAAGGGTTCATTCCTCCCCACGTTGTGTGTTGTCTCTCTCTGCTTCCCTGGTTCTATGTGACAATGTCTCTCCCTGCCTACCTGGGTCTCTACACAGCATGACTGGATCATTAGTGGTGGTATTGAGACATTGGTTTGAAGCAATGGAAAGGAGCCACACAAGTCTGACAGGCAGTTTTTATTTATGATCTGATCGACCCTCTAATATTCTTAAATTATATACAAATTTACGTCTGGTTATTTGAACCCTAAATGTTGATGAAACTTCTACAGCAGGGCATGTCTCATTTTAGCGGCAGCTTCAGCGTCGATACAGAAATATTTGGGTGTGCTGGCTTTCACGCAACATACAGTGGGAAGAAAAAGTATGTGAACCCTTTAGAATTACCTGGATTTCTGCATAAATTGGTCATAATATTTTATCTGATCTTCATCTAAGTCACAACAATAGACAAACACAGTAACCTTAAACTAATAACACAAACAATTATAATTGTTCATCTCTCTTATATAAACATTCACAGCGCAGGTTGGAAAAAGTATGGGAACCCTTGGATTTAATAACAGGTTGATCCTCCTTTGGCAGCAATAACCTCAAACAAACGTTTTCTGTAGTTGCGGATCAGACCTGCACGGTCAGAAGGAATTTTGGACCATTCATCTTTACGAAACAGTTTAGGTTCCACAATATTCTTGGGGGTCAGGTGTGAACCGTTCTCTTGAGGTCATGCCACAGCATCTCAATCGGGTTGAGGTCAGGACTGACTGGGCCACTCCAGAAGGCGTAATTTCTTCTGTCGAAGCCATTCTGTTGCGTCACCTAACTTGTGTTGAGCTTCAATTGGTGGACAGATAGCCTTACATTATCCTGCAAAATGTATTGATAAACTTGGGGATTCATTTTTCCGAAGATGCTAGTAAGCTGTCCAAGCCCTGAGGCAGCAAAGCAGTCCTAAACCATGATAATCCCTCCACCATAGTTTACAGTTGGGATGAGGTTTTGATGTTGGTGTGCTGTGCCTTTTTTCTCCACACCCAGTGTTGTGTGTTCCTTCCAAACAACACAACTTTAGTTCCTTCTGTCCAGAGAATATTTTGCCAGTAGCGCCGTGGAACATCAGGAGCTCTTTTGTGAACTTCAGATGTGCAGCAATGTTTTTTTGGACAGCAGTGGCTTCTTCCATGGTGTCCTCCCATGAACACCATTCTTGTTTAGTGTTTTACGTATTGTAGACTCGTCAACAAAGATGTTAGCATCTTCCAGAGATTGCTGTAAGTCTTTAGCTGACACTCTAGGTTTCTTCTTAACCTCATTGAGCATTCTGCGCTGTGCTCTTGCAGTCATCTTTGCAGGACGGCCACTCCTAGGGAGAGTAGCAACAGTGCTGAACTTCCTCCATTTATAGACAATTTGTCTTACTGTGGACTGATGAACATCAAGGCCTTTAGAGATACTTTGTAACCCTTTCCAGCTTTATGCAAGTCAACAAATCTTAAACTTAGGTCTTCTGAGATCTCTTTTGTTCGAGGAATGGTTCACATCAGTCAATGCTCCTTGTGAAGTGTTTTTTATAGGGCAAGGCAGCTTTAACATCTCCAATCTCGTCTCATTGACCTGGACTCCAGGTTAGCTGACTCCTGACTCCAATTAGCTTTTGGAGAAGTCATTAGCCTAGGGGTTTACACACTTTTTCCAACCTACACTGTGCATGTTTAAATTATGTATTCAATATAGACAAGAATAATACAATAATTTGTGTGTTATTAGTTTAAGCACACTGTGTTTGTCTTTTGTTGTGACTTGGATGAAGATCAGATCAAATTCAATGTCAAATTTATGCAGAGATCCAGGTAATTCCAAAGTGTTCATATACTTTTTCTTGCCACTGTACATGACACATGTTTGTTCTGTATGGAGCTAAGTCTGATGGCTTGATGCACCAGACTGCATTAGTGGCTCAAACATTTCCTTTTCATGCTAGGCCATTGACTTGATCAGCTGGATATCAACTAGGCCATTATAAAGTCCTGATTGTTCAGTCTCCTTGGCTTTTACACTAAATAATATAGACCTTGAAACTCAAATTACAGTTGCTTATGAGTCATTCTCCTTTCATTCCCTCATTCACAGCCTCCATCCCTCCTTTGCTCTCACCCCACGGCGCCTGTTGCCTTTCCCATATCCAACAGTAAAATGTTCAAATGTGGGGAGTTTTACAAAGACTTGGTTCTAAATATGCCCCTCCCCCAACGGCCACACGTTTTTTTATATGAACAAATACAGACACATGGTCTCTGTCTGTCTCTCTCAAGGGAGCGGCATACACACTACCATTCAAAAGTTTGGGGTCACTTAGAAATTGCCTTGTTTTTAAAAGAAAAGCAATTTTTTTGGTCCATTAAAATAACATCAAATTGATCAGAAATACAGTGTAGACATTGTTAATGTTGTAAATGACTATTGTAGCTTGAAACAGCAGATTTTTTTATGGAATATCTACATGCTTCACAAGTCCTCAAGTCCTCAACTGGCAGTACCCGCAAAACACCAGTCTCAACGTCAATAGTGAAGAGGCGACTCCGGGATTCTGGCCTTCTAGGTAGAGATGCAAAGAAAAAGCCAAAACTAAGCTGCCAGTTGAGGACTTGTGAGGCGTCTGTTTCTCAAACTAGACACTCTAATGTACTTGTCCTCTTGCTCAGTTGTGCACCGGGGCCTCCGACTCCTCTTTCTATTCTGGTTAGAGCCAGTTTGCGCTGTTCTGTGAAGGGAGTAGTACACAGCGTTGTACGAGATCTTCAGTTTCTTGGCAATTTCTCGCATGGAATAGCCTTCATTTCTCAGAACAAGAATAGACTGACGAGTTTCAGAAGTAAGTTATTTCTTTCTTGCCATTTTGAGCCTGTAATCGAACCCACAAATGCTGATGCTCCAGACACTCAACTAGTCCAAAGAAGGTCAGTTTTATTACTTCTTTGATCAGAAAAAAAGTTTTTAGCTGTGCTAACAATTGCAAAAGGGTTTTCTAATGATCAATTAGTCTTTATAAAATTATAAACTTGGATTAGCAAACACCACGTGCCATTGGAACATAGGAGTGATGGTTGCTGATAATGGGTATCTGTACGCCTATGTAGATCTTCCATTACAAATAGCTGTTTCCAGCTACAATAGTTATTTACAACATGAACAATGTCTACACTGTATTTCTGATCAATTTGATGTTATTTTAATGGACATAAAATGTGTTTTTCTTTCAAAAAACAAGGGCATTTCTAAGTGACCCCATACTTTTGAATGGTAGTGTACTTGTACAGACTTTTCTTCCTGTTTCTTACCCACAGAGATGGTCCAGACAGCCATGATCTTGAGGCGGGCCTTGGTTCGGGAGTTGAAGCGGCTGTGGTGGAGGGGGTTTCTGATGGCGATGTAGCGGTCCAGAGAGATGGCACACAGGTGCATAATGGAGGCTGTGGAGAACAGCACATCCAGATAGATCCAGACAGGGCACAGGTCAGAGGGCAGGGGCCACCAGTAGTCTGTATGGGGGAACACAGTGAAAACAATGAACTCTGGAGAAGAAGAAAAAAAATCTTCTTTTACAGGGGAATTAAACAGAGATTACACAAGGCTGTCTTGTAATGGGAATACCAGTTACACAATATACAGTATGTGAGACTTTTAACACAGGTTTGTTTTTATGAACTTGGAGTTGGTTGTAAAACACATTTGCAGTGGCATTGTGACATTTTTACAGAGTTGTTGGGTAATAATATCCTCTAAAAAGCTTCTTATGAGGTGACCAAAACATCAAATTGAAAGCCTCAGATGCGTGGAACCAAGCCCTCTAAAACACAGACTTAAGCTACTTTAAGACACCTACACACGGAGGTTAACACTCACAGCGCAAGGCAGCCTTTCACAGAATGTAGAAGGCTTTTTTATAATAAAATATTACTCTTGAGAAACTGTAACTACATCCCCCACAAAGACAAAACTTAATACAACCTCCAAATTAAAAGTTTACATAGTGACGTGCCAAATAAAGACCAGGCAGCAGAATCTGATAGTATGCGACAGATCCCCACACCAGTCCAACACAAATGCTCTGCTTGGATAATAACTTGGAGATAGGGAATGTCACTTTTGCATCCACAGTGAGACGTGGCAGTTACACCGTTTCTCCATTTTATCCTCTATTTCTCTCTCGCCATGGGGGAGTCACAGTCTCCCTCACTCCTCTCCTCCAGGTGAAGGAGAACCTTACATAAAGCCTGTTTATTTGGACTCAGTGACTCATTGTCATCACCATGGTCACGGACTGACTATGCCTGTCTCTCTTCTTCTCTCTCCATCGCTCTGCCTTTCTCCTTCTCTTCTTTCCTTTGCATGTCTTTTGTCCTTATCCCTTCCTTCCTTTTTCTCTCTCTATCTCCCTCTTTCATCTTTCAGAGGTAGAAAGTCATTAGACATCCAGCTGTCTCAGCATGCACCTCTGTGGTAAGATATTTTGGTCTGCCCATCTGAATGTAGAAATGGATGGAGGGAAGATAGAGGGAATCGGGTAGGGGCGATAAAATGGAGGCAGTCCATGTTTGCAGATTAGGATCTTATAATGATGATGTGTCACCTGCAGCCAATATAGTGTAGTACATTCCCTTATCTCTAATCAGTCTGCCTGAGTTGTCTCCATACCACCCTACAGGATTTAGCCTAAATGAGTCTTTCTGATCTGCAGCCAGAGAAGCAGAGAGAGCCTAATGATGCTGGTTTAAGGCCTTGCAGAGCAGCCACAGTGAATTACACTTCAGTGCTGTTCGCAGAACGACCAATAACCCCAGTGACAAGAAGACTGCTGAAACATAACATATTTTCACTCCTACTTTTCAGAAACCCAAAAACACTTGACACTGCAGTATTTTACAGCTCCGGCAGAGAAGTGCACACGCTTGTCTGAACACCCTAAGATAGAGGACACGTTCGGTTAAGTTCCAAAGAGGGAGGCTGTATATGTCCATGCAGATATTGGCAGGGGCATCAATTTGGGAACTGGAGACAAATGAAAGAGCTTTTCTCCTCAAACTTGCTGACACCTTCAGGCTTGTTTGCCTTCCCCCTGACCAAAGCTGCATTTGTATTTCCTACCAAACAGAGTGAGGAATGGTGAGAGAGAAAGAGGGAGAGAGAGAGAGAGAGAGGAGCAGAAAACAGGAAAGAGAGAGGACCAGCGAGAGAGAAAGTGGGAGAAGGAGAGAGGAATAGACATGGTGAGCTAGAGACATGATAAGCTAGGGACCTTCATGACCACACAGTGTATACACCAAGTCTTTCATCAATGACAGACACAAAGAATATCTCCAAAGACGGCTAAAGGATTTAAGTTATGCGGACCCAACCGGCATAAAGAATTCTGAACAGGTTATTTTTCTGACTTTATCTGGTTTAGTATTTCCAGTGCTGCCTTGTGTCAGTGGTGAATAGTGTATTTCTAACATGTTTCTCTTTACTCTATTTCTCCATCTCCCTTTCTCCCCCTCCTCCTCTCGCTCTCTGCCTCTGTAGGTCTAGATCAGGGGTGTCAAACTCATTTTGCACCCGGGGGCCGCGTTGGGTCTTCAACGAGGTCCGGAGGGCCTCACTGAAAATGTGTTATATTTCCTCACTGTCAGAAGAGGCAAAAAATAGTCCTCTATCCAACGTTTTGGGAATTTCCGATGCTCTCTGACTGTCTTGCTTTCATTCCGGTGATTATTAGCAACCTGGACACAGTCAAGAAACTGTAGGTCCATTATTATTTCTAGACAGTTAAGATTTTGTTTTAAAGTAAATTGAGTTTGCTCCCCCACCATATATATATATATTTTAAAAGCTAGCCATATGTTTGACACTTCTTTTTTCCGGATTCCACTTAAGTCCACTTGGAAAAGACCATCTGTAGAAATTCAAAAAGGTTACCATCCAGAATTAATCAAACTTAATAAAGCCTATCTCTCCAAGAACATGTGAAATCAACTCATTGACATGAAAGCTCACAGAACTCTAATCCACCAGGGCCAATACAATGGGTCAAAAAAAGTAAAACAATGACAGGTTATTCCAACAATATGTCTGTGTTCTGACAAAAACAATCCTGTATAATGGCTGGAAGGCATTCGATTGTGATTCTGATTCAGAACATCAAGAGGTCTGCTCCTTTGAAAAGACTAGAATCACAGTTATTACATTCGGTGCAGAACCTAGAAACACACCGTTGGACCATGTGAATGTGTGTATGTTGAAACAGGAAATATGTTTGTAATGATAATATTACACTTTAAATCAGGTGTGTCTTTAGAAGGAACGCTGGAGAGAATTTGGAGATGGGAGAGTGGGTGAATATTTCTGAGATAGAATAGAGGAGAGTAGAAGGCAATTTGCCAATGTGTCATCTTCAGGCTCAAAGAGTGTCAGTCTATTCCACGCTGCTCTGATGGCACAATGACAGGAATAATACAGTCCAAATGAACAAGTTGCCTGAGAGAGAGAGGTGAAAGGCAGAGCTGGTGGGGAGAGAGAGTAAGAGAGAAAGAAGGAGGGAGAGCAGAAGGGAATTAATCCGCCAATTCTGTAGCAAAACGTTTCTTAAACGGAAACGAACGAAACGGGGAGGGACCTACAGTGCATTCGGAAATTATTCAGACCCCTTGACTTTTTCCACATTTTGTTACCTTACAGCCTTATTCTAAAATGGATTAAATTGTTTTTCACCCTCATCAATCTACACACAAAATCCCACAATGACAAAACAAAAACAGGTTTTTCAAAATTTTTACCAATGCATCCCAGAACCCTCCTTGAAAAATTACATTTACATAAGTATTCAGACCCTTTACTCAGTACCATGAGGAAGCACCTTTGGCAGCGATAACAGCCTTGAGTCTTTTTGGGTATGACGCTACAAGCTTGGCACACCTGTATTTGAGGAGTTTCCCCCATTCTTCTCTGCTCTTCTCTGCAGATCCTCTCAAGCTCTGTCATGTTGGATGGGGAGCGTCTCTGCACAGCTATTTTCAGGTCTCTCCAGAGATGTTCGATCGGGTTCAACTCCGGGCTCTGGCTGGGCCACTCATGGACATTCAGTACTTTAGGTGTCTTTTGGCAAACTCCAAGCGGACTGTCATGTGCCTTTTACTGAGGAGTAGCTTCCGTCAAGCCACTCTACCATAAAGGCCTGATTGGTGGAGTGCTGCCGAGATGATTGTCCTTCTGGAAGGTTCTCCCAACTCCACAGAGAAAGTCTGGAGCTCTGTCAGGGTGACCATCAGGTTGTTGGTCACCTCCCTGACCAAGGCCCTTTTCCCCCCGATTGCTCAGTTTGGCCAGGTGGCCAGCTCTAGGAAGAGTCTGGGTGGTTCCAAACTTCTTCCATTTTAGAAATTATGGAGGCCACTGTGTTCTTGGAGACTTTTAATGCTGCAGACATTTTTTGGTACCCTTCGCCAGTTCTGTACTTCGACACAATCCTGTCTCAGCACTACGGACAATGCCTTCGACCTCATGGCTTGGTTTTTGCTCTGACATGCGTTGTCAACTGTGGGATCTTATATAGACAGGTGGTGTGCCTTTCCAAATCAAGTCCAATCAATTTAATTTTCCACAGGTGGACTCCAATAAAGTTGTTGAAAAAATTATAATTTCATCCATTTTAGAATAAGGCTGTAAGGGGATCTGAATACTTTACCTGAATCCATCCAACTGGAAACTCTGATTTGCTCTGTTAGCTTCCATTTGGTCCTGAAACGGTAAACCGTTTCCGTAACGGATACACCCAGGCGAGAGACCGGAGACAGGGAGTGGGGAGGGAGAGTGAGAGCATAGATGTACAGTAACTCATATCTCACGTTGCCCTCTTTAGCTGGTTGGGTTCTCTCCTCTCTCACCTGTCTGATGAGTGACGGATCATGTGACCCTCAGACGTCTGCTGCCATGGGAACACGTCTGCTGTCTGTCCAATAACTCAACCTCATACTGCCTGTATGAGATACTATAATAAAACCACATACTCCAGTATTTCTTACGAGATCCTATGAAAAGAACAATTTTTTTATCGTCTGAATTCAAACTTGAGATGTGTGACTCTTGAGTAAATTATGCATGGAAACTCAAATGCAATTTAAGTTACAGTACCCACGTGGATTTATTTTAATGTATTGTTGGAGTCGGAAGTTTACATACACTTAGGTTGGAGCCATTAAAACTTTTTTTTCAACCACTCCAAAAATGTCTTGTTAACAAACTATAGTTTTGGCAAGTCGGTTAGGACATCTACTTTTTGCATGACACAAGTCAATTTTACAACAATTGTTTACAGACAGATTATTTCATTTATAATTCACTGTATCACAATTCCACTGGGTCAGAAGTTGACTGTGCCTTTAAACAGTTTGGAAAATTCCAGAAAATGATGTCATGGCTAGAGAAGCTTCTGATAGACTAATTGACATCATTTGAGTCAATTGGAGGTGTACCTGTGGATATATTTCAAGGCCTATCTTCAAACTCAGTGCCTCTTTGCTTAACATCATGGGAAAATCAAAAGAACTCAGCCAAGACCTCAGAAAAACAATTGAAGACCTCCAAAGTCTGGTTCATCCCTGGGAGCAATTTCCAAACAACTTAAGGTACTACGTTCATCTGTGCAAACAATAGTACGCAAGTATATACACCAAGGGACCACGCAGCTGTCATACCGCTCAGGAAGGAGAGGCGTTCTGTCTCCTAGAGATGAACATACTTTGGTGAAAAAAGTGCAAATCAATCCCAGAACAACAGCAAAGGACCTCGTGAGGATGCTGGAGGAAGCAGGTACAAAAGTATCTATATCCACAGTAAAAACGAATCCTAATGTTGACATAACCTGAAATGCGCCTCAGCAAGGAAGAAGCCACTGCTCCAAAACCACCATAAATAAAAGCCAGACTACGGTTTGCAACTGCACATGGGGACAAAGATCGTACTTTTTGGAGAAATGTCTTCTCGTCTGATGAAACAAAAATAGAATTGCTTGGCCATAATGACCATCGTTATGTTTGGAGGAAAAAGGAGGAGGCTTGCAAGCCGAAGAACACCATCCCAACCGTGAAACACAGGGGTGGCATTATCATGTTGTGGGGGTGCTTTGCTGCAGGAAGGACTGGTGCACTTTACAAAATAGATGGCATCATGAGACAGGAAAATGATGTGGATATATTGAAGCAACATCTCAAGACATCAGTCAGGAAGTTAAACCTTGGTCTCAAATGGGTCTTCCAAATGGACAGTGACCTCAAGCATACTTCCAAAGTTGTGGCAAAATAGCTTAAGGATAACAAAGTCAAGGTATTGGAGTGGCCATTACAAAGCCCTGACCTCAATCCCATAGAGAATTTGTGGGCAGAACTGAAAAAGCGTGTGCGAGCAAGGAGGCCTACAAACTTGACTCCGTTACATCAGCTCTGTCAAGAAGAATGGGCCAAAATTCACCCAACTTATTGTGGGAATGTTGTGGAAGGCTACCCAAAATGTTTGACCCAAGTTAAACAATTTAAGGCAATGCTACCAAATACTAATTGAGTGTATGTAAATTTCTGACCCACTGGGAATGTGATGAAAGAAATACAATCTGAAATAAATAATTATCTCTAGCATTATTCTGACATTTCACATAAAGTGGTGATCCTAACTGACCTAAAACAGGGACTTTTTACTAGGATTAAAAGTCAGGAATTGTGAAAAACTGAGTTTAAATGTAGTTGGCTAAGGTATATGTAAACTTCCAACTTCAACTCTACTTGATGAACATGAGGTCTGATGGGGTGAAAAATCAATCAATCTCTTCCCACACCTTGTATCAGACATTTTCTTTTATGATCTTCATCGACAGTTCAGTATATGTAACTAAATCTGAATATAGCCACTGAACACAAATATAAACACAACATGTAAAGTGTACATTTTATCAATAGCAATTTGAATGCACAGAGATACTGTGTTGAGATCCTGAGGCCCATTGTCGTGCCATTCATCCGCCACCATCTCATGTTTCAAAATGATAATGAACGGCCCCATGTCACAAGGATCTGTACACAATTCCTAGAAGCTGAAAATGTCCCAGTTCTTCGATGGCCTGCATACTCATCAGACATGGCACCCATGTTTGGGACCTGGCACCCATGTTTGGGATGCTCCAGATTGTCATGTGCGACAGTGTGTTCCAGTTCCCGCCAATATCCAGCAACTTCGCACAGCCATTGAAGAGGAGTGGGACAACATTCCACAGGCCACAATAAACAGCCTGATCAACTCTATGCAAAGGAGATATGTTGTGCTGCATGAGGCAAATGGTGGTCACACCAGATACAGACTGGATTTGTTATCCACTCCCCTACCTTTTTTAAGGTATCTGTGACCAACAGATGCATATCCGTATTCCCAGTCATGTGATATCCATAGATTAGGGCCTAATGAATGTATTTCCATTGACTGATTTCCTTTGAAAATGGTTGCAGGTTGCATTTATATATTTTTTAGTATATATCACTGGCAGACCCCTAGCACGGTAAAAAGGTTTACTTCCACGTTTGGAACATGAAGAGTGTCCACTGTCCTCCTGCTGCTTGATGGACCGACACAGTAATCGAAACTCCTCTTATCTCTGATGTACATGTATCATGTATCATGTACAGTATATATCCCAGTTGAATGATAATGATCTGGTCCTCTGGGATCATTTCTCTGGTCTGATCTAGGTTTGTTGCCCTGACTTTGAGGTTACTGAGCCCTGTCTGCACAGCTGGAAACAGACTTTACAGGGGAAGATAGTGTAAAGTCATCTGGTGACGAGGCTGATATCAAAGGCTTTATCCACAGAAGCAGGAGAGAGTAAATTCATGCTTTGTCACATGCAGAGAAAACATCACACACAGTCTTGTCATCAGGGGAACTCAGGTCAGAGACACTGGGGTAGGGAGGTATGATAGCAGGGTATGAGTGAGGAAAAAGAGGGAAACTTATAATTAAGATGAACTCCATCCATGTTTTGCCTTTTTAACTCACAATCTAATTAAACAGCCAACTACCACTATAATTTATGAGAGAGATAGAAAGAGCTGTTGAAGGACAAGGGTCTGTCCATCTGACAGACAGAGAGTTCTTGAAACAGGTGCTAAATGTGTGTGTGTCCATGCTTGTGTGTGTTGGTGTGTGTGCGTGCAGTTGTGTGTCTCCTTGCGATCACTCTTGAGTGTGTGTGTGTCTCGTCTTCCGTGTAAGCTTATCATTTTTTCTGTTGAAGGGAGGTTTGTGGTGGTGTTGGCATTTCAGTTACTGCAGCTCACCACCTAAGCCCCCATTAAAAGGAAATTATGAACCCATCTTCCGCCTCGTTAAATCTGGGATGCTAATTAGGCGACAGACATGATATCGGTGATGGTCAAGACATAATTTCATTTTTTTTTATTGTGAAACCACACTTTCTGCACTGTTGTTCAAATAATGTGTTTTATTTCATGTAGAATAAGCATCTGTCTTGTCTGCATTCATCCATTTTTGGTCCTATGGACTTCACCAAGTGACATCCAAAGTAAATATGTTATCATTAAAAATATATATATTTGAATGTTTTTTTGTATGATAATATATTAACTTAGGAGCTCACAGGCACCAAAGATGTGGATGTCAATTAGGGCAGCCCCCCCGCAACTCTCTGATTCAGAGGGGTTGGGTTTACATTTAACATTTACATTTAAGTCATTTGGCAGACGCTCTTATCCAGAGCGACTTACAAATTGGATTAAATGTGGAAGACACATTTCAGTTGAATGCATTCAGTTGCACAACTGACTAGGTATCCCCCTTTCCCTTTCCACTTGGTGAACTCAACAGGACCAAAAATGGATGAATGCAAAAAACATGTCTCTGTAACTAACAAATACAGTCATGAGTGGTAACTCTACAATTTACTCAAAAAGGCAAGGCACTCTGGGAAATATTTGAATAATGCTTTACCCGAAGCACTGTGTTAATTTAACACTGTTCCAGAGTCTGTATGGGTCCACACACTCAACACGTTCAGTGTTGATTTAACACTGTGTTCATTTTCAACACCGGAGAATTTGCATTTGCAGAATGCTCAGATAGAAATGTATTGTGTAGATCAAAAATGACTGCCAAATATGTTGGAAAAGTATAGAAGATTGTGTGTGGTTTATTCATGCTATTCTATAGTCAACATGCAGTTCCAGTTCCATTAGTTGAATGCATCCAAACCAATAGTTTCAGAAAAGAAGTCACTACCTGAGATTTCTATTCACATATCTGTATTCAAATAGTTTTAAAAAGTAGTTTATTTCTGAGATCTGTATTTAAATGGTTATTAAAGTAGCGATTTTGGGGGATCTCTCTTCAAATAGTTGTAGTTCCCTCCAAAGTGAGTATTTGTTCCCCCAGAAAAATTGTTACTTTCAACAAAGCATAGATACAACTATAGTTATCCCAGGTCTTGTAAATAAATACATCCCCAATCCATCACCTCTAACTGCTGCATTTACACAGTAAACTGCTGGTGGGCTCCAGTAGGTAGATGGTGAAACTACTAGTTATGTATAAATAAAGGTGGGAGGATAAGCAAGAAAAGCTTTAATCTAATCCTCCTTTTTTTGTAAGGGGAGGATTAGATTCCTCCTTTTCTCTTTCTCCCCTTACAGAAAAACCACATGACATTTCACATGTGAAATCAGCAAAAATGAGTTGTTATGATACGCACACAGTGCTTTTAACTTACATATTTGACTCACATGACTACATTGCGTATGTTTATTTATACAGTAATTATTATTTAACGTGCATTCCAATCTTTCTGTTAGGCCTTCACGTCTGTGTCAACAACTGATTTAACCTGTGTTCCTACACTTTTGACTTCAAAGTAAATCTCAGCTTTGTTAAAGGTATACTCAAGAAACACAATAATATGCCCCACCAACATCAGACAACTATACAGAAAACACTCAAATTGCTGAAATAAGTCAATTAAATCAATGATGAGAGTAGTCAGATGAATTTATAACTATATAAAACAGAAGTTCAGACTGCAGATGGCACACTTCTGCTATATGCCACAGGCTTTGTGGTGCAGCAGACAGATCAGTGCACCTGAAATCCAGAGATCGTGAATTCAATTCTCAGACTAGGTCATATTTTAGCTGAACAGTGTACCACTTATTTTAAAACAACCATACCGTTACTTTACTTATAATGGCTTGGGACCATCTGGGACCTTCATGTGACGTCCTGATGACTGGTAAAACAAATGTCTTGAGAACATCTTCCAAAAATACTAACATTCCTCACTCAGCCAGTTTATGCTTGATCTGAAAATGTGGTCAGAGGCTTTGTATGGAGGGTGTAACAGAATTGTGGAGCCTGAGGAGGCATGCAGGGGCCAAATCAAGCTCCGTACCGCATCGCTGTAAACCTTTCACATTTTGTAACATTGCGGAGGGCTCCGTATAGCTCCGCATTGACATTATTGGTTGATGGTAGGTGGGGGCTGGAAGTCCTGCATAAACATAAACTCATTTCCTTCACAACAGCACTGCTCTGCTCCGCGAAGCACAAAAAGTATGTTTGCTCTGACTTCTGCGGGGGATTGACCATGCAGAGCCTTTTAGGGGAAAAAACATGAATGTCATGTGATCACGTTTTCACGTGAAATGTCACATCTGAAGTGTTCCAAAAACACATGATTTCACATGTGAAATGTCACATCTGAAGTGTTCCAAAAACACATGATTTCACATGTGAAATGTCACGTGATATGTTCCAGAAACACATTTTCTAATGATTTTCTACATGTAAAATTATGTTTTTTCTGATTTTTTTTTGCTATACCACCAGGTCTGTGGCCATGACAGAGGTCTGCCACAGATTTATTGGAAAGAATACATTTCTGGACTGTTAAAAGGTGCACATAATCAAGTCAATAATTGTGTGATTAAGTAGCAGTGCTCAGGGATACATGACGTTAAGTGTGCATAAATGCTCTGGGGATTTGAACTTGCAACATTTAGGTCTGGTGTGCATTAAAGGGATACTTCAGGATTTTGGCAAGGAGGCCTTTTATCTACTCCCCCAATGTCAGCAGATACTAGCAGATACACATAGACATCTAGTCATTGTGCTAATGCTAGCATGGGCTTACAAAACTAACTCTAACTTCTTTCATACTAGACACAGAGACATAAAAAGGATATCCACAAGTTCATCTGACCCGGAGGAAGTAGATAAATGGCCTCGTTGCCAAAATCCCGCATTATCGCTTTAATGTCTCAGCAGAGTCACCACCATTTAAAAAAAAATGTTTTTTTACCAAGAACATACAGTACCAGTCAACCCAATTGAGATGGTTTGGGATAAGTTGAACCGCAGAGTGAAGGAAAAGCAGCCAACAAGTGCTCAGCATATGTAGGAACTCCTTCAAACATGTTGGAAAAGCATTCCAGGTGAAGCTGGTTGAGAGAATGCCAATAGTGTGCAAAACTGTCATCAAGGCAAGGGGTGGCTACTTTGAAGAATCTCAAATATAAAATATATTATGATTTGTTTAACCCTTTTTTGGTTACTACATAATTCCATGTGTGTTATTTCATGGTTTTGATCCCCTCACTATTATTCCACAATGTAGAAAATAGTAAAAATAAATAATACAAACCCTTGAATGAGTAAGTGTGTCCAAACTTTTGGCTGGTATGATATGTCCACATTCTCTCAAAAATAAGAGTATGGCTACGGTACAATGTTGCTCCCTGGTGTACAAAAAGGTCAAAGGTACCTTCAGTGGTACACAGGAACTCACATCATACTGGTCTGTATTTTTTAGGGTTCATGTGACTGCGAAGATAATCTAGTATTGTAGTACATTTGTCTACCCATTATATTCAATATAAGGTACAATCATTACTGCAATTTGAAATGTAGGTGGGAGCAATGTATTGGCGGGGATTCATTGGCATATTTGGGGGAATGGTCTAAAATATGTTGTATTTGTGCCAACCGTCAGTAGAAATCTTGTACCAGTTTAAGGGATTTATTGTAATGTTGAAGAACATGGGCAACTCTTTTGTCAAGGTCAGTGCTACAATCTGTGTAAATCTTTTGAGTATCACATGCTTCCCTGTTATGAGCTTACTGAGCATTTTCCAGTAGCTTAATTCCAGCTGGTTCACATAAAGTTCATGTTTAATTTTCAATAACTTTCTTTCAACTAGTTGCAAGTTGGTTATTGTAATATTCACAGTTATTTACTGTAGCAAATCTGTCACACTCACTGACCTGATAGTGTAGCTGGGAAGTGAGTACAATGACATGCTGACTTGCTATAAATGAAATATGGTAAGGCTCTTTGGTATCACATGCAGCTATGTCAGGCTTTAAACACATGCTCCGGAACTTTTAGCGACTACTAAGTGTTTTTTACACCACACACTTTGGGCTGGATGTGTAAATGTGTAGTTCATACATGCATAATCTATGAGCAGAATAACTGTTTTACCTCAAATAGCAACGAAATCCCTAGTTTGAAAGCAACTGTTTTCCCTCCACGTAGGCCAGCCCCTAGCAATTCGAGTTTTGTGAGCTTCAGCCCCTCGCCATATTTAAAAAATATATATATTTCACCTTTATTTAACAAGGTAGGCAAGTTGAGAACAAGTTCTCATTTACAATTGCGACCTGGCCAAGATAAAGCAAAGCAGTTCGACACATAAAACAACACAGAGTTACACATGGAGTAAAACAAACATACAGTCAATAATACAGTAGAAAAATAAGTCTATATACAATGTGAGCAAATGAGGTGAGATAAGGGAGGCAAAGGCAAAATAAAGGCCATGGTGGCAAAGTAAATACAATATAGCAAGTAAAACACTGGAATGGTAGATTTGACAGTAGATGAATATGCAAAGCAGAAATACTGGGGTGCAAAGGAGCAAAATAAATAAATAAATAAATACAGTAGGGGAAGAGGAAGTTGTTTGGGCTATTTATAGATGGGATATGTACAGGTGCAGTGATATATGAGTGACAGTTAGCAAGCGGCACATCATGCATCCACAGCAGAGCGAGAGCAATGACGTGGTGCACAAATCTGTACATTTGTGACATAGTACACAATTTTCAGGGTCTGCTGCCAATCAACAAGTAACGTTGCATGTTATCAACAGAAGAGTCAGTGAAGCCACAGTAAGTTACTGGCATGTATTGCTAGTGGAAGCAAGTTGCCTGTAGGTTACTGGCAACATTTTGATAGTAAGTTATTGTGAATTTTACAATAACTTAATGACAAATTGTTTTCAGTTAGGAAATTACAAATTCACACTGGTAACAAGTTTCCATTGAGTTACTGGAAAAAGCACAATAACCGCTTTACAGTGCAACTCATTACTGACACATTCTCTTACAAAGTTTGCAGAACAAACAGTGTCAAAAGAGGTGCTTGACTTGCATCGGCATAAGCATCGAAACACTTAAACTGCTACAACACTTTCACTGATGGTTGTGCATTGCCCTCAAACATCAAAGCGCTGGGATGATCGTACCTTATATTACAAATATTGCGTAGAAAATGTCACATTATACCTGCAAGGTACCGAACTGTACCAAGTGAGTTCATACGCTACATGACCAAAAGTATGAGGACACCTGTTTGTCGAACATCTAATTCCAAAATCATTGCCATTAATATGAAGTTGGTCCTCCCTTTACTGCTATAACAGCCTCCACTCTTCTGGGAAGCCTTTCCACTGGATGTTGGAACTTTGCTGAAGGGACTTGCTTCCATTCAACCACAAGAGCCTTAGTGAGGTCGGACACTGATGTTAGGCGATTAGGTCTGGATCGCAGTAAATGTTCTAATTCATCCCAAAGGTGTTCAAAAGGGTTTAGGTCAGGGCTCTTTGCAGGCCGATAAAGTTTTTCCACACCACTCTCAAAAAAATAATTCTGTATGAACCTCAGTTGGACTGCCAGATGGTGAAGCATGATTCATCACTCCAGAGAACGGGTTTCCACTGCTCCAGAGTCCAATGGCAGCAAGATTTACACCACTCCAACCAACGCTTGGTGTTGTGCAAGGTGATCTTCGGCTTGCGGCTGCTAGGCCAAGGAAACCCATTTCATGAAGCTCTCGAGGAACAGTTATTGTGCTGACGTTGCTTCCAGAGGCAGTTTGGAACTCAGTAGTGAGTGTTGCAACCGAAGACAGATGATTTTTACGTGCTTCAGCACTCGGCGGTCCCATTCTGTGAGCTTGTGTGGCCTCCCACTTCATGGCTGAGCCGTTATTGCTCCTAGACGTTTCCACTTCACAATAACAGCACTTACAGTTGAATGGGGCAGCTCTAGCAGGGCAGAATTTGACAAACTGACTCGTTGGAAAGGTGTCATCCTATAACAGTGCCACATTGAAAGTCACTGAGCTCTTTAGTAAGGCCATTCTATTGCCAAAGTTTGTCTATGGAGATTGCATGTTGTGTACTTGATATCACAGCCGAATCCACTCATTTGAAGGGGTGTCCACATACTTTTGTATGTATAGTGTATAGTGTGAAGTGTATTTGTGACTGTTTTACCCTAGGGAACAACACTGTACCCTAACATACTGTCCATGAACACTTTCATTTAACTGTAAAAATGCAGAGCTTCTTGTAGATTTACTGCATTTTTACCGCAAATAGACAAAAACCTCAAGGAAACCATGACACAATGTTCTAAGAACATTCTAAAAATGTTATTGGAAACATTTCTGGAACAAACCGAGAACAAGATAAAACCTTCAGGGTACCATGACTGTTTAAATTGAATTAATGCCAATTATGCCTTTTAAGGTTCTTAGATTGGTGTAGACAACCTCAGGAGGTAGTCAGGCATGCATTGTGTCTGGATATCTTACAAGTCGCTTCGAGGCAAGCAACACTGAAGCATGCATGAGAGCACCAGCTGTTCTGGATGACTGTGTGATAATGCTCTCGGTGGCCAATGTGAGCAAGACCTTCAAACAGGTCAACATTCACAAAGCCCCGGCTCCAGACGGATTACCAGAATGTGTACTCAAAGCATGCACGGAACAACTGGCAAGTGTCTTCACTGACATTTTCAACCTCTCCCTGACCGAGTCTGTAATACCTACATGTTTCAAGCAGACCACAATAGTCCCTGTGCCCAAGGAAGCGAAGGTAACCTGCCTGAACGATTACCGCCCCAGAGCACTCACGTCGGTAACCATGAAGTGCTTTGAAAGGCTGGTCATGGCTCACACCAACAGCATCCTCCCGGATACCCTAGTCCCACACCAATTCACATACCGCCCCAACAGATCCACAGATGACACAATCTCAATCGCACTCCAAACTGCCCTTTCCCACCTGGACAAAAGGAACACCTATTTGAGAATGCTGTCCATTGACTACAGCTCAGCGTTCAACACCATAGTGCCCACTAAGCTCATCACTAAGCTAAGGACCCTGGGACTAAACACCTCCCTCTGCAACTGAATCCTGGTCTTCCTGCATGGCCAAACACGACTCCAACACCATCATTAAGTTTACTGACGACAGTGGTAGGCCTGATCACCAACAATCATGAAACAGCCTATAAGGAAGGGGTCAGACAGCCTATAGGGAGGGGGTCAGAGAACCGGCAGTGTGGTGCCAGGACAACCACCTCTCCCGCTATGTTAGCACCAGGTATAAACAAGACTGTTGTCTCGTCCCTCTCACCCCCTGTCTCTTCCCTCTCTTCTCTCTGCCTCTCTCTCTGATGTTTCTCTCCCAGTCCCTCCCTTGATTGAAGCATCAGGAACGCTGTCATTCCCATCGCTTGTTTTTCGCCTCTCGAAACCACTTGTTTATTTTCCTCCGCTTGTCTCTCTCCGTCTGTGAATGACCTGTTGCCCTGCTATCACACATCTGGTTCTCTGACAGCAGATAATGACATGGCTTTGTTTGGTTCTGTGTGTGGTCGTGTCTGAGAGGAAGCTGCTGAGGCTCATTCTCATGCCATCTGACTCTAGTTTTGCTGCTGCTTGATTGGCATGAACTCTACCCGTGTCTGGCTAAATAGCTGAGCACAAACCAAGTTTCTAACCTTAGCCAAACAAACGCTACACACAGTCCACCCCCCCTCTCTCTCTCTCTCTCTCTCTCTCTCTCTCTCTCTCTCTCTCTCTCTCTGTCTCTCTTTGTCTCTGTCTGTGTCTCTCTCCCCTCTCTCTCTGCCTACTGTATCTGTCTCTTTCTATTGTTCTCTCTCTCTCTCTCTCTCTCTCTCCCCCCTCTCTCTGCCTACTGTATCTGTTTCTTTCTCTCCTTCTCTTTCTATTGTTCTCTCTCTCTCCCCCCTCTCTCTCTGCCTACTGTTTCTGTTTCTTTCTCTCCTTCTCTTTCTATTGTTCTCTCTCACTCTCTCCCCTCTCTCTCTGCCTACTGTATCTGTTTCTTTCTCTCCTTCTCTTTCTATTGTTCTCTCTCTCTCTCTGTCTCTGTCTCTGTCTGTCTCTCTCTATCTCTCTCTATCTCTCTCATTTCTCTCTCTATCTCTCTCTCCTCTCGCTCTCTATCTCTCTCTCCTCTCTCTCTCTCTCTCTCTTTACCTGTCTCAAGTCCATCATCCAGGGGATTAGTTACACTTTTACCAAGGGAGCAATCTTCCTCTCATAAAGACAGTCTAAAGAGTGAAGGTCTGAGGACAAGGGGATTATATGAAACACATCCCCTAATTCAGCAGTTGTCAGAAGACGGCTGTATGTTCTCCATCTCATGATTTAAGCAAAACCAAGAAACTGGAGCTGTAGCTATGTTTCAATCCAATTGGCGACATATTGTCATCCAAATATTCAAAAATCTGCATAAAGAAATGATGTAATTTTCCAACTAGTGGTGTTTCCACCAAACTGACTTGTTGCAGATAAACATCAGTGTATGATGACGTGCTTTTTTGCTTAAGTTTTCATGTACCGCATATAAATCTAATGTTCAATGTGTTTCCATCGCATTTTCAACTTTTGTCCCAAAAACTGTTGCCTTAAATAGCAACTGTGATTACTCTGGTCTTAGACCTGCGTGCTAGCCAACAGCTCGCAGTTACAGTGCAGGTACTGTAGGCTCTGCGGGTAAGCTATTCTACATGAAAAGATTATGGATAAGAGCGAGAATGTTTTGTCAATGTTTTGTTAATTTGTCAAAATGGCAGTCAAATATTGATCTTCACATCACCAGAAAAAGACACCCGTATGTCTCCATGCTGTGTCTGAGCCCGTATGTATGCATGTTGTGTCTGAGCCCGTATGTCTCCATGCTGTGTCTGAGCCCGTATGTCTCCATGCTGTGTCTGAGCCCGTATGTATGCATGTTGTGTCTGAGCCCGTATGTCTGCATGTTGTGTCTGAACCCGTATGTCTGCATGCTGTGTCTGAGCCCGTATGTCTGCATGTTGTGTCTGAGCCCGTATGTCTCCATGCTGTGTCTGAGCCCGTATGTCTCCATGCTGTGTCTGAGCCCGTATGTCTCCATGCTGTGTCTGAGCCCGTATGTATGCATGTTGTGTCTGAGCCCGTATGTCTCCATGCTGTGTCTGAGCCCGTATGTCTCCATGCTGTGTCTGAGCCCGTATGTATGCATGTTGTGTCTGAGCCCGTATGTCTGCATGTTGTGTCTGAACCCGTATGTCTGCATGCTGTGTCTGAGCCCGTATGTCTGCATGTTGTGTCTGAGCCCGTATGTCTCCATGCTGTGTCTGAGCCCGTATGTCTGCATGCTGTGTCTGAGCCCGTATGTCTGCATGTTGTGTCTGAGCCCGTATGTCTGCATGCTGTGTCTGAGCCCGTATGTCTCCATGCTGTGTCTGAGCCCGTATGTCTCCATGCTGTGTCTGAGCCCGTATGTCTAGATGTTGTGTCTGAGCCCGTATGTCTGCATGCTGTGTCTGAGCCCGTATGTCTGCATGTTGTGTCTGAGCCCGTATGTCTGCATGTTGTGTCTGAGCCAGTATGTCTGCAAGCCAAAGACACATTTCCATTGTTAATCAAACAATGGGACAATTATGTTTTTGAACTTGAGCTGGAACGCACTCACCATAGAGAATGGTGACCATGGAGATGGGCATGACCAGGATGCCCAGAAGCATGTCAGCGACTGCCAGCGACATCAGGAAATAGTTGGTGGCATTCTGGAGCTTCTTCTCCAGAGACACAGCCATGATAACCAGGATGTTACCCGTCACTGTAACGGCGATGACCGCCAGGATCAGCAACGCTGCCCAGTTCTTGTCCACTGCCGTCATCCCCGTTGCACACAGCGATGATGCCAGGATCCTCCCTTCTTCACTGTAACCCCTGACGCCATGAGTCCAGTTGCCTGACGGAAAGTAATTCACATCGGTGTCTTCATTCCTGTTACACCCGTTTGAAAAATTCCTACCTCCATTTCCCAGAAGTCCCTCTGACCCGGGAAGCCAAGGTTCAGGGTTAAAGGGCGGAATAGTTACAGCTTTGACAGCAGACGAGATCAACTCTGATCCGTTTCCGTGCAGGTTCATTATGTCAGTTCCCATACACCTCCAGCACTTTACTTATAACAACACACTTACTCCTACAGGTCTCTTACAAGAGAGGAGCAATAGGGATGTGTCAGGTCCTTAAAAGTCTCCACATGGTCTCCATCATCGTGCTCAGAGCAACGTGTCAAAAAACGCCACAGAACAATAGAGGTCTATGACTTTCGCTCTGTTGCAAGTATCCCAAACCAGAGAGCAATTACCCTAAGCTCTATTTCTCACATTCAATACTTTTCTCAGGTCCACATTATCACCTGTTGATCAGAGGTTGAATCCATTTGGATTCAGGAAAGTAGAATCATTAGAATGTGCTCAACTCTAGCACGCCAGTTTGGTGAGAAAGGTATCCACACTGTCAGATGGCACCGATTGCTCGGTTAAATCCTTACGTCATCTTAGCGATGGAGAAGATTAGACATGAGATGTGTGTGTGTGTGTGTCAGATAATCCTCGGGTGTCTTTGCTGCTCCTGCTAGGGTTTACAGCTGTGTGTGTGAGTGCTATGGAAATGATTCAGAAGCCTGATGAGTGACGACAGGTGTCACACACACTATCTCTCTCTCTTTCTCAGTCACACACACACACACATATACACACACACACACACACACACACTTCCAGCCAGGTCTGTCCTCTGAGCTGGGAGGGAGACGAATTTTGCCAGATGTGATGGATGGAAAATCCTAGTTTGGGAAAAACAGTCACCCTAAAAACATTCCTCTACTTTTCTTCCATTTTTCCTCTTTTTCTTCCTTATTCCTTCAGCCCTTTAATCCAGCCTCATCAGAGCCTACTTTGATTTCTTTCCTATTTGACAAGTGACAGGATCTCCAGGTCCCCTGATTATTAGGAAGTTCCCACTTCAGCCGTCAGTTACTGAGCAGTATTCCACTGTGTGCTGTTTCTGCTTTCGCACAGACACTCACATACGCTCTCCGTGCCTCACATTCTCTCTCTCTCGCTCTCTCACACACTTTCTGTGTTCTGTTCCACACTCCATGCACCTTTCTCTCCCTCCCTGTTTCACACTCTCTCGCTCACTCTCTCTTTCACTGCCCCTCCCCTCCCCTCTTTCACTGCCCCTCCCCTCCCCTCTTTCACTCAATTTGCATGCTCTTTCTCTCTCTCTTTCTCTCTCTGCCTCTCTCTCTCTCTCTTGACACAGTCCAGTTCACTGTAGGTCTTCCGTGTACACACAGTAGCATTAGAAGTTATATGAGAGCTCATAAAAGTACTGCTTTGCATTGATAAATAAGCTGAATCCAGGGAGCATAGTGTGCATGCAGGGGTCCTTCTGAGTGCTGTCTGAGCACAATAAACCCCCCTGCTGTACACACCGAAGGACCCCCCCCCCCCACTCTGGGGGCTTTCACACACTTGCTTAAGCAGAAACATGTAGGAGGACATAAAGTACAAACACACAACTGGGTCCTGGACTTCCTGACGGGCCGCCCCCAGGTGATGAAGGTAGGAAATAACACCTCCACGTCGCTGATCCTCAACACTTGGGCCCCACAAGGGTGTGCTGCTCAGCCCCCTCCTGTACTCCCTGTTAACATATGGCTGCATGGCCACGCATGCCTCCAACTCAATCATCAAGTTTGCAGACGATGTAACAGCCTGATTACCAACAATGACGAGACAGCCTACAGGGAGGATGTGAGGGCCCTTGGAGTGTGTTGCTACGAAAATAACCTCTCACCCAACGTCAACAAAACAATGGGGCTGATTGTGGACTTCAGGAAACAACATCGACAGGACCACAGAGGAGAAGGTACAAAGCTTCAAGTTCCTCGGGGGACACATCACTGATAAACTGAAATAATACACCCACACAGACAGTGTAGTGAAGAAGGCGCAACAGCACCTCTTCAACCTCAGGAGGCTGAAGAAATGTAGCTTGGCACCTAAAACCCTGACTAACTTTTACAGATGCACAATTGAGAGCATCCTGTCGGGTTGTATCACCGCCTGGTATCACCGCCTGGTACGGGAGCGAACTACCTGCCCTCCAAGACTATCATCCAGAAGGTGAGGTCAGTACAGGTGCATCAATGCTGGGACTGAGATACTAAAAAAACAGCTTCTAGCTAAAGGACATCAGACTGTTAAATAGCCATCACTAGCACATTAGAGGCTGCTGCCCTATAAACATTTGAAGTCGGAAGTTTACATACACTTAGGTTGGAGTCATTAAAACTCGTTCTTCCAACACTCCACAAATTGCTTGTTAACAAACTATAGTTTTGGCAAGTTGGTTAGGACATCTACTGTGTGCATGATACAAGTACATTTTCCAACAATTGTTTACAGACAGATTATTTAACTTATAATTCACTGTATCACAATTCCAGTGGGTCAGATGTTTACATACACTAAGTTGACTGTGCCTTTAAACAGCTTGGAATATTCCAGAAAATGATGTAAAGGCTTTAGAAGGTTCTGATAGGCTAAATGACATAATTTGAGTCAATTGGAGGTGTACCTGTGGATGTGTTTCAAGGCCTCCCTTCAAACACAGTGCCTCTTTGCACGACATCATGGGAAAATCAAAAGAAATCAGCCAAGACCTCCACAAGTCTGGTTCATCCTTGGGAGCAATTTCCAAACGCCTGAAGGTTTGAGTTTGAGTTTATTTTATTTTTACAGGGACAGTGCACATTAATCAACGTTTCAGTAAAAGTGCCGGTTTTAGCCAGCCGGCTAATTTTCAACAGCAGTCCCTGGGCAGGTTATTAAAAACAATTACAATATAGACAATCATTGAGCAGTGAGCACACGCAGAGCAACATAGGACAAGCAAGACATAGCCTACAGACAGAGCAACATAGGACAAGCAAGATGTAGCATACAGACAGAGCAATATAGAACAAAAAGCAGCAAGACTGGTACCACGTTCATCTGTACAAACAATAGTACGCAAGTATAAACACCATGGGACCACGCAGCCGTCATACCGCTCAGGACGGAAACCCATTCTGTCTCCTAGAGATGAACGTACTTTGGTGCGAAAGTGCAAATCAATCCCAGAAGAACAGCAAAGGACCTTGTGAAGATCCTGGAGGAAACAGGTACAAAAGTATCTATATCCACAGTTAAACGAGTCCTATATCGACATAACCTGAAAGACTGCTCAGAAAGGAAGAAGCCACTGCTCCAAAACCACCATAAAAATGCCAGACTACGGTTTGCAACTGCACATGGGGTCAAAGATCATACATTTTGGAGAAATGTCCTCTGGTCTGATTATGGGTGTGCTTTGCTGCAGGAGGGACTGGTGTACTTCACAAAATAGATGGCATCATGAGGACGGAAATTAAGTGGATATATTTAAGCAAAATCTCAAGACATCAGTCAGGAAGTTAAACTTGGTCGCAAATGGGTCTTCCAAATGGACAATGACCCCAAGCATACTTCCAATGTTGTGGCAAAATGGCTTAAGGACAACAAAGTCAAGGTATTGGAGTGGCCATCACAAAGCCCTGACCTCAATCCCACAGAAAGTTTGTGGGCAGAACTGAAAAAGCATGTGTGAGCAAGGAGGCCTACAAACCTGACTCAGTTATACCAGCTCTGTCAGGAGGAATGAGACACATTTCAGCCAACTTATTGTGGGAAGCTTGTGGTAGGCTACCCTAAACGTTTGACCCAAGTTAAACCATTTTAAAGGCAATGCTACCAAATACTAATTGAATGTATGTAAACTTCTGACCCACTGGGAATGTGATGAAAGAAATAAAAGCTGAAATAAATCATTCTCTCTACTATTATTCTGACCTTTCACATTCTTAAAATAAAGTGGTGATCCTAACTGACCTAAGACATGGAATTTGTACTTGGATTAAATGTCAGGAATTGTGAAAAACTGAGTTTAAATGTATTTAGCTAAGGTGTATGTAAACTTCCAACTTCAACTGTATCACTGGCCAGTTTAATAATGGAACACTGGTCACATTAATAATGTTTACATATTTTGCATTACTCATCTCATATGTATACTGTATTCTCTTCTACTGCATCTTAGTCTGTGCTGCTTTGACATTGCTCGTCCAAATATTTATATATTCTTAATTCCATTCTTTTACTTTAGATTTGTGTGTATTGTGTGTATTGTTATGAAATTGTTAGATAGTACTTGTTAGATTTTACTGTACTGTCGGAGCTAGAAACACAAGCATTCCGCTACACCCACAATAACATCTGCTAAACACGTGTATGTGACCAATAACAATTGATTTGATGTGACACATAAACATAAACACAAACATAACATATTTAGGTACATACTCAAGCATGCATACATACATGTATGCACAAATGCAGGCAGACAGGGACAAGGAACACAGACATTTCTCTGCATCCAACAACATGAGCTTGAGTCATTAAAGAGATAGCGGTAATGCTAGGATAAAATGGGATTACGATGATAGAGATAAATGATTGAATGAGCCAAAAAAAGAAGAGAGAGGGAGAGAACAGATGTGCCTTTGGCTAACTGTTCGTGTGTTGAACCTGAAACAAGATTCTGTATAATGCAAGCCAGTGTGGGGTTGAAAGGTGTTTCTGTTTTGTATGTTAGTGTTTCATGTGTCTTAAGTAGATTCCTTCCCATTTTTACATTTTAGTCATTTATCCAGAGCGATGTACAGTTCGTGCATTCATCTTAAGATAGTGGGTTGTCTTCTCCTGTCACTGTACTGGAGATTCATTATCTCCCTCGTTAGTGGAATAGTGAATAAATACAATGTTGTATCAACTCATACACCAGATAGATACAGTGAAATGTGTTGTTTTACAGGGTCAGTCATAGTAGTAAAGCACCCCTGGAACAAATTGGGGTTTAATGCCTTGCTCAAAGGTACATTGACTGATTTCCCCCTTGTCTGCTTAGGAATTTGAACCAGTAACCTTTCGGTCAATACTCTAACCACTAGGCCACCTGCCACATAGTATTAGTAGGAGTCATGGTAGATACTATGAAGATACAGCCAGCACCACATAACAGAGATGACTTGGCTAATTTGTTTGCCCTTTCAATTAGCTATATGCTAATTCATGTAGCAGAGCGCCATACTGTAGCGGTATTGGCGTGAATTAACGCTGAAATAAACCTGATATGAGCGGAGGCTGCTGCCTGACAAAGATACTGTAGCTGCCTACATTTAAACACACACGCCAGACAACACACACAGGCACACACAGACACACATGAACATACACATCCCCACACACATAAACACATACTGTAGTGGTAAAACGTTGCAGTCACAGACACATTCACTATATTACCACTTTGACAGTCAGACACACACTCAAAGCACTGTTAACATAACAAGACTACTGGATGCTTCTGCAGGGAAAGCATAAATCATACAACTCATACACAGCTGCTGGTCTTTGCCAACAGAAGTCTATCATAACAGAAGTCTATCATAACATTGCAATGTCAGCTACAGTGCACTATGGCATCAACTAGAAGGAATATTGAAACCTTAAGCCACAAATTCCATTGATAGAGGTGACAGCTGAGAGTGTCCCAACCAAACGTATCCTATAGCTTGGCCCTGCTACTGCTGAGCTGGGTCACTTGCTGTGATTCCTATCGTACCAGTCTGCTCCTCTTACTGCTCTCTCAATCCTCTTTCACTGCTCTCTCACTGCTCTCTCACTGCTCTCTTATTCCTCCTTCACTCCTCCTGGCCAAATCATTTATCCCAGACAAGGGAGGTCCATTCATTTATGACCGAAGCGCTAAATAAAAGTGCCAATAAAATCAAGCATTCGTGGAGATTTACTGTGATCGAGCAAAATAATGTAATCCTTTGTCATGATCCACCCCAAAATTATTCTAATTGGAATTTATTATTTTTCCTCCCTCTGCCATTTTTATAAGCGCTCTATATTCTAAATTGTATTATCTAAAGTCCAAGTGGGCTGGGCTTAGTGACTTCCTCATGTCGTATGCCACATGAATTTGATTGGCATCTAGATGTCAGATATTGGATGGGGCAGCAAAATGAGATCCACATCACTGTTTGATTGAATTACATGTTAAACAGATGAAATAAACAAAGCAATTAACAAATGGAAATACAAATTAAATACATTTTCACCACCAATTATCAGACTCTTGTACTACTCAGGGGCTTTTAAAATGGAGAATAATGTGTCTGAGAGTATGTAAAACAGCACAAGGAAATGTAACTTTTAAACAAATGAGTCAGGCTACTCCGTAGTCGTGTTTAATGTACATTTCCATATAGTTTCGAAGATATTCGTAATAACTACAATTTGAATTATCTCACAGGTTGTGAACGTATACTGTATACTCTTTTGGCACCTAGATGATGAATACTAAGGTGGTAAAACAGCAGATGGGACAAAGGAGAATATGTGAGGCCAAGCTTAATATTTCACACTGGCCAGACAGGCTATGCTCTCACTTGCTGTTTGGCAAAGGTCACACACACACACACACACACACATACACACACACTCACACACACACACACACACACACACACACACACACACACACACACACACACACACACACACACACACACACACACACACACACACAAATTATGCAGAAATCAATTTTTTTTGCGATATTCAAAATGTGTTTTTATTAACCTTCATCTGGCCTTTTAGAGAGAGGAAGTCATCCAACCTCACTTCCAATTGTCATATTAATGGCAGAGGGCTTGATGGAGAGTTCCACGTTTACCATCACACCTTACCTCACTGTCTATCCTACATCAGTGTCATTTCAGATTATATGGAAGATTAACTTTAGTAAATTACTATCTGTACTGTATTTTACTGTAAGTCTGGACACAAGGACGTTGCTCAAGGTACTGTAATCAATATGCATTCTGCCTTCCCTCATGTGTTACAGGTCATGATGATAGCCCCATGTCAGACATAACACATGTTCTGTCCTTGAGCTCATCTTTCAGGAGGCAGGTCAAGTGGCTCAGAAATATTGGTCAGTAAGGACAGTGATTTTCCCCATTTTTGCCTACTGAAGCCTACCTCAGATAAAACAAATGTTGAGTGGATGACAGAGAGAACAGATATTGGCTCAATAGACCATAACATTCATGTTGCTGACTGTAGTCCTAAACAATGTCCTCCATCAACACTCCCCTCCCTTCTCCACAGCACTTCATCTTGATAAACAACCTGTCCTCGCTGTTCACAAAGACAGATACAGTTATCCCTCCCTCCCTCAACCCTTCCACTCTCGTTTTATCTGCTTATACCAATAATGTGCGGATATACAAAAGTGATCGATAGCTATGAGAGGAAAAGGAAATAAACTGATGTAAAAAGTCAAAGGTCACCCAGTTAAAAGACTTATGTAAATAAATCATGTTGTTCTCAATCAAGAGTTACTGTCTGTGCTATGATATAATTCAATGAGACGAGAACGGAGGGAAGCAAACAGATGTTAAACCTCTGTAAAGGTCAAAGGTCACTGTGATCCATCACATCCCATTGGAAGGCTGATTGATCTATATCTCACAAGAGTTATAGATGGACATTGTAAATCAACAGTAACTGACTGGTTATCTAGATCTCACTGATGTAAGATACTATGCTACAGAGAGGCATTTCCATCCACATCGACATGGCCACAGTGGAGAGGGTGAAAAGCGTGCACATCACTGACAATATGAAATGGTCCATCCACTCAAACAGACAGTGAGGTGAAGAAGGCGCAAGAGTTTCCTACGGACGTGAAGCTTGGCGTTCAGGCCAAAGAGTTCAATATTGGTTTCATCAGACCAGAGAATATTGTTTCTCATGGTCTAAGAGTCCTTTAGGAGGCCTTTTGGCAATCTCCAAGCAGGCTGTCATGTGCCTTTTACTGAGGAGTGGCTTCCGTCTGGCCACTCTACCATAAAGGCCTGATTGGTGGAGTGCTGCATAGATGGTTATCCTTCTGGAAGCTTCTCCCATATCCAAAGAGGAAATCTGGAGCTCTGTCAGAGTGACCATCGGGTTCTTGGTCACACCCCTGTCCAAGGCCCTTCTCCACTGATTGCTCATTTTGGCCGGGCGGCCAGCTCTAAGAAGAGTCTTGGTGGTTCCAAACTTCTACCATTTAAGAATGATGGAGGTCACTGCATTCTTGGGGACCTTCAATGCTGCAGAAATGTTTTGGAACCCTTCCACAGATCTGTGCCTCGACACAATCCTGTCTCTGAGATCTACGGAGAATTCCTTCGACCTTATGGCTTGGTTTTTGTTTGACCTTATACAGACAGGTGTGTACCTTTCCAAATCATGTCCAATCAATTGAATTTACCACAGGTGGACACCAATCAAGTTTTAAAGACATCTCAAGGATTATTAATGGAAACAGGATGCACCTGAGCTCAATTTCGAATCTCATAGTAAAAGTGCTGAATACTTATGTAAATAAGAATGGTAGAAACTCCTCAAATACAGGTGTGCCAAGCTTGTAGCGTCATACCCAAGAAGACTCAAGGCTATAACCCGCTGCCAAAGGTGCTTCAACAAAGTACTGAGTAAAGGGTCTGAATACTTACGTAAATGTGATATTTCTGTTTTAAATGTGTAATAATGTATATATACTGAACAAAAACATAAATGCAACTTGTAAAGTGTTGGTCACATGTTTCATGATCTGAAATAAATAAAAAACATAAATGTTCCATCTGCATAAAAAGCTTATTTCCCACATTTCTTTATATCCGTGTTAGTGACTATTTCTCCTTTGCAACATTATCCATCCACCTGACAGGTGTGGCATATCAACAAGCTGATTAAAGAGCATGATCTTTACACAGGTGCACCTTGTCCTGGGGACAATAAAAGGCAACCTTCAACTTCATTTTGGAGAATTTGGCAGTAAGTCCAACTGTACAAATTACCTCGACTAACCTGTACCCCTGCACATTGAGTCAGTACCAGTACCCCACTGTATATACCCTCGTTATTGTTATTTTATTGTGTTACTTTTTATTATTTGTTTCTTTAGGTTATTACTCTTTCTTGAACTGAATTGTTGGTTAAGGGCTTGTAAGTAATTATATCACGGTAAGGTCTACTACCCCTGTTGTATTTGCCACATGTGACAAATAAAGTTTGATTTGTAACCACACCATCCCAGGACTTCCACATCTGGCTTCAAAACTAGAAAAACGAAAATCAGTCTATATACAGTGAGTGCAAATTAGGTAAGATAAGGGAGTTATAAGGCAATAAATAGGTCATGGTGGCGAAGTAATTACAAAATAGCAATTAAACACTGGAATGGTAGATGTGCAGAAGATGAATGTGCATGTAGAGATACTGGGGTGCAATGGAGCAAGATAAATAAATAAATACAGCATGGGGATGAGGTAGATAGATGGGCTGTTTACAGATGGGCTATGTACAGGTGCAGTGATCTGTGAGCTGCTCTGACAGCTGGTGCTTAAAGCTAGTGAGGGAGATATGAGGCTCCAGCTTCAGTGATTTTGCATTTTGTTCTTGTCAATTGCAGCAGAGAACTGGAAGGAAAGGCAACCAAAGGAGGAATTGGCTTTGGGGGTGACCAGTGAGATATACCTGCTGGAGCGCGTGCTACGAGTGGGTGCTGCTATGGTGACCAGTGAGCTGAGATAAGGCGGGACTTTACCTAGCAGAGACTTGTAGATAACCTGTAGCCAGTGGGTTTGGAGACAAGTATGACGCGAGGGCCAACCAACGAGAGCATACAGGTGGCAGTGGTAAGTAGTGTATGGGGCTTTGGTGACAAAATGAATGGCACTGTAATAGACTGCATCCAATTTGTTGAGTAGAGTGTTGGAGGCTATCTTATAGATGACATCGCCGAAGTCGAGGATCGGTAGGATGGTCAGTTTTACGAGGGTATGTTTGACAGCATGAGTGAAGGATGCTTTGTTGCGATATAGGAAGCCGATTCTAGATTTCATTTTGGATTGGAGATGCTTAAGTCTGGAAGGAGATTTTACAGTCTAACCAGACACCTAGGTGCAGGCAGTGATCGATTGAATAGCATGCTATTTAGTTTTACTTGCGTTTAAGAGCAGTTGGAGGCCACGGAAGGAGAGTTGTATGGCATTGAAGCTCGTCTGGAGGTTAGTTTACACCGTGTCCAAAGAGGGGCCAGAAGTATACAGGATGGTTTAGTCTGCATAGAGTTGGATCAGAGAGTCACCAAGAGCGACAGCAGCAAGAGCGACATCATTGATGTATACAGAAAAGAGAGTCGGCCCGAGAATTGAACCCTGTGGCACCCCCATAGAGACTGCCAGAGGTCCGGACAACAGGCCCTCCAATTTGACACATTGAACTCTATCAGAGAAGTAGTTGATAAACCAGGCGAGGCAATTACTTGATAAACCAAGGCTGTCGAGTCTGCCAATAAGAATGTGGTGATTGACAGAGTCGAAAGTCTTGGCCAGGTCGATTAATACAGCTGCACAGTAATGTCTCTTATCAATGGTGGTTATGATGTCGTTTAGGACCTTGAGCGTGGCTGAGGTGCACCCATGACCAGCTCTGAAACCAGATTGCACAGCGGAGAAGGTACGGTGGGATTCGAATTGGTCGGTAATCTGTTTGTTAACTTGGTTTTCGAAGACCTTAAAAAGGCAGGGTAGGATAGATATAGGTCTGTAGCAGTTTGGGTCTAGAGTGTCACCCCCTTTGAAGAGGGGGATGACCGCGGCAGCTTTCCATACTTTGGGATTCTCAGACGATACGAAAGAGAGGTTGAACAGGCTAGTAATTGGGGTTGTAACAATTTTGGCAGATCATTTTAGAAAGAGAAGGTCCAGATTGTCTAGCCCGGCTGATTTGTAGGGGTCCGAGATTTTGCAGCTCTTTCAGAACATCAGCTATCTGGATTTGGGGGACGGAGAAATGGTGGGGGCTTTGGCGGGTTGCTGTGGAGGGTGCCGGGCAGTTGACCGGTGTAGGGATAGCCAGATGGAAAGCATGGCCAGCCATAGAGAAATGCTTATTGAAATTCTCAATTATAGTGGATTTATCGGTGGTGACAGTGTTTCCTAGCCTTTTTTGAGTTTTTACTACAGGATGCAAATTTCTGTTTGAAAAAAACTAGCCTTAGCTTTCTTAACTGCCTGTGTATATTTGTTCCTAACTTCCGTGAAAAGTTGCATATCACGGGGACTATTCGATGCTAATGCAGAACACCACAGGATGTTTCTGTGCTGGTCAAGGGCAGACAGGTCTGGAGTGAACCAAGGACTATATCTATTCCTATTTTTTTTTAAATTGAATGGGGCATGCTTATTTAAGATGGTGATGTATACAGAGAAAAGAGTCGGCCCGAGAATTGAACCCTGTGGCACCCCCATAGAGACTGTTCTGAGGGCAAAAGGGGGTACAACTCAATATTAGGAAGGTGTTCCTAATGTTTTGTATACTCAGTGCATATATATTTTTATATTTCGGACTCTGCTCGACATTGCTCTATCTCATATTTCTTAATATCTTTTTTTCTGGGATTTGTGTGTATTGTTTTGTATTGTTAGGCATTTTGCTGCACCTGCAAAAACATCTGCAAAATATGTGCACGTGACCAATAACATTTGATTTGATTTGCACGAGTTGACTGACATTGTAAATGCAATGCTGTGTAACATGTAGAGAACTGAACAGAGTGACATTGGTATCAATAAGTTGTTGACCTACGGTAGTACATAAGGCCTGTAGATAACAACACCAGAACCTTACTCACAGATCGTCAACAAAAAGAGCCTGTGGTAAAGGCCCAATGCAGACGTTTTTATATTAATATCAAATAATTTCTGGGTAACAAGGAAGTTCCTTACTGTAATAGATTTCCATCATAATTGGCAAAAATAGATTTGGAGCAAAAAGCTATTTCTCAAGCAAGAATTTTGCTAGGACAGTCTGGGAGTGGTGCAGTGGGGAGAGAGAAGCTTAAAGCTGTTATTGGCAGAGAAGTTTGGAACTCTCTTTGTTATTGGTCTAGTAACCACTTTACCACATGGTGATGTCACCATGCAAAGCTGAAACTCCCGCCCATGCAAACCTGCTGATTAGAAGTTCCTGTGTAGATTGTATTTTCAACCAACAACTATCAGGAAATAAGAACTGATCAAATGTTTTCACACTTTTAAAGTGTTAGTTTCATCAGATGTTGTACAATACGATATAAAACACAGGAAAAAAATCTGCATTTTGACTGAGCTGGGCCTTTAAGAATTTACAGCTATTCCTGACCCTGAAAGACTGGTAACAGGGTGAGCTGGGAACATTGCCTCAGGTGTCCTTCCTGAGAAAGAGAAAGAGAAAAAGAACATGACATTCACAAAGTCATAAAAGACAGCTTATATTGAGTAAGATTCTTTTTACTCACTTTCATCATGGGTGGATAGACTCTACAATGATTCAGCTGAACACAATAATGAACCCTCTGAGTAAAATGACTTAATTGTCATGACCTTTCTCCTGTTATGGAGATGGGTGGGAAAATGATAGCTAAATGTCATTCACAGGGTCTTCACCTCAACTTACCCCCCCCCCCTCCTCTCCACTCCTCTCCTCCTCGTCTCTCCTCTCTTAGCTCCAAAATCACTCTCAATTCCTCCCCCTCACACTAATCTTCCTCTTCACTCTCTTCCTTTGTTTCTCTTCTCCTCTCTTTCTTTCTCCTCTCCTGTTCAATCTCCGGCATCATGTCACTCTAACATTCCCCCCCATCTCTCGTGTCACCCAGGGGGGGACAGAGCTGCTCTGTTCTGGGGCTTATGTCTCAACAGGACACAGAAGGTTGTTGTGTCCATGGGCAAGGTGCTGTGTTGGCTGACGCTGTGCTGCCATACTGTACCTGCCAGGCACATGATGAGTTGAGGGAGAGGTTCAATCAATGACATCCGAGACAGGCCCCTGAGACCCCTACCGTACATCCATGACTGGAGGAGTCCAAATGGTTGTTTGACATAAACTCATGATAACACTGCCTCTCTCTCTCGTACTAGGTCTCTTTTGCTCTTTCGCTTCCTTTATCTCTTCCCCTCCTTCTTTCTCCCTCTCTCTCTTTCTTCCCCCTCTTTTTCTCTCTGGCTAAACCTGTTATGCTGTTTGTTTTCCTCAGCACCCGTGGGGCTAAATTAGGGTGCATTAGTTCCCAGCAGTGTTGGAGCTTTACACACACACACACACACACACACACACACACACACACACACACACACACACACACACACACACACACACACACACACACACACACACACACACACACACACACACACACACTCGTTACGACACTCTGCTCTTTCTTTCAGCCTCCCACAAGTCACAGAGATCAATACCCTCGATTTGATTAATTAAAACAAAGTGCCTTCAGAAAGTATTCATACCCCTTGACTAATTCCACATATTGTTGTGTTACAGCCTGAAATCATAATGGATTAAATAAAACCATTTCTCACCCACCTACACACAAAACCCCATATTGACAAAGTAACATTTTTTGTTGTTGATATGTTTGCTAATTTATTGAAAATTAAATACAGAAATATCTCATTTACATAAGTATTCACACTCCTGAGTCAATACTTTGTAGAAGCACCTGTGTCAGCGATTACAGCTGTGAGACTTTCTGGGTAAGTATCACGCTCTGACCATAGAGAGCCCTTGGATTCTCTATAGTGGTTTAGATCAGGGTGTGACTAGGGGGGTGTTCTAGAATGTGTATTTCTATGTTGGTGCTTTTGTATGGTTCCCAATTAGAGGAAGCTGGTAATCGTTGCCTCTAATTGGGGATCATATTTAGGAAGCCCTATCGCCCACCTGCTTTGTGGGATATTGTTTGTGTTAGTGTATTTGGGCATGATGTCGTCACGGTCTTTGTAAGGTTTGTTTATAGTTTCACTTTAAATTAAAAAGATGTGTAACTCAATTCACGCCTCGCCTTGGTCTGCTCATTTTGAAGTTCATGCCAGTAAGCCTCTAAGAGCCTTCCACACCTGGATTTTTGCAACATTTCCCCATTATCCTTTATAAAGTCTTCAAGCTAATTGGTTGTTGATCATAGCTTGACAACAATTTTCAGGTCTTGCCATAGATTTCCAAGTAGAATTAATAGATTTAAGTCAAAACTGTAACTCGGCCACTCGGGAACATTAACAGTCTTCTTTGTAAGCAACTTCATCTCCCAGTTTCTGGTGGAAAGCAGACTGAACCAGGTTATCCTCTAGGACTTTGTCTGTGCTTAGCTCCATTAGATTTGTTTAGCCTTCTGTTTGATCTGCTTTTTTTACCCATAAACCAATGTGCCCTTTGTGAAGCGTTGGATAACCTCTGGTCTTTGTTGTTGAATCTGTATTTGAAATTCACTGCTCGACTGAGGGGCCTTGCAGATAATTGTGTGTGGGGTACCGAGATAAGGCAGTAATGTCAAACACTATTATTGTACAGAGTCCATGCAACTTATTATTTGACTTGTTAAGCACATTTTTACTTCAGAACTTATTGAGACTTGCCATAACAAAGGGGTTGAAAACGTATTGACGTATTGACATTTTTATATAATTTAAACAATTCCACTTTGACATTATAGGGAATTGTGTGTAGGCCATTTGCAAAAAAACTCAATTAAATACATTTTTAATTCCGGCTGTAACACAACAAAAATTCAAGGGGAGTGAATTATTTCTGAAGGCACTGTACTTGTAGAGAAGACTTCTACGAGAAACTCACAAACTTTGATGTTGCTTTTGTCCTCCTGCCCTTGACTTGTACTCTCTGTGCCAGCCCTGTGCCAGCCCTGTGCCCTGCTATGCTGTATTACATGGTAATGGGATTTTGCAACTAGGGCAGAACTGCATGGCACAAATGTATACATGTGGATGGCCAGAGTTTTTGAGCTGTGAAGCAATTCACATAGATTTATTGAAGCTAACTTAATGGTATGTGTTGGCATACACACCAACACACAAACAAATCACCATCATTCTCAGTGAAGTATTGTCTACTTTTCAAGTAACTGTGAAGTATTAAGGTTGAATGCCTAGTCAAGCTCTAATCCCAGACACACCTGTAGAGGCGTCGACGTGTGGACACAGGGGAGTGATGTTTGTGGTGATGAGTGAAAGTGGACGGTCGTTTTAACTCATGGCAATATGTTGATGAAGTTGAGATTTGACTTTGAATAGACTATTACGCAGTGGCTTGGACTGTTTCTACTATGATCCACTCCACTTGTCATTACATACAGTAAACATGTACTGTCAGGTCCAAAATTATTGGCACCTTGATAAGCAAAAAATACTAAATAAAATAAATAATACAAATAATAATAATTTGCAAAGTTATACTATTGTATACTAATACAATTGTTCAGATCAGATTGTTGCGTTGTGGCCATAGACATATAATCCATAGAAGGGTTTTGGAACCTCTAACCCTTTGCAATTTTGCTGGCATCCAGGCGGTGGTAGGCAGCATCACATCCACCACACTGACCATCAACACAGGCCCCTCAGGGGTTGCCTCCTGCACTCCCTGTTCACCCACTACTGCGTGGCCTCGCACAACTACAACACCAACAAGTTTGCTGACGACGCGACGGTGGTAGGAATGATCACCGACGACAATGGCACAGCCTATAGGGAGGAGGTCAGAGACCTGGCGGTGTGGTGCCAGGGCACAACCTCTACCTCAATGTCAGCAAGACAAAGAAGCTGATTGTGGACAACAGAAAACGGACGGGCGAGCTCGCCCCCATCCACATCGATGGGGCTTTAGTCGAACAGGTCAAGACTGCTAAATAAGACTGCTAAAAAGCAAATCAAATGGCTTCCTGGACCGTTTTTGTTTTGCGCTAACTTTCTTGCACTGATTTTATGCACACACATTGGAACCTACCTAACTTTTCCTCTACCTATATGTAAATAGCTACCTCAATTACTTTGTTACCCTGCAAATCAACTCTGTACTGGTGCTCCCTGTATATATCCACTTTATTTTTACTCATTATTGTTATTCGTTATTCACTGTGTATTTATTCCTTGTGTCACTATTAATTTTTTTTATTTAAATGTTCTATATTTATCTTTAACTTTACATTGTTGGAAAATGACCCTTAACTAAGCATTTCACTGTTAGCCTAGACCTGTTGTTTACAAAGCATGTGACAAATACAATTGAATTTAATATGTTAAACTCATGGGTAGTTGGGTACAGTAGCAATGGCTGCCAGGCTTGAATTGAATGCGAAATCTATGGATTATATTTCTATGGTTGGTTGAGGATGTCAGTTTGCTTTAGCAATTTTTTAATACAATTGTGAGAAAAGCATACAGTTTGGAAAGAAAATGCCTACTGCTGAAAATAGAAGACTAATGTGTCTGTAGAAGCTAAAACATGTTTAAAAAAACTTTGGAGCACTGTTTTTCATAGTAACTTCCCAATGGGTACAGACATCAATTCAATATCTATTCCACGTTCAATTTCATTGAAATTATGTGGAAACGACACTGATTTGACCAGTGTGTGCTCAGTGGGTTATCTTGAGACCCTGCTTACAAATGTTCCCCATGTGTGGAAGTCCTAAAAACCTCTCTGCTCAGCTGTATGCCACCATGCAAATGTGATCATAGATGCATGCAATGCTTTATTATAAAGGGGATTTGTTATCATTAAAATGTGCTCATTTTGCCATGGGAGACGTTTTTGCAGTTTTAGAGCAATTTTTCTGCAGTAATTATTTTTTTGCAATGGGGTTAAGAGACATTTTTGCAATTTTATAATGCATTTCATGTAATTCTACTCGTTTTGCAATGGGGCAGAGAGATATTTTTGCAATTTTAAAGATAATTTCCTGAGATTCTATCCATTTTCCAATGGGTTGGAGAGAATTTGGGGCCAAGCTTCCTGCCATTCAGGACATATATACTCGGCGGTGTCAGAGGAAGACCCCAAAAATGGTCAAAGTCTCCAGTCACCCGTTCTCTCTGGTACCACAAGACAAGCGGTACTGGAGCACCAAGTCTAGGTCAAAAAGACTCCTCTACCCCAAGCCATAAGACTGCTGAACAATTAACCAAATGGCCACCTGGACTATTTACATTGACACCCCCTTCCATATGTTTTTTTCACTGCTGCTACGAGCTGTCACTTTACCCATACCTACATGTACAAATGATCTTGACTAACCTGTACCCCCGCACATTGACTCTGGTACAACCCTGTATATAGCCTTGTTATTGATATTTTATTGTGTTGCTGTTTATTATTCTTTAATTTACTTTATTTAGTAAACATTTTTCTTAACTCTTTCTTGAACCTCATTGTTGGTTAAGGGCTTGTAAGTAAGCGTTCAAGGTAAGGTTTACACCTGTTGTATTCGGCGCATATGACAAATAACATTTGATTTGACGAGGAAATTGTTAATTGACCACAAAATCTACATTTTGTATTGGCCATCTCGGTCTCCGGACTTGAACCCCATTGAAAGCCTATGGTTTGACCTGAATACATCAGTCCATACACTCAGTCCATAAGCTCAGATGAAGGATATCAAGGAAAGATTCTGTATGGAGGAATGGTTTAAGATCCCTCCCAATGTGTTCTCCAATCTCATAAAACACTTCATAAAACATTTGCGGAATATTGAAAACAGGGGTGCCAATCATTTTTACCTCTATCTTTTGAATCTTTTTTGTATTACTTGTTAAACAAAATCTATTTCTCTGAGCAATTGTATTAGTATAAATTATATAATTTTCAAATGTTTTGGAGCATACAGATAGCTCAATATCTGTAATATTTATTTTTGTACAGTATTTTTTTGCTCATCTTTATCAAGGGTGGCAATAATTATGGACCTAACTGTATACGATGCACACAGCCCTGAGACCTTTTTCTAGGAATTCTCTTTCACTATCCACATCTAAGCGTCTCAGTCAGAATATAGCTAGGTCCCAACAGAGCCACAGAGACAGCCACCTCACTGAATTTATCATATGGCTGCTGGCATAGCTGTAATTGAAACTTTATGAAGTGTGAAACCTTTTTCACCGTTTGAAAGTTTCCAATTCATTTTTTCTATGCCTCTTCCATACAATTATATATTGCATTAAACTTCCACAATTTCCACTCCACCCCAAACATCCACGGCAACTGGTCTGGTTGCTTCAGTGTTGCTTCTGTTTGACAAGATGTTTTTGGCTGTGGTGGACATTTTAAATGAAGGGGAAAGGAATTAGGACATTTGTGCCAGAAGGGGAGAATATTATTTTGTCACATGTTTGTGTCCAAGTGTCTGTCTATTGCGTACAGGCATCTGCCAAAGAGAAACTATGTCTCTCTGTACGTCTTCTTTCTCTCCACCGCCATCACCCCGATTCTATTCATTAGCCTTCTGTTTGACCTTGGCCTCATGGCGAGTGCTCAGTATGTGGCGGGCTAGTGAGACTAATGGTGTTTACTGAATTACTGAGACTGTAGCAGCTCTCATCATCTTTTTATGACTGACTTTCTTCTCTGTTCCCTCTCTTTGGTTTTATGGTAGAAAAATGCAGATGCTGTAGACCATGAGGTAGGTTGTTCTTTTTTAAAGGATATTAACAATATTTCATGTCTATGTTCCTAGCTGTAAGTGCATGTGGTTGTTTGAATACATACAATATGTGCGTTTCATACAGTGCATTCGGAGTATTCAGACCCTGTCCCTTTTCCCCATTTTGTTATGTTACAGCCTTATTCTAAAATGGATTAAAAAAAAAAAAAAAAACATTCTCATCAATCTACACAAAATAACCAATAACGACAAGGAGAAAAACGTTTCTTTGACATTTTTGTTAATTTATTACAAATAAAAAACGAAATACCTTATTTACATACGTATTCAGACCTTTTGCTATGAGACTCGAAATTGAGCTCAAGTGCATCCTGTTTCCATTGATTATCCTTGAGATGTTTCTACAACTTGATTGGAGTCCACTTGTGGTAAATTCAATTGATTGGAAATTATTTGGAAAGACACACACCTGTCTGTATAAGGTCCCTAAGTTGACAGTGCATGTCAGAGCAAAGATCAAGCCATAAGGTCAAAGGAATTGGCCGTAGAGCTCGGAGACAGGCTTGTGCCAAGGCACAGATCTGGGGAAGGATACCAAAACATTTCTGCAGCATTGAAGGTTCCCAAGAACACAGTGGTCTCAATCATTCTTAAATGGAAGATGTTTGGAACCACCAAGACTCTTCCTAGAGTTGGCGGTCTGACCAAACTCAGCAATCAGGGTAGAAGGGCCTTGGTCAGGTATGTGACCAAGAACCCGATGGTCACTCTGGCAGAGCTCTAGAGTTGCTCTGTGGAGATTGGAGAATCTTCCAGAAGGACAACCATCTCTGCAGCACTCCACCTATCAGGCCTTTATGGTAGAGTGGCCAGACAGAAGTCACTCCTCAGTAAAATGCACATGACAGCCCTCTTGGAGTTTGCCAAAAGGCAAAGGACTCTCAGACAATGAGAAACAAGATTCTCTGGTCTGATGAAACCAAGATTGAACTCTTTGGCCTGAATTCCAAGCGTCACGTCTGGAGGAAACCTGGCACCATCCCTACGGTGAAGCATGCTGTTGGCAGCATCATGCTGTGGGGATGTTTTTCAGCTGCAGGAACTGGGAGACTAGTCAGGATCGAGGGAAAGATGAACGGAGCAAAGTACAGAGAGATTCCTGAGGAAAACCTGCTCCAGAGCACTCAGGACCTCAGACTGGGGCAAAGATTCACCTTCCAACAGGACAACGACCCTAAACACACAGCCAAGACAACGCAGGAGTGGCTTCGGGACTAGTCTCTGGATGTCCTTGAGTGGCCCAGCCAGATTCATGAAAGGAAAAAAGCTATTTCATCCTAAGGCTGTAACATAACAAAATGTGGAAAACGTGAAAGGGTCTGAATACTTTCGGAATGCAATGTATGTGTCTTATGCGTGCAACAAGCCCTTGTTCCGAATGGGGGCTGTGCTCAACGGGGTGTTTTTGTGTTTGTTTGCATGTTTGTCCTTTAATTTGACTCTCTCCCTCTGCTCTTCTAAATATTAAGTGTCAATCAAAGTGTGACCTGAACAGTGGCCTTCAGAAGGCAGTAGCAGTGGAGCACTGTGAGGAGTGGTACATTCGATGGAGATCATCAAGAAATAACCACATAGATCTTTAAATGAGAACCAGAAGGGACAGAACTGGGATATAATAACGTGACACCAGAAACAACAGGCTTCCAAAAAGAGAATAAGCTTCACACACTCCAATAATGAATTTACTTTGATGATGTGTTTGTTTTTTTCAGTTTGGAAGTGAGCGCTGTTACACGCTGTTACCAATTCATGAACTGGAGATCACTCTAATAGAATGTATACTGTGCAGCCCGAGGCAGGCGTTTCACAAATTTAGAAGTTGATTTCTATTAATTTCTTGAAATGACAGGTTTAATGGGATTCACCTATGGCAGGGGTGTCAAACTCATTCCATGGTGGGCCTAGTGTCTGCTGGTTTTTGGTTTTTCCTTTAAAACCTAGACAACCAGGTGAGGGGAGTTCCTTAATCATCAGTGACCTTAATTCTTCAATCAAGTACAAGGGAGGCCCTCCATGGAATGAGTTTGACACGTGCTCTACGGCACAACCTCCACAGCATCATAAGAAATCTATTAAAAATCACAGCACCCCACAAGCAACACAAAAACACAAAAACATAAACAAAGCACCCACTATACAACACATTCCCCACAGTGATTAACATATGGTCTCCACATTTTGTCAAACATTTCCATTTTTTGTTTAACTTTAGAATATACAAAATCCAACAGTTTGTAGCTAGCTAATTCAGTCCTTTAATTTGGTATTGAGGGTGTTAGAGCCGATTTGGACATATTTGCGTAAAAGACTGAACATATGGAGCTCCATGTATATTTGTGTAAATATATTAAATATTAATGTAAATGATGAAATATTAGGTACGTACCATTATGATTTATATTTACCTGATTTGAGATATATTCATTTGCTGTTTGTGTAACTCAGTTTTTGTCCCCCCCTCTTGCCTATTCATTGTATTGTGGTAAGTGTGTTAGGATAAAGGCAGGAAGTTGGGCCTTCGGGAGGGGGAGTCCTTGCTAGATGCGGGAGCGGTATAGTTTTTTGACCATACATCCATACATACATCCATACATACATCCATACATACAAACATACAAACATACATACAGACAGGTCATAATATGTATTTTCCATATCAAGTATTCTCTGCTTTAAGTTGATTGGAGAATAATTTATTTGTTAGATATAAGAAGAATAAACATTTTTGTTGCACCATATCCCTGGATGTCATCGAATGTTTGGCCGTTTGGGAAACCTTGAGTGTGGACTGTATGCGTACCAAACAACCCCGCTTCAGGCTTGGGCAGTGGCTATGGTAAAGACGAAAGGAAGCCACTACAGAGGGTAAATAAAATGCTTTCCAATTGATGGCGACACATTTCTTTGCAGCAATTAGACCTAGATTACAAAACTGTCAATATTTACATTTCCCAACAGACATAATCGTGGAGATGGATGGATATAAATTCCTAGGCACAATGAAATGATAACACGTACAGTACATTATCCCAAACTGGTGTCAGGACCACAGCATATGTAATAAGGTTTCTTTTTGCATCTCCAACAGAAATGTGACATTTCTGGTTGCATTACATTCATTCTGGCAGGAGGGTAATAAGTCATTTTCTTAAATTGCAGTAGCTTATGTCTTAAGTTGTAGGAGCAGGTATAAACATTTCACATATCTGTGACCAGATCTGTTTCCTATTTTTTGGGACCATCAGGTACAGCTACAATCAACCCTCAATATAACTTTGCAATCAACTTCTTTAGCGTAGCAAATTCTTTCAGTATTTTTTCTATGCTAGATGCCATAGATTCATCCAGATTCTGTTGAAGTGGTTGAATGAGATTTCGGAGAATTCCTTGAATAATCCTTTCGATAATACAAATCTTTCTTGTAATTGATTGAATGACAGGAGAGAGCCATCATAGTACACATGTTCAAAATTCATGATGCTACTTTGGAACCAGGACTTAAAGGTTTAGTCATTACACACTGGAGGTAAAGTGGGGTTATTCCAAATAGGTGTCCCTGGCGATATTGGTTCTTACCATCTCGTGAACTTATGTACATTTCCCCAAACAAGAATGGAATTGAGATTCATTGGATTGTCTGTTTTTCTGTTCAACGCCTTGTACCAGAAGAAGTGAATTTATTTCAGATCATGAGGTATTATATTTATGGCTTCGATACTCCTCCATGCAAAAGGACAGTCTGCTGTTCATTGTTTAAGTGAAAGCAGTTGTGCAGCCCAGGAATACATTTTCCTAATACAGCACCATATCATGTTCCAAGATCACGTAGCAGTCGGACGTGTTTTGTCTTGTCCCATCCTGTCCTGTGTAAATATAATTTTCCACTATTTTTTTGGTATATATTTTAATCTAACTTTACATCTATGTGCTGAATATACTCTCCTGCAGCCCACGTCACCCAATGTGGTACGGATCTGCTATTTTTATACTTTAGAACCGGAACCCCCATCAGCAGCTAGCCAGCTAACTATCTACTAGCTAGCAGTCAGTTAGCCACTGCTAGCGGTCTTCACCGTTAACTCGGACACCAGCAAGCCTCAGCTCGGTCAATGCCTGCCAGTCTTCCCCGCTCAATATCAACCCAGAGCATATATCGGACTGCTTTTTCTCTACCACATCTCTGGATTCCCACCGCAAGCTCTGAACCTTTAAAGCAGATCATCGCAGCAAGCTAGCTGCAACCCGAGTGGCTTCTCCTGGTTAACGTCTCTGTCCTGAAGCAAGCACCAGTTAGCCTTGAGCTAGCCTTGAGCGAGGCCCATCTCTCGGCTTGACGAAGACTAGCTAACTCTTGGGCTACAATACCTCTTTTGCCAATTTCCTGGACCCTTTACTGCCGAAACGGAGCCTCGCCGATCCATCACGACTGGTCTGCTGACGTAAACATCCGAGGTGGATTCAACAGGCGCTTCTGTTGCGACATTGCCGAAGGCCCTTCTGCTATCCCCAGCCCGCTAGCTGTCTGAATCGTCGTGTCGCCAGCTCATTGCAACTCATTGGAGCTTATGATCACTCGGCTATACATGCCTCTCCCTAATGTCAATATGCCTTGTCTATTGCTGTTTTGGTTAGTGATTATTGAGCTCCCAGCCCTGCCCAATATGCCTTAGATAGCTCTTTTGTCCCACCCCCCACACATGCGGTGACCTCAACTGGCTTAACTGGTGCCTCTAGAGACAAAACCTCTCTCATCGTCACTCAATGCCTAGGTTTACCTCCACTGTACTCACATCCTACCATACATTATGCCTTGAATCTATTCTTCCACGCCCATAAATCTGCTCCTTTTACTCTCTGTTCCGAACGCACTAGACAACCAGTTTTTATAAGCTTAAGCTGTACCCTTATCCTACTCCTCCTCTATTCCTCTGGTGATGTAGAGGTTAATCCAGGCCCTGCAGCCCCCAGCACCACTCCCATTCCGCTCTCATTTGTTGACTTCTGTAACCATAAAAGCCTTGGTTCCATGCATGTTAACATCAGAAGCCTCCTCTCTAAGTTTGTTTAATTCAATGCTTTAGCACACTCACCAAAACCTGATGTCCTAGCAGTGTTTGAATCCTGGCTTAGGAAGGCCACCAAAAATCCTGAAATTTCTATCCCCAACTACAACATTTTCAAACTGCCAAAGGGGGCGGAATTGCAATCTACTGTAGAGATAGCCTGCAGAGTTCTGACATACTATCCAGGTCTGTGCCCAAACAATTCTTCTACAAAGCTTCTACTTTTAAAAATCCACCTTTCCAGGAACAAGTCTATCACCATTGCCACTTGTTGTAGACCCCCCTCAGCCACCAGCTGTGCCCTGGACACCATATGTGAATTGATTGCCCCCCATCTATCTTCAGAACTCGTACTGTTAGGTGACCTAAACTGGGGTATGCTTAACACCCTGGCCGTCCTACAATCTAAGCTAGATGCCCTCAATCTAACAAAAATGATCAAGGAACCTACCAGGTACAACCATAGATCCGTAACCCTCTTAGATATCATCCTGACCAACTTGCCCTCTAAATACACCTCTGCCATCTTCAACCAGGATCTCAGCGACCTCTGCCTCATTGCCTGCGTCCATAATGGGTCTGCGGTCAAATGACCACCCCTCATCACTGTCAAACGCTCCCTAAAACATTTCAGCGAGCAAGCCTTTCTAATTGACCTGGCCCGGGTATCCTGGAAGGATATTGGCCTCATCCCGTCAGTAGAGGATGCCTGGTTGCTCTTTAAAAGTGCTTTCCTCACCATCTTAAATAAGCATGCCCCATTCAAAAAATGTAGAACTAAGAACAGATTTAGCACTTGGTTCACCCCAGGCTTGACTGCGCTTGACCAGCACAAAAACATAATGTGGCATTCTGCATTAGCATTGAATAGCCCCCATGATATGCAACTTTTCAGGGGAGTCAGGAACCAATCAAATCAAAGTTTATTTGTCACGTGCACCGAATACAACAGGTGTAGACCTTACAGTGAAATGATTACTTACAGGCTCTAACCGATAGTGCAAGAAAGGTATTAGGTGAACAATAGGTAAGTAAAGACAAAAAGGACAGGCTATATACAGTAGCGAGGATATAAAAGTAGCAAAGCCACATACAGACACCGGTTAGTCAGGCTGATTGAGGTTGTATGTACATGTAGATATGGTTAAAGTGACAATGCATATATGATGAACAGAGAGTATCAGTAGCGTAAAAGGAGGGGTTGGCGGGTGGTGGGTGGCGGGACTGGTTGGTCAGCCCAAATGAGGTAGTATGTACATGAATGTATAGTTAAAGTGACTATGCATATATGATAAACAGAGAGTTGCAGCAGAACAAAAAGAGGGTTTGGGGGTTTGGGGGGAGCACACAATGCAAATTGTCCAGGTAGCCATTTGATTACCTGTTTAGGAGTCTTATGACTTGGGGGTAAAAACTGTTGAGAAGCCTTTTTGTCCTAGACTTGGCACTCCGGATCCGCTTGCAATGCGGTAGTAGAGAGAACAGTCTATGACTGGGGTGGTGTGTTTGAACAATTCTAGTTTGTTGTTGATGTGGAAACCAAAGAACTTGAAACTCTCATCCTGCTCCACAACAACCCCGTCGATGAGAATGGGGGCGTGCTCGGTCCTCCTTTTCCTGTAGTCCACAATCATCTCCTTAGTCTTGGTTACGTTCAGGGATAGGTAGCTAACCACCCAGCCAGGTCTCTGACCTCCTCCCTATAGGCTGTCTCATCATTGTCGGTGGTCAAGGCTATCACTGTTGTGTCATCAGCAAACTTAATGATGGTGTTGGAGTCGTGTTTGGCCATGCAGTCGTGGGTGAACAGGGAGTACAGGAGGGGACTGAGCACGCACCCCTGGGGAGCTCCAGTGTTGAGGATCAGCGTGGCAGATGTGTTGCTGCCTACCCTCACCACCTGGGGGCAGCCCGTCAGGAAGTCCAGGATCCAGTTGCAGAGAGAGGTGTTTAATCCCAGGTTCCTTAGCTTAGTGATGAGCTTTGAGGGTACTATGGCGTTGAAAGCTGAGCTGTAGTCAATGAATAGCATTCTCACATAAGTGTTCTTTTTGTCCAGGTGGGAAAGGGCAGTGTGGAGTGCAATAGAGATTGCATCATCTGTGGATCTGTTGGGGCGGTATGCAAATTGGAATGGGTCTAGGGTTTCTGGGATAATGGTGTTGATGTGAGCCATTACCAACCTTTCAAAGCCTCGCAGGAGTTCTTGTAAGCTTCCGTGTTAGAGTCCTTCACCTTGAAAGCGTCAGCTCTACCCTTTAGCTCAGTGCGAGTGTTTCCTGTAATCAATGGCTTCTGGTTGGGGTATGTACGTACAGTTACTGAGTCGAAGACGTCTTCGATGCACATTTTGATAAATCCTGTGACTGATGTGGTGTACTCCTCAATGCCCTACTCAATGTCCTAAACGATAGAATAATTGCTATCGATAAAAGACAGTACTGTGCAGCCGTCTTCATCGACCTGGCCAAGGCTTTCGACTCTGTCAATCACCGCATTCTTATCGGCAGACTCAATAGCCTTGGTTTCTCAAATGACTGCCTCACCTGGTTCACCAACTACTTCTCAGATAGTTTCTCAAATCGGAGGGCCTGTTGTCCGGACCTCTGGCAGTCTCTATGGGGGTTGCCACAGGGTTAAATTCAATGATGTTGCTCTTGCTGCAGGTGATTCTCTGATCCACCTCTACGCAGATGACACCATTCTGTATACATCTGGCCCTTCTTTGGACACTGTGTTAACAAACCTCCAAATGAGGTTCAATGCCATACAACACTCCTTCCGTGGCCTCTAACTGCTTTTAAATGCTAGTAAAACTAAATGCATGCTCTTCAACCGATTGCTGCCCGCATCCACTCACCCGACTAGCATCACTACTCTGGACAGTTCTGACTATATGTGGACAACTACAAATACCTAGGTGTCTGGTTAGACTGTAAACTCTCCTTCCATACTCACATTAAGCATCTCCAATCCAAAGTTAAATCTTGAATCGGCTCTTATTTCTCAACAAAGCCTCCTTCACTCATGTTGCCAAACATACCCTCGTAAAACTGACTATCCTACTGATCCTTGACTTCGGTGAAGTCATTTACAAATAGCCTCCAACACTCTACTAAGCAAACTGGATGTAGTCTATCATAGTTCTGTCCGTTCTGTCACCAAAGCCCCAAATTGGATGTAGTCTATCACAGTGCCATCCGTTTCGTCACCAAAGCCCCTTATACCACCCACCACTGTGACCTGTATGCTCTCGTTGGCTGGCCCTCGCTACATATTCGTCGCCAAACCCACTGGCTCCAGGTCATCTATAAGTCTTTGCTTGGTAAAGCCCTGCCTTATCTCAGCTCACTGGTCACCATAGCAGCACCCACCCGTAGCACGCACTCCAGAAGGTGTATTTCACTGTTCATCCCCAAAGCCAAAACTTAATTTGGCCGCCTTTCCTCCGTGTTCTCTGCTGCCAATGACTGGATAAAAAAAAATCACTGAAGCTGGAGACTTATATCTCCCTCTCTAACTTTAAGCATCAGCTGTCAGAGCAGCTTACCGATCACTGTACCTGTGCCCAGCCCATCTATAAATAGCACACTCAACTACCTCAATCCCATATTGTTATTTATCTTCTTGCTCTTTTGCACCCCAGTATCTCTACATGCGCATCCTCATCTGCACATCTATAACTCCACTGTTAATGCTAAATGCATTGTTTCGCCTCTATGGCCTATTTATTGCCTTACCTCCCTAATCTTCTACATTTGCACACACTGTACATAGATTTTTCTATTGTGTTATTGACTGTATGTTTGTTTATGTGTAACTCTGTGTTGTTGTTTTTGTCGCACTGCTTTGCTTTATCTTGGCCAGGTCACAGTTGTAAATGAGAACTTGTTCTCAATTGGCCTATCAGGTTAAATAAAGGTGAAATAAAAACAATATGTGTCCAACAGTAGTAAAATAAAGGATAGAGAATGTTGTCGTTAAGATAAATGAAGTAAAATGTCACCTGCATACAATGATATTACATGTTGATCTCCACCAATCTCTATGCCCCGAATTGAGCCCCGAATTGATGCTCAGGGTTTTGTGGCTGAAGAAAATACATAGCTAGAGACATCTGTGCCACACCTGTCAGGTGGATGGATAATCTTGGCAACGGAGAAATAAGCTGTTAATGCTTATTTTTTTATATATTTTTTTAATTTGACCCCTTTTCCTCCCCAATTTCGTGGTATCCAATTTTTTTCTAGTAGCTACTATCTTGTCTCATTGCTCCAACGGGCTCGGGAGAGACGAAGGTTGAAAGTCATGCGTCCTCCGATACACAACCCAAAAAAGCCACACTGCTTCTTAACACAGCGCACATCCAACCCGGAAGACAGCCACACCAATGTGTCAGAGGAAACACCATGCACCTGGCAACCATGGTTAGCACACACTGCACCAGGCCCGCCACAGGTGTGCGATGAGACAAGGATATCCCTACCAGCCAAGCCCTCCTTAACCCAATTGGCTAGGCCAATTGTGCGTCGCCCCACGGACCTCCCGGTCACGGCCGGTTGCAACAGAGCCTGGGCGCGAACCCAGAGTCTCTGGTGGCACAGCTAGCGCTGCAGTACAGCGCCCTTAACCACTGCTCCACTCAGGAGGCAGGTTAATGCTTATTAAAAATGTCTGGGATCTTTTGGGTTGTGGGTTGTGCCGTGGCGGAGATCTTTGTGGGCTATACCCGGCCTTGTCTCAGGATCGTAAGTTGGTGGTTGAAGATATCCCTCTAGTGGTGTGGGGGCTGTGCTTTGGCAAAGTGGGTGGGGCTATATCCTTCCTGTTTGGCCCTGTCCAGGGGTATCATCGGATGGGGCAACAGTGTCTCCTGACCCCTCCTGTCTCAATTTGTTATATCTGGAGTACTTCTCCTGTCTTATCCGGTGTCCTGTCTGAATTTAAGTATGCTCTCTCTAATTCTCTCTTTCTCTCTTTCTTTCTCTCTCTCGGGGGACCTGAGCCCTAAGACCATGCCTCAGGACTACCTGGCATGATGACACCTTGCTGTCCCCAGTCCACCTGGCCATGCTGCTGCTCCAGTTTCAACTGTTCTGCCTGTGAATATTATTATTTGACCATGCTGGTCATTTATGAACATTTGAACATCTTGGTCATGTTCTGTTATAATCTCCACCCGGCACAGCCAGAAGAGGACTGGCCACCCCTCATAGCCTGGTTCCTCTCTAGGTTTCTTCCTAGGTTTTGGCCTTTCTAGGGAGTTTTTCCGAGCCACCGTGCTTCTACACCTGCAATGCTTGTTGTTTGGGGTTTTAGGCTGGGTTTCTGTACAGCACTTTGAGATATCATCTGATGTTTGAAGGGCTATATAAATACATTTGATTTGATTTGATAATTGTGGGCTTCGCACACATACTGTAGCCTGCTTGTTGCTATCTCTCTTATTAGTTCGGCAATTGCCCAAGTTTCTTCAACATTCATTCAACCAATTCATTAACATTATTCATTGTTCTTTCTATGGGAGATTTTTTTAAAGAAGGATAATCGACACGTGATGATATCATGTTGCCCACACTAATATATTTTTTAAATTCATATATCAATTTTCCCATTATCATGGCTTAATTCGTACTAAAGTAAATTCCATTTTTTTTAAAGAAGGGAGAGACAGCAACGGAAATGAATTACTGTGTGCATACAATTTCAGCTTCTTAGGCTGTACGACATTTGATCTCTCGCAGTGTATTTTCACGTGCAATTTAAATTCTTGGGGAGAATTCCAAAATAATTGTCCAGATCATAGCAGTCATCATGCTGCCTTGTTCACTTGTTAGTTTGTTACTTAAACAAATAGATTATGGCTACAGCCTACCAATGAATGGGTATTCATTCATGCTACATAGCCAATAGTCATTAAAGTGTTATTCATTTAGACAGATCACCTGAATGGTGCTGGGATTGTCTTTTAAATAGGTGTGGAAGTGACGGCATTAACAACACATACCTTTCTCTTTTGTGTCTTTGAACAATAGCTTGAACAGTTCAATAGTCCAGTGCCTCATCTGTTGTACATCGTCTGTTGACAGGCTGTCTTGTAGTGTATACATTTGATTCATTGCCATTTCCATTGTTCTCCTTGTCCAGGTTATCCAGGAATCAGGTAGCTTCTTTTGCTGATTTCAGTGTGATGTCTCTGTCCTTCCATTTGACACGTAGTTATGTGGGGTAACATTACACCAAAGAGAACAGGATTTGTTTTTCCCATAGCTTTTTCTTTATGGGGTCAAATTCATTGCATTTCATGTAGAGGTCTCTGCTTCTGTCAGCGTTAATTTAATATAGATCTAATGGCCCCAAATATCAAATGTCCAACAGCCGTAGAACTTTATCTTTGTCCCTATAGTTAAAAGGAACCCCTAGTTGCTGCTTGTGTCTGAAGTCCTCCATCTCGTTTAATCGTTCAGTAAGCCCCATAATGATGTATTTTTGTTCATCCACAGTTTTCTGGAGCTTTTCTAGTGTTATTTTCTCCAGGGTTTTGACCTCCTCCGTGTGTTTGCCCAGTTCAGTCATATCAGTTTTAATGTTTTATTCATCTACAGTTTTTCATTGCCAGTGCGAATTTCTGTTAGTAGGCCCTAGTGTCTCTAAACTTACATTAGTCGAGTCGTCAGCTACTTGGTCCATGGTTGTGTTGTTTCAGTGTGCTTGTTTGTCTATATTTCCATACCGGAAATCTGTCTACTGGCATTGTCACACAGTGTTTGGCAATGTAACACAGGTTTTGCATTGTAACAATGGTTGATGTTGTTGTCTTGAAGGCATCCAGATTTGATTCCCTGAGACTGAGTCAGAGAGGGAGAATGTGAGTTAGAGAGGAATGGTTGCACGCCATAGCCAGACAGTGTGTCGAGAGAGAGAGAGAGAGAGAGAGAGAGAGAGAGAGAGAGAGAGAGAGAGAGAGAGCATGAGTGAGAGAGGAAAGAATGAATGAGGCTGAGAATTTGTCCAAGAGTGACTTAGCTTTCCACCATGAGTGTCTACTGTTGGCTATGTGTACTTTTCTTTCATTGGCCGTGTAACTGGTTTCACAACATAACTTAATACGAATGCATTCACAGCCCTTTGTAATGGAAGAAAGGGGTCTATATTTTAAAGTGAGTGCACAGTGTAAGAGTGAGACTCCAGAGTGACCATAGACGTGTATATGTGAGGTCTGTCCTGATTATTTTTTCTTTAGCATTCACCCTCTGGTCCAACAGCTGCAACTGTGTTCTATTTCGGTTGGAGATAAATGAGGTGCCATGTGTGGAATAGGAATACACTATTATCAGGATGAAATGTCTGATGAGTGGATAGCGTGTGACTGGCTAGGAATAAAACTGACAGGTTCATTTTTCTCCGCCCCCTCAACTGGAAATAACTAGTTTGGATGCCAGTTAGCCAGCTTAATTGTCACTGCATTGGATTGGCATAAGAAATATGGTGGATCATTTGTCTACACCTTTCTTAGACCACTGAGCTAAAGCCTCTGAATTAGCAGTTGGAGCTAACACAATACTAGACGTATCAGGAGTCACAACAACGTAGTTCACTGAACCCCCTCTGTTATAATAAGTGCAACCCTAACCCCAAAGGTTCATGTCCACAGCCTGGTTCAACTTACTCTAGCCAAAGCCCTAACCCCGAAGGTTCATGTCCACAGCCTGGTTCAACCTAACTCTAGCCAAAGCCCTAACCCCGAAGGTTCATGTCCACAGCCTGGTTCAACCTAACTCTAGCCAAAGCCCTAACCCCGAAGGTTCATGTCCACAGCCTGGTTCAACCTAACTCTAGCCAAAGCCCTAACCCCGAAGGTTCATGTCCACAGCCTGGTTCAACCTAACTCTAGCCAAAGCCCTAACCCCGAAGGTTCATGTCCACAGCCTAGTTCAACCTAACTCTAGCCAAAGCCCTAACCCCGAAGGTTCATGTCCACAGCCTGGTTCAACCTAACTCTAGCCAAAGCCCTAACCCTAGCTATATGTCCACACCCTGGTTCAACCCTATCCACAGCCATAACAGCCACCTAGATTCGTTGTGCGTTGCACCGACAGGAATAAACATCTCTCTAGGAAGAAGAAGGGCGGGGGTGTATGTTTCATGATTAACATCTCATGGTGTAATTGTAACAACATACAGGAACTCAAGTCCTTTTGTTCACCTGACCTAGAATTCCTCACAATCAAATGCCGACTGTATTATCTTCCAAGAGAATTCACCTCGGTTATTGTCACAGCCGTGTATATCCCCCTAAAGACGATACCACAACAGCACTAAAGGAACTTCACTGGACTTTATGCAAACTGGAAACCATATGTCCTGAGGCTGCATTTATTGTAGCTGGGGATTTTAACAAAGCAAATTTGAGAACAAGGCTACCTAAATTCTATCAGCATATTGACTGTAGCACTCACACTGGAAAAACACTGGATCACTGCTACTCTAACTTCCGCGATGCATACAAGGTCATCCCCCGCCCTCTTTCAGCAAATCTGACCACAACTCCATTTTGCTCCTCCCTTCCTATCGGCAGAAACTCAAACAGGATGTACCTGTGCTAAGGACTATTCAATGCTGGTCTGACCAATTCGGAATGCACGCTTCAAGATTATTTTGATCACAGGGACTGGGACATGTTCCGGTAGCCTCAGAGAATAATATTGATGTATACGCTTATTCGGTTTATAAGGAAGTGTAAAGTGTAAACGAGATGTTGTACCTACTGTGACTATTAAAACCTAGCCTAACCAGAAACAGTGGATCGATGGTGGCATTCATGCAAAACTGAAAGTGCAAACCACCACATTTAACCATGGAAAGGTGACTGGGAATATGGCCCGAATACAAACAGTGTACTTATTCCCTCCACAAGGCAATCAAAAAGCTAAATGTCCGTATAGAGGAGACAAAGTGGAGTTCAACGGCTCAGAAACGAGACTCATGTGGCAGGTTCTACAGACAATCACGGACTACAAAAGGAAAATCCGCCACGTCAAGGATATCGACATCCTCAGAGCATAAGCAGATCAGCTTGCTGGTATGTTTACGGACATATTCATTCTCTCCCTATCCCAGTCTACTGTCCCCACATTCTTCAAGATGGCCACAATTGTTCCTGTACCCAAGATGTCAAAGGTCACTGAACTAAATGACTATCGCCCCGTAGCATTCACTTCTGTCATCATGAAGTGCTTTGAGAGACGAGCCAAGGATCAAATCACCTCCACCTTACCTGCCACTCTAGACCCACTTCAATTTGCTTACCGCCCCAAAAGGTCCACAGACGACTCAATCGCCATCACACTGCACAATGCCGTATCCCATCTGGACAAGAGGAATACCTATGTAAGAATGCTGTGCATTGACTATAGCACAGCATTCAACACTATAATACCCTCCAAGCTCATCATTAAGCTTGAGACCCTGGGTCTCAACCCCGCCCTGTGCAATTGAGTTCTGGACTTCATGATGGGCCGCCCCCCAGGTGGTGAAGGTAGGAAACAACATCTCCACTTTACTGATCCTCAACACTGAGGCTCCACAAGGGTGCGTGCTCAGCCTCCTCCTGTACAACCCTGTTCACACATGACTGTGTGGCCATGCATGCCTCTAACTCAATCATCAAGTTTGCAGACTTGGCTTGATTGCCAACAACGACGAGACAGCCTACAGGGAGGAGGTAAGGGCACTCAGAGTGTTGTGTCAGGAAAACCACTCACTCAACATCAACAAAACAAAGGAGATGATTGTGGACTTCAGGAAACAACAGAGGGAGCACCCCCTATCCACATCAACGTCAACAGTGAAGAAGCAAATCCGTGACACTGGCCTTCTATGCAGAGTTGCAAAGAAAAAGACATATCTCAGACTGGCCAATAAAAATAAATGGGCAATGGGCAAAACAACACAGTCACTGTACAGAGAAACTCTGCCTAGAAGGCCAGCATCCCTGAGTTGCCTCTTCACTGTTGACGTTGAGACTTGTGTTTTGTGGGTACTATTTAATGAAGCAGCCAGTTGAGGACTTGTGAGGTGTCTGTTTCTCAAACTGTAGCTGTTAGCAGGGCCCTGGGGGCCGGCCTGTGGAAATAGTGTATAACCTTTAAAAATATTTCCTCCCCAGTCTACTTCCATGTTGTATGAATGTCTGTGCCTCTTCTCTCTCCTCTGTTACTTCTGAGCTACTTCTACATCTCTCCTTTCCTCTTCCTCCAGCTTCTTCTGCGTCTCACTTAAAATAGTCAGATGATTCACTTAGTGAGTGTGTGTGTGTCTATTTAAATTGCATTGGAGGTGGTAAATGTGGTGACTGATTGTGGTAAGTTTAATAACCCCCCCAAAACCAAGTTTGCTGCAATTCACATGATAAATAAATACATAGAAAATTGGCTGCCGTTTTACGGGCTCCGAACCAACTGTGCTATTTTGTTAGTTTTTTCACATAGTTTGTAACTCATTTTGTAACTCATTTTGTACATAATGTTGCTGCTACTGTCTCTTATGACCGAAAAGAGCTTCTGGACATCCGAGCAGCGATTACTCATCTTGAACTGGACAAAAAAAATATATTTATCAAGTCTGACGCAAAGGATATACTGCTTTTGTCAGGATTTGGCCAGGGTTGTTCCGGGTTTTGGTCACTAGATGCCCCCATTGTGCTTTTTGACCTTATGTTTTTTCCCTTGTTCCCCATTATTATTTGCACCTGTGCCTCGTTTTCCCTGATTGTATTTAAACCCTTAGTTTCCCTCAGTTCTGTGCTCTGTGTTTGTATGTTAGCACCCAGCCCTAGTGTTCTGTGTATTCTTGTCGATTCCGGTGGATGCTCTTGTGGAATTCTGTTTTTGTTTTTGAGTATCTCTTGAGGCTTTTTTGTGCTATTCCTACCACCTTTTGGATTTGCCATTTTTTTGTATTGAAGGACTTCTTCTTTTTACTTTATTAAATACACCGTCTTAAGTACTGCTGTGTCTGCCTCATCTTCTGGGTTCTGCTGACTATTCGTGGCTCAGTTGGTTAAGTAACTGTTTCTCACTCCGGAGACCCAGGTTCGTAACCGGGTCCTGACAGAAACACAGAGCCAAAAATGAACCCAGAGGCAGCCAGTTCCCAGGACCTTTTTGCCATGCTGTCCCACCACCAGGAGACTGTCCAACGCCACAAAGCCGCCCTGGTTCAGCAAGAGGCCTTAATGGCTAGACATTCTCATCTTCTGTCGGAGATGCTGACTTCCATTAAGCAAATATCTGATCGTCTTACCCCGGCAACAGTTCCCGTCCCAGTACCTCAGATTCACGTACCCATGGCAGTTAACCCCCTGGCTGAACCTCGTCTTCCACCTCCCCAACGGTTCTCAGGTGATCCAAGTGCTTGTAAAGGGTTTCTCACCCAATGTTCTCTCTCCTTTGAGCTACAACCCTCGTCGTTTCCCACCGACCGGTCTAAGATCGCTTATATCATCACCCTGCTGTCGGAGAAAGCCCTGGCCTGGGCTACTGCTGTGTGGGATGCCCATAGTTCCTGCTGTGCCAGCTACTCTGCCTTTGCTGAGGAATTCAAACGAGTGTTTCAAGGCCCAAGCAGTGGTTCTGACTCAGCCAAACAGCTCCTGACTCTCCACCAAGGTTGGCGCAGCGTGACGGACTATGCCATCCAGTTCCGCACGGTGGCAGCAGCAAGTGGCTGGAACAACGAGGCGCTCACGGTGTGCTTTCTGAAAGGCCTTTCCGACACTATCCAAGATGAACTGGCCACTCGGGAACCACCGGACAATCTCGAGTCCCTGATCAAGTTGGCCTCACGCATTGACCAGCGTCTGAGAGAGAGAGAACTCAACCGTAGACCTCTAGCCCCTATCAGTCCCAGCTCCGAGTCCCCACCTTTATCCTCGCTGGCTCCATCTGAACCCATGCAGATTGGACGCATCTCCCAGGCTGAGAGAGACCGCCGGATGAGGGAGCGACGCTGTCTATATTGCGGCAAACCGGGCCATTTCCGTCCCACGTGTCCCGGGCTCCAGGGAAACGCTCTGTCCCGTACAGACCGGGGGAACTGTAACGGGAAACATAACCTCCTCCCATCCGTCCAACTCCCGTCTGCTCATTCCAGTCACCCTCTCCTGGGACAACCACAAGCTTCACCTTCAAGCCTTGGTAGACTCTGGAGCCGCAGGTAACTTCATGGATGGTGTCTGGGCGAAGGAGAATGGCGTTCCCTCTGAACCTCTAAGTGAACCCATGAGGGTCACTACATTGGATGGAAGCCGTTTGGGATCTGGACTTGTCATTCATGTCACTACCTCCTTGCGACTTTCAGTTTCACAACACCAGGAATTGATGAACTTTCATTTGATCTCCTGTTCCGAGTTCCCTCACGTCCTTGGATACCCCTGGCTTCACAGCCATAACCCTCACATCGACTGGTCTGTGGGCACTATCAAGCAGTGGGGTCCTACGTGCCAAGCTACTTGTATTTTCCAGAAGTCCCCGAGTTCTACTCCCGAGTCTTTAGAATCCATCGACCTGACCCGAGTTCCCGAGTGTTACCATGACCTCAAACTGGTGTTTAGCAAACAGAGGGCCACCATGCTACCACCCCATAGACCTTACGATTGCCCCATCGACCTGTTTCCGGGCACTTGCCCCCAGGGGTCGGATCTTTTCCCTATCTCCACCCGAACGAGCTGCTATGGATACCTACATCAAGGACGCTCTGGAAGCAGGCCTCATGCGTCCATCCACCTCCCCGGCGGGAGCAGGGTTTTTCTTTGTGGCCAAGAAAGACGGTGGATTACGTCCTTGCATCGACTACCGGGGACTCAATGCCATAACCGTCCGTAACCGTTACCCGCTACCCCTTATGGCCACAGCCTTCGAGCTGCTCCAGGAAGCAGTTGTTTTCACTAAGCTTGACCTGCGGAACGCATACCATCTTGTGCGGATCAGACCTGGTGACGAGTGGAAGACCGCTTTCAACACGCCTACTGGTCACTATGAATACTTGGTGATGCCCTTCGGCCTGACCAACGCCCCAGCGGTGTTCCAAGCGCTCATAAACGATGTGCTTAGGGATATGCTTAACATATTTGTGTTCGTTTACTTGGATGACATCCTCATCTTTTCGAGCTCCCTTCAAGAACACACTAAGCATGTCAGACAAGTACTCAAACGCCTCCTGGACAGCCATCTGTACGTTAAGCTGGAAAAATGTGAATTCCATTCATCCCGAGTACAATTCCTGGGATTTGTAGTGGAACCCGGTCGAGTCCAAATGGACCACAGGAAGGTAGGGGCGGTAGCGGATTGGCCCACCCCCAAATCCGTTAAGGAAGTTCAGCGTTTCCTGGGCTTCACAAACTTTTACCGCAAGTTCATCAAGAACTTCAGCTTGGTGGCAGCCCCTCTCTCAGCTTTAACCAAGGGTGGCAATGCAAGGTTTTTGTGGGGAAGAGAAGCTGAGACGGCCTTCCAAGGACTCAAGCAGCGCGTTCTCTCTGCTCCCATCCTGATACTACCGACTACGGATGAACCATTTGTGGTGGAGGTAGACGCATCAGAGGTTGGTGTTGGAGCTGTCCTGTCTCAGAGGGGTGAAGACAAGAAGCTTCATCCGTGCGCTTTCTTCTCACACCGGCTTACCCCGACTGAGAGGAACTACGATGTGGGGATCGTGAACTCCTAGCGGTTAAGATGGCATTGAAGGAATGGAGACACTGGCTCGAGGGGGCTTCTCACCCGTTTCAAGTGCTTACGGACCACAAAAATCTGGAGTATATCCAGCAGGCGAAGCGGTTGAACTCTAGACAAGCTAGATGGTCTCTTTTCTTCAATCGATTCCAGTTTATCCTCACCTATCGGCCCGGGTCGAAGAATCTCAAACCGGATGCCCTGTCCCGAGTCTACGCTCCTGCCATTCGAGATGACACGGACATGCCTGTCCTTCCTGCTGCTAAGATTGTGGCTCCGATCTCGTGGCAAGTTGAGGATACCGTGAGATGTGCTCAAGCTAGCGAACCGGACCCGAAAGGAGGTCCTGCCAATCGGTTGTTTGTCCCCAAGGCAGTGAGGACTCAGGTCCTTCTGTGGGGGCACTCCTCTCGCCTCACCTGTCATCCGGGCGTAGGTCGCACCTTGGAGTTCATCCAGCGTAAGTTCTGGTGGCCTACCATAAGAGAAGACGTTGCCACTTTCGTCAATGCCTGTCCCGTGTGCTGCCAGGGCAAATCTTCTCACCTCCGCCCTCAAGGACTCCTTCACCCTTTACCTGTTCCCCACAGACCCTGGTCCCATATCTCATTGGACTTTATTACTGGACTTCCTCCATCCCATGGCAATACTACTATCCTAGTCATAATCGACAGGTTTTCAAAGGTGGCCAGGTTCGTCCCTCTTACTAAGTTACCTTCTGCCAAGGAAACGGCTGAGTTGGTAATTAATCATGTGTTCCGAGTCTTCGGCATTCCTCAAGATATGGTTTCTGACAGAGGTCCCCAGTTCGCCTCAAGGTTTTGGAAGGCCTTCTGCCAACTCATGGGGGCTTCTGCCAGTCTATCTTCAGGGTACCATCCGGAGTCCAACGGCCAAACAGAGAGGATGAATCAAGAGCTGGAAACCACCCTCCGATGTATGACTCGTGACAACCCGTCCACATGGTCATCCTTTATTGTTTGGGCCGAATACGCGCACAACACCTTGCGCTCCTCCTCCACTGGTATGTCCCCGCACAAGTGTCAGTTTGGCTATGCTCTTCCATTGTTCCCGGACCAGGAGGCAGAAGTCAGAGTGCCTTCAGCCTTGAAGTTCGTCAGACGCTGTCGGCTTATGTGGAGGAAGACCCGTCTTAATCTTATGCGTTCCTCACAGAGGTACCAACAACAAGCCAACAGACGTCGCCGTCCTGGGCCTACCCTGCGCCCCGGCCAGAGAGTCTGGCTCTCCACAAGAGACTTACCTCTACGGGTGGAGTCTCGCAAGCTGTCCCAAAAATACATCGGTCCCTTCAAGGTTGCCAGGAGAGTTAACCCAGTTTCTTATCGCCTACACTTACCCAGATCCCTTAAGATTAATCCCACATTTCACATTTCATTGTTAAAACCTGTCCATCGGATACTGGATTCCCGCCGGGTGCAGCGGTCCTGGCAGTATCTGGTGGACTGGGAAGGCTACGGTCCCGAGGAGCGCTCCTGGGTTCCTGCCAAAGACATCCTGGACCCTGACCTCATTCGTCAGTTCAGGGCCCTCCACCCTGAGAGAGCTGGTAGGAACGTCAGGAGCCGTTCCTAGGGGGGGGATTCTGTCAGGATTTGGCCAGGGTTGTTCCGGGTTTTGGTCACTAGATGCCCCCATTGTGCTTTTTGACCTTATGTTTTTTCCCTTGTTCCCCATTATTATTTGCACCTGTGCCTCGTTTTCCCTGATTGTATTTAAACCCTTAGTTTCCCTCAGTTCTGTGCTCTGTGTTTGTATGTTAGCACCCAGCCCTAGTGTTCTGTGTATTCTTGTTGATTCCGGTGGATGCTCTTGTGGAATTCTGTTTTTGTTTTTGAGTATCTCTTGAGGCTTTTTTGTGCTATTCCTACCACCTTTTGGATTTGCCATTTTTTTGTATTGAAGGACTTCTCCTTTTTACTTTATTAAATACACCGTCTTAAGTACTGCTGTGTCTGCCTCATCTTCTGGGTTCTGCTGACTATTTGTGGCTCAGTTGGTTAAGTAACTGTTTCTCACTCCGGAGACCCAGGTTCGTAACCGGGTCCTGACAGCTTTGTCGAGACAAGGCCCAAATCCCCATCATCCGCATGAATGAAAGACAGAGAAAAAGGGAGTGGAGGGCGGGTGCCTTGTAAGATTTTGCCAACGAGTAGGTAAACCACCATTACCCCCCTGTATTATTAGCCAACGTGCAATCATTGGTAAACAAACTGGACAATCTGCGATTAAGACATTAAAAACTGTAATATCGTATGTTCCACCAAGACGTGGCTAAACGATGACACGGATAATATAGAGCTTGCTGGCTTCTCCTTGCATTGGCAGGACAGAGATGTTACGTCTGGTAGGACCTGGGGCGGGGTGTGTGTCTATTTGTCAATAACTGCAGGTGTGCAATGTCTAATATTAAAGAAGTCTCAAGGTATTGCTCGCTTGAGGTAGAATACTTCATGATAAGGTGTAGACCACACTATCTACCAAGAGAGTTCTTTATTATTATCTTTATTATTCATAGCAGTCTATTTACCACACCAACCCGATGCTGGCACTAAGACCTCACTCAACGAGCTGTATAAGGCCATAAGCAAACAAGAAAATGCTCATCCAGAAGTGGCGCTCCTAGTGGCCAGGGACTTGAAAAATGTATTTTAATGCAGGCAAACTTACATCCATTTTACCTCATTTCTACCAGCATGTCACATGTGCAACCAGAGGAAAAAAACTGTAGGACACCTTTACTCCATACATAGAGATGCATACAAAGCTCTTCGTCGCCCTCCATTTGGCAAATCTGACCATAATTCTATACTCCTGATTCCTGATTGCAAGCAAAAACTAAAGCCGGAAGTACCAGTGATTCGCTCAAAACGGAAGTGGTCAGATGACACGGATGCTACTACTACTGTTTTGCTAGCACATGTTCTGGGATTCATCCAATGGCATTGAGGAGTATACCACTTCAGTCACCGGCTTCAACAATAAGTACATCCCCACAGGGACCTGTACGTACATATCCCAACCAGAAACCATGGATTACAGGCAACATCTGCACCGAGCTAAAGGCTAGAGCTTTCAATGATTGGGACACTAATCCGGACACTTATAAGAAATGCCCTCGAACATCAAACAGGGAAAACGTCAATACAGGACTAAGATTGAATCCTACCACACCAGCTCTGACGCTTGTTGGATGTGGCAGGGCTTGAAAACTATTACAGACTACAAAGGGAAACCCAGCCGCGAGCTGCCCAGTGGTGCAAGCTGTCCAGTGGTGTGAACTGCCCAGTGACGTGAGCCTACCAGACGAACGAAATGCCTTTTATGCTTGCTTCGAGGCAAGCAACACTGAAGCATGCATGAAAGCAAGAGCTGTTCCGTATGACTGTGTGATCACGCTCTCCGTAGCAGATGTGAGCAAGACCTTTAAACAGGTCAACATTCACAAAGTCGTGGGGCCAGACAGGTTACCAGGACTTGTACTCAAAGCAAGTGCAGACCAACTGGTAAATGTCTTTACTGACATTTTCAACCTCTCTCTGACCGAGTCTGTGATAACATGTTTCAAACAGACCACCATAGTCCCTGTGCTCAAGAAAGCAAAGGTAACCTGCCTAAATAATTACTGCCCCGAATGAACTCACCTCGGTAGCCAAGCGCATTGAAAGCTGGTTATGGCTCACACCAACACCATCATGCCGGAAACCCAAGACTGACTCCAATTTGCATATCACCCCAACAGATCCACAGATAACACAATCTCAACCGCACTCCAAACTGCCCTTTCCCACCTGGACAAAAGGAACACCTATGTGAGAATGCTGTTCATTGACTACAGCTCAGCGTTCAACACTATAGTTCCCACGAAGCTCATCACTAAGCTAAGGACTCTGGGACTAAACACCTCCCTCTGCAACTGGCTCCTGGACCTCCTGATGGGCCGCCTCCAGGTGGTAAGGGTCACCAGTCTTATCCTCAACACGGGGGACCCTCAGTGGTGCGTGCTTAGTCCCCTCCTGTACTCCCTGTTCACCCACGACTGCATGGCCAAGCACAGCTCCAACACCATCATTAAGTTTGCTGACAACACCTTAGGCCTTATCACAACAACGATGAGACAGCTTATAGGGAGGAGGTCAGAGACCTGGCAGTGTCGTGCCAGGACAAAAACCTCTCCCTCAATGTGAGCAGGACAAAGGATATGATTGTGGGCTATAGGAAAAGGAGGGCCGAACAAGCCCCCATTCTCATTGACTGGGCTGAAGAAGAGCGGGTCGAGAGTTTAAATTCTTTGTTGTCCACATCACCAACGAACTATCATGGTCCAAACACACCAAGACAGTTGTGAAGAGGTCACGACAACACCTTTCCCCCTCAGGAGATTGAAAAGATTTGGAATGGATCCTCAAAAAGTTCTACAGCTGCACCATCAAGAGCATCCTGACCAGTTGCATCACCGCCTGGTATGGCAACTGCTCAGCATCTGACCATAAGGCGTTACAGAGGGTAGAGCGTACTGCCCAGTACATCACTGGGGCCAAGCTTCCTGACATCCAGGACCTTTATACTAGGCATAACAGAGGAAGGCTCAAAAAATTGTCACCCAAGTCATAGACTGTTCTCTCTGTTTCCACATTGCAAGTGGTATCGGAGCACCAAGTCTAGGATCAAAAGGCTCCTTAACATCTTCTACCCCCAAGCCATAAGACTGCTGAACAATTAATATAATGTCCACCCAGACTATTTACATTGACCCCCTCCCTTTGTTTTTACTCTGCTGCTACTCACTGTTAATTATCTATGCATAGTCACTTTACAAATTACCTCGACTAACCTGTACAGCCTCGTTATTGTTATTTAATTTTCTTGTGTTACTTTTTGATTTCATACATTTTTTGGGGGGTTATTTTGTAAATATGTATTTATTGTACTGCATTGTTAGTTAAGGGCTTGTAAGTAAGCATTTCACGGTAATGCCAACACCTGTTGTATTCGGCGCAAGTGACAAATAAAATTTGATTTGATTAGATTTTTGCCATGGGGTGGAGAGAAGATTTAGCAATTTTATAACTAATTTCATTAAATTCTACTCATTTTTCCATGGGGTGGAGAGGAAAATTAGGTGTTTTACAGCAAATTTCCTGCAACTCCTCAGTAAAAATAAATACATAGTGAATAATAAATAACAATAACGAGTTAAAAATATAGCAATATACAGGAAATACCAGTACCGAGTCGATGTGCAGGAGTACGAGATAATTAAGTTAGCTATGTATAGTGCCTTTGGAAAGTATTCAGACCCCTTGACTTTATTCACACTTTCTTACGTTACAGCCTTATTCTAAAATGACAGCTTTGAGTCTTCTTGGGTTAACGCTACAAGCTTGTCACACCTGTATTTGGGGAGTTTCTCCAATTCTTATCTTAAAGTCTGTCAGGTTGGATGGCGAGTATCGCTACACAGCTATTTTTAGGTCTCTCGAAAGATGTTCGATCGGGTTCAAGTCCGGGCTCTGACTGGGCTCTGGCTGGGCCACTCAAGAACATTCAGAGACTCAAGGAAATTCAGAGACACCCCTGCATTGTATTTTCTATATGCTTAGGGTCGTTGTCCTGTTGGAAAGTGAACCTTCGCCCCAGTCTGAGGTCCTGAGCGCTCTTGAGCAGGTTTTCATTAAGGATCTTTCTGTGCTTTGCTCCGTTGATCTTTCCTTCAATCCTGAGTAGTCTCCCAATCCCTGCTGCTGAAAAACATCCCCACAGCATGATGCTGCCACCACCATGCTTCACCCTAGGGATGGTTTCCTCCAAACGTGATGCTTGGCATTCATACCAAAAAGTTCAATCTTGGTTTCATCAGACCAGAGAATCTTGTTTTTCATGGTCTGAGAGTCCTTTAGTTGCCTTTTGGCAAACTCCGAGCAGGCTGTCATGTGCCTTTTACTGAGGAGTGGCTTCCCTCTGGCCACTCTACCATAAAGGCCAGATTGGTGGAGTGCTGCAGAGATAGTTAAACTTCTGGAAGGTTCTCCCATCTCCACAGTGGAACTCTGTAGCTCTGTTAGGGGTACCATCGGGTTCTTGCTCACCTCCCTGAACAAGGCTCTTCTGATTGCTCAGTTTGGCCGGGTGGCAAGCTCTAGAAAGAGTCTTAGAGGTTTCAAACTTCTTCCATTTAAGAATGATATGGGCCACTGTGTTATTGGGGACCTTCAAAGCTGCAGAAATGTTTTGGTACCCTTCCCCAGATCTGTGCCTCGACACAATCCTATCTCGGAGCTCTACAGAAAATTCCTTCAATCTCATGGCTTCGTTTTTGCTCTGACATGCACTGTCAACTGTGGGACCTTACAGGTGTGTGCCTTTCCGAATCATGTCCAGTCCGTTTAATTTACCACAGGTGGACTTCAAATCAAATCAAATTTTATTTGTCAAATGCATCAAATACAACCTTACTGTGAAATGCTTACTTACAAGCCCTTAACCAATCATTTTGTTTTAAGAAAATACCTACAAAAAAGTAATAATAGATAATAACAGAGAGTAGCAGCAAATAGTCTGGGTTGCCATTTGATTAGCTGTTCAGGAGTCTTATGTCTTGGGGTTAGAAGCTGTTTAGAAGCCTCTTGGACCTAGACTTGGTGCTCCGGTACCGCTTGCTGTGCGGTAGCAGAGAGAACAGTCTATGACTATGGTGGCTGGAACGTCTCAAGGATGATCAATGGAAACAGTTGTCATAGCAAAGGGTCTGAATACTTATGTAAATAAGATATTTATGTATATAAAAAATGTTAGCTGACATGGGCTAATTGAATGACTATTAGTGACTGACATAACAAGAGAAAAACTGCTGATGCACAACAACATTTCAAAATGTCACCTTTTGTATTCAACTATTCTAACTTGCAACACTAAATTGAGACCCTGACTGAGTAATTTAAAAAAAACTCAGTCCCTGATCTAGGACAAGTTGAAAAAGCGTCCATTGAGTGCGTGCAGAGGAGACACCATCCTGCTGCTCTTTTGAAATTTACTGTACATTGGAAGAGCAGTTAGGAACAAAGAGAGAACATGAAGCAACCAAGTCATTAATAGTCGGGAGGCATTTTGAGTTGGCATTTTCAGACCACCACAGACCTGTGGAGATAGAGAGGTCGGGTTCAATACTGAACCAAGCATGCTGTGATTTTAATTCCACTGTGAGGAAGGGAGAAAGAAATAACATAAGGAAAAAATCAGTCTGGTCTTTTGTTGGAAATGAACTCAGACGGAATCAGTTAGCCACTAGAGACAAAGAAAGTAGGACACAATGTGTCACATATGCTGAGATTTGGCATTTCACCTTTTATGGCAATATCTCTTCACACGTTGTATAATTTTGTCATTATATGACAAATGTTAATAGAGCGAGCCAGATTACTCTGAGGATGAGCAATATATGTGTTTAGCTAATATGACTCTGATATTAAACATGCAATGGCACAGTGATTAGTTGAGGCAGGGTTAGTTGAGCCACCCCTTGTTTCTAGGAAACCATACATAAAATTAATCATGTGAAAAAATATTTAGGAAGAGGTCATAATTTCATGGAGTCTGTGAAGGAAGAAACCACAAGCAAGTTAGGTAAAAAAAAAAATAAAGATTTTCACAATGTCAAATAAATTGAATGGTGCTTGAATCTAAACCAAAGTAGGTTGTTTTAAAACTGTTTTATACATATGTTGGGGTCTCTAAAAGCTACAATATGAGGTCCTTAACATAGCATGAAAGTACATCCTTGAAGCTACATGTGCTAATATAGTCAAAATTGTGGCTTTGGGGTAAATTGTGCCACTGGGCCAGGGGCATATGAACTCAAGATTAGCATTTTTCAAAGGTTGTGGTAATATTTCATTCAGTAAAGAAATGTGTAGGTGTGGAACATCTTACCCCAAGGTGGCTCAACTTACCCTTCCCTATGCTTAATTTACTCCATACCCAGGGAAAGTTGTACCAAGAGACCAGATTTTTGGACAAGCTATATTTTCACAACTGTTATGTTTACATCAATTCAGAATATTTCAAGGGATACACAACATCCTGAAATATATTAAGAGTATACTTCCAAAATGCTATCTATGGTTTATATTCAAGGGGTGGCTCAACTAACCCTGCCTCAACTAATCACTGTGCCATTGCATGTTTAATATCAGAGTCATATTAGCTAAACACATATATTGCTCATCCTCAGAGTAATCTGGCTCGCTCTATTAACATATATATTGTTATATCTACCTGGAATTGAATGGAATTTTCGTATACTGTATACTTGACTGTGATATGTGGTTGTCTCATCTTGGTTTTACACGGTCAAATGTAGAAAATAACAAAAACCTGTATAAAGAACTGTAAAAATTATACTATATATAAAACAAAATAATCACAAGAAACAAGGTTTTATAGTGTCAGTTCTATATATAGGAGATATATAGGAAAACTCAGGAAATATATACAGTATAATTAAAAAGTTGGGAAACTCCTTACAGACTGTTGGAAAAGCATTTCAGGTGAAGCTTGTTGAGAGAATACCAAAGTGTATGCATAGCTGTCATCAAAGCAAAGGGTGGCAACTTTGAAGAATCTAAAATCTAATGTATATTTAGATTTGTTTAACACTTTTTTGGTTACTACATGATTCCATGTGTTATTTCAGAGTTTTGATGTCTTCACAATTATTCTATTATGTAGAAAACCCCTTGAATGAGTAGGTGTGTCCAAACTTTTGACTGGTACTGTACATGTTATAAATCCCCATTCACATGCTTGTTACTATATGAGGCCTGACAGATAGTCTGGGTGACAAAATGCATCCTGAGGTTTTTAAGGGTCTGGGTGGCAGGTTTAGGGAACTGTAGGATCTCTCATCTGGGGATCTTCTGGAGGCAGCTGATAAGACCTGGTCTCTGTGTCTTCAGTTCCCATCTTTGGCTGCCTGTTCCGATTTCTGGGCCGCCACACATACATGCACACACATACACACGCGTACACGCACGCACACACTGAAAGGGCTTTGAAAATACAGTTGCAAGAAAAAGTATGTGAACCCTTTAGAATTACCTGGATTTCTGGATAAATTGGTCATAAAATTTGATCTGATTTTCACAAGTCACAAGTCACAACAATAGGCAAACACAGTCTGCTTAAACTAATAACACACAAACAATTATTTTTTTTCACATCTTTGTTGAACACACCGTGTAAACATTCACAGTGCAGGTTGGGAAAAAGTATGTGAACCCTTGGATTTCATAACTGGTTGACCCTCCTTTGGCAGCAATAACTTCAACCAAACGTTTTCTGTAGTTGCGGATCAGACCTGCACAACGGTCTGGAGGAATTTTGGACCATTCCTCTTTACAAATGTTTCAGTTCAACAATAATCTTGGAATGTCTGGTGTGAACCGCTCTCTTGAGGTCATGCCACAGCATCTCAATCGGGTTGAGGTCAGGACTCTGACTGGGCAACTCCAGAAGGCATATTTTCTTCTGTCAAAGCCATTCTGTTGTTGATTTTGGGTTGTTGTCCTGTTGCATCTCCTAACTTCTGTTGAGCTTCAATTGGCGGACAAATAGCCTTACATTCTCCTGCAAAATGTCTTGATAAACTTGGAATCTAATTTTTCCATCGATGATAGAAAGCTGTCCGGGCCCCGAGGCAGCAAAGCAGCCCCAAACCATAATGCTCCCTCCACCATAGTTTACAGTTGGGATGAGGTTTTGATGTCAGTGTGCTGTGCTTCTTTTTCTCTACACATAGTGTTGTGTGTTCCTTCCAAACAACTCAACTGTAGTTTCATCTGTCCACAGAATATTTTGCCAGAACATCCAGGTGCACTTTTTGAATACTTCAGACGTGCAGCAATGTTTTTTTTGGACAGCAGTGGCTTCTTCCGTGGTGTCCTCCCATGAACACCATTCTTGTATAGTGTTTTACGTATCGTAGACTCATCACAAGAGATGTTTTAGCATCTTCCAGAGATTTCTGTAAGTCTTTAGCTGACACTCCAGGACACTCTGCAGTCATCTTTGCAGGACGGCCACTCCTAGAGAGAGTAGCAACCGTGCTGAACTTTCTCCATTTATAGACACTTTGTCTTACCGTGGACTGATGAGCATCAAGACCATCAGAGATACTTTTGTAACCCTTTCCAGCTTTATGCAAGTCAACAAATCTTCCTAGATCTCATTTGTTCAAGGCATGGTTCACCTCAGGCAATGCTTCTTGTGAATAGAAAACTTGAATGTGGTGAGTGTTTTTTATAGGGCAGTGCAGTTCTAACCAACATCTCCAATCTCATCTCATTGATTGGACTCCAAGTTAGCTGACTCCTGACTCCAATTAGCTTTTGGAGAAGTCATTAGTCTAGGGGTTCACATACATTTTCCAACCTACACCGTGGATGTTTAAATTATGTATTCAATATAGACAAGGAAAATACAATAATTTGTGTGTTATTAGTTTAAGCACACTGTGTTTGTCTATTGTGGTGACTTAGATCAGATCAAATGTTATAACCAATTTATGCAAAAATACAGGTTATTCCAAAGGGTTCACATACTTTTTTGCCACTGTACATCACATTGAGCTGCATGTATTGCTTAGACTATTTCATTCACCTCCTAACCTCAACCTCCTTCCCTGTCTTAACTTTTTTCTGAAAAGAAAGTGGGATGCATGCCAGAAAAGCGACTACACTACACAACACAACACTAAACAATACATGAATTGCACTATAACGGTGACAAACGGTGCCCACAAACTGTTTGGGCATACATAAAGCTGTCCCAACAGCAGTCCCAACATCTGACCACTGCTACGCCTGGCTATCAGCGAAGCCTTGTCTGGCAGTGAAACAGTTCGTTCAGCCTTATTTACTGCCTTTAAAAAAACATAGCTGATAACTCTCTCTCTCTCTCTCTCTCTCTTTCTCTCTTTCTCTCTTCTCTCGGAGGACCTGAGCTCTAGGACATGCCTCAGGACTACCTGACCTGATCACTCCTTATTGTCCCCAGTCCACCTGCTGTCCCCAGTCCACCCCAGTCCAACTGATGCTGCTCCAGTTTAAACTGTTCTGCCTGCGGCTATGGAACCCTGACCTGTTCACCAGACGTGCTACCTTGTCCCGGACCTGCTGTTTCAACTCTCTCTCTACCGCACCTGCTGTCTCTATCTCTGAATGATCGGGTATGAAAAGCCAACTGACATTTACTCCTGAGGTGCTGACCTGTTCCACCCTCTTCAACACCTGTGATTAGTATTATTTGACCGTACTGGTCATCTATGAACGTTTGAACATTTTGGCCATGTACAGTTATAATGCTTTCAAAACAACTGGGAACGCGGAAAAAAACATGGTTGAATCATGATGACGTCATTGATCTTCAGGTCGTAGCTCTAGAAAGAGGCTGGATTTACAATTCCAAAATTTATTTTCCCAGTCGGAGCTCGTTTATTCCCGACTTCCCAGTCGTCTTGAACTCACTGAAGTTAAGTTTTCGCAGTTCCGAGTTAACAGTTGTTTTGAGCACGACACATATCATGCTTCATTGACAGCAAGGCCAATGTTTAATGATTTATCCCCTTTATCCAAGATTTGGGACCACACAGCCACTGTCACTGATTCCTTCCAAACCACTCATTGTTGAATTTGGGATTTCCAACTTTGCCTAATGTTTATGTCCAATGGCCGATGAGCACCGATATGTTTTATCTATAATTTCTCTTCATTATTTCTCTTCATATGACAAGGATTAAAAAGGATTTGCCAGTAGATTGTCGACTTGATTCATGATGATGACTGCTAGCTTGCTAGCTAAGATTTTGAAAGTATGGTGTTGACATGATCAGTCCAATCAAAGCTACTGTACATTTAACGTGATTTGACGTCATTTTATCTGTGGCCAATGACCTTGAGGCTTCTTGGATGGGCACTTCTAATGTAACTCTATGGCAGCACCCAAAGGGTTAGAATTCTAGAGGTGTAACGCTCGTCCTCTTCTTCTGACGAGGAGTAGCAAGGATCGGACCAAAGCACAGCGTGGTACGTGTTCATGGCGATATTTATTTAACTCAGAACACTAAAACAAAAATAACAACGAGTATGATGCGAAACGAAACAGTCCTGTCTGGTGATATACACAAAGACAGAAAATAAACACCCACGAAACACAAGTGGGAAAAGGCTACCTAAGTATGATTCTCAATCAGAGACAACTAACGACACCTGCCTCTGATTGAGAACCATACCAGGCCAAACGCAAAAACACAACATAGAAAACGGAACATAGACAACCCACCCAACTCACGCCCTGACTATACTAGAACAAAGACATAACAAAGGAACTAAGGTCAGAACGTGACAAAAGGTCTACCCTTGGACGGCAGCATTGTAGTGTCCCCATGAGTGACAGAACACTGAGCCAATCACAGCACAATGCTGTCAGCCAAGACAAGATAATTATTGAATTAATTAATTTTATTTTACCTTTAACTAGGCAAGTCAGTTAAGAACAAATTCTTATTTTCAATGACGGCCTAGGAACAGTAGGTTAATTGCCTTGTTCAGGGGCAGAACGACAGATTTTTACCTTGTCAGCTCGGGGATTCGATCTTGCAACCTTTCGGTTACTAGTCCAACACTCTAACCACTAGGCTTGATGAATGTCCACAGCCAGACAATAACAGTCATCATGATTTCCATGTAGAAGGCGATTTTACATAGACAGCAAGACGTCTTTGTGCATCACCTTTAAAGTGGTGCATAATCATCCATATTTGCATTGCGTTTTCAGTGCATTCTCTGACACACATATGATGTCAGCATGTGTCTCAGTTGGCCAAAGAGGACAGCAGCAATCAGTCTAGCTCTAATTCAATCAAAAATCTAAATGTAATTTACAGACACTAATTTTCCTGGATTGGATATTTCAATGTGCACTTGACAGGGCTTGTGAATTGCAGAGGGGAGAACAAAATTACCTTCTGCTGTCATTGATTCTGTGGTGTACATGTAACCATCGTGGAATATTCAGGAAGTTCATCTTAAAGCGCAGGCTGAGGGGTTAATTTCTTAAAAATGGTGTATAAATTCAGCCTAAAATTGAGAATGCTTCTGAGTGTCACAGTGCTTGGGGCGTCACTACAGACCATGGCTCTATCCCAGGCTGTGTCATATCCGTGACTGGGAGTCCCATAGGGCTGCACACAATTGATCCAGCGACGTCCGGGTTATGCGAGGGTTTGGCCGGGGGGGCTTTACTTGGCTCAAGAGCGTTCTAGCGACTCCTTATGGCTAGCTGGACGCCTGCAGTCGTCAGTTGAACTGACTACAGTCGTCAGTTGAACAGTGTTTCCTCCGACACGTTGGTGCAGCTGGCTTCCTGGTTAAGCAGGCGAGTGTTAAGGAGTGCGGTTTGGTGGATCATGTTTTGGAGGACGCATGACTTGACCTTCGCCTCTACCGAGCCTGTTGGGGAGTTGCAGTGATGAGACAAGATTGTAATTGGATCACAATTGGATATCACAAAATTGGGGAGAAAAAGGGGGTAAAATAAATGTTAAAAAAATGTAAAAAATCGAATCAAATTGTATTTGTCACATGCACCGAATACAACAGGTATTAATATTTACTTACCAAGAATGCAGTTTAATAAAAATACCAAAAAATAAATAAATAAAAGTAACAAATAATTAAAGAGCCGCAGTAAAATACCAATAGCGAGGCTAAATACAGGGGGCCCGGGACAGAGTCAATGTGCAGGGGCACCGGTTAGTCGAGGTAATTGAGGAAGGAAGTCCAGGATCCAGTTGAAGAGGGAGGTGTTTAGTCGCAGGGTCCTTAGCTTAGTGATTGAGGGCACTATGGTGTTGAACGCTGAGCTGTAGTCAATGAATATCATTCTCACATAGGTGTTCCTTTTGTCCAGGTGTGAAAGGGCAGTGTGGGGTGCAATAGAGATTGCATCATCTGTGGATCTGTTGGGGCGGAATGAAAATTGGAGTGGGTCAAGGATTTATAGGATAATGGTGTTGATGTGAGCCACGACCAGCCTTTCAAAGCACTTCATGGCTACAGACGGTAGTCATTTAGGAAGGTTACCTTAGTGTTCTTGGACATAGGGACTATGGTCGTCTGCTTGAAACATGTTGGTATTACAGACTCAGACAGGGAGAGGTTGAAAATGTCAGTGAAGACACTTGCAAGTTGGTCAGCATAGATACATTAAAACTGTTTAATATGAACAACATGAAATATTGCAGAAAATGCTAAATACTCTATTCCATTACTGTATTATGCATTCCGTTTTTTATTGGTTTACATTATCTAAAAACAATTACGTTTTTAGGAGAGCACACAAGACATGCTTGGAGTACACGTCCTGGTCATACGTCTGGCCCTGCGGCCTTGTGAATGTTGACCTGTTTAAGTGGGTGGGGCAGGTGTGGCTTTGAAACAATGATCGCAAGAGCAGCTGCTAGCCGATATGAAGGCTCCAATGCAGTTCCACCTTTGACACCCCCAAAGTATCCGCTATGCTATCACCGGTTAAAGCTTGATCTGATTGCATCTAGGCCTGAATCCAGGCCATAATATTCAAAGAAAACCCTTTATGTAACACCCTTTATGTAACATTTACACATCATGTTGTCAATTGCTTAAATGCCTAGTTCAAAACAAGATTTATGATAGAAAGAGAGGATCATCCAGAGCCGTGGTCATGTTGGCAACACCCAACAAGGAAATATGTTTCCCCACAGGGGACCAGGGTTAAATTCCAATCTCCACCTTTCATTCTACTGTATGTGTCTGTCTAAATAAAGCAATGATACTAAAGGCAGAGTGGAATTCAATGCTCTATAAAATTAATGAAAGGTTGAAAAATGAACCCTCAGTGTTGTAAAAGAACCCCTTGGTATTAATAACCACAGTTAAGTGATAATGTCATTTCTACTCTGTAATAAAATTCACTCAAAATCACACCCCTCATTATCATATTTCCCAGCATGCTTCAAAACAGGTTGAGTTTCAGAATTGTTTGTTTCAATATCTTTGTTTTTGCATGCATATTGATTGATTGATTGATCTTATGCTGTACAAAGATAAATAACATACATTGTTCTAAACTATTCCAATCCATCAATAGTTTGATTTATTCCACCTGTTACTGAGATAGGTGTTGGTTTAGGTAGTATCCTTTGTCAAATTCTCATTAGTTTAGTTATCATTTTAAATGCAGGTTGTTGGTTATTAAAAATTATAATTGGTAGTTTCACTTGTCTTGATTCTGGCTGAATTCAAGTTGGAATTGTGTAACATGTTGCAAGCCTAAGTAATGTGACTTTTCACACTACTGTTAGGGTAAGATTAGGCTGTTGAGGTATAGCCTTATGATATCTGTTTTCATAAAGGGTAACATTTTAAAGATAATACAGTTGCAGTCAAAAGTTTACACATCTACTCATGTAAGGGTTTTTCTATTTTTACTATTTTCTACATTGTAAAATAATAGTGAAGACATCAAAACTATGAAATAACACATATGGAATCATGTAGTAACCACAAGACATGGCGGTTGGAACCAAAAATCTCAAATTTGGACAGATCAGACCAAAGGACAGATTTCCCCTTGGTCTAATGTCCATTGCTCTTGTTTCTAGGCCCAAGCAAGTCTCTTATGTTTATTGGTGTCCTTTAGTAGTGGTTTCTTTGCAGAAATTCAACCATGAAGGCCTGATTCACTCAGCCTCCTCTGAACACTTGCAACATGCCTGTTACTTGAACTCTTTGAATTATCTATTTGGTCTGCAATCTGAGGTGCAGTTAACTCTGCAGCAGCAGTAACTCTGGGTCTTCCTTTCCTGTGGCGGTCATGAGAGCCAGTTTCATCATAGCGGTTGATGGTTTTTGCGACTGCACTTGAAGAAACTTTCCAAGTTCTTGAAATTTTCCAGATTGACTGACCTTCATGTCTTAAAGTAATGATGGACTGTTGTTTCTCTTTGCTTATCAGAGTTGTTCTTGCCATAATATGGACATAATATGGTCTCTTACCAAATAGGGCTAGGCCACCACTCCCTTGTCACAACACAAGTGATTGGCTCAAATGCATTAAGAAGGAAATAAATTCCCCAAATTAACTTTTAACAAGGCACACCTGTTAATTGAAATGCATTTCAGGTGACTACCTCATGAAGCTGGTTGAGAGAATGCCGATAGTGTGCAAAGCTGTCATCAAGGCAAACGGTGGCAACTTTTGTCTTTGATATTTTGATTTGTTTAACACTTGTTTGGTTACTACATGATTCCATATGTGTTATTTTATAGTTTTGATGTCTTCACTATTATTCTAGAATGTAGAAAATAATAAAAATAAAGAAAAACCCTTGAATGAGTAGGTGTGTCCAAACTTTTGTTTGGTACTGTATTTTTTATCTAACTTTAGACAGTTAAAATCAAAGTTAAAATCAAATTCTTATTTACAATGAAGGTTTACACTGGCCAAACCTGGACAACCTTGGGCCAATTGTGCACCACCCTCTGCGATTCCAAATCACAGCCTGTTCTGATACAGCCTGGATTCATACCAGGATGTCTGTAGTGACACATTCACCACAGCACCACTCAGGAGATGCTGTATATTAACTTAGACACTCACTTGGTGAATGCTACAAGATTGATAATATTTGAATGTAACAACCATGTTTCTGTAACTAGCAAACACAGTCATGGGTGATAATTCCAACGTTCGCTAACAGACACTCTGGGATCTATGCAGATATTTGCCTACGTTTGTATATATCCCAGTGTGTTGTTAGATTGAAGTTTGGAATTACCACCCATGACTGTGTTTTTTATTGACAGTGAATTAGTCATTGCGTTCACTTCAACATTCAGCCTTTCATCAAGGGCTACATAAAATGTAATTGTAAGTGTGTTCAAAAACAAGAATTTGCCTTTTTTTCTTCCTGCTACAGTAAAATGTTACCTTTGGCTTGCACACCACCTCAAAAAATATTATCAAATTATGACGACCTCTAGGGTGGAGTTTAATTCCTGTTGAAATCTATTCAAACTGCAGATTTGTTACATTTTGAATTGCTTTGGATAAAAGTGTCTGCTAAATGGCATATGTTGTAGTTGTATAAACCAATACAGAATAATTGAGTAAACAATAATAAGTGGAATTTGAATTTTGCCTCCATTTAAAGGGATAGTTCACCCAAATTAAAAAAAGACAATGTTCAGTGACTGCTTAACGGTGAGGAAACCAATATCTAATTTGGGTGAGCTATCACTTTAATTTGACCAAAATAATCTAACTAAATATGTTGTACATCAACTACTCATTAGAAGAAAAATAAAGTATGTATATAATTATAATGATTTGATTTAAAACAACATTTGCATTGAATTTAATTGCTAAATGCATTAACTCCAGTAACTGGAATTTGCACAATTATAATACAACCCATGTTTTAAAAACATGTTTCATGCATTCCAATTCAAATCCAATTCAGACAGTCTAAATTCAGGAATTGAATTGGAATTGGCTGACTGGATGACTGGCTGGGCAACTGGCTGGATGACAGCTGGCCGGCTGTCTAACTGTGCTGGCTGTGATGGCTGGCCGAGTGTGCGAGTCGACCAGCCAACTGTGCTGACCGACTGTGCTGACCGACTGACTGGCCGACTGTGCTGGCCGACTGTGCTAACCGACTGTGCTAACCGACTGACTGGCCGACTGTGCTGGCCGACTGTGCTAACCGACTGTGCTAACCGACTGACTGGCCGACTGTGCTGACCGACTGTGCTAACCGACTGTGCTGGCCGACTGTGCTGGCCGACAGTGCTGGCTGGCTGACTGGCTGATAAGCAGTTCCTCATCATCCATCATTGTCTATCAGAACACAACAGACCACTGCTGTTACCATGGCAGCTAAACGTTACATCCAATCTATTCTTCTAATTGACAATAAGTCTTACAAGGGGTAAAATTATGACTACAATAGCGTGGGTGTCTCATTCTTACTGTAGACTACATAGACCAGTATAGGACATAAATACTGTATCTTACATACTCCATTGGCAGATCCCTCCAAACTTGAAAAACGGAAAGACTTCCGGGTGTCTTAAATGGAAGCCAGTCTTACATGGGGAAATATTGCTATTGTGTTGTGGTTGCGTTTTTTTTATTCCCCTGCATTCCCCATGAACCAGGATGGTTCCTCTGCAGTCCCCATGAACCAGGATGGTTCCTCTGCAGTCCCCATGAACCAGGATGGTTCCTCTGCAGTCCCCATGAACCAGGATGGTTCCTCTGCAGTCCCCATGAACCAGGATGGTTCCTCTGCAGTCCCCATGAACCAGGATGGTTCCTCTGCAGTCCCCATGAACCAGGATGGTTCCTCTGCAGTCCCCATGAACCAGGATGGTTCCTCTGCAGTCCCCATGAACCAGGATGGTTCCTCTGCAGTCCCCATGAACCAGGATGGTTCCTCTGCAGTCCCCATGAACCAGGATGGTTCCTCTGCAGTCCCCATGAACCAGGATGGTTCCTCTGCAGTCCCCATGAACCAGGATGGTTCCTCTGCAGTCCCCATGAACCAGGATGGTTCCTCTGCAGTCCCCATGAACCATAATTCAAACAGCCATGTCCTCTACCTGCCGAATTTGAACCTGGATGTACAGGTTTATAGACGAGGCAGTCCGCTCTGGGCATGTTGGAATCAGTGTAAATCTGGTGTCCTTGAAAAACTCTTCTTCCCAATTTATCTGATCACCCATTAGTGTTCTTGTAAGTCACCTAATGATTTACAAGAACAGGTGCTAGAGCTGTGTTTTGGGGACAGGGGTGTTACGCTACTATTAAATCAGGGTCCCAGTGGGTGTTTCACGTGTGTGTGTGTTTGTTTGTGCGTGCGTGCGTATGTGTGTGCATGCATGTGTGCGTAATATGGGGTCACGGACACAATAAGCTCTCTAGAGAGGAGCCAGATTAAATGTTTAATTTATAGACTCTAAGTGTGTGATTCCCAGAAAATGGTCACGGCCCCTCTTTGCTCTACCATATGTAGAACTAATATATCAAAACGTGACAGTGAGGAATCTCACTGAAGAGTTGATGTTCCAAAACAAATGTGCTTCCTTTTCACTTTCCATTCACCAGTGGAAACCCATGGCCTTTTATCTCAATATACTATATTTTTATTCTTAATCCACAGAAGACTGTTGGGAACCTTGTGTATTAATCAAAGAAGTTGAAAAATGAAACTGGCACACAGTTAAACATCTGTTATATATGGCTCTCACATGGACTGTTGTAACATAAATGAGTCTCCATTGCAGTATGTAAGTATGCTCCAGAGGCAGTACAGCACGTACAGATGTAGGATCCTAATTTCAGCCTGTTTGCTACAGCAGGAAAATAATCCTGCAGCAACAGTAAATGTGAATTATTATGTTTTATTATAATTCATTTACATTTTTGTAAGGGTTAATAAATTTTTCTTAAGGGAAAATCAAGTCTGAAATTTCAAAGTGGAAATTACAAACTTCAGGAGCCGTTTTAAACCTGCATTGCAGAAATTTTCTCCTGCAACAGGGTGATCAAATTAAGATCCTACATCTGTACTGCAGACTGTACAGCATCACCATGGAAAGAACAATTCCTCATTAAAAATTTTCTAGCCATAAAAAAATGTACTAGTGTATCATCATACATGATCTCGTCTTAAACCATATATATTTCAAATTACAGATGCATGTATAGCCTATAGGAAAAGCATGCCTCATGTGTATGTCCTGAACACATATATACACTGTAAAACATTTCCTGTGAAATGTACAGTAACTTACTGGCAGCAATTTGCAAGTCTTACAGTGTGCTGTACATTTTTTAACTGTGTTCCTACCGTAATCTACTGTATTCATTTTATACAGTATCATGCTGATGATTAATACAGTAAGTTACTGATAAAATGTAAAAAAATGGCTAACAGTGTACAGTACATGAAAAGTAGCATCTCTCTTAGATGTACAGATCTATGACCCTTATTGTACAAGTCCCTGGTATGAGGAGCAAAACTAGATGCGTATAGCCGAACCACCGTATGTCTGTATGAGGTGCAGGCGTTGGTGGTATGGAGGCCCTCATAAATCTAATCCCAGCCATGGCCTATGGATGGGCTAGGAGCCTCGGGCCAGCTATATGCTAATGTGTTGAGATACACAACCATACGAGTAATGAAAACTGACAGGCCATATTCCCGCTTCCTTACGCCATGAGAGGGGCTCAAGTACTCCTATGCGTGTGTGTGTGTGTGTGTGTGTGTGCGTGAGTGTGTGTGGCTATGTAATAGTGATTGGAAAGTTACAGTGTTTGTATATGTGTGCATGTGCATGACATTGACAAAATAATCAAGAGTGAGAGAGGCGTGTATTACCAAACATTTGGTGCCTGTGTAAAGTTTTTACCTGTTACTTTTTAGAAAGAAATAATAAACAAATACAGTATGTTTTACCCCTACCCTTGGTCTTACATTTCCTCTGAGAATTGGCTGGGTGAAACAGGGTAAATCTTTGCCCAGAATGTTTTGTTCTTAGCTTGTTGCTTCTGCAAACATCCCATTGGCTTGTCCAATTATAAGGAATTATTTTGCAGTAAACACATATTTGTTTGACAGGGATTTTTTTGGGGTGGACTTTAATAATTCATAACTCAAAATTCATAACATACAGTGCCAACCGCCTCTGTAAACACAAATAGGCCTCTATATTGTCTGCAACAACACACTCACCTCACTCATCACACTTTGAAAGCAAGCTAGTGCCAGTGACTCCTTGGCCAGAGATGATTGATATCAGGAAAATAGTGGCTATCAGCTGATCAGAGATAATTATGTAAATATGCTAGCTAGCTAGCTAGCTATGCTGTCGAAACAAACTAGTTTTTACTTGATTTGAGTTTGTTCTGCTGCTGATATCTGCCTCTTACTAACAAGCTGTCAAATTGCCTCATTCTTTGTTCCTTAACAGTGACACACATGACAGATCCAGCTCAAAAGCAGCCTCCTACAGTACCAGTAGCCTATTCCTGTCTCCCTGCCCGGCACCCGCAGCCTGTGGCCACTGCATGCAAGTCAGTGCATAAGGTACAAGGTACCTCCAGTCCTGAGATGGAATTGTAGGCTAACGCATGGACACTGTATTTGTCCAGTTTATCCAAGATAAATGTCCAGTTTTTAAATCGCATGCCTTTTCAACTTGTTTTTCTTTCATTGGTGGTGCATTATTTACAATCAACATGTATATGTTTGCCTCCTGCAAGCAGTATTTACATTTGAATTTCATCAGAAGTGCACACCATGCACATTGAAAGAATATTTCATCATGAATATACAGTATAACAGGATATATTTTTGTTACATACAAAGCCATATATTTGCCCTCTATACGTCATACAGCCATCTGGCCAATTTGTTTTGGATGCTAGCCATAGCGATGCCTGTAGTGATGCCTGGGGTGTGTCCATTTAACTCATTGCAGGTTTTTAAAATTACTGTTTTTTACTTGTAATCCTATCATTGTAATGCTATTCTACCCTCTTATGCCCCTTCTTAAACTTAGCAGATAGATAAACAGCTACTGTAGTGTTGAAGGACGATTTATTGCCACCGCTTCGTAGGTACAGTAATAGTGATTGAAATGAGTAAAACTGAAATATAGAAAGAGAAGAACAATGATTATGACTTATTGTATGCTAGCTGAATACTAGGCTTAATTCTCAATAGTAACACAGCATGTATTTGAATACATATTCATAAACACAGAAATATACAGCATTATGCATTAAATCAGATGTAAATAATTCCCCAAAACATGACAAGATCAAATGCACTGAACAGATATGCATGTGGCTATCAAGAACATTCATTATCTCATTAAAATGATCATCAGTACAAAATATCATAATGAATTAAATGCCAAAAATGTTATGATTAATTTTACTTACAGACTATGCTTCTACAAAATGATAGCAAGAAGAATGGAGTTTGATAACATCTGCAGCTCCACAGTGTGACTTTCACCATTTTGGAATGTAAACAATTCTTCTTCTACAGGATTTAGCATATTAAATTAACAACACACATCAACACAGGACAGTGGCCCCCAAGTGTTCAACAATGGAATTACATGATAACCTAACGGAACTTTCTTCTTATCCTTTTAACCACAGACCTAGATATATAGACACTGGTTTGGTGCTGGAGATTATGAATGAGGTTGAAAAGTGCCGGAATTGCCCAAAAACAACAGTCAGTCTTTAAATAATGATCCATTCTCTGGCACCCATCTGATATAATCTGCATGGAAAAGGTGGAACCCTGCAGATCTATTAGGCCTAACATCGCTAATCACCCATCTTCAGCCACAGGCAAGGCAGCCATGTTGTTGCAATACAGTCTGTTGTCCGTGATGGTGCTAGCGACTGACTGACTCCGGCTGGGATTATGCTGCTGATCAGAGATACTCAATTAGTATTTGGTAGCATTGCCTTTAAATTGTTTAACTTGGGTCAAATGTTTCGGGTCGCCTTCCACAAGCTTCCCAACGTAAGTTGGGTGAATTTTGGCCCATTCCTCCTGACAGCTGGTGTAACTGAGTCAGGTTTGTGGACCTCCTTGCTCACACACACTTTTTCAGTTCTGCCCACAAATGTTCTATAGGATTGAGGTCAGGGCTTTGTGATGGCCACTCCAATACCTTGACTTTGTTGTTCTTAAGAAATTTTGACACAACTTTGGAAGTAATTTTCCATTTGGAAGATCCATTTGCAACCAAGCTTTAACTTCCTGACTCAGTTGATTTCTTTTGATTTTCCCATGATGTCAAGCAAAGAGGCACTGAGTTTGAAGGTAGGACCTTGAAATCCTCCACAGGTACACCTCTAATTGACTCAAATTATGTCAATTAGCCTATCAGAAGCTTCTAAAGCCATGACATAATTTTCTGGAATTTTCCAATCTGTTTAAAGGCACAGTCAACTTAGTGTATGTAAACTTCTGACCCACTGAAATTGTGGTACAGTGAATTATAAGTTAAATAATCTGTCTGTAAACAATTGTTGGAAAAATTACTTGTGTCATGCACAAAGTAGATGTCCTAACCGACTTGCCAAAACTATAGTTTGTTAACAAGAAATTTGTAGAGTGGTTGTAAAACGAGTTTTAATGACTCCAACCTAAGTGTATGTAAACGTCCGACTTCAACTGTACATGAATGAAAGAGTAAAGCTGTCTCTTTTTTAGGGCTATATTTAAGCAATAAGGCACAAGGAGGTGTGGTATATGGCCAACATACCATACCTAAGGGCTGTTCTTATTCACGATGCAACACTGAGTGCCTGGATACAGCCCTTAGCCGTAGTATATCGGCCATATACCACAAACCTCCAAGGTGCCTTATTGCTACGTAATTAGAGGAGTAAAAATAAATGTTTTGTCATACCTGTGGTATATGGTCTGATATACCACCGCTGTCAGCCAATCGGCATTCAGAGCTCGAACCACACAGTTTATAATTCACTGATAAGTGCCCATATCACCAATGACGGCTGTTTGTTGCATCTGCTATTCAGTTTCATCATCAAATAGCCAATTGACAGCTGATATTAGGCCATTGGGATATACAGTACTTGCTTGTCTGTAGCCTATGTTGACTTCAGGCCTATACATTTATAGACCTGCTCGCAAGAGGTAATGTGTAATTTGATTAGCAGCCCTCACTAAGCACACAGAGAGAACCTCAATCAAGTTAACATTCAGTTAGATCTGATTAGCTAGCAAAGCGGCTTCAAAAAGGAACCCATATACGTTTCATAAGCTGGCGACAGCCCATCTCAGGTCTAGCAGACACACGCACGCATGCACGCACGCACGCACACGCACACACACACACACACACACACACACACACACACACACACACACACACACACACACACACACACACACACACACACACACACACACACACACACCCCTCATGTCCTGACAATAATCCTAGAAAATTGTTATCACAGTAGTCTGCTCTACACAGAGGTCATTAGTGGTTTATTGGATTGTGCTACATGCTGAATGGAGTCTTAGCATCCTGACACGTGTTGAGGGGCTAGTTACTGTAACCCACTAACACAGGCTAATGCATGGGGTCCTGCAGATCTACAGGCTGCATGGTGGGAACGTCCATGACGTTAGTGTGTCGTCTGGAGAAACATGAGGTTTAGTGGATGGCACCAAAGGCATCATTACATACAGTGGGGCAGAAAAGTATTTAGTCAGCCACCAATTGTGCAAGTTCTCCCACTTAAAAAGATGAGAGAGGCCTGTAATTTTCATCATAGGTACACTTCAACTATGGAGTGATAATCTCCCTCGATCTGGGGCTCCACGCAAGATCTCACCCCATGGGGTCAAAATGATCACAAGAACGGTGAGCAAAAATCCCAGAACCACACGGGGGGACCTAGTGAATGACCTGGAGAGAGCTATGACCAAAGTAACAAAGCCTACCATCAGTAACACACTACGCCACCAAGGACTCAAATCCTGCAGTGCCAGAAGTGTCCCCCTGCTTAAGCCAGTACATGTCCAGGCCCATCTGAGGTTTGCTAGAGAGCATTTGGATGATCCAGAAGAAGATTGGGAGAATGTCATATGGTCAGATGAAACCAAAATATAACTTTTTGGTAAAAACTCAACTTGTCGTGTTTGGAGGACAAAGAATGCTGAGTTGCATCCAAAGAACACCATACCCACTGTGTAGCATGGGGGTGGAAACATCATGCTTTGGGGCTGTTTTTCTGCAAAGGGACCAGGACGACTGATCCGTGTAAAGGAAAGAATGAATGGGGCCATGTATCGTGAGATTTTGAGTGAAAACCTCCTTCAATCAGCAAGGGCATTGAAGATGAAACGTGGCTGGGTCTTTCAGCATGACAATGATCCCAAACACACCGCCCGGGCAATGAAGGATTGGCTTCGTAAGAAGCATTTCAAGGTCCTGGAGTGGCCTAGCCAGTCTCCAGATCTCAACTCCATAGAAAATCTTTGGAGGGAGTTGAAAGTCCGTGTTGCCCAGCAACAGCCCCAAAACATCACTGCTCTAGAGGAGATCTGCATGGAGGAATGGGCCAAAATACCAGCAACAGTGTGTGAAAACCTTGTGAAGACTTACAGAAAACGTTTGACCTCTGTCATTGTCAACAAAGGGTATATAACAAAGTATTGAGATAAACTTTTGTTATTGACCAAATACTTATTTTCCACCATAATTTGCAAATACATTTATTAAAAATCCTACAATGTGATTTTCTGGATTTTTTTCTCATTTTATCTGTCACAGTTGAAGTGTACCTATGATGAAAATTACAGGCCTCTCTCATCTTTTTAAGTGGGAGAACTTGCACAATTGGTGGCTGACTAAATACTTTTTTGCCCCACCGTATGTGTGAGTTATCTTGGGACTAGTGTGTGGCTCTTTAATGGTAAAGGACAGTCAAAATCACGTTTTTCATCAAATTGGATGATATTTATAGGAAACCAGATCAAAGTATGATGACCAAAGTATGAAAAATGACAATTGATTCTAGATTGATAATGTTTGATTATAAAGTTACTGGTCTCGACTCCATGTCAAACACTTGGATTCATTATTAAGAGAACAAGATGACATCGCCTTAAGTCTCATTTGAGTATGCCAATGGTAACATGTTATTCTCTTACCTAATTTAAAGAAGTACCACCTTTTAATCAACATCACAGAAGGTGTGTTTGCAGAGGGGCGTGGTTTATATCGCTGGACTGTAGGTTGTCAGCAAATATAATTAAAAGTTTACCCTATTCATCTATGGCCAATATACTTATATGCTTCCCTTTTCATCTGTGTCTGGTGTTGCAGTAGCTAGTTACTAGTTAGCTAGGTCTTCAGCCAGCATAGGACAAAAGGGAAGGGTCGTTAAAAACTCTGACACAGTTGTCCACACATTCGTCAGTGCTGCTGTGAAACGCATCACAAGAGACATGCCATACGGGAGATTTAATGAAAAAATTTATATCATTGGCACAATGTCAATGTTGTTTGAGTTGATTTGTTTATCACCAAATTTGCTTGAGATAAACATACTGCCACATTGCACACTGGATCCAATTTCCTTGACATTTCAAAGACCTGTCAGTTAAGGCGAGCTCATGAATATAAGCTCCCTGATTACTCCGCTTGTTTTTTCAACCTTCCTGCGTGAAAAAAAGTACTTTTCAGAATGACTGTTCAGGACCTTTAATAAAAGTGTGCGACAAGAGTTCATTCAGTTCATTCTGAAAAGCAAGGAGAGACAAAACTCAAAGCTTGTGTGAATTTGTATGCAGGTTTGTATGCGGCTTTTGTGTGCGCTTTTTGCCAAATTCATCGTAGCCCTTTACACTCGCAGCCCGTATACAGTATGAAATTGACATATTTGGTCACTAGAAAGTGCCTATATTGGAATGCAGTGGCTGTACAGCAACATTCTATACATTAACGCCAGAGCCCTGGGTCTCCACTTCTCAATACAATAATAATGTAATTTACAGTATCAAAGTTTATGTTTGATGTACAGTTACAAGGATGATATTAAACATAATGCATCTATGTTCGCTGCATTGAGGAAAAAAAATGTGCCCTGAAAAATGCACCTGAATGCACCAAAATGATTGTTTCTCTGAAGTGCCCTGTGAAAGCCTAACACTGTAAGATCGTATTTTATAATTTAGCTAGTGGTGTTGGCAATAGAATAAACTATGAAAACATGCCCACCTAACCCAGATTATGATTTGTAATGGACCGTAGTTGGATTGCGTAAACAACGACAGGTTGTGTAATGGAGGGGAGGCAGGGCTGTCTTCCAAACAAAAAACTAAATGTTTGCTTGCTTTAGTGTCTCAGTGGCACAGCTAGGAGAGCAAAAAAACACCTAATAGTTGAAGGCTCTTTAGTCATAAAAGTGTTTTGAAATATCTTAGGAACTGTGCACACTTTAGAGAGGTGTGTGGCCACTTGGAAACAGCAGTGTACCTCTCACTCAAAGCCTCCTTGTTTTTTTATGTTGCATCTACCCCAACATTTTCATGAAGATTCTTATTATGTTACTGAATGTATCCAGAGTATTTCCATTTCAATTTAAAAACTTCTCAAACTCATAAAATTACTTTGTTTTCTGGAAGACATTTCAGTTATTTTTCTTTGTGATTAATGTTGAAAAGTGTATGGATTGATGACTGGACGGCCAATACTCTACTCCATCCTTCTCTTTCAGCAGAGAGACATTCAACAGACACTGGCTGCTCTAGACCAAGAGGGAGGGTGGAGGACCATAAATCACAAGCATTCAGGTTTTTAAGTGACAGCAAGAGCGAGAACAGGAGGTAGAACGAAGGAGGGAAAACGAAGGAGGGAGAGAGAGTTGGAAAGGGTGGAAGGGGGTACAGGTAAAGAGAGAGGAGGGGAAATGACAGGAGTAGGATGAAGAGGATAGCAGAGAGGTCAGGGAAGATATTGGAACTTCTTAATAATATTTGTAAAAAATAAAGCGAAGGAAAAAGAGCAAGACAATGTAGGAATGACATTCACAAGAAGACCTAATGTGTACAATGACAAATGGAATTGAATGTTTTAAATTGCATCATTTCAATACATTTTATATTATTCTCCTTAACCTGTTGAAACTCTGGGGGCGCTATATCATTTTTGGATAAAAAGACGTGCCCGTTTTAAGCGCAATATTTTGTCACAAAAAGATGCTCGACTATGCATATAATTGGTAGCTTTGGAAAGAAAACACTCTGACGTGTCCAGAACTGCAAAGATATTCTCTGTGCGTGCCCTAGAACGTGAGCTACAGGCAAAACCAAGATGAGACGGCATCTAGGAAATGAGCAGGATTTTTGAGGCTCCGTTTTCCATTGTCTCCTTATATGGCTGTGAATGCGAGAGGAGTGAGTCTGCCCTTTCTGTCATTTCATCAAGGTGTCTGCAGCATTGTGACGTATTTGTAGGCATATCATTGGAAGATTGACCATAAGAGACCACATTTACCAGGTGTCCGCCCGGTGTCCTGCGCCGAAATTGGTGCGCAAAAGTCAGCTGCAAGTATTTTTCCATGGAATTCAGAGAAGAAAGCAGGCTTCCACGAACGATATATCAATGAAGAGATATGTGAAAAAACACCTTGAGGATTGATTCCAAACAACGTTTGCCATGTTTCGGTCGATATTATGGAGTTAATTCGGAAATATTTTGACGTTGTAGGTGACTGAATTTTCGGTTCGTTTCGGTAGCCAAATGTGATGTACAAAACGGAGCGATTCCTCCTACACAAAGACGCTTTCAGGAAAAACTGCACATTTGCTATGTAACTGAGAGTCTCCTCACTGAAAACATCCGAAGCTCTTCAAAGGTAAATGATTTTATTTATTTGGTTATCTGGTTTTTGTGAAAATGTTGCGTGCTAAATGCTACTCAAAATGCTAAGCTAGCTTAGCATACTCTTACACAAATTAGTGAATTGCTATGGTTCAAAAGCATATTTTGAAAATCTGAGATGACAGTGTTGTTAAGAAAAGGCTAAGCTTGAGAGTAGGCGCATTATTTTCATTTTATTTGCGATTTTCAGAAATCGTTAACGTTGCATTATGCTAATGAGCCTGAGGCTTTAGTCACGATCCCGGATCCGGGATGGGGAGTTTCAAGAGATGACTATCAGAATTCAATCAAATGTAATTGTGACAGAATGTCTCTCACAGTGCCTTCAGAAAGCATTCATACCCCTTGACTTATTCCATAATTTGTTGTGTTACTGCCTGGATTACAAATGGACTAAATAGATTTTCTTACATTTCTTTTAGCAAATGTATTGAAAATTAAACAGAAAGTTCTAATTTAAATAAGTATTCACACTCCTTTGCTATGACACTCCAAATTGAGCTCAGGTGCATCCAATTTCCTTTGATCATCCTTGAGACGTCAAAACAATTTGATTGGAGTCCACCTGTGGCCAATTCAATTGTTTGGACATGATTTAGAAAGAAACAAACCTGCCTATATAAGTCAGAGAAGAAACTATACAATGAAGTCCAAGGAACTGTCCGTAGAGTGCCGATATAGAATTGTGATGAGTCATACAGTATATAGTATCTGGAGAAGGGTATAAAACCTTTTCTAGAGTGTTGAACGTTTCCAAGAGCACAGTGGTCTTCATCATTGGGACATTTTTAAAATATGGAACTACCCAGACTCTGCCAAGTGCTGGCTGTCTGACCGAACTTAGCAACCGGGCCTGAAGAACCTTGGTCAGAGAGGTGACCTAAAACCCAATGACCACTCTGATAGAACTACAGAATTCCTTGGCTGAGATGTGAGAACCTGCCAGAATGTCAACAGTCTCTACAACACTTCACCAATCTGGGCTTTATGGAAGAGTGGCCGGACGGAAGCCACTCCTGAGAAAAACACAAATGACGGCCTGCTTAGTTTGCAAAAAGGCAAGTGAAAGGCTCTGAGATCATAACGCAAAAGATTCTATGGTCTCATGAGACAAACATTTAACACTTTGGCCTAAATGTAAAGCACTATGTCTGGAGAAAGCCAGGCACCCATCTAACACCATCCCTGCCATGAAGCATGGTGGCAGCATCAGGCAATGGGGATGCTTTTGACCTGCTTCAGAGTGCAAACAATCTTGGAATGAAAATCTTCACCCCAGTCTAACAGGACAATGACCCCAAGCATACAGCCAAAGCAATGCTGGAATGGCTTCAGAACAAGAATGTTTAAGTCCATGAGTGGCCCAGCCAAAGCCTAGACTTGAATCCCATTGAAAATCTTTGGAAAGACTTGAAGATTGCTATTCACCACCACTCAACATCTAACTTACCTGAGCTTGAGAAAATCTGCAAGAAAAAAATGGGAGAAAATCCTGTCGTGGAAAATTGCAAGATTGTTTTAATGCTTGTACGATTGTTTAAATGTTTGTATTACATTATAATAGTTGTTACATTTGACAGAATAGAGTATTGTGTGTGTGTTACACTGAGGATGGGCCTCTATGAGATAGCACTGACAGAGGAGATTTACGATTTCTTTAGGTAATAAAGCCTAAAGAGCATTCCAGATAGTAAAGGTAATGTTTTTATGCTATACCGTACCAGGGTGAGACGGGTTCCAGTTTGGAGTAGCAGGGGGCTAGACACTGGTCTTCACAATAAGAACTGTTGACACAGCAGTAACTGTCTGCTATGCTTTATAGATATCTTTCATACAAATCTTAACCTTTGTGAACTGTTCCTAAGATCTGTGGTTCGTCATGTAAGTTAAGAGGGGTGTATCTTGTCTATAAAAGATATTTGTACTTTTCTGGTGGCACTCAACGGTTCATTAGAGATAGTGAATTGTTGAAAGTCAAATACTATTGCAAAGCTTAAATATTATTAAAGATGTAGTTTAAGTATAACTCTGACTGGTGTGAAGTTTGTCTCTCTCCTCATTTGGTACTACAGAAAAATGCCACCACAATCCCCAAATCCAGATGTGCAAAGTTGATAGACATACTGTACCTAAGACAACTTAAAGCTGTAATCGCCGCCAAATGTGCCAAAAGTATTGACTCAGGGGTGTGAATACTTATGTAAATGAGATTTTTCTGTATTTCACTTTCAATAAATCTGCACTTTTTTAAACATGTTTTCACTTTGTCATTATTGGGTATTGTGTGTCGATGGTGAGGGGAAAAAAGATTGACTCCATTTTGAATTAAGGCTGTAATACAATAAAATATGGAATAAGTCCATGGGTATGAATACTTTCTGAAGGCACTGTACATTTAGGAACAATCACATACTGCAATTCAATGACATTATGGAAGATGACACTATAAAAGAAAATCCATCAAGTGTGTTATTATATGACATTGTAGGTACATTTCCAGGGCTTTCTAAGATAATGAAATATAGAGGCATGGGCAAAAATAACATCCAGCTTAGAAATGCGTGTTAGTATAGAAACTTCTATTTGTAGTGGCATGATTCACAGTAGACCAGGTGTAGCATACTGTAGGTTTGTTTCTAAAGGTCTGTGTGAACATCTGTTTAGGCATCTCCCTGGAGGCTGCTGTTGGACAGTGATCGATCAAAAGTGTGCTTAGTGGCTTTCCTCTCTAGGCACCAACAGGTGAAAACAGCAATAGCACACAAGCTTATGATTCTAAATAACATTCAAATGAAAAGCAACAGAAGTCATGACTAGCAAATGATAAAGCATTCCAACTGGTGCAGTCCACTGGACTACCATCAATTGATTGTGGTAGGAATAAGGCAACATAGTTATTTGAATGATCATAAATTTCAGCCTGGTCTCATAGACTAGACATAACATAGTAAACCTAAATCAGGGACACCCAAAATAGTATGATATGTTACATTTGGTATGGTTAGATAAGACAGTAGGTTACTTTTGGCAAAAATGAAAGTTGGGTTGCTGGTCAGGGTGGATGAGTAGGTGTATAAAGCGAACGTCTAGCAACCTAAAGGTTGCTTGTTCTTATCTCATCATGAACAACTTTAGATTTTTAGATGCTTTGCACCTACTTAGCATGTTAGCTTCCCCTTCCCCTAACCCTAACCTAAACCCTTTAACCTAACTCCTAACCCTAACCTTAACAGCTAACCCCTAGTCTAGCTAATGTTAGCCACCTAGACAATGTTAGCCACGACACACTGCACACATATCATACATTTTACAAATTTGTAACATACTGTACGAATTGCAATTTGTATCATATCATAAGAATTATTATTCATAACATATTATCATACAAACTGGATGATGAACATCCACATATTAATACATACCATACGAAACGTAACATATCATATTAATTGGAGCATTCTGGAATTACTTGTATTACCCCTGGGTCCAGGTTGTAGATTTACATTACAATAACTTAATTTCAGTGTGGTATAAACATATTTCCTGCTGTGATTTCCCGCTGTTTCCACCATACATTCATTTCAACTTGGGCAGAAGTTACTGAAAGGGAATCTTCTAACTTTCCATCCAAGCCCTGTATGCGAAAGAATTATCTAAAACAGCACATAATATGAGGAAAATCGTAAAGCTGTGAGATTACTGAGGCACATCTCAACTCCCCTATCAATGCTTGGCCTACAACAGCCTGCTGGACACTCTGTGGCAAAGATATTACTTTTCCACCAGCACCTCAAGGGCACCTATAAATGTTTATGATCAGTCGCAAAACTGGCCATGTCCTACCAGACCAACATCCTCCCCATGAGAAACATCCAGCTCATGCAGTTCAAACTTGATTTCCCATTACTGAGAATGTGGCGAACTGTAGCTGTAGCTCTACATACTGAAATGAAGAGAGAGGGGAATAAACAGAGTAAAGAGGAGTGGAGTGGAGTTGAGTTGAGTGAAGAGAGAAAGAGAGATACCGGAGAGAGGAGTCCAGTGCATGGACTGACAGATAAAGAAATGAGATATAGATAAAGAACAGTAAACCTAGAGAGTTCATTTGAGAGAGATTAAGGGATAGGGGAGAGAGGGGGTAAATTGAGTTAGCTGAGCCACCCCTTGCTTCTAGGAAACCATACAGATAATTAATCATGTGAGCAAATATTTAGGAAGAGGACATTATTTCATGGAGTCTGTGAAGGAAAAAAACACATGGAAGAAGTAAGCCTCTTCTCTCCAGTATCTCTCTTTCTCTCTTCACTCAACTCCACTCCTCTTTTCTCTGTTTATTCCCTTCTCTCTTCATTTCAGTATCTAGAACATGCCCCTATCACCATCTACGGGACAACAGTGAAGAAGGTGGAAAGCTTAAAGTTCCTCGGCGTACACATCACTGACTATTTGAAATGGTCCACCCACACAGACAGTGTGGTGAAGAAGGCGCAACATCGTCTCTTCAATCTCAGGATGATGAAGAAATGTGTCTTGGCCCCTTAAAACCTCATAAACCTGTACAGATGCACAGTTGAGAGCGTCCAGTCGGGCTGTATCACCGCCTGGTAATGCAACTGCAACGCCCGCAACCGCAGGGCTTTCCAGAGGGTGGTGCGGTCTGCCCAATGCGTCACCGGGTGCAAACTATCTGCTCTCCAGGACACCTACAACACCCGATGTCACAAGAAGGCCAAAAAGTTCATCAATGACAACAACCACCCAAGCCACGGCCTGTTCACCCCGCTATCATCCAGAAGGCGAGGTCAGTGCATCAAAGCTGGGACCGAGAGAGGCCATCAGACTGTTAAATAGCCATCACTTACAATCACTGGCCACTTTAATAATGGGACACTAGTCACTTTAATCATGTTTATATAATGTTTATAGACAGTTGAGGTTGAAAGTTTACATACACTTAGGTTGGAGTCATTAGCTCATTTTTCACCCACTCCACAAATTTCTTGTTAACAAACTATAGTTTTGGCAAGTAATTTTTCGAACAATTGTTAACAAACAGATTCTTTCACTTATAATTCACTGTATCACAATTCCAGTGGGTCAGAAGTTTACATACACTAAGTTGACTGTGCCTTTAACCTGTCTAGGACTGGGGTTCCGCCAACAGCCAATGAAATTGCAGGGTGCCAAAATACAAATCAACAGAAATCTCATAAATCAAATTTCTCAAACATACAAGTATTAAAGATAAAATTCTCGTTAGTCCAGCCACAGTGTCTGCCATTTTTCCAGCCAAAGAGAGGAGTCACAAAAAGCACAAAGAGATATAAAATTAATCACTAACCTTTGATGATCTTCATCAGATGACACTCATGCAACATCTCAAGACAACAGTCAGGAAGTTAAAGCTTGGTCGCAAATGGGTCTCCCAAATGGACAATGACTTAGCTTAAGGACCACAAAGTCAAGGTATTGGAGTGGCCATCACAAAGCCCTGACCTCAATTCTATAGACATTTTGTGGGCAGAACTGAAAGAGCTTGTGTGAGCAAGGAGGTCTACAAACCAGCTCTGTCAGGAGGAATGGGCCAAAATTCACCCAACTAATTGTGGGAAGCTTGTGGAAAGCTACCAGAAACGTTTGACCGAAGTTAAACAATTTAAGGCAATGCTACCAAATACTAATTGAGTGTATGTGTCACGCCCTGCTCTATATTTATTATGTTATCTTCATTTATTGAGTCAGGCCACGGTGTGACATGGGTTTAATTGTTATGAACTTGAGTGAAGACCCAAAAGCGGTTTTAACAGAAAACAGAGTTCTTTAATGAAAAAACAGGAATGGCATAAATCCTCTTCCAATGTTGTCAGCGGAACAAAAAGAACGTTAGTATAGTGCAGGTTACACCTGCCAGGCAGACTCCGACAGGACAGGACAAGGTGGAAGCAAACGAGACGACAGCTTGCTTCTGGCATCAAAAATACAAACAAGAATCAGACACTGAAAGTAGCAGGAACAGAGAAAGAAATAGAGACCTAATCAGAGGGGGAAGAGAGAACAGGTGGGGAAAGAGAGAATGAGCTAGTTAGGGGAAATGTAGAACAGCTGAGGGATGAGAGACAGAGAAGGTAACCTAAAAAGACCAGCAGAGAGAGAGAATGAAGAGAAAGGACAGGAACAGACATAACAAGACATGACAGTACCCCCCACTCACCGAGCGCTCCTGGCGCACTCGAGGAGGAAACCTGGCGGCAACGGAGGAAATCATCGATCAGCGAACGGTCCAGCACGTCCCGAGAGGGAACCCAACTCCTCTCCTCAGGACCGTACCCCTCCCAATCCACTAGGTACTGATGACCACGGCCCCGAGGGCGCATGTCCAAAATCTTACGAACCCTGTAGATGGGTGCGCCTCGACAAGGATGGGGGGAGGGACGAGCGGGAGCGCGAAGAACGGGCTTAACACAGGAGACATGGAAGACCGGGTGAACGCGACGAAGATAGCGCGGGAGAAGAAGTCGACTGCGACAGGATTAATGACCTTACGGAACGGACCAATGAACGCGGGGCCAACTTGCGAGAAGCTGTCTTAAGGGGAAGGTTCTGAGTGGAGAGTCTGACCGCAACAATATCTAGGACTCTTGGTCCTACGCTTATTAGCGGCCCTCACAGTCTGCGCCTATTACGGCAAAGTGCCGACCTGACCCCTTCCAGGTGCGCCGCAACGCTGGACAAAAGCCTGAGCGGAGGGGACGCAGGACTCGGCGAGCTGAGATGAGAACAGCGGAGGCTGGTACCCGAGGCTACACTGAAAAGGGGATAGACCGGTAGCAGTTTGTGGGTGTACTCTGCCCAGGGGAGCTGTTCTGACCAAGACGCAGGGTTACGAAAAGAAAGACTGCGTAAAATGCGACCAACAGTCTGATTGTTCGGCTTGACTGGGGATGAAAGCCGGACGAGAGACTGACGGAAGCCCCAATCAAACGGCAAAACTCCCTCCAAAATTGAGACGTGAACTGCGGACCTCTGTCGGAAACGACGTCAGACGGAAGGCCATGAATTCGGAAAACATTCTCGATAATGATCTGAGCCGTCTCCTTAGCAGAAGGGAGCTTATCGAGAGGAATGAAATGAGCCGCCTTAGAGAATCTATCGACAACCGTAAGAATAACTGTCCTCCCCGCTGATGAAGGCAGTGTGACAAAATTAAAGCGATGTGAGACCACGGTCGAGAGGGAATGGGAAGCGGTCTGAGACGGCCGGCAGGAGGAGAGTTCCCAGATTTAGTCTGCGCGCAGACCGAACAAGCGGCGACAAATCGACGCGCGTCACGTTCCCGAGTGGGCCACCAGAAACGCTGGCGAATGGAAGCGAGCGCACCCCGAACGCCGGGGTGGCCGGCTAACTTGGCAGAGTGGGCCCACTGAAGAACGGCCGGACGAGTAGGAACGGGAACGAACAGAAGGTTCCTTGTTGTTTTACCTGCCTCTTCAATTCCCCAGACAGTCAACTCCGACAACACGCCCTCAGGGAGAATCCCATCGGGTCGGTGGAGACCTCAGAAGAACTGAAGAGACGAGATAAAGCATCAGGTTTGGTGTTTTTAGAGCCCGGACGATAAGAAATAACAAACTCGAAACGAGCGAAAAACAGAGCCCAACGAGCCTGACGCGCATTAAGTCGTTTGGCTGAACGGATGTACTCAAGGTTCCTATGGTCAGTCCAAACGACAAAAGGAACGGTCGCCCTCCAACCACTGTCGCCACAGGGCTAAGCGGATGGCGAGCAGTTCGCGACCAACAATAGTTACGTTCTGACGGCGATAAGCGATGAGAAAAACGCGCAAGGATGGACCTTGGTCAGAGAGAGATGAAAGAATCTAGAGATGTCAGGTGTAACAAGAATAGGTGCGGATGTAAAACGATTCTTAAGAAGATCAAAAGCTCCCTGGGCGGAAACGGACCACTTAAAGCACGTCTTAACAGAAGTAAGGGCTGTGGAGGAGCCTGGAGAAATTAGCGAAGCCCAGAAAGCGCTGCAGGTGACTTAGGAAGCCAATCAATGACAGCCTGGACCTGGAGCGGATCCATCTTAATGCCCTCAGCGGAAATAACGGAACCGAGAAAAGGGACAGAGGCGGCATGAAAAGTGCACTTCTCAGCCTTCACATAAAGACAGTTCTCCAAAAGGCGCTGGAGGACGTGCTGAACATGAATCGAGAGAGACGGTGAAAAAAATCAGGGTCCATGTAAACGAAAACAAAAATGTTCAGCAGGACGTCGTTAACTGTGCCTGAAAGACAGCTGGAGCGGTATTCAAAGTGCCCTAACGGAGTTAAATCCACTCGTCCCCCTCCCTGATGCGCACGAGATGGTAACGAAGGTCCTGGTGAAAACCTGGCTCCCTGGAGGGCGGATAACGATTCTTAACAGTTATGTCATTCAGCCCTCGATAATCCACGCAAGGGCGCAGGGACCCGTCCTTCTTCTGAACAAAAAAAAACCCAGCTCCGGCGGGGGAGGAGGAGGAGACTATGGTACCGGCGTCGTGCGAAACCGACAAATAATCCTCGAGAGCCTTACGTTCGGGAGCCGACAGAGAGTATAATCTACCCGGGGGAGTAGTTCCCGGAAGGAGATCAATACTACAGTCATACGACCGGTGTGGAGGGAGAGAAGTGGCCTTGGAACGACTGAACACCGTGCGCAGATCGTGTCCTCGGCACCCCTGTCAAATCGCCAGGCTCCTCCTGTGAAGAAGAGACAGAGGAAACAGGAGGGATAGCAGACATTAAACCATGACAAGAAACATTCCAGGATAGGATAGTATTACTAGACCAATTAATAGAAGGGTTATGGCGCACTAGCCAGGGATGACCCAAAACAAGAGGTGTAAAAGGTGAACGAAAAATTAAAAAAGAAATGGGCTATGATTACCAGAGACAGTGAGGGTTAAAGGCAGCGTCTCACGCTGAATCTTGGGGAGAGAACTACCATCTGCGAACAAGGCCCTGGGCTCCCTAACTGTCTGAGAGGAATGTCATGTTCCCAGCCCAGGTCTTGGTCCATAAAACAGCCCTCCGCCCCAGAGTCTATCAAGGCACTGCCAGATGAACCGGGCCAGCGGAGATGGACCGGAAAGGTAGTGCGTGATCCAGAAGGAGAGGCCTGGTAGTTGCGCTCACCAGTAGCCCTCCTCTTACTGATGAGCTCTGGCCTTTTACTGGACATGAGGTGACAAAATGACCAGCGGAGCCGCAGTAGAGACAGAGGCGATTGGTGATTCTCCGTTCCCTCTCCTTGGCCGAGATGCGAATACCCCCCAGCTGCATAGGCTCAGCATCCGAGCCGGCGGATGCAGTGATGCGGCAGGTGGCAGTGATGTGGAGAGGGGAGCAACGGGGAACGTGAGCTCCTTTCCACGAGCTCGGCGACGAAGATCAAACCGTCGCTCTATGCGAATAGCCAGAGCTATTAAGGAGTCCAGACTGGAAGGAACCTCCCGGGAGAGGATCTCATCCTTAACCTCGACGTGGAGACCCTCCAGAAAACGAGCGAGCAAAGCCGGCTCGTTCCAGTCACTAGAGACAGCGAGAGTGCGAAACTCAATAGAATAATCCGTTATGGATCTATTCCCCTGACATAGGGAAGACAGGGTCTGGAAGCCTCCTCGCCAAAAAACAGAACGGTCAAAAACCCATATCATCTCCTCCTTAAAGTCCTGATACTGGTTAATACACTCAGCCCTCGCCTCCCAGACTGCCGTGCCATCACGCGCCCGTCCGGTAAGGAGAGAAATGACAGGCGATGCGGGCTGCGCTCCAGTAAGTGTTGGGCTGGAGAGAGAACACCACATCACACTGAGTGAGGAATGAGCGGCACTCAGTGGGCTCCCAGAGTAACACGGCGGGTTGTTGATCCTGGGCTCCGGAGTCGGAAACCCTGGAAGTGGGCGGTGGATCGAGGTGGAGTTGGTGAACCCGTCTTGTGAGGTCGGAGACTTGGACGGCCAGGGTCTCAACGGCATGTTGAGCAGCAGACAATTCCTCCTCGTGTCTGCCTAGCATCGCTCCCTGGATCTCGACGGCGGAGTGAAAAGGGTCCGGAGCCGCTGGGTCCATTCTTGGTCTGATTCTTCTGTTATGAACTTGAGTGAAGACCCAAAAGCGGTTTTAACAGAAAACAGAGTTCTTTAATGAAAAAACAGGAATGGCATAAATCCTCTTCCAATGTTGTCAGCGGAACAAAAAGAACGTTAGTATAGTGCAGGTTACACCTGCCAGGCAGACTCCGACAGGACAGGACAAGGTGGAAGCAAACGAGACGACAGCTTGCTTCTGGCATCAAAAATACAAACAAGAATCAGACACTGAAAGTAGCAGGAACAGAGAAAGAAATAGAGACCTAATCAGAGGGGGAAGAGAGAACAGGTGGGGAAAGAGAGAATGAGCTAGTTAGGGGAAATGTAGAACAGCTGAGGGATGAGAGACAGAGAAGGTAACCTAAAAAGACCAGCAGAGAGAGAGAATGAAGAGAAAGGACAGGAACAGACATAACAAGACATGACATTAATTGTAGTGTGTTTCGTCTTGGGGTTGTGTGGGGTGTACAGATTGGTCTATGGCTGCCTGAGGCGGTTCTCAATCAGAGTCAGGTGATTATCGTTCTCTGATTGGGAACCATATTTAGGTAGCCTGGGTTTCACTGTGTGTTTGTGGGTGATTGTTCCTGTCTCTGTGTTTGTTGCACCAGTCAGGGCTGTTTCGGTTTTCGACGTTTGTTGTTTTGTATTGTTCGTGTTTTCTTCTTCTTCATTAAAGATGTATCTAACGAACCACACTGCATTTTGGTCCGATCCTTGTTCCACCTCTTCGTCAGAGGAGGAGATGGAAGAAACCCGTTACAGAATCACCCACCACAAACGGACCAAGCAACGTGTCAACAGGCAGGAGCCACAGGAGAAGCAACAAAGGCAGCAACAGCGATCACAGGACTTCTGGACTTGGGAGGAGATATTGGACGGAAAAGGACCCTGGGCACAGCCTGGAGAATATTGCCGTCCCAAGGAAGAACTGGAGGCGGTGAAAAGCGGAGAGGCGCTGGCATGCATGCGACGCGGCTGAAGCCCGAGAGTCAGTCCCAAACATTTCATGGGGGGGCTAACAGGGAGTATGGCTACGTCAGGTAGGAGACCTGCAAACTCCCTGTGCTTACCGGGGGCTAGAGAGACCGGGCAGGCACCTGCTGTGGTGTGCACGGTGTCTCCAGTGGAGCTGCCCGTTGCGTTCTATTCCAGTATCGGATGGGCTAGATTGAAGGAGCCAAATGCCATGAAGCCGGCTCTACGCATCTGGTCCCCAGTGCGTCTCATTGGGCCAGCTTACATGGCACCAGACGCTCGGTATCCAGTCTTTCGCCTGCATAACCCAGTGCGGGCTATTCCACCATGCCGCACTGGCAGAGCGACCGGGAGTATTCAACCAGGTAAGGTTGGGCAGGTCGGTGCAGCTCCAGCGCGCCTGAGTCCGGTCTACCCAGTACCACCTCCACACCCCAGTGGCATCTGCACCAGGCTTCCTGTGCGTGGCCCAGTACCACCAGTGCCAGCATCACGCATCAGACCTACTGTCTGCGGAGCCTTCCTCCTCTCCTGTGCTGCTGGAGCCTCCCGCTGTTTAGCGCTGCCAGTCTGCTACAGCGTTGCCGGAGAGCTAGCGCAGCCAGAGCTGTCAGTCTGCATGGAGGTGCCAGTCTGCATGGAGCTGCCAGTCTGCAAGGAGCTGCCAGTCTGCAAGGAGCTGCCAGCCTGCAAGGAGCTGTCAGTCTGCATGGAGCAGCCAGAGCTGTCAGTCTGCATGGAGCTGTCAGTCTGCATGGAGCTGCCAGTCTGCAAGGAGCTGCCAGTCTGCAAGGAGCTGCCAGTCTGCAAGGAGCTGCCAGAGCTGTTAGTCTGCATGGAGCAGCCAGAGCTGCATTTTGGTCCGATCCTTGTTCCACCTTTGGTCCGATCCTTGTTCCACCTCTTCGTCAGAGGAGGAGATGGAAGAAACCCGTTACAGTATGTAAACTTCTGACCACTGGGAATGTGATGAAAGAAATAAAAGCTGAAAGACATTATTCTCTCTATTATTATTCTGACATTTCACATTCTTATAATAAAGTGGTAATCCTAACTGACCTAAAACAGGGCATTTTTACTAGGATTAAATGTCAGGAATTGTGAAAAACTGAGTTTAAATGTATTTGGCTAAGGTGTATGTAAACTTCCGACTTCAACTGTACTGCTTTACACATCTCATACGTATATACTGTATTCTATTCTACTGTGTTTTAGTCAATGCCACTCCGACATTGCTCAATCTAATATTTATCTATTTCTTAATTCCATTCTTTTACTTTAGTTTTGTGTGTATTGTTGTGAATTTTTTATAGATACTACTACACTGTTAGATACTACTGCACTGTTGGAGCTAGGAACACAAGCATTTTGTTACACCCGCAATAACATCTGCTAAATATGTGTATGTGACCAATAAAATTTGATTTGAAGCCAGTTTGAAAAAATAAACGCATTTTCACAAAGTCAAGTTAATTTATTGTGTTATAGGTTGCATGATACTTGTATCTAAACTAAAGAAGATAGTTATAAGATTGTTTTATACAGAATTTGTTGTCTCTATAAGCTACAATGTGAAGTAACAAACCTAGAGTGAAAGTGCATTGTTGAAGCTGTGTGGGCTAGCATAGCGGTGTTAAATTCGTCAACAAAAATAGTGACTCAAATATTTGTCAATCATCTATTTTTCAGTAGCAATCGACAAGAATATAAATTACTAAGTAGACCCAGAAAAATCTATACCTAAACAAAAAATATTTTTCATTTCAGTTAACTAAAATTAACTAAAATCTAACTAACAAATGGACTGGACAAGAGTGTTTTGGAGAGTTTTTCAATAATAAGCATAATAATATTAGCATCACAGATGCACAGCGCAGATCTGTTCAGCAGTGGGAAGGACACGCAGCACCTGGCACACACAGCCTAGCCTACATCAACTGGTGAGCTGCGGGGGACCAAGTGATGAGTGTGGGCAGACAGGCTCCGCTCCAGCTCCGCCTTTGATTATACACACTGTGCAGGTGACTCTCTTGCTTCCCCGTAGCTAAACAGTCACCACAAGCCTTCTAGTTAGATACCCTTTGCCTGGTTAAGAAGCCCAAACTGCTTTAAGACATTTAAAACTATAGCAGCATTAAGTTTAATGATAAAACAAGTGTCTAGCTATGTTTTTCTCTCCCTTGAGTATAGAAAGGTTTTTGAATTCATAGTCTGCCTCAACCCCTGCACTTTTCCAACTGCATTTCATAGCCAGGTTCTGTAGCCAACGTACTTGCCAAGTCTCCCTCTTTTCCTCAGAGAAAACAGCTTGATTCTAGCCATTACTCTTCAAATGATATTACCTGTAATACAGCCACAATGTTTTTTTCTTTCTATCATCCATTGGCGATCTTATATTCATAAAGCATATCGCGGGCTGTTTTAAACTTGCGGACCGGACCGTCACCGCTATAGCGAACAACCTGGGGCGCTTTCAGCAGGATGCAATGTTTTGGAAAGTTCAGATAGAAATATGCTATGTAGAACAAACATGCCTCTGACATGTTGAATAAGGAATAACGTTGGTTCTTTTCATGGAATTTCTATCTGCAACGTTTGAGAACATTTTGCAACTGAATATGGCCCTGACAACATTATCAATACCCTATATGCAAACATCTGGTGAAACATACAGAAAGAAAAATGGATGGCAAACAATTTATTGACAAAATACCTCTTGCCACTACATTATATCTGACTGGGTAAATAACTTAATTTTGAATTACTGTGGACCCAATGACTTGAGCACTTGGACCAGGACTCGAGCACTGGGACTCGAACTTCAGCCATATAGACTCCTGACTTGACTCCTGACTCGACCATTGGTGACTCGGACTTGGATTCAGTCTTAAGCACAGGAGACTTGGAACCCGATTCGGACTTGAGATTTAGTGACTCGCCTATATCACTGGGCGTAACAGTCATTAGCTTCCGTTCAAAGTGAGTAGCCCCCATTCTCCTTTAGGCATCAATGTCATCGGTCGAACGTTAATAACGATGTCAATGACGGGACGAGTGATGGAGGTGCAACCCATACTACCACCTCACCAATACTTTACTGCACCATCTGGTGATTATGCTACTCTCTCTGTCTCTTTGTAATGTGCAATATCTATGTAGGCTGAATTAGGAATTTACATGGACAGATAATTGATATATATTCTTATATGTTTGTAATATTTCTGCTGTTGGGAAGAGAATATGATGTTATTCAAAAGAATATGTTGGTAGGACAAGGCTATGTATGTGTGTGCACATCGAAGTCAGTGATTTATGTTTACCATAGGTTAATGAAGCAATACAAATGTGATGTGACTAAAATGTGACTAAAATTAAAGGGCATTTAGTTGACAGAAAATGTCCCACTGTTACTGTAATTTTGACAATAACTACACTAAATCATTATTTAAATGACAAAAATGTGACTAAGACTTAATAATATTTTAGTCACAATGACTAAATCTAAAAATGGGTGCCAAAATTAACACAACATGTTTGCTATGGGGTAAGTTGAGCAAATAGAGCCCCACAGTAGCGGTGTCATAATACTCATAAAACCTAGCAGTCAAACAGGGAAATGGTTCCAATTGTTTTTCCACCATTCATTTTTCCCATAAGAGATTTTAGAAACACTTAAAATGTGTTTCGTGTATCCTTACCCTGGCGTGACATTTTGATAACCATGTAAATCTCTCTCGGACAAGGTGACTTTTATCAATATATTATGCTCTATTTACTCTCTGATTCAAAAATGCTAATTAACATCAAAGTGGACAATCCCTGCAAGCTCCTACATGTTATCTCTAGCTGACAACTTTGCTAACAGGTATTGTGTCAATTCACAACTTGCACAAGACAGTTCACAGAATTGTCCATTTTAATAAGAAATGTAGCTAATTTATGAATTACTACATTTAGCTAACATTAGATAGTTAATCCAGAAATGTTTACCTTTGCCTCGATTAGGCAGTCTCATCCAGATCATCATGGTTTTGAAGTTCTTTCTAATAGCCACATTAGCAGGTAAATAGCATTTCTATTTTGGTGGGAAAATACAGTCGAATATATTGATAAAAGTCATCTCGTCCTAGAGAGATTTAAACCGTTTTCAAAACGTCACGCCAGGGTAAGCCTACACGGAACACAGCCCTTATTTTAAGTGCTAAAAAAAATATGATGGAAAAAATGTATGGTCGAAAAACGACGATATCCCTGTTTGACCGGTAGGTCTTATGGGTATTATGACTCATACTGTGGTACTCTATGGCCAAAGGGTAAGTTGAGCCAATGGCCACCATACCCCATACACATGATGATTACATTATGCATAGTATTTTTGCAGTGTGTCATGCATATGAACTCAAGATAGTACATTTTTATAGTTACAGACATCACCAAGCAGGGGTCTAGCCCCCGCCTTGATGTTCTTGAGAGAGCAGCCAAGGAAGTGAGAGAAGTGAAGCAGTTCATTCGAGCAGCAGCAAAGGATTAAAAAAAAGACAGAATGACACTTAATATTGACAAAAAAAGAAAACGAACATGTGCCTGTGCCAAAAAGAGGCTATGATAGGTCTTATCTGACAACACGGAGTCGTATATTGCTAAACATGCAGTGCCTGTAGAAAGCCTACACCCTCCTTGGATTTCTTCACATTTTATTGTGTTACAAAGTGGGATTAAAATGGATTTAATTGTCTTTTTTTGTCAACAATCTACACAAAAGACTCTGTCATGTCAAAGTTGAAGAAAATGTTTAACCTTTTTTAAAGATGAATGAAAAATAAAACACTAATATACCTTGATTAGATAAGTATTCAATACATGTTATAAACACCTTTGGCAGCGATTACAGCTGTGAGTCTTCTTGGGTAAGTCACATAAGAGCTTTGCACACCTGTATTGTGCAATATTTTCCCATTATTCTTTTGAAAGTTCTTCATGCTTTGTCAAGGTGTTGGGGATCATGGCTAGACAGGAATATTATTGACCACTTTAATAAATGCTACACTAGTCACTTTAATAATGACACTTTAAGAATGTTTACATATCTCGCTTTACTCATCTCATATGTATATAATGTATATATAATGTACTGTATCCTTCACTATCTATTCTTTACGATCTATTGCATCTTAGCCGCTCTGTCACAGCTCCTCCTATCTTTTATGCTTATATATTCTCATCCCATTCCTTTACTAGATTGTGTGTATTAGGTTTTGTTGTGGAATTTGTTAGATATTAGGTTTTGTTGTGGAATTGTTAGATATTACTTGTTACATACTGCTGCACTGTCGGATCTAGAAGCATAAGCTAACCATGTGTATGTGACCAATAACATTTGATTTTCCGACATGGTACAGGTGTTGTTGTTTTTAAGCCCACAACCATATGTGTGAGGTGAATGTTTAAGCATACCAAGAAACACTCTGTATGACCCTGATTTAGCCACCACAGAAAAGGTTAAAGATATTTTCAATGTCTGATTTGTTATTGTTACACATCCACCAATCATTGCTCTTCTTTATAAGACTTTCGAAACGCTCCCTGGTCTTTGTAGTTGAATCTGTGCTTGAAATTCAGTACTTGACTGAGGGACCTTACAGATATTGCATTTATGGGGAACAGAGGAAGGGGTAGTCATTCAAAAATCATGTCAACCCCAGTCCATTTAACTTATTTTGTGATTTGTCAAGCCAAATTTAACCTCTAAACTAATTTAGGTTTGCCTAAACAAAGGGGGTGAATACTTATGCAACAACTATATTTTAGTTATTTCGTTTGTAAACATTTGAAAACATATGTAGAATTTTCTTTTCACATTGACATTATGGCATATTTTGTGTTAATCAAGGACAAAAAATTGCAATTATATCTATTTCAAACCCACTTTGTAATGCAATAAATTTTGAAAACTTTTTATAGGCACTGTATCAAGAATTTCGCAAACTAGTTTCATGGGCTTTAGTAGCCTCAAATGCAGAGAACTGGCACATCAAAACAACATCCCAGTCCCAGACAACTGGTAAAGAAATGGAAGGGTAAGTGATATTGAACAGAGAGTACAGGTACAGGATCTGAATATACTGTAGGTACAGTATATATTGAAGCTATACAACATACCTGCCTCCTGAGTGGCGCAGTGGTCTAAGGCACTGCGTCGCAGTGCTTGAGGTGTCACTACAAACCTAGGTTTGATCCCGGGCTGTGTCACAGCCATTCGCAACAGGAGACCCATGAGGTGGCACACAATTGGCCCAGCCTCGACTGGGTTAGGGGAGTGTTTCATGGGATTACCTCATTATATCACTATTGGGTTAACTAGCTGACTCTCCCTCTGGTCTCTCCTTTGTTCTTCTTTGACTTTGGTAGTTAACTCAACCATCACCCAGTAAGTCTCTGCTCTCTCTATTTTATATCTGCTGACTTTTTTGTGTTCTGTGAGTTTCTGCCTGTGCTAGACTAGTTGTTCTCTGGTTTACTACATAGCTATGTCGACCATGGTGGTTGGTTAGCTAGGCTAGTTAGCTGGCTAGGCTAGCTAGCAGGCTAATGTAACTAACTTTAGCTGGCTGGCTTGCTTGCTTGATACCTAAGATACCTGCATATACCAGTAGCATTATTTGATAACTGATTATTTGTCGTAATATATTTCCAAAATTTTGGTTTACTTTAATGTAGCTGTAAGCTAGGTGTTGAAAGCAACTGGCAGACTCACGTGGGGTTAATGTAGCGTTAGGATAGGATAAGTAATCCTTCTCACCCCCCCCCCTTAAATGATTTAGATGCACTATGGTAAAGTGGCTGTTCCACTGGATGTCAGAAGGTGAATTCACCAATTTGTAAGTCGCTCTGGATAAGAGCGTCTGCTAAATGACTTAAATGTAATGTAAATGTAATAGGGCTAAAGTTAAAGTTAAACCGCCATTAGGAACATTGGAACATGATATGTAATCTACACCTCCATTATGATGATAGAAATCCCAAAAATTTTGTTGAATGATGTAGAAAAACTTTTGTGTAATTTTTTCTGTCGGCCTACGCTTTCTCCTTCTGAACATCTAACACAAGTGGGGCGGTTGTGGCTTCGTGACAATGATGCAAGAGCAGCTGCTCACTGATATGACTGCTCCAATTTGCAAATTTATTGCAAATAAAAAACTGAAATATCACATTTACATAAGTATTAAACATGAATGACCCATTCAACACATTCACATTTTCTTCAGACAAGCCGAAATGGCAGACAGTGTTTTGAAAGTTCTGCTTTGAAGAAGTACTTCAGAAAGCATATAATAATACATATATTAATATGTACTGTATAGGCCCAGCAGTGGCTTTGTCCTGTTTTCAGGGAGTCTTAGTACAGAGTGTTAGTCTTTCTGGCTCTCTGTGTGCTATCTCAAGCTGTACCCCCCCCCCCTACCTGATCTGACAGTAATGTCAGGATTTAGGTGTTTCTAGTGCTTCCCCCTCTGGCAACATTTGACAGAACTGCAGAACACAGAGATTAAACAGAGAACAACACACCCCACTGGGTGGATATGTCAATTCAACGTCTATTTCACGTTGGTTCAATGTAATTTAATTGAAATTACATGGAAACAATGTTGATTCAACCAGCGTGTGCCCAGTGGGACACACCTTCAGACACACACACCATAGATATGTACACACAGAACAGACAATCACACACACACTCAAACATGTGTACGCATGAAGACACAAACACACACACCTAACCCTCCATTCTTGCTGTAGGGAACCTTCCCTATGACAGGTAGAGCTGCATGTGAACAGAGTTTACTGACATTTGAGTTTAAGTTAAATGTACACTCAAAGAGGTGCTTGTGAACAGTCTGTCTACATCCATAACACTCACCTCGACCCTATTATGGGATCATGGAGATGCATGCTACAGACTGAATCACAGGTGGCTGGACACAAGTGAGCTACCCTACTGTCATCACACAGTAGCTGTATTTTGACAGGAGAATGACGTGTTAACATGTGTGTTGTTCTCTGTCTTTCCAACAAAATGTTTGAAGTACAGTCACACAGAATATAAAATTGGTCTTATGAATTGAAATATTTTAAATAAACTGACTCGAACCACTTCATATCAACATGATTCAGTTTTTCCAAAATGTCTATTTAAAGAGCTCTGCGGTAAAGAACATTTGTTTTAACAGTTGTCAGGATAGCACTTTATGTTCCTCTAGGAGACTTTTGACAAGACTCTAGTTCCCTGTAAGCTATGGGGATGTCACTGAGGACAATGTCAGGACATTTTTAGTAAGTTCTCAGGACATTTATCAGTCATCAGGACATCAAGTGATGATCATAAGAAAACATTCTCTGGGGACTTTGTCTAGTTCCCTGTAAGCTACCAGGACATCACTGAAGACCGTATCAAGACTTTGTGTGATGATCTCAGGTGTCCCAAACCATTATAAGTAAAGTAATGAAATGGGATGGGGTGCAGTATATTGTGGTATCAAAAACTTCCATATGAACCAATGTATCCCAAACGGCTATTTAACAAGCTCTGCGGTGCAGACAGACCCACCTGTGTAGCACAGTAGGCCCCTGGTAATAATGTCTGGAATGGTGCAAATGGAAAAGCATCATACACATGGAAACCAGGTGTTTGATGTATTTGATACCATTCCACTAACTCTGCTCCAGTTATTAACACGAGCCCATTCTCCCCAATTAAAGTACCACCAACCTCCTGTGCTGTGTAGCTATCTCTCATACTGTAGTCCTTCCTCTGACCACATAGCTACTGTACAACATGGTTGTCAACACAACAACACACCATGTCGTTCCCTGTCAGCTTTTCCAGAGTTCCCTCATCTCCCCCTCACGTCCTTCCAGTCAACCCTGCTGCCTGTCTTCCCATGTGTCTGTCTGTGGACTCACTCCTCCTGGGCTCTCTCCCTGTACTGTTTCCACTGAGTGCTCCTCCACGTGTTGCTGGTGACCCCTGGCTGCTGACTAACACACGCGCACACACGCACACACACACACACACACACACACACACACACACACACACACACACACACACACACACACACACACACACACACATACAAACACATGCTGGAGGTGACCCCTCCCCTGGCTGCTGACTAAGGTTGGGGTCACTGGAACAAGCTCTGCATTACTCATGGAAACATTATGACACGTACTGTACCTCTCCTCATAAAAACAGCTATAGGGGACATTGGTTCATTAATTGTTTTTAACTTTTATATTACCAGGTTGGGAAGCTGAAAATCGCAAACTGGAATGACAACTTGTTATAAACTTGACTGAAACTGAATTTAAATGACAATCTTTGGAAGGAGAGAGCAGAGACAGTATGCACATGTTAATATAAAACAGAGCTATGATAGCATCTTCTCTGTAATTTATATTTCATGATGATTGTTCACCACCTCCTAAGACTAATTGGCAACGTTTAAATCCATAATGCTCCTGGGAGCCGCCTCTGTATGAATACTCTGTATGTCTACTGTTTGTGTATCCTCCGAAACACTGTAAGTCTTTGTGATCTCAAATGGTGGTGACCATATCACCTCCACCCTACCTGACACCCTAGACCCACTCCAATTTGCTTACCGCCCAAATAGGTCCACAGACGATGCAATCTCAACCACACTGCACACTGCCCTAACCCATCTGGACAAGAGGAATACCTATGTGAGAATGCTGTTCATCGACTACAGCTCGGCATTCAACACCATAGTACCCTCCAAGCTCGTCATCAAGCTCGAGACCCTGGGTCTCGACCCCGCCCTGTGCAACTGGGTACTGGACTTCCTGACAGGCCGCCCCAGGTGGTGAGGGTAGGTAACAACATCTCTTCCCCGCTGATCCTCAACACTGGGGCCCCACAAGGGTGCGCTCTGAGCCCTCTCCTGTACTCCCTGTTCACCCACGACTGCGTGGCCACGCACGCCTCCAACTCAATCATCAAGTTTGCGGACGACACAACAGTGGTAGGCTTGATTACCAACAACAATGAGACGGCCTACAGGGAGGAGGTGAGGGCCCTCGGAGTGTGGTGTCAGGAAAATAACCTCACACTCAACGTCAACAAAACTAAGGAGATGATTGTGGACTTCAGGAAACAGCAGAGGGAACACCCCCCTATCCACATCGATGGAACAGTAGTGGAGAGAGTAGCAAGTTTTAAGTTCCTCGGCATACACATCACAGACAAACTGAATTGGTCCACTCACACAGACAGCATCGTCAGGAGGCTGAAGAAATTCGGCTTGTCACCAAAAGCACTCACAAACTTCTACAGATGCACAATCGAGAGCATCCTGGCGGGCTGTATCACCGCCTGGTACGGCAACTGCTCCGCCCTCAACCGTAAGGCTCTCCAGAGGGTAGTGAGGTCTGCACAACGCATCACCGGGGGCAAACTACCTGCCCTCCAGGACACCTACACCACCCGATGTTACAGGAAAGCCATAAAGATCATCAAGGACATCAACCACCCGAGCCACTGCCTGTTCACCCCGCTATCATCCAGAAGGCGAGGTCAGTACAGGTGCATCAAAGCTGGGACCGAGAGACTGAAAAACAGCTTCTATCTCAAGGCCATCAGACTGTTAAACAGCCACCACTAACATTGAGTGGCTGCTGCCAACACACTGACACTGACTCAACTCCAGCCACTTTAATAATGGGAATTGATGGGAAATGATGTAAATATATCACTAGCCACTTTAAACAATGCTACCTTATATAATGTTACTTACCCTACATTATTCATCTCATATGCATACGTATATACTGTACTCTATATCATCGACTGCATCCTTATGTAATACATGTATCACTAGCCACTTTAACTATGCCACTTTGTTTACATACTCATCTCATATGTATATACTGTACTCGATACCATCTACTGTATCTTGCCTATGCTGCTCTGTACCATCACTCATTCATATATCCTTATGTACATATTCTTTATCCCCTTACACTGTGTATAAGACAGTAGTTTTGGAATTGTTAGTTAGATTACTTGTTGGTTATTACTGCATTGTCGGAACTAGAAGCACAAGCATTTCGCTACACTCGCATTAACATCTGCTAACCATGTGTATGTGACAAATAAAATTTGATTTGATTTGATTTGATTTGAAATATAACACCCTAGCAGCCCAGTCACAACCTCACAACTATTAGTAAAGAGTAGCTTGAGAACTCTAATAAGACAGAATAAGAATAAAGTTGTGTTGAAGTCTATGTTAGAGGTAGAATTCCAGGGTTTATGTTTTACAAAAAGGTGGAGGGATTAATTCACCATTTAAAAAGTATCCTGCTGTGCACAGTGGTTATTCGGAAATATTTACAGTCTATATATCATATTGATGAATCACACATTACATTACTCTGATTACTCCTCATCATGATTAATTACTACTTTCAACTGAAACTCTCTGTAGAATAGTTTAGTATAGTGTGGTATTAGCATACCTGGCAGTTTCAGGAGTAGGTTGGCTGTTCCACACACCTTTTCTCTAAGCATGTTTTTCCACATTGCTGTGCCTGAAATATGAAGACCACGCTACATTACCAGACCCAGTCTCTGGCTTCCAGACTTTAACACAGATTAAAATAACCACGGCCTGAGAGGACATTTTCCATGCATATCATCGTCCATGAGCCGCGAGGAGCCCACTGGGCACAAACTGGTTGAATCAAAGTTGTTTCCACTTAAATTCAACGAAATTACATTGAACCATGGTGGAATAGACATTGAATTGGCATCTGTGCTCAGTGGGAGGTTGAAACAACATTAAATGGTTTGGTGATGGAAACACCAACACCTCCAATAACTGTAATAGTTTTCATATTCATATTAATTAAACCAACAGAGCAAATTATTTAACCAGTAAGTCCAAAATAATGAACTGCAAATGAGTGTGGTGTTTTAGGCCTCCTGCCCTGTTAGATCTCCTGTGATGGGAGAAAGGAAGATTTTAGGATGTAAATCTTGGTGAGGCAAACGACCCCAAAATTGTTTTTATGCATGCCAGCAAAGCCACTACACAAACAAATGTGGTTTCTACTGACAATTGAGATGTACAAACTATGGCATAAGGGGACGACGAGCGGACAAGAGGCAATTTGTCATTTCAATTAAGACTTTAATGAGCGGGCGAGGACGGACGTAGTCAATATAACTATTTTAACAGCACTTTTGAAATGTACAGTGACAGAATTCAGAACATGGGCCGTTTTTCCAGTGTTCTAACTGTACACCAAGTCAGAACCATAGGTTAAATAAAGGGTGCAGACAATGAAAACTCTTACAATACTCCACATTTCTCTAAAATAGGCTTTAGGCTAAATGTGCACTACCAAGTCAGAACAGTAGGTTAAATTATTAGGGAAAAGGGAGAAAATTTTTGGACTCACTTGAACAGGAAGGTGGTGCAACGGTCCTTTGTGGAAAATTCTGTCATCAAAGTATGGCATTCTATGGATTTATGGTGATTTCAAGACAACTGGGAACTCGGAAAAAACAAGGTTGAATCATGACGTCAGTGATCTTCAGGTTGGGAAAGAGGCCCATTTTCCCGACTTAGAATTCCGAGTTGGATGACCGTTCAAAACCTATTTTCCCAGTCGGAGATAGTTTTTTTTTTTTCCTAGTTCACAGTTGTCTTGAACTCACTGAAGTCTGAGATTTCCCAGTTCCAAGTTTCCAGTTGTTTCAAATACAGCAGAAGTCATGCTGGATTGACAGCGTGGCCAATGTTGAATGTTTACCCTTTAAGCTTGGAAAAGAGACCCTTAAACCAAGACTTGGACCACAAACCCATTCTATGTTAAGTGCCTCCTTGAAGGAGGGAGGTGCAGGAATCAGGAGCAGGAGAGCAAGGAAGTCCCAGTGGCACAATAGTTTATTCCGAAAGTCCCAACTCAACAACAACATGGGGGGGGGGAATACGCCCAAACGAGGTCGCCACACACAGGGAAAATAAACGATACACACGGGGGAGAAACCTCTACTCTTACACACATACCAAACCGGTACAACTGCTGTGTGAAAGAAAAACCCTGTGGCGCAGACACGCGCCCCTAACACAGTAACCACAACAAAACAATCCCGCACAAAGACTAACAGGCAGCAGAGGTAAATAAACCCAACAAAATCAACTAATAGGACACAGGTGTAAACAACACAGACAGACACAAACGAAAATGGATCGGTAGCAGCTAGTAGGACGACGACTATGACCGCCGAGCACCGCCCGAACAGGGAGAGGAGCCACATTCGGTGGAAGTTGTGACACTCTACTGAATAGCTGGCTAGTGATTGCTTTGCAGTGCTTGTAGTTTGCCACTGATTCCTTCCAAACCACTCATTGTTCAATTTGAAATTTCCAACTTGTTGTGTATTGTTTGTGTCCAATGGCCGATGAGCACTGATACGTTTTATCTATAATTTCTCTTCATAATTACTCTTCATATGACAAAGGTTGAAAATAATTTGCCAGTAGATTGTTGACTTGATTCATGAATATGACTGTTAGCTTGCTAGCTAAGATTTTTAAAGTATGATGTTGACATAATCAGTCCAATCAAAGCTACTGTACATATAACATGATTTGACATAATTTTATCTGTGGCCAATGATCTTGAGCCTTTTTGGATGGGCATTTCTAATGTAACTCTATGGCAGCACCCAAGAGGCTTGAATTTTCAAGCTCTCCCTGTTCGGTGACGTAGTGTCCCCATAAGTGACAGAACTCTGAGCCAATGACGGCACAACTAGAGAACATTACCAACCCCTACGCTCTGTATTTTCCGCTGGTGTAACGGTTTTCTTTAGTTGAAGGAGAGGCGGACCAAAATGCAGCGTGGTGGTTATTCATGGTACTTTAATAAAGACACTATACATGAATAAACTAACAAAACAATAAATGTGAAAAAAAACAGCCCTATCTGGTGCAAACACAGAGACAGCAACAATCACCCACCAACACATAGTGAATGAGAACCATACTAGGCCGAAAAATAGAAATACCCAAATCATAGAAAAACAAATATAGACTGCCCACCCCAACTCACGCCCTGACCATACTAAATAAGGACAAAACAAAGGAAATAAAGGTCAGAACGTGACAGCTGGCTGCCCCACCACCACAAAAAGCACCGAACTTGGCTGAAACACCTGCATTTTGGAGCTGCCTTACTCAAAAAAGCACAAAAAAAAACATGTTTGTATGCAGCTTTATTAATTAAAATATGATACCTTTTTATATTGTTTGCAAACTGATATGTGACAGGTATTAATGCCAAAATAACCTCAATCAAAACCCAGTCCTTATTTCATAGATTGAATGTAAATTCCACTGCTGGTATCTCATCTCCCAGCACTATGAAGTGTGATACAGTTAGGACTAAACATGCATACAGTATACATATGAGATAGAAGCCAGTTCATTATTAACTGGTAAAAAGGCAGTTGGGTCTTTAAATATTTCATATTCAGAACCATATGTTCACGCACATACAGTGGACATGTACTGACTCTTGACGTATTAGCACCAAGTCATCAGTATATACAGGCCTCTCTCTGACGATTGACCTCAAGAACCATTGTTTTTTTGTTACCACTGAGTTTCATCTGTCGTAAAGATTGATGGACCGACAGGCTGTTACAGCACAAAGCCATAACCTTGGTTTATAAATCTGGGATTCTCCAACCAACCAACCAACCAAGTCTTTCAGATTCTGTCAGGTGCCCAGAGACCAAATCAGCACAAGTTAATTCATTCAATGATGAACTAAGAAAGTTTAGGATTAATAGGCCCAGATGGTACCTCAGGTTCAAAGAGAATATGAGATGAAAATAACCTGAGAGTGTGAGATGATGAGGTGAAAATACCAATTCCTGTGAAAGGCTTTTTGAAAGCTAAGCATCCTGGCTCATAGCGAGGCTAGCAGGCTTTGCATTCTTTCTTTGCTGCAGTGCTGCTGTCGCTTTTCCAAAGTTCAACCCAAACCACAATTATTAATAATATATGGATATCAAATGCTATCATTTAACCACTTTAAACCCAGCAGTGAGTTCATGTTGTTTCAACCGTATCATGCAGTTGTTTACAGAAAATGTGGGTCGTCTGATTTGACCAACCATGTATGGCTGTGGCTCCTGCACCAGTTTCCTCTCCAACTCCTCTGTCTATCAGTGCTTCTGCCACGTTTCTACACTCCCTCTGGTCTTTAAAAATAAGCTCATTGATTTCCCCCTCTCACTTGTTCTTTCTCAGAACTAGTACTCCACTTTGATGATTTGAGGAGGCAGCGTGGAGAGCCTGAAGTCTTCAGCTGCTTAACATTGCCTGCTCATTGATTTCCTCCCCTCTCTCTCTGCCTCTCAGGGAGCCAGTTTGCCTGCTTATGGGGTGAAGTGTGTTCCCCAAACAAAAAAAGCAGTCAGGCTGGTACAGACCCGCTGCCAAAAAGACACTTTGCTGGTTTATGAAAAAAGTCATCTCAAACTCCCTTATCTCGCTGGTTACAGTATCAACCTGTTACACATTGTCAAATCAAATATTTTCCTCCTGGCATGGGCCTCATTTGGTCTGAAAATGACTTGATGATGATTTCAACTGCAGCTTGAGTTTGTTCTTTGGTTGTTTTAGAGCACCAATAACACTTTTTGTCTATAATAATTGCTTTATTAGCATTTAATAAATAATGAACAATTCTAGAATAATATACATTTCGTTAAATCCACTTGCACATTGAAACACAGTTACAGCTTAGTCACTTTTGATGTTTCCTTTGTTGTTTGAGCTACTCAAATTAAGAGAATATTCTTTCATCTAGACTCACAGGCAAAGTTCCATTATGAGATGGGGTATGAATTCGACAGGGGATATGCTTTGTTAGGAGAGTCGCATTTGATAATGTTTAATAAAATTGAAAATTATTTGAACTTATTTGGCCCTGACATTGGGTAGCGTGTCGTATAAAATGTCTCAACTTTACAATGTGAGCTCAATGTGTGTCATGACAAGATAAACCATGTTATAGGCAGGCTATCGTTCAGTTTCTCTCTGTATCACCTGTGCTGCTTAGCTTCAATGTCACCTTACCTGCATCATACACTAGTCCTTGGTTAGCCTGATCTTGTGTAACCTATGGGTTGAATGCAGAAGGTCTGCGGTGCACGACTCACATCACCCAGAGAGATTCCCCATGTAGCCAAAAATCTACATTTTACAGCATGCTGTGATCTGAAATATGCTACAGCCAATGGGATTGAGCAATGTGAGTGTGAGCAGACAGGTCCTGAGGACATGTTACCTGCAACTCAGTGGGAGGTGAAACACATCAATCAAACAGAGGCACCGTGATGACATTAGAGACCCCACCTGTCGACAAATCATACCATCAACATTTTAGGCATCACATGCCAGAAAGAGCTTTTGCCAGCTAAAGTTTAGACTGGACAGAATAGATCTGTATTATCTATTTGCACAGAGATTTTTCTTTTCACTGTCACCGTACCGAACGCAACCCGACACATCAAACATATGAAGGGCTGGGCACAGCAATGTGTCAACACTATTGTCATAAAACATATTCCCAGCTTGTGATATAGAGCAAATTCCCCCACACACAAAAAATACATGTTTCATTAGGTTTATTGAAGGACAGATATAACACAATGTAAGTTTCTCTAGAATCTACACAATTACAGAGAATGTTTTTTGAAAATAGAAAAACTAAGGGATAGATTCAATCTGTATTGTAGACGTATCGCGGAAGATCCACATTACAGCTGTCGCGACTACCGAAGTCAGTTCCTCTCCTTGTTCGGGTCGTGTTCGGCGGTCGACGTCACCAACGTCATTTGTTTTTCCCACACTTGTTTTTCCACACACCTGGTTTTCATTCCCTCATTACGTGTTGTGTATTTAACCCTCTGTTCCCCCCCATGTATTTGTGTGGTATTGTTTGTTTGTAAGTGCTTGTGCACATGTTGACTGGTGCGTCAGGTTTTGCACCCAATGTGTTATTTTTCTTGATGGCATGATGGCATGATTGGAATTAAACTGCTCCGGCTATTCCCTAGTTCTGCTCTCCTGCGTCTGACTTCCCTGCCACCCTTACAACAGCTCAATTGACATTTAAAGGCAATCTTCCCAAATTCATGCAGACTGCATTTACGGTAAACACTCCATATGTCGGCTCAATCGGAAATTACTTTTACATTTTAACTCAGGCCTTCCATGATACTTCCGCGATACGGAATGAATCCAGCCCTAAATAAGGATGAACAGTTTATGGACTGTATGGACTTCCTTGAAGACTTGCTTGTTCCTTCCTAAGACAGGAGTCTATTCTACCTTGCACAAATACACACAAATATAATCATGCCAAATCCTAAAGCCTGGATAGAGGGGCTCAGTAAATGTGATGTGGAATGTGTGCAGGTGTGTCAGTATGTCAGAGGAGATGTCATGTCTTGTTATGTCTGTTCCTGTCCTTTCTCTTCACTCTGTCTCTCTCTGCTGGTCTTTTTAGGTTACCTTCTCTGTCTCTCATTCTTCAGCTGTTCTACATCTACCCTAACTAGCTCATTCACTCCTTCCCACCTGTTCTCTCTTCCCCCTCTGATTAGGTCTCTATTTCTCTCTCTGTTCCTGCTACTTTCAGTGTCTGATTCTTGTTTGTGTTTTTGATGCCAGAAGCAAGCTGTCGTCCCGTTTGCTTCCACCTTGTCCTATCCTGTCGAGTCCGCCTGGCAGGTGCATCCTGCATTATACTAACGTTCTTTTTGTTCCATTGACTACGTTGGAAGAGGATTTATGCCATTCCTGTTTTTCATTAAAGAACTCTGTTTTCTGTTAAAACCGCTTTTGGGTCTTCACTCAAGTACATAACAGAAGAATCAGACCAAGAATGGACCCAGCGGCTCCGGACCCTTTTCACTCCGCCGTCGAGATCCAGGGAGCGATGCTAGGCAGACACGAGGAGGAATTGTCTGCTGCTCGACATGCCGTTGAAACCCTGGCCGTCCAAGTCTCCGACCTCACAAGACAGGTTCACCAACTCCACCTCGATCCACCGCCCACTTCCAGGGTTTCCAGTCTCCGGAGCCCAGGATCAACAACCCGCCGTGTTACTCTGGGAGCCCACTGAGTGCCGCTCATTCCTCACTCAGTGTGATGTGGTGTTCTCTCTCCAGCCCAACACTTACTCCAGGAGCGCAGCCCGCATCGCCTACGTCATTTCTCTCCTTACCGGACGGGCGCGTGAGTGGGGCACGGCAATCTGGGAGGCGAGGGCTGAGTGTATTAACCAGTATCAGGACTTTAAGGAGGAGATGATACGGGTTTTTGACCGTTCTGTTTTTGGGGAGGAGGCTTCCAGGGCCCTGTCTTCCCTATGTCAGGGAATCGATCCATAACGGATTATTCTATTGAGTTTCGCACTCTCGCTGCCTCTAGTGACTGGAGCGAGCAGGCTTTGCTCGCTCGTTTTCTGGAGGGTCTCCTCGTCGAGGTTAAGGATGAGATCCTCTCCCGGGAGGTTCCTTCCAGTCTGGACTCCTTAATAGCTCTCGCTATTCGCATGAGCGACGGTTTGATCTTCGTCGCCGAGCTCGTGGAAAGGAGCTCGCGTTCTCCCGTGCTCCCCTCTCCACATCACTGCCACCTGCCGCATCACTGCCACCCTCCTCCGCCGGCTCGGATGCTGAGCCTATGCAGCTGGGGGGTATCCGCATCTCGGCCAAGGAGAAGGAACGGAGAATCACCAATCGCCTCTGTCTCTACTGCGGCTCCGCTGGTCATTTTGTCACCTCATGTCCAGTAAAAGCCAGAGCTCATCAGTAAGAGGAGGGCTACCAGCGCAACTACTCAGGCCTCTCCTTCTGGATCACGCACTACCTTTCCGGTCCATCTCCGCTGGCCCGGTTCATCTGCTTCCTGCAGTGCCTTGATAGACTCTGGGGCGGAGGGCTGTTTTATGGACGAGACCTGGGCTCGGGAACATGACATTCCTCTCAGACAGTTAGGGAGCCCACGGCCTTGTTCGCTTTAGATGGTAGTTCTCTCCCCAAGATTCAGCGTGAGACGCTGCCTTTAACCCTCACTGTCTCTGGTAATCATAGCGAAACCATTTCTTTTTTAATTTTTCGTTCACCTTTTACACCTGTTGTTTTGGGTCATCCCTGGCTAGTGCGCCATAACCCTTCTATTAATTGGTCTAGTAATACTATCCTATCCTGGAATGTTTCTTGTCATGTGACCTGTTTAATGTCTGCTATCCCTCCTGTTTTCTCTGTCTCTTCTTCACAGGAGGAGCCTGGCGATTTGACAGGGGTGCCGGAGGAGTATCACGATCTGCGCACGGTGTTCAGTCGTTCCAAGGCCACTTCTCTCCCTCCACATCGTATGACTGTAGTATTGATCTCCTTCCGGGAACTACTCCCCCCGGGGTAGATTATACTCTCTGTCGGCTCCCACGTAAGGCTCTCGAGGATTATTTGTCGGTTTCGCTCGACGCCGGTACCATAGTCTCCTCCTCCTCTCCCGCCGGAGCGGGTTTTTTTTGTTCAGAAGAAGGACGGGTCCCTGCGCCCATGCGTGGATTATCGAGGGCTGAATGACATAACAGTTAAGAATCGTTATCCGCTTCCTCTTATGTCTTCAGCCTTCGAGATCCTGCAGGGAGCCAGGTTTTTCACCAAATTGGACCTTCGTAACGCCTACCATCTCGTGCGCATCAGGGAGGGGACGAGTGGAAGACGCGTTTAACACTCCGTTAGGGCACTTTGAATACCGGGTTCTTCCTTTCGGCCTCGTTAACGCTCCAGCTGTCTTTCAGGCACTAGTTAACGACGTCCTGAGAGACATGCTGAACATTTTTGTTTTCGTTTACATGGACGATATCCTGATTTTTTCACCGTCTCTCTCGATTCATGTTCAGCACGTGCGACGCGTCCTCAGCGCCTTTTGGAGAACTGTCTTTATGTGAAGGCTGAGAAGTGCACTTTTCATGCCGCTCTGTCCCTTTTCTCGGTTCCGTTATTTCCGCTGAGGGCATTAAGATGGATCCCGCTAAGGTCCAGGCTGTCATTGATTGGCCCGTTCCTAAGTCACGCGTCGAGCTGCAGCGCTTTCTGGGCTTCGCTAATTTCTATCGTCGTTTCATCCGTAATTTCGGTCAGGTGGCAGCTCCCCTCACAGCCCTTACTTCTGTTAAGACGTGCTTTAAGTGGTCCGTTTCCGCCCAGGGAGCTTTTGATCTTCTTAAGAATTGTTTTACATCCGCACCTATTCTTGTTACACCTGACATCTCTAGTCAGTTTGTTGTTGAGGTTGACAGCGTCAGAGGTGGGCGTGGGAGCCATTCTTTCTCAGCGCTCTCTCTCTGACGGCAAGGTCCATCCTTGCGCGTTTTTCTCTCATCGCTTATCGCCGTCAGAACGTAACTATGATGTTGGTAATCGCGAACTGCTCGCCATCCGCTTAGCCCTAGGCGAATGGCAACAGTGGTTGGAGGGCGACCGTTCCTTTTGTCGTTTGGACTGACCATAGGAACCTTGAGTACATCCGTTCAGCCAAACGACTTAATGCGCGTCAGGCTCGTTGGGCTCTGTTTTTCGCTCGTTTCGAGTTTGTTATTTCTTATCGTCCGGGCTCAAAAAACACCAAGCCTGATGCTTTATCTCGTCTCTTCAGTTCTTCTGAGGTCTCCACCGACCCCGAGGGATTCTCCCTGAGGGGCGTGTTGTCGGGTTGACTGTCTGGGGAATTGAGAGGCAGGTAAAGCAAGCACTCGCTCACACTCCGTCGCCGCGAGCTTGTCCTAGGAACCTTCTGTTCGTTCCCGTTCCTACTCGTCCGGCCGTTCTTCAGTGGGCCCACTCTGCCAAGTTAGCCGGCCACCCCGGCGTTCGGGGTACGCTCGCTTCCATTCGCCAGCGTTTCTGGTGGCCCACTCGGGAACGTGACGCGTCGATTTGTCGCCGCTTGTTCGGTCTGCGCGCAGACTAAATCTGGGAACTCTCCTCCTGCCGGCCGTCTCAGACCGCTTCCCATTCCCTCTCGACCGTGGTCTCACATCGCTTTAGATTTTATCACCGGACTGCCTTCATCAGCGGGGAAGACAGTTATTCTTACGGTTGTCGATAGATTCTCTAAGGCGGCTCATTTCATTCCTCTCGATAAGCTCCCTTCTGCTAAGGAGACGGCTCAGATCATTATCGAGAATGTTTTCCGTATTCATGGCCTTCCGTCTGACGTCGTTTCCGACAGAGGCCCGCAGTTCACGTCTCAATTTTGGAGGGAGTTTTGCCGTTTGATTGGGCTTCCGTCAGTCTCTCGTCCGGCTTTCATCCCCAGTCTAACGGTCAAGCCGAACGGGCCAATCAGACTGTTGGTCGCATTTACGCAGTCTTTCTTTTCGTAACCCTGCGTCTTGGTCAGAACAGCTCCCCTGGGCAGAGTACGCCCACAACTCGCTTCCCTCGTCTGCTACCGGTCTATCCCCTTTTCAGAGTAGCCTCGGGTACCAGCCTCCGCTGTTCTCATCTCAGCTACGAGTCCTGCGTCCCCTCCGCTCAGGCTTTTGTCCAGCGTTGCGCGCACCTGGAAGGGGGTCAGGTCGGCACTTTGCCGTAATAGGGCGCAGACTGTGAGGGCCGCTTTAAGCGTAGGACCAAAGAGTCCTAGATATTGTTGCGGTCAGAGAGTAGCTCTCCACTCAGAACCTTCCCCTTAAGACAGCTTTCGCAAGTTGGCCCCGCGGTTCATTGGTCCGTTCCGTATTTCTCAGGTCATTAATCCTGTCGCAGTGCGACTTCTTCTCCGGCGCTATCTTCGTCGCGTTCACCCGGTCTTCCATGTCTCCTGTGTTAAGCCCGTTCTTCGCGCCCCCGCTCGTCCCTCCCCCATCCTTGTCGAGGGCGCACCCATCTACAGGGTTCGTAAGATTTTGGACATGCGCCCTCGATCAAGTACCTAGTGGATTGGGAGGGGTACGGTCCAGGAGAGGAGTTGGGTTCCCTCTCGGGACGTGCTGGACCGTTCGCTGATCGATGATTTCCTCCGTTGCCGCCAGGGTTCCTCCTCGAGTGCGCCAGGAGGCGCTCGGTGAGTTTGTCATGTCTTGTTATGTCTGTTCCTGTCCTTTCTCTTCACTCTGTCTCTCTCTGCTGGTCTTTTTAGGTTACCTTCTCTGTCTCTCATTCTTCAGCTGTTCTACATCTCCCCTAACTAGCTCATTCACTCCTTCCCACCTGTTCTCTCTTCCCCCTCTGATTAGGTCTCTATTTCTCTCTCTGTTCCTGCTACTTTCAGTGTCTGATTCTTGTTTGTGTTTTTGATGCCAGAAGCAAGCTGTCGTCCCGTTTGCTTCCACCTTGTCCTATCCTGTCGGAGTCCGCCTGGCAGGTGCATCCTGCATTATACTAACGTTCTTTTTGTTCCATTGACTACGTTGGAAGAGGATTTATGCCATTCCTGTTTTTCATTAAAGAACTCTGTTTTCTGTTAAAACCGCTTTTGGGTCTTCACTCAAGTACATAACAGGAGATGCTGTAGAAGGACAGGGTGCCAGCTGGCCAGTCCAGATACACTCCCACTCTTTTAGACATGGGGTAGAGGGCAGGTATTGGATCACCCTTCTTATTGAATCAGGCATTGTAACAATCATCATAGATGTGCAAACTCCAGGACATGTCATTGTATCCAAGTTTACAGTCATTTCCTTCTCCTTTCCTACAGCTTCCTTTATATGCCACTCCTACACTAGCCCATTTCCCAGTCCACTCTGCCTCCCAGGAGCAGTGCCGGTCAGACCTTCCCTACATAGCACCTGTCCCCAGTTCTTAAGCCTCTCTGGGTGATCAGGTTAAGGCTGCACCTCTTTTCCCAGAGGCATTGTTCAGTCCCCAACAGAATGAGGTATCGCCAATGCTGTGTTGGGGTCAAATTTGAGCTCACAGGCATCTGATGGAAAAGACCATTAATACATTACTCACTATTATACTAAATATATTTTAAATAAATATAGTCAAATTGCATCTTGATACTTATTTATTTTGACCAGGATTAATACGCAATAGCACAATGTTTTCTGGCAAAACGATCAAGCACATGTTTGAGTACAGGGCAACCTTAAAAACATACATTTTGTCATCACAGATTTTAACCAGCATTCTCCATCATGATCCACACTATAGAAACATCGGAGGAACAAACAATGTCACATACGGTTAGCATTGTCAAGTCATTTTGAATTTGAACAAGGTCATGTTTCTGACATGAAACACAGCAAAAATAGTTAATATACAGATTTAGAATATTTTTCGTTAGGGTAAATCAAGTCTGACATTGTTAAATGGAAATTAATTAAATTAATTAAATTAAATTATCAAAATTAAGATTGAGAACTGTCACGTATACTCCCTCTCCAGCCTCTAGGTCATCAGGCTGCTGATTATCCCGCACACCTGTCAGCATCGTCTTGCGCACCTGCGCCTCATGACTCTCACCTGGACTCCATCACCTCTTTGATTATCTTCCCTATATCTGTCACTCCCCTTGGTTCTTTCCTCGGGTGTTATTGACTCTGTTTTCATGTCTGTGCATTGCTTGTGTTCGTTTTCATTGTTAATTTTTATTAAAACACTCACACTTGCTTCCCGACTCTCAGCACACTAGTTACAGAATAACACATCCGCTAAGGGAAGCATCAGGGAGTGTTTTTTTATTTTTTGTGTCAGAGTAATGACGTCGGGTCCGGTAGCTGCTATAGGCTCTCATGCCTCAACCAGATTGCCAGGCTTCCCTGCCTCAGCCGGCTCATCAGGCTCTCATGCCTCAACCGGATCTTCGGGCTTTCATGCCTCCGCCGGATCGCCAGGCTCCTCTGCTTCAAATCAAATCAAATCGCATTAGTCACATGCGCCAAATACAACAGTGAACCTTACAGTGAAATGCTTTCTTACGAGGGGTAGCCATTTGATTAGATGTAGAAGCATCTTGGACCTAGACTTGGCTCTCCGGTACCACTTGCCATGCGGTAGCAGAGAGAACAGTCTATGACTAGGGTGGCTGGAGTCTGACCGTTTTTAGGCCTTCTTCTGACACCACCTGGTATAGAGGTCCTGGATGGCAGGAAGCTTGGCACCAGTGATGTTCTGGGCCGTTCGCACTACCCTCTGTAGTGCCTTGCGGTCGGAGGCCGAGCAGTTACCATACCAGTCAGTGATGCAACCAGTCAGGATGCTCTCGATGGTGCAGCTGTAGAACCTTTTAAGGATCTGAGGACACATGGCAAATCTTTTCAGTCTCCTGAGGGGGAATAGGTTTTGTCGTGCCCGCTTCACAACTGTCATGGAATCCTTGGACCATGTTAATTTGTTGGTGATGTGGACACCAAGGAACTTGAAGCTCTTCCACCGGCTCGTCAGGTTCTCATGCCTCAGCCGGTTCACCAGTCTCCCCTTCCTCAACTGAGGGCTGCCCAGCTGACTCGACAGGTTCCCGTGCCTCAGCTGTCGTGACAGGTTCTCACACATCAGCAGGGGTGGCCGGTCCGCTCCTGATCCCTCAGGTTCGTCCCCTTTGACGGCGTCCTGCGGCTGGAGCCGTGCATTGGGGAGGGGGTGCTGACACATATACTGACCTCTCTGGCCTCTAGGTCATCAGGCTGTTGATTATCCCACACACCTGTCACCATCGTCTTGCACACCTGCGCCTCATGACTCTCACCTGGACTCCATCACCTCCTTGATTATCTTCCCTATATCTGTCACTCCCTTGGTTCTTTCCTCCGGTGTTATTGCTCTGTTTTCATGTCTGTGCATTGCTTATTTCATTTCCATTGTATCTTTTTATTAAACACTCACTCCCTGAACTTGCTTCCTGACTTTCAGCACACTCGTTACAAGAACCTTTTGTAAACCTCGAATGCACTAAAAGTTTCTATTTACTGCTGTGCAGAAACATTCTCACCAAAAAAGAAGTGATCAGATTAAGATCCTACATCTGTACCGACCAGAAAATGTATTTATTAAACTTCTATAGTGCTTTTAATAATATAAATCTCAAAGCGCTTCATAAGCAAAAAACAAACAAACAATATATCATGACAGGTCCGGTCAACCAATAGAGTTCAAGTCTTTTAAATATTGTATCCTCTGCAGGTGGAGAGGGTCAGTTCATCTCTTGAGCGTAGAGAGCTGGTCAGAGGATGGTAGATGATTGTGATGGAGTCTGCTGAAGATCTTGTAGAGGGCAAGTCTGGGAACTAGCCTGAGTAATGTAGCTACTGTGAAGCACCCTCTTAGGTGATGCCTCGGCAGCTCTGTGCACCAGAAAGCTAACCACAAAAAGTTCAGAATAGTAGCCAGTCGTCCTCTCTACGAGCCCTCTGCGTGAGCACTGTATTCCTCCATCTTCCATTCCTCTCATGCTTCAATTGACTCCTCGCATGATGTTCTCAAAAGATCAGGAACTGGCAGCCAGGTGAAATATAAAAGCTGATACTGTGTCCAGATGCATCAAACAAAAACAGCCAGCTAGCTAGCTAACTGGTTAGCCAAGCCAAAAAGAGTTGACCTATCGGTCAATTTGAAAATCCATGGCTCAAAACCACCAGATATACAGTATGTAATAAAAACTCATTGTTATCAAAAACAAAACTGTTTGTTCCAAAAACAACGAAAAAACACTAAAATAATGGAATATGTACAAATGTACAGGAGCCTCTGTCTAGGCTGCTACCAGGGCACCATGGCAGCCATCAAAATCTAATATATCGATATCCTTTTGATCATATTAGTTAACATTTTAAACAACCACACATTATATTTTCTACCTCATTTTCTTCAGTTTAAAGAGTTGATCCTCCAGTCCAGCTTCACTCCTGATTCTCCTGGGTGATTGTAGGTCAGATCCAGCTCTCTCATGTATAAATGGTTTGACCTCAGAGCTGATGCCAGAAATCCACAGGCTTCCTCTGTCACTCCACAGAATGACAACCTGCAGAAATGGGAATGTCACTCACAAAGATGTTCACAGCAATGCCTAACACCAAACAATGCCAAACACTATACCTTTCCTGAAACATACTGAGAATCTCACTGCCGATATACTGCCGATGAGTACTTATCACAGTAGGAGGGTGTTCCTTCTCTTGCTAGAACAGAAGTGGTACCTGCTGCGTACTGTTGTACTGTTCTGAGAATATGAAATATACTTATTCATGTCAGTGAGCGAGAGAGAAGAATGTATAACTTTTTCATTCTGTCCGGATATGTTATTGTTAGCCATCAGGGATCCCATGGGAGGGAAAAAGACACAGTCTGGTATGAGTCAGCAGAGGAGAGAGAACTTTGGGGCAGAGGTCAGATTAGATGAAGTGAGGAAGAACAGATATCACTAAGGTTCTGTCTAGCAACATTTCAGCCACTTGTAATGGGTGCGTTTCAGTGGCAGGGAAGTCAGGGGCAGGAAAACGAACTTGGTATAAACAGAGTCGTTTAAGTGCTCATATAACTCCAAAAACCAAATATACTAAAATTACATAAGTGGATACAAAACCCGTCACACACCGACACATGACTTGCACAAACATACAATAAAACATTCTCTGACAAAACATGGGGGGAAACAGAGGGTTAAATACACAACATGTAATTGGTGGGATTGGAACCAGGTGTGAAAGAAGACAAGACAAAATCAATGGAAAATGAAAAATGGATCAATGATGGCTAGAAGGTCGGTGACATTGACCGCCGAACACCGCCCAAACAAGGACTTCGGCGGAAGTCGTGACAACACTATTGTCAAATTTCAAGAAACCTGTGATTCAGAGTTTTGTTAGGTTGGATATTCTTCCAACGTCATTAATCTCTTCCCCGTTTCTAACAACCAGCCAACACTTGACAGATTCCATGCAGTAGTTATTCTCACAGCAGTCACTATAGGGGCAGTAATTGAAGGAGGCTATAGTAACAGCATGGAATTGGACTACGGTGCAAATTATGGAGTTTGAGGTATGAGTCATGGCCAGTAGTAGCAGGGGTTATTTTAGTAGCATTGTTGGGATATCAATTTGATGAGGAATCATGCCTCATGAAGTGGTATCTGGGAGAACGTTGGGAATATCGGGAGCTGTTATTCACATGTCACAAATTAGTGATCTGGCCATAATGGGATAGTCTATGTTGTCCTGCTGTCAGGAAATGACCCATACGTTGCAGTGTGTATATTCCCAGGTGAAAGGCGCACATGGGGAGCAGGAGATAACCAAGCGCACGGACTGAATTTTGGAGATTGAGTGTACACCAAGATACACCAGGCGGGGGTGTTGGGACAGCATTGGTCTGGTCCACACCTGCAGCGGTAAAGAGCATCATGTCACTCCTCGGTGGGTTCACACTTCTCACTTGAAGTGAGCTTGAAGACACCATGACAGAGGAAGTGGAGCTAAAGAGAGAGAGAGAGAGAGTAGATTCCACTGTAGACATGCAGATGGGTTAGGTCTGGGAGCTACTTTAAACGCCATAGTTGGGTTGGGTTAGTTGCTTTATTGGTTAGTGTTGGGGTAATTGTACACTGGACAACACTCTGAAGGCATTGATGTGAAAGCATATACGGTGCTGAGTTACCTCAAGAGGATGTAGTGTTGATTAGGGCTACCCACTTGCCTATCAGGTGGAAATGGGGAACAAAGTGAAAATGACATGGCTTGGGAACACCTCTCGGAGCCTATGGCCGGAAAGGGTAAGACTGGATGAAAGCAAGGAGGTTCTCTTGGGCCTTAATTTTTGTGGTATCCTGGAGGTATAGAGTCAGGCGAAGAGAGAGTGGGAATTGTCAAGTTATCAGACTTTGGGTTTTCATGCATATATAAATATGCTTAGTTTACCACCTTGTTAATACTGCTGTGTTTTGTGTTTCTCGTTGCTTTTCAAGTCTTGGGCTATTACTCTCTTAGGAACCAGAAGGAGAAATTTGAAATGGAAGAAGTCAACAGCTCCAGCGGACACGTTATTATCGGTGTTCTATGAGAAATGGAAATAAGTGTGTGCATGGTGTGACTATAGAGCAGAGGCCATAAGTCTGAGTTTGTAAACCTCAACGTGAATGTTTATCATGTTTTTTTTCCATTGTTTGTTCATTTATAAATAATTTCCAAGTTTATGTATGTTGAACATTAGGAAGCTATTGTTCAAGTTGGATTCTGAGAATATGAAATATACTTATTCATGTCACTGAGGGGAGAGAGGAATGTATAATAATTAAATTCTGTCCGGATATGTTATTGTTAGCCATCAGGGATCCTATGGGAGGGATCCTATCCGAGTCAAAATGACAGCCGTGAGTTATGGAGGAGTGAGTACTTTGGGGCAGAGGTCAGGTCAGATGAAGTGAAGAAGAACATACAGTGCCTTGCGAAAGTAAGATGAATAATTTTGCGCGCCCAATTTTTCAGTTTTTGATTTGTTAAAAAAGTTTGAAATATCCAATAAATGTCGTTCCACTTCATGATTGTGTCCCACTTGTTGTTGATTCTTCACAAAAAATACAGTTTTATATCTTTATGTTTGAAGCCTGAAATGTGGCAAAAGGTCGCAAAGTTCAAGGGGGCCGAATACTTTCGCAAGGCACTGTATATCACTAAGGTTTTGTCTCGCAACAGAGACACATTGGCTGTTCAGATTTGTAGGAGGAGACTCAGCATAGGAGAAAGGGTTAAATATCAGTGCCTGTGTGAATGTTTTTTTTTTTTGTCTTGTGCAGCTGTATTGACCCAACGGGTGAATAAACTTGGCTTCAGCTTTACTAAGTATCCGTGAGTTTTAATAAGTTCATTTAGAACCTAACAGTGCCAACCGGTAGCAACAAACCTACCGTTTCTACTTGTAGATTCGCAGTGCTTGTCAGTGGCCAACAACTTGACTTTGAGCCAATCAGAGAGAATGAACCCCCATGTGAGGGAGCCAACACGAGAGACAACAAAAAGGAAAAACCAGGGCATTTTCTCCATACATCTACAGATGAGCCAGTCACACTTAATGTGGAATTTAGGCTATTAGATGGTAGCGAGCTATGTGCACAGATGCACACAACACAAAATAATTCCTCCAAGTTAGCCAACCACTGTAGCTCGTATTGACATTATAATTAAATCACAATGAATTAGCTAGTTTCCATGAAAAAGCTACCTGTTAGCTGCAGAGTTAGTGCAGTGTCCTTACCTAGCTAGCTAGCTACTAGCTATGTTCTGCTACCTAGAGAATATGCTAAAATTAGCTAGCTAGCTAAACATTTGTTAATGGGCTGGCACTGACAGTATAGGTTATGGAGAGTGAATTCAATTGTTTCTTCATCATCTTGCTCGGTAGTTATCTAGTTGTGGCCATCTGGCTTGATAGCTAGCTAGTTATTGGAATCTAGACTGTAAGCAACACACACAGACATGCATTGCCAAACATCACTACTGCCACCTTCTGGTTTGGAGTATTTTAACAAGGCTGAGTGGCTGATGACTTCAAGGTCTTTGCTGTGTGAACACTAAAGAGATTGACTGCCAACACTCTGTTCAGAGGTGCTAAGTACTATCGGCAGGCAAATGTATGACAACCGTACCGGTGTGTCTGAGTTTTAAGGTATTGACTTTAGTGTCTTCAGTTTACAGTGTGGACTCCCCAGTCCAGCAGAGAGCAGCTTCACTCCTGAATCATGCAGGTCATTGTCACTCAGTCCCAGCTCTCTCTGTGAGGAGCTTGGGCTGAGAGTGGAGGCCAGTACCTTACAGCATTTCTCTGTGAGATTACATCCAAACAACCTAAAAAAAAAGACGAACAAAGGGCTAATTAATAATGTATCTGTAGGTTTTAAAGCATAATTCATTTGTTAAAGATGTTGGATACCAGATACTCAGAGCTGCTCTGGAGGCTTTGACCACTGGCATAAGCCTCAGAAGATCCTCGTTAGATTTGAAGTATTTCTTCAGGTCAAAGACATCCAGCTCCTCCTCTGAAGTCAGCAACACAAAGACCAAATCTGACCACTGTGAAGGTGAGAGTTTGGCTTCTGAGAGATGAGGTAGCTTTGGATCTCCTCAACTTGAGAATGGTCATTCAGCCCATTCAGACAATGAAACAGATTGATGCACCTCTCCGGAGAAGGATTCTTGCTGATTTTCTCCTTGATGAACTGTTTCCTCATTAGTCTGTGAGCAGCTTATTATTTTTGTCAGAAGGCCTTGAAGGAGAGTCTGATTGGACTCCAATGAGAGGCCAAGAAGGAAGTGGAAAAACAGGTCCAGGTGTCTGTTTTCACTCTGTAAAGCTGTATCAGTCTCACCTCATGATCAGTGTTGACCTCTTGAGGTGGCACAAAGAAAGCTCGCCTAAATGATCTGATAAAGCATAATACAGTATTGTCGATGTGATCATTACTGTAATTTAATTATGGAAACATTACAAGCTGGAACAAATTGTGATTGACGATTAAGTGTGACCTTTATTGGCTTTAGTGAAATTAGAGAAGCATATTTTTCTGTTTGTCCAAACACCCAGTAAATACAGTTAAAGTAAAGCTTACATACACCTTAGCCAAATACATTTAAACTCAGTTTTTCACAATTCCTGACATTCAATCCAAGTAAAAACTCCCTGCCTTAGGTCAGTTAGGATCACCACTTTATTTTAAGAATATGAAATGTCAGAATAATGGTAGAGAGAACTATTTATTTCAGCTTTTATTTCTTTCATCACATTCCCAGTGGGTCAGAAGTTTACATACACTCAATTAGTATTTGGTAGCATTGCCTTAAATTGTTTAACTTGAGTCAAACATTTCAGGTAGCCTTCCACATTTCCACACAATAAGTTGGGTGAATTTTGGCCAATTCCTCCTAAAGGAGCAGGTGTAACTGAGTCAGGTTTGTAGGCCTCCTTGCTCACACACACTTTTTCAGTTCTGCCCACAAATGTTCTATGGGATTGAGGTCAGGGCTTTGTGATGGACACTCCAATACCTTGGCTTTGTTGTCGGTAAGCCATTTTGAACCAACTTTGGAAGTATGCTTGGGGTCATTGTCCATTTGGAAGACCCATTTGCGACCATGCCTTAACTTCCTGACTAATGTCTTGAGATGTTGCTTCAATATATTCACATAATTTTACTTCCTCGTGATGCCATCTATTTTGTGAAGTGCAACAGTCCCTGTGGATATAGATACTTTTGTACCTGATTCCTCCAGCATCTTCACAAGGTCCTTTGCTGTTCTTTTGGGATTGATTTGCACTTTTCGCACCAAAGTATGTTCATCTCTAGAAGACAGAATGCTTCTCCTTCCAGAGTGGTATGACAACTGCGTGGTCCCATGGTGTTTATGCTTGCATACTATTGTTTGTACAGATGATCGTGGTACCTTCAGGCGTTTGGAAATTGCTCCCAAGGATGAACCAGGCTTGTGGAGGTCTACAATATTTTCTGAGGTCTTGGCTGATTTCCTTTGATTTTCCCATGATGTGAAGCAAAGAGGCACTGAATTTTAAGGTAGGCCTTGGAATTACATCCACAGGTACACCTACAATGGACTCAAATGATGTCAATTAGCCTATCAGAAGCTTCTAAAGCCATGACATAATTTTCTGGAATTTTCCAAGCTGTTTAATGCACAGTCAACTTAGTGTATGTAAACTTCTGACCCACTGGAATTGTGATACAGTGAATTATAAGTGAAATAATCTGTCTGTAAAGTTTCCAAAACTGTAAAAATATTGTCTGTGAGCATAACAGAACTGATATTGCAGGCGAAAGCCTGAGAAAAATCCAATCTGGAAGGGACTCATCTTTTGAAAGCTCTGCGTTCCAATTGAGCAGTGAATGGGCTATCAACCAGATTACTTTTTCTCCGTATTCCCCAAGGTGTCTACAGCATTGTGACGTAGTTTTACGCATTTATGTTGAAGAATACCCTTAAGCAGCTACATTGCGCAACTGGTCACCTGATGGCTCCCAGAGTGATTCTTGCGTAAAATACAGAGGTAGCCATTATTCCAATCGGTCCTACTGAAAAACCAATTGTCCCGGTGGATATATTATCGAATAGAGGATTCATTATAAACAACGTTTGCCATGTTTCTGTCGATATTATGGAGCTAATTTTTTTCTGCGTTTTCGTGACTGCAATTTCCTGGCGATTTCTCAGCCAAACGTGAAGAACAAATGGGAGCTATTTTGCCTACAAAAATAATATTTTGGGAAAAAAAGGAACATTGGCTATCTAACTGGGAGTCTCGTGAGTGAAAACATCCGAAGCTCATCAAAGGTAAACGATTTAATTTGATTGCTTTTCTGATTTCCGTGACCAAGTTACCTGCTGCTAGCTGGACGAAATACTATGCTAGGCTATCGATAAACTTACACAAATGCTTGTATAGCTTTGGCTGTAAAGGATATTTTGAAAATCTGAGATGACAGGGTGATTAACAAAAGGCTAAACTGTGTCTCAATATATTTCACTTGTGATTTTCATGAATAGGAATATTTTCTAGGAATATTTATGTCTGTTGCGTTATGCTAATTAGTGTCAGTCGATGATTACGCTCCCGCACTCGACATTTGTGAAGTGGTTGTAAAATTAGTTTTAATGATTCCAACCTAAGTGTATGTAAACTTCTGACTTCAAACTGTATGTTGAATAATCTCTCTGTGTCAGTAAAAAAATCAAATCAAATTTTATTTGTCACATACACATGGTTAGCAGATGTTAATGCGAGTGTAGCGAAATGCTTGTCGTCCGCAAACTTTTTTGTTTGTTTCTGTCGGCGCGATGCGTGGAGAAACCCGTTGCACCGCTTCGGATAGTGTCTCTCCAGTGAGCCATGTTTCTGTGAAGCACAGAACGTTACAGTCTCTGATGTCCCTCTGGAATGCTACCCTTGCTCGGATTTCATCAACCTTGTTGTCAAGAGACTGGACATTGGCAAGAAGAATGCTAGGAAGTGGGGCACGATGTGCCCGTCTCCGTAGTCTGACCAGAAGACCGCCTCGTTTCCCTCTTTTTCGGAGTCGTTTTTTTGGGTCGCTGCATGCGATCCATTCCGTTGTCCTGTTTGTAAGGCAGAACACAGGATCCGCGTCGCGAAAAACATATTCTTGGTCGTACTGATGGTGAGTTGACGCTAATCTTATATACAGTAGTTCTTCTCGACTGTATGTAATGAAACCTAAGATGACCTGGGGTACTAATGTAAGAAATAACACGTAAAAAAAAAAAAAAAACTGCATAGTTTCCTAGGAACGCGAAGCGAGGCGGCCATCTCTGTCGGCGCCGGAAGTACTACCCTGTGGCTGTACATAAGGCTTCAGAGACTAAAGACAGATAACTTACTTTTCTCTAGTGTGTCAGTAAGCTCCTTCTGGTCCATGTTCCTCAACACATGCAGTGTGATCTCCAGAGCACCCTTTCTGGCACTGTTCTCCTGCTTCTCATCTTCAGTGTCTAGTACTCCCTCAGGGAGGGAGAGTCCTCTCTGGGACTCTCAAAACAATCTGTTGAATTTGGATTTAGAATACTCTTTATCCTTTTCAATTCACTCTTCACAAAAGTGATCATGTAAAGTATAGAAAAATAAGAAACATCACGTCATATGCACAGATAATACATTATACATCCTGCATTTACTATTAGCACTATGACGGAAGAGCCAGCTCACCGTAAATACGGAGAACAGGTCCATTTGTTGACTCTGGGCAGGCTGACCACTGAACATATCTGACTGTGGTCCTTCCTGCTTGTCTCTGAACAAAACAAGAGATAGTAGCTGGACACTTATGAAATATGAGATAAAGATCATTTTCAGTGATGCTCCTAGCTAGGTCTGCAGGATGTGAGTTTTGAATTGTAAAGGTGTGTAAGGAAGAGAAGGATAGCAGAGGAATATTTAAATCCAATTTTATTTGTCACATGCTTTGTAAACAACAGGTGTAGACTAACAGTAAAATGCTTACCAACAATGCAGAGAGAAAAAACATAAATACACGAGGAATAACTGCACAATGAGTAGTGATAACTTGGCTATATATTGTTAATGGGGTACAAGTACCGAGTCGATGTGCAGGGGTACGAGGGAATTGAGGTAGATATGTACATATTGGTAGGGGTAAAGTGACTAGGCAACAGGGTAGATAAACAGTAGCAGCAGTGTATGTGATGAGTCAAAGAAGTTAGTGCGAAGAGGGTCAATGCAGAAAGTCCAGGTAGCTATTTGGTTAATTATTTAGTAGTCTTATGGCTTAGGGGTAGAGGCTGTTGGTTCCACACTTGGTGCATCGGTACCACTTGCCGTGCGTTAGCAGAGAGAAGAGTCTGTGTCTTTGACTATTTTTAGGGCGGTCTAAGTAAGGTGTGGTTCACTCAATGTGTAGTCTACTGTACCAAGGGCCAAATTCAATCAAACCTTCTTGTGTTTCCAAACAAATGTCTGTATACATGTGTCCCTCGTAAATCAGACTCAAGAGTTCTTACCTTTTGCATTTACATTTTACATTTACATTTAAGTCATTTAGCAGACGCTCTTATCCAGAGCGACTTACAAATTGGTGAATTCACCTTCTGACATCCAGTGGAACAGCCACTTTACAATAGTGCATCTAAATCATTAAGGGGGGTGGTGAGAAGGATTACTTATCCTATCCTAGGTATTCCTTGAAGAGGTGGGGTTTCAGGTGTCTCCGGAAGGTGGTGATTGACTCCGCTGTCCTGGCGTCGTGAGGGAGTTTGTTCCACCATTGGGGGGCCAGAGCAGCGAACAGTTTTGACTGGGCTGAGCGGGAACTGTACTTCCTCAATGGTAGGGAGGCGAGCAGGCCAGAGGTGGATGAACGCAGTGCCCTTGCTTGGGTGTAGGGCCTGATCAGAGCCTGGAGGTACTGCGGTGCCGTTCCCCTCACAGCTCCGTAGGCAAGCACCATGGTCTTGTAGCGGATGCGAGCTTCAACTGGAAGCCAGTGGAGAGAGCGGAGGAGCGGGGTGACGTGAGAGAACTTGGGAAGGTTGAACACCAGACGGGCTGCGGCGTTCTGGATGAGTTGTAGGGGTTTAATGGCACAGGCAGGGAGCCCAGCCAACAGCGAGTTGCAGTAATCCAGACGGGAGATGACAAGTGCCTGGATTAGGACCTGCGCCGCTTCCTGTGTGAGGCAGGGTCGTACTCTGCGGATGTTGTAGAGCATGAACCTACAGGAACGGGCCACCGCCATGATGTTGGTTGAGAACGACAGGGTGTTGTCCAGGATCACGCCAAGGTTCTTAGCGCTCTGGGAGGAGGACACAATGGAGTTGTCAACCGTGATGGCGAGATCATGGAACGGGCAGTCCTTCCCCGGGAGGAAGAGCAGCTCCGTCTTGCCGAGGTTCAGCTTGAGGTGGTGATCCGTCATCCACACTGATATGTCTGCCAGACATGCAGAGATGCGATTCGCCACCTGGTCATCAGAAGGGGAAAGGAGAAGATTAATTGTGTGTCGTCTGCATAGCAATGATAGGAGAGACCATGTGAGGTTATGACAGAGCCAAGTGACTTGGTGTATAGCGAGAATAGGAGAGGGCCTAGAACAGAGCCCTGGGGGACACCAGTGGTGAGAGCGCGTGGCGAGGAGACAGATTCTCGCCACGCCACCTGGTAGGAGCGACCTGTCAGGTAGGACGCAATCCAAGCGTGGGCCGCGCCGGAGATGCCCAACTCGGAGAGGGTGGAGAGGAGGATCTGATGGTTCACAGTATCGAAGGCAGCCGATAGGTCTAGAAGGATGAGAGCAGAGGAGAGAGAGTTAGCTTTAGCAGTGCGGAGCGCCTCCGTGATGCAGAGAAGAGCAGTCTCAGTTGAATGACTAGTCTTGAAACCTGACTGATTTGGATCAAGAAGGTCATTCTGAGAGAGATAGCGGGAGAGCTGGCCAAGGACGGCACGTTCAAGAGTTTTGGAGAGAAAAGAAAGAAGGGATACTGGTCTGTAGTTGTTGACATCGGAGGGATCGAGTGTAGGTTTTTTCAGAAGGGGGTGCAACTCTCGCTCTCTTGAAGACGGAAGGGACGTAGCCAGCGGTCAGGGATGAGTTGATGAGCGAGGTGAGGTAAGGGAGAAGGTCCCCGGAAATGGTCTGGAGAAGAGAGGAGGGGATAGGGTCGAGCGGGCAGGTTGTTGGGCGGCCGGCCGTCACAAGAAGCGAGATTTCATCTGGAGAGAGAGGGGAGAAAGAGGTCAGAGCACAGGGTAGGGCAGTGTGAGCAGAACCAGCGGTGTCGTTTGACTTAGCAAACGAGGATCGGATGTCGTTGACCTTCTTTTCAAAATGGTTGACGAAGTCATCTGCAGAGAGGGAGGAGGGGGGGGGGGAGGAGGATTCAGGAGGGAGGAGAAGGTGGCAAAGAGCTTCCTAGGGTTAGAGGCAGATGCTTGGAATTTAGAGTGGTAGAAAGTGGCTTTAGCAGCAGAGACAGAGGAGGAAAATGTAGAGAGGAGGGAGTGAAAGGATGCCAGGTCCGCAGGGAGGCGAGTTTTCCTCCATTTCCGCTCGGCTGCCCGGAGCTCTGTTCTGTGAGCTCGCAATGAGTCATCGAGCCACGGAGCGGGAGGGGAGGACCGAGCCGGCCTGGAGGATAGGGGACATAGAGAGTCAAAGGATGCAGAAAGGGAAGAGAGGAGGGTTGAGGAGGCAGAATCAGGAGAAAGGTTGGAGAAGGTATGAGCAGAGGGAAGAGATGATAGGATGGAAGAGGAAAGAGTAGCGGGGGAGAGAGAGCGAAGGTTGGGACGGCGCGATACCATCCGAGTAGGGGCAGTGTGGGAAGTGTTGGATGAGAGCGAGAGGGAAAAGGATACAAGGTAGTGGTCGGAGACTTGGAGGGGAGTTGCAGTGAGGTTAGTGGAAGAACAGCATCTAGTAAAGATGAGGTCAAGCGTATTGCCTGCCTTGTGAGTAGGGGGGGAAGGTGAGAGGATGAGGTCAAAAGAGGAGAGGAGTGGAAAGAAGGAGGCAGAGAGGAATGAGTCAAAGGTAGACGTGGGGAGGTTAAAGTCGCCCAGGACTGTGAGAGGTGAGCCGTCCTCAGGAAAGGAGCTTATCAAGGCATCAAGCTCATTGATGAACTCTCCGAGGGAACCTGGAGGGCGATAAATGATAAGGATGTTAAGCTTGAAAGGGCTGGTAACTGTGACAGCATGGAATTCAAAGGAGGCGATAGATAGATGGGTAAGGGAGAGAGAGAGAATGACCACTTGGGAGAGATGAGGATCCCGGTGCCACCACCCCGCTGACCAGAAGCTCTCGGGGTGTGCGAGAACACGTGGGCGGACGAAGAGAGAGCGGTAGGAGTAGCAGTGTTATCTGTGGTGATCCATGTTTCCGTCAGTGCCAGGAAGTCGAGGGACTGGAGGGAGGCATAGGCTGAGATGAACTCTGCCTTGTTGGCCGCAGATCGGCAGTTCCAGAGGCTACCGGAGACCAGGAACTCCACGTGGGTCGTGCGCGCTGGGACCACCAGATTAGGTGGCCGCGGCCACGCGGTGTGGAGCGTTTGTATGGTCTGTGCAGAGAGGAGAGAACAGGGATAGATAGACACATAGTTAGCAGGGTACAGAAGAGGCTACGCTAATGCAAAGGAGATTGGAATGACAAGTGGACTACACGTCTCGAATGTTCAGAAAGTTAAGCTTACGTAGCAAGAATCTTATTGACTAAAATGATTGAAATGATACAGTACTGCTGGAGTAGGCTAGCTGGTAGTGGCTGCGATGTTGACACTACACTAATCAAGTCGTTCCGTCGAGTGTATTAGTTTCTACAGTGCTGCTATTCGGGGGCTAGCTGGCTAGCTAGCAGGTTGATTGCGTTACGTTACTTTAAAAGAACGACAATAGCTGGCTAGCTAACCTAGAAAATCGCTCTAGGCTACACAATTGTCTTAGATACAAAGACGGCTATGTAGCTAGCTAGCTACGATCCATCGGAAGAGTATTTCTTCCTGAACTCTTTTGATGCCACATTGACCAGTCACTCTTCGTGGACACACAGCTGAGTGTATGGGTGTCTGGTCTCTCCTGCTGGACCATGTCAAAAGGAAAGAGGTACTAAAACGCATCAAATGCATTGAAGTAGCTGATTTTCTGTCAACATCACAATTTACTGTGCAGATAGGAAGGCAGAAAAGTACAAATCACACAAACCTTTGATCAGTGGAAACCTCTCATTGTCTAAAGTTGTATGGAGGATCCATTGACATGCCACTTTTCATGGACACACAGCTGTGAACAGGTGAATCTGTTCTCTCTTTTCTGATTGGGCTTGATTGGGAAACAGAGGCAGACCTTCAGTTTCTCATCTATTCTAATTATGATGAAGTCATGGGATTGCAAACCCTCACACAATAACACTTGTACATACACAGGGAACCACACAATTTCAGTCTAGCTTCATTGTCAGGGTCAATTTCCTCAGAGTGCCTCATTTTAGAAGAAATGCGCTCCTCATCTCCCTCCCTAGAAATACAACTTTTTCAGGCAGTGCCCCCCTCCTCTCTCACCCCAGAAAGACCCATTTTTCAGGCAGTGGCCCCCTCCTCTCTCTCTCTCTCCCCATAGAGACACATTTGAGAGGCAGTGGCCCCCTCCTCTCTCTCTCCCCATAGAGACACATTTGAGAGGCAGTGGCCCCCTCCTCTCTCTCTCCCCATAGAGACACATTTGAGAGGCAGTGGCCCCCTCCTCTCTCTCTCCCCATAGAGACACATTTGAGAGGCAGTGGCCCCCTCCTCTCTCTCTCCCCATAGAGACACATTTGAGAGGCAGTAGCCCCCTCCTCTCTCTCTCCCCATAGAGACACATTTGAGGAGTGGCCCCCCCCTCTCTCTCTCCCCATAGAGACACATTTGAGAGGCAGTAGCCCCCTCCTCTCTCTCTCCTCAGGGAGACTCATTTTAGAGGCTGTGTGCCTTTTTCTTTCCCCGGAGACTCTGTTGAGTTACAATGATAACATTTCTGTTGATGCAAAACAGACAATAGTCTTTTTTACCCCTTTTTCTCCCCAAATGGTAGTCTTGTCCCATTGCTGCAACTCCCCTACGGACTCGGGAGAGGCCGAAGGTTGAGAGTCATGCGTCCTCCGAAATACTTCCCTGCCAACCCTCACTGCTTCTTGACACACTGCTTGCTTAACCAGGAAGCCAGCCGCACCAATGTGTCAGAGGAAACACCGCCCAGCTGGCGATCGAAGTTAGCTTGCAAACGCCCAGCCCGCCACAAGAAGTTGCTAGAGCGAGTCAGTGCCTCAGACAGCTGCACCACTCAGCAGCCTATACAATAGTATTTATAACAAAAAATTTCAGACCCCCCTTCTGTATGAGACCAAACATCCAGCATTTTAAACAGAGTTTTTTACACCAATATAATATATACAGTGCCTACAGAAAGTAGCCCTTGACTGTCTAAACATTTTATTTTGTTACAGCCTGAATTAAAAACGAATTAAATGTAGAATACATGTAGATATATTATGCTTTTTGAAATTTTTACAAATTAATTAAAAATTAAAAGCTGAAAGTATTCAAACCATTTGTTATGTGTAAGTCTAAATCAGTTCAGAGGTACAATTTTGCTTAACAAGTAACATAAGTTGGATGGACTGTTTAACATCATTTTTGATTGTCACCCTCATCTGTACCACACACAATTATCTGTAAGGTCCCTCAGTTGAGCAGGGAATTTTAAACACAGATTCAAACATTGCCTCACAAAGCAGGGCACCTATTGGTAGATGGGTACAAATAAAAGCAAACACAGAATATCCACCCCACATCACACCCTGACCTAACCAATTAGAGAAATAAAACGTCTCTCTAAGGTCAGGACGTGACAGCACCAATAAAAAGAAGAGACTTGCTTGGGCAAAGAAACACAGCAATGGACATTAGACCGGTGGAAATCTGTCCTTTTGTCTGATGAGTCCAAATTTGAGATTTTTGGTTCCAACTGCTGTGTCTTTGTGAGACGCAGAGTAGGTGAACGGATGATCTCTCCATATGTAGTTCCCACCGTGAAGCATGGAGGAGGTGTAATGATGTGAGGCTGGTTTTCTTGTGATAATCTGTGATTTATGGTCCAAAGCACACCAAGACAGTCATGAAGAGGGCATGACAAAATATATTCCCCCTCAGGAGACTGAAAAGATTTGTCATGGGTCCTCAGGTCCTCAAAAGGTTCTACAGCTGCACCATCGAGAGCATCCTGACTGGTTTCATCACTGCCTGGTATGGCAACTGCTCGTCCTCTGACCGCAAGGCACTATAGTGGGTAGTGCGAACTCCACCTACATGTACATATTAACTCAACTAACCGGTTCCCTTGCACATTGACTCTTTACCTGTACCCCCCCTATATATAGTCCCGCTATTGTTATTTTACTGCTGATCTTTAATTGCAGGTTACTTTTATTTCTTATTCTTATCCATTGTTGGTTAGGGGCTAGTAAGCATTTCACTGTTGCTTTCGGCACACGTGACTAATTAAAATGTGATTTGATTTGATTTGATCTTGGCATGGGGCATTCCTATTGTGTAATGGGGGACATTACTATTGTGTAACATAACGGTGCTGTCACAGCAGTTTCTTATTGGGTAATACTGTTTGGTGTGCTGTTATGTTTTGGTCAAACTCATCACAAGACCATTGCTTATAAAAGTCTGAATGTTACTGATAGCTTAATTGTTTATGTATACTTAACTTGCTCCACTATCCTTGAGTCAAATCACATTCATAACACACTGACAGTCCATTTAATCTGGTTACTTTTCCCACTAATATGTTGCACCCAAAATATACAAATTTCTGGACAGTTTTTCACTTTACACATTTGTAAAAGATTGTGCTGGTTATACAGTATACATGATTTCTTAAAGTAACAAGATTGTAAGCTAAGACAATGTGACTTCTCATTCTGAAAATGTCAGAATACCTCTCTGTGGTGTGATGCTAGGCCCATTGTCCTTGCCCGTATGGCATTAACTCAGTTTACCAAATTTTAGGCAGGCAATCCAAAATGTGTTAAGTCAATCATTGTTTTGCTAGTATTCCAAATTCATACAGTATGACATAGTTCGTACACATTGTGGGCACTTATCGTCTTAAAGGTGCACATACTCCAGGCTAACTCTATGTTTCTGTGTTTTGTCTCCTCTGCCCTCTGCTGTCAAAACAGGAAATGAAGGTTGGCTCTAATATTGTCACTTTGTCATGTCTCAAGTTCAAACTTGCCATTAATGAGATAGAAGATATACAGTATTATCAAGTAGCAAAAGTTGTAACATCAACTTTCCAGAAAACAAAAAGTTGTTCTCTGCTCTCTCTCGACAGTACATCAGTAACAGAGAGATGTAAATGATACTATCGCACTGCACAGAAAATTCTCCAATGTTAAATTAACACTGAAAGTGTGGACAGTATAGACACTGGAAGTGTTACATTAATACACTGCTTCCTGTAAAGCCTTATTTCCCAGAGTGCCTTTCCTTTCGAGTCAATTGTAAAGTTAACACCCATGAATGTATTTGTTTGTGACAGAGACATGGTTTTTGCATTCATCCATTTTCAGTCCTATGGACATTAAACATAACACTTAACTCTGTAAGTTTTAAATGAACACATATTGGTCAAAAATAACCCCCAGTGTTGGTGTAAATAACTAGAGTTGAACCAGAACCACACCCATCATTATCATATTTCCCAGCATGCTCTATTACAGGTTGATTTTAAGAAGAGTTTGTTTCAATATCTATGTTTTTGATTGTGTATTGATTGAGTAATTATTCTTATGCTTCTTGTTAGTATGACCGAATACAAACAGTGTAGCTATTCCCTCAGCAAGACTATCAAACAAGCTAAGCGTATAGAGACAAAGTAGAGTCGCAATTCAATGGCTCAGACACAAGAGGTATGTGGCAGGGTATACAGTCACTCACGGATTACAAAAAGAAAATCAGCCCCGTCGCGGACAAGGACGTCTTGCTCCCAGACAGACTAAACAACTTCTTGGATCGCTTTGAGGACAATACAGTGCCACTGACACGGCCCACAACCAAAACGTGAGTAAAACATTTAAACGTGTTAACCCTCGCAAGGCTGCAGGCCCAGACGGCATCCCCAGCCGCGTCCTCAGAGCATGCACAGACCAGCTGGCTGGTGTGTTTACGGACATATTCAATCAATCCTTATCCCAGTCTGCTGTTCCCACATGCTTCAAGAGGGCCACCATTGTTCCTGTTCCCAAGAAAGCGAAGGTAACTGAGCTAAACGACTACCGCCCCGTAGCACTCACTTCCGTCATCATGACGTGTTTTGAGAGACTAGTCAAGAACAATATCACCTCTACCCTACCTGACACCCTAGACCCACTCCAATTTGCTTACCGCCCAATAGGTCCACAGACGACGCAATCGCAACCCCCCTGCACACTGCCCTAACCCATCTGGACAAGAGGAATACCTATGTGAGAATGCTGTTCATCGACTACAGCTCAGCATTGAACACCATAGTACCCTCCAAACTCGTTAATAAGCTCGAGGCCCTGGGTCTCGACCCCGCCCTGTGCAACTGGGTACTGGACTTCCTGACGGGCCGCCCCAGGTGGTGAGGGTAGGTAACAACATCTCCACCCTGCTGATCCTCAACACTGGGGCCCCACAAGGTTGCGTTCTGAGCCCTCTCCTGTACACCCTGTTCACTCACGACTGCGTGGCCATGCACACCTTCAACTCAATCATCAAGTTTGCAGACGACACTACTGTGGTAGACTTGATTACCAACAACGACGAGACGGCCTATAGTACCATCACTCATTCATGTATTTTTATGTACATATTCTTCATCCCTTTACACTTGTGTGTGTATAAGGTGGCTGTTGTGAAATTGTTAGGTTAGATTACTTGTTGGTTATTACTGCATTGTTGGAACTAGAAGCACAAGCATTTCGCTACACTCGCATTAACATCTGCTAACCATGTGTATGTGACAAATAACATTTGATTTGATTTGAAGTATAAATTACATACATTTTGTAAACTATTCCATTATGTTACTTGGATTTATTGCACCAGTATCTGAAATGGTTGTTAGAGTTTAGATGCTTTTGGTAGTCTCATATTTCAGTCTTTCCAACTCTGGAAGACATTCTGAAAGCTTATCTCGAACCCAAACAACAGATGACTTAAACACGAGAGCAGTGAACCAGGCCTTGAAGAGTGAGTGGCCTCTAGTTTAATATCAGTCCCAATGCTCAATCCCTCTGTCTTACTTCTTCAAATTACTAAAATATTGCATTATTGGAGTGCTATCTGAAAGACAATTACCATTCATTTTGTTACTTTCATTAGTCTCCGTATCTGTTTCTGTTAACTTTCTCCATATTGTAAGGAATTGTTTTTATTTCAGTCTACCCCAACAATGTTATATATTTATTTCAAATTTCTGTTGGATATTGACTTTATGCTTCCACTTATTAAATGTCTATTATTTTAAGATGACATGTAATGCTTTGAAGGGATCTTTTTCACTGGGCTGGCACTGTCTTTCATGCCCCTGTAGATGGCATGGTGCTCTGTCCATCATGAGTCTCTACTAAGCAAGTTAAAAGGTTGAGTGGGTGAATACAGAAAATCATTGGTTCTGTCACACCCTGATCTGTTTCACCTGTCTTTGTGCTTATCTCCACCCCCTCCAGGTGTCACTCATCTTCCTCATTATCATCTCATCCCCAGTGTATTTATACCTGTGTTCTCTGTTTGTCTGTTGCCAGTTCATCTTGTCTTGTCAAGCTTATCAGCGTGTTTTTCCGTGCTCCTGTTTTCCAAGTCTCTGTTTTCCTAGCCCTCCCGGTTCTGACCCGTTCTGCCTGCCCTCACCCTGAGCCCGCCTGCCTGATCATTCAGCCTGCCTGCCCCCACTGTGCCTTTCGGACTCTTACCTGGTTCATGAACTTCTGCCTATCCCCGACCTGCCCCTTGTATTTAAATGCATATTAGAGACTCTAACCATCTGCCTCCTGTGTCTGCATCTGGGTCTCGCCCTGTGTCATTATAGTACGAACTGGCCATGACAGACGCAGCAGACTCGGACTGGCTCCACAACGCTGTCTCCTTGCAGGGAGCCACCATTGAAAAACATGAGGAGCTACTTCAGCTCCTTATGGAAGGTCTCCATATGCTGTCGGGACACCAAGACCAGGGTTTCAAAACGTTACTAGAGCAATTCCGTGGACTATCTATCAGGCAGCCTGCCACAACGGAGACCTTCCAGACGCTGAGTAATTCCCCTGCCAGTGATGATTTTGTACAGCCTTCCCCGACTTCCCATAACCCTGCTTACCTCCTCCTGAGCGCTATGTTGAGGACCCTGGAACCTGTCGGACGTTTCTTTCCCTGGTCTTCGTTCCCTTTGGACAGTTCTAGAATAGTGTATCTTATAACGCTCATGTCTGCTAGGGCACTCTCATGGGCTACGGCGGTTTGGGAGCAACAGTCCACCATTTGCCTTCGTTTGGATGATTTCATGGCGGAGGTGAGGAAGGTATTCATTTCTCAGCTGCTTCTCATTGAATCTCCCAATGCTCCTGTTTTTTGAAGATTTTCATGGCTCCAGAGGCACAACCAGATTATTGACTGGACCGCTGGTTCTATCCTTGGTTGGAGCCCTTTCTGCCATTCTTCCACGCCTAAATTCTAGGCAGGACCGTTGGGCCCTGTTATTCACCAGGTTCAACTTCACCATTTCCTACCGCCCAGGGTCCAAGAATGTGAAGCCGGACACTGTCACTCGCCTGTAGAGCTCTGATGCAACACCACCTTACTCTGAGACCATCCTCCCTACTTCATGTCTGGCAGCTACAGTTGTCTGGGGACAGTTGTCATTCTAGTGTTCTATTTAACAGCATATTCTGGAATAATTCTCTATATAACGTTATAAAACTTAAGTTATTCCCATCCAAATCACAGCAACGACCACAGTGCAGCAGCCCAAAACTTCATTGTTTAGCCCTTACCAATCTCAGCTGTTACCCTCTTAAACTTTTCAATGGCTTCTCCTGCCTGTATATCGATGGGCGGTGTTGGACAGAACCCCTAGATAACGTCATAGTTAAGGCAAAAATAATTGCGTAAATTGGCTCTGCAAAACAGAGCGGCTCTTGACTATCTTTTGGCAGGTCAAGGGGACACTTGTGCAATCATCGGCGATGAATGTTGTACTTTTGTCCCAGATCACTCTTCTAATATGACTGATCTCACCAAATACATTGCCACTGTTGCTAAGAATAATTCCACACAACCAAATTGTGTGCCTGCAACTTGGTCGGAATCCCTGTTTGGAAGTTGGGGATCCCAAGTTGCCAAATGGGCTGCAACGTGTGTGTTTTTTTCTAAGTTTGCCTAATTGTGTTATTTAACATGGTGTGTATTTTTGATAAAATCACTCCCATATAAGTATAACCTTTATTATGATGATAGTATTACCATTCTAATTAGACTGCAACTGAGAATGAGGGTATTGAAAGACTTGAAAGTCTGTGTTGAATTTGCTACTGTGATTGTAGATTTGTTTCATTATGATGAATATGAATGAAATTTGATACACTCCCATTAGAAGTATAACTTTGATTTAGATTTATTATGATGTATTTTGATATAGAAGCTAAAAAAGAATTGCTTGGATTAAAATGTCATGATTATTATCACATAAGTGATGAGGATGGAATGTAATGGAAAATGTTATTTTTGTGCTTTTCTAATAACCAATTTCTCTGTTTATGCAAGTGACTGATTTTATATGAATCCTCACTATCAGTATCTGCAACTTGGCAGTATGCCCAGAACCTTGTTTTGATAAAGGGATATCTCAGTTAAGGTCTCAGCTTAGAGAAGAAGCCTCGTGAGGTATTGTTCTGTCACATGCATGACCCAGTATTGGTCGGTCACAAGAATGAAGATGTTAATGTTGAATTAATTGTTAATAAGCTTTATCAAGCAAATACAGCTTTCTTTATATAAGAGAACTAAAGGGACGGCCCCGGGTAGAGCTCCTGATGGACATGTGTACTTGGTGCATGAACTTGGTTGGAACCTCTCTAGCATGCTGATAATAAACACTGATTCATTTAAGATTGGCTTTGAGTGTCCTGTGTAGAATTTCCATGACAATGTATACAGTGCATTTGGAAAGTATTCAGACCCCTTTAATTTTTTCCACATGTTATTACATTACAACCTTGTTCTAAAATTGACAATTGTTTTTTCCCCTACACAGAATACCCCATAATGACAAAGCAAAAACAGCTTACATTTTTGTTGTTGCAAATGTAAAAAATAACCTGAAATTACTTATATAAATGTTTTCAGACCCTGAATACAAAGTACTCAGTACTTTGATGAAGCGATTACAGCCTTGAGTCTTCTTGGGTGACGCTACAAGCTTGGCACACCTGTATTTGGGGAGTTTCTCACATTCTTCTCTGCATATCCTATCAAGCGCTGCAAGGTTGGGTGGGGAGCACAGCTATTCTCAGGTCTCTTCAGAGATATTTGATCAGGTTCATGTCCGGGCCACTCAAGGTCATTCAGACTTGTCCTGAACCCACTCCTGCATTGTCTTGGCTGTGTGTTTAGGGTAGTTGTGCTGTTGGAAGGTCCCAGTTCATGCCGCTGAAAAACATCCCACCAGCATGATGCTGTCACCACCATGCTTCACTGTAGGGATGGTGCCAGGTTTCCTCCAGATGTGATGCTTGACATTCAGGTAAGAGTTCAAACTTGGTTTCAGCAGACCAGAGAATCTTGTTCCTCGTGGTCTGAGTCCTTTAGGTGCCTTTTGACAAACAGCAAGTGGGCTGTCATGTGCCTTTTACTGAGGAGTGGCTTCTGTCTGGCCACTCTACCTTAAAGGCCTGATTGGTGGAGTGCTGCAGAGATGGCTGTCCTTCTGGAAGGTTCTCCCATCTCCATAATGGAACTCTGGAGCTCTGTCAGAGTGACCAGAGTGGTCACCTGCCTGACAATTTTATTGGTCACATACACGTAATTAGCAGATGTTATTGCAGGTATAGCAAAATGCTTGTGCTTCTAGCTCCAACAGTGCAGTAATATCTAACAAATTACACAACATATATATATATACACACACACACACACACACACACACACACACACCTAAGTAGGAATGAATTAAGACTCTATACATGTGGACGAGCAATGTCAGAGCGGAGCAGACTAATATACAGTAGAATAGTATAGAAAAAAACAGTATATAGATGAGTAATGCAAGAATTAAGTGAATGAGATATTGTATAGAAAAGTGTATACATGAGATGAGTAATGCAAGATATGTAAACATTAAGTGACTAAGATACCATATAGTACAGTATATACACACACATGAGATTAGTAATGCCAGATATGTAAACATTATTAAAGTGACTAGTGTTCCATTCCTTAAGGTGGTCAGTGATTCCTAGTCTATGCCTATAGGCAGCAGCCTCTAATGTGCTAGTGATGGCTGTTTAACAGTCTGATGGCCTTGAGAGAGAAGCTGTTTATCCAGTCTCTAGGTCCCATCTTTGATGCACCTGTACTGTCCTCGCCTTCTGGATGATAACGGGGTGAACAGGCAGTAGCACGGGTGGTTGATGTCCTTGATGATCTTGTTGGCCATCCTGTGACATTGGGTGCTGAGAAACAGACGCCTCACAAGTCCTCAACTGGCAGCTTCATTTAATAGTACCCGCAAAACACCACTCTCAACGTCAACAGTGAAAAGGCGACTCCAGGATGCTGGCCTTCTAGTCCAGAGTAACAAAGAAAACCATATCTCAGACTGGCCAATAAAATGAAAAGATTAAGATGGGCAAAAGAACAGACACTGGACATAGATATGACTTTTTCTTTGCAACTCTGCCTAGAAGGCCAGCATCCCTGAGTCACCTCTTCACTGTTGACGTTGAGACTGGTGTTTTGCGGGTATTATTTAATGAAACTGCCAGTTGAGGACTTGTGAGGCTTCTGTTTCTCAAACTAGACACTAATGTACTTGTTCTTTTGCTCAGTTGTGCACCGGGGCCTCCCACTCCTCTTTCTATTTTGGCTAGAGTCAGTTTGCGCTTTCAGTGAAGGGAGTAGTACACAGCGTTAGGGGATCTTCAGTTTCTTGGCAATTTCTCACATGGAATAGCCTTCATTTCTCAGAACAAGAATAGACTGACGAGTTTCAGAAGAAAGCTCTTTGTTTCTGGCCATTTTGAGCCTGTAATCGAACCCACAAATGATGCTACTCAACTAGTCTAAAGAAGGACAGTTTTATTGCTTCTTTAAATCAGAACAGTTTTCAGCTGTGCTAGCATAATTGCAAAAGGGTTTTTTCTAATTATCAATTAGCCTCTTAAAAATGATAAACTTAGACTAGCTAACACAACATGCCTTTGGAACACAGGAGTGATGGTTGCTGATAATGGGCCTCTGTAGATATTCCATAACAAATCAGCCATTTCCAGTCATTTACAACATTAACAATGTCTCTACTGTATTTCTGATCAATTTGATGTTATTTTAAAGACCCAAAATGAGCTTTTTCCAAAAACAAGGACATTTCTGTGACCCCAAAGTTTTGAATGGTAGTGTAGATACACTTAGTGTAGGAAACATTAACTCTTTCCATGACATGGACTGACCAGGTGAATCCAAGTGGAAGCTTTGATCCCTTATCGGATGTCCACTTCAATCAGTGTCGATGAAGAGGCAGGTTAAAGAAAGATTTAAACCTTGAGACGTGCCCTGACGAATTGAGGAGTGTGAGAGAGAATTACTTTTTTGTTTTGACAAACCATCTATAAAATGCAGTCCGCTGTTTAATTTTTTATCCTGATGTGGCCCTTCAGCCAAAAAGTTTGCCCACCCCTGGGATATGAGATAGAGAAAAGTTCACAAACACAATGAGAATTTAACTGCATCCCCAGAATTGATCAAATTTAAATGGATTCCCGACCCAGGTAATGACCCACAGGTGACCCAGAGGTCCACAAATGCACTCAAAGCGCTGCTGTGTACCTAACTCCGACAGAGTCCACTGGGAGTAAAGTCACACCTCGCCGACCACCAGCTAATGGAACAGACACATACCTCCATTAAATCCCTGAAACTGGAAATAGCCTTGCAGGTGAGACTTGGGGCTGCTGTTCTCAAAGGCCATTGGCTGCCTTGGGACTGGAGCGGTGACCCTACCTGTCACAGATTACATCAGCACGTGGAGGGGGGCCTCAGTTGTACTGACAGATCCCATGGAGCATGTCCAGAACATCGGGCACACATGGCTGTGAGGACTTGTGGTGTGGCTATGTGGGCTGGTGTGATGGGTCCCCAGACTCACTTTCTGTCACTTAAAATATTAGTATGTCATGGTAAAAGAATGGTTATTCAAGTGTGATGAAGTGTTGGATATGCTATTTTGGTTCATGCAGACCTATGTAATGTTGTGTCCTGCTGTTTAACCTATTGAACGATGGTATACTGTACTGTCCAGAAGTACTAATGTTTTATATAATGTAGTGTATTGGACTATCTGTAGGAATATCCACCTCCAGTCTTGGAGAGCCACTCTCCCTCTCTTCAGGTCGCTTAACTGATCTACATATAACAATGACTGGCCTAAGAGCCACTCACTCTCACACCTGTGCTTCCCGGTTGTTTATTAGACAAGGGTGGAAACCTGCAGGCCCTTGACAACTGGCCTTAAATAGTCCTTCAAGTCTGTGTATTCTTGAAGGACTTGGCTGGGGCATAGCCGCAGTAACGCATCTTGAGCTGAGGTGGGTGGACATGAATGTACTCGTATTGCAGAGAGGCTCATTGTGTTGTGTGTGCTATTCAAGCTGAAAACTTCCTTTGTACTCATTTACTTCATCTGGTACTTTTCATCCATCATACTGCGACTGTCTCATATTGATATAAACTAGCTTCCTAGAAAGAGATACTATTTTTTATGAAGATTTGGCCCAGGAATAAGAGAGAGGAAGAGAAGCTACTGTCAAAGTATAGTTCATCAAAGTACACAAAAAACAATCAAAGTGCTATCTAGAACCTAAAAGGATTATTCAGCTGTCCCCATAGGACCAAAAAGAGTTGTACCTAGAACCAAAAATGGTTCTCCAATGGGGACAACCAAAGATTCCTTGTGGAACTCTTTTTTTCTAAGAGTGTAGCACAGTAGCCAGATTAGGCTCAGTGACAATGATATATGAGTTCGCCATAGTTCTCTATGAGGAAAGCTGTAAGAAAAGGTCAGCGGAAAAGAGGATGAGCAGAGAAACTGAACTTACAGTGAGATTAACAAGAGCTCTGGAGGTTTCAGGGCGCATGGATGGGTTGTGCCTGAGGAGCTCCCTAATTCAATAGAATGGAGAAAATTGACCATTTGAGAATATGGGGAGAATGTGTGACATTTTAATTTCCTATTAATCCCAGCAAAATCAACCTTGGAAAGAGGAGAGGGAAAATAAAAATGTATTTTTGACCTTTACATTGGGCTGTAAAGAGGAGTATTTCCCCCTTTTTAGTATGAAAGTTAAGAAATACAAGGTAAAAAAAAAAATGTGTTCGATGTTTACTGTGCTTTTCACATATAGATTCAGTCAAAGATGTAACCTCAAAGTCAATGAGGTGAGACTTACATTTGAGCACTTTTACTACATTTTATACAATGGGTGATTTGGAATTCCCATTGTTAGAGCCTATCCTGCCTATGATATACTAGACAACACATGGTCACATTCATAAAAAGTTACATTTTTACATTGTTACCTAGAAATGCACTACTCGTTTAATTGCTCCACTGTCTCATCTGCCCAGCGACGCAACTTAACTTGATCATCACTGTAAAAAGCATCTCTAAATTATCTCAGACATTTGCAACATTGTTGTAATATTTTTTCAATTTAGCAGGTGCTCTTCTCCAGAGTGACTTACAAGTAGTAAGTGCATACATTTTCATACTTTAAAAAAAATGTTAATTCGATCTCCACTGTGTCCCATAATAATGAATGTGTTGGGAGATTGGTAAAGCTCACCTTGTGAGAACATGACTTTACCCCAGTCCTCAGCAGTCCAATCCCTGTACCTTTTGCAAAATATCAGTCTGTCCCTGATGTTTTTCCTGGAGAGAAGTGGCTTCTTTGAACCGCTCTCCTTGAAGTTCTTGATGATCCGATAAATGGTTGATTTAGGTGCAATCTTACTGGCAGCAATATCCTTGCCTGTGAAGCTCTTTTTGTGCAAGGGAATGATGACGGCACATGTTTCCTTGCTGGTAACCATGGTTGATAAAGGAAGAACAATGATTACAAGCACCACCCACCTTTTGAAGCTTCCAGTCTATTATTCGAACTCAATCAGCATGACAGAGTGATCTCCAGCCTTGTCCTCGTCAACACTTACACCTGTGTTAATGAGAATCACTGACATGATGTCAGCTGGTCCTTTTGTGGCAGGGCTGAAATGCAGTGTAAATGTTTTTGGGGGATTCAGTTCATTTGCATGGCAAAGTGGGACTTTGCAATTAATTAAAGAAAGAAGCAGTGCGGCTTGGTTGGGTTGTGTATCGGAGGAAAAGAGGATGAGCAGAGAAACTGAACTTACAGTGAGATTAACAAGAGCTCTGGAGGTTTCAGGGCGCATGGATGGGTTGTGCCTGAGGAGCTCCCCAATTCCCGTATCCTCCGACACATTGGTGCGGCTGGCTTCCAGGTTGGATGCGCGCTGTGTTAAGAAGTAGTGCGGCTTGGTTGGGTTGTGTATCGGAGGACGCATGACTTTCAACCTTTGTCTCTCCCGAGCCCGTACGGGAGTTGTAGCGATGAGACAAGCTAGTAGCTATTTAAACAATTGGACACCACGAAATTGGGGAGAAAACGGGGTAAAAAAAAGTTTAAAAAAGTGGAAGAAATATAACTAAAATAGTTGTTGCGTAAGTCTTCAGCCCCTTTGTTTAGGCAAGCCTACATTTGTTCAGGAGTAATTTTGGCGTAGAAAAATCACATTTAGGTCTGGGTGCCTCGTGAGAATTTGTTGGTGAGTGGGTAACCTGCCTCTACTATCCGTCCTATTGGCCAACCTGCAATCATTGGAGAATTATCTGGATGAGCTCAGTTCAAGACTATCCTACCAACGGACATTAAAAACTGTTTCACCAAGTCGTGGCTGAACGAAGACATAGATAGTCAGCTGGGTTTTTTGTGCATCGGCAAGACAGAACAGCTGTCTCCGGTATGACAAGGGGTGGTGGTGGTGTGTCTATTTGTCAATAACAGCTGGTGAGCAAAATCTAATATTAAGGAAGTCTCTAGGTTTTGCTCACCTGAGGTAGAGTATCTCATGATAAGCTGTAGACCGTACGATTTGCCAAGAGAGTCATCTATATAATTAGTAGCTGTCTAATTATTACCACAAACTGATGCTGGCACAAGGAATGCACTCAACAAGCTGTATAAGGCCATAGGCAAACAAGAAGATGCTCATCCAGGAGGTAGGGCTCCTAGTGGCCAGGGACTTTAATGCAGGGATACTTAAATCTGTTTCAGTTAACTTCTACCAGCATGTCACATGTACAACCAGAGGGGGAAAAAATATATATAATATTATTATTTTTTTTTAACTCTAGACCACCTTTACTCCAAACACAGAGACAGGTACAAATCTCTCCCTCAGCCTCTATTTGGCATATCTGACCATGATTATATCCTCCTGATTCCTGCTTACAAGCAAAAACTAAAGTAGGAAATACCAGTGACTCGCTCAATACGGAAGTGTTCAGATGACGCAGATGCTAAGCTACAGGACTGTTTTGCTAGCACAGACTGGAACATGTTCTAGGACTCATCCGATGGCATTGAAAAGTATACCACATCAGTCACCGGCTTCATCAATAAGTGCATCGATGATGTTGTCCCCACAGTGACCGTATATACATACCCAGAAGCCATGGATTAAAGGCAACATCCGTTGAAAGAGCTACTTCCTGTGCTTGTGTTGAACATAATACATGGCTCCCTATTCACCGGATGTTTACCAAACTCACTAAAAGTGGCAGTAATAAAGAATCTCTTGAAAAAGCCAAAACTTGACCAGGAAAGTGTAAAATCTATCGGCCTATACCAAATCTCCCATTCCTCTCAAATGTTAGGAAAATCTCTTGCATAGCAACTCACTTCCTTCCTGAAGACAAATAATGTATACAAAATGCTTCAGTCTGGTTGTAGACCCCATCATAGCGCTGAGACTGCACAAGTGAAGGTGGTAAATTACCTTTTAATGGCGTCAGACCAAGGCTCTGGATCTGTCCTCGTGCTCCTAGACCTTAGTGCTGCTTTTGACACCATCGATCAGCACATTCTTTTGAAGAGATTAGAAACCCTAACGGGTCTACACAGACGACTTCTTGCCTGGTTTAGATCTTATCTGCCGGAAAGATATAATTTTGTCCTCTGACAAATCAATTGTAAGTGTTGGCGTTGCTCATGGTTCCATTTTAGGACTATTGTTTTCACTATATATATATATATATATATATATATATATATATATATATATATATATATATATATCTCCTCTTGGTGATGTCATTCGGAAACACACTGTCAACATTCACTGCTATGCGGATGACACACAGCTGTTCATTTAAATTAAACATGGTGAAGCCCCAAAATTGCCTACTCTGGAAGCCTGTGTTTCAGACATAAGAAGTGGATGGCGGCAAATGTTATCTTTGTTTCTTGAGTTTAAAAGAGATCTGCTGTTGGATCTGACAATTTCTCTTGATAGTTGTAAAGTCGTCTCAAATAAAACTGAAGGACATCGGCGTTACTTTGCACCCTGATCTCTCTTTTGACGAACATATCAAGAATATTTCAAGGACAGCTTTTTTCCATCTCATTAACGTCACAAATCTGAAACTTTGTACAAAAATTATGCAGAAAAACTAATCCATGCTTTTGTTATTTCTAGATTAGTCCACTGCAATGCTCTACTTTCCAGGTACCCGGATAAAGCACTAAATAAACTTCAGATATATTCTAACAGCCGTGTTTAGCACTTAAATAGAACCCAAAATGTGATCATATTACTCCAGTGCTAGCCTCTCTACACTGGCTTCCTGTTAAGGCTAGGGCTGATTTCAAGGTTTTACTGCTAACCTACAAAGCATTACATGGGCTTGCTCCTACCCATCTCTCCGATTTGGTTTTGCCTTTCATACCTACACGTACGCTACAGTCACAGGCCTCCTTGTCGTCCCTAGAATTTCTAAGCAAACAGCTGGAGGCAGGGATTTCTCCTATTGAGCTCAATTTTTATGGAAAGGTCTGCCTATCCATGTGAAAGACACAGACTTGGTCTCAACCTTTAAGTCTTTATTGAAGACTCATCTCTTCAGTAGGTCCCATGATTGAGTGTAGTCTGGCCCAGGGGTGCGAAGGTGAACAGAAAAGCACTGGAGCGACGATCCGTTCTTGTTATCTCTGCCTGGCCGGTTCTCCTCTCTCCACTGGTATACTCTGCCTCCAACCCATTTAAGGGGGCTGAGTCACTGGCTTACTGGTGCTCTTCCATGCCGTCCCTAGGAGGGGTGCATCACTTGAGTCACTGACATGATCTTCCTGTCTGGGTTGGCGCACACTTTGGGTTTGTGCCGTGGAGATCTTCGTGGGCTATACTCAGCCTTGTCTCAAGGTAGTAAGTTGGTGGTTGAAGATATCCCTCTAGTTGTGTGGGGGCTGTGCTTTGGCAAAGTAGGTGTGGTTATATCCTGCCTGTTTGGCCCTGTCCGGGGGTATCGTCGGTCGGGCAACAGTGTCGCCGACCCCTCCTGTCTCAGCATCCAGTATTTATGCTGCAATAGTTTGTGTTTTGGGGGGCTAGGGTCAGTCATGTCTGGAGTATTTCTCCTGTCTTATCCGGTGTCCTGTGTGAATTTAAGTATGCTCCCTCTAATTCTCTCTCACTCACTCTCCTCCAGGAGGAGTGGACTACCTGGCCTGATTACTCCTTGCTGTCCCAGTCCACCTGGCCGTGCTGCTGCTCCAGTTTCAACTGTTCTGCCTGCGGCTATGGAACCCTGACCTGTTCACCGGACATACTACCTTGTCCCGGCCTGCTGTTTTCGACTCTCTTTCTCCACCGCACATGCTGTCTAACTCTGAATGCTCGGCTATGAAAAACCAACTGACATTTATTCCTGAGGTACTGACCTGTTGCACCCTCTACAACCACTGATTATAATTATTAGACCCTGCTGGTCATCTATGAACATTTGAACATTTTGGCCATGTACCGTTATAATCTCTATCCGGCACAGCCAGAAGAGTACTGGCCACCGCTCAGAGCCTGGCTCCTCTCTAGGCTTCTTCCTTGGTTCTGGCCTTTCTAGGAAGTTTTTCCCAGACACCGTGCTTCTACATTTGCATTGCTTGGGGTTTTAGGCTGAGTTTCTGTACAGCACTTTGTGACATCGGCTGATGTAAAAAGGGATTTATAAATAAATTATATCAATCAAATGTTTCTTCCATTTTCACATGAGTATTTTGTGTAAATCGTTGACAGAAAAAGACAATTAAATGCATTGAATCCCACTTTGTACCATGTGAAAGAATCCAAGCAGTCTGAAATTTTTGCAAGGCAGTGTATTTAGAGTTCCTAAAAATGGAGGAATTTTAAGTACAAAGAAAGGACCCCTGCTTACCTGTAGCAGAGCTGGCCAGAGACAGGGCTGGAACAAAGTTGATGCCGTTGCCTAATGACTTAATGAGGAAAAAAGAACAGGAACATTTATTATGAAACCATAATCATACAGAAATTGCTACCTATGTTTTATATTTGTTCTCTCAAATGTTGTCAGTGTTCTCTCTTGATACAGTAGTGGCATTCTTGCTCTGAGTGAAGTAAAGCTATAAGAGAGCTTTTGATGGTTGCTCTTCAAACAATTTCACACCAATAATTTCTAACCTACAGGTAACTGCAGAAAATAAAGGAAACACTAACAAAGTGTTTTAATAGGGCATTGGGCCACCACAAACCTCTAGAACAGCTTCAACACACCTGGAACTCTATTGGAGGGATGCAACACCATTCTTCCACAAGAAATTCCATAATTTGGTGTTTTGTTAATGGTGGTGGAAAAAAAACTTAGGCTCCACACGAGAATCTCCCAAAAGTGTTCAATTGAGTTGAGCTTTAGTGAGAGGGAGAGAGACACACACACACAATTTAAGCTCCTTTGAGACCCCTCTTTCAGTCACTGAGATCATGTCTTGCCAAGGAAGCCAAAATAATTGGCAACTGGGCATGACCCTAAGCATGATGGGATGTTAATTGCTTAATTAACTCAGGAACCACACGTGTGGAAGCACCTGCTTTCAATTTACTTTGTAGCACTCATTTACTCAAGTGTTTCCTTTATTTCAAAATCAAATCAATTTGTATTTGTCACATACACATTTTTTGCAAAATGCTTGTACTTCTAGTTCCAACAGTGCAGTAATATCTAACATGTAATCTAACAATTCCCCAACAACTACCTAATACACACAAATCTAAAGGGGTGAATGAATATATGTACCGTTGAAGTCGGATTGCTTACAGTTAGGTTGGAGCCATTAAAACTCGTTTTTTAACCACCAATTTCTTGTTATCAAACTAGTTTTGGAAAGTCAGTTAGGACATCTACTTTGTGCATGACAAGTAATTTTTCCAACCGTTGTTTACAGACAGATGATTTCACTTATAATTCACTGTATCACAATTCCAGTGGGTCATAAGTTTACATACACTAAGTTGACTGTCCCTTTAAACAGCTTTGAAAATTCCAGAAAATGATGTCATGGCTTTAGAAGCTTTTGATAGGCTAATTGACATAATTTGGGTCAATTGGAGGTGTACCTGTGGATGATTTTCAATGTCTACCTTCAAGCTCAGTGCCTTTTTGCTTCACATCATGGGAAAATCTAAAGAAATCAGACCTCCACAAGTCTGGTTCATTCTTGGGAGCAATTTCCAAATGCCTGAAGTTAACACGTGGGACCATGCAGCCGTCTGTAACGGTCGTCGGTGGAAGAAGGTGAGGACGAAAGCGCAGCGTGTTACTTGTTCCTGTTATTTATTTAAACTGAACAACATCTAACAAAGCAACAAAAACCACACGCAAACCAGCTCCGTCAGGTACAAAACAGAAAGTATAGTCACCCACAACTCAAGGGTGAAAACAGACTGCCTAAGTATGGTTCTCAATCAGGGACAACAATTGACAGCTGCCTCTGATTGAGAACCATACCAGGCCAAATCATAGAAAAAATAATGTGGACTGCCCACCCAACTCACGCCCTGACCATACTAAAACACAGACATCACAAAGGAACTAAGGTCAGAACGTGATGCCGTCATACCGCTCAGGAAGGAGACGGGTTCTGTCTCCTAGAGATTAACATACTTTGGTGCGAAAAGTGCAAATCAATCCCAGAACAACAGCAAAGGACCTTGTGAAGATGCTGCAGGAAGCAGGTACAAAATTATCAATATCCCCAGTAAAACAAGTCCCATATCAACATAACATGAAAGGCCGCTCAGCAAGGAAGAAGCCACTGCTCCCAAACTGCCATTAAAAAGACAGACTACGGTTTGCAACTGCACATGGGGACAGCATCATGTTGTGGGGGTGCTTTGCTGCAGGATGGACTGGTGCACTTCACAAAATAGATAGCATCATGAGGGTGTGAAAGTATGTGGATATATTGAAGCAACATCTCAAGACATCAGTTAAAGTTAAAGCTTGGTCGCAAATGGGTCTTTCAAATGGATAATGACCCCAAGCATACTTCCAAAGTTGTGGCAAAATAGCTTAAGGACAACAAAGATAAGGTATTAGAGTGGCCATCACAAAGCCCTGACCTCAATCCCATAGAACATTTGTGGGCAGAACTGAAAAAGTGTGTGCGAGCAAGGAGGCCTACAAACCTGACTCGGTTACACCAGCTCCTTTAGTAGGAATGGGCCAAAATTCACCCAACTTATTGTGGGAAGCTTGTGGAAGGCTACCCTAAATGTTTGACCCAAGTTAAACAATTTAAAGCAATGCTACCAAATACTAATTGAGTGTATGTATACTTCTGACCCATTGGGAATGTGATGAAAGAAATACAATTCTGAAATAAATCATTCTCTCTAATTTTATTCTGATATTTCATATTCTTAAAATAAAGTGGATTCTAACTGACCTAAGACAGGGAATTTTTACTTGGATTAAATGTCCGGCATTGTGAAAAACTGAGCTTAAATGTATTTGGCTAAGATGTATGTAAACTTCAGACTCCAACTGTACATGTAAATATATGGATGAGCGAGGGCCAAGCGGCTTGGGCCGAGCGGCTTGGGCAAGGTGCAATAGATGGTATACAATACAGTATACTGTATACATGTGATATGAGTAATGTAAGATATGAAACATTATTAAAGTGGCATTATTTAGAGTGCATTGTATATACTGACAAGTGATCCATTTATTAAGGTGGCCAGTGATTGGGTCTCAATGTAGGCAGCAGCCTCTCTGAGTTAGTGATTGCTGTTTAACAGTCTGATGGCCTTGAGATGGAAGCTGTTTTTCTCTCGGTCCCAGCTTTGATGCACCTGTACTGACCTCGCCTTCTGGATGGTAGCGGTGTGAACAGGCAGTGACTAGGGTGTTTGATGTCATTGATGATCTTTTTGGCCTTCCTGTGACATCGGGTGCCATAGGTGTCATGAAGGGCAGGTAGTTTGACGCGTTGTGCAGACCGCACTACCCTCTGGAGAGCCATGCGGTTGAGGGCGGTGCAGTTGCCGTACCAGGCTGTGATACAGCCCGACAGGATGTTCTTCAGTCAAACTGTCTGTGTTAGTGGACCATTTCAGTTTGTCTGTGATGTGTACACCGAGGAACTTAACACTTTCCACCTTATTTTCCACTGCTTTCCCTTCGATGTGGATAGGAGGTGCTCCCTCTGCTGTTTCCTGAAGTCCACAATCATCTCCTTTGTTTTGTTGACGTTGACTGAGAGGTTGTTTTCCTGACACCACACTCCGAGTGCCCTCACCTCCTCCCTATAGGCTGTCTCGTCATTGTTTGTAATCAAGCCCACTAACGTTGTTTCGTCTGCAAACTTGATGATTGAGTTGGAGGCGTGCACAAAGGTGAACAGGGTGTACAGGAGGGGGCTGAGCACGCACCCCAGTGTTGAGGATCAGCGACGTGGAGATGTTGTTTCCTACATTCACCATCTGGGGGGCGGCCTGTCAGAAAGTCCAGGACCCAATTGCACAGGACGGGGTTTAGCAGTTACCTGTATATTCCCAACACTTACTTTAAAAAGCTTCAGAAAATTGATCACCCAGTTATCAGACAGAAACTGTTAGCTACGAGCATCTTCCATTTTAGAAGCCATCTCTTTTACACAACCTGACTTCTGCATCACTATAGTCAGGACTGCAACCTTTTCACAAGCTGAGAATAGACTGTTTGACATTTACTCCAGAAATTGTCTCTCACATTGTTTTTTGTGTGTGTGTGTGTGTGTGTGTGTGTGTGTGTGTGTGTGTGTGTGTGTGTGTGTGTGTGTGTGTGTGTGTGTGTGTGTGTGTGTGTGTGTGTGTGTGTGTGTCTTCACTTCTACATGCATGTCTGCATACTGTAGGGGTTCAAGAAAGAGAAAGAGAGAGGCAAAAACCCACCTGTGGACAAAAACACATTCACAGAAATATGGTGGAGTGTGTGCGTGTGTGACGTGGTAGTGTGATGGCTCTATCTACTGGCAATTTCACATAAACCCAGAGAGCAAGAAGCTCCATTTACTGCTGTTTCATTGTGGAGGAAAGAAAAATGACTCTCTCCAGAGTGAGTCATCATCTCATAAACTCTTTCCAGAGTGAGTCATCATCTCATAGACTCTCTCCAGAGTGAGTCATCATCTCATAAACTCTTTCCAGAGTGAGTCATCATCTCATAGACTCTCTCCAAAGTGAGTCATCATCTCATAAACTCTTTCCAGAGTGAGTCATCATCTCAAAGACTTTCTCCAGAGTGAGTCATCATCTCATAAACTCTTTCCAGAGTGAGTCATCATCCCATATACTCTTTCCTGAGTGAGTCATCATCTCATAAACTCTTTCCAGAGTGAGTCATCATCTCAAAGACTCTCTCCAGAGTGAGTCATCATTTCAAAGACTTTCTCCAGAGTGAGTCATCATCTCATATACTTTCTCCAGAGAATGGCTCTCTTCCTGCTGTTCGAAGACAGGGATATATAGAAAAGAAAAAAACAACAGTCATTTTCACAAGAGACGAGAATTGTTTCCAGAGTACACATACACTGAGTCAAATGTTCCCTCTAAACTGCGAGCCTGCGTGGGCGTATAGTAGCTCCGAGACTGCCACACAGCTCCCTGGGACTGCTGCAGAAATATTAGGCTACAGAGAGAAGCACAAGATTGAACTTCATTCGACTTTTAAGAGCAGTGGTCACCATTCCTAGTTGATCGCCAAACATTTCTGTAAAAACCCCAAGAATAAAGCCTTGTGTTCCTATTTTTGAATTAGTCTTGAGCTGTTGTTGTAGGCTCACCCGATTCAACTGCCAGGTAGGCAACTGTTGCCCCTTTTCACCATTTCATGTATCTGTGCCTTCCCGGCGGGCCCAGAGAGCAAATCAAGTGCACTATAGGCCTACCACTGGCCAATTAGATAGCTCAGATTACTATGTCTGCAGTAATATAGCAGTCATAAAAGAAAGCTACAGCAAAACTGATTTCAAAACGTTTAAAACCACGACTAGAGAGACTCAACGAATACAGCAAAGAGCTGCTGTTTTTATGAGTGAGTTCATGTTTAAGTTCTTACTCAGCACTGTCAACACTTTGTATTCAACACTTTTATAAGTCATAAAATGTGCGTTCTTCCTAGTTCCATTCAGCGCTACAACAAGCACTGCAGCAGTAATGAATGATTATAAAAGTATATCTATAGGCTTGTGTTGTTGTTATTATTAGCAGCTTTTTTTAATGTCGAAGAATATTTCTCTGTTCTCTTTCTCTGTCCATAGGAGTAACAACATGAATTTGTGCATGTGGTAGAAAATGCAGTGCGACTCGAGTTTTGCCATCAGCTGGTCAGTGTCAGTGGAGGAAAGGTAGAGTGGAGGGAAGTTGAGAGGCAGAACTTCAGTCTGCTGCTCTTTCCTCCTTTGAGACTGACCATCAGTCAAATACAAATAAAAATCCTCACTCAGCTGTGCCTCACAAGTAATCCACAACAGATCTATTACCTGTGTGATCTTATAGCCAACCTCAAAAAAATGTACATAATAAATCAATCAAATCAAATCAAATGTATTTATATAGCCCTTCGTACATCAGCTTATATCTCAAAGTGCTGTACAGAAACCCAGCCTAAAACCCCAAACAGCAAGCAATGCAGGTGTAGAAGCACGGTGGCTAGGAAAAACTCTCTAGAAAGGCCAAAACCTAGAAAGAAACCTAGAGAGGAACTAGGCTATGTGTGGTGGCCAGTCCTCTTCTGGCTGTGCCAGGTGGAGATTATAACAGAACATGGCCAAGATGTTCAAATGTTCATAAATGACCAGCATGGTCCAATAATAATAAGGCAGAACAGTTGAAACTGGAGCAGCAGCATGGCCAGGTGGACTGGGGACAGCAAGGAGTCATCATGTCAGGTAGTAAAGAGGTATGGTCCTAGGGCTCAGGTCCTCTGAGAGAGAGAAAGAAAGAGAGAAAGAGAGAATTAGAGAGAGCACACTTAAATTCACACAGGACACCGAATAGGACAGGAGAAGTATTCCAGATATAACAAACTGACCCTAGCCCCCTGACACATAAACTACTGCAGCATAAATACTGGAGGCTGAGACAGGAGGAGTCAGGAGACACTGTGGTTATCACTGTGGATAAAGAGGTTAATGTCAAGCCCTGCATGTTTTTTCAAAATCTCATGGAATCTAGGCCTACATTGAACACTACACACTGGCTGCTACTGCAGGTTGAATGATAGAAGAGCTATTTCCATGTTAAAATGTCATGGGGTATTATTTCAACATTGTTTTTGATGGTAGGCTACTCTGGTAGGCCTACATTATGATCAAATAGCTACAGTAGCCTTACTTGACCACTGTTAAAACTGTAACTTAAAGTGGGTACAGCCTAAGTGTTCACAGTAAACACGTGCTGGAAGTAGCACAGAATTTTCCCCACTTTCAAGTTTGCGCTCAGCAGACCTGAAATTTAGTCAGTGCCGAAACATTTTTGAGGGAACATTGACAGAGTGTAAAAAATATTAAGTACACCTGCTCTTTCCATGACATAGACTGACCAGGTGAATACAGGTGACAGCTATGATCTATTATTGAATACACTTCAAGAAGTGTAGATGAAGGGGAGGAGACAGGTTAAAGAAGGATGTATGTGTGCAATTCAGAGGAATGGGCAAGACAATTTTAAAAAGTGCCTTTGAATGGGGTATGGTAGTAGGTGACAGGTGCACCGGTTTGATTGTGCAAGAACTGCAACTCTGCTGGGTTTGTCACGCTCAACAATTTTCTGTGTGTATCACAAATGATCCACCACCCAAAGGCTCCCAAGTGGCGCAACGGGCTAAGGCACTGCATCTCAGTGCTAGAGGCATCACAACAGACACCCTGGTTTGAATCCACACTGTATCACAACCGGCCGTGATTGGGAGTCCCATAGGGCGGCACACAATTGGTCCGGGTTTGGCCAGTGCAGGCCATCATTTTAAATAAGAATATGTTCTTAACTGACTTTCCTAAATAAATAAAGGTTAAATAAATGAAATCAAAATCCAGCCAATTTGACACAACTATGGGACGCATTGGAGTCAACATGGGTCAGCATCCCTGTGGAACACTTTTGACATCTTGTAGAGACCATCCCCCGACTAATTAAGGCTGTTCTGATGGTAAAAGGGGGTGCAACTCAAAACATTAAGAATACCTTCCTAATATTATCTCAAGAAAACACTTGCTATTGTGTAATAGACATATTCCTATGCTTTGCTGTACAATTAACATTGCATTAAATAATTGAAACATCCACTTAAGATTCTTAATAGAGATAGTTCAAAATTTACTGGGGTGGTTGCTGGTTATCTAACTTTTCTTTTGCTTTGGGGAGGGTTGTGTGTTTGTTTTAAATGAATGAGTGAGTGAATGAGTGTATTAATGTACAGTGCCTTCAGATTTTTTAGAAATGGCTTTTTTATGTTTATTTTAGCATAGAAATATTGCTTAGGTTGAGTGAGTGAGTGAGTGAGTGAGTGAGTGAGTGAGTTAAATTAAATACAGTGAAATATCTAATTTAAATTAAATAAGATAAGATTCACACCACTGAGTCAATATATATTAGAATCACCTTTGGTAGAATTTACAGCTGTGAGTCTATCTGGGTAAGTCTCTAAGAGCTTTGCACATCTGGACTGTACAATATTTGTACATTATTCTTTAAGAAATTATTTAAGCTCTGTCAAATTGGTTATCGATCATTGCTAGGACATCGATTTCCAAGTCTTACAACACATTTTCAAGCCATTTTAAGTAAACTGTAGCTAGGCCACTCAGGAACATTCAATGTCATATTGGTAAGCAACTCCAGTGTATGTTTGGCTTTGAGTTTTAGGTTATTGTCCCACTGGCTTTGAGTTTTAGGTTATTGTCCCACTGGCCTTGAGTTTTAGGTTACTTGTCTCCCAGTGTCTGTTGGAAAGCAGACTGAACTATCAGGTATCAAGGTAAGACGCACGTGCAGACTGTGTGAAGTAACAATGTTTATTGTAACAACGGGCAGGCAAACAACAGGTCAAGGCAGGCAAGGGTCGATAATCCAGAGTAGGAGCAAAGGTACAGGATGGCAGGCAGGCTCAGGCAGAGGGGTCAGGCAAGGGTCAAAAGCCAGGGGGACAAGAAAAAGAGAGGCTGGTAAAAGACAGGCGCTGACAGGACAAACGCTGGTTCGCTTGACAAACAAGACAAACTGGCACAGACAGACAGAAAACACCGGTATAAATACCCAGAGGATAAGTGGGGAAAATGGGTGTCACCTGGAGGGGGTGCAGACAAGCACAAGGACAGGTGAAACAGATCAGGGCGTGACACTGAACCAGGTTTTCGCATGTGCATAGCTCTGAACTCCCTAGTCATTGCCAATGACAAGCATACCCATAACATTATGAAGCCACCACCATGCTTGAAAATATGAAGGGTGGTACTCAGTGGTGTGTTGTGCTGGATTTGTCCCAAACAAAATGCTTTGTATTCAGGACATAAAGTTAATTTCTCTGTCACATTTGCGACATTGTAGTTTAAGTTTAGTGCTTTACTGCTAACAGGATGCATATTTTGGAAAACATTTATTCTGTACAGGATTTCCTTCTTTAGTATTGTGGAGTAACTACAATATTGTTGATCCATCCTCAGTTTTCTCCTATCACTCTGTAACTGTTTTCAAGTCACCCCTGGGCTTATGGTGGAATCCCTGTTTCCAACCTATCCAGCAACTGAGTTATCAAGGATGCCAGTATCTTTGTAGTTACTGGGTGTATTGATACACCATCCAAAGTGTAATTAATAACTTCACCATGTTCCAAGGGATATTCAATATCTGCTTTTTTGTACACATCTACCAATAGGTGCCCTTCTTTGTGAGGCATTGGAAAACCTCCCTGGTCTTGTGGTTGAATCTGTGTTTGAAATTCTCTGCTCAACTGAGGGACCTTACAGATAATTGTATGTGTGGGGTACAGAGATGAGGTAGTCATTTAAAAATCATGTTAAACACTATTATTGCACACAGAGTTAGTCCATGCAACTTATTATGTGACTTGTTAAGCAAACCTTTACTCCTGAACTTATTTAGGCTTGCCACAACAAAGGGGTTGAGTACATTTCAGCGTAAAAAAACATGACATTGTGCTTATTGTGTATAGGCCAGTGACATAAAATATACATTTGATTCATTTTAACTCAGGCTGTAACACAACATTTGGAAAAAGTCAAGGGGTGTGAATACTTTCTGAAGGCACTGTAAGTAGGACAAGTGACATCCAAGCAACGTTGAGAAAAAAAAATCGGAGTTGTGCCTGTTTTTCACAAGCGTATAGCCCTCTCATTTGCTAGAATAGTCCCACCTGATCTTGCCTCCTACGACTGCCTTCCATTTTTTAAGAAATGTATTTTCATTGTTAGAGCAGCCACTAGAGTATCTGGACAAATTGATCATCTGCTGCCTCCCCTATCAAGGTGTATTGGTATTTCCCTTATGCAGTACGCTTTTCTGCGCATTAACTTTTACTATACCAGCACAAGTCATTCCAACCATGACAATGAGCCCGTCCTCCTATCAGTCCTCCTACAAGCCTCCTCTGCTGCCCACCCGGGAGGCCTCCGCCCACCCATTCTTGACAGAAAGGGTCAGATTGATGCCCTTTATCATGCATGAATAGGCAAACAGGAGGAAACGCTCTGCACAATCACTCATCTCCAGCTGAGTTTACCCATAGAGATGTATACACTCCTGTCATATAGCACTGGAGAGGGGAGACAGACACACAGAGGGACAGATAATGGAGGAGGGAGAGATTGAATGGGAAAGTGAAAAAGAGAGTGATGTGTGAGAGGAGAAGAGCAAAGAACTAGAACAAGACAGGGGACATCCTCTCTCCCTCCCAGCCACTGAGCTGCACAGTTAGTATACCAAGTACGTACATTGAATAAGGTTTGACTGACGGGTATGAGTAACCCACATGAAGGATTTGACCGCTCTTCGCACCCTGGCATACCAAAGGCCCTCTGGGAAAGCAGTTCTAAATGCCATCTCCCATCGAGCTCAACCTGCTAACTAGGGCACATCTCCATAATCCTCCTTACAGAGCATGGTGTGTCAAGGAACAGAACAGAAGGCTGGTGACCAAGCATGATTTGGATTAGCCGCAGACACCAGGAGACAGGGAAAGAGCTCCTCTACCTCAACCCAGCTGGTAATGGTGTAGCCGGCAGGAGTTTATCCTAATGGAAGAAAATACAGTCGTAACACTGCTTCTCCACGCCCTCAGATAAGAACAACCAGCTTAGGACCTAATGTTCCAAGTTGTCTGGGTTTATTTAGTTTAGTTGAAGGCACCAGCAGACAAGAAGTGGATAATACCCTTCCTTATCAACCTAATGGTGCTTTTCTTTGCTGAGTCGCTGGTTCAGTCAGTTTAATAAAAGTGTCTGGGAGATATTTGTCTGCATTAAATGTGTACATAGTCTTGGTACACCACCAGACACAGGAAGTTCAATGTATTAAAGTTTGTTAGGAGGGTGATGTCAGCTAACTGGATAAGGTAAGGCAGATAGATATAAATAAAGATATGGTTGTGTTCTATAACTGCTTTACAATATCTAATTCAATCCCGTATGCTATAGACATTTTACATGATAAAATGGGACCCAATGCATTTGTTTACATTCATGTGCGTTGTGTTCAATCACCTTCACATAGAAATTAGACAACTCATTTATTTTACATCCATGGCTGTTTATACTGGCAGCCCAAAAGTACAAAGCCATGAAAGACATGCCCTACCTTCAAAATATGGGAACATCACCAGAATTCTTGCCTTGTTCTTGCCTTCTTTCTTCAAATATTCTTATCCGGAATTTGAACAGGTGTATAAAGGACAGAGAGATATATATATATATATATATCTCTCTCTGTCCTTTATACACCTGTTCAAAATATATATATATATATATATATATCAGGGTCCAGGCAGAGTCCAGTCTTCATAATGATCACTGTAATCAACTCAACTGCTAGAATTGATCACAGTGTGTTTTTGAAGTAGTCAGTAAAGAATATCAAACCAACCCTACACAGCTCCTTAAGCCCTCATCTTCCTCCTCAACCTTTAAAGTGATACAAAATACCCTCTCCAGCAATCAAACCCCCATTACCTTGTGGCCAACAAGACCTTGTTACAGTACAGTATAACTGATTCCACCCACACAGTGATATCCCACTGGGCCATAGCCATTAGCTCCTGCCCTTTGAAGGTTCCAGACGCACATCAATCAAATCAGACACCCCCTCTCTATGCGGGTACAATCAGTGCCCTGTCTCCACAACGTTATTTGGGATCATGTTGCCGTGATTCAGCTGAAAACATCAAATAACTTCGAGCTCCAAAAGGAAAATATAAGTGAATCAGGGCCTCCTGGGTACTAGCTGTGCCACCAGAGACTCTGGGTTTTAGCCCAGGCTCTGTTGCAGCCGGCCGCAACCGGGAGGCCCATGTGGCGGCGCACAATTGGCCTAGCGTCGTCCGGGTTAGGGAGGGTTTGGCCGGCAGGGATATCCTTGTCTCATCGCGCACTAGCAACTCCTGTGGCGGGCCGGGTGCAGTGCACGGTTGGGTTGTGTTTCGAGTCCGTGCGGGAGTCGTAGCAATGAGACAAGACAGTAACGACTAACAATAGGATACCACGAAATTGGGGAGAAAAGGGGGGTAAAAAAAATAATATATATATAAATGAATCAGTAAAGAGCGTGGACATCTGTTTGATTTGTTTTTTTTTCTTTCAGAACAGAGAAGCATAAGCATGAAACCTGAAAAGTTGAAGAAAGATTGGATCGGTCGAGTGTACTCTTCTTCGTATTCAACTGAAAGTAGAGGTGTGGCTATACTCATTAACCTCTGCGCACCGAACCTGTTAGCGGGATGAAATTCGACAACATACGGTGATCCCTACATAAAGTCATATTAAACATTCATGAAAATACAAGTATTTCACATGTTTCGAAAGCCTAGAATCTTGCTAATCCCAACTGCGGTCAGATTTAAAAAAGGATTTACTGCGAAAGAATACATTGCGATTATCTGAGGATAGAGCCCCATAAAAAACAACTATTTCAACCAGCACAGGCTTAACAAAATCACAAACTGCAATAAAATAAATGTATAGCCTAACACGAAACATTTTGTGAACCGCTTGTGTCGTGAATTCCATGTCATTCCATTTTCGACGACACATTCAATGTAAATACACACAGTAAACGTGACTTTTCCAGTCATGTTTGGTTTCATTGCAATCAACTGGTTTGTTTGTAACACAACCAAACTTGTTGGGTCATTTTGCGGGACGTATTGACTGAAAGAAACCGATTTATAACAAGTAATGACATCATTGTGCACCAATGATATGACCGCTGTTTCGTTGATTGACTGTATTTTAACCCAATGACCACTGATCGTCTTGAAATCTAGCTGGGTAGATAGCCAATGAGCTGAGGTAAACGGCAATATGTAATGTTTATGTGTTGGAAGACCAACCCATGTCGTAAACTCCAGCGTAAAGAGGGTCATTCGCCATTGAAGTTTCATACCGGAAGGGTATGCTTCTTCAGCTGTTTATATATCAATCAGTATGGCGACTAAGTCAGGGAAAGCTAAATCAAAGTCAAGATATACAGATGTACACACAATTTTAAAAGAAATTGATTGGGAAAGTGAGACAGAGATTGTTGGAGAACGATTCATTTAGCGATTCCCAAATGGAGGAATATTTTTGGAACGAAGAGGACATCGTTTTGGACTGGTAAGTTCTTCTCATGCTAATGCCGTTGTTTGAAATTACTAATATAAAATATTATTTGTGATTTTTAAAATTTTAGCAGCAATATATAAAAATGTAATGTAATGAAATGTGAGATGCGTGTGTCTGCCGCCCCAACCCACCCCCACATGAAATAGCCTATTTGAGTCTGTTGATGGGAGGGCAGGCCCACAACAATGGCCAAAGTGAAATGCAGACAGTAGATACAGCTGTTCTGTTGTAATATAATAAAGACAGTAGATCTAGCTGGTCTGTCATAATATAATAGAGACATTAGCATCTGTTCTCCCATCCAGGAACTGACCAGGACCAACTCTGCATAGCTTCAGAAGCAAGCCAGCAGTGGTATGCAGGGTGGTATGCTGCTGGCAATCAATAACAATCATTGGAGGAGATGGGAACTGTGTTCTTGATAAGGATCTTGATAAGTCACCAAGAGCTAAATCATTAGGCAAAATTACTAATGAAATAGGGCTGGTTGATATTTGGCATTGAACACATCCCTCAACCAAAGACTACACATTCTTCTCTAACCTTCATTGTTCATATTTGAGGTTAGACTTCTCATTCCAAGTAACCTTGTTGGTCAGGTCAGGAGCTGTGCAGTCATTTCAATCAAATTTCAATCCATATTTCTGATAACGCATTCATTTCTATAGAGTTGTTCTCAAAGAACCCAAATCCGCAAAGAGCAAACTGGTGTTGTAATCACGCTATCCTGTCTGAGCCAGACTTCCGTAAGAGCATACTTTTTGTTAAAAAGAGAATGACAACACTAATCCTTCTATGCAATGGGGAAAACACCAAAGCTTATTTGCATGGCCTGAAAATATCATTGTATTGCATATTATTGTAGTGCAAAAATATATATATATATATATATATATATATATATACAGTGCCTTGCGAAAGTATTCGGCCCCCTTGAACTTTGCGACCTTTTGCCACATTTCAGGCTTCAAACATAAAGATATAAAACTGTATTTTTTTGTGAAGAATCAACAAGTGGGACACAATCATGAAGTGGAACGATATTTATTGGATATTTCAAACTTTTTTAACAAATAAAATTGGGCGTGAAAAATTATTCAGCCCCCATAAGTTAATACTTTGTAGCGCCACCTTTTTCTGCGACTACAGCTGTAAGTCGCTTGGGGTATGTCTCTATCAGTTTTGCACATCGAGAGTCTGAAATTTTTTCCCATTCCGCCTTGCAAAACAGTTCGAGCTCAGTGAGGTTGGATGGAGAGCATTTCTGAACAGCAGTTTTCAGTTCTTTCCACAGATTCTCGATTGGATTCAGGTCTGGACTTTGACTTGGCCATTCTAACACCTGGATATGTTTATTTTTGAACCATTCCATTGTAGATTTTGCTTTATGTTTTGGATCATTGTCTTGTTGGAAGACAAATCTCCGTCCCAGTCTCAGGTCTTTTGCAGACTACATCAGATTTTCTTCCAGAATGGTCCTGTATTTGGCTCCATCCATCTTCCCATCAATTTTAACCATCTTCCCTGTCCCTGCTGAAGAAAAGCAGGCCCAAACCATGATGCTGCCACCACCATGTTTGACAGTGGGGATGGTGTGTTCAGGGTGATGAGCTGTGTTGCTTTTACGCCAAACATAACGTTTTGCATTGTTGCCAAAAAGTTCAATTTTGGTTTCATCTGACCAGAGCACCTTCTTCCACATGTTTGGTGTGTCTCCCAGGTGGCTTGTGGCAAACTTTAAACGAAACTTTTTAAGGATATCTTTAGGAAGTGGCTTTCTTCTTGCCACTCTTCCATAAAGGCCAGATTTGTGCAATATACGACTGATTGTTGTCCTATGGACAGAGTCTCCCACCTCAGATGTAGATCTCTGCAGTTCATCCAGAGTGATCATGGGCCTCTTGGCTGAATCTCTGATCAGTCTTCTCCTTGTATGAGCTGAAAGTTTAGAGGGACGGCCAGGTCTTGGTATATTTGCAGTGGTCTGATACTCCTTCCATTTCAATAGTATCGCTGGCACAGTGCTCCTTTGGATGTTTAAAGCTTGGGAAATCTTTTTGTATCCAAATCCGGCTTTAAACTTCTTCACAACAGTATCTCGGACATGCCTGGTGTGTTCCTTGTTCTTCATGATGCTCTCTGCGCTTTTAATGGACCTCTGAGACTATCACAGTGCAGGTGCATTTATACGGAGACTTGATTACACACAGGTGGATCGTATTTATCATCATTAGTCATTTAGGTCAACATTGGATCATTCAGAGATCCTCACTGAACTTCTGGAAAGAGTTTGCTGCACTGAAAGTAAAGGGGCTGAATAATTTTGCACGCCCAATTTTTCAGTTTTTGATTTGTTAAAAAAGTTTGAAATATCCAATAAATGTCGTTCCACTTCATGATTGTGTCCCACTTGTTGTTGATTCTTCACAAAAAAATACAGTTTTATATCTTTATGTTTGAAGCCTGAAATGTGGCAAAAGGTCACAAAGTTCAAGGGGCCGAATACTTTCGCAAGGCACTGTATATATACACTGCTCAAAAAATTAAAGGGAACACTAAAATAACACATCCTAGATCTGAATGAATGAAATATTCTTATTAAATACTTTTTTCTTTACATAGTTGAATGTGCTGACAACAAAATCACACAAATTATCAATGGAAATCAAATTTATCAACCCATGGAGGTCTGGATTTGGAGTCACACTCCAGGCTGATCCAACTTTGATGTAATGTCCTTAAAACAAGTCAAAATTAGGCTCAGTAGTGTGTGGCCTCCACGTGCCTGTATGACCTCCCTACAACCCCTGGGCATGCTCCTGATGAGGTGGCGGATGGTCTCCTGAGGGATCTCCTCCCAGACCTGGACTAAAGCATCCGCCAACTCCTGGACAGTCTGTGGTGCAACGTGGCGTTGGTGGATGGAGCGAGACATGATGTCTCAGATGTGCTCAATTGGATTCAGGTCGGGGGAACGGGCAGGCCAGTCCATAGCATCAATGCCTTCCTCTTGCAGGAACTGCTGACACACTCCAGCCACATGAGGTCTAGCATTGTCTTGCATTAGGAGGAACCCAGGGCCAACTGCACCAGTATATGGTCTCACAAGGGGTCTGAGGATCTCATCTCGGTACCTAATGGCAGTCAGGCTACCTCTGGCGAGCACATGGAAGGCTGTGCGGTCCCCCAAAGAAATGCCACCCCACACCATGACTGACCCACCTCCAAACCGGTTATGCTGGAGGATGTTGCAGGCAGCAGAACGTTCTCCACGGCGTCTCCAGACTGTCATGTCTGTCACATGTGCTCAGTGTGAACCTGCTTTCATCTGTGAAGAGCACAGGGCACCAGTGGTGAATTTGCCAATCTTGGTGTTCTCTGGCAAATGAAAAACGTCCTGCACGGTGTTGGGCTGTAAGCACAACCCCCACCTGTGGATGTCGGGCCCTCATACCACCCTCATGGAGTCTGTTTCTGACCGTATGAGCAGACATGCACATTTGTGGCCTGCTGGAGGTCATTTTGCAGGGCTCTGGCAGTGCTCCTCCTTGCACAAAGGCGGAGGTAGCGGTCCTGCTGCTTGGTTGTTGCCCTCCTCCACGTCTCCTGATGTACTGGCCTGTCTCCTGGTAGCACCTCCATGCTCTGGACACTACGCTGACAGACACAGCAAACCTTCTTGCCACAGCTCGCATTGATGTCCCATCCTGGATGAGCTGCACTACCTGAGCCACTTGTGTGGGTTGTAGACTCCGTCTCATGCTACCATTAGAGTGAAAGCACTGCCAGCATTCAAAAGTGACCTAAACATCAGCCAGGAAGCATAGGAACTGAGAAGTGGTCTGTGGTCCACACCTGCAGAACCACTCCTTTATTGGGAGTGTCTTGCTAAATGCCTATAATTTCCACCTGCTGTCTATTCCATTTGCACAACAGCATGTGAAATTTATTGTCAATCAGTGTTGTTTCCTAAGTGGACAGTTTGATTTCACAGACGTGTGATTGACTTGGAGTTACATTGTGTTGTTTAAGTGTTCCCTTTATTTTTTTGAGCAGTGTATATACAAAGAAATCAGGAAATATAACTTTCTCATTAAGAACAAGAACATAACCAGCACCCGTCCAAGGACAGCTGGGAGAAATTGGTGGTGACAATGACAGCTCTTTACAAACTGCTCTCAAAGAGCAGGAAAAGAGCTATTCATTAACAGACAACTATATATGAGCATGGTAATAAATCTGCAAGTCTCTTAGCTAATCTGATTTGTTGTTGCCTAGATCCAACTCTTTTGCGTGCGTTAAAGATGTATCAGGCAAATTATGGTTCGGCTCCAATGAGATTAAGAGCATGTTTACTCAGTTCTATAAACTCACAAGCTACAGTTAAAAATTATACATAAATTACAAACTACACCTGTAAATATGACCCTGCATGTTCTGGGGAATGTCCCAAATGTCAGCAACACAAAGGTACTTATGTACAGTACATCTTATCTGGTACTGTCCCATTGTTAAAGATTTCTGGAATAGGCGTGGAAGGGAACATCTAAAATATTTTGGGCTCTCCAGTTGAGTTACAGCCTCTCCAATGCTCTCTGGATCGATACTCGGCTAACCCTGCACTGAAATGTCATGCAAAAATCAATTCTTCAATCATGGTTGAAGAACCCAAACATCCCTGGTTGCTCAGAAACCTGTTGTGGTTGTTTCCTCTGGAAAGACTGACTTATTTCATCCAGCTTGGTAAACTTGATTTGTTTTTGCATATCTGGAGCCCTGTATTTCGGTTCATGGATGAGTGTGCGAATATACTGTAGAAGGGGATTGGATTGCCAGCCCAAGCATCTGGCTTTTGCTCTTTGTACCATTTGGAATTCATTCATTATAATAATTTGTTTGGGCGGAGAGAGGGGTGGGACGGGGATATACGTACACAGTGGGAAGAAAAAGTATGTGAACCCTTTAGAATTACCTGTATTTCTGCATAAATTGGTTATAAAATCTGTTGTGCTGTGCCTTTTTTTCCCCACAGAATATTTTGCCAGTAGTGCTGTGGAACATCCAGGTGCTCTTTTGCGAACTTCAGAGGCGCATTAATGTTTTTTTTTCTGGACAGTAGTTGCTTCTTCCATGGTGCCCTCCCATGAATACCATTCTTGTTTAGTGTTTTACGTATTGTAGACTCGTCAACAGAGATGTTAGCATCTTCCCGAGATTTCTGTAAGTCTTTAGCTGAGACTCTAGGATTCTTCTTTACCTCATTGAGCATTCTTGCTGTGCTCTTGCGTCATCTATGCAGGACGGCCACTCCTAGGGAGTAGCAAAAGTGCTGAAATTTCTCCATTTATCGACAATTTGTCTTACCGTGGACGGACTTTTAGAGATACTTTTGAAACCCTTTCCAGCTTTAAGCAAGGCAACAACTCTTAATCTTAGGTCTTCTGAAATCTCTTTTGTTCCGAGGCATGGTTCACATCAGGCAATGCTTCCTGTGAATAGCAACTCATATTTTGTGAGTGTTTTTTTTTTAACGGGGCAGGGCAGCTCTCACCAAAATCTCCAATCTCATTGATTTGACTCCAGGTTAGTTGACTCCTGACTCTAATTAGCTTTTGGAGAAGTCATTAGCCTTGGGGTTCACATACTTTTCCAACCTACACTGTGAATGTTTAAATGATGTATTCAATATAGACAAGAAAAATACAATAATTTGTGTGTTACTAGTTTAAGCACACCAAGGTTTTCTATTGTTGTGACTGAGATGAAGATCAGATCAAATTATGTCAAATTTATGCAGAAATCCAGACAATTCCAGATTGTTCACATTCTTTTTCTTGCCACTGTATTTATCATGGAAAAACAATTTTCAAAAAGATATGTACTGTAGAACGCAGTGACTTTTTTTGCCTATTCAATCTCGTTCTATTCTTGAAGACATGGAAATTGCTTTATCATTTTAAAATTGTTGGTTGTCTGTATGGGAAATAAAATGTTTGAAAGAAAGAAAGAAAGGCAGGGCCACTCAAGCGAACCTCTAATATTAAGGAAGTATTATTAACTCCACATTATGGTATGATGTGTTGTGGTCCCTAGTTTCAAGAATCTTCAAGTCTAATTTCTCCTTGAAGTGCGCCTCCAGAGACACTGCTTGCAACAGGAGGTAAGCCCTGCTGTCAGTGCACAATTCAGTTTTAACCCAGTATGCATCCACGCAGTGGCTCTAGAGATAGAAAATAAAGTTGGATTCTATTGGTTAGAACAGAAATTTGAATAGAGGCTGAAATTATTATGCAACTCCAATACATAGAGTCTGGCATGTAGAAAATGTTGAAAGATTCTAACACTACTATGCTAATATCAACAGTATATAAGCTAATTTGGAGTCACATGAGCCTGGTCATTATATACATTTGCACTTTAGCAATTCCTCTGTTGTTTTTGTTGACATGACTAATGCCAAACACAACCTAACTAGCCATAAGGAGATGTAAAACAACTTTCACTTTGCAAGTACAAGTGCTGCAAAAAACTACAACTAAAAGCAAAGTCGGTGTTCTCCATTTATTCATTTTTTTTTACTCCCCAAGAGAAGCATAAATATTTTATAGAAGAGAACAGCGGTCTCGTTATTTACAAGATATAATAAATGTCTTACAACTCACAATATGTGTGTTTCTGTGTTCTGAGGGCTGGGCAGTAACAGATACAGGGGAATGGAGGGAGAGAAGGAGAAATAGAAGACTTAACTACAGTACAATCTTTTAACAGTTGAGTGGACATGGCCCACCCCCATTTTGTCATCATATGTACCTGAACAAAGTGAGAAAGGTTGTTCCTGTGACATGGTGACAGACTATTATATAGGAGACCCTCCGATAGAAGGGATGGAAGAGACAAATACACAAACATGCAGTCAACCAGATAAGCAGCAGTTTAGATATCACACACACTAAACACTCACAAATAACTCTTACTAGTTCAGGAGTAAAGGAGTACTCCGATGCTTTTATCCAGGTATGAGTCAGTCTCTCTCGCCAGTATCAGAACAATCCACTATTCAGCTATGCATTTCAAATTGCATGGAGATGAAATGATTGACATAAGAGGTACTCCTAAGAGTGATTTACATTCCATAAACTATTTTCTTAGCTGAAGTGTTTGCCAAGTATTAGTCCAGTGTCACAACCTAGCAGCTGTCATTACAATGGGCACCTCCCCTATAAACCCCCCTAATTCTTGCCCCATCTCCCATTCTCAGACCACTCAATATAAGGCACTCCTGCAGGGGCAGACAGGAGACTTAAGGGGGGGGGCTATGACTGACTGTGACATTGCATCCAGCAGTAACCCTCTAACCCACTGATTCAGGAGAATGAACCGTGTACAAAACCCCTACCTCCTTATTGGTCACCACACACCTCAGTCAAAGTAATCAATCAGATCACATCCACCTGAGAGGCGGGGTTACCCCTTTAAATGCCCCCACCTGCAGTAATTAGTCCTCTTTCAACCATACCAGCATGGAACCTAAGATATGCGTTTATTGACTAAGAATGTGGTGTGAAAAGTCTCTTGAGCATTGTTGTAAATGTAACATATACACTGAGGACAAAACATTAAGAACGCCTGCTCTTTCTATGACAGACTGACCAGGTGAATCCAGCTGAAAGCTATGATCCCTTAATGATGTCACTTGTTAAATCCACTTCAATCAGTGTAGATGAAGGGGAGGAGACAGGTTAAAGAAGGATTTTTAAGCCTTGATACATGGATTGTATGTGCGTGCAACTCAAAATTAGGAAGACGTTCTTTATTGTTGTACACTGTGTACTTTGTTTTTACCTCTTAACTAAGTGTTTAATTGATGGCTAATTGTATAGCATATTCTTGTAGACATACCCATTGCGTTGCCTCATACTTAGACTATAAACTATTTTTCAAAAGGGGAATTAGCTGTACCTTCAGAGCCCATGTTACAGTAAATAGATAGAAACACCACACTCTCCCAGGAAAAAGAAAGGTTGGGGGTTTGTGCGTTATAAGTAGTTCTGTGCATTGTGGGAGCTGAGGGAGAGAGGTGGCCAGAGGGGTGATGAGGAAGTAACCAAAACCATTCTCTCCTCACGGGGGAAAAAGCAACACAACAGAGCAAATAATACTGGACTAATCTGGAGGAGCGCCCCCAGTGTCTAATCTGATAAGTGTGCTTGAACAAACCACAGTAGAAGCCCCTTCACACATAACAAAACCAAGTGAGGAAAGTAGAGATTAGCTAGAAGTCAATGACATTTTCAAACTGCAGCTTTACACACGTGTGTTCTGGCTCATATCATCGGTTTCTGGACCAATCAGACGACCCTGAATGAGTTCGCATTTGATGAAGAGTCGGGAAGGTACTCAGATCCAGACTCTTTGCAGTGAAGAAACTAACGTTCGTGGGCGTGGCATAGCGTTTGGCACGAGCAAGGAGTCTGGGTTGCCAGGCAACTTTGTATCCTTCATTTACTTAGTTTCCTTTAATTTGGCAGTTACCTGTATGTGTGTGTGTATTTTGGAGCCTTGCCACAGAGAGAGAGAAACAGAGAAACAGAACTAACAGAAGTTGGTGGGCTGTGTTGTATTGGAGTATTCGCTCAGTAATGAGAGGCTTTTCTTGTTGTTCAAGGGGTGGGGTGTCAGGGTTCAGATGGGGTCATAGAGTCAAGGGACATTGCTTAGAGTGGCAGCTGGAAAGAGATGTCCACATGAGCCTCCTGAGCCAGCGACACAATTTCAGAAAGCTTTACAACCTGCAAAGAGGAAACAGAGAGAGAATACTTTAAACAGAAGCACAGCAGAAGGGAACTATATGAGTGATCTCATTATAAAACAGACAAAAACACTAAAAGTGAATAGTTTTAATTGCGGGGGGCTGTAACTGCCACAGGGTGGTCATGCCAAACTGCCATTGTGCTGGCTAACTGATGATTGTCTCTTTTGGGTGTAGAACACTCCAAAAACAAAGGAGAGCGAGTGGAGAGGAGAGATAGTGGGAGTCAGTGAGAGCAAAGCCAGACTAGTGGTAGAGGGAAAGATAGATGGAGGGGCGAGATGAGAGAAAGGGGGACTCTGCTCTGACTCAATATCACTGCTGCTAGCTCTGCAGAAATCAGAGCCATAAAACTCAGGCAGTGTCACTTCAACCAGTCAAGATGGCGAAGAACTGGGTTTAAACTGTCACTATACCCTGACGGTGTCAATTGACACACACCCCACGCGCACACACACACACTCAACTCTGCTGGTGACCCTCGTCTCACACATTTTTACACACTGCCCTCACACACACACCTCAAACAGTTCCTGACATTCCTTTTCACATTCACACACTTCACATAGACCTACTGTACCACACACACACCACCCTACATAAACCAGACCGGGTGCTTAGAGGGGTAGAGAGGTGTGTGTACCATTCTAGCGGCCTCGTCCAGATCGTCACAGGCCAGGAGCTTCAGTGGGCTAGCGGCAATTAAAGCTTTGGCATCATCCACTCTGGATCCTGAAACATAACAAAATGAGGCTGAAGGAATGCTGATCTTTTAGAAAGCTCTTTGGTTCTCTTTTATATAGCTCAGATATCAGTAAGTGGACTGGAGGGAGGCTGGACATGAAAGGGATAACAAATCCAGTTATTTGTGTCATCCATAATTTATAATTGTGCACCCAACTCACTCGGGTACTTCGCTATATCACATTTGACATTGTCCGTAAAGCTCGAGTTCATTTGCACACAAACAAATCATACAATGATGGAAAGACCTGTGGGTTGTCCTCATTAATGCAGTCAGAGAAGAGCTGCAACTTCTTAATCATAGCCTCAATTTTGTCCTACACATTGAATATAGTTGCACAGAGTCCCTGTAATCCAAGATTCAGATCATTCAGGCGAGAAAAATCATCACCCAGACAGGCCAGTTGTGTGAGAAACATCATGCAAGCGGTCAGACAAGTGAAAATTAAACTTGTCTCTCAATTTTTTTAAAACGTGTCAATACTTTGCCCCTTCATAACCAGCGCACTTCTTCTGTATGTTGTAAAAGCATTACATGGTCGCTGCCCATATCATTGCATAGCACAAATAATACACAGTTCAGGGGCCTTGCTTTAACAAAGTTCACCATTTTCACTGTAGTGTCCAAAACGTATTTCAAGCTGTCAGGCATTCCCTTGGCAGCAAGAGCCTCTCAGTGGATGCTGCAGTGAACCCAAGTGGCGTTGGGAGCAATTGCTTGCGCGTACGTTACCACTCCACTATGTCTCCCTATCATGGCTTTTGTGCCATCAGTACAGACACCAACATGAGCAGCAGCTAAGTTTGGCTACAGACAAACTGTTTGTGGAATTACCGCGAGAGAGTAATGGTTAATGTGATTGGATGTTAATTATTTGACAAGGCTACCTGTATTTGACATGGTGTTGTTATTTCCCTGAACACTATATGGTTTCATTTTATTTTTGGCAGTGAAACGAGGCTATTCAGGCAAGAAAAAAAACTCCCCCAAATGTATAGCCCAGTTTGAAAATAGAAATTATCTGTTTGAAAATGTGAAGAAAAAAAAAAAAAAAAAAAAATCGTATTAAATGTGAATCACATTTTTTATTTGGCGTAACCCCGACGGCATTGCGAGTACAATTACATTTATTTTATGAGTGATTGAGTTCTGTATAACTTCACACATTCTATTTGTCCCTGTGTGTTTCAAACATGTCCAGAAGGGAGAGGCTGGGAGCTACAGGGTCCCATAGTGCCGGTATTATGTGATACTTAGGTCCAATACGATATGCATTGCAATTCTCACAATTCTATATTTATTGCGATTCGATACTGTGATTTTATTGTGATGTTCCAAACATATTGCTCACCATGTCTGCTGCAGAAAGTGAGCCATGAGAAAACAAATGTATCAGTCATGGAAATAAGTGCTGAAAACAAATTGGTACCTTACTTTAAAAAAGATGGAGAACAAGCTATGAAGGAAAAATAATATTGCGATAGTAAATCGTAAAAAAATAACATCCCAATATGCAACTGTATCAATTTTTTACCCTCACATCACTAGTGTGTATGGGGAAGTACTAGAAGAGCCTAATCCTGACAAGCTGCTTGCTCGTTGACCTTTAAAATGCCACGCTCCACTGTCGCCCCTACCTCTCTCCCAGCCCAGTATGTGCGCCAAAATGGCAGTGTAGTAGCCTATATAACAAAGCTAAAATAGTTTTCACTGTAATTGCCACAGGGTGGTCATGCCAAGCTGCTAATGTGCTGGCTACCTCATGTTTGACGGTATAAGGGATGTCAGTCTCACCTTGTAACCGCACCACAATGGGGATCTTCAGGTCCAGGTCTGTAACAGCCATGATGATGCCCTGAGCGATGATGTCACACCTCATGATGCCACCAAAGATGTTCACAAGGATGGCCTGCACCTGGGGACCACAAACCAAAGAAGTTGACCATGAAAGCATAACTGAAGATATTGACCATAGAAGACCAAAAACCAAGCAATCACAAAAGCTTGTTCACAAATTCATACAAGAACAATAACAACCAAACCTTAAAAAAATATCATATAATATCAACAAAATCAAGATCACACTGTAAATGTAATGTGTATTATAAAACCGTAGTGGTTTAAATTAACATGTATAAATACCACACCATTACTGATGCTCCATAATAAACCACAGACACCACTAGGACCACACTAAGCAGGTGTCAACACAGCAACAGGAAAATAGCCACAAATCTCCCATGAGAGCTTATAACCATCCATCAAAAACCTACTCACCCATCAATGAATGAATGTATGTCACACAGCAGGTTAGAACCCTCCCTGTACTCCCTCTAAAGTCCTCCCCCATTCAAAATCCCACAGTTAAATGTCACCCAATAGGTTCCACCAGTAGTAAACCCCACCCTCCGAGTGAGCTATCCAACTGATATCTTCAGGTAACTCCAGACTAATGACTGTCAAAAGATACACCTACTAACTAGGGGATGCGTGTACTGAAAAGTTACTTTATACAACCGTAACTTACCTGAAGGTCCAAACATCAGGAATTCCTAATGAATCCCTACCCCCTAACTCCATCAAAACATCAATAGTATCAACTGCAGGCTACTACTGCTCTAGATACCCAGCCGTCTCGTTACAGTTGGGGATAGAGGTCAGGGTGAAGGACTGTGGAACACTTGACATGTCTGTGCTTAGTGGTGCCACAGTGAGAAGTGAGTGCCTAGTGCAGATTAATGCTTCTTCAATGACAACCAGAGATGCTAGGTGTTAGTGGTAAGTGTCCCCCATTCCCAGTCCTTACCTTCCTGTCAGAGGTGATGAGTTTAAAGGCCTCCATCACCTGGTGGGCTGTAGCTCCGCCCCCCACGTCCAGGAAGTTGGCGGGCGTGCCACCATGCAGCTTGATGATGTCCATGGTGGCCATGGCAAGACCAGCCCCGTTCACTACACAAACAGAGAATATAGAGTGAATATACATTTTATTTTATTTTTATCACTACTGCTACTATAAAGCTAGTGTGTGGTGCTGTGAAGCAGTGTCGGTTGTGTTGTGGCACTCACCCAGACACCCGATGGATCCGTCCAGGCCAATGTAGTTGAGGTCAGCCTTGGCTGCCTGTCGGTCCCTGGCATCCTCCTGGGTCCAGTCCTGCATGTCAAACACCTTCTTCTGGCGATACGCTGCGTTTGAGTCAAAGTTGATCTTGGCATCCATGCACATCACTGTCAGAGGGACACACAGGACACAGAGGCTGAGTCCAAGATGGCTGACAACATCATTTGGTGACAAAAACCCAATGACCCTGTAACTTCATTACAACAAAGCCAGAGGCAGATGTCCGTTTGTACTTGGAGGGGACATTTTCCAATGCCTGGTCAAAGGTGCAACAGATAATCTATACTGAACAAAAATATAAAAACACAACATTCAACAATTTCAAAGATTTTACTGAGTTACAGTTCATATAAGGAAATCAGTCAATGGAAAGAAAAAAATTAATTACGCCCCAATCTATGGATTTCACATGACTGGGAATACAAATGTCACAGATACCTTAAAAAGAAAAGTAGGGGTGTGGATCAGAAAACCAGTAAGTATCCATTTGCCTCATGCATCTCCTTCGCACATAGTTGATTAGGCTGTTGATTGTGACCTGTGGAATGTAGTCCCACTCCTATTCAATGGATGTGCAAAGTGGCTTGATATTGGCGGGAACTGGAACACGCTGCTGTACACGGCGATCCAGAGCATCCCAAACATGCTCGATGGGTAACATGTCTGGTGAGTATTCAGGCCATGGCAGAACAGGGGCATTTTCCGTTTCCAGGAATTGTGTACAGATCCTTGCGACATGGGCCATGCATTATCATGCTGAAACATGGAGGTGATGGCTGCAGATAAATGGCACGACAATTAGCCTCAGGAGCTCGTCACGGTACCACTGTGCATTCAAATTGCCATCGATAAAAATGCAATTGAGTTTGTTGTCAGTAGTTTATGTCTGCCCATACCATAATCCCACCACCACGGGGCATTCTGTTCACAACGTTGACTTCAGCAAACTGCTCATCCACACAACTGACAAATTCTCTAAAACGACATTGGAGGCGGCTTATGGTAGAGAAATGAACATAAAATTATCTGGCAACAGCTCTGTTGGACTTTCCTGCAGTCAGCATGCCAATTACATGTTCCCTCAAAACACGAGACATCTGTGGCATTGTGCTGTGTGACAAAACAACACATTTTAGAGTAGCCTTTTATTGTCCCCAGGACAAGGTGGACCTGTGTAATGATTAGGGTTGACCCCATTTAGTAGACTGGACAATTGTTTGGTCGATGGGCTGTTCGTCGACTGACATTTCTTTAGTCACGCAGTAGCAAAATAAATAAATACAAATCATGGTGTACTAGACACCCGTCTGGCTTCAAAATCAACCATAAAACACTACCGTTCAAAAGTTTGGGGTCACTTAGAAATGTCCTTGTTTTTGAAAGAAAAGCTCATTTTGCGTTCATTAAAATAACATCAAATTGATCAGAAATACAGTGTAGACATTGTTAATGTTGTAAATGATTATTGTAGCTGGAAACGGCTGATTTGTTACGGAATATCTACATAGGCGTACAGAGGCCCATTATCAGCAACCATCATTCCTGTGTTCCAATGGCATGTTGTGTTAGATAATCCAAGTTTATAATTTTAAAAGGCTAATTGATCATAAGAAAACCCTTTTGCAATTACGTAAGCACAGCTGAAAACTGTTCTCATTAAAGAAGCAATAAAACGAACGGTCCTTGTTTAGACTAGTTGAGTATCTGGAGCATCAGCATTTGTGGATTCGATTACAGGCTCAAAATGGCCAGAAAGAAATAACTTTCTTCTGAAACTCATCAGTCTAGACACTAGACACATTGGTGTCTAGTCTGAGAAACAGACGCCTCACAAGTCCTCAACTGGCATCTTCATTAAATAGTACCTGCAAAACACCAGCCTCAACATCAACAGTGAAGATGCGACTCCTGGATACTGGCCTTCTAGGCAGAGTTCCTCTGTCCAGTGTCTGTGTTCTAATAGTTTACATTGTTCCAAACGGTCAGAAAAATTATATTCTAATCTAAAAGCACTTGTTTGGCACACATAATATGCACGCATCGTTTGCTCCTTACTTCCTTTTTTCCTACAGTATTTTCTACAACGATCACATTCATTCCACATATCTGACTTCCCCTTTACCCGCTGAGAAACCACATATCCCATTTTGTTTATTTGTCACATCCTCTGCATCCATTTTTCTGTCATGTGTTATGGTGTTCAGAGTTTGTTATAACCTATGTATTGATGTGATTATGATATGCTATAGGTCACGTCCTATTGGTCATGTTTCACGTAAAGAGAGCAATGGTTGAGGGAATAGGAAAATGTTTTTCCTTAACAAATTAGGGATTACAGTAACAACTTTTCAGTCAGAAATAGCTATAATTATGTTGCAGCTTCAACAACACAGACAGCCCGATACACTGCTGATATTCTGTAGTGGTCGCTGCAGCAAGGAGAGACAGACAACGGGTGCTAGTCACACAGTCACTTGCTTTTTTTTAACACAGCAAGTCTGAACCAGGCCCGGCACAATCAAATCAATTGTGGTCGGACTCCCTTGAGACATTTGTGTCTCTTAATCAAACAGTGTGCTTAAAGCATCAGACAAGCTCAGTGAAAATAGTTGATTTGATTAAAACACATAGGATTTGTCTATATATGGAAAAATACACCTTTTAACGTTTCAACCAATCGATTGGTGAAAAGAATTCTTGGTCAACCAAGATTTTTTTTTAGTCGGTGATAGCCATTGTAATGATCATGCTGTTTATTTAGCTTCTTGATATGCCACACCTGTCAGGTGGATAGACAATCTTGGCAAAGGATACATTCTTACTAACAGGGTTATAAACAAATGTGTGCACAAAGTTTGAAAGAAATAATATTTTTACGTGTTTGAAAAATGTCTGGGATCTTTTATTACCGCTCATGAAATCAACACTTTACATGTTGCGTTTATATTTTTGTTGAGTATAGATCTGTGACATAGCTTTACTGTGTAACCATGGTTGGCTGTACTGTACATGTCAAGGACAGATCTGGGTTAGTGACAGATAAGATAGAGACCTCTACAGATGTTGCTAATGCAGTAGGGTCAGCACTGGCCATTCCTAGTGTCAATCAACTCTCCTGATATGTTTGGGGTTGGTCAAGTCAGCCCATAACCACAAGGTCATTCGAAGTACATATGAGCACTGGAATGCCTTTTACATTTCAAAGCTAACATAAGGCCTCTTATTTGACCGAGCCACCATACTCTACCATGTATGGCTATGATGTTGAAGAAGGCTACCCGGATAAAGCACTAAATAAACTTCAGTTAGTGCTAAATACGGCTGCTAGAATCCTGACAAGAACCAAAAAATTTGATCATATTACTCCAGTGCTAGCCTCTACACTGGCTTCCTGTCAAGGCAAGGGCTGATTTCAAGGTTTTACTGCTAACCTACAAATCATTACATGGGCTTGCTCCTACCTATCTCTCTGATTTGGTCCTGCCGTACATACCTACACGTACGCTACGGTCACAAGACGCAGGCCTCCTAATTGTCCCTAGAATTTCTAAGCAAACAGCTGGAGGCAGGGCTTTCTCCTATAGAGCTCCATTTTTATGGAACGGTCTGCCTACCCATGTCAGAGATGCAAACTCGGTCTCAACCTTAAAGTCTTTATTGAAGACTCATCTCTTCAGTGGGTCATATGATTGAGTGTAGTCTGGCCCAGGAGTGGGAAGGTGAACGGAAAGGCTCTGGAGCAACGAACCGCCCTTGTTGTCTCCCCTCTTTCCACTGGGATTCTCTGCCTCTAACCCTATTACAGGGGCTGAGTCACTGGCTTACTGGGGCTCTTTCATACCGTCCCTGGGAGGGGTGCGTCACTTGAGTGGGTTGAGTCACTGGTGTGATCTTCCTGTCTGGGTTGGCGCCCCCCCCTGGGGTTGTGCCATGGCGGAGATCTTTGTGGGCTATACTCGGCCTTGTCTCAGGATGGTAAGTTGGTGGTTGAAGATATCCCTCTAGTGGTGTGGAGGCTGTGCTTTGGCAAAGTGGGTGGGGTTATATCCTTCCTGTTTGGCCCTGTCCGGGGGTGTCCTCGGATGGGGCCACAGTGTCTCCGGACCCCTCCTGTCTCAGCCTCCAGTATTTATGCTGCAGTAGTTTATGTGTCGGGGGGCTAGGGTCAGTCTTATATGTGGAGTATTTCTCCTGTCTTATCCGATGTCCTGTGTGAATTTAAGTATGCCCTCTCTAATTCTCTCTTTCGGAGGACCTGAGCCCTAGGACCATTCTTCTTGTTATATCTGGAGTACTTCTCCTTTCCTATTCGGTGTCCTGTGTGAATCTAAGTGTGCGTTCTCTAATTCTTTCCTTCTCTCTTTCTTTCTCTCCGAGGACCTGAGCCCTAGGACCATGCCCCAGGACTACCTGACATGATTACTCCTTGCTGTCCCCAGTCCACCTGACCGTGCTGCTGCTCAGTTTCAACTGTTCTGCCTTATTATTATTATTCGACCATGCTGGTCATTTATGAACATTTGAACATCTTGGCCATGTTCTGTTTTAATCTCCACCCGGCACAGCCAGAAGAGGACTGGCCACCCCACATAGCCTGGTTCCTCTCTAGGTTTCTTCCTAGGTTCTGGCCTTTCTAGGGAGTTTTTCCTAGCCACCGTGCTTCTACACCTGCATTGCTTGCTGTTTGGGGTTTTAGGCTGGGTTTCTGTACAGCCCTTTGAGATATCAGCTGATGTACGACGGGCTATATAAATACATTTGATTTGACTTGAGTTGGTTGTGCAATAACACCATCATTCCTTCAGTACCATGGGGTTTAGCTGCCTATTTGGCCCATCAGTTAAAAAGTGCAGTGATTCACACTAGGGTTTTTCACTGGGAGTGTGTTAATGAGGATGATTGACTGAGTGATAGATCAATGGGAGAAGCCTCCAACCAAGCAACACACTCTCACCCAGCTCTTCACACTGGCGTGACTAACAACATCACTAGGAACGAAAAGCAAGTGTATGTGTACCCTGGCCAGAGGCGTCCTCCACCATGGGGTTGATCTCCAGCATGGAGGCGTCAAACTTCATGAAGACGTTGTAGAGCTTGATTATGTTAGCAGCTGCGTCGTCAATCAGAGCAGCAGGGAAGCCCATCTTTGTGGCAATCTGGAGAGAGAGCGAAGACAGAGAAGACCGAGAAAAGAGCGAGGGAGCAAAAGAAAGAAATGTATCAATGTCAGTTCTTCAAATCTACATTGTTTGTCATTTATTTCAAGTTTAGCAACATTTAGAAATCTATTACCAGCTTGTAAAACACTTGAATTCAACTGAAGGTGAGAGGAGTTGAAGGAGAGCAGGAACAAATGACAATGAGGGGTATAGTCTGGGTTGGCGCCCCCCTTGGGTTGTGCCGTGGCGGAGATCTTTGTGGGCTATACCCGGCCTTGTCTCAGGATGGTAAGTTGGTGGTTGAAGATATCCCTCTAGTTGTGTGGGGGCTGTGCTTTGGCAAAGTGGGTGGGTTAGGTGTTTGGCCCTGTCCGTGGGTATCATCGGATGGGGCCACAGTGTCTCCTGACCCCTCCTGTCTCAGCCTCCAGTATTTATGCTGCAGTAGTTTATGTGTCGAGGGGCTAGGGTCAGTCTTATATGTGGAGTATTTCTCCTGTCTTATCCGATGTCCTGTGTGAATTTAAGTATGCTCTCTCTAATTCTCTCTTTCGGAGGACCTGAGCCCTAGGACCATTCTTCAGGACTACCTGGCGTGATGAATTCTTGCTGTCCCCAATCCACCTGGCCGTGCTGCTGCTCCAGTTTTAACTGTTCTGCCTGCGGCTATGGAACCCTGACCTGTTCACCGGTCATGCTACCTGTCCCAGACCTGCTGTTTTCAACTCTCTAGAGACAGCAGGAGCGGTAGAGATACTCTTACTGATCGGCTATGAAAAACCAACTGACATTTACTCCTGAGGTGCTGACCTGTTGCACCCTCGACAACTACTGTGATTATTATTATTTGACCATGCTGGTCATTTATGAACATTTGAACATCTTGGCCATGTTCTGTTATAATCTCCACCCGGCACAGCCAGAAGAGGACTGGCCACCCTTCATAGCCTGGTTCCTCTCTAGGTTTCTTCCTAGGTTTTGGCCTTTCTAGGGAGTTTTTCCTAGCCACCGTACATCTACACCTGCTTTGCTTGCTGTTTGGGGTTTTAGGCTAGGTTTCTGTACAGATATCAGCTAATGTAAGGGGGGCTATATAGAAGGGCTATACAAATAAATTATATTTATAGTGAATGTGAGAGACGTTGGCAGGTCATGGTAACATTGCAGGCACTCTAAGACACATGTAGTGTGTGAGATGCAATGTTGACTGAGCATATCAAAGTCAAAACCAGACGTTTAAAGATATTACACTGCCTAACTAGGGGACATGCCTAACTAATAAGGTTCTGAGGCCCTTGTCTTTAGAGAGAAACTCAAAACAGACCTAATTTGAATATAAATGTTACCGCAAGTTGTTTGTTTAAACATGGACCGAAATAGCTAGCTTTAAAATCAGGTGGAGTATTGTTTATTTACCAGGATATGTAATGTTTCCTGGGATCTAAGAGAGTGAAAGACAAATCAAGAGGTATTTTAACAACCCGATCTCAACTGTACCGAAAGAGCTTGTTCCATCTTGATTCCCTCCATGATGTCAATTGGCTCCTTCACAATGGCGTTGGGATTCTCCGCTGCCACATCCTCGATGTTCACGCCCCCCTGAGAGCTGCCAATCAACACTGGGCCCTGTTCAGAGGGAGGGGCCGAGAGATTATGAGTACCAATCATTTTACACATTCATTGAGTGGCAATCAAACTAAAAAAGAGCAAATTAATGGAACATATGTCTCACAGCAAATCAAATTGTATTTGTCACATGCTTCGTAAACAACAGGTGTAGACTAACAGTGAAATGCTTACTTACGGGCCCTTCCCAACAATGCAGAGAAAAACAAAAAAATAACACAATGAGTAACAATAACTTGATATATATATATATATATATATATATATATATATATATCTCTCATTACAGTGGTACTGCAGGGGTACAAGGTAATTGAGGTAGATACATAAAGGTAGGGCTAAAGTGACTGGATAGATAATAAAAAGCAGCAGCACATGTGATGAGTAAAAAGTGTTGTGCAAAAAGGGTCAATATAGATATTAAATAGTTAACCTAATAGTACCTGGGCTATCATAAATAAATGTAACAAACGATTGAATTGATCCATTGGTCTTCAAAATCTCAATGACAACGGGTGTCTCATTATCCTATTTAGAGAACAGAGCTATAACAGCAACTGGACAAGCAAGTCCCATGGAGCACAAGTATTTCAACATGTCCACGGCCATGTCCTTTACCACTACGCCATCTAGTGGGACCATCCAACACAACACAATCAACATTCAAAATCAAGAATAACAGCTTCCCAATATGTCAAATCTGACGGCCTGACCCAGAATGGCTGAGCGTGATTTATCAGCTGTTGTCACCTGCGAGGCGTGAAGGGGCGGGAATGACCTCACCTGGAAGGATCTCTCCATGGTGATGGCGAAGTAGTACTCCCTGCGGGGGTACCTGCGCTCACAGATGAACACCTGGTTACAGATACGGCCCTGCTCGCCTGTCTGCTTGGTGTACAGCTTACGACCAATCATCTGAGAGGAGATGTCCCGGGCCTCCTCTGGACTGTAGGAGAGGGGAAGAGAGACAGAAGAATTGACACAGAGTAGAAATAGGTGCAGTTTGAGAGGGGTTCTCTCGGACACTCACGAGTAGACAATCTTCACTCCTCCCTTCAGACCTCCCTCGAAGGTGCCTTTGCCTCGGCCTCCAGCCAACACTTGAGCCTTCACCACTAGATCCTTGGTGCCTGAGACACACACACACGAGGGAGAAAGAGACCATAGCAGTTACAGACTAGCCCAACACTCCACTGCCAATTTTTTTTACACACACAGACCGATAATAATGCAGATGTACAAACTACACAAAACATTGTCAATGCAAACACTGCCTAACACAACCTTTCTAGCAAAGGCATGCACTCATGGCCCTAAATGACTAGGCTACTTCTGGACATTGTCAAGTTAATCTGTTTCCACAACCAGAAAACTGTGTTAGCATCGAGTAAGCTACACAGTGAATGGATACATTGTTCTACATCATGTTTAGCCCTACTCATTACCACAGAGGAATTCAGTAGGTCAGAGATGATAACTTTAACTTTATTGATCTAGTGTAGTAACATATTAACAAAGTTAGACAACACACTATTACAGTTAGTTACAGAGTAGGCTACATAAAAATGACATGCCTAAAACCTCTATGTAAAGCCTGGGAGGACATTTTGATTTCATTAACATATAATAAACACTAGTCTGAATCAAATTCAAAGATTATCCCTAGTCCAGAGCAATGCCATTTATCAAAGAGGCTAGTCCAAGAGTAGAGTAATTCCATGACACTGGCCACTGAGGAAAAGGAAGCACTGATAGGTGTAAACAGGTTACTGTGTGTCCAGCTGAGCACAGCAGGCTGCAGAAGTGTTAACTGATAGCCTTGGATTCAGTGTTATGTTTAGACTGTAGTCTCTACTGCCGCCTCAGAGGCTATTAAAAACACCCTAAACAAGGTCAAGGGTCACACCATGTCAGATGTAGGCTACAGGTTCTGTGTGCAGCACTCTCAGATTAGTCCAGAGATATTTGGGTGAATATGTATACATGCCATTTTCAAAGTAACAAGAAAATATACTCGGGCTGACTCCAAAGATTTGAAGAGATTCGATTTCGATTTGTTAACTCTGATTTGATTCAAATCACTTTTGCTGATTTGCAAATGCAGATGAGCAGTCACACACACAGAATGCCCCATAACAATGGTAACCCCCCCCCCCCAGCCCCTAAAGGGACAGGTAAGTATTTTAACATAACATGAGACTTATGTTCGTATTCTTAACTTGTATTATTTCTCATTGTTGTTGCATTGTCAAGAAGGAACTTGCAAGTTTGCATTTGGGTTTCCCAAGTGGTGCAGCGGTCTAAGGCACTGCATCTCAGTGCCTGAGACATCACTACAGACACCATGGTTTGATTCCAGGCTGTATCACCACCAGCCGTGATTGGGAGTGCCATAGGGCGGAGCAGAATTGGCCCAGCATCATCCGTGTTTGGCCAATGTAGGCAGTCATTGTAAATAAGAATTTGTTCTTAACTGACTTGCCCAGTTAAATTAAAGGTATTTAAATATATATATATTGCTCAAAAAAAATAAAGGGAACACTTAAACAACACAATGTAACTCCAAGTCAATCACACTTCTGTGAAATCAAACTGTCCACTTAGGAAGCAACAATGATTGACAATAAATTTCACATACTGTCGTGCAAATGGAATAGACAGCAGGTGGAAATTATAGGCAATTAGCAAGACACCCCCAATAAAGGAGTGCTTCTGCAGGTGTGGACCACAGACCACTTCTCAGTTCCTATGCTTCCTGGCTGATGTTTTGGTCACTTTGAATGCTGGCAGTGCTTTCACTCTAGTGGTAGCATGAGACGTAGTCTACAATCCACACAAGTGGCTCATGTAGTGCAGCTCATCCAGGATGGGACATCAATGCGAGCTGTGGCAAGAAGGTTTGCTGTGTCTGTCAGCGTAGTGTCCAGAGCATGGAGGCGCTACCAGGAGACAGGCCAGTACATCAGGAGACGTGGAGGAGGCCGTAGGAGGGCAACAACCCAGCAGCAGGACCGCTACCTCCGCCTTTGTGCAAGGAGGAGCACTGCCAGAGCCCTGCAAAATGACCTCCAGCAGGCCACAAATGTGCATGCGTCTGCTCAAATGGTTAGAAACAGACTCCATGAGGGTGGTATGAGGGCCCGACGTCCACAGGTGGGGGTTGTGCTTACAGCCCAACACCGTGCAGGACGTTTTTCATTTGCCAGAGAACACCAGGATTGGCAAATTCGCCACTGGTGCCCTGTGCTCTTCACAGATGAAAGCAGGTTCACACTGAGCACATGTGACAGACGTGACAGTCTGGAGACGCCGTGAAGAACTTTCTGCTAACTGTAACATCCTCCAGCATGACCGGTTTGGCGGTGGGTCAGTCATGGTGTGGGGTGGCATTTCTTTGGGGGGCCGCACAGCCCTCCATGTGCTCGCCAGAGGTAGCCTGACTGCCATTAGGTACCGAGATGAGATCCTCAGACCCCTTGTGAGACCATATGCTGGTGCGGTTGGCCCTGGGTTCCTCCTAATGCAAGACAATGCTAGACCTCATGTGGCTGGAGTGTGTCAGCAGTTCCTGCAAGAGGAAGGCATTGATGCTATGGACTGGGCCGTCCCGTTCCCCAGACCTGAATCCAATTGAGCACATCTGGGACATCATGTCTCGCTCCATCCACCAACGCCACGTTGCACCACAGACTGTCCAGGAGTTGGCGGATGCTTTAGTCCAGGTCTCGGAGGAGATCCCTCAGGAGACCATCCGCCACCTCATCAGGAGCATGCCCAGGCGTTGTAGGGAGGTCATACAGGCACGTGGAGGCCACACACACTACTGAGCCTCATTTTGACTTGTTTTAAGGACATTAGATCAAAGTTGGAACAGCCTGTAGTGTGGTTTTCCACTTTAATTTTGAGTGTGACTCCAAATCCAGACCTCCATGGGTTGATAAATTTGATTTTCATTGATAATTTGTGTGATTTTGTTGTCAGCACACTCAACTATGTAAAGAATATTTAGGCATATTTAATAAGAATATTTAATTCATTCAGATCTAGGATGTGTTATTTTAGTGTTCCCTTTATTTTTTTGAGCAGTGTAATAATAAACAATTTGTTGGACAATGTATACCATCCGTATCCTGTACATACGCCTAATAAAACTTCAAACTTGATAAATGTCGAAAACATGTTGGCTCACCATTTACAAAGAAGATATAATATGGAGAACAGGCTATTAGTATGAGAAGTATTGAAGTTTTGGCTCAGGTACAGTCAACAGATGCTGGTTATTGTTCGTAATTAAAGCTACTAAGTGCCGTTTTAGGGCTGTCTTTGTGCCTTTTGAATTCTTATAAGATATTATAAACTTCCAGACGTTCTCTCTGACCAAATCTCTATTTTAGTAGTTCTTAAAAGTAAATAAGGAAAACTTTTATGACTGCTGAATACCAACTACCAATCACTTAGATCGTGTATTTTCAGGTAGAGATATTACATCTCACGAAGAAACTTTTCTATCGCGCCTTCTTCCATCTCATCTCGCTCTCTGTCTGCCCCACAATAACCTAACATAGCAGGCGTGAAAGAAACAGACCAGACGAGTAGGCATCCAATTAATTATGGTCCTTGTAGTTGTTTAAAAACTAAAAGATCAGACATTTTGGTTAATCGCTCAGCACTATTGCTCAGTCAAAAAACAATAAATAGGCCTATTGTATGTAGAACGCACTACTCACCCACTACTACCTGTTCTGACATCAAAATCAAATCAAATTGTATTTGTCACATGCGCCGAATACAACAGGTGTACACCTTACCATGAAATGCTTACTTAACTCCATTGTTGATTAAGGGCTTGTAAGAAAATATTTACTAAATAAACTAAAGTTAACATTTTAAAAAGTACCACAATAAAATCAATAAGGCTATATACAGGGGGTTCAGGTACCGAGTCAATGTGCGGGGGTAGAGGTTAGTCAAGGAAATTTGTACATGTAGGTAGGGGTAAAGTGACTATGCATAGATAACAAACCCGCAGTAGCAGCAGTGTAAAAACAAGAATACAAATAGTCCATGTGACCATTTGATTAATTGTTCAGCAGTCTTATGACTTGAGGATAGAAGCTGTTAAGGAGCCTTTTGGACCTAGACTTGGCACTCCGGTACCACTTGCCATGCGGTAGAAGAGAGCAGTCTATGACCTGGGTGACTGCAGTCCAGTGATCTACTGGGCTGTATGCTTTACCCTCTGTAGCACTTTATGCTTGGATGCCAAGCAGTCGCCACACCAAGCAGTGATGCAACCGGTCAGGATGCTCTCGATGGTGCAGATGTAATACTTTGAGGATCTGGGTACCCATGCCAAATCTTTTCAGTCTCCTGGGGGGGAAAGACAATGTCGTGCCCTCTTCACAACTGTCTTGGTGTGTTTTGACTAGAGGTCGATCGATGATTTTTCAACGCCGATACCGATTATTGGAGGACCAAAAAAGCCGATACTGATTAATCGGACGATTTTTTTAAAACATCTGTAATAATGACAATTACAACAATACTGAATAAACACTTATTTTAACTTAACATAATACATCAATAAAATCAATTTAGCCTCAAGTAAATAATGAAACATGTTCAATTTGGTTTAAATAATGCAAAAACAAAGTGTTGGAGAAGAAAGTAAAAGTGCAATATGTGCTATGTAAGCAAGCTAACGTTTCAGTTCCTTGCTCAGAACATGAGAACATATGAAAGCTGGTGGTTCCTTTTAACATGAGTCTTCAATATTCCCAGGTAAGAAGTTTTAGGTTGTAGTTATTGTAGGAATTATAGGACTATTTCCCTCTATATCATTTGTATTTCATTAAACTTTGACTATTGACTAGTTCTTATAGGCACTTTAGTATTGCCAGTGTAACAGTATAGCTTCCGTCCCTCTAGTTAGCTAGCCATTTCACTTCGGTTACACCAGCCTCATCTCAGGAGTTGATAGGCTTGAAGTCATAAACAGCGCAATGCTTGACGCACAACGAAGAGCTGCTGGCAAAATGCACGAAAGTGCTGTTTGAATGAATGTTTACGCGCCTGCTTCTGCCTACCACCGCTCAGTCAGATACTTGTATGCTCAGTCAGATTATATTACCATGGCCTTTTTTTGCCTTTACCTCCCTTATCTCACATCGTATATAGACTTGTTTATACTGTATTATTGACTGTATGTTTGTTTTACTCTATGTGTAACTCTATGTCGTTGTATGTGTCGAACTGCTTTGCTTTATCCTGGCCAGGTCGCAATTGTAAATGAGAACTTGTTCTCAACTTGCCTACCTAAGGTTAAATAAAGGTGAAAATAATAATAATAAATAAATAAAATAATATATATATATATATATATATATAAAAATTGTCCATTCCGATTAATCGGTCGACCTCTAGTTTGGACCATAATAGTTTGTTGGTGATGTGGACGTCAAGGAGCATGAAACTCTCAACCCACTCTACAGCCCTGTCAATGTAAATGGGTGCTTTTGCGCCCGATTTTCCTGTAGTCCACATCATCTCTTTTGTCTTGGTCACGTTGAGGAAGAGGATAGTGTCCTGGCAGTCTCTGACCTCTTCCCTATAGGCTGTCTCATTGTTGTCGGTGATCAGGCCTACCACCGTTGTGTCGTCAGCAAACTTGGTGTTGGAGTTGGGTTTTGCCACACAGTCGTGGGTGAATAGGGAGTACAGGAGGGGACTACGCATGCACCCCCAAGTTAGCCTACTCAAATTAATTTGACCACATCCTATTAATGCATGGCCTACCAATCTCCTTGGCAACAGAGTAGGCTTCATCGGGTGAGCTGGCAACCTTGCCCTCGGGCACACAGACGCCAGCCTCTTTGAGCAGGCCGATGCTCATGTACTCATGCAGGGAGAGGTTCCTCTGCTGCTGCTTAAGGTGGGAGGGCTGCTGCTGAGCCCCAAGAAGGCCGGAGGAACCACCCAGCACCTGGAGAGGGGGGGCAGAGGGGGATAGAGGAGAGAAAAAGTTGTAGGGGGGGGTACATGATGCAGTAACATGACAGTACCTACTCATATGTCAGGGGGAGTACATAGCGCTCTGTGAAAGAACACTGAATAAGAATAGCCACAGCCATACAAAAGACTAAAAGGGCACATACACACAACAAAAAATGTAGAGTAGATGTGTGCAATACTGTAAGTTTGCAGATATGAAAGAGGAACACATTAAACATGTCATTTGGGCATCAAATGAATCATTATGTCAACATCAAACTCGTTTTTTTTCAAACTTGGTTCTAAAAATTTCAGCTTTGTCAGTGCAAGTGAGCATGAACAAACAGCCTGGATGGTGCATATCCTCTTTTCAACCCCCCAGAGGCATCATGCACCCCAAAAATCCAAGGAGGCATAAAGTATGTGAGGATGCTTTGGGGGCTGGAGAACTTACAACAACTTTTTTTCCAAACACGTGAACCAGCTTTTACCTGCAATCTAGTCATAATCATATATATAAGCAAAAAGTGAAGTGCTTTTATACAGGAAAAATCTGAGGGGGCACTTACCCCTGTACCTCCGATGGGCATGACGCTCCTGGAACGCTCTATCGTCTCTAGTCTGTGACAGCTGTGTTGGAGGTCACTGTCTTAACTAGTACTGTATGTGAGCGAAAAGCTATTGCGAACAAACAAATCCCTGAACCACCATAAGCTTGTTTAAATACATGTACTGATTGATACATTCGTCTTTCCATTGCTAAACAAGCAACGACGTTTGCTAATGTTTAGCTCGCTAGCTATGTGGCTAGTTAGCCAAAAGAGCCAGTTTCATAGCTACCTCAAATGAGATAAGCGAATGTCAAATTTCACCCCATTTCTCGGGGACATCGAAGATGGTGCAGCAGAAAAATAATCACAGGTACAGGCAGCCGGATTTCATAACATTTTTGCCAAGGTAGAACTTACTTTGGATGCAGTGTTACGGGTCGATCTTGCCCCAGAATTTCTCAGGCTTGCCGACAATCGGCCGCAAATCAGGGACGCCGCCATGTTCCCTTCTCAAGCTAACGAATTGGGTGCATGCGTAGTGACATAAAAATAAAACATGTGCCCTATGCATAGGCTTGGCTCACATTCAATGGTCTTCACAATTTTAAGACACGGCTATAAATACATATGGTCAACTAGACATTATATAATGCATACTTAAAACGAGGTCATGGTGGCCTTTCAAATTATATTCTCTGAGATATGAACAACACAAAAGTATTGACTCAAAAGTGGTATTTATTTATCCGGTTTGGAAAAACCTACTGTATATACAGACCTATTTACACATGGAGCAAACACTCATCAGTCAAACAAAACAAAAATGACTTTCCATATAAAGAATATATGGTGTGCTTGATGAACCTTGGCCGACAAGTGTGAATTCCTGGAGAGATGTTTTCACCAATAGCAGAGACGTTAAGGAGCACTTGGGTTTAAATCTGCAACACATTCTTTCAAAACATTCTTTCAAAACAAATACATTTATATTCCCTTCAAGGGTACATGTTCTTTTCAACACTATTCCCCATTGTCAGTCTCTAAAAATGTTTTTTAAAACAAATGATGGGGAGCCAGATAGACAATGAAAGGAATACGCCATTGTTATCACCATCAGAGTTACGTAGTATCAGACATTTCCCTGAACTGAATCAGCGTATCCAAATGTGTTCGATGAGGTTGAGATTAGGGCTCTGTGCAGATCAGTCAAGTTCTTCCACACCGATCTCGACAGACCATTTCTTTATGTACCTTGCTTTGTACATGGGTGCATTGTCATGCTGAAACAAGAAAGGGCCTTCCCCAAACTGTTGCCACAAGGTTGGAAGCACAGAATCGTCTAGAATGTCATTGTATCTTGTAGAGTTAAGATTTCCCTTAACTGGAACTAAGGGGCCTAGCCCGAACCATGAAAAACAGCCTCAGACCATTATTCCTCCACCAAACTGTACAGTTGGCACTATTCAGTCGGGCAGGTAGCGTTCTCCTGGCATCCGCCAAATCCAGATCCGCCCGTCGGCCTGCCAGATGGCACAGCATGACACATCACTCCAGAGAACAGCACTGTTGACAGGGGCAGCTCTAGCAGGGTAGAAATTTGACGAATTGACTTGTTGGAAAGGTGGCATCCTATGATGTTGCATCCTGTGACGTTGAACGTCACTAAGCCCTTTAGTAAGGCCCTTCTACTGACAAAGTTTATCCATGGAGATTGCATAGCTGTGTGCTCGATTGTATACACCTGTCAGCAAAGGGTGTGGCTGAAATAACCAAATCCACTCATTTGAAGGGGTGTCCACATTCAAAAGTATATATAGTGTATTACATTGGGGATGACATAATTTAGTACAAATGTTTCATCAACAAGCTGGGAAAAGAGAGGGTCAGTGTGATCAAACTCTAGCTTTTCGTATAGGTTATGAGTGTGATGGATAGCTGGCTCTACAAGGTACTGGGAGTGTCCAATTCCCAACACACAGTCAGCTGATGATTCAGATATATACACACAGGTGGGCAGGCTAATGTTACAGATGGACAGACAGACAGACACACACACACACTCAGCCAGTCAGTCCGAGTCGCTGCTGCTGCTGGATGAGTCTGTAGACATAGCTTCCACGTCATCCTCATTCTCTTTGTTGTGGCCGGGGGGCTCCAGCCCAAAGTCGTTACCATGGTGCGGGGGGAGCATACCCACTGAGACGTCGGACGATTGCCAGGGGTACTGGGGTGTAAGCACATCTGAGGAGGGAAGGAAGGAAAGAGTATTTGACCTGCGTGATAGGGTTAGTATTATACAGTATAGTCCACAGAATCATATCAAACACACAGACCATAGAAGAAAAAAACAGTTGACTTAATTTGTAGAAGAAAGGAACCACACATAAAACAAAAGCATACCCGGCAATCTCCCAGCAGCCAGTGCATCTCCAGGGAGGTGTCCGTTCACGCCATTAGTTGGCAGATTGCTCATGTGACCCAACATTCCACTGCGCATCTCCAGGTCAGTCGGGTAAGGTCTACGTGGATCACCTGTTATAAGGAATGTCATCAAGTTGATTGAAGAGTAATTACTGTAGTATTGTGAATGCTAGTCACTGCTGTGATAGGGAGTATTTGAACCTCAGCCACTATCACTACCGAGAGGAAATTCCAGTCTGGAGAGAAGGAACATGCAAGGGAAGGAGGATCTGGGGGAGGTAGTGATTAGGGGGGAAAGGGTATCTAAGACTTCAAAACAAAATAAAAAAAGGTCAAAGAAGACAAACCTGGTACCCAGTTGAGAGGGGCACACACTGCATTGCTGGCACTAATCCTGTGGGCATATTTGATGATCTCTTCTGAGGAGATGCTCCCTGAAAGACAACAGTTATTTTAGTTTCACATCTATAATCTCTGGTGGTATTTATGTATCAGAAAGCTCTCCAGGTACTCAGACAAATGCTGTGAAAATCAGGCTCACCTTTTCTGGCCTTATCAATAGATTTTAGCTTCTCCTTTGCTTGGTATACAGCAGTCGCCTAGAAGAGAGAAGTTTGGGCAAAAAAAGTTAGGTTGAATCAAAGCCATAAACAATGTGCTGTTGGGTTCCAATTTAGTAAAGGAAACACATTGTATAGACTCTTTAGGATTTCTTATCGTTCTCCAGCACCACTATTCTCACCAGTATATGTTCAGCCTCCTTCAGCTGTTTCTGGAGCTGCTGGATATCGCAATCTCTCTTCTCTACCTCCTTCTCCAGGACCTGCATCTCTTGGTGCACCTTGCCCTGCTCCTGTGCCACCCTCATCAGCTCCTGGAACTCTCTGTCTCGCTGCACCAGCAGCTCCAGGATCTACCCACAGCAAAACACGTGCATTCAGACGTTTGACCGACTGCACATTTTAAGATAGACTACTATTGACACAAAGTTGTGTGGAGAAAAGCACTCTCAAACCTATTTCACAAAATGCAAACTAAATCTGAGTGGTATGTTCAGTTATGGTGCACATTTTATAATTCTTTGAATAGCTTGGATTGCAGATATTGTTGCTACATTTAAATATAGTTTTAGGTTGAATCATGTGCCTGTTACCTGGGTGTCCTCGCCTCCTTGGGGGAGTTTTTGGCTCCTTGACAGTGCAAGCATCTCTATCAATTCCCTGAAATATGAGTAAAATTGGGTTTTATACACTGCTCAAAAAAATAAAGTGGAACACTTAAACAACACAATGTAACTCCAAGTCAATCACACTGTCCACTGAGGAAGCAACACTGATTGACAATAAATTTCACATGCTGTTGTGTAAATGGAATAGACAACAGGTGGAAATTATAGGCAATTAGCAAGACACCCCCAATAAAGGAGTGGTTCTGCAGGTGGGGACCACAGACCACTTCTCAGTTCCTATGCTTCCTGGCTGATGTTTTGGTCACTTTTGAATGCTGGTGGTGCGGTCACTCTAGTGGTAGCATGAGACGGAGTCTACAACCCACACAAGTGGCTCAGGTAGTGCAGCTCATCCAGGATGGGACATCAATGCAAGCTGTGGCAAGAAGGTTTGCTGTGTCTGTCAGCGTAGTGTCCAGAGCATGGAGGCGCTACCAGGAGACAGGCCAGTACATCAGGAGACGTGGAGGAGGCCAACAACCCAGCAGCAGGACCGCTACCTCCGCCTTTGTGCAAGGAGGAGCAGGATGAACACTGCCAGAGCCCTGCAAAATGACCTCCAGCAGGCCACAAATGTGCATGTCTGCTCAAACGGTCAGAAACAGACTCCATGAGGGTGGAATGAGGGCCCGACGTCCACAGGTGGGGGTTGTGCTTACAGCCCAACACCGTGCAGGACGTTTTTCATTTGCCAGAGAACACCAAGATTGGCAAATTCACCACTGGCGCCCTGTGCTCTTCACAGATGAAAGCAGGTTCACACTGAGCACATGTGACAGACATGACAGAGTCTGGAGACACCGTGGAGAACGTTCTGCTGCCTGCAACATCCTCCAGCATGACCGGTTTGGCGGGGGGTCAGTCATGGTGTGGGGTGGCATTTCTTTGGAGGGCCGCACAGCCCTCCATGTGCTCGCCTGACTGCCATTAGGTACCGAGATGAGATCCTCAGACCCCTTGTGAGACCATATGCTGGTGCGGTTGGCCCTGGGTTCCTCCTAATGCAAGACAATGCTCGACCTCATGTGGCTGGAGTGTGTCAGCAGTTCCTGCAAGAGGAAGGCATTGATGCTATGGAATGGCCCGACCGTTCCCCAAACCTGAATCCACTTGAGCACATCTGGGACATCATGTCTCGCTCCATCCACCAACGTCCAGGTCTGGGAGGAGATCCCTCAGGAGACCATCCGCCACCTCATCAGGAGCATGTCCAGGCGTTGTAGGGAGGTCATACAGGCACGTGGAGGCCACACACACTACTGAGCCTCATTTTGACTTGTTTTAAGGACATTACATCAAAGTTGGATCAGCCTGTAATGTGGTTTTCCACTTTAATTTTGAGTGTGACTCCAAATCCAGACCTCCATGGGTTGATAAATTTGATTTCCATTGATAATGTGTGATTGTTGTCAGCACATTCAACTATGTTAATAAGAATTTCATTCATTCAGATCTAGGATGTGTTATTTTAGTGATCCCTTTATTTTTTTTGAGCAGTGTATATACACAATCCATGGCTGACGTTATAGCCTATAAAACAGTAGTTCACAACATTTTTCGGTTACTGTACCACCAACTGCATTTTGCTCTGCCTGGAGTACACCTAATGTACCCCCTCATGTGCATTTAACCAGTAACCCTATGATCTCATGAGTCTTCTCAAGTATCCCTTGTGGATAGGCCAATTACCCCCAGGGGTCCCAGTACCGCTGGTTGGGAACCACTGGCCTAGCAGTAACATTACACTTAGAACACGAAACGTAGGCATTGTTGAAAAACTACAAACTAGAACATTTGAATGGCTGTTCAGGAAACAATTATTCCGGTGAGAAAATAATACATTCGTACCTGGTTAACACTTCTAAATCGTCCAGTACCGATAATAACCGCTCTTTCGTAGATTTATCAGTCACCGCCATTATTGTTTCCACGCCACTACGCAGAACAGGAAATAGAGCTGAGTGTGTGGAAATAAAGCGTGCTAGCGACGTCTGTTGGAAAGGAGTGAAAAGGCATTCTGTTGGCGAAGTCACTGAGGCAAAAATAGAAAGAGGCGGAGCCACATCTATACAGAAGAAAATAGTATTCTCTGGAAGTTAGGTGCTCCGCGCTCAGCTGTTGAGTTGAGGAGAATATTTGGTTGAGTCCGGCAGCAAGAGCTGTGTGTGTTTATCTGCGCGGTCATAGGAGCTAGCTACAGCAGCACGATTCCAAACAACTTCGACGTGCTAAACACACTCGCTCTGTTATTTTGAAATCAACTAGTGCAAATTTCACGATGGTGAAGGTATCCTTTAATTCGGCCCTCGGGCAGAAAGACATGAAAAAGGACAGCGAAACCCTAATTCCCGAGGACAAGGTGAGTAATTACAACTGCGAATAGCCATCAAGGATTGTGTTATTGACTGTACGTTTGTTTATGTGTAACTGTTTTTGTCGCACTGCTTTGCTTTATCTTGGCCAGGTCACAGTTGTAAATGAGAAGTTGTTCTCAACTGGCCTACCTGGTTAAATAAAGGTGAAAAAATAAATAATAAGTACGTTAACGTTGGTTATCTAACGTTAGAAAACATTGTCACAGTTGAACAGACACAGATGGCAAAATTAAGACGTCAATCCCCTAGTTAGCTCCTTTAGCCAGATCAGAGATTAGCCAATACATTATATAAAGCTAGCTAATTACCGAAATTAGATACATTTGAACTAAGCGAAAGTAATATTTGGCCAAATGTGTCTAAATTTAACATTAGGTCTGAGACTTGCTTAATCAGCTCTCAACAATTCACTGGCCACCATTATCTAACGTGAAATTATAGCCTACAGGGGCTGCCAGTTACTGCTTTCTTTCCCCTTCTTTGCAAATGGCAGGCTGAATGTCAATTAATGTTTTGAGTTTTGGAGATCAGCTGGAACTTGTTTGTCACTTGAAGCCAGCACTTGTTCAGTCCCCGCTGCTTACATTGATACACCGTTTTGTTAAGGGTTATCAACACTGAATTGTCATCATTCTGTTGTTTGTCAGTGTTGGTTGGACCAAGAAATGTACAGACACAACATTCATTTCTAAGAACGGTATGATGCCAGGTATTTAGAAATAATCTAAATACCTGGGGGGAAATTTCCCAGGGGGGAAATTTCTATCGCACATTAACAACATCTCAAAAATACATTAATAAATATGGTATGTGAAATATGCAGTACAGACGCCTACATGACACATTGCATATGCTCACAACTGATAAGAAGAGTTGGAGCGTGAGACAGCACTCATATGATGTCTGCTCACTTATCATCAAATCCATGCCAATTGGGCAGGTTGCCTCTGAGAAGATGATGTGAAGTGGCAGGCGAGTCTGCATTGCAAATAACTCCATCTGTCTCCCCTCGCTGACTCATACCATTCAATACATTTTTCAGTACACAGTTCTGTCTTCTATCCTTCCACCCATTAAGATTCTCACAGCCTAGACTGTTTCGCCTTGAGGAAATTTGTCTTGGGTCTCCCAACAAGCCCAGCGTTGTATTACATTTATCACAAAACAATACAGGGTTACATACAGTCAATATGGATAATGGAACTACCATGCATTGGTCAAGTCAAGCTTTATTTATACAGCACATTTCAGACAATATGCTTTACAGGAAAGCATCTTCAGCATCTTCAGGTTCTCCGGCAGGCTATTCCAGGGGCTGGGGGCATAATCACTGAGGGACCTACGAGGTAGATACCATTAAAGCATGCCTGACATGTATTTTGGTGCACAATTGTGGGTTGATTTTAAAAACCAATAGAAGAATCTTAAAATGTATTCTAAATCTCACAGGCAGCCAGTGCAAACCTTAAAACTGGTGTAATGTGTGCTCTCCATCTTGGTCATTACGTGTGCTGCAGCATTCTGTATGTTTTGCAGTTGACGGAAATTTAGTTCAGAATCTAAATCAGGTTTTTTACCTGGTGTTTTATCTTTATTGCCTGTGAATTCAAATGTGCGGCTAGATTCTCTCTGTGCTTTGGCTCAGACAATAAGTACCTCCGTCTTGTCTTGATTTAGCTGGAGGAAGTTGTGAGTCATCAAAGTATTTTAATCACTAATGTAGTCTAATAATTGATTTGTGGAGCTAAAATCCTCTGGTGGCACAAATGTAAAGTTGTGTATCTTGTTGTGCTTTCTGATAATGCTGTCAAGGGGTTATATTATCTCACACACAGTTGAAGTCGGAAGTTTACATACACCTTAGCTAAATACATTTAAACTCAGTTTTTCACAATTCCTGACATTTAATCCTAGTACAAATGCCCTGTCTTAGGTCAGTTAGTAACACCACTTTATTTTAGGAATGTAAAATGTCAGAATAATAGTAGAGAATTATTTATTTAAGCTTTTAATTTCTTTCATCACATTCCCAGTGGGTCAGAAGTTTACATACTCAATTAGTATTTGGTAGGATTGCCTTTAAATTGTTTAACTTGGATCAAACGGAGTGTGGTGTCAGGAAAATAACCTCACACTCAATGTCAACAACACAAAGGAGATGATCGTGGACTTCAGGAAACAACAGAGGGAGCACCCCCCTATACACATTGACGGGACAGTAGTGAAGAAGGTGGAAAGTTTTAAGTTCCTCTGCGTACACATCACAAACAAACTGAAATGGTCCACCCACACAGACAGCGTGGTGAAGAAGGCGCAACGGCGCCTCTTCAACCTCAGGAGGCTGAAGAAATTTGGCTTGTCACCAAAAACCACTCACAAACTTTTACAGATGCACAATCGAGAACATCCCGTCGGGCTGTATCACCGCCTGGTACGGCAACTGCTCCGCCCACAACCGCAAGGCTCTCCAGAGGGTAGTGAGGCCTGCACAACGCATCACCGGGGGCAAACTACCCGCCCTCCATGACACCTACACCACCCGATGTCACAGGAAGGCCAAAAAGAACATCAAGGACAGCAACCACCCGAGCCACTGCCTGTTCACCCCGCTATCATCCAGAAGGCGAGGTCAGTACAGGTGCATCAAAGCTGGGATCGTGAGACAGAAGCTGTTTTTCAATCTCAAGGCCTTCACTGTTAAACAGCCATCACTGACATTAAGTGACTGCTGGCAACATACTGACTCAAATCTCTAGCCACTTTAATCATTCAAAATTGGATGTAATAAATGTATAACTAGTCACTTTAAACAATGCCACTTTGTATAATGTTTACATACCCTACATTAACTCATCTCATATGTATACACTGTACTCTATGCAATCTACTGCATCTTGCCTATGCCGTTCAGCCATCGCTCATCCATATACTTATATGTACATATTCATATTCATTCCTTTACACTGGTGTGTATAAAGTAGTTGTTGTGAAATTGTTAGATTACTTGTTAGATATTACTGTGTGGTCGGAACTAGAAACACAAGCATTTTACTACACTCGCATTAACATTGCTAACCATGTGTATGTGACCAATAAAATTTGATTTGACTGTTTCGGGTAGCCTTCCACAAGCTCCCCAAAATAAGTTGGGTGAATTTTGGCCTATTCCTCCTGACTGAGCCGGTGTAACTGAGTCAGGTTTGTAGGTTTCCTTGCTCGCACACGCTTTTTCAGTTCTGCACACAGATTTTATATGGGATTGAGGTCAGGGCTTTGTGATGGCCACTCCAATACCTTGACTTTGTTGTCCTTAAGACATTTCGCCACAACTTTGGAAGTATGCTTGGGGTCATTGTCCATTCGGAAGACCCATTTGTGACCAAGCTTTAACTTCCTGACTGATGTCTTGAGATGTTGCTTCAATGTATCCACATAATTTTCCTGCCTCATGATGCCATATATTTTGTGAAGTGGATCAGTCCCTCCTGCAACACAACACCCCCACAACATGATGCTGCCACCCCCGTGCTTCACGGTTGGGATGGTGTTCTTATGGCCAAACAGTTCTATTTTTGTTTCATCAGAGCAGAGGACATTTCTCCAAAATGTATGATCTTTTTTCCCATGTGCAGTTGCAAACTGTAGTCTGGCTTTTTTATGGCAGTTTTGGAGCAGTGGCTTCTTCCTTACTGAGTGGCATTTCAGGTTATGTTGTTATAGGACTCATTTTACTGTGGGTATAGATAGTTTTGTGCCTGTTTCCTCCATTATCTTCACAAGGTCCTTTGCTGCTGTTCTGGAATTTATTTCCACTTTTTGCTCCGAAGTACGTTCATCGTTAGGAGACAGAACGCGTCTTATTCCTGAGCGGCATGAAGGCTGCGTGGTCCCATGGTGTTTATACTTGTGTACTATTGTTTGTACGGATGAACGCGGTACCTTCAGGTGTTTGGAAATTGCTCCCAAGGATGAACCAGAGTTGTGGAGGTCTACAAATTTTTTTGTGAGGTCTTGGCTGATTTCTTTTGATTTTCTCATGATGTCAAGCAAAGAGGCACTGAGTTTGAAGGTAGGCCTTGAAATACATCCACAGGTACACCTCCAATTGACTCAAATGATGTCAATTAGCCTATCAGAAGCTTCTAAAGCCATGACATAATTTTCTGGAATTTTCCAAGCTTTTTAAAGGCGCATTCAACTTGGTGTATGTAAACTTCTGACTCACTGGAATTGTGATGCAGTGAAATAATCTGTCTGTAAACAATTGTTGAAAAAATGACTTGTGTCCATGTAGAGGTCGACCGATTTTTATGATTTTTTTTCATCACCGATACCAATTATTGGTCCTCCAATCAAACACCTTTGGAGGAGCAAAAAAAGCCGATACCGATTAATTGGCCACTTTTTTTGTTGTTGTATTCTTTTAAAATATATACACACACACACACACACACACGTGTAATAATGACAATTACAACTACTGAATGAACACTTATTTTAACTTAACATTAATACATCAATAAAATCAATTTAGCCTCAAATAGATAATGAAACATGTTCATTTTGGTATAAATGATGCAAAAACAAAGTGTTGGAGAAAGTAAAAGTGCCATGTAAAAATCCAACGTTATGTTCACCAGGGGTGACTAACACTTGACCGGTTAAATGGCTCCTAAACCTTTTTCAAATCAAATTTTGTATGTCTCATACACATGGTTAGCAGATGTTAATGCGAGTGTAGCGAAATGCTTGTGCTTCTAGTTCCGACCATGCAGTAATATCTAACAAGTAATCTAACCTAACAATTTCACAACAACTACCTTATATACACACACAAGTGTAAAGGAATGAATAAGAATATGTACATAAGAATATGTGAATGAGTGATGGCCGAACGGCATAGGCAAGATGCAGTAGATGGTATAGAGTACAGTATATACATACGAGATGAGTAATGTAGGGTATGTAAACATATAAAGTGGCATTGTTTAAAGTGGCTTGTGATATATTTATTGCATACATTTTTCCATCTTAAAGTGGCTAGAGTTGAGTCAGTATGTTGGCAGCAGCCACTCAATGTTAGTGATGGCTGTTTAACTGTCTGATGGCCTTGAGATAGAAGCTGTTTTTCAGTCTCTGGGTCCTAGCTTTGATGCACCTGTACTCACCTCGCCTTCTGGATGATAACAGGGTAAACAGGCATTGGCTCGGGTGGTTGTTGTCCTTTATGATCATTTTGGCCTTCCTGTGACATCGGGTGGTGTAGGTGTCCTGAAGGGCAAGTATTTTGCCCCCGGTGATGTGTTGTGCAGGCCTCACTACCCTCTGAAGAGCCTTATGGTTATGGGCGGAGCAGTTGCTGTCCCAGGCGGTGATACAGCCCGACAGGATGCTCTCGATAGTGCATCTGTAAAAGTTTGAGTGTGTTTGGTGACAAGCCAAATTTCTTCAGCCTCCAGAGGTTAAAGAGGCGCCTTCTTCACCACGCTGTCTGTGTGGGTCGACCATTCCAGTTTGTCCGTAATGTGTACGCAGAGGAACTTAACTTTCCACCCTAACCACTACTGTCCCGTCAATGTGGATAGGGGGGTGCTCCCTCTGCTGTTTCCTGAAGTCCACAATCATCTCCTTTGTTTTGTTGACGTTGAGTGTGAGGTTATTTTCCTGACACCACACTCCGAGGGCCCTCACCTCCTCCCTGTAGGCCGTCTCGTCGTTGTTGGTAATAAAGCCTACCACTGTAGTGTCGTCTGCAAACTCTATGATTGAGTTGGAGGTGTGCATGGCCACACAGTCATGGGTGAATAGGGTGTACAGGAGAGGGCTCAGAACGCACCCCTGTGGGGCCCCAGTGTTGAGGGTCAGCGCGGTGGAGATGTTGGTACCTACCCTCACCACCTGGTGGTGGCCTTTCAGGAAGTCCAGGACCCAGTTGCACAGGGCGGGGTCGAGACCCAGGGTCTCAAGCTTATTGACGGGTTTGGAGGGTACTATGGTGTTCAATGCTGAGCTGTAGTCGATGAACAGCATTCTTACAAAGGTATTCCTCTTGTCCAGATGGGTTAGGGCAGTGTGATTGCGATTGCCTTTTCTGTGGACCTATTGGGGCGGTAAGCAAATTGGAGTGGGTTTAGGGTGTCAGGTAGGGTGGAGGTGATACGGTCCTTGACTAGTTAGCTTTTTTGGGAACAGGAACAATGGTGGCCCGCTTGAAGCATGTGGGAACAGCAGACTGGAATAAGGATTGATTGAATATGTCCGTAAACACACCAGCCAGCTGGTCTGTGCATGCTCTGAGGACGCGGTTGGGGATGCCGTCTGGGCCTGCGGCCTTGCGAGGGTTAACACGTTTAAATGTTTTACTCATGTTGGCTGCAGTGAAGGAGAGCCCGCAGTTTTTGGTAGCGGGCTTTGTCAGCGGCACTGTATTGTCCTCAAGCAAGCAAAGAAGTTGTTTAGTTTGTCTGTGAGCAAGACATCGTGGTCTGCGACGGGGCTTGTTTTTCTTTTGTACTCCGTGATTGACTGGAGACCCTGCCACATACCTCTCGTGTCTGAGCCGTTGAATTGCGACTCTACTTTGTCTCTATACTGATGCTTATTTTGTTTGATTGCCTTGCAGAGGGAATAGCTACACTGTTTGTATTCGGTCATGTTTCCGGTCACCTTGCCCTGATTAAAGGCAGTGGTTCACGCTTTAAGTTTTGCGCGAATGCTGCCATCAATCCACGGTTTCTGGTTGGGGAATGTTTTAATTAGACGCTGTGGGTACAACCTCACCTATGCTCTTGCTAATAAACTCGCTCACTGAGCGAGGACTGGAACATATCCCAGTCCACGTGATCGAAGCAATCTTGAAGTGTGGAATCCGATCGGTCAGACCAATGTTGAACATTCCAAAGCTCGGGTGCTTCCTGTTTTTAGTTTCTGTCTATAGGCTGAGAGCAACAAAATGGAGTCGTGGTCAGCTTTAATAAAAGGAGGGTGGGGGAGGGCCTTATATGCGTCGCGGAAGTTAGAATAACAATGATCTAGGGTTTTGCCAGCCCGGGTCGCGCAATCGATATGCTGATAGAATTTAGGGAGCCTTGTTTTCAGATTAGCCTTGTTATTTAGAACTTGACCGTAGAGGCCGACCCTCCTCTCCAGTCAGTCCAGAAGGACATTATGGTCAACAGTGTCAAATGCACCACTAAATCCAAGAGTACAAGGACCGAGAGCTGTTTGGCATCTGTGTTGGCTCTAAGATCATTTACAGATAGCGTTTCTTAATAATGAGTTCATTAATACCCTGTGCTATGGGCTACAAGCTAGTAAAAAACACAGTCATGATCAGATAAAGCAACATCAACAATAGAGGATATGTCAGTAGAAAGCCCCTTGGTAATAACCACATCCAGATTATGGCTGCGGTTATGGATGGGCCCAGTAACATGTTGGATAAAGTCCATGGAGCTCAAAAGATTCATAAATTCAATGTCCTTGGAGTCAGTCTCTTTGTAAACATGAATATTAAAATCCATTTAATAGTTTACAAAGTTCAAACTGGAGAGAAAGTGGTCAACTCACTTGCCACTGTAAGTATTAAAGCGTGTTAACTGAATTGATGATGACCTCATCAGCTACTATTTGACCTACCACCCTAACTTTCTCATATAGGTGGGATATTCCACCAACCTCAGTGAGCTTCTGTGGTTTTCCACTAGAAATGTGTAATTGGACCTCTTTATCTTGACCACAAACTGTACAGAGATAGGCTTTTGATTTTCACCTTCCCACACATTCTTAGCCTCTAACCTCATAGTCCTTCTGTCTGTCTGTATAATCACAGTTATGTTCTTCCTCCCTGGTTTGAAGTGGCCTTTAACAAATGCATTTTTCATCTCTGCATGGGGGATTTCTGTAGCTTTGCCTAGTGGTTCCACATGCTATAATTAGTTTATATTAACATCTTCAGACTTTATTCACTTGAGTAACAATATGAAGAAGACCTATCATTACAGTATGCTTGCTCCTTTGAACCTTTTGGGGTAATTATTTTGTTAACTGTTATCTTGTTTTCTTTGGTAAGTCAGCGCTTTCATGCTGGCCAAATGTTTACATCAATAAGTTTTGAGTTTCGAGGCAAAGCAAGTGGACCAGAGTAGCCTTCTCTTGGACCCAATAGGCAACATTCATTCAGGATTGTTGGATATGGCAAAAATATATTTTACATGTTCACAGTCTAAGCCAGGGCTCTCCAACCCTGTTCCTGGAGAGCTACCCTCCTGTAGGTTTTCACTCCAACCCAAGCCTAGCACACCTGATTCCAATAATTAGCTGGTTGATAAGCCAAATCAGGTTAGTTACAACTGGGGAGTGGAAACCTTCAGGAGGGTAGATCTCCAGAAACAGGGTTGGAGACTCCTGGTCTAATCCAACCCTGTCTGTTTTGCCCCATAGTTGTGGTTTTGTTTCTAAATAACCAACCACTTCCCAGTAGGCAAGATGATGCTTCTCTGGCTGGGAAAGCAGTCTCAGGGAATGTGAAGGTCAGTGGCAGTAGCTCATCAGATGGCGTGAGAGATGGACAGTGGGAGGGTCGGCTCTTGTTCACACTCTGCCTGATTAACGGGCGCAGAGTGATTGGCAGCGGGCAGGAGACAGGGCATCTGCACATGTCTTGTGTGTATCAGGGGTTCTGCCAAGAGCAAGCCAGAGTGCTCCTCTGCAACCACTTAACAGTTCACTAATATTATGTAAATATTGCCCAACTTCATAATTATACAGACACTCCCTAACAACACAGATGCACCCTAGTATATGGTAATATTATAGGGACCTATAAAATCTGCGTTGCAGACGGCAACAGAATCAAGACATTGAAACGGAATTCAACAATATAAAAAATGTATTAAATTTATGACATCAACTAACTCCATTGAATTTATTAGAAAATTCCTTAATTTTCCTGAGATTATCATGTGACATGAACAAAATACATCAGTGATTTGTATATTCCTTCAGTTTTCCAAAGAGCAGCGGCACAGGAATGCCCCTGTCTGTGTGCACATTTGTCTACCACTTTGTGTAGCTGTTAGTGATGATGCTAATGTAATGACAACCGCCTTCTGGTAAATGGAAAGGCTTTCCCAAAAACCTTTTCAATTACATATGAACTATAAAGTAGTCTATGCCTTCCTGGCAGAATGATTATTTGCATCAATCCAGTGGCTATTTGGTTAGCGGGGTTTCTGTAGCACTCGTGATTGTAGTGTTTGCAAAACAAATGAAGGTCTCTGGCTGGTGCCCAGTTGAGTAAAAGGGTAACTACACCCAAAATTCAAAATGTTTCCCAGACCTCAAAAGTGGTCTCCTGCTGTTTCTGGCATTGCTGTGGTCTTAGAAAAACAACCAAATTCGATATTCTATTAAATGTGATTTGTAGAGCAATAACCTTAACTTAAAAAACTAAATGGAGAAAACAGAATTTGTGGAAGAAATTCAACCGAATTTTTATTTTTAATTATTATTATTTTTTTATATAGGGCCCTGTAATAGCCACGTTCTAAACAAACAGGCGGCCCGGCGAGCGCACATCAGCAGATCTAGAAGGAGACAGAGTTGATGGCAGATCCCCATGGTGTATGCATGACCTCTACTAGGCAACTTTCAAGGGGATGTCTATCTGGTCGGCTTGTTTGAACACAGAAGCCGATCTGATGTTGAGTTAGCACCTCAGTCTTTTCCTGTCAGCTGAACGTGTCAGCCAGTGTTTCCTCTATATTCACTTAGCAGCAGTGGCCCAAATTGTTGCCATGGCCCAAAAACAATATGATAGCATTTTTTTTAATATTTTCTATTTCTGCCGAGATGCGCTTTTTAAAGGGATAGTGCAAGACGTTGGCAATTAAGCCCTTTTCTACTTACCCATAGTCCAATGAACTGCATACAGTTTGAAGGAAGTTTGTAACTACTGTTAGCGCAATGTCTGGAAGTCTATGGGGACAGCTACCCTTTCCACTGCTGCTTAAAAAAACCTAGGGGAAACGTATCAGCTACTAAGCTAGTTGTTATTAGACTGCTGTGGCAGCATGTCGGTACATCAATGTGAACTGTAGTATGGAAATAAAGGATGGGGCATGCAAATGTACAGTAGACTATGTTAATGAAAGTTTTTGGTTGTATCAATGCCTGTCTGTAGATGGGAGAGAGTTGTATGGATGACTTGTATGGAAATGAATACAAATTAAGGTCAAATAATATTCAGCAGTGCACAGTAGAGGTCGACCGATTATGATTTTTCAATGACGATACCGATTAATCGGATGAATAAAAAATTAAAAAATATATTTGTAAGGCTACTCTCCGGGGCGGCAGAGTAGCCTAGTGGTTAGAGCGTTGGACTAGTAGCCGGAAGGTTGCAAGTTCAAATCCCCAAGCTGACAAGGTACAAATCTGTTGTTCTGCCCCTGAACAGGCAGTTAACCCACTGTTCCTAGGCCGTCATTGAAAATAAGAATTTGTTCTTAACTGACTTGACTAGTTAAATAAAGGTTATAATGACAATTACAACAATACTGAATAAACACTTATTTTAACTTAATATAATACATCAATAAAATCAATTAGCCTCAAATAAATAATGAAACATGTTCAATTTGGTTTAAATAATGCAAAAACAAAGTGTTGGAGAAGAAAGTAAAAGTGCAATATGTGCCATGTAGAAAAACTAACGTTTAAGTTCCTTGCTCAGAACATGAGAACAAGCTGGTGGTTCCTTTTAACATGAGTCTTCAATATTCCCAGGTAAGAAGTTTTAGGTTGTAGTTTATTATAGGACTATTTCTCTCTATAACATTTGTATTTCATTAACCTTTGACTATTGGATGTTCTTATAGGCACTTTAGTTTTGCCAGTGTAACCGTATAGCTTCTGTCCCTCTCCTTGGCCCTACCTGGGCTCGAACCAGGAACACATCGACAACAGCCACCCTCGAAGCAGCGTTACCCATGCAGAGCAAGGGGAACAACCACTCCAAGTCTCAGAGCGAGTGATGTTTGAAACGCTATTAGAACACAACCTGCTAACTAGCTAGCCATTTAACATCAGTTACACCAGCCTAATCTCTGGAGTTGATAGGCTTGAAGTCATAAACAGCTCAATGCTTGAAGCAGAGCGAAGAGCTGCTGGCAAAACGCACGAAAGTGTTGTTTGAACGAATGCTTACGAGCCTGCTGGTGCCAACCATCGCTCAGTCAGACTGCTCTATCAAATCATAGACTTAATTATAACATAATAACACACAAAAGTACGAGCCTTACGTCATTAATATAGTCTAATCCGGAAATATCATCTCGAAAACAAGACGTTTATTCTTTCAGTGAAATACGGAACCGTTCCGTATTTTATCTAACGGGTGGAATCCCCAAGTCTAAATATTCCTGTTACATTGCACAACCTTCAATGTTATGTCATAATTACGTAAAATTCTGTCAAATTAGGCGGCCCAAACTGTTGCATATAGACTGACTCTGCGTGCAATGAACGCAAGAGAAGTGACACAATTTCACCTGGTTAATTTTGCCTGCTAACCTGGATTTCTTTTAGCTAAATATGCAGGTTTAAAAATATATACTTCTTCTGTTTTATTGATTTTAAGAAATGCATTGATGTTTATGGTTAGGTACAGTCGTGCAACGATTGTGCTTTTTTGCAAATGCGCTTTTGTTAAATCATCCCCCGTTTGGCGAAGTTGGCTGTCTTTGTTAGGAAAAAATAGTCTTCACATTTTGCAACGAGTCATGTTAGCAAGCAATATTAACTAAATATGCAGGTTTAAAAATATATACTTGTGTATTGATTTTAAGAAAGACATTGATGTTTATGGTTCGTTACACATTGGAGCAACGACAGTCCTTTTTCAGAACACGCACCGCATTGATTATATGCAACGCAGGACACTCTAGATAAACTAGTAATATCATCAACCATGTGTAGTTAACTAGTGATTATGATTGTTTTTATAAGATAAGTAGCTAGCTAGCAACTTACCTTGGCTTCTTGCTGCATTCGTGTAACAGGCAGTCTCCTCGTGGAGTGCAATGTAATCAGGTGGTTAGAGCGTTGGACTAGTTAACTGTAAGGTTGCAAGATTGAATCCCCGAGCTGGCAAGGTAAAAAATCTGTCATTCTGCCCCTGAACAAGGCAGTTAACCCACCGTTCCTAGGCCGTCATTGAACATAAGAATCTGTTCTTGACTGACTTACCTAGTTAAATAAAGGTGTAAAAAAATATATATACAAAAAATTCGGTGTCCAAAAATACCGATTTCCGATTGTTATGAAAACTTGAAATCGGTCCTAATTAATCGGCCATTCTGATTAATCTCTAGTGCACAGACTAGGCCTTGTGTTCTGGCTGTAAAGTGTAAAGGCATATCGGATAGTAGAGCTGGCTTGGCTCTGAACTCTTTTCTTCATTAGCCATGCTAACCACTTTGCTGTTTGAGCCTATCTTAAATAAGACCTACTGGCAGTGAGTTCACTGCGCATTACTGAGGAGATATTCTGGGCATGTTGGGGTGGAGATGGGAGGAGACAAGGATTTAGTTGCCTGTGCATGTTTATTTACATGTGCTTGCTTGTCTGTGTACTGGTTGTTGTTTTTTTTATCTTACCTATATTTAACGGCCCCTAGGAACAGTGGGTAAACTGCCTTGTTCAGGGGCAGAACGACAGATTTTTCAGCTCAGGGATTCCATCTTGCAACCTTTCGGTTACGAGGCCAATGCTCTAACCACTAGGCTACCTACTGTGTTACCTAGTTGTTGTGGGTGTGTGTCAATTTATTGTATTGTGATTTTGGTTAATTAGAGTGGAAACATGATGGTATGACCATGGTGAAGGCTTATCGTCAATGGCTTAAATTGGGTCGTTGCACCCCACAGATTTCCTTCTCTCTTGTGGACATATGGAGCCATAGCTTCTCAGCAGAATCAAGTGTGATATGGTTCTGAATTGTCTGGTCTAGAGCCCAAGCCAAAAACAACCATTTGATCTATCAGCAGACAGTTGGGGCCTTGTAGAAGAGTCAGATGGGGAGAGGGGTGCAAATTGAAGTAGATGGGAGGGAGAATAGAGGGCTAGTCTGGTACACAGTACTCTCACACTGGCACTGCATGCTCATGCTGCTTATGTTGCTATCTGAGCCTGTGTGTTCTATGCGCCTGTGTGTTCTATGCGCCTGTGTGTTCTATGCGCCTGTGTGTTCTATGCGCCTGTGTGTTCTATGCGCCTGTGTGTTCTCTGCGCCTGTGTGTTCTCTGCGCCTGTGTGTTCTATGCGCCTGTGTGTTCTACGCGCCTGTGAAGCATGTGGATCCCTCGGGGGATTACATCCTAATCGCTCTGATAGACTCAGCCAGGGAGCTTTAGCCTAGTGCCTCCCACAGGGCGTCGACCACTAAAACTGGGAGAGATTAACCAACCAGCCTCGAGAAAAGGCAAGCAGAGTACAATGTCCCTCCTCTCATTACATTCACTCCATTCAAGGTGCACGATGTAGAAATCACTCTGCCATTTCCTGGTTGCTAAAATTCGAATAGTTCTCCTAATTTCAGTTTGTGACAACAAGCTAGTATACTGTACAGAACCATTGTACCATCTAAACCACTGTGAAGTATCTTTTCAATAACCAAAATATTGTGTTTTCAGCTGTTTGAAGCTGGTGTACAAAACCGAAAGTAAGAGACACAAAAACAAAATTTAAGAATGGGAATAGAACAGGATCTACCACCTCTTAGACTTGCTTTCAATAAGAGAGAAATAGTTAATCTTTCAATGTGAATTTGGTCAGGTTGCCCAAAAAGTTACATATTGCAGCTTTCACTTCACTCACTGACTGACACTCAGGCTGTGTTGAAATACTCATACAAACTGTACTATTTGTGACTTGAATTTAGTATATAGTTTGCTTATTGGTCATAGTATGGATATAGTTATTTAGCCAAAAGTTCCTAGATGTCGTACTAAATTTGCCAAAATACAAAGTATACAAGCAGTGTACACAATTTCTGTGCTTTTAGGGCCCACAATGCAATTCATCAGAAAATGGCCGTGGCTTCACGTTTTCAGATTATAAGAAAATTGCAGAAAATATGCAGCCGAAGTCCGACGAAACGGATACAAATTCTTTGCTTTAACTAATTATGACAAATGTCAATAAAATGTTGAGTAATGTCATGACTTTCCAAATACGTTACGTTGGCTGACAAAAATGTTTGCCGTGCTATTCATACGAACCGCATAGCATTACAGCAGTATGTACCTGTATGTTAGCTAGTTACCTAATGTTAGTTGGATACTAATACATTAAACTTGCCAGGCAGTATATTAACTAACTACGCAATGTTTATTGACTTGATTGTTCACATCATTCTTAGCTAAGTGGTATAGTCGTTGTGCATTTCAATGGACATTGTTAATTCTGGCTATTTACTCCGATTTCAAATCAAATTTATTTATGTAGCCCTTCGTACATCAGCTGATATCTCAAAGTGCTGTACAGAAACCCAGCCTAAAACCCCAAACAGCAAGCAATGCAGGTGTAGAAGCACGGTGGCTAGGAAAAACTCCCTAGAAAGGCCAAAACCTAGGAAGAAACCAAGGAAGGAACCAGGCTATCTGGGGTGGCCAGTCCTCTTCTGGCTGTGCCAGAACATGGCCAAGATCTTCAAATGTTCATAAATGACCAGCATGGTCCAATAATAATAAGGCAGAACAGTTAACTGGAGCAGCAGCACGGCCAGGTGGACTGGGGACAGCAAGGAGTCATCGTGTCAGGTAGTCCTGAGGCATGGTCCTAGGGCTCAGGTCCTCCGAGAGAGAGAAAGAGAGAGAGAGAAAGAGCACACTTAAATTCACACAGGACACCGAATAGGACAGGAGAAGTACTCCAGATATAACAAACTGACCCAAGCCCCCCGACACATAAACTACTGAAACTACTGCAGCATAAATACTGGAGGCTGAGTCAGGAGGGGTCAGGAGACACTGTGGCCCCATCTGAGGACACCCCCGGACAGGGCCAAACAGGAAGGATATAACCCCACCCACTTTGCCTAAGCACAGCCTCCACACCACTAGAGGGATATCTTCAACCACCAACTTACCATCCTGAGACAAGGCCGAGTATAGCCCACAAAGATCTCTGCCAAGGCACAACCCCAGGGGGGGGGCACCAACCCAGACAGGAAGATCACATCAGTGACTCAACCCACTCAAGTGACGCACCCCTCCCAGGGACGGTATGAAAGAGCCCCAGTAAGCCAGTGACTCAGCCCCTGTAATAGGGTCAGAGGCAGAGAATCCCAGTGGAAAGAGGGGAGACAGCAAGGGCGGTTCGTTGCTCCAGAGCCTTTCCGTTCACCTTCCCACTCCTGGGCCAGACTACACTCAATCATATGACCCACTGAAGAGATGAGTCTTCAGTAAAGACTTAAAGGTTGAGACCGAGTTTGTGTCTCTTATATGGGTATGCAGACCATTCCATAAAAATGGAGCTCTATTGGAGAAAGCCCTGCCTCCAGCTGTTTGCTTAGAAATTCTAGGGACAATTAGGAGGCCTGCGTCTTGTGACCGTAGCGTACGTGTAGGTATGTACGGCAGGACCAAATCAGAGAGATAGGTAGGAGCAAGCCCATGTAATGCTTTGTAGGTTAGCAGTAACACCTTGAAATCAGCCCTTGCTTTGACAGGAAGCCAGTGTATAGAGGCTAGCACTGGAGTAACATGATCAAATTTTTTGGTTCTAGTCAGGATTCTAGCAGCCGTATTTAGCACTAACTGAAGTTTATTTAGTGCTTTATCCGGGTAGCCGGAAATTAGAGCATTGCAGTAGTCTAACCTAGAAGTGACAAAAGCATGGATTAATAGTTTCTGATTTTTGCAATGTGTCGTAGATGGAAAAAAGCTGTCCTTGAAATGGTCTTGATATGTTCTTCAAAAGAGAGATCAGGGTCCTGAGTAACGCTGAGGTCCTTCACAGTTTTATTTGAGATGACTGTACAATCATTAAGATTAATTGTCAGATTCAACAGATCTCTTTGTTTCTTGGGACCGAGAACAAGCATCTCTGTTTTGTCCGAGTTTAAAAGTAGAAAGTTTGCAGCCATCCACTTCCTTATGTCAGAAATGCGTGCTTCTAGCGAGGGCAATTTTGGGGCTTCACCGTGTTTCATTGAAATGTACAGCTGTGTGTGATCCGCATAGCAGTGAAAGTTAACATTATGTTTTCTAATGACATCCCCAAGAGGTAAAATATATAGTGAAAACAATAGTGGTCCTAAAACGGAACCTTGAGGAACACCGAAATTTACAGACGATTTGTCAGACGACAAACCATTCACAGAGACAAACTGATATCTTTCCGACAGATAAGATCTAAACCAGGCCAGAACTTGTCCGTGTAGACCAATTTGGTTTACAATCTCTCCAAAATAATGTGGTGATCGATGGTATCAAAAGCAGCACTAAGGTCTAGGAGCACGAGGACAGATGCAGAGCACGAGGACAGATGCAGAGCCTCGGTCTGATGCCATTAAAAGGTAATTTACCACCTTCACAAGTGCAGTCTCAGTGCTATGATGGGGTCTAAAACCAGACTGAAGCATTTCGTCTACATTGTTTGTCTTCAGGAAGGCAGTGAGTTGCTGCGCAACAGCCTTTTCTAAAAATGTTGAGAGGAATGGAAGATTCGATATAGGCCGGTAGTTTTTTTATATTTTCTGGGTCAAGGTTTGGCTTTTTCAAGAGAGGCTTTATTACTGCCACTTTTAGTGAGTTTGGTACACATCCGGTGGATAGAGAACCGTTTATTATGTTCAACATAGGAGGGCCAAGCACAGGAAGCAGCTCTTTCAGTAGTTTAGTTGGAATAGGGTCCAGTATGCAGCTTGAAGGTTTAGAGGCCATGATTACTTTCATCATTGTGTCAAGAGATATAGTACTAAAACACTTGAGCGTCTCTCTTGATCCTAGGTCTTGGCAGAGTTGTGCAGACTCAGGACAACTGAGCTTTGAAGGAATACGCAGATTTAAAGAGGAGTCCGTAATTTGCTTTCTAATAATCATGATCTTTTCCTCAAAGAAGTTCATGAATTTATCACTGCTGAAGTGAAAGCCATCCTCTCTTGGGGAATGCTGCTTTTTAGTTAGCTTTGCGACAGTATCAAAAAGGAATTTCAGATTGTTCTTATTTTCCTCAATTAAGTTAGAAAAATAGGATGATCGAGCAGCAGTACGTGCTCTTCGGTACTGCACGGTACTGTCTTTCCAAGCTCGTCGGAAGACTTCCAGTTTGGTGTGGCGCCATTTCCATTCCAATTTTCTGGAAGCTTGCTTCAGAGCTCGGGGATTTTCTGTGTACAAGGGAGCTAGTTTCTTATGAGAAATGTTTTTAAGGGTGCAACTGCATCTAGCGTATTGCGCAAAGTTAAATTGAGTTCCTCGGTTAGGTGGTTAACTGATTTTTGTCCTCCGGCATCCTTGGGTAGACCGAGGGAATCTGGAAGGACATCAAGGAATCTTTGTGTTGTCTGTGAATTTATAGCACGACTTTTGATGTTCCTTGGTTGGGGTCTGAGCAGATTATTTGTTGCAATTGCAAACATAATAAAATGGTGGTCCGATAGTCCAGGATTATGAGGAAAAACATTAAGATCCACAACATTTATTCCATGGGACAAAACTAGGTCCAGAGTATGACTGTGACAGTGAGTGGGTCCAGAGACATGTTGAACAAAACCCACTGAGTCGATGATGGCTCCGAAAGCCTTTTGGAGTGGGTCTGTGGACTTTTCCATGTGAATATTAAAGTCACCAAAGATTAGAATATTATCTGCTATGACTACAAGGTCCGATAGGAATTCAGGGAACTCAATGAGGAAAGCTGTATATGGCCCAGGAGGCCTGTAAACAGTAGCTATAAAAAGTGATTGAGTAGGCTGCATAGATTTCATGACTAGAAGCTCAAAAGACGAAAACATTATTTTTATTTGTTTATTTTTTTGTAAATTGAAATTTGCTATTGTAAATGTTAGCAACACCTCCGCCTTTACGGGATGCACGGGGGATATGGTCACTAGTGTCGCCAGGAGGTGAGGCCTCATTTAACACAGTAAATTCATCGGGCTTAAGCCATGTTTCAGTCAGGCCAATCACATCAAGATTATGATCGGTGATTAGTTCATTGACTATAATTGCCTTTGAAGTAAGGGTTCTAGCATTAAGTAGCCCTATTTTGAGATGTGAGGTATCATGATCTCTTTCAATAATGACAGGAATGGGGGAGGTCTTTATCCTAGTGAGATTGCTAAGGCGAACAACTCCATGTTTAGTTTTGCCCAACCTAGGTCGAGGCACAGACACGGTCTCAATGGGGATAGCTGAGCTGACTACACTGACTGTGCTAGTGGCAGACTCCATTTACATTTAAGTCATTTGGCAGACGCTCTTATCCAGAGCGACTTACAAATTGGTGAATTCACCTTATGACATCCAGTGGAACAGCCACTTTACAATAGTGCATCTAAATCATTTAAGGGGGGGGGGGGTGAGAAGGATTACTTTATCCTACCCTAGGTATTCCTTAAAGAGCTGGGGTTTCAGGTGTCTCCGGAAGGTGGTGATTGACTCCGCTGTCCTGGCGTCGTGAGGGAGTTTGTTCCACCATTGGGGGGCCAGAGCAGCGAACAGTTTTGACTGGGCTGAGCGAGAACTGTACTTCCTCAGTGGTAGGGAGGCGAGCAGGCCAGAGGTGGATGAACGCAGTGCCCTTGTTTGGGTGTAGGGCCTGATCAGAGCCTGGAGGTACTGCGGTGCCGTTCCCCTCACAGCTCCGTAGGCAAGCACCATGGTCTTGTAGCGGATGCGAGCTTCAACTGGAAGCCAGTGGAGAGAGCGGAGGAGCGGGGTGACGTGAGAGAACTTGGGAAGGTTGAACACCAGACGGGCTGCGGCGTTCTGGATGAGTTGTAGGGGTTTAATGGCACAGGCAGGGAGCCCAGCCAACAGCGAGTTGCAGTAATCCAGACGGGAGATGACAAGTGCCTGGATTAGGACCTGCGCCGCTTCCTGTGTGAGGCAGGGTCGTACTCTGCGGATGTTGTAGAGCATGAACCTACAGGAACGGGCCACCGCCATGATGTTAGTTGAGAACGACAGGGTGTTGTCCAGGATCACGCCAAGGTTCTTAGCGCTCTGGGAGGAGGACACAATGGAGTTGTCAACCGTGATGGCGAGATCATGGAACGGGCAGTCCTTCCCCGGGAGGAAGAGCAGCTCCGTCTTGCCGAGGTTCAGCTTGAGGTGGTGATCCGTCATCCACACTGATATGTCTGCCAGACATGCAGAGATGCGATTCGCCACCTGGTCATCAGAAGGGGGAAAGGAGAAGATTAATTGTGTGTCGTCTGCATAGCAATGATAGGAGAGACCATGTGAGGTTATGACAGAGCCAAGTGACTTGGTGTTTAGCGAGAATAGGAGAGGGCCTAGAACAGAGCCCTGGGGGACACCAGTGGTGAGAGCGCGTGGCGAGGAGACAGATTCTCGCCACGCCACCTGGTAGGAGCGACCTGTCAGGTAGGACGCAATCCAAGCGTGGGCCGCGCCGGAGATGCCCAACTCGAAGAGGGTGGAGAGGAGGATCTGATGGTTCACAGTATCGAAGGCAGTCGATAGGTCTAGAAGGATGAGAGCAGAGGAGAGAGAGTTAGCTTTAGCAGTGCGGAGCGCCTCCGTGATACAGAGAAGAGCAGTCTCAGTTGAATGACTAGTCTTGAAACCTGACTGATTTGGATCAAGAAGGTCATTCTGAGAGAGATAGCGGGAGAGCTGGCCAAGGACGGCACGTTCAAGAGTTTTGGAGAGAAAAGAAAGAAGGGATACTGGTCTGTAGTTGTTGACATCGGAGGGATCGAGTGTAGGTTTTTTCAGAAGGGGTGCAACTCTCGCTCTCTTGAAGACGGAAGGGACGTAGCCAGCGGTCAGGGATGAGTTGATGAGCGAGGTGAGGTAAGGGAGAAGGTCTCCGGAAATGGTCTGGAGAAGAGAGGAGGGGATAGGGTCAAGCGGGCAGGTTGTTGGGCGGCCGGAGCGAGATTTCATCTGGAGAGAGAGGGGAGAAAGAGGTCAGAGCACAGGGTAGGGCAGTGTGAGCAGAGAGCGGTGTCGTTTGACTTAGCAAACGAGGATCGGATGTCGTCGACCTTCTTTTCAAAATGGTTGACGAAGTCATCTGCAGAGAGGGAGGAGGGGGAGGGGGGAGGATTCAGGAGGGAGGAGAAGGTGGCAAAGAGCTTCCTAGGGTTAGAGGCAGATGCTTGGAATTTAGAGTGGTAGAAAGTGGCTTTAGCAGCAGAGACAGAGGAGGAAAATGTAGAGAGGAGGGAGTGAAAGGATGCCAGGTCCGCAGGGAGGCGAGTTTTCCTCCATTTCCGCTCGGCTGCCCGGAGCCCTGTTCTGTGAGCTCGCAATGAGTCGTCGAGCCACGGAGCGGGAGGGGAGGACCGAGCCGGCCTGGAGGATAGGGGACATAGAGAGTCAAAGGATGCAGAAAGGGAAGAGAGGAGGGTTGAGGAGGCAGAATCAGGAGATAGGTTGGAGAAGGTTTGAGCAGAGGGAAGAGATGATAGGATGGAAGAGGAGAGAGTAGCGGGGGAGAGAGAGCGAAGGTTGGGACGGCGCGATACCATCCGAGTAGGGACAGTGTGGGAAGTGTTGGATGAGAGCGAGAGGGAAAAGGATACAAGGTAGTGGTCGGAGACTTGGAGGGGAGTTGCAATGAGGTTAGTGGAAGAACAGCATCTAGTAAAGATGAGGTCGAGCGTATTGCCTGCCTTGTGAGTAGGGGGAAGGTGAGAGGGTGAGGTCAAAAGAGGAGAGGAGTGGAAAGAAGGAGGCAGAGAGGAATGAGTCAAAGGTAGACGTGGGGAGGTTAAAGTCGCCCAGGACTGTGAGAGGTGAGCCGTCCTCAGGAAAGGAGCTTATCAAGGCATCAAGCTCATTGATGAACTCTCCGAGGGAACCTGGAGGGCGATAAATGATAAGGATGTTAAGCTTGAAAGGGCTGGTAACTGTGACAGCATGGAATTCAAAGGAGGCGATAGACAGATGGGTAAGGGGAGAAAGAGAGAATGACCACTTGGGAGAGATGAGGATCCCGGTGCCACCACCCCGCTGACCAGAAGCTCTCGGGGTGTGCGAGAACACGTGGGCGGACGAAGAGAGAGCAGTAGGAGTAGCAGTGTTATCTGTGGTGATTCATGTTTCCGTCAGTGCCAAGAAGTCGAGGGACTGGAGGGAGGCATAGGCTGAGATGAACTCTGCCTTGTTGGCCGCAGATCGGCAGTTCCAGAGGCTACCGGAGACCTGGAACTCCACGTGGGTCGTGCGCGCTGGGACCACCAGATTAGGGTGGCCGCGGCCACGCGGTGTGGAGCGTTTGTATGGTCTGTGCAGAGAGGAGAGAACAGGGATAGATAGACACATAGTTGACAGGCTACAGAAGAGGCTACGCTAATGCAAAGGAGATTGGAATGACAAGTGGACTACACGTCTCGAATGTTCAGAAAGTTAAGCTTACGTAGCAAGAATCTTATTGACTAAAATGATTGAAATGATACAGTACTGCTGGAGTAGGCTAGCTGGCAGTGGCTGCGTTGTTGACTTTGTAGGCTAGCTGGCAGTGGCTGCGTTGTTGACACTACACTAATCAAGTCGTTCCGTTGAGTGTAATAGTTTCTACAGTGCTGCTATTCGGGGGCTAGCTGGCTAGCTAGCAGTGTTGATTACGTTACGTTACGTTAAAAGAACGACAATAGCTGGCTAGCTAACCTAGAAAATCGCTCTAGACTACACAATTGTCTATGATACAAAGACGGCTATGTAGCTAGCTAGCTACGATCAAACAAATCAAACCGTTGTACTGTAATGAAGTGAAATGAAAATGTGATACTACCTGTGGAGCGAAGCGGAATGTTGACCGGGTTGTTGAAGTTCTATTCGGTAGACGTTGGCTAGCTGTTGGCTAGCTAGCTAGCAGTATCTCCTACGTTAAGGACGACAAATAGCTGGCTAGCTAACCTCGGTAAATTAAGATAATCACTCTAAGTCTACACACTCTAAACTACACAATTATCTTGGATACGAAGACAGCAAAGACAACTATGTAGCTAGCTAACACTACACTAATCAAGTCGTTCAGTTGAGTAATAGTTTCTACAGTGCTGGTATTCGGTAGACGGTGGACGTTAGCTAGCTGCTGGGCAGATAGCAGTGTAGACTACGTTAGGACGACGAAATACGATAATTACGCAATTATCTTTGATACAAAGACGGCTATGTAGCTAGCTAAGGAGAAATTGCTAAGATTAGACATATCAAACCGTTGTACTATAATGAAATGTAATGAAAAGTTATACTACCTGCGGACCGAAGTGTAGATGCGACCGCTCGCTCCAACCCAGAAGCAGACTCCACTATGCTGGCAGGCTGCTAACAGCCTGCTACCTGGCCTGCACCCTATTTCGTTGTAGAGCTAGAGGAGTTAGAGCCCTGTCTATGTTGGTAGATAAGATGAGAGCACCCCTCCAGCTAGGATGGAGTCCGTCACTCCTCAGAAGGTCAGGCTTGGTCCTGTTTGTGGGTGAGTCCCAGAAAGAGGGCCAATTATCTACAAATTCTATCTTTTGAGAGGGGCAGAAAAAAGTTTTCAACCAACGATTGAGATTCTGCTGTAGAGCTCATCACTCCCCCGAACTGGGAGGGGGCCAGAGACAATTACTCGATGCCGACACATCTTTCTAGCTGATTTACACGCTGAAGCTATGTTGCCCTTGGTGATCTCTGACTGTTTCATCCGAACATCATCCTCGGCTGAGTGTGCCAGAGCTCAGAATAACTGCTGAATTTACGACACCTGTAGAATATGGCCGGTGTCAGTGAACGTCTGCAAAAAAAGTATAATTCAATTGTTGCAGCACAGTTAGTCACCAGCGCTCTTGATGACATGAAAACAGCCTAACCAGCTCTGCTAGGATGAGTAAAATGGTCACAGTGAGGCGTTCTCTCATTTGTGTCTGGAAGTAGCTAGCCAACGTTAGCCAATTAGCTTGGGTGCTTGACTGCCGTTGAATGCTCCAGATTGAATTTACAAACACACCCAACATCGTAAAATGTCGAGCTAGTCATTTGATATGCTAGCAAGAGGTTGCTTAGCAACAGCATCAACTTCCGGTAGACGGGCGATGTGCTAAGTTCGCTCAACTGAAGGATACTTTTCGTTTACAGTATACTCAAATTAAATAATAGTATGTAGTATACAGTATGTTAGTATGGGTATTCGAACACCGCTTCTGTCACTCCATTTACCCCCCTGGCCCTAAACCCCAGAACAAGCTCACCTCCACCCCAGACAGTCTGCACAGTGCCCAACAGACTAAACAACATGGTTGCCTCTACCTCCATGCTGCTTATCTCTTTCAGAATGAAGGATGAGGTTTCACAGAGAATCCTTGAGTTACTGAAACTGTAGCTCTTCTTCTGGCACAGTGATAGACTACATCACTCCAAGCTACTGAAACTCTACCTCTTTTCAGGGTATTGTTACATTTCTGAACTTTAGAATGAAGATGTTCAGTCAATGCGAAAGTAGAAAGGGAATTATTTTCTCTCCTTGCTGGGAAAGAGGCATACTATAACAATAGAAATTTGGAAGTTAAACAAATTATACTCATGTCACTGTCATTTATGAGATTGTAAATGCCACTGTAATACAGTACAGCTTGATCATGAAGACCAGTGTGTCAGTACCACTGAATTAGATATAGGCCTAGTCTAGGCCAGGTAGTTTGCATACTGAACTTGGCCACACATGCTGTATCATCGTCATTCGTGGCAGCAGTAGGTTGGGGAGCAAGTGTAAACTTGCAGGAACACACCTGCGGGACAGATGGGTCTTGGTTGGAACAGAGGGAGAGGCTAGACGACGAAAACAACCAAGGGATAGGAGGACTCTCTCTAATGCAACCCATTTAGTTTTCTTACAATAGGACGTGTGAGCAGCTGATTTTATTCTCAATGCCATAGGGATATAGGAGAGGCCAAAACAACATTTTGGAACTCATAAATACACCCTCCCAACCCACGTAGCATATGGTTACCTCTATACCATGTGAAACCCCCATCATGAGATCTCATTAAAGGTAAAGCATACATCTTTGTTTGTTGTGGTTTCCTCCAAAGAGGTGAAGACCCAGCAATACTTTGAAGCACAAACACATAGCTCATGTGGTGTCTCGTACCATATAAAGAACGGGGCATTTATCTGAGAGGAAGCACAAGTGTTAGTGTGTATTGGTTTCCTTGATATGGGTGGTTTGGACACACAGACATAGCATTGATCATCACCCTAGCGTGACTGATGTGACTGCAGCCCAGATGAAGAGCCTGTGGCCTGAGGGGGCTTGGCAGAGCAGTAGAGCGGAAGCCAATCTCTGTCTGAGTGGGGAGAGTAAACATGAACAAAGTATAGGCATTAGGAAAAGATTAAGCTGCATACAGTAAAGCAGGTCAAGTATTTTCAAGCAAATGCTGGAGTGTAAAATAATTAAATTGTAACTTTATCGACACTTTGTCTTTATCGAGAGCATTAGGTATTTTTTTCTGTCCCCCTGATGAATATCTACTTGGATATCCCGTACCAGCTTCAAGCCTCTGAATGTGTGTATGTTCTAACCCTTCTCTCACGGAAATGGGGAAATAAACATCGTTAGAACAGACGAACACAGAAGAGGAAGTGAATTGTAGCCGGCCGGAGAACAAAACTCAAGTTAATTTGAGCGCAGCAGCCTTGCAGTCAGAGTTCAGTGAGAGAAAAAACCTGAGGGGAAGTATGTGGGTCATGGTATGAGAGTAAACTTTGGTAAAGCCTCTTACTCCAAACCGAGTGTATTCACACCAAAGACACTGGGGTGTTTCAGAAATTCTGAAACCCATCGTTTGGCATGTTGGGTCACGTTCATGGTTTTGGGCACATACAGTGCCTTGCGAAAGTATTCGGCCCCCTTGAACTTTGCGACCTTTTGCCACATTTCAGGCTTCAAACATAAAGATATAAAACTGTATTTTTTTGTGAAGAATCAACAACAAGTGGGACACAATCATGAAGTGGAACGACATTTATTGGATATTTCAAACTTTTTTTTAACAAATCAAAAACTGAAAAATTGGGCGCACAAACTGTTTAACCGTCTAAGAGAAGCTCATCTACGTGCTCATTGTCCTCACCAGGGTCTTGACCAGATAGTATGTTCGGTGTCGTAACCAACTTCGGTTCACAAACTCTACTTTTGTTGGCCACTGGCACGCTGGAGAAGTGGGCTCTTGACAAGTTAATCATGGTTGCAACTGTACCGGGCAGATGTGTATGATGTCGTCTGGGCGAGTGGTTTGTTGATGTCATGGGGCACTCTGTTCACAACGTTGGTGGGGTTATGGTATGGGCAGGCATCCGCTACGGACAACAAACACATTTTACCGTGAAGAGATACTGAGGCCCATTGTCGTGCCATTCATCTGCCGCCATCGCCTCGTTTCAGCATGGTAATTAATGGTCCCAGGTCGCAATGATCTGTACACAATTATTGGAAGCTGAAAATGTCCCAGTCACCAATTGAGCATGTTTGGGATGCTCAGGACTGGCTTGTACAACAGTTTGTTCGCCAATATCCATTCCAGCCACTTCACACAGCTATTGAAGAAGTGGGACAACATTCCACAGGCTACAATCAACAACCTGATCAACTATGTGAAGGAGATATCACACTGCATGAGGCAAATGGATACTTGCTGGTTTTCTTATCCACTCCCCTACTTGCCTTTAAAAAATAATCTATGACCAACAGAACAGTATTTCCAGTCATTTAAAATCCATAGATTAGGCCCTAATGAATTTATTTCAGTTGACTGATATTCCTTGTGAACTGTAACCCAGTAAAATATTTAATGTTGAGTTTATATTTCTGTTCAGCGTATTACCCCATTTCCTCTTACTGTAAATTGAAGCCTCTCCCTGGGAACTCCCTGCATTCACTCATAAAAGGCAAAACCGCTCTGGCATTTATCTCATGGGCAAGAGATTAGGTGTAAACGCACCCAGAAAGCCCAAGGAAATATTCCCTTATTGCTATCTCTTGTAGGCTACATCACTTGCAACCAAGGAGACTAAAACAGAGTGAATAATGGGATGAATGTTAATCTCTTTCTCCAGTCTCTTGCCAGCCTTTTGATCTTCCTAGAAACTCCACTATGCTGCTCCCAGAGTTGTTGACGTTATTAAATTGATTGAGGTCAGGCTGACTTATTTCTTGGGAAGTGGTGATTCTTCTCATTGCGCTGTAGCTTTTCAGCTGAAATTTTGTTGTGAAAAAGGGCTCTTTCTTTCAATGCGCTCCTTTTGACCTAGAAACATGACTCATGTCATATATTTTACAACAACTGTAATGATGAACTCAGCAATGTTCTCAGTCAACAAACTTGTTTCTTTGGAGGCCAACTCTAGAACTTCCTCTTGTTGAAATGGACGTCAGGGTGTCACTGAAGAAGGTTAATACTTTGGTGGATAATGATTGTCTGCCAATGCCATTACCCTGGTCAGCTAGACCAGGGGTCAACCCAATGCCTAGAAAACCCCTCCACAAGGTGATATGCGGTTGGTGGAGGGGACATGCCTTGGCATGTTTAAAGAAGGGAGACCTTATTGCTGGTCAGAGTCCATTAAGTCTGTGTATTCCCATGTTCGCTGGTTGATAAACACCTTTGTTTGTGTGTCCACCTGACTCACTCCCTCTGTCAACCTCAATCAGCTCAACGTTTATGGCTGTGGATCCGAGCACTCTGCTGTTCTTTATAGCCAGCAGTGCCTTTAGGTGGGTGCCAGTCCTCCCTTTTTAGATAAGGGCTCTACGCTGACCTTTTTTACAAGGAGCACATGTGAAAATATTTTTGGTATTTAAAGCTAGAATCCTAAAAAAAAATCTAGGCGAACTGGTGCTCCTAAAATAAAAATTCCAGGTCGAACAGCAAAATATTTAAGTACATATGAGAGAGAAATGGTCAGACTACAGTAGTGTTGCACGGTATGCTGAAACTTCAGTACTTTTTCAATACTAGAACATGAAAACGGTTCCGTACAAGTTTAAAAAAAAAAAAAAAAAAAAAAAAAAAAAAAACTTTTTGCTGCTTCTGTCAAATGTGTCTCACAGATTAACTAAGTGTAGCCGATGTCCCCCTTATAGCACGAAAGCCCTCTGCCTGCTCCACTTAGTCTGCACTGGGAGTCTGGGCTGCATCATGTTAGCTCCTCACTCATGCTGCACCAACGTTAACACACTTGAATAATGCGACATGACATTTTGAAACTGTTTTGCGAACAGTAATGAACAATGTCCATACATGCTAGAACACTTTTTACAAGGCAAAAAGTTACTGGTATGCTAACTTTTGTTGCTAGCATACAGCTTAGGCTATCATCAATTCAACCTTGGTACTTTGTTTGAAACCATAATGCAAAATATACTGATTGCCACAAACTTTATTAATTTACTTAATCTTTTGGACAGACATGAAAGAGACCTATTGTCTCAGCGATCTGACTCCGGGTGGCCCGGTCGTGGCCAGAAGGGATCCAGCTTTTGTAAAATTAACATAAAACATTTAAAAATTCTACTTTTTATTTTATTTTTTGCATTAAAAAATGCTGACCCTTAACCTAATTATTCTGACCTGCTGTGTAAGTTCTAACCTGCTACATAAAGTCAAATCTGACGTTTTGTCAAAAGCTGGACCCCTCCCCACTTGCCTCGCGAATGACATCATTACTGGTTAGAGACGGTGCACACTTTGATCAAATAAGCAAAGGACTGTGTTAAATTATTTAGGAATAAATTGGTCAAAAAAACACTTAGTCAGACAACATGAATTTCTTTCCTAAAAATTAAGAGAAAATAATATATTTAATAAGTGGCTACAAAGGGATCTTTCTATACTTGGGAGAGTGCTTCTGCCCAAGACAGAGGGACTGTCTCGCTTTGTGTACCCCTCATTATCTTTATTTGTACATTTAAAAAATTAACAATGTTTACACTATATTTCTGATCACTTTGATGTTATTTTTTCTTTCAAAAACAAGGCCATTTCTAAGTGACCAACTTTTTGGTGTGAACTCGGCAAAAAAAGAAATGTCCTCTCACTCTCAACTGCGTTTATTTTCAGCAAACTTAACGTGTAAACATTTGTATGAACATAAGACTCAACAACTGAGACATAAACTGAACAAGTTCCACAGACATGTGATTAACAGAAATGTAATAATATGTCTCTGAATAAAGGGGGGGGGTCAAAATCAAAAGTAACAGTCAGTATCTGGTATGGCCACCAGCTGCATTAAGTACTGCAGAGTATCTCTTCCTCATGGACTGCACCAGATTTGCCAGTTCTTGCTGTGAGATTCTAACCACTCTTCCAACAAGGCACCTGCAAGTTCCCGGACATTTCTGTGGGGAATGGCCCTAGTCCTCACCCTCCGATCCAACAGGTCCCAGATGTGCTCAATGGGATTGAGATCCGGGCTCTTCGCTGGCCAGGGCAGAACACTGACATTCCTGTCTTGTAGGAAATAACGCACAGAACAAACAGCATGGCTGGTGGCATTGTCATGTTGGAGGGTCATGCCAGGATGAGACTGCAGGAAGGGTACCACATGAGGGAGGAGGATGTCTTCCCTGTAACGCACAGTGTTGAGATTGCCTGCAATGACAACAAGTTCAGTCCGATGATGCTGTGACACACCGCCCCAGACCATGAAGGACCCTCCACATCGATCCTGCTCCTGAGTACAAGCCTCGGTGTAACGCTCATTCCTTCAACGATAAACGCAAATCTGACCCTCACCGCTGGTGAGACAAAACCGAGACTCGTCAGTGAAGAGTACCTTTTGCCAGTCCTGTCTGGCCCAGCAACGGTGGGTTTGTGCCCATAGGCGACGTTGTTGCCGGTGATGTAAGGCAGGTCCTCACCAAACAACAGGCCTACAAGCCCTCAGTCCAGCCTCTCGCAGCCTATTGCGGACAGTCTGAGCACTGATGGCAGGATTGTGCGTTCCTGGTGTAACTCGGGCAGTTGTTGTTGCCATCCTGTGCGTGTCCCGCAGGTGTGCTGTGCAGGTGTTACACGTGGTCTGCCACGGCGAGGACGATCAGCTGTCCGTACTTTCTCCCTGTAGCTCTGTCTTAGGTGTTTCACAATATGGACATTGACATTTATTGCCCTGGCCACATCTGCAGTTCTCATGCCTCCTTGCAACATGCCTAAGGCACGTTCACGCAGATGAGCAGGGACCCTGGGCATTTTTCTTTTGGTGATTTTCAGAGTCAGTAAAAAGTCCTCCTTTAGTGTCCAAAGTTTTCATAACTGTGACCTTAATTGCCTACCGTCTGTAAGCTGTTAGTGTCTTAACGACTGTTCCACAGGTGTATGTTCATTCATTGTTTATGGTTCATTGAACAAGCATGGGAAACAGTGTTTAAACCCTTTACAATGAAGATCTGGGAAGTTATTTTGATTTTTACGAATTGTCTTTGAAAAACAGTGTCCTGAAAAAGAGATGTTTCTTTTTTTGCTGAGTGGGTGTGTTTTTGTTTATGTCTTTAGTATTTTCTTGTTTATACCTGTTTTGTTTTGTTAAACATGTTTAATGGAAGTTGTTGATGCTCATTTTGTATTATGATTAAACAAATAAAAATAAAATTTAATTGCTTTGATCAAATTAGCTACTTCGATGTAAATGTTGTTGATCAGTACAATAAAATAAGTCCCGAATGGAAACTGATTCACATCTGTAGCCCTGTAAAATCAGCCAAAGACATGATCAATAACTCACTGTATGCACACATTCCTATTGAACTGTACTGTAAATAGTCCTAGGCTAGTTCTTTATTTACCCGGTTTGTCAATATAGATTTACCATTTGAATAAATGATTACCGTTCTGTAGTTAGATTGGTAAAAACAAATATCAAATTGATTGTGTTGTTTTTCATCAATGCATACATGGATGTCTGGAAAATGTTGATGTAAAAAATGTCTAATGTTGTGATATTGAACTCAAAAGATTCCAAACCAACGTGCTTCAACACCTGCATTGCTTGCTGTTTGGGTTTTAGGCTGGGTTTCTGTACAGCACTTTGAGATATCAGCTGATGTATGAAGGGCTATATAAATAAATGTCATTTGATTCCCAACTATTGAACAGCGCAGTAGCTGAGTTTCTGTCTGGATTAAGTGCCATTCTGTGACTTTTTTTATTTTTTTTGTAGTAGTATTGTTTTGGCATTGAGTATCGTGATACTTAACCTGGTATTGGTATCGAAGTCACAATTCTGGTATCATGACAACACTACACTGTAGAGCCCTGTTATTTGAATTTGTTATTCAAATACCCTAATAACAATCAAAGGAATGAACTTGAGACTGAATTTATTAATTCAAAAGGCTCATAAGACCAGCTTTATTACACCAAGGTCCAAGGATCACGCAGGCTGTGATATTACAAATTGACTAATCATATGACGTCAAGCTATTAGGAAGATAAATGTTCTACTCCCCACCCTCTTTTCTTTCTATGTTCTCCTTCTGCTCTCTCTTTCTCCCCTCTCTCTCTCTCCCTCATGGTGCTTATTTGTTTCTCTGATTTGCATAACGATGACTCACCCTGTTCTGTGCCTCGGGTGGATTCTGGAGCCCTCTTCATCCCTTACTCAAACACAGCCTTTGTTTGGACTCAGGCCCCCCCCTCTGTCAATGTGCTGCTCCCTTAATCAACGTTGAGCCCTACCTCTTTTTGTTGTTTTGAAACCGGAGTGTTGCCAAAACTCTCATAACTAGTTTGGCTGCCTGTGCCCATCCCTCCTACGCTGCCTGGAAGCAAGTGGGGGTGAGAGGGACAAGGAAAGTTAGAGAAATGCATGGTGATTGGAGAGAAAGGGCCAGGAAAAGAGAGTGTAGAGATGGTGAGAAGTGTTTCAAGTGAATGAGGTGAGGAGTAAAGAGAAAGATGAGGATTGAATGACTTGGGAACATCTGGTGAACTGTGCACTTGACAATGAAGAATTAAAATGCATTCCTTGTCAAATTTCAAAACAATATCTTTCTCACATCCTTCCTCTTCTCTCTGTTTCTCCAGGATCCAGAGGTGGCTCTACCGGTGCGTCAGCAGTCCAAGGCCTGGTGCTGGTGCATGTGCCTGGGCCTGGCCCTCATGCTGTCTGGCGTGGTGGTGGGAGGGGCCTACCTGTACAGGTACTACATCCTGGAGGTGAGACTGGATTACTCAGACCCCAGTGGCGATCTATTGCTTACTGAATACACTGTAGCTGGCTTGATTCTAATCTAATTGACACTTAAGAACTTATTGTTTTTGAATACAACATTAAAGTTCAAATGTGTAATTGATAAGAGACATGATGCTGGAAGGGTAGAGCTCCATGCAGTAAAATGTATAAATATAAACGTTTTCCACCAAGTGCTGTGTGTTCTCCCTTCTACCAGGAGGGCCAGGTCTTTGTGTGCGGGGTGAAGTACCGTGAAGAAGACATGATGATCCTGGAGGAGGAGGATGTGGAGGTGGACATGCCCTCCAGATTCAAGATGATCCAGGAGAACATCCGCGTACTGGAGGACCAGGAGGTGGCTCTCATCAACGTACCCGTGCCTGAGTTCGACGACAGTGACCCCGCCGACATCGTCCACGACTTCCAAAGAGTAAGGAAATTGAATCGACTTCAACCCTGCTGTTTATTGCTAACCCCTGTGATGTTTCTGTGGGGATAACCATCCACAGATCATGGATTTTCTGTATTCGGTGGAGTTCCATGAGGTTGTTCACTGAGTTTGTTCTGTTGGCTCCCTTCCACAGAGACTGACTGCCTACCTGGACCTGTTCCTGAACAAATGCTACGTCATCCCCCTCAACACCTCCATCGTCATGCCTCCCAAGGACTTCCTGGAGCTGTTGGTCAACATCAAGGTAACAGGAACTGCTTTATGAATTATGTTACAATAATGATTGTAAAACTTTCAATATTTTTACCCACTTTTCTGGACACCCTATACTATTTTTAAAATTAAATAAGACCGTTTCGGTGGTTTTAATAAAGGTTTTGAAATTAACCACCCAGTAGCTCTAGCTCATACTGGTAGGTTATGTTGTTATTCAATGTTGTACCCCTCTTTCTCCCACCTCCCCCAGGCTGGTACCTACCTGCCCCAGTCCTACCTGGTCCATGAGGAGATGATGGTGACTGAGCGCCTGGAGGATGTGGAACAACTGGGATACTTCATTAACAACCTCTGCCAGGGCAAAGACACCTACAAGCTGGAGCGCAGAGACAGGATCCTGGGTCAGTACACACAGACCCCTATAAATACACACACACACACGCACATATACAACACGCATGCATATACATCACAGATCACACACACGCGCTACATAGTTGTTTGGACAAGTGAAGAATTATGCTAACATGCCCAAAAGAATATGGCTTCTACATTCAGCCATCTTTTACATGAGATATTGACTGACTGGTCTCTAAGCACACAGTTAGACCTCACATACCTAACACACCTCTCACATGGATGTGCATGCATTCGCACAAGCGCACACGTCTTACAAAACTACCACATGGGCATTGCGACATATCTGATTCATACCTTTCCAAAATGATGTTTTCCCAAGTCTTGTATGAGCCTGTATGAACAACCATCCACCATATTGTGGCAGCTCATAAGGGTTTTTATCCCCCTCATTACAGGTATGCAGAAGCGCGAAGCTCTCAACTGCCACAAGATCCGTCACTTTGAGAACAAGTTTGTGGTGGAGACCTTGATCTGTGAGCCCTAGTGATGTCGTTGTGGCCGTGGGAAAAGTGGTGCATCGTCTCTATACAACCTTGCTTCATTTTACTGCGAGCACAGATGGAGATTTGTAATTGTAGTTTTTTCTGTTTTAAATGTTTCCATTTGTTATTTTACTTCAGGTAGTTTTGTGTGCGTGAGAATTGTAATGTGAAATGGGGCAATTCGTCTCTGCTTAAAACATGTAAAAAAAAGGGTAACAGTTGCGTGTATATTTTTATTATTATGCACGGATGCAATTCTTCAACAAAAGACCGTAGGGTTCTATTTTAGGGAGGATCTTTTCGAGGGCGGGACTGCTAGCTTGTCAAATGTTTAGATTACTTGAATAATCCAAAACTGTGATTAAGGGTTGAATTGATGCAGAACATGTATGGTATAGACTTAATAAAACAGAATCTAATTGTATTTTTTAGTACAGAAATTAAAATGTTCAAAGGCATGGCAAATTGATACTTTTGTACCACTGAACCTGGTTTTAGAAGGGACTATTCCAAGGAGTTTTCTAGGTTTTATATTTTAATTGTCTGCTGTAACTATTAATATACTGCAAATATGATTTCTGTAAAACATAAGATAACAGTGTGGATACATGTTTTTCTTTCATCTAGCTTTAAGAATAAGTCAAAACCAAGACAATTATCTAAAGAATTCTAATCAGGAATGCGTTCATTCTTATACAGCAAAGTAAAACATACACGCTATCTTTTTTTCACAATTGTTTTAAGTGAATGTTTCTTCCTCCAAATGTACTTTTTTTTTTTAATCACTCGTACTAATTTGTATATAACCTCTGTAAAGATATGACCAACACCACAATAAATCTTAAACCAGTAATACGGATATTTTAGTGTGGCCAGTGTGTTCCTTAATGCCACATTTTACTCTGACATACGACACATAGATGCTGGTCATACAGGGGATTACATGGAGTTATTTTTATTTTTATTACAAGGACAGCCTACCCTGGCCAAACCCTAACCCGGACGACGCTGAGCCAATTGTGCGCCGTCCTATGGGACTCCCAATCACGGCCGGTTGTGATACAGCCTGGAATCGAACCAGGGTCTGTAGTGATGCCTCTAGCACTGAGATGCAGTAACTTGTACCCCCGTGTGGTGTACAGTGGGGCAAAAAAGTATTTAGTCAGCCACCAATTGTGCAAGTTCTCCCACTTAAAAAGATGAGAGAGGCCTGTAATTTTCATCATAGGTACACTTCAACTATGACAGACAAAATGAGAAAAAAAATCCAGAAAATCACATTGTAGGATTTTTTTATGAATTTATTTGCAAATTATGGTGGAAAATAAGTATTTGGTCAATAACAAAAGTTTATCTCAATACTTTGTCATTGCCAACAAAGGGTATATAACAGAGGTCAAATGTTTTCTGTACGTCTTCACAAGGTTTTCACACACTTTTTCTGGTATTTTGGCCCATTCCTCCATGCAGATCTCTAGAGCAGTGATGTTTTGGGGCTGTTGCTGGGCAACATGGACTTTCAACTCCCTCAAAAGATTTTCTATGGGGTTGAGATCTGGAGACTGGCTAGGCCACTCCAGGACCTTGAAATGCTTCTTACGAAGCCACTCCTTCGTTGCCCGGGCGGTGTGTTTGGGATCATTGTCATGCTGAAAGAACCAGCCACGTTTCATCTTCAATGACCTTGCTGATGGTAGGCTTTGTTACTTTGGTCCCAGTTCTCTGCAGGTCATTCACTAGGTCCCCCCGTGTGGTTCCGGGATTTTTGCTCACCGTTCTTGTGATCATTTTGACCCCACAGAGTGAGATCTTGCGTGGAGCCCCAGATCGAGGGAGAATATTAGTGGTCTTGTATGTCTTCCATTTCCTAATAATGGACTGCTCCCACAGTTGATTTCTTCAAACCAAGCTGCTTACCTATTACGATTGTCTCCCCAGCCTGGTGCAGGTCTACAGTTTTGTTTCTGGTGTCCTTTGACAGCTCTTTGGTCTTGGCCATAGTGGAGTTTGGAATGTGACTGTTTGATGTTGTGGACAGGTGTCTTTTATACTGATAACAAGTTCAAACAGGACAGAGGAGCCTCTTAAATAAGTTACAGGTCTGTGATAGCCAGAAATCTTGCTTGTTTGTAGGTGACCAAATACTTATTTCCCACCATAATTTGCTAATAAATTCATTAAAAATCCTACAATGCGATTTTCTCTTATTTTTCTCATTTTTGTCTGTCATAGTTGAAGTGTACCTACGATGAAAATTACAGGCCTCTCATGTTTTTAAGTGGGAGAACTTGCACAATTGGTGTCTGACTAAATACTTTTTTGCCCCACTGTATGTATATTTTAAACCAAATACTTTGACTTAAGTAGAATTTTACTGGATGACTTTCACTTGTCATTTTCTATTAAGGCATCTTCATTTTTATGACAATTGGATTCTTTTTCCACCACTGTCTGAGACTCGAAATTGAGCTCAGGTGCATTCTGTTTCCATTGATCCTCCTTAATATTCCTACAACTTAATTGGAGTTCACCTGTGGTAAATTACATTTATTGGACATCATTTGGAAAGCACACACCTGTCTACACCATGTCCCACAGTTGACAGTGCATGTCAGAGCAAAAACCAAGCCAGGAAGTCGAAGGAATTGTCCGTAGAGCTTCGAGACAGGATTGTAGGAAGGGTACCAAAAAACATTATGCAGCATTGAAGGTCCCCAAAAACACATTGGCCTCCATCATTCTTGAGTGGAAGAAGTTTGGAACCACCAAGACTTCCTAGAGCTGGCCACCCGACCAAACTGAGCAATCGGGGGAGAAAGCCCTTGGTCAGGGAGGTTGACCAAGAACCCGATGGTCACTCTGACAGAGCTCCAGAGTTCCTCTGTGGTGATGGGAGAACCTTCCAGAAAGGACAACCATCTCTGCAGCACTCCACCAATCAGGCGTGAGAGAGTGGCAAGACCGAAGCCAATAAAATAAATGCAATAATAATAATAATGCAATAAAATGCATGTGACAGCCCGCTTGGAGTTTGCCAATAGGGACCTAAAGGACTCTCAGACCATAAAAAAACAACATTCTCTGGTCTGATGAAACCAAGATTGAACTCTTTCGCCTGAATGCCAAACGTCACGTCTGGAGGAAACCTGGCACCATCCCAGCCAAGACAACGCAGGAGTGGTTTCGGGACAAACTTCTGAATATCCTTGAGTGGCCCAGCCAGAGGCCAGAGTTGAACCCGATCGAACATCTCTGGAGAGACCTGAAAATAGCTGTGTAGCGATGCTCCCCATCCAACTTGACAGAGCTTGAGAGGATCTGCAGAGAAGAATGGGAGAAACTCCCCAAATACAGGTGTGGACGCTGTAATCCCTGCCAAAGGAGCTTCAACAAAGTATTCAGTAAAGGGTCTGAATACTTATGTAAATGTGTTATTTCAGTTTCAATATTTTTGTATAAATTTGCAAACATTTCTAAAAACCTGTTTTTGCTTTGTTGTTATGGGTTATTGTGTGTAGATTGATGAGGAGAAAAAAAATACATTTTAATACATTTTAGAATAAGGCTGTAACATAACAATGTTGAAAAAGTCAAGTTGACTTAATACTTTCCGAATGCTCTGTAAGAGTATAGATGCTTTCCTTTTAATACACATGTTCATTCTTTTACATTTAGCTACCTCATCCATTCCTGTCCCTATGTCAGCCCTATTCATGTGAACACATTTGCCACTGAATGAAGTCATGCTGGCTTCGCCTCTGTTGTCATTGGATCCTCTTCACTCTATGCTGTCTATTTTGTGTGGTTGCATTTGCTTACGTTTGCTCCCATAGCAGTATGTCTCATCTCTGATAGCTATCAATTGACGTGTACTATAACTATAAGCCCTGTTATATGATCATAGTGGAAATATCTCTGGTTAAGATCCTAATGAGTTGGACCTTGCAGAAGGGTGTCATGGGAGAGATGCCAGATGGGTTCTGCATGTTCACCTTCACACCGACGTACTCAAGGTGATGAGGGTCCTATGGATTTTTCTACAGTATGTAGAGTACATGTGCTTTTGTGAGCACCATTTCGATATTGTTTTGAATAACCAATTCTTACTTTCTCTCATTTTAGTTAGTCCATGTTGGGACAATCTGTTTTAATTTCTCAGAATTATCAAAATTCTGTGACTTCCACTCCCATCTCAAGAACATCCTGCTTTTTCTGTCACCCTGTTCTACACACACACACACACACACACACACACACACACACACACACACACACACACACACACACACACACACACACACACACACACACACACACACACACACACACACACACACACACACACAGATGGCAGGGGAACACGCAGACAGGCGACAAGAAGAGACCGATATAGCAGTTGTTAGACTCCTGTCGTAAGCTAGTTCCCTCTGTGAGGAGGGAGATGCCAGCCATCAATAAGGCTGTCAGCCCAGAGTAGGAAGACTTCCTGTCATAAATTTATGAGGCCTGCACTGAGTCACTGATTCATGGAATATGCTCTTTGAATTCTGTTGCCTGATATTCTTGAATGGTTGCTGTCACTTCACACCAGAAAGGATGAATGATTGAATAGCTCTTATGTATGTGGATCCACTGCACTGACAGGTTAGGGATGGGAAGCCTGGTCAAGTCTTGTGGCTTGTGTATTCATATGTATTCATAAGGATCGCATCAAATAGATTGAAGTTCAAAATATCTCAGTATGACTTCATTTTTGTTAAGAAAAGGCACAGTACAGGTTAGAATCTAAAGTGATGTGCATGTGTGTATTTCGGGCTGTACGTGTTTCCATGTTTGCATTATGGGAACATTGCTCCCAGTTAGAGGAGGAATCTGTGAATCGCATTTGCACACAGAGGGCTGGCCCTCCACTGACCCTGTGGGAGAGCTCAGCTCTGTTGACAGACCACAGAGATGCTGGTAATGCAGGGGATTACATGGAGTGCTATGAGTCTGATGCCTCCTAAAGAGTCACTGATCCCATATACAGTAGAGGCCTTATGGCTAGCTAGTGTCCTGTGTTTCTGCTTGCAGGACTGGGCTATAGGGTATAACTTACATTGGCATTAGTTGGTCCAGCTGCACCTTATCCACTGACTGGTCTGGAGCACAAACACACTCCCTTGCATTTCAACTTTGGGTGTGATATAGGCTAATCTTGTAACAGCCATATGATCCCTTGGCCTTGAATAAGCCTAAAAAATTCAGCTGCCATACCAAGTGTTAAAAAGTGACTTGTCTTTGCACTTGCCTCAAACCCATATCAGATTACCAGTCAAAGATAAATTAAAGATAGAATTGGATTATTAATATACATTCCATCAATCATTGATGCATAACCATGTCATCATGGTATGTATTGATATTTATAATGTGGTGTCGACCATTGGAACACATTTGTCCCTCATTAACAGTGTAATAATAACTGAATGCACTGAGGATATATGTATGATACATTTCAGGCTCTTGACACCACTAGTTTAGATGGCTCCTGTTACCTAAATCCATCTCAATGAAGTGTGCTTTTGGTGTTGGTAATTTTGCTCAGTGCTAAACATTTGATTCAGCATTGCCAGAATATTCCATTGAAAGAAGTGTAACAAACAATGCCATAAAATCTCTCTCTCTAATAATTAGCCCTTGAAATATGACACTCCTAGTATTTGGCTCCAGGTCGACAATTGTATTGAAGACATTGCCTACAAGACCCAGAGTACTTTGCTTTTTTGTGCATTCTGCCATCTTTGTCAACATACTTTTCGGGTTAGATTTAACTCTGTTGAAAAAAACACATCACCACACAGTGTTCCCACAAATGTACATTTGAAAGGGAACGTGTCGCCTTGGTAAGTACCACTTTTGTTTGTTTGTTTTTAATGTAATGTAAAGCCCAATATTACACCAAAGAAGGTTAGTAAACTAGCTAGCAGACAAGCTAGCACATCGGCTCTGTGTACTGTCGCCATGGTAACGGGCTCATGCTGTCCTGGCGTTTTGGCAGCTGATTTTGTAGGTATCATCTGATCCATCCTATCCCCAACCAATGACAGGAATAGTGCTATCACCCGCCATCACGTCTTGCTATAAATACATGTGGCGTGGTGAATTAAGCATATGAAATCCAAACCATTCTCGTGTGTGTGAAATTGCATTATACAAGTTCATGCACTTAGAGGAGGTCTCATTTTCTGAGAACACACATAAGGATGAATTGTAAATGTATGACAATAGGTGTGTGTTTTCAAAACCCCTAAGTTTCTCCCACTGTTTCCTCAGGTGTTGTGTTATGAACCAGTATGAGGTGGTCCATCAGATTGGAGAGGGGGCATTTGGGAAGGCCTTCTTGGCCCTGGACAGGGACAGACACTGGGGTGGTGAGAGCCAGTGCGTGGTCAAAGAGATCAACCTCAGAAAGGTACCAACCATAGACTTATCTGTGATGCTCATCAAATCATAACCAAGCCTCTACACAACCAACTGCATTGTTTTAACCAGTAGGCCAGGAATTTGTTATGAGAATTTCCATCCCCTTTTTTGTTGCAATGTCATTCATAGATGTCACCTATGGAAAAGGAAGCATCCAAAAAGGAAGTCATGCTGCTTGCAAAGATGAAGCATCCAAATATTGTCACCTTTTTCAAATCATTTCAAGGTTTGTATCCAGTCAATATGTCTGTGTGTGTGTGTGCATACATGCGTACGTGCTTTCTTGTGTGTGATGTTGATCAGTTTATCCTGTCTGAAACAGAGAGCACTAACCTGTACATAGTGATGGAGTACTGTGATGGAGGAGATCTGATGAAGAAGATCAGTATGCAAAGAGGGGTTATGTTTACTGAGGAGCAGGTACAGACACACACACACCACAGGAGGTTGGTGGCACCTTAATTGGGGAAGACTGGCTCATGGTAATGGCTGTGTTTGATGCCATTCCGTTAGCGCCATTGCAGACATTATTATGAGCCGTCCTCCCCTCAGCAGCCTCCACTGGGACACACACACACAGGGTTCAAGGAAATACTCATGTAAACTATTTTGTTCCCACTCAGATAGTGGATTGGTTTGTACAGATCTGTTTGGGACTGAAGCACATTCATGACAGGAAGGTTTTGCACAGAGACATCAAAGCACAGGTATTAAACAGCTGTCATAGACAAAGCCACATAGATATCAAAGCACAGTTACCACTTATAACAACTTGATCTACTCTGATCATTGTTTTGTTTTTGTATTGTATGGTATTCTTCTAGAATATATTCCTTACCATGAAGGGGATGAAAGCCAAGCTGGGAGACTTTGGCATTGCAAGAATGTTAAACAAGTGAGTTTCTATGATAGTGGCAGAAGACTCACAGCCAGGAAAGAGACTACTGGTATTTTCTCCATAACAGCTGCTGATTACAGAGAGCTAGGACATGTTCCAAACCATGTTATTAACATTCCACATTCTACAACCATACTGTTACATTGTGTATTACAACTCATGTATATTTATGTTCTGATGAATGTGATTGGCTAGTACCATGGAGCTAGCCAGGACCTGTGTTGGGACGCCATATTACCTGTCTCCTGAGATCTGTGACAACAGACCGTACAATAACAAAACGTATGTACCATATTATCATCCCTTCTTTTTATTACTCTCTCTCTCACTCTATCGATGTCTTTCTCTCTTATTCACACACAGCCTCCCACTGGACACAGACGTCAGTTCAACGTCTAGTTTTGATTTACATTTGTTGGAGTTGTCTAACATGAATGCAACATGAAATCAACAACAAAAAATCACCATGCTGTTGAAAAAAATACGAAATCCAGTTAGTTTGTCATCACATAGATTTTTGGGGTTGAAATGATGTGGAAACAACGTTGATTCATCCAGTGTCTTGGCCTGCAAAAGTAAAAGCCAAAATGTCAGTGTTGTGTTTTGATGAAATGAGCTACTGTACCTCTTCCTAGCACACCCGCAGGATTTCCTGTTATGCTGTTATGTGTTTCGACAACCCAAAAATAGACCCTGTGTTACTTTCTACCAATAACATATGTCGGCGGTGTCTGATATGGTGATATGTTACCTGATGAGACACTGACTGACTGTGGGGAGAAGTTAACACGTTCATTCAGTATATGGCCATAACTGTTGTGTTGCAAACACCTTGCTCCATCTGAGCAATCAAAACATTGTGTGACATAATGTATTTCGTGTTGGAACTTGTTTGTGTAAACAGTGAAGCAAGCAGACAGGACTTTAGAGCCTTAGCTAGCTGCCTGATCAATCAGCCATGTGGCTGCAACAACGCCACCATTTTTTCCATCATACTCACATTCTGGCTAGTCTGAAATGGGTGTCCTCCCTCCATTAATAAGCACACATACACACTTTGTCTAGGCAGCTATTGTTCTGCTTTCTAGAGCTGGGATAGAGAGGGCGCTCCCTGAGTTTTACTGTCACATACATTTTTATGTGTAATTTCTCCTCTAACACGAATAGTTCACAGATCATCATATATATAATAAACTGTCATCCACCATTACCACAGCTGCAAAGTATCCTTGTGCATTTTATAATGATTGCTCTTATATTCAACAGCAATCTTTGACTGGTTCCCTCTGTTCCTCAGGGATATCTGGTCTCTGGGCTGTGTCCTGTATGAGCTCTGCACCCTCAGACATCCAGTAAGCACTGCTACAAACACACGAATGCACACACATATGCACATGCAATTCAAAGCCACACTATCTCAATAGTTTTTCTCTCCACCTGCAGTTTGAGGGCAACAGCCTGAGGCAGCTGGTAGTGAAGATCTGTAGGGGGCGCTATAACCCAGTCTCCACCCGCTACTCCTACGACCTGCGCCTGCTGGTCACTCAACTGTTCAAGGTCAGCCCGCGAAACCGGCCCTCCGTCAACTCTGTCCTCAAACGGCCCTTCCTGGAGAAACACATCAGCAAACACCTGGACCCCCAGGTAACTACTAGGGTACCAAGAAAGGGACTGGAGGCTCGGCCGGTAACCTTTCTATACGTTCCCCCTTAGGCTTAGATAATTATAAACAGAGGGGTGACTTTCTGTTTACAGAAATGAACATTGAAATCTTTTTGGGTTGAAACGGTTAAACAAAACTTACACAACCCAAATGTCCTAACTGCTCACACTTTGTAGAAGTCTTGTGACTTCTTGTCAAGAACAGATATTATTAGCTTGCATGTTTGTGTGTGTGTGTTTTTGGTTTTACTATCCTTGTGGGGACCAGAAGTCCTCACAAGGATAATAAAACAAGGAACATTATGCCAGTCCTCTCAAGAAAACATATTTTAGCCTTAGGGGTTAGGTTAATGGTTAAGGTTACAATTAGGGTTAGAATTAGGGTTAGGAGTTAAGGGTTTGGGGTTAAGGTTAGGTTAAGGTTAGGGAAAATAGGATTTTGAATGGGAATCAATTGTTTGGTCCCCACAAGGATAGTAAAATAAACATGTACAGTGTGTGTGTTATTGTATTATTGTGTTAACTTCAGGATGTCCTGTGCTGTTTCCTTACTCTGTTCTGGGTGTTTCTAGGTCATTGAGGAGGAATTCAGCCACACAGTGCTGCACAGAAAGAGAGCTGCAGGCCCACTACCTAGAGTGCGGGCCGCACCAGTACAGATCACCGGTACACATGCTTAAGGGACATAAGCGAAAAGATTGTGTTGCTGTATTTCTGTCTGAGTCCAAACATCCCCTTAACATAATCATTAGCTTTTCTCAGAATGGTTTCAGCCACACATTACCCAACAACAAAGTTTCCTACTTAAATAGGCTTGGCTCATAGGCTTGGCTTCACAGTAGCTGTGATGAAGTGTTGTCAGTTACACCACCTGGTGGTCAGGGTCATAGCATTCTCTCCAATATCTGTTCATCGTCATCAGAATACATTCACTAAAACTCTTGGCATCAAAACCAGTTACACAGAGCTGAACTGTGAGCACAGTTCAAAGATTGCTGGGCATGAAATGTAAATGACTTCAGCCGTGTCTCTCATTCTCAGAGTACAATCATCTAGTGAATGGCAATAGATGTTGTCATTCTATTAGGAAGCATGCCAGTGCTGACGTCAATTCTGGCACCTGTATTGTTATGGTACCATTATAGCAACTTTGGCTTGTCTGGGTATGCCAACTCAACATTACAATGATGTCAAATCAAATCGAATATTATTTGTCACATGCGCCGAATACAACACCTTACAGTGAAATGCTTACTGAATAGCCCTTAACCAACAATGCTTTAAGTAGATTTTAAGAAAGTAAGTGTTTAGTAAAAAATAGAAAATAAAAAACAAAAGTAACTATTAATCAAACAGCAGCAGTAAAATAATAATAGCGAGCCTACAGTTGAAGTCGGACGTTTACATACACTTAGGTTGGAGTCATTAAAACTCGTTTTTCAACCACTCCACACATTTCCTGTTAACAAAATATAGTTTTGGCAAGTCAGTTAGGACATCTACTTTGTGCATGACACAAGTCATTTTTACAACAATTCTTTACAGACAGATTATTTCACTTATAATTCACTGTATCACAATTCCAGTGAATCAGAAGTTTACATACACAAAGTTGACTATACCTTTAAACAGCTTGGAAAATTCCAGACAATTATGTCATGGCTTTAGAAGCTTCTGATAGGCTAATTGACATCGTTTGAGTCAATTGGAGGTGTACCTGTGGATGTATTTCAAGGCCTACCTTCAAACTCAGTGCCTCTTTGCTTGACATCATGGGAAAATCAAAAGAAATCAGCCAAGACCTCAGAATTTTTTTTGTAGACCTCCACAAGTCTGGTTCATCCTTGGGAGAAATTTCCAAATGCCTGAAGGTACCACGTTCATCTGTACAAACAATAGTATGCAAGTATAAACACCATGGGACCACGCAACCGTCATACCGCTTAGGAAGGAGACGCGTTCTGTCTCCTAGAGATGAACGCACTTTGGTGCGAAAAATGCAAATCAATCCCAGAACAACAGGAAAGTACCTTGTGAAGATGCTGGAGAAAACAGGTACAAAATTATATATACCCACAGTAAAACAAGTCCTATATCAACATAACCTGAAAAGCCGCTCCGCAAGGAAGAAGCCACTGCTCCAAAACCGCCATAAAAAGCCAGACTACGGTTTGCAACTGCACATGGGAACGAAGATGATACTTTTTGGAGAAATGTCCTCTGGTCTGATGAAACAAAAATAGAACTGTTTGGCCATAATGACCATGGTTATGTTTGGAGGAAAAGGGGGAGGCTTGTAAGCCGAAGATTACCATCACAACCGTGAAGTGTGGGGGTGGCAGCATCATGTTGTGTGGGTGCTTTGCTGCAGGAGGGACTGGTGCACTTCACAAAATAGATGGGATCATGAGGTAAGAAAATTATGTGGATATATTGAAGCAACATCTCAAGACATCGGTCAGGAAGTTAAAGCTTGGTCGCAAATGGGTCTTCCAAATGGACAATGACCCCAAGGATACTTCCAAAGTTGTGGCAAAATGGCTTAAGTACAACAAAGTCAAGGTATTGGAGTGGCCATCACAAAGCCCTGACCTCAATCCCATAGAAAATTTGTGGGCAGAACTGAAAAAGCATGTGCGAGCAAGGAGGCCTACAAACCCAACTCAGTTACACTAGCTCTGTCAAAATTCACCCAACGTATTGTGCTAAGCTTGTGGAAGGCTACCCGAAACGTTTGACCCAAGTTAAACAATTTAAGGCAATGCTACCAAATAGTAATTGAGTGTATGTACATTTCTGACCCACTGGGAATGTGATGAAAGAAATAAAAGCTGAAATAAATCATTTTCTCTACTATTATTCTGACATTTTACATTCTTAAAATAAAGTGGTGATCCTAACTGACCTAAGACGGGGAATTTTTACTAGGATTTAATGTCAGGAATTGTGAAAAACTGAGTTTAAATGTATTTGGCTAAGGTGTATGTAAACTTCGACTTCAACTGTATATACAGGGGGTACCGGTACAGAGTCAATGTGTGGAGGCACTGGATGGTCGAGGTAATTGAGGTAATATGTACATATAGGTAGAGTTATAGTGAATATGCGTAGATAATAACCAGAGAGTAGCAGCAGCGGAAAAAAGGGGCTTGGGTAGCCCTTTGATTAGCTGTTCAGGAGTCTTATGGCTTGGGGGTAGAAGCTGTTTAGAAGCCTTTTTGACCTAGACTTGGCGCTCCAGTACCGCTTGCTGTGCGGTAGCAGAGAGAACAGTCTATGACTAGGGTGGTTTGAGTCTTTGACCATTTTTATGGGCCTTCCTCAGACACCGCCTGGTTTAGAGGTACTGGATGGCAGGAAGCTTGGCACCAGAGATGTCCTGGGCCATATGTACTTCCCTCTGTACTGCTTTGCGGTCGGAGGCCGAGCAGTTGTCATACCAGGCAGTGATGCAACCAGTCAGGATGCTCTCGATGGTGCAGCTGTAGAACCTTTTGAGGATCTGAGGACCCATGCCGAATCTTCTCGGCCTGCTGAGGGGAAATAGGTTTTGTCGTGCCCTCTTCACGACTGTCTTAGTGTGTTTGAACCATGATAGTTTGTTGGTGATGTGGACACCAAGGAACTTGAATCTCTCGATCTGCTCCAATACAGCCCTGTCGATGAGAATAGGGGCATGCTTTGTCCTCCTTTTCCTGTAGTCCACAATCATCTCCTTTGTCTTGATCACGTTGAGGGAGAGGTTGTTGTCCTGGCACCACACGGCCAGGTCTCTAACCTCCTCCCTATAGGCTGTCTCATCGTTGTCGGTGATCAGACCAACCACTGTTGTGTCATCGGCAAACTTGATGATGGTGTTGGAGTCGTGCCTGGCCATGCAATCACGAGTGAACAGGGAGTACAGGAGGGGGCTGACCATGCACCCCTGAGGGGCCCCCGTGTTGAGTATCAGCGTGGTGGGTGTGTTGTTACCTACCCTTACCACCTGGGGGCGGCCCATCAGGAAGTCTAGGATCCAGTTGCAGAGGGAGGTGTTTAGTCCCAGGGTCCTTAGCATGGTGATGAGCTTTGAGGGCACTATGGTGTTGAACGCTGATCTGTAGTCAATGAATAGCATTCTCACATAGGTGTTCCTTTTGTTCAGGTGGGGAAGGGCAGTGTTGAGTGCAATAAATTGCATCATCTGTGGATAATAATGGTGTTGATGTGAGCCATGGCCAGCCTTTCAAAGCACTTCATGGCTACAGACTTGAGTGCTACCTGTCGTTATTCATTTAGGCAGGTTGCCTAAATCCCAGAACAAGGCAGGTTGCCTTCATGTTCTTGAGTACAGGGACTTTGGTGGTCATACATGTTGGTATTACAGACTCAGTCAGGGACAGGTTGAAAATGTTAGTGAAGGCACTTGCCAGGTAGTCAGCGCATGCTGGGAGTACACATCCTGGTAATCCGTCTGGCCTTGTGGATGTTGACCTGTTTAAAGGTCTTACTCACATTGGCTACAGAGAGAGTGATCACACAGTGTTACTTGCCTCGAAGCGAGCATAAAAGTAATTTAGCTCATCTGGTAGGATCGTGTCACTGGGAAGACCGCGGCTGTGCTTCTCTTTGTAGTCTGTAATGGTTTGCAAGCCCTGCCACATCCGACGAGCATCGGAGCCAGTGTAGTACGATTCAATCTTAGTCCTGTATTGACGCTTTGCCTGCTTAATGGGTCGTCAGAAGGCATAACAGGATTTCTTATAGGCTTCCAGGTTAGAGTCCCGCTCCTTGAATGTGTCAGCTCTACCCTTTAGCTCAGTTCGGATATTGCCTGTAATCCATGGCTTCTGGTTGGGGTATGTACGTACGGTCACTGTGGGGACGACGTCATCGATGCACTTATTGATGAAGCCAGTGACTGATGTGGTGTACTCAATGCCATCGGGGGAATCCCGGAACACATTCCAGTCTGTGATAGCAAAACAGTCCTGTAGCTTGTGATATTTCATCACAATGATTTACCTTCTATCTGTTAGCTGCATACTGTATGTATCTCCTTTTAGTTTTTTGTAACTTTCCATTTTTTCATCCTCTGTTGGTCCAGACATAGTCCCCAAAGCCAGAGTCTCAGAGAGGCCTCCTCCTCGGTCGAAGCCTGGGCCCTTGGTGAAGAAACCGTCCCCCAAACCAAATTGGAAACCCCCTACCAGAGTCATGCCACAGCACAAAGTAACTCACCTGTCTAAAGAACAACTAAATCAGTTACTCCTACAGTAGCTCACTACTGTATAACAGCTACTACATGAAAGCATGTTCCTAGAACTGTACCACTGAAATTCCATTTTATCTTGTTCCATCTTATCTTTTGGGTTTATGTTTTTGTTCCTCAGCCGTTTCATCCACGCGCAGCACAGATTAGGGTTCCAGTGGCCAGACAATGCGGTCAACAGAACCCCAGGTGGGACGGTCAGGCTGAAGTCAACCCTTATGACCACTACTATGCCCAGCTGGACGCCATCCAGAGAAGATACTCTCCTCTACCTCCTCGTCCTCCTCTTCCCTCTCATCATCCTCCGGTGGTTCAGGAGAGACCTGTGGAGAGCTATGATGACAGAGAGAATCACCCAGAACCTTATCAATTGTGAGTGTTCATTCAAGTATAACCATAATTATAGAATAATGAAGTGTTCTTCAAACCTGGTCCTTGCGAGATACAGGGTTTGCAGGCTTTTGTTAATTTGTGTGTGTTCTACCTTCAGGGTGGCTGCTGCTCATGATGAATACCGCCAGAGGAGACAGGAGGCCAACCAGTACAAGCTGAGGGCAGAGAAACAGCTGGTGGGTCTCAGGCTGTATTATGCTGAAACAGCCAGCTGTTTGCTGGCTTCTGTTAAATACTAGACAAACTGGACATGCTGCTGATGTATTGTAACTGTAATATCTGTAAATATGAACCCTGGCACTTCCCTTTTTCACCCCCAGGGCCTGCGACCATCCACAGCAGACGCTGAGCGTTACAGACAGCCTGAGCAGGACCAGGGGGCAGGGCGACCTGCACACCCACCCACACCTCACGACAGGAGGCAGGATGGGCAGCAGGTAAGACGGAACGGCAGGAGAAGGTGTGGAAAAGTGAATATGTGATTCTTTGTTTATTTGTCAAACATTCAGGTTCATGTCTATATGTGTAGGAGTATCTACGGAAGTTGCAGCACATCAGACAGCAATACTATAATGAGATGAGAGATATCAGAATGAGAGCTGATGCTGAGGTAAACACAATAACATATTGACATAAAGGTTTCTCTTTCATTCCCTATGCCCTACCATCATAACCACGTGCTATCTGCATAACACCACTGCATGTTTCTAATACCATTCTCACTGTACCAAACACAGATTTTTCCAACATTTAAGTCTATACAATGACATTGATATTAACAGAACAGACATATCTTTTCAGCCCCAGCCACAAGTGAAACCAGGCACATACCTGGTAGAGAAGCCCAGACACATAGAGCCACCAACACATAGTGTAGACCAGGACAGAGACAGACCCCAAACTCACCAGGTAAGACCAGGGGCTTTTTGCGAACGTTCACATAGAAATGGATTGTGTAAAACAGAAGTCTCTCACAATAAATAATCATTTCAGGCCTGTATCTTAAAATTCTATCTGCAACATTTAGGACATTGAAGGAGCCCTGAGACAGATCAGGCAGGAGAACAGACTGGAGAGGAGAGAGCTACAGAAGAAGCACAAAGACAAGAAAGCTATCATGTTTGAGATCAAGTTAAATGATGAAAGGATTCAAGAGGATGAAGACAAAGAAAAAGAGGAGAAGAGGGATGAGGAGAGAATAGTAGAGGACAAAAAGGAAGACGAGAAAGAGGTAAAAGATGACATGTTACCATGTTGCCTAAGTGAGTATGTTCATTTCAACGTGGTGTGTGACTTCACTTAGGACAATGGTGGGGCTCTCAAGCATCTCACCGTTTACCTGGTGTGTGTGTGTGTCTGTGTGTCTGTCTGTCTGGAAGGTGGACCCACTGAACCAGACCCTGAGCTTCCAGGCAGGGGAGGAGCTGAGGCACAGGGATTGGTCCGGGGCAGGATTGGGGGCAGGGCAGGATGAAGGCACACCCAGGTCAAAGGTGAGGAAGGGGTGGGGCCAGGCAGCACCACAGACCCTACTGGATGCCCTGGCTGAGATGGATGTGTCATCAGTGTGTACCACCATGGCTGTGCCTGAACTGGGTGAGTGGAAGTGACACAATGGAAGAATCTCAATTGCATACTCCTCGCATCCTCTCTCCTCTCTCCTTGTCTCCTTGTCAAAACCCATTGTATGAGAAGGCCAGCGGTCCTCCAATGGGTTTTGAAGCGGCCAGGACCAATCCCTCCTCTGTCCTCTCTCCTTCGTGTCCCAGAAACCGATAAGTGGTCAAGGGGAGTGTCAATTCGTTAGTAGGCGAACCGAGGAGTATGCTACCCTCCTCATTTACCTACTTCGCCAAAGGATCCACAAGAGTATCCTCCCGGCGGCAAGTGTGGATGTGTTTTTTAATCCGCCACACCCCCTTTGAATCAGCTGTTGTTTTCTTGCAGGAGGAAAGCTTAAACATATTTAAAAACAATACGCTACTTATCCTTTAATCTATAAAATGTATTGAACAACTAACTTAAATAGTTTTACGAATGTACACATTTATTTTGGGATTCCACCCTGTATATGGAATTTTCCTGATGACACGTGATTGGAGAAGGAGAGTATAACTTCATACAAGTGCACTTTTGTCCACTTTCCCTCTCCTTGCCGCCTCTCCTCAAGAGAGGACGCAGGAGTTGAAAAACACCCCAATTGAGATCTTCCCTTAGTGTCAGTGTTCAGCAGGGTCAGTACTGTACTCTCTTCCTTCACCCAGGTGATGCTGCAGATCTCCAAGGGAATGCAATATGGGAGAGGAGACCGTGGGGAGAGGGTCCCCCCAACACCCTGCTCCATGCTTTGGGCCAGGCTGAGCTAACCTCCACCCTGGACTCTGTAATGCCAGGTCAGACTCCTCTTAGACTTGACCCCAGGGTTTTAAATTGATAGGGAGAATCTCGATTGTATACTCTCTCCTCGCCTTCTCGAAACCCATTGGTTGAGAAAGTCACATGGAAGGGACCTCTGGCTTTGGGTTTTGAGAAGGAGGCGAAGAGAGAGGATGCGAGGAGTATGCAATTGAGATTCTCGCCAGGTCTAGAATTCTCAAATACAAGAGCACAGCAATTAGACACCTTTCTCCTTCCCTCTTAGAACCATTGACTGAGAAAGACCGCGCCAAGGAGCCGGAGAAAGAGGGAGCCGAAACAGAGGAAAAAGCGGAGGAGGATGAAGACTCAGATGTGGAGATGGACGAGGAGCGTCTGGAGCCCAGATCGGATGATGACGACACGTGAGTGTGACACTGGGCTGATGCTGACAATGAATGTGCTTGTGTTACTCGGCCAACCTTTATGACATTTCATTCTTCCTACATTTTTCAATCTCTCCTTCCTCAGGAACTTTGAGGAGTCTGAAGATGAGCTGAGAGAGGAGGTGGCAGAGTCAATGATGAACCTTTTTATAATGGAGGATGGAGAGAGTGTGAAAGAGGAGGGAGGAGAGAAGATTGTAACAGATGGAGCAGTGGGGGAAATAGAGTTAGACAGTCAGGAAATTGTAGATCTCCAGCAAATACACCCTGTGATAGAGCCCACTGGTTACACCTCCATAGAGGGTAAACCCTCTCAGACTCAAGCTGCAGGGTGTGAGACTCGGGCAGAGCAACCAAGGAATACCCAGGTTTCAGACAAGGACTGTGAGGCCAATAAGAAGCAACAGCCAGAAAATTAGTGTTCATATTATTGAGATTTAAGTGAAATTAATGGATTATTTTCTACAAAAAACAGCAAGTTTGAGTAAGCTATCTCTATAATTTCCAGCAACATAACTTGCATATATTGTTTTCTTGGCTATATGTAGACGTCACAGGTGGTTGGTGGCACCTAAATTGGGGAGGACGGCCTCATGGTAGTGGCTGGAGTAGAATGGTATCAAATACATGATTTTGCACCATTGCAGCCTTTATTATGAGCCGTCCTCACCTCAGCAGCCTTCACTGCCAACCTGTGGCAAGAATAGGTATCACTTGGCCCAAACTTTAACCGAGTAGACCTGTCTTACATTTTTCTCAACTGCAGGTTTGGTGCTACCTATTCTTGCCACAGGGTGGCAGTATAACATAAGCAGGCAGACAAGTATTTGGGTGTTGAAAATGTTTGTTGTTACATGAAGCAACCTCTAAAGACTAAATCAAAATAATAAAATACAACACAAGGTTGAATGTTTTATTCATCAGACATATGAACAATACATGTACTTTTCCAAAATAAAACATAGTTTGTATATTTACATTTCCTGCACATTAAATCAGTAACATTTCTGAGCCATGGTCCCTTACAGAGGGCGGGAATAAAAATCACACAGAAAAAAAATAGCACAATGATATTTGGTCATTCTTCGCAGGTGAAACCAGTACAGAAACCTCTATTCAGGATCAAATTCTTTTTGAGTGTAAATGTATAAATAGAATGTCCACCACGTCACTTCACTGTAACTCTATCAAGACAGAGCAGGTAAGATAAGCATCCTCATTTATTCATATTAATAAAGCCAGCAAAGCTCCGATAGACCATCAGCGTTCCAACATTCAAATTGATTCGACCAATCAGGCCTGTGAGTGCTGCAGAGGGGTGGGAGTGATTGGTCTTCCTTCATCGCTGCTGTGTTCCCATCAGAGGTTCCATGGAAGACAGGAAGTTAGAGTCAAACTCATGGTTTGAGAAACGGTGAACGGACCGCCGGGTGTTCCGCCGGATCTTCATCGTGCCGCCGACGACAGGGTCAGGATGGTCTCCATGGCGGTGGCGTAACTCTCCTCACTGTCGGCCAGGAAGCCAGTCTGTCCACCCTCGTAGGGAACCACAATGTCCAGCTTGGGGCAGCCGGACTTGTGAACCAGGAGTCCCTACAGCCATCCATTCTACTACACCTGAGACAGAAGAGAAGAGGAGGCAGAGTAGGGACAGGGATCACAAGTTTGGCATTTACAATACTTGTCTAAAAGATAAGATGGTAGAGATTAGATTAATACCTAAACCAAAATGCTAGTTCCACATAGTGTGCACGCCAATGGTGGCATCCATCAGCTCCCTCTTTAGCTACTGAAAGGAAGCGTTGAGTTTAAACTCCACCCTGTCAGTCACACCCAGCTCCTGGCACAACCCCTTAGCATCAGCACTCTATCCTCATTCTCCTGGTTATGGCAGCAACCAATCAACACCAGTCTCTGAGACTCCCGCCCTCGCCCCTTTCCTCTCCAGAAGCTTCTGAAATGCCCTTATCTGTAGCCGATGGTCTTTTCTGGTCAGAACTGACCCACGGAGACTATCGAATGGCACTTCCTGTCTCTGATAACCTCCCCTTTCACTTCATCCTCCAATGGCATGTCAATGAAGGAACGGACGTCACAGGGCGGGTAGACCACGCCGGTGCGGCTGGGGGTGCGCCACAGAGCCGGCATGTGGCCCAGTGTCCAGGTTGAGTTGGGCCGTAGATCAGAGTGAAGGCACAGTAGTACATCACCTTAGCCATACTAAGGACAGGGTTAGTAGAGATGTTGTCTGCATTGTTGAACCTGTTGGGTTTGTAGGAGGGAGTGGATGATTACAAATACTGCAGAGGAAAATCAATTTGATAACTAGTCCTATAACAAAAACAAAAACACTATTAAAGAGCACATTATCCTCAGTATCACAATTAATAACAATACCAATATGCTTTATGTAAATCAAATAAGCAGTACTGACCTGGGGTTCCTCTCACCACAGAAAGCATGTTGAGTTTTGAGTTTATTTTATTTTTACAGGGACCGTGCACATGAATCAACGTTTCAGTAAAAGCGCAGGTTTTAGCCAGCCGGCTAATTTTCAACCTCAGTCCCTGGGCAGGTTATTGTCAGTACTGACGGTGGAAAAGTGCACATAGCTGCCCACCCTGCGTCCTCCCAGGTAGCTGAAGATAGGCAGTGTGAAGGCATAGCCCATGGATTCCATATAGAGGTCTGGTATAAAGGATGTGAGGGCCTCCCAGCCCAGGAACATGGTGTCCATGCTCTGCCCCAGCAGGGTGAAGTGGGGGTAGGAGCTATCCTCAAGCAAGAGACGGTTCTTCAGGAATATGAAAGTCACTGGACGAGGCAAGCTGATGTTGAATCATTGTCGTGGCACCCTCCAGAATCTATTACCCCGTGACACCTTGGTCACCGGTGTACACAACAACAGAGATGTGTGGGTATCTACAGGAGGGAAGACACAGAAGAGACAACTCAACACATCAGGAGATTAAGTAATGGAAATACAGGTTATGAAGATCATGAGCACTCTATGAATGCATTAAAATCTAAAAATAGGCTCAGACAGTGTAAAACGACCTATTCTGAAGCGCTCTGAGGGCACACGCTCCCCGCCCCATTCAGCATTACAGTAGGGGTGGAAAAAGGCCACCGTTGGGAGCTGTCCTGAGCCAGGCGTGCTTTCCGACTCCTCTGCATCCACAGTCGGACACCCATGGCCAGTAGAAACAGAAGCAGCGTCAGCACCAAGTTCAGATACATGCGTGGCAGCACCATTGCCCATACTAATCTGTTTAAAGTCAGGAAGAATTATACTACTAGCGATAACACCATGGTGGCTGGCTGACTGGTTCTACTGGCTAGACCGTAGATGAATTTAACACCAGTATTTGACAATGTTATGTCGATACAATGAACTCCGATATTAAAATGTATTTTCTTAGTCATAGACATGGCTACCCGCTAGCTATGACTGTCCCTTGTTCTTTCTTCATAGTCATAGATATGGTTATTAACTAGCTAACGTTATCTATCTATGACTGTCACTTGTTCTTTCTTCATATAGCCAGTTTCTTAGCAATAACTGCAAGGTTAAGATAACTACGATCTGCATTTACTACGACGGGTGTTGAATCATTGTCCGACAAAGCAACATCATTTATTTATTGGTTATTATCTGATGAAGTCGCATGAGCACAGAGATGATGAGAGATGATGATGATCATGGCCAGCCATCTTGACAACACAAACTTTGACACAAGAAGTAGTTGTAGCGCTGTCTTTTGAGGTGAATGTATGTGATTGGTCCATATGTCGTTGTTTACGTAGGATGTCAGAATTAAAGCTACACGCTACTTGATGGCTAAAATATGCATTGGTGGAAAAAGTACCCAATTGTCATTCTTGAGTAAAAGTGAAGACACCTTATTATTAGAAAATGACTCAAGTAGAAGTGAAAGTCGCCCAATAAAATACTACTTGAGTAAAAGTCTAAAAGTATTTGGTTTTAAATATACTTAGTATCAAAGTAAATGTAATTTAGCAGTTCCGGGTGCAGCTCTTCCAGAAGTAGGGGTGCATGTCGTTGTTGGACATCCTGAGCTGTGTGAGGGAGAGGCGCAGGGCACCACCGGGCAGGCCAGGCAACTGGTTCCCCCTACACATTCAGGTACTCCAGAGTCCTGCAGCCAGAGGTGTTCTGGTACAATAATAACACAAGGTGGGTACTATGCAGAGGTGTTGAAATGGGTGAGTTACCCCCACACAATGTAAGATCTTGGGAAAAGCTCTATATTATGGTCTTTGCAACCTTACTGCCTTCGCTGGACTCTACCTGAGTTTTCTGATGCCATTGGTTAGGGATGAGAGAAGGTTGTAGGAGACATCTATAAACTGCAGAGAGGGCAGCTGGTATAGTCTGTAGGTAGGACAAACAGCACAGGACTCAGATCTGGGACACCGACAGACTTCTGACAGCAGGGTAGGTTTATAACACTGTGTATAACAGGTTCCCAACACTGTAGCTCCCCATGGTGGCTCTTACTTAGATGGCAGAAAGGTGTTCTTGCAGAAGGACATGATAAAGGTCTTGAGCCTGGTGAGTCTGTGGATGCCGGTATGAATCTCCTCTATGGGGCAGTCTCTCATCTTCAGCACCTCCAACTGTGTGAGCTCATACACCTGTTTAAAGAGAGTGGGGGAAATGCATATTTGGCTATATACATACTTCCCAGAGACATGGAAGTTGTCTTGCCATGGAATTGCAGTGCCATTTTGCGACATGCTTTCAGAAGACCATTTTCAAATAAATAGGCTCTAAAATAAGCCCCTGTAATTCGGTATGACATGCTTGTGGTTTGTTTCAGTTCACAAGGAATCTCACTTCCACTGGGAAGATAGTGAGGTCATTGAAGGACAGGTTAAGGTAAAGCAGACTCTGGTCCAGAGGAGCCAGATCAGGAAGCAGGGCGATGATGTGGGCCTGAGAAACACACTGTGAATCCCTCTGTCAAGGTTCAGAGAGAAAGATAAGCTCTAGCTCACATATTCCTCTTCTACTTCCTGCTATGCTATATTTGAGTGATAGTCGTTTTATTTCCTTTTAATGTTAGGTCGGTCAAACAAAGTATGTTTGTGTTTCTGTCACTCTCTCAATTATGCTGCAAAGCCTCAAAGGCAACAAAGGCATAAGGAATAAATAATAAAATAATATATAAATAATTGCCAAAGGACACACATCCCCACAAAAACACACAGTCAACAACACACAGCACATTCAGGGTGAATGCCTCGCCCCCCTCTATCAGACAGTCGAGTATGGCCAGCTCAGATGGGCTGATGGCCTCTCCAGAGTGCCTGAACAGGGAGTGGGTCTGCCGAAAGTCCCGGAAGTGCTTGAGCTTCAGAGTTCAGGATTACCTCCATTCCTGCTCAAATGAAAAGTGGATTCATATTCTACAAGAAATTTGGAGCTTGGCTTGGTACAAACAACTCATCAAATCAAGCTTTATTTATACAGCACATTTCAGACAAGGAATGCAACACAATGTGCTACACAGGAAAATAAAAACTGAAATATTTACAATACAACAAACATAAGATGAAAAAAACAAAACAATAACAAATCAAAACTGAACGACTAAAAAGCACGATAAGGAAAGGCACCAATAAAAAGGTGTGTTTTAAGAGGGCTGTTTATGTAGTGTTGGTTATGGTATAGTAAGTGAGAAGGCAAACATGTTCTTGCCTGGGGGTATATGTTTTCCTGCTTCTGAACATATTGTCTTTCCCCTGGTGGTACCCAGATCTCTACAGACCTCTGCTCAGACCTGCAGGTCTCATCTCCCTGACAGTTCAACCGACACATCATCTGAGCCTGCACCTCCATACGGATCAATGCTGTCAGTTTTAATCAGATAACACAACAAATACTAACACACACACACAATACACATGAGGAAACAGTACACCACTGTAACTTACAAAAGCAAGCATCCTTGTCATACAATACTCACTTAATAATACAATCTGGACTCTAGTCTACTACAATGACAGGTCATCTTTTAATATATTATATACAGTATGTTTCACATATGATCTGCCTCTGTGGGATTCTGGTCTTTGCCTCTAGCACTTTCTCAGTGGACTTGGACACTTCAGCTGCTTGGACACTTCAGCCCACTGCCCTTGGTGCAGTTACATTAGGAAGAACCCAACCAACTTCCTCTAGTTGCAGTGAGACAGGGCCACTTTCTTCAGGCCCTCCAGCAACTGGTGCCCACTGCCGCCATTAGGGTCCCGTAGGAAATCATTGAAGCTAAAGGTAGGGAGAGAAGGGATGCATCTGGTGTCTGTCTTGAGGCGGTCGAGGAGGGGGATTTTAGGGAGGGTACATAGGGGTTAACAGGAGAAGCCCTCAATTATTTTAGGCATCAGCATCATTGGGACTGAGGTCAGGGGAGTGGGGGCCACTCTGAAGGCTGCAAGGTCATAGTCCCAAAGAGGAAGCACATGGCAACTCAACTCCATTCCCTCTGTGGCACTGTCCTTCAGAGCCTTTCTCTCTGTTGATGGCAATGAGTCTATGATTGTACTTGGAGAAAACAAATACAAATGAGTTCACAAGTTTCCCATGACACTTTTAACAGTTGCATCAAACATAGGCCTAGATTAAGAAGGATACAGTTCATTTCTGCAGTTATCAAATGCAATGAGACATGCTCAATGAGGGTAAAGTACTTAACTTACCTGAAAATATAGGTAGAAGAAGTGGTTTCACAATGGGGGGAATCTTTTAAGGGGGAAAAGGCCACCGAAGAAGCCTTGCATGTTCTGATGGCATAGCGACTCCACCTTGAACGTTTTTAATTCCTGGCAAAAAGTAAAGTAGCTAAGTTAACTGTAGACATTTAGAGTAGCATAAATGCCTGACAAACCAATCTACAAATATTTCATGAAGCTGTAAATGGGAGCCAATGGTAACAGTATGATGGGAATAATATAAACGTCCTAGAGTTAGCTAGCTAGGTAAATTAGAACCATCACCAAAGTCTTTATAGGCTACCTATCCAGTCCCATCAGCATCAAGTGTGTCAGCCCAATATAACCTAAGAGTCATCCCCTGGTTAAACGGCCTGTAATCTGTTTTAAGTAACTAATTAATCAACTGAGGGAGCAAAACTGGCAAGCCTAATGCTGCATCTATGTGGTAGGCGGTAGACGGCGTCGGTCAACGGCAAACCGGATGCCATTGTTTTCAATGAACATACGATTGTATATGCCGTTAGCCGCCACAGTAGACGGGATTTACCGCCAGAGACAGTTAAAACATTTAAACTTTTTCTGTCTGTCGTAGCGTTGTTTTCTACCGGATGTTGATTTGCACGGTTTGTTTACTAAAATCACCATAGCAACGCATACCATCGTGCTGACTTCCTTTTTGTCGTAACCCTATTTCTTGCTTTCTTGACCGACTCCAATACGGTTTTTGCGTGCCTTGTCTAAACGCAGCATTGACGCTAACGTTAGTAGTTGACACACATGAAACAGATTCATTAGCTAGCCAGCTAAGCTAACCAATAACCATTCATACAATAACAGCAACCAATGAATCTACCAAATAATGAAATTTGAAACTCGTTCAAAATTAACATCACATTCGTAATTTCGCATTTAGTTACCTAGCTTACATCATATTGTCACGTTTTGGGGGCAAACTCACCGCTGAGTTTTCCTTGGCAACCGACATATCAAATCAAGGAATCTGAGTCAACCAGGTTCAAAGGTGCATAAAGGTCTGCTACCACACTACAGTATGTCAATGCAAATATGGCAGAAAAGGTATGTATGACTATGTTAAGCGTGACAAATAAGTGTTTTCCAAGTACAGTTTACTGTCTCATAGACTAGACACATCTATTTAGGTCTATATTGTAGCGACCCGCACAGACAGCTGTGTGTTAGGCTATTAGTTGGTTGTGTTGCACTTACCAGTAAGTACCCAGTGTTCGCGGGGTCCGACATGCCAATCAACCTGCTATCTGCCAATCACGGGAATGCCTGGAATGTTCTGATGCCGGGCATCCTGGTAGTTGGCGGAGTAGCGTGGAGGGGGGTTGGGCAGGGGGATGGAGCATTGGAAGACGTCTGATTGTTTTATAGGGTATGGTTGTTTTACAGGGCATCCTTCATTTAATTGGCATGGGCTCCGGCCAAACAGTAGCCTGTGTGAAGTTGGGTTAATAAACCGTAAATTTGTAAACTCAATCTTCTGCCTGGACAATTGTTCCTTTATGATCTAGTCAGGTCATTACAATATAATCCAATCAAATTTTATTGGTCACATACACATGGTTAGCAGATGTTATTGCGAGAGTAGCGAAATGCTTATGCTTCTTGATCCGACAGTGCAGCAGTATCTAACAGGTAATATGTAACAATTCCACAACAAAACCTAAATACACACAATCTAGTAAAGGAATGGGATAAGAATACATAAGTATAAAATATATGGATGAGTAGTGACAGAGTGGCTAAGATGCAACAGATATTAAAGGATAGTGAAGGATACAGTATACATTATATACATATGAGATGAGTAATGCAAGATGGGTAAACATTCTTAAAGTGAGGAGTGTTCCATTTATTAAAGTGGCCAATGATATCAAGTCTGTAGGTAGGCAGCCGCTTCTATGTACCAGTGGTGGCTGTTTAACGAACTGATGGCCTTAAGATATAAGCTGTTTTTCAATCTCTCTGTCCCAGCTTTGATGCACCTGTACTGACCTCGCATTCTGGGTGGAGGCAGGGTGAACAGACAGAGGCCCGAGTGGTTATTGTCCTTGATTATATTTTTTGCCTTCCTTTGACATCGGGTGTTGTAGGTGTTCTTGAGGGAAGGGAGTTTGCAACTTGTGATGTGTTTTGCAGACCGCACCAACTTCTGGAGAGCCTTGCGGTTGTGGGTGGTGCAGTTGCCATACCAGGCGGTGATACAGCCTGACAGGATGTTCTTAATTGTGCACCTGTAAAAGTTAGTGAGGGTTTTCAGTGACAAGACACATTTTTTCAGCCTCCTGAGGTTGAAGAGGCGCTGTTGCGCCTTCTTCACCACACTGTCTGTGTGCGTGGACCATTTCAGTTTGTCGACGATATGAACACAGAGGAACTTTTCACCTTCTCCACTGCTGTCCCGTCAATGTGGATAGGGGGGTGCTCCTTTTGCTGTTTCCTGAAGTCCATGATCATTTCTTTTGTTTTGCTGACATGGAGTGAGAGGTTATATTCCTGACACCACACTCTGAGGGCCCTCACCTCCTCATTGTTGGCTGTCTCGTCATTTTTGGTAATCAAGCTTACCACTGTTGTGTCATCTGCAAACGTTATGATTGAGTTGGAGGCATGCATGGCTACGCAATCATGGGTGAACAGAGAGTACAAGAGGGAGCTGAGAACGCACCCTTGTGGGGCCCCAGTGTTGAGGATCAGCGGAGTGGAGATGCTTCCTACATTCACCACCTGGGGGTGGCCCGTCAGGACGTCCAGGACCCAGTTGCACAGGGCATCTTAAAGACCCAGGGTCTCAAGCTTAATGATGAGTTTGGAGGGTACTATGGTGTTGAATACTGAGCTGTAGTCAATTAACAGCCTGTCGTTGAACCTGAGCTGAGGACCTCAGGAGCGCTGACTGAGCCTTCTTCCAGGTCCGGCGGCAACGAGAGATGAGGCGTTGAGTGGAAGGGACCGCCACTTCAATCTCCTGACCAGGAAACGGGGGGCAGTGGAGGTGTTGGCAGTGGATTAGGTGTTGGCAGTGGATTAAGAAGCCCCAAAGGCTGCTGACGAGGAGTCTTGTTCCGGGCACAGGTCGGACAAGCAGCCACGAAGGTCCGAGTGTCCGCCTCTGCCGAGGTCCACCACAATCTCCTCCTCAAAAACTCTAGCTTTCGCTGCCCTCCCTGATGAGAGAAGAGACAGGACGAGTGAGCCCAATAGGGGCAAAAGTCTGTTAGGTTGACAGCCGTCTGGAACTGCCTCCCTACCATGCACCTCGCTCACTACAGTCTCTATACCTCAGGACACTCAGGCACGAGGATGAGCGACCTGGGGATGATAGAACCAAGTGGCCGATCCTCACAGGAGCTGGGAAACTGGTGAGAAGGGCATCCAGCTTCACGTTCTTAGTCCCCTTACGGTAAGATAACATGTATCTGAACCGAGTGAATAAGAGCCTGCCGGGGACTGAGGCATTAACCTCCTGGATGTAGGCCAGGTTCTCGTGGTCAGTCCAAACCGTAAAGGGGTGTTCCGAACCCTCCAACCAGTGTCGCCACCCCTCCAAAGCCAGTTTGACTGCAAGAAAATCCAGATTTCTGACATCATAGTTCCTCTCCTCTGGAGAGAGACGCCTGGAGAAAAAGGCACAGGGATGAAGCTTTTGGTCTTTAGCCGTGGGATGAGACAGAACCGCACCCACGCCAACATCAGAGGCATCCACCTCTACCACAAAGGGAAGAGAAGGATGCGCATGAACAAGAATGGATGCAGAAGAAAACCAATGTTTCAGGTACTGGAATGCCTTCTCAGCAGCAGAGGTCCAGCATACATGCCCAGCCGAGCCCTTGGTGAGCGCTGTCAATGGCGCAGCCACAGAACTAAAAAGTCACTCACAAATCTCTGAAATGAGCAAAACCCCAAAAACACTGGACTTGTTTGACTGTGTTGGGCATCAGCCAGTTGACCACTGCTTCTATATTTTGGGAGTCCATACTTACACAGCCTTGAGACACGATGTACCGTAGAAAGGATATCTGAAGAACGTGAAACTCACTTTTCGGCCTTCATGAACAAGTGATGAGAGAGGAGTCTTTGAAGGACCTGGAAGCATTAGTAAGTCCAAAGATCCGGTACTAATAATGTCCATTAGGGGTGTTGAACGTTGTCTTCCACTCATCTCCCTGTCTGATGCGCACCATATTAGATTTACAGATTGCGTACAATTTTGAGAAAGCCGTAGCTCCCTGGAGTCTCTCAAAAGCTGACAACATATGAGGAAGAGGGTAACGGTTCTTCTTCCCAACAAAGAAAAAACCCGCTCCTGCAGGTGAAGTGGACAGCTGAATAAAAATCAGCCACCAGCGCCTCCGTAAGATAACTATTCATGGTTGCAGTCTCTGGACCTGAGAGAGAATACATCCCTCCTCTCGGAGGAGTGGTGCAGGGGAGGAGGTCTATGGCGCAATCGTAGGACCTGTGAGGAGGTAGTTTGCTGGCCCTTCGTTTGCTGAAGACCTGACCCAGATCCCAGTAATCCCGAGGTACGCGAGAAAGATCAGGAATGTCATCCCCAGTCGGGGGAACAGGAGAGTCAGAAACCTAAAGACGAGCAGGGCCGGAAAGAGGTGGAGTGAGTTGCTGGCAGGGGAACTGGCATGAAGGATTCCATTCCAGAACTTTTCCAGAGGGCCAGTCAATTTGAGGATTATGGGTGGAAAGCCACAGATGTCAAAGAACCAGGTGGAGCTCAAGGGATTCCACCAGATGTAACTGTATAAGCTCCACATGGTAATCCAGAACTCGTAGCTGAATAGGCATGGTACATTGCTTCACCTTCCCCAGACCCTAGGGGTTGACCATCCAGCGCAGTGATCGAAAATGGAATGTCCAGTTTAGTGAGAGGCAGCCCCTATTGGAGATCTAACGTGCGACCTAGAAAACAGCCGGTAGCCCCCAGAGTCTATGAAAGCAGGAATGTACAACTGACCATTGTCCCACTGCAGGTTGGCCGGAAGCAAGGCGCATACTGTGTCAGCAGCTGGAGACTGTTTCTGACTCACCAGTATTCTTCCATCTACTGACGAGTCATCCCGTTTCCCATCAGCTCGGGACAGGAGGCACGGAAATGTCCAGACTGTCCATAGTAAAGACAACGTTACCTGTTAATCCTGCGCCTTCTCTCCAGAGAGGACAGTCTGGTGCGTCCCAATTGCATCAACTCCTCTGAAGGATATGAAGGAGGCCCAGAGCTGAATTGAGAACACTGACGGGGTACAGGACAAGCATACGCAGCATAAGGCAGTGCAAACCAACAAAGAATCAACTCCCTCAGCAGAACCCAAAACACTGGAACCAACACTTAACTCCTCCGTCCCCTCCCGACAACGTTCCCGAACCCGGTTGTCAATCTGAATGGCCAGAAAGATAAGCTCATCCAGAGTGTCAGGGTTGTCCCGGGAAGCCAGTTCATCCTTGAGAACCTTGCTGAGTCTGTTCAGAAAGGCTGAGTGAAGTGCCTCTGTATTCCAACCGCTCTCAGCGGTGAGTGTCCGAAAGTCAATGGCGTAATCGGCTATGCTCCGGCTGCCCTGCCGCAGCTCAATGAGTCTTTGGGCAGCATTCCTGCCACTGATGGGATGATCAAAAACCTGTTAATTTCCTGGCTGAAGCTTTGCCAATTAAAACAAATGTCTGATTGTTGCTCCTATATGGCCGTGGCCCAGGCCAGAGCCCGTCCTGAGAGCAAGGAGATGACGTATGCTACTCTGGAACTCTCGGTGGGAAACGTTCATGACTGCAGCTCAAAGAACAGCGATCAATGGAGCAGGAACCCACGACACCTCCCAAGATGCCCCTCCATGCGCTCCGGTGCCGGGAGATGAGGCTCCCGAGGGAAGGAAGAAGATGAGCTGGTAGGGAGTGGAGGGTAAGGAATCGTCACAGGTGTAACAGCCGTTGCTCCCTTCTGTCCTGTCTGCAGAGCGGACACAAGAGTTCTTAAATCCTCCGACAATGTCTTCAGCCGTGCCTCATGACGACTAATCATAGTTCCATGGTGGGTGAGAGCCGACCGTAAATGGTGGAGCTCAGAGTGTCCCTCAGATGATGGAGAAATCTCTGCTGGGTCCATTGTGGCTTAGGTCTACTGTGACAATAATGCTCGTACGAACTCAGACCCAGGCGCAGAGAAACACAGCAGGCAGAAGTAAGGGTAAATACAGAATATTTACTAAGGTCCTCACAGAAAACACAAAGCAAGGGCACACTAATTAAAACATGAGACTTAAGCAAAAATCCCTGCCCACAGAAGAACTTAAATAGCCAGGCAACAGGTGAACCGAGAGGGCAATCAACCACAGGTGAAACCAATAATAACAATCAGGGTAACCTGGACACTAGAAACAAAGTAAGGGTGCCCTCCAGCAGTAACCTAAGGGAGCACAATCAAAAATGAAACAGACTCTGTGCCAGTTTCCATGTTTCATTTTAAAACATGTATCTTACAAAGGAGTTGTTTAATCAAACTTTAATCTATTTATCTGTATATGGAATTGTATTTTTTTTTAATATGTACTCATTTTTTCCTCATCTTTACAGGAAAATGCCACGGGCACTATCTAATGTGTGGAGACATTTCACTGCAGCTAATGTAGAAGGAAAAGCTGTGTACATTTGCAAATACTGTGCCAAATCATATGTGAAGAATGCAACAAAGATGCAGAATCATCTGGCCAAGTGCATAAAGTTCCCTCAGCGCTCACAGCAAGCTACCTCTGACAAAAGTCCCTCTATTTCTATTCGAGGTGAAAATGATGAATCAGACACCTTATCGATAGCATCAGCTCATGGTCCTCCTGGAATCAGAAGTTTTTTGACTCAATGGAGGAATGTAGTCAGAGAAATGCTGATGAATGTCTTGCTCAAGCTATGTATGCAACTGGTTCACCTCTGATGCTCACAGGCAATGTGTATTGGAAGAGATTTCTGAATGTTCTTCCCCCATCATACATCCCTCCAACCAGACATGCATTATCTACTCATTTTCTAGATGCGGAGTTCAACAGAGTTCAAGTGAAGGTCAAGCAAATCATAGAGAAAGCAGAATGTTTTGCAATCATCTCTGATGGGTGGTTGCATGTTCGTAGCCAAGGAATAATTAACTACATCATCTCCACCCCTCAACCAGTATTCTACAAGAGCACAGACACAAGGGACAACAGACACACCGGTCTCTATATTGCAGATGAGCTGAAGGCAGACATCAATAAACTTGGACAACAGAAAGGTATTTGCACTGGTGACAGACAATGCTGCGAACATGAAAGCTGCTTGGTCTAAAGTGGAGGAGTCCTACCCTCACATCACACCCATTGGCTGTGCTGCTCATGCATTGAATCTGCTCCTCAAGGACATCATGGCACTGAAAACAATGGATACACTCTACAAGAGAGCCAAGGAAATGGTTAGGTATGTGAAGGGTCATCAAGGTTTAACAGCAATCTACCTCAACAAGCAAAGTGAGATGAATAAGAGCACCACATTGAACTTGCCCAGCAACACCTGTTGGGCTGGTGTTGTCATCATGTTTGACGGTCTCCTGGAGGGGAAGGAGTCTCTCCAAGAAATGGCCATATCACAGTCTGCCGATATGGACAGCCCCATCAAATCCAACTTTATTTGCCACATGCGCCGAATACAACAAGTGTAGACTTCACCATAAACTGCTTACTTACAAGTCCTTAACCAACAGTGCAGTTCAAGAAGAAAATATTTACCAAGTAGGCTAAAATAAAAAGTAACACAATAAGAATAACAATAATGAGGCTATATACAGGAGGCACCGGTCCCGAGTCAGTGTGCAGGGGTACAGGCTAGTTGAGGTAATCTGTACATGTAGGTGGGGGGGTGAATGTAAATTGTCCGGTAGCGATTTTTCTGAATTGTTCAGCAGTGTAATGGCTTGTGGGTAGAAGCTGTTGAGGAGCCCTTTGGTCTAAGGCTTGGCGCTCCGGTACCGCTTGCAGTGCGATAGCAGAGAAAACAGTCTATAACTTGGGTGACTGGAGTCTTTGACCATTTTATGGCCTTTCCTCTGACACCGCCTATTATATAAGTCCTGGATGGCAGGATGCTTGGCTAGGGAAAATGGGGAAAATAAACGACACCTGGAGGGGGTGAAGACAATCACAGGGACATGTGAAACAGATCAGGGCTTGATAGTAAGAGAAGAAATCCGTACTGTCCTGCCCACTTCACTGTTGCTCCAAGCAGAGGAAGCTGTAGTTCTGAAATACATCAAAACGGGTGAAGACGTCTGCTTGAAGCCCAAACACGCCGCAGCATACATGTTGGATCCCAAGCAGGCTGGCAAGAGCATCCTGTCTGGTGCAGAGATCAACTATGCCTATGGTGTCATCACTACCATGTCTCGCCACCTTGGCCTGGATGAGAGCAAGGTTCTTGGCAGTCTGGCGAAGTACACTTCCAAGCAAGGACTTTGGGATGGAGATGAGATATGTTGGCACGACTGCCATATTGCATCAGCCACCTGGTGTAAGGGACTTTGTGGATCTAAGGCTCTTTCCCCTGTTGCCTCCATAATCCTCCAAATCCCACCAAATACAGCTGCCTCAGAGCACAACTGGTCCTTGTTTGGAAACACTCACACCAAAGCATGCAACAGGCTGACTAATACAAGGGTTGAAAAATTGGTGGCCATCTGGGCAAATTTGAGGCTCTTTGAGCCTGACAATGAGCCATCCTCAACAAGGTTGGAAAGTGACAGCCGCAGAGTCCATGATGAGATGAGGCCTCAGAGTCCAACAGGTTCAAGAGGTGGACATTGAGGAGGTCCAGGGAGAAGACATGGAAGCCTGAGAGGAAAACAACCAAAGCTTTAGTTTCTAGACTATCATTAGTACAGATGTATGTTGAAAATATTTTTGGGAGATGCAATGGATCATTGGGGATCATTCAATATTCCCTTTCTTTTGTTGCTCAGTGAAATCATCCCATGTGAAGAGTCAACTCATTTAATTAAGGTTCAATTCGTAACTAAATTGTTTTTTGCATTTCTATTGGGAGGATTTAATAATTTGCAATTATGTCTACTTATGATAAGGTTTATGCTTCTGTCTCCATATGATTTTGTAAATATATCCAATGCAAAAAACATCTACATTTGAATGGTATTAATATACATTTGCATATATGTTTGTTAATTACCATATTTCCCCATTAATTACCATATATTCCCGTTAATTCCCACGGAAAGTTTCCACCTCTGAATATTCCCCAAAATGCGCAACCCTAGTTGTCACTAAAGTCATCATAAAATACATCACTAGACTGAATAGAACATACACAATATGATGTATTGTTGTCCCTACCTTCTTGACCTTTGTGCTGTTGACTTTGCCCAATAATGTTCATACCATGTTTTTGTGCTGCTTCCATGTTGTGTTGCTACCATGTTGTTGTCATGTTGTGTTGCTACCATGCAGTGTTGTCATGTGTTGATGCCTTGTTATGTTGTTGTCTTTAGGTCTCTCTTTATGTAGTGTTGTGTTTCTCTTGTTGTGATGTGTGTTTTGGCTTATATTTATATTGTATTTTTATTTTAAAATCTCAGGCCCCGTCCCCGCAGGAGGCCTTTTGCCTTTGGTAGTCCGTCATTGTAAATAATAATTTGTTCTTAACTGACTTGCCTAGTTAAGTAAAGGTTAAATAAAAATAAAAAAATAAAACAAATACTCAAACCGACACAAACACAAAACTGAGTAGAATATTATTGCCCGACTGATCACTTTGATAGGCCCGTGGCAGACAGCAGATTGCCATATAAAGACATTCCTCTTTGTGAAGTTGTGTTGGTTCGCGTGTCATTTCCTTCCTCGTTTATTTGAATAGATTCATTGTCGCTTGACTTCTGAGGGAGAGACACTGCACTGCCTGCCTGTCAAGCAGTGAGAGCAGCAGACACACTGAAGGACGGAAAGTGACACAGACAGACTCACAGACACATCCGCCAGTCAACTCACGTCCCTCAGGTAATTCAATCTCCTGACCTAGGGGCCTCTCAGTGTCACTGTGTTCCTCTGCATGTGTCATTACTACATTGAATCTACTGGGGTAATGGTCTGTGACTGCACATTGATTCTGATGAGGATGAATGATGATGTTGATGCATTTCTGTTGCTTTAACAGTCCATAAGGGTTTACAGATAGTCCTGTGAGTGTTAATAGATTGTGTCATCCTGGAATCTGAGGGCAGCATGTGTAGTAGACATGCTGATCAATGCGCAACATTGCCATGTCTTGACTGTAAAGTCAGCAGACTATGGTGACAGAGAGCAGAAGTAAACCATTGCACAGTGGTTAAACAGGAAGTACGTTGGGATGTGGTTAGCCCTGCTGCAACTACTGAAAAGTATTCGAACATGTGAAAGCTAACAGTAACTCAGATATAAATGTGTACATTTTCTAAAAGTTTCCAACATATCTTCACTCTTCATGGAATAACATGTGGAATAACATGTGCATCAGCATATGGAATTGACTGACACGTGAATTTGTCATATTTTGAACTCACACTGCTGTAGCCATTTGAAAATGATGAACAAAATATAATATATATATATTTTGTCTTTCAATTGTGCTTGAAGAATCCATAACATACACTACACTTAAAGGAATGTGCCTTTGAATACAAAACAATTGAGAGAAACCGAGGAAGCACAATTGATTGCTGTATAAAGATTATTTGGAGTGACAGACAGATTGGCTTTGATAAATGTCCAGATCATAATATTGTTCCAATAAACCTCTCTTCCTATATCTAATCCATGCAAATATACCTTACTGTTTGATTATTTTCTTACTACATAATGAATAAGCTGTTTGTTTAAAAGAGAACAAGATTTACATGTGAAATCTGCGGTACCAATGATTGATGTTTGTGGGTATTGCAGTTTTATTTCCATAAAGGCCCTTGATGATTTTAGTGACTGAGTCCACAGGTAATTATTGATGACAGATGAGGGTTTTAGGGATTTCAAATCAAGTAACTGGATTTGCCTCATGAAAGATAACGCCCCTCATGATCAAAATGCAAAGACAAAATTTACTTCATCATCAAAAAGTAAAGTCTGGGTAAATGTCGGCCCTAAAAAGACAATAATATCCTATTGTAAGATTAGTGAACATCACAGTGTCATTGTGTCATCCAGTGTGTGGTTTACTGAATCATCAGAGAGTGTCTCACTGCTGATTTAAATGAAATGCTTGTAAAGTGACAAAGCTGGTCATTTTGAAACATGGTGTAAAAATACATCAGTTTCGCTTCTGCTTCTGACCTCTATAGCAATGGTGGGGGAAAGGTAACAAAACCCGGAACTCCTTGTTCGTACTTATTTTAGAATTTAGAAGTGTGCTACTGGGCCTCACGAGTGGCGCAGCAGTCTAAGGCACTGCATCGCAGTGCTAGAGGTGTCACTACAGACCCGGGTTCGATCCCGGGCTGTATTGCAACTGGCCGTGATCGGGAGTCCCATAGGGCGGAGTACAATTGACAAAGTGTCGTCCGGGTTAGGGGAAGGTTTGGCTGGGGGGCTTTCCTTGGCTCATCGCGGTCTAGCGACTCGTGCTGCGGGAACGGGCGCCTGCAGGCTGACCTCGGTCATCAGGTGAACGGTGTTTCCTCCGACACATTGGTGCGGCTGGCTTCCGGGTTAAGCAGGCGGGTGTTATGAAGCGCGGTTTGGTGGCTCGTGTTTCGGAGGACGCATGACTCAACCTTCGCTCCTGAGCCCGTTGGGGAGTTGCAGCAATGAGACAAGATTGAAATTGGGGAGAAAAAGGGGGTAAAAATACAAAAAAATGTAATAATAAAGAAGTGGGCTACTACAGTACATACATTGTTGAATATAGACAAATAATGGTCTTTAGACCCTTCTCCATACTATAGGTTTAGTTAACCATAGATTGTAATCACTAGGAGCCACTCAGGTTTCTTCTGATGAGTTGGGTGACAATAGAAAGAGAGACAATTGTTACTCATCCCAAAACTTCACACCTCGGAGGCAAGCAGAGCAGACCTAGTTTAAAGTGAGTCTTTGTATCTAAAGTGACCCTTTATCTCTCGCTGAGTCTGTGGTTTACAGCCGTAGAGCTCTTGATGAAGCCACACAGTGAAATGACAGCCATTCTCCCTGTCTGTTATCAATATAGCAACCTGTACTCCACTCTCAACTCAGACCGAGGCCTAGAATGTATACTTCGTCCTAAGGCAGATGAGGAAGAATTCAGAGGAGTTTCCGATAAACACATACTCACACACAAACTTTGAGTTGGTCTGGCTAACCACACAGAATGTCACAAGACAAACTTCTCTGAATTGCATAATAGATTATTCTCCCTATTTCACACAAGTCTTAAGCAATATCCTCGTTATGACTTTATATGTGTGTTGTTGGGGATACTTGGAAATGCTAGTTTTGTGATAATGACTTGCAGTTGCAAAGGGGTGTAATAAAGACACATGAATGGTGTGAATTACCTCACCAGAAAAAGCATAAAGCAGCTCACTAGAAGCAGGATACTTTAGAACGAAATAGACAGCAGAGCCCAGAACCACTGGGTACAGCAAATCACATTTTGTAGCAATTATCACAGTGACAACATGCAGAAAGTTCCTCCTTGTTGAGTATGTTCAGTATTGTATGGGTTTATAAAGTTGAAGTTGTGTTTGATGGTTTCAGATCCCACAAAATGGCTGCTCCACCACAGATTTCTCAAGATGAGTTGGAAGAACTGAGAGAAGCCTTTGCTAAGATCGGTGAGGGCCTGAACAAACTTCAATCCTGATTCCCCCATACTGAGACGGAAACTGAAACATAGTTGATAAATCATAGACTCACTTCACTTTCTCTTTTATTCTGGGTCACTGACTCATTATGTATTCAACAAGGCTACATTTTACATGACCTTTGATTTATCCATCCTGTTCCAGATGTGGACTCTCATGGCCACATTGGCACAGAAGAGCTCAATGACCTGTTCAAAGCTGCCAACCTGCCATTGCCGGGATACAGAGTCAGAGAGATCATCCAGGATCTCACCAAGACAGGAGACCTGCATGATGGCAAAGTCACCTTCGACGAGTTTGCTAATGTAAGTTCAGAGGTCAAGAGGTTAAAATCACTGGCATTTACAAAAAGTCAATGTCAAAGAACAGGAGAACATAGCTTAATACATTTTCACATGACACCAGAGATACATAGTCTCATCTCACCACCATTTTTCCTTTCACGAAGGTGGTCCATGGACTGAAGAGTACAGAAGTTGCTAAGACCTTCAAGAAAGCCATCAACAAGAAGGAGGGCATCTATGCCGTAGCAGGAACTTCTGAGCAGTCCAGCTCAGGCACACAGCACTCCTACTCAGGTGACTGCCCCTACTTGTTTCACTGAATGAGAATGCCCCCAAGCTACCTATTTGAGTCACTCTCCAGATATGTCTGTAGCCAACATGACACAGGAAGCACTAATCATTCAAATGAGACATACAGAACCACATCTAGCTCTATGTCTGGAACAATCCATAAGTAAAACAACTATTCATGGTCTGTGAAGTCACATATCTGAACGTCTCTGATTGGCTAATGTATATAAATATTTACCATAAGTACAAATACTGTATATTGTGCATCCACCCCCATACCCACACCTTTCTCCACTGACAGAGGAGGAGAAGGTGGCTTTTGTGAACTGGGTGAATAAGGCCTTGGAGAAAGACCCAGACTGCAAACATGTCCTCCCCATGGACCCCACCACCAACGATCTTTTCACCGCTGTCGGAGATGGGATCGTTTTATGGTACTTTCTAACTGGTCTCATAGACTTACTTTAGAGTAAAAACCAATCCCTATGGCAATATTCCATTGATATTTAACTATGCATCTCTCCTTCAACTGGTAGTAAGATGATCAACCAGTCTGTTCCGGACACCATCGATGAAAGAACCATCAACAAGAAGAAGCTCACACCCTTCACCATCCAGGTAACCTTTTACAGACATTACTGTAACACCACATGCAGCTTTGTATAACCCATTGACACAGTAGTTTATTTTCTTTGTCATTATATACACTATGTCATACACATCTACAGTATGCTGTGTATGTGCTGTGCTCTAACAGGAGAATCTGAACCTGGCTCTGAACTCTGCGTCGGCCATTGGCTGCCACGTGGTGAACATCGGAGCAGAGGACCTGAAGGAAGGCAGACAGCATCTGGTCCTGGGCCTGCTCTGGCAAGTCATCAAGATTGGTTTGTTTGCTGACATCGAGATCAGCAGGAACGAAGGTGTGTGTGTGTTAAATGTTTATTTGAATATAGGCTTTCAATGTGTATGTGTGTTTTATAACTTTTTAACACGAGGGTGTCTATATATCTAAAGTACTGTACATCACTTGATCTCTGTAGCCTTGTTTGAATATATGTGTGTGTATAATAATATCCAATGGTGTGTGTGTGCAGCTCTGATAGCCCTGCTGAGGGATGGGGAGAGCCTGGAGGACCTGATGAAGCTTTCCCCAGAGGAGCTGCTGCTGCGCTGGGCCAACTATCACCTGGAGGAGGCTGGCTGCTCCAAGATCAACAACTTCAGCTCTGACATAAAGGTGGGTCACACACTCTATGTCGGATCTGGATTGTCATATGACTGTGTCGCTCCTGGATCTTCTTGTGCATTTGTGATTGTATTAATTTTCTGTTTTGCATTACAGGATTCCAAGGCCTACTACAACATCCTGAACCAAGTGGCCCCTAAGGGAGATGAGGAGGGCATCCCTCCTATTGCCATTGACATTTCAGGGATAAGGGTACATGCTTTTTCTACACTACAAACAGCAACCATTGAAGGTCCTGGTTGCTAAAATCCGAATAGTTTGCCAAATGTATGTGACAATACAAGCAATGTATAGTGTAGAGCTGGTGTTCCCAATCTGGGGTACGGGCAATGCCATCGGGGGTACGCCAAATTAAAATGTGATTCACATTTAAAAATGTTGCCTCGTTTCACTGCCAAAAAGAAAATGAAACCATCTAGTGTTCAGCGAAATAACAACACAATGTCAAATATAGGTGGCCTTATCAAATAATTAACATCCAATCACAATAACCGTTACTCTCTGGCGTGAAACCTTCACTCTTGCGCAGACATTTAGAAACAAAATTACAATTTGAAAAATAAGCAATGGGAGTTTTTTGAGCGAGAATAAAGACGACTTTCGAGTAGTAAGACGTATATAAAAGCAACAGATACCATTAATAAGAAGGGGCTAGAAGTATCTTCTATGGTGAGCTACCAAGTGGCTAGGACAGGCAAGCCCCATACTATTGTGGAGGACTTAATTCTTCCTGCTGCTGCGGATATGGCTGGGACAATGCTGGGGGAAATGGCCCAAAAAACTACAGAAAATGGCTCCATCAAACAACACTGTTTCATGACGCATCAGTGAAATGGCAGGAGATGTTTAGAAAATATTACGGCTTCGCATACAAGCCAGTGAATTATATGCGTTACAGCTGGATGAGTCAACAGACGTGGCTGGGCCTGGCACAGCTCCTGGTATATGTCAGTTACATTTATGGGGGGTCAATTAAGGAAGACATCCTCTTCTGCAAACCACTGTAAACCAGGACAACAGGAGACAATATTTTTAAAGTACTAGACAGCTTTGTGACATCAAATGGACTTTGGTGGTCAAGATGTGTTGGTATCTGTACTGATGGCGCAAAAGCCATGACAGTGAGACATAGTGGGGAGGTAATGCGCGTGCAAGCAGTTGCTCCCAACGCCGCTTCAGTACACTGCAGCATCCACTGAGCATACAGTGAAAATGGTTAACTTTGTTAAAGCAAGGCACCTGAACTGATGATGATATGGGCAGCGACCAAGTAACGCATTTACAACATACAGAAGTGCGCTGGTTGTCAAGGGGCGAAGTATTGACACGTTTTTTTTAAATTGAGAGACAAGCTTAAAGTTTTCTTTACTGACCATAATTTTCACTTGTCTGACCGCTGACCGCTTCTCACACGACTGGCCTATCTGGGTGATGTTTTTTCTTGTCTAAATGACCTGAATCTTGAATTACAGGGACTCTCCGCAACTATATTCAATGTGCCGGACAAAAGTAATGTGCCGGACATTAATTAATTAATTAATGATTAAGAAGTTGGAGCTCTTTTCTGTCTGCATTAACAAAGGCAACACATACTGTAGGTCTTTCCATCATTGTATGATTATTTTGTGTGCAAATGAACTCAAGCTTACGGACAATGTCAAATGTGATGTAGCAAAGCACCTGGGTGAGCTGAGTGTGTAATTACGCAGGTACTTACCGAAAATGACGACACAAACAACTGGATTCGTTATCCCTTTCATGCCCTGCCTGCAGTTCACTGACAGATATCACTTACCGTTAGCCTCATCGAAATTGCAACAAGCGGTTCTGTGAAAATTAAATTTAAGTAGAAACCACTGCCAGATTTCTGGATAGGGCTAAAAAAAAATGATTCGTTATCCCTTTCATGCCCAGCCTCCATTCCACTTACCGATATCTGAACAAGAGAGCCTCATCAAAACTGCAACAAGTGGTTCTGTGAAAATTGAATTTACTCAGAGTATCCTGCCTTGGCAAATCCACTGTTAAGACACTGATGCCCATTGTAACCACTGTACTCATGTGAGAGTGGATTCTCAGCCCTCTCTAGCATGAAAACTAAATACAGACACAGACCCGTGTGTGGAAAATTATTTAAGACTGAGACTTTCTCCAACACAACCCAACATTACAGAGTTAATATTCTATGAACAAATAAGGTTTTATATGTGAGATTATGATTTGTGCCCTGGTCCTATAAGAGCTCTTTGTCACTTCCCATGAGCCGGGTCGTGACTAAAACTCACACTCATTCTTATGTTTAATAAATGTATCGTATAGTGTGTGTGTGGCAGGCTTACAATGAGGGCAAAAAAACAAAATTTGAGAGTGCGCTGGCCCTGGTGCTAGAAGGGGGTAGAAGGTTGAATGTTTGAAGGGGTACGGGACTATAAAGAGTTTGGGAACCACTGGTATAGAGAATCATTGTACAATCTAAACTGCTGTGAAGTATTTTTTCAATAACAAAAGAATTCATGTGTTTTCAGCTGTTTGACGCTTGGTGTACAAAACTGAAAATTAAAGATGCAGAAACTAAACTTAAGAACGGGAACCATATAAATAGTGCACTTAGAACATATCTACCCCTTCTTAGACTTGCTATCAATGAGAATGATACATGTATTACTAACATTTCTATGTAAATTTGGTCAGGTCACCCAAAAAGTTACCTGTTGCAGCTTTAAATTTAGATTTCAGCCAACCTGATCAACAGACAGTGTTGTTCTTCTAGCCAACTAGGTTAAACATGCCTGCTAAATTGACCATATTATCAATGAGTGATACATCAGATGTTGCTGTTAAAGATCTCCCTACCACCCCCTGCAGGAGAAAGAGGACATAAAGAGAGCAGAGTGCATGTTGGAGCAGGCAGACCGTCTGGGCTGCCGGCAGTTCGTCACGGCAACCGACGTGGTCCGCGGCAACCCTAAGCTAAACTTAGCATACATTGCCAACCTGTTCAACAAGTACCCTGCCCTGAAGAAGCCTGAGAACCAGGACATCGACTGGAGCTCCATCGAGGGTCAGTTTTGGGACCAGACCATAACCCAGTTCCTGAGCATCCCCTCTTCCTGATTATAATATAAACCATATATAGGCCTAAACCAGTGTGTAATGCTGTCTCGGTCACTTCCAGGTGAAACCAGAGAGGAGCGCACCTTCAGGAACTGGATGAACTCACTGGGGGTCAACCCTCGTGTCAACCACCTCTATGTGTAAGTACAGGTCATTCCATCTTATTACACACCATTTCCAATCATTTGGAAACCGCACTCATTTAAATTGTGTGCGCATGTTTTACAGGGACATAGATGATGCTTTGGTCATCTTCCAGCTCTATGAGAAGATCAATGTGCCAGTGGATTGGAACAGAGTAAACAAACCCCCTTACTCCAAACTGGGAAGCAACATGAAGAAGGTGAGACTAGGAACAATACGAGTTCTCCCAAAGTGCTCAACTGTCGACGCTGGGCCATAGTGCACCGCCCTATGGGACTCCCGGTCACGATGTTTGAGTATTTTGAAGATATTTTTAGCAAGGGGGACATTGAGTTTTCAATATTGGCCAGGTATATCAGGAGATCATCTGCAAATAAGTTTAGTTGATATTACAAATGCTGATACATGTTACATTTGGGTCCTTTCTAATTCGTTCTGAAAGCAGTTCAACTGCCAGGGCAAACAGGAGGGAGGAAAGAGGACATACTGTCTTGTGCATCTTTCTAAAGCAATTTCAGCAATTTGTGTATTATTTGTGTAGATTTTTGCATAAGGACATTTATACATATATATTTTAAATTGATTATTTCTGCTGGAAAGTTGAACGCTTCCAATGTTTTGAATAGAAAAGTCCATTCAAGACAGATGAAAAGGCTTTTCTGCATCAACAGACATTATTGATCGTTCTAAGATGGCGTAGCAGTCAGACGTCTTTGTCCTCGTTGTGTCCCGTGTATATATCTTTTTATATATTTTTTCTTCGCATATATTTTTTTAATATTTTAAATATTTTTCTTAACCTCAACTTCAACATACTCTCATGCAATCCGCCTTACCCAATGTGGTATGGATCTGCTATATTCTTTACTTTTGAACCGGATCCCCCAACAGATGCTAGCCAGCTAACTAGCTACTAGCTAGTAGTCAGCCAGCCATTGCTAGCGGTCTTCAGCTAACCTTTAGCCAACAACTCTTGCCAGTCTGCACAGCGTGATTCAAACCAGAGCAAATCGGACTTATTTTTCTCCATATCTCCGGATTCCTAGCGCAAGCTCTGAACCTTCTCACCTGGATCATCTCAGCTAGCTATCTGCTATCCGAGTGGCCACTCCTGGCTAATGTCTCTGTCCCAAAGCAAGAACCAATTAGCCTGGAGCTAGCCTTTGCTAGGCCCATCTCTCGGCTAGGTGACAGCCACTCCTTGGACTACAATACCTATTTTGCAAATTGGCCTGGACCCCTTTAACTGCCAACATGGAGCCCCGCCGATCCATCACGACTGGACTACCGACGTAATCTGCCCGAGGGGGGTTTTCAACTGGCTCCTCCGTTGCGACGTTCACTGAATGCACTAGCAGCGGCCCTCAGCTGTCTAGAGCATATCGGACTGTGAGCTGAAGAGACCCATCGGACAAATTCTTTGGCCACAATACCTATTTTGCCAATTGGCCTTGACCCTTTTACCACACGGAGCCCTGCTGATCTTTCACGACTGGTCTGCCGACGTAACAGCACGAGGGGGCTACAACAGACTTCTTCCGTCATGACACCCCTCTAAGGCCCTTCTGCTAGCTTGCTAGGGCCGGCCCGCTAGCTGTCTGAATTGCCGTGTTTCCACCCCCCCCCCTGAACTACTCACTGGACCCCTTTGATCACTCAGCTACGCATGCCTCTCCCTAATGTCAATATGCCTTGTCCATCACTGTTTTGGATAGTGATTATTGCCTTATTTCACTGTAGAGCATCTAGCCTTGCGCAATACGCCTTAGCTAACCCTTTAGTTCCACCTCCCACACATGCGGTGACCTCACCTGGTTTAAATGTTTCTAGAGACAATTTCTCTCTCATCGTCACTCAATGCATAGGTTTACCAACAATGTATTCACATCCTATCATACCTTTGTCTGTACATTATGCCTTGAATCTATTCTACCATGCCTAGAAACCTGCTCCTTTAACTCTCTGTTCCGAACGTACTAGATGATCAGTTCTTATAGCCTTTAGCCATACCCTTATCCTACTCCTCTTCTGTTCCTCTGGTGATGTAGAGGTTACACCAGGCCCTGCAGTGCCTAGCTCCACTCCCATTCCCCAGGCTCTCTCATTTGTTGACTTCTGTAACTGCAAAAGCCTTGATTTCATACATGTTAACGTTAGAAGCCTCCTCCCTAAGTTTGTTTAATTCACTGTTTTAGCACACTCTGCCAACACGGATGTCATAGCCGTGTCTGAATCCTGGCTCAGGAAGACCACCAAAAACCCTGAAATTTCCATCTCTACTATAACATTTTCCGACAAGATAGAACTGCCAAAAGGGGCGGAGTTGCAATCTACTGCAGAGATAGCCTGCAGAGTTCTGTCTTACTATCCAGGTCTGTGCCCAAACAATTTGAGCTTCTACTTTTAAAACTCCACCTTTCTAGAAACAAGTCTCTCACCGTTGCTGCTTGCTATAGACCACCTTCTGGTCCAGCTGTGCCCTGGACACCATATGTGAATTGATTGCCCCCCATCTATCTTCAGAGCTCGTACTGTTAGGTGACCTAAACTGGGACATGCTTAACACCCCAGCCATCCTACAATCTAATCTTGATGCCCTCAATCTCAACCAGGATCTCAGCGATTACTGCATCCTTGCCTGCATCCATAATGGGTCTGCGGTCAAATGACCACCCCTCATCACTGTCAAACGCTCCCTAAAACACTTCAGCGAGCAGGCCTTTTTAATCGACCTGGCCCGAGTATCCTGGAAGGATATTGACCTTATTTCGTCAGTAGAGGATGCCTGGTTATTCTTTAAAAGTGCTTTCCTCACCATCTTAAATAAGCATGCCCCATTCAAAAAAAATTAAACCAGGAACACTCTAGACCTGACTGCCCTTGACCAGCACAAAAACACCCTGAGGTGTTCTGTATTAGCATCGAAAAGCCTACGCAATATGCAACTTTTCAGGGAAGTTAGGAACCAATATACACAGGCATTTAGGAAAGCAAAGGCAAGCTTTTTCAAACAGAAATTTGCATCCTGTAGCACAAACTCCAAAAAGTTCTGGGACACTGTAAAGTCCATGGAGAAAAAGAGAACCTCTTCCCAGCTGCCCACTGCACTGAAGTTAGGAAACACTGTCACCACCGATAAATCCACGATAATTGAGAATTTCAAGAAGCATTTTTCTACAGCTGGCCATGCTTTCCACCTGGCTACCCCTACCCCGGTCAACAGCCCTGCTCCCCCCACAGCAACTTGCCCAAGCCTCTCCATTTCTCCTTCACCCAAATCTAGATGAAAGAGGTGCAAAATCTAGACCCCATCAAATCAGCCGGGCTAGACAATCTGGACCCTCTCTTTCTAAAATGATCTGCCGAAATTATTGTAACCCCTATTACTAGCCTGTTCAACCTCTCTTTCGTATCCCCAAAGATTGGAAAGCTGCCGTGGTCATCCCCCTCTTCAAAGGAGAGACACTCTAGACCCAAACTGCTACAGACCTATATTTATCCTACCCTGCCTTTCTAAGGTCTTCAAAAGCCAAGTTAACAAACAGATCACCGACCATTTCGAATCCCATCGTACCTTCTCCGCTATGCAATCTGGTTTACGAGCTGGTCATGGGTGCACCTCAGCCACGCTCAAGGTCCTAAACGATATCATAACCGCCATCAATAAGAGACAATACTGTGTAGCTGTATTCATCAACCTGGCCAAGGCTTTCGACTCTGTCAATCACCACATTCTTATCGGCAGACTCAACAGTCTTGATTTGTGAACTGACTGTCTCGCTGGTTCACCAACTACTTCTCAGACAGAGTTCAGTGTGTCAAATCAGAGAGCCTTGATGTCCGAACCTCTGGCAGTCTCTATTGGGGTGCCACAGGGTTCAATTCTCGGGCCGACTCTTTTCTCTGTATACATCAATGATGTCACTCTTGCTGCTGGTGATTCTCTGATCCACCTCTACTCAGACGACACCATTCTGTATACTTCTGTTCCTTCTTTGGACACTGTGTTAACTAACCTTCAGACGAGCTTCAATGCCATACAATTCTCCTTCCATGGCCTCCAACTGCTCTTAAATGCAAGTAAAGTAAATGCATGCTCTTCAACCAATCGCTGCCCAGACCTGCCCGCCTGTCCAGCATCACTACTCTGGACGGTTCTGAATATGTGGACAACTACAAATACCTAGGTGTCTGGTTAGACTGTAAACTCTCCTTCCAGACTCACATTAAGCATCTCCAATCCAAAATTAAATCTAGAATCGGCTTCCTATTTCACAACAAAGCATCCTTCACTCATGCTGCCAAACATACCCTCGTAAAACTGACTATGCAACCGATCCTTGACTTCGGCAATGTCATTTACAAAATAGCCTCCAACACTCTACTCAGAAAATTGGATGCAGTCTATCACAGTGCCATCCGTTTTGTTACCAAAGCCCCATATACTACCCACCACTGCGACCTGTATGCTCTCGTTGGCTGGGCCTCACTTCATATTTGTCGCCAAACCCACTGGTTCCAGGTCATCTATAAGTATTTTGCTAGGTAAAGCCCCACCTTATCTCAGCTCGTAGCACGCGCTACCTGCTGCTATGGTGACCAGTGAACTGAGATAAGGCGGGGCTTTACCCAGCAAAAGACCTATAGATGACCTGGAGCCAGTGGGTTTGGCTGTAGCGCGTGCTACAGGTGGGTGCTGCTATGGTGACCAGTGAGCTCGTCACTCCCAAAGCCAATTCCTCTTTTGGCTGCCTTTCCTTCTAGTTCTCTGCTGCCAATGATTGGAACGAACCTCAAAAATTTCTCTAACTAACTTTAAGCACCAGCTGTCAGAGCAGCTCACAGATCACTGCACCTGTACATAGCCCATCCAACTACCTCATCCCCATGCTGTTGTTTATTTTATTTTGCACCCCAGTATCTCTACTTGCACACTCATCTTCTGCACATCTATCACTCCAGTGTTTAATTGCTATAATTGTAATTATTTTGCCACTGGCCTATTTATTGCCTTACCTACCTTATTTGCACACACTGTATATAGACTTTTTGTATTGTACTATTGACTGTATGTTTATTAATTCCATGTGTAACTCTGTGTTTGTGTCGCACTGCGTTGCTTTATCTTGGCAAGGTCGCAGTTGTAAGTGAGGACTTGTTCTCAACCAGGTTAAATAAAGGTGAAATAAATAAAAAATTAAATTGATAAATGTGTATTGTTTTTCAGCGTATTGTATTAAACTGAAACATGTTATTGTGTTTGTTTAAATGTCTATTCTTAATAAACTCTGTTTGATTGATATGGATCAAGTCTGGTAAGACTTTTCCCATTCTATTATGAGTTTTGTTATTTTTTTGTCACAATTTATTAAACTTACAGTTCTGTAATCAGCAGTGGACTCTCCAGATTATCCTGGTTTAAATATAACTGAAAACCCTTTTTGATACATGGAACTAGATGCACTGAATTGAGTGACCTGTGTTGTCATTTGTGAAATTAGGGATACTTTGTCCCAAAATGTTAAATAGAATTCTATGAGAAAGCCGTCCATTCAAGCCGTCCACGCAAACATTTTAACAGTTTCTAATATTTGTTTGAGGGGTGATATGTTTTTAGTATTTTTTTTTTTTCTGCTGATAATTGCTTCAGGGTTGTTGAGTCTAAGAAGGTTGTAGGATCAGTCCAACTGTTGTTTATTTCTGATTTATATAGATTTTCATAGAAGCTTTTCAATTGATTGACTGATTGATTGATTGTGTTTGTCTGTTCCAGTTGGAGAACTGTAACTATGCAGTGGAGCTGGGGAAGGAGGCGGCTAAGTTCTCCCTGGTTGGCATCGCTGGACAGGACCTGAATGAAGGCAACAGAAAACTCACCCAGGCCCTGCTGTGGCAGCTGATGAGGAGGTAATGCAACAGAATACTGTTAAAATGCTTCAGATTATACATTTTTCCTGTTCCGGTCATGTGATCAGAAAAAAAACCTATGCAGGCCCAATGCATACTCCATAATTCCACATTTAGAAGGATCCATCTCTTTCTCTCAGGTACACACTGAACATTCTGGAGGAGCTTGGTGATGGGCAGAAGGTGAATGACGACACCATCATCACCTGGGTCAACGATACACTCACACAGGCTGGCAAAGGCACCATCTCTGGATTCAAGGTAGGCTGTACCTCTGCTGTTTAATATTTTCCTGACCATGGTACCTTTTTTGAAGTTCTAGACTTCATTTAGTCACTAAGCAGTAAAGAAAATACATATACAGCACCCTCCACAGCAATAGCTCAGTGTGTGTGTGTGTGTCTGTGTCTCTGTAGGATGGGTCCATTGCCACCAGTATGCCAGTCCTGGACCTGATTGATGCCATCCAGACAGGCTCTATCCGCTATGATCTAATCAAATTGGAGGACCTGACTGAGGAGGAGAAGCTCAATAACGCCAAGTACGTACTATGTGATGATAATCAAATTTAGGTATGAGCTTGATGAAAGAGAGGAAACGTTCAAGTTAACAGATGTAAAGATATCCCCACTAACACATCTCCTCTTAATCCTACCTGTTGTCAGGTATGCCATCTCCATGGCCAGGAAGATCGGAGCGCGGGTGTACGCCCTGCCTGAGGACCTGGTGGAGGTCAAACCTAAGATGGTGATGACGGTGTTCGCCTGCCTGATGGCCCGGGGCATGAAGAGGGTGTAGGGGTCACGACAACACAGAACACATCACCTGAAGCTGTTATCAGCACAACAACCAGAATCAAGGAAAAGAGGATACTAGCTCACAAGACAATTTCAATAATATAGCTAGTATGTCAGGAAATCAGGGATTCAAAACTCAGGCCTAATATAGCAAAGAGCAGATAAAAAAAGATAATACTAGAAATATACCACAGATATCAGAAAGTCGAGCATCTTATTTTGATACGAGATTAAGCTCTTTCTAAATTTACTTTTTATTTCTTTAATTGATGCTATTAATGATATGGTTTTCAATTTTAATTAGAGACCATTTTGCTTTCAGACTGAAAATAAAGACATCAGGGAAAATTATGATTTTTTTTTTTGTATTAAAAAATAATGTTGTTACTTGGTTTTGTTCACACGCATTGTAATACACATACTCTACACCTGTACAGTATGAGCAGTCTACTTACAAATAGTTGTTCTGCATTAAGAATTTACTCATGTGATAAACCATCTAGTTCACTTAAAAACTGAGAACACATTCAAAACAGAACCCACCAATCCTATATTTGCATGTACAGTATTACTCACTATAGAAAATATAAGCCAAAAACCCAGATGATTCATCACATATCCATTTAATGAAACAAAACCGACAAGCTTCAATCTCTGAAGGGGGGAAAAAAAACACTGTTTCAAAATGAATTAACAAAATATCTTTGTCCAGAAAAGAGAGGGGAAGAACAGTAACTGAGTTCAAACCTGACTCCAGGTGGGTACTGGTGAGGTCGTGAGGATTGTCTGGCTGTTTATACAGCCTTGGTCAGTATCTCTTGGTTGGGGCGCTATTTAGCGGATAGTGCCTCTGTGGGCTTACTCCCTTGGGGTGTTATTTGGCAGGTCAGGCTAGTGCCACGTTCTCTATGTACTGTTATTTGGCCGGTTTCGCCTCAGGGGGGGTTTCTCCTGTATCTAGGGTCTTGAGAAGGCGGAAGAGGCCAGCTGCCTCACGTATACGGCTGAACTCAATGCAGAAGGCCTGCACCTCGATGAACAGGTCCTGCACATTGATGATCTTGTTCCGGATCAGAGACTGTAGGAACACACACACCAGGCGCACCAGGCGGTTCTGCCAATGGAAACAGATAGGTTTTACACAGACACATCTGGAACACTGGAAAACACAGTGGAGAATTGACTAACATTAGTAGTGAACAGTCACCTTGAACGGGGACAACCCACAAATTAACTTCCTGTTACAATTTTCTGAGAATGGAAATGGCATGCATCCTCCTGTAAGACAAGCTTTTCAATGTTACTGAAAGGCCTAACAGTAAGCTACAGGCTCCTGCCATGGCCCTTCCACAGTCCTCCTTACTTGCATGTACTTGTCTTTGATCTGTTCACATGTGGAGATACAGTTGGAGATGTACAGATGAATGAACTCTGGTGGGAGGTCCACAGCAGTTGTCAGCCTGTGCACACAAAGAATAACCTCGTAAATAAACAGAAAAATAAACATTTTAAAACTATACCTATATTGAAAACTGATTCTAGACAACCGAATTGTATAAATCAAATTCTATCCAAAGTCCCCACCTGTTGACCACCTCCATGGAGTGCAGGGACATGTCCATGTTGACCAGGACGGAGAAGTACTCAGTGATCTGGCTGGACTGCATTAGTTTGAGCAACATCTCAATGGCCACCAGAGGGTTGTTCTCCACCAGGTCGGGCAGCTTGGCCGGGGTCAGACCGATGTGGTACACCAGTTTAGGATCCTTTTCCAGCTCACCCAGGAGCTGTAGGGAAAGAGGCAGCAATATTAAGAGAGACATTCAGGTTGAATTCACGAATGAAGGTTAAGGATATTTGAAATATATAAAATACAGTTTTGAGTAGACAGTGTACCTGTCTACTCACCTGTGACTGCTGCTGGGCAGACAGCGGGCTCTTGAATGCCTTGGCCATGATGCGTTTGATCTCCACGCCCGTGCTGTTCTTTACACACATAGAGCGGTCCCACTGCACACTGTGGTCTGGCTCCGTGGGGTTCAGCCACGCCAGCTCGTCTTCACACACGTGCAGCGGAGGGGGCGGCCGGATGAACTCCGGACGGAAGTGACCTGGGGAGAGGGAGGGTCACAGGTAGCTGTTACAGAATGGGTATGTGGCTTGGCTTACGTGATACTTGGGATATCCTATATACACTCAGGGGCCAGTTTATTAGGTACACCACCCAGTTCACAAAAATGGTTCGCTCCTACAGACAATGTGTCACATGGCCATGGCTTGCTATATAAAGCAAGCAGACTGACACCGAGGCATTTAGTTACTGTTCGATTGAACATTAGAAAGTGCAAAATGAGTTCCCTAAACGACGTTGAGAGTGGTTTGATAGTCGGTGCCAGGCACGCTCGTTCCAGTATCTCAGAAATGTCCGGCCTCCTAGGCTTTTCACACACGACAGTGTCTAGGGATTACAGAGAATGGTGCGACAAACAAAAAACATGTGGTAGTCCTGTGGGCGAAAACAGCTTGTTGATGAGAATAGCAAGATTCGTGCAAGCTAACAGGCGGGCCACAAACAGTCAAATAATGGCGCAGTACAACAGTGGTGTGAAGAAGGGCATCTCAGGAGGCACAACTCGTCGGTCCTTTTCACGGATGGGCTACTGCAGCAGACGACCACACAGGGTTCTACTCCTATTAGCTAAAAAGAAGAAGAAACGGCTCCAGTGGGCACGCGATCACCAACACTGGACAATTGAGGAGTGGAAAAACATTGCTTTGTCTGACGAATCCCAGTTCCTGTTAAGTCATGCTGACGGCAGAGTCAGGATTTGTCGTAAGCAGCATGAGTCCATAGCCCCACCTGCCTGGTGTCAACGGTGCAGGCTGGTGGCAGTGGTGTAATGGTGTGGAGAATGTTTTCCTGGCACACGTTAGGTCTCTTGATACTAATTGAGCAACATTTTTGTTTAAAACTTTGTTGGTTACTAGATGATTCTATGTGTTATTTCATAGTTTTGATGTTTTCACTATTAGAAAATAGTAAAAATAAAGAAAAACCCTTACATGAGTAGGTGTGTCCAAACTTTTGACTGGTACTATATGTCCTCCATAAACATAACTGATAGACTCATAACATCGTGATTGATTAAACGCTCCACTTACTCTCCAGTGCAGGTCGAGGCCCAGTGACCAGGGACTCTGTGATCTGATTGGCCACTGAGCTGTCAAACCCAGAGTTGGAGGAATCTGGGTCCGGGTCACTGAGGATACTGGGGAAGCTGGCCTTACTCTGGGTGGGTAGCTCTGACTGGCGCTCTGCAGGGTCAAGAAGAGAGAAAGAGATAAGATAGTTTACATATTAAGTGTTAGAAATGCAGCATAATAAAGTGTAAAGAACTGTCTGTTGTACTACAGTAAGGATATGAGAGGTGTTATGTCTCAACACAGGCAAATAGCTATTTTTGAGCTGCCTAAAATTCTTGAGGTTCTATAACCATCCTCAATACAACAAACATGAGTGCATACATTTTGGTTCAGTACCTGCCAAGGCCAACTGCAGCCCACTAATGTCTATGGACTGTGGCATGTTCCCCATGTCCATGCATGACACCTGTCTGGGGGTCTTCTTGAAGAGTTCCCTTGGAGGTGCCAGCATCAGCTGGGAGAGGAAGAACTTCTCAGGCTGTGTTATGGGTGGCAAGAATCCTGTGGACAGTAAAATGATCAGTAAGTACTTGGAATGTCGATGTTCAGCATAGACCTGGGTTGAGACATTACTTGTGGATGAAAGAAACACACACTTTTAACAATACTTATCACTATGCACACTGATAGGAGTCTAGACACACTCACCTGACAGTTGTTTCTCCTGTTCCTCCCCAACTGGTGAGGGGTTCAGCAAGTGAGCAAAGACAGCGGCAAAGGGGTTGGCGGCAAGAGGCTCTGTGCGGTACATCTCCCAGAGAAGGTAGAGGGCGGTGAGGCGCTGGGCAGAGCTGGGCAGAAGATCTGGCTGTTGCAGCAGCATCACCAACACCGAACCCACTCGGAAATGTTCGGCCTTTGCGAAGTAATGATGAAACGCGGTTGACAGACTTTCGAAAGTGTTGGTGCAAGCTTCCTCAGAGATGATTCCCAAGAGGTTGGACAGCTCCTTCGGGGCGAGTGTCATTTTTCCTATGTGTAGTGGGGGCTACAGTAACAAGCTGCTAGCTTTTAGCTACGTGACTAAAATGATCAATCACTGCTTGCTATTAGTCTTTAATAATTACAGGTAAATAGCATTATTCAGTTCATACTAAAAAACTGAAAAATAAGCTCGTTACATTTCCATTAACTCCACCGGAGTGCAGATGTGGACAGCTAGGTAACGTTAACAATTAACGTTAGTAAATGTTATTAGCTCTTGCTAGTTAGCTTGCTAGTTTGTCAGTAAAGAATAAAGTCATTATAAAACAAATTTATACATCTTAACAATATCGACCTTGGTCAAAAAATGTACATAACATTCTTAATGATCTAAAATCATTAATTTGCTTATTGTCAAAGGTTAAATAAGAAGTAAATTAGCTAGCTTTTCTTAGCTGTCAAATTTTTCATCAGTTTCCACTTCGTTCACAACATTGGAGCGTAGAGTTTTGACCTTTGACACGACCCCGGTAACAACATGCATTCTGGGAGATATAGTACAGTAGATTAAACGTGTTTTTGTGCTTGCTCTGGACCTTTCGTGGGTACAACAACACTTGTCTACAGATTACAGGTAATGCATTTGTTACAAATTGTCTGTCAATTAATTTTAGTTTGCAAACGCACTGCAACAAATGACGTATGTTATTATTAACGACGCGGATGTGAACCTATTATTCTCTTTAGTGCCCACAAGCCCTTGCAACTTCCTTTCCGACATTTCTCGGGCAGTGTGAGTATTGTTTTGTGAAATTTGTTTTAATTATCCAACTTCATCCTGGCCCTGCGCGTATCTATTCCATCGTTTTCCTCACATAATTACAATATGAGACACTGAACTCCTTCAACGATGTAATTGCGATGGGTTATGCTCAAATGATCAATTGGAAATATATATGGAAATGTGTAGCCACCAGTATGCTAACCAGTAGTCAGCTAAACGAAGCTATTCTGTCACAAATGTCTCGGTTATAGAGCGCATTCGTGCTATTTTTAACGTTTTGTCTGAGGCCCACAATTTCTGGTTCACAGTTTTTTGTCAATGTGCAATCACAGTGAAACCAGCTAATTAGATCAAAATATGCCGGCATCATTAGCTAGCTGAAGTTGGCCATAGTACCTGGCGTCACCAGACAAAATTGCCATATCAACACCTGGCTCAATTGTTATCCGAGGAGTATTCATTAGGCGGATTCTGTAGCAAAAGTTTTGCAACGAAAACCTGAGTTTCTATTGGACATTCAGGTAGGTTTGGTAAACGGTTTCCGTTTCAAAAACGTTTTGAATCCAACTAATGAATACACCACAGGTAAACCCATGACATATATTTTGCATAGTAACTTAATGTACCATTACACTTCAATTGTCACTGTTTACTTTCATGACAAAGCATAACCAGTCAAGTAGCCACAAGCTCAGTCAGTGGATTGGTAGAAATGCCACACTGTAGTGAGTCAAATAAACAGTGGACACTAAAGAAATACCTGTCTTCCAAGCTGAATGTAAGTGAGCTAAAGGTTTATCAATGTTTTATGTTATGTATTTTCATAGATGGCGCCAAACAAGAAAGGAGGTGAAAAAAAGAAGGGGCGTTCTGCCATCAATGAGGTTGTGACCAGGGAGTACACGGTCAACATCCACAAGCGCATACATGGCGTGTGAGTACACTGACTGGGGCCATGACACCACTCCACTACTGTTGAGTTATGAAAGTGGGTTCTCTGCACTAGGTTTTCATGAAGTGCTGTATGTTTACTTCCGCTTGCAAGATGTCTTTGCTGCTGTGATTGCTGTTCTTTGCTGGATAGTCAATTTGCTGGGCTGTAGCACTAAACAAGTAGTTTTAACAGTTGTCGGGGGTCTTTTGCTCAAATGCAAGTAGGAAGTCTCACCTTGACCAATTGAGATTAAGGTCTGAAAGGCACTTGCCCATCAGGCATATCAGGAGTATTTTTGGGGGTTGCCTAAAGATTATGATCAGAAAAATGTTAATTTATTTGTGTGAAGAAATGCCATATACGTTATTGCCTGCCTTTCACTTACACACAGGGGAGGAACCAGAAAGATCAGTTCTGGAATTCTTTTATGTTGGTTGTCAGTAGAAAAAAAAAATCACTAGGCTCCGCTTGCCCGACTGCCATAAATGGCGTACATTTTCTGTCTTTCATTTATTGTTATTTTTTTTATGGGGTAGAACGAGATCAGATTTAGGTTACTGGGATAATTTGCAGTTTGGTTGTTTTCACTGAATTTTGTAATTAGATTTGTATCACATGCCCAATGTGGCAACCTTCGGCAGCCTCAACTAGCACAACTGCTCAGTTCACTTGAAATAGGGAAACTCTTAATATCCAGCCTTGCCTCAATGTAAAGTGCTAATGCATTTAGCATTGTTTTGATTTTGTACATGCTGTATGCTGATCCCTGTGGGAAAGAGGTGCTAATGTTATTGGGCTTAGGTTGCTGAAAATGTTGTGACTACTTTTTGAGGTGTGGCTGGAGAAAAACAGCGTATGCTGTGTAGTTAATTGTTGGATGCTTGTTTTGGAATGCAATTATGGGCATAGTCATCAGTAGGGCTGCAATATTTTGTCCATGGCAAAAATGAAAACATGAAGCAGAGCTAACTATTTGGTCCTTTAAAAACCTGCTGTATGTAAAATATTATGTTCTATATCTTGGAATATAAATAAATGTGACTAGATGACAACAGGAGAACATTTTGGTAAAACCGCTGTTCTATGCTTTGGGTGATGGATAGTATAATTCGTTGCAACATTTCTGATGGACAGACACAAAGACCTTCCCACAACGCACTACTCCAATTGAATTTGTCTGGTTTGAATGCACGCTAATGGCTTTCCTTGTTATGTTGCTCATAAAAGTTGCCTTTGCTTGCTTTGACAAGTGATACTTTGTATCAACCTCTTTTGATAATTCAGTGCAGTGTTTGGTGATGCAACTAACATTGCTGCTTGTTCCTGTGTCCCTTCAGCTCCTTTAAGAGGAGGGCACCTCGCGCTCTCAAGGAGATACGAAAGTTTGCCATGAAGGAGATGGGAACCCCTGACGTGCGTATCGATACTCGCCTGAACAAGGCTGTGTGGACCAAGGGGGTGAGGTAAGCAAACCCTTGTTTCTTACATCAGAGGCCACAAGCTTTTCTGAACCAGGGACCAGCTGGCTATGGACTTTCCTTGATGATAAGCTCAATTTTACAACTAATACTTGATAACTGTCATCTAACACTCTGAGGGACCATGAGTTTCAGGTATAGTCTACTACAGGTTAATGCTGTGGCTGCAAGGAGTGTTGCGATGACATACACTTAACTTGAATATGAACCAGACTATGCTAAATTCTGAAGTCTTTGCAGCCTTGTCAAATTCAGTGCTTCCTCTACATTGGACTGTACTGGCCAGAATGGCTGCCACAGTGAAACTGTAGTTCATGGGCCTCACATTCCTTTTTTATGGATGTTGGGGATACATTTGTGCTATAGACAAGTTGATTGCTGATTTCAGTGATAGTGATACACATTCTGTCAAATTTTAAGTCAAAGGGATAGTTGAGCATCAGGATCTCTCTGTCTCTCTCCCCCTCCATCTCTAGGTCAAATAAAAATCACTCTCCCTCCTGTCTGCTTTATGTAGTATTGTCCCAATATCAAATGGTAGAGGCTAGTTACACCAACAGCTGACCAGTCAGTGCTGGCTTTAGAGAACTGATATCCTGATATTCTTGGTGATGGGTGTAGAGTTGGTGCAAATAGTACAAGTTGATGCCTGTATAAATTGTTCTGCAACGCCATGCACTTAGATGCAATGCACTAAAACTAAGCACAGTTTCTTCATACCAACTGATCATTTCTGTTATTTCAGGAATGTCCCATACCGTATGCGTGTGCGCCTGTCAAGGAAGCGCAATGAAGATGAGGACTCTCCCAATAAACTGTATACCCTCGTCACATACGTCCCTGTCACGACATACAAAGGTAAGCCCAAGACCTGCTTGACCGTGTGCTGTGCTGACTAGTATCCAGAAGTGTACCCTGACATTTCTGAGGTTGGTGATCTGGTGTGTTTGAAATTAGCTATACTTTTGTAACCGACAAGGTGCAAAATATCCCTGTGTGGGTGACACTGAAGAACAAGTCGTGGCAGCCTTATTTTCAGATCATCTGCATGCAAATGGTTATACAAAGTAGAGGATCTGTGAACTTTACTTCGGCCAGAGTGAGTTCTGTGCTGTTATTTTCCTTATTTGCCTGTTAAAGACTTGATTGATTCTGATTTCTTTCCTCTACAGGTCTGCAGACAGTCAATGTGGATGAGAACTAATTATTCATTGGTGTTGAAATACATTTATAAGACTGCAGTCTTGGATTATATACAAGTTTATACAATCACTAATTGGGATTCTTGATGGAGCAATTTATGCTTACATAGTTTCAAGTTTTATTAGTTGTATGTACGGGATACACATGGTATACACCACGTCCAATGAAATGCTTACATGAAAATAAATTATTTCTAGAGCGTCTGTGTCTGGTATAGTGTTTGGATATACACTGAACAAAAATATTAACGCAACATGCAATAATTTCTACGATTTAACTGAGTTACAGTTCATGTTCAGTCAACTGTAATAAATCCGTATATTCGTAAGATTATGCATCTGATGGTCCCAATGGTGTGGATCAGAAAACCAGTCCGTATCTGATGACCACCATTTGCCTCATGCAGTGCGACACATCTCCTTCGCATAGAGTTGATCAGGCTGTTGATTGTGGCCTGTGGAATGTTGTCCCACTCTTCAATGGCTGTGCGAAGTTGCCTGATATTTGCAGGAACTGGAACACACTGTTGATCCAGAGCATCCCAAACATGCTCAATGGGTGGCATGTCTTGTGAGTATGCAGGCCATGGAGGAACTGGGAAGATCTCAGCTTCCAGGAATTGTGTACAGATCCTTTTGACATAGGGCTGTGGATTATCTTGCTGAAACATGAGGTGATGGTGGTGGATGAGTGGCATGACAATGGGCCTCAGGATCTCATCATGGTATCTCTGTATTCAAATTGCCATCGATAAAATGCAATTGTGTTCGTTGTCCATACCATAACCCCACCGCCACCATGGGGCACTCTGTTCACAATGTTAACATCAACAAACTGCTCTCCCACATAATGCCATACATGCTGTCTGTGCGGTACAGTTGGAAACCGGGATTCATCCGTGACGAGCATTTGCCCACTAAAGTCGGTTACAATGCCGAACTGCAGTCAGGTCAAAACCCTGGTGAGGACGAAGATGAGAATTTCCAATACTTTTTCAGACCGTTTGTGTAGAAGTTCTTCAATTGTGCAAACCCTCAGTTTCATCAGATTGCTGGACTCAAGATGGTCCCGCAGGTGAAGATGCCGGATGTGGAGGTTCTGGGCTGACACGGGTACACATGGTCTGCGGTTGTGAGGCCGGTTGGACATACTGCCAAATTCTCTAAAATGGAGTTGGCTTATGGTAAAGAAATTAACAAATTCTGTCAATAGCTCTGTTGGACATTCCATTACACAATGGGCTTTTGCGGGTCTAAAATCTCCTTAGTGAATCAATCTTTGAAAGACAGAACAAGCCATGGATGAGGCATATTTTAATGATTTACAAACAAACCATGTTAGACTGCAGCAGACATGAAATTGATGTTATAGAATTGATCAAAGGTCCCATTTATAATGCACCTCTAAAAATGTAAAAAAAAAAAAAAGGTAAAAAAGATGCATCAGTGAACTGGACAGTCAGGTTCTGGAATAACCCAAAGCTAAATGTCATTACTGATTTTATTGGCAAAATCAAGTTCTCTGTATAGAAGACCCATTTAACCAAATCTGAGGCACAGCGGTATCGTTTGTGTAGTTGGTATCAACTGATTTTGAGAAGGTGTGTAGGACTTTGGTCTACAATACAATACTGGTCACTAACACTTGAATTAAGAAATATGCTTGGTAGAATAACAGGCTCAAACAGTTACAGAACACTTAAAATAGGAATTCATAAAGAACAAAATACATTAATTTGATCAATACAGGACAAAATAAGTACATTTACAATGTTGCACACACAGGCGACATTCCAACGTTCCATTATTGTATGACAAACATTGCGCAGTAAATAAAGGCAAAAAAATATTTGTCAGGAAAATAACACTTGTCTGCTCTCCTTGAGGTTGGAAGATATGGCAAACAAGATCCTGCCTAGGCTGTATTACCAACCACGCAGCCAATGTCAACATATTTGAATTTGTTCCCATTTCATAGACTGGATGAAGGAAAATGAAAATGTCTACAAATACTGAAAATGTTAATATCCCTTTTCATGGTGTTTCATGTAGTGCATCATGTGTGGGATGGTTTCACAGTAGTATATATATGATTGACTGGTTGACACATGTAGTCTTTATTGATTATCATGCACGTCTCAGCCACCTCCGGTTTGGTAAACCTGTTTTCAAACTGAGCGGCTGGTCCCAGAAGACGAGGCCACATTTTATCAGGATAGGAAGACCTACACATCTACAGTACTTCTCCCTTGTGCTTAACAGACCTAGAACTCAATATAGGCACATATGGAATCTTGGTACCCACTCATCCTTGTAGGACGGAGGACACAGACAACTTATTGGCGACAAATCTGCCTGGCATCTAGACAAGCAACTAGATTAGAAACCCAGTATTGGGTCACATGGTCATTCTCTTGGTGATGTTAAATCAGCTGGTTCCTTGCTGAAGCACAAGCAGACCGGCCCTTTCATGGTACTGTTTCACCTTTGCTACAGCCACCTTTGCTGACAGGTCCAGTGGTTTCTCAAAGAAGTTGACCAGCTGCTGTTCTGTGAGGAGCGAGGCCAGGATCTGAGCGTAGCTGACCGTCCACTCGCTCGAACTCTCAGACCGCTCGGAACTCTTCCTGGTCCCCTCCTGCCTCTCTCCATCTCCTTCTTTAGTGCTGAAGACAGGGTGGTCTTCTTGACTCCCCTCCCTGTGATCCTCCTCTACCTCGTCTCCAGCCCCGCCCTCGCTGCTGACCTCTGACCGGCTGCGGTGGCCGACCTCACCGATCTGCAGCACCAGACTGGTCACTGTAGCGATGGCCTGAAAGAGCTCGTTCTCATCTGGGTTGCCATGGAACATGCTGTAGAGGGTCTTACAGAACTGGATGAACTCCCTCTGTAGAAAGCAATACAAGTTTATTATACCTTTGTTGTGACTTAATGACTGTTTATTGGGTCCCTGATTTAATTGCTTCCTTATTGTACAGTGCATTCGGAAAGTATTCAGACCCTTTGACTTTTTCCCCATTTTGTTACATTAGTGTTATTCCAAATGTTGTATTTTTATAATTCTCATCAATCTACACACACACCCCATAATGAGGTTTAAACATTTTTGCAAATGTATTAAAAATAAACTGATATCACATTTACATAAGTATTTAGACCCTTTACTCAGTACTTTGTTGAAGCACCGTTGGCAGCGATTACAGCCTCAAGTCTTTTTGTGTATGACGCTACAAGTTTGGCACAGCTGTATTTGGGGAGTTTCTCCCATTCTTCTCTGCAAATCCATCTCAAGCTCTGTCAGGTTGGATGGGGAGCGTCGCTGCACATCTCTTTTCAGTTGTCTCCAGAGATGTCCGATCGGATTCAAATCTGGGCTCTGGCTGGGCCACTCAAGGACATACAGAGACTTGTTCCGAAGACACTTCAGCATTGTCTTGGCTGTGTGCTTTGAGGCAACAGGACAATGACCCAGTCTGAGGTCCTGAGCAATCTGGAGCAGGTTTTTGTTAAGGATCTTTCTGTACTTTGCTCCGTTCAACCTTCCCTCGATCCGGGCAAGTGTCCTAGTTCCTGCTGCTGAAAAACATCCCCAGAGCATGGTGCCAGGTTTCTTCCAGATGTGGCGCTTGGCATCCAGGCCAAAGAATTCCATCTTGGTTTCATCAGACCAGAGAATCTTGTTTCTCATGGTCTGAGAGTCCTTTAGGTGCCTTTTGCCAAACTCCAAGCGGGCTGTCATATGCCTTTTACTGAGGAGTGGCTTCTGTCTGGCCACTCTGACATAAAGGCCTGATTAGTGGAGTGCTGCAGAGATGGTTGTCCTTCTGGAAGGTTCTCTCATCTCCACAGAGGAACTCTGGATCTCTATCAGAGTGACCATCGGGTTCTTGGTCACCTCCCTGACCAAGGCCCTTCTCCCCCGACTGCTCAGTTTGGCCAGGTGGCCAGCTCTAGGAAGAGTCTGGTGGTTTCCAACTTCTTCTATTTAAGAATGATGATGGCCACTGTCTTCTTGGGGATCTTCAATGCTGCAGAGGTTTTGGTACCCATCCCCAGATATGTGCCTCGACACAATCCTGTCTCTGAGCATTACGGATAATTCCTTCGAGTTCATGACTTGGTTTTTGCTCTGACATGCACTGTCACATGTGGGACCTTTTATATAGACAGGTGTGTACCTTTCCAAATCATGTCCAATCAATTGAATTTACCACAGGTGGACTCCAATAAAGTTGTAGAAACATCTCTAAGGATGATCAAGGGAAACAGTATGCACCTGAGCTCAATTTCGAGTCTCATAGAAAAGATTCTGAATACTTATGTAAATAAGGTATGTTTTTTATTTTTAATAAATGTGCAAAAATGTTTAAAATACTTTTTACTTTGTCATTATAGATTGCTGAGGAGAAAAAAATATTTAATCTATTTTAGAATAAGGCTGTAATGTACCAAAATGTTGAAAAAGTCAAGGGGTCTGAATCCTTTCTGAATGCCCTGTATGTACCTGGTTCATTAGAGGTAGCGGTTTCTCCACATTCTTCTCCTGAGCCAGGTCCTTCAACATCTGCTTCAACTGCTCCTGATAGTCTCTGATCTCCTCTTCAACATGAACACACACAGGAGCTACATCAACGTGATCATCTGAACAGGACAGAGCTAGAAACGTGAACCTGGAACACTTGAAGCATGAAGTTACCATTAGGCATCTCTATATGGAGTGGTCTGGTAGTGGACAGCAGAGGGCTCTTCAGTGGAGGAGAGTCATCCTCACTCTCAGTCAGAGCTACAGGAGACAGTCGCATTACGATGAATGTTAATGGATCTCTAGTCAAAGATAGTTGCATGTCCAGCTAAAGTACATGTCTTAAAGAGGAGTAAAACACCGTAGGAAGGCTATGTGACTCACCTGGAGGTATGTGCAAACGATACAGAAGTCTGATCTTCTCATTCAGTTCCTCACAGTATAGTGTGTCTGATGCCGAGAGACACAAAATTGTCACCATTACAATTGATTAACATCTCCAACAGCCAGTCATTGGCTTGAAATCACAATGTGTGTCAGTTAGTGTTTATACTGTCTTTCTAAAGGATAGAGGACCACAGAGGGAGCCCTTCAGCTCTGTGAGTTTAAGAGGTGAATTTACATATTTTCTCTACTTCAGTCAATGTACTGTACACAGCAGTGGCAGCTCCTCCTAAAAGCCTTGGCTGCCTATTGATTCCCATAAAACCCTGGTGGGCTAAATTCCAGATGCCCATGAAAGCATAATATTAAAGCACTCATATTACACACATTACCTCTTCAACATACACACTCTCCCTACCTCTTTTAAACACACACCCTCCCTCTCTTACACACACACACACACACACACAATATGTAAAGTAGCTAAATCTGGTGCAACGCAACCCTCCTCACTTCTGAGACTTGTGTTTTGTTGTACATTGTCCCTGTTTCAAATAAACGTTTAAAATAAATACCCAGCCACCCGGCAAACTTTCTGAAGGTGATGAGTAAGTCTCTGTCCTGGTCCAGCAGTGTGAAGGTCCGGTGGGCCACAGTGTCAGTGTGGAGGCCACACAGCCAGGGAACCAGTAGCACGTACAGGCTTTTGAACTGGGCCCGGTCCACTCTGTACTGCTCCACATAGGGCTGGCCTGGGTCATGGTGCTGGAGAGCCACAGTGGTGCTCCCATCACCCCAGTACAGGTTGATGAAGTGCTCTGTCTAAGAGAAACAGACACAGATGTGTTGTTGTACAGTTGGACTATATGTGGAGGACGTTATCATCGTGCTCTTGCAATGCATTTCTTAGTGGTCCTGGGAAGATAAATAACGGTGTACTGAATTGAACTGAAGTACCTTGAAGAGGTCGTAGACATCAGCCAGGTTTTCAGGGGAGAGAGAGACATCTGGGGTCACCACCCTGAGCTACACACCGAGAGAGGGGAAGGGTCAAGCAGTTTGGAGCGGAAATGTGTACCATTTCAACCTTTGGTCATGGTGTATTTCATGCATGCGTGTGACTGTTTGAGATGTGATATGAAAGACCCACTGCGTTCTCCTTGGTGATGTCCTCGTGTGCTTGGAGAACCTGGATCCGGTGTCTGCATCGCAACCGCTCTAATTGTCTCACCGTCAGGTCTCCAAATTTCTGACAAAACAGGACAGGGACACACAACAAGAACAAACATCAGTGCCACATTTTCACAAATACCCTCTGGTGGTGTGGAGGGAGTATTGCAGTGCTGTCTTACCTCATAGGAGTCAATGATGAGGTCTGTGATCAGGGCGTGTAGTTCTACAGTCGTGCTGCACTCCTCCTCCCCCCTCGGAGACGAGGGAGGGTGAGGGGCAGGTGGAGACGGATTCTCATCGTACTTCACGTGGTCCAGAAAGCTGCAGGCAGAGAAGTTTGTGTGAGAATGTAGACTATGCTCAGATGTGAACTGTGTGTAGACATGCATGCATTCCTCCATATGCATTACCCAGTGAGGATCATGAGGGCCTGGCCATCATCTGCACTAGCACACAGTGCCGCAGCGTTCGCATCCAGCACAGCTAGCCCTAGCTGGAAGATGGCTTTGATGCCGTGGAAGAAGAAGCAGTCTACCACACAGACGGCGCTGCGGAAGGGAAGCACACTGAGGAAGAGTGTGAGGAACCAGGACAGGGAGAGGGAAGAGAGGGGGGAGAGGTCGGGAATGTGCTCGGCCAGCTCGGGAAGACGCTCCTGGATCAGCTCTTCAAACACTGACTGGTCCACCTGAGCACCTGCAAACACAAGTGAAAATCTACATTAATATAGATAAACTCGTGAATGTACACCTCTGTAGAAGTACAGAACATCCTTTATCATCCCATAGAGGGAAATTAATGGTCTCGTGGACATATGCTCTATACATGTGTATACTCATGATGTCTTGACTTCCACAAATGTGTGTGAGAATGACATGTTCTCATTGTGTAATATCCCAGATAAGTGATCTTTTAAGACTATATTTGAACCAGGAAGCCACATGGAGATTAAAAATCTATTTTCTAAGGAGAATAAGTAAACAACTGCAATTTCAAAGCAGAACAGAAGAGGAAATTACTTTGAATGCATTTCATATGCGCGAGAAATAAATAGTGGCACAAAGCACAGGAAATTAACTTGTGTTTCAGCACACGCTTCACGCTGGCTAAGAAAGCCTTGAGTTATTGTTGGCTCTGTTGTGGTTAGGGCAGAAAAACAGCCCTGACGGAGAAAACCCCCCACATTCAAATCACCTAAACACCAGAACAGCTACTATTAGACCTACTAATGTTTGATCTGCTATGACTTTGATAGTTCTATTTTTAGTACTTCATCTAATGTACAGTACTAGCTATAATGTCAGTAAAAGTGGAAGTAGACGAACCATCGCTGTAGTAATAGCAATGTAGTAACAATAGCAGTGGTAAACCTATGCAGGTCAGTTTGACCTCTCACCTATGACTCTGCGGTTGAAATAGTCAGGCAGCATTCTCTCACACACAGACACCAGCAGCCAGAAGGCCTCCTCCTCTTTAGTGTACAGCAGCAGCACAGATGCCAGGATATTCATTGACTAGGAAGAATGATAGGCAGTCAGTTATACTCTACCTGCACTGTATACACATTGTGACATAGGTTACTGTATGGTAGTGGATACCTTACCTGGCAGTAACCAATCTTGGGGTTGCGGTGGGCATATGCGGTGAGGACGCGGCGTAGGGCAGCGATGCCCGTGACGTTCTGGAAGGCAGGGTGGTCGGGCAGAGAGCGGTGCAGATCTCTCTCGATCTCCTCCGTGGCCAGGCTGCTGTGCCCTATAGACTCTGTCACCAGCCCCGAGTAGTAGTCTGGGTGGGAAGCCATCTCTGACGATGAGTCTGTATTTCCAGGGAGAATGGTGTCGGTGTTACACAGCAACAGCATATAAGCACTTACATGTACATAAAGGCCTGGTTGGAAAACATCCCCTAGGCCCTAACCCTTCTCTTTTGTTCCTACCTACCTACCTACCTACCTACCTATCTGGTTCCTTCAGATCTGGAAACACCAAAAAGATAGGGGTTACTTTGGGACAAGGCTTGTTTGGAGCTCTTGCCCTTTGTTGACTCCCCCTGGAGGATGTGATACATTTAGAACATTGATAGGGAGTAAACAGGTGACTGGGGATAGTTTGACATGGGGGCAAAGAAAACAGTCTGTTCAGGTCCATCACAGTGGAGTGGAGCCAGTCTGCTGCCAGTCTGTTTCTGGTGCAGTCTGTGCAGTGTGTTCACACAGGCCTAATTGCTTGTTTTCATTGGAGATGAAGTCACAAGCTATTTGTATGCCCACTAAATCCTGCTGATCTGGATTCCATATGACATCAACTCTGACATTAACAGAATAAAGCAAAGCAGGATCCCTGAGAATAGACTACAAAGTTGCATCAAGACAAGTTGCATCTGGTTTTGAAAAAAGGGAACTGCTTGCCTTCTAAACGCCCCTCCCCAAACTCTAAGATAAAATGGGACATACCATAAATGCTAGGCATTGTACATAGGAACGGAACTGAAAGCAGGCAGTTGAGCAGAACACAGAACAGTACTCGCTCTCCCTCCTTTGAGGATATACAGATACAGTGCCTTGCGAAAGTATTCGGCCCCCTTGAACTTTGCGACCTTTTGCCACATTTCACGCTTCAAACATAAAGATATAAAACTGTATTTTTTTGTGAAGAATCAACAACAAGTGGGACACAATCATGAAGTGGAACGACATTTATTGGATATTTCAAACTTTTTTAACAAATCAAAAACTGAAAAATTGGGCGTGCAAAATTATTCAGCCCCCTTAAGTTAATACTTTGTAGCGCCACCTTTTGCTGCGATTACAGCTGTAAGTCGCTTGGGTTATGTCTCTATCAGTTTTGCACATCGAGAGACTGAAATTTTTTCCCATTCCTCCTTGCAAAACAGCTCGAGCTCAGTGAGGTTGGATGGAGAGCATTTGTGAACTGCAGTTTTCAGTTCTTTCCACAGATTCTCGATTGGATTCAGGTCTGGACTTTGACTTGGCCATTCTAACACCTGGATATGTTTATTTTTGAACCATTCCATTGTAGATTTTGCTTTATGTTTTGGATCATTGTCTTGTTGGAAGACAAATCTCCGTCCCAGTCTCAGGTCTTTTGCAGACTCCATCAGGTTTTCTTCCAGAATGGTCCTGTATTTGGCTCCATCCAACTTCCCATCAATTTTAACCATCTTCCCTGTCCCTGCTGAAGAAAAGCAGGCCCAAACCATGATGCTGCCACCACCATGTTTGACAGTGGGTATGGTGTGTTCAGGGTGATGAGCTGTGTTGCTTTTACGCCAAACATAATGTTGTGCATTGTTGCCAAAAAGTTCAATTTTGGTTTCATCTGACCAGAGCACCTTCTTCCACATGTTTGGTGTGTCTCCCAGGTGGCGTGTGGCAAACTTTAAACAACACTTTTTATGGATATCTTTAAGAAATGGCTTTCTTCTTGCCACTCTTCCATAAAGGCCAGATTTGTGCAATATACGACTGATTGTTGTCCTATGGACAGAGTCTCCCACCTCAGCTGTAGATCTCTGCAGTTCATCCAGAGTGATCATGGGCCTCTTGGATGCATCTCTGATCAGTCTTCTCCTTGTATGAGCTGAAAGTTTAGAGGGACGGCCAGGTCTCGGTAGATTTGCAGTGGTCTGATACTCCTTCCATTTCAATATTATCGCTTGCACAGTGCTCCTTGGGATGTTTAAAGCTTGGGAAATCTTTTTGTATCCAAATCCGGCTTTAAACTTCTTCACAACAGTATCTCGGACCTGCCTGGTGTGTTCCTTGTTCTTCATGATGCTCTCTGCGCTTTTAACGGACCTCTGAGACTATCACAGTGCAGGTGCATTTATACGGAGACTTGATTACACACAGGTGGATTGTATTTATCATCATTAGTCATTTAGGTCAACATTGGATCATTCAGAGATCCTCACTGAACTTCTGGAGAGAGTTTGCTGCACTGAAAGTAAAGGGGCTGAATAATTTTGCACGCCCAATTTTTCAGTTTTTGATATGTTAAAAAAGTTTGAAATATCCAATAAATGTCGTTCCACTTCATGATTGTGTCCCACTTGTTGTTGATTCTTCACAAAAAAATACAGTTTTATATCTTTATGTTTGAAGCGTGAAATGTGGCAAAAGGTCGCAAAGTTCAAGGGGGCCGAATACTTTCGCAAGGCACTGTATCTACCCTAAAGATAGCCCCACCCTTAAATAGAGTACCAGTCAAAAGTTTGGATACACCTACTAATTCAAGGGTTTTTCTTTATTTTTACTATTTTCTAGTTTTGATGAAGACACCAAAAACAGTATTTTAAAAAATCTAAATATATTTTATAGTTGAGATACTTCAAAGTAGCCACCCTTTGCCTTCATGACAACTTGACACTTTTCGCATTCTCCCAACCAGCTTCATGAGGTAGTCACCACGAATGCATTTCAAATAACAGGTGTATCCATCTAAGATATGAAGGTCAGTCAATTTGGAAAATTTCAAGAACTTTGAAAGTTTCTTCAAGTGCAGTCGCAAAAACCATCAAGCGCTATGATGAAACTGGCTCTCATGAGGATCGCCACTGGAAAAGAAGGCCCAGAGTTACCTCTGCAGCAGAGGATACGTTCATTAGAGTTAACTGTACCTCAGATTGCAGCCAAAAATAAATAAAATAAGAGTTCAATTAAGAGACACATTTCAACATCAACTGTTTAGAGGTGACTGTGTGAATCAGGCCCTCATGGTCGAATTACTGCAAGAAAAACACTACTGAAGGACTCCAATAAGAAGAAGAGACTTGCTTGGGCCAAGAAACACGAACAATGGACATTAGACCGGTTCCAACCGTTGTGTCTTTGTGAGACGCTGAGTAGGTGAATGGATGATCTCCACATGTGTGGTTCCCACAGTGAAGCATGGAGGAGAAGGTACGATGGTGTGGGGGTGACACTGTCTGTGATTTACTTAAAGTTCAAGGCACACTGAGCCCACCTGGCTACCACAGCATTCTGCTGCGATACGCCATCCCATCTGGTTTGCGCTTAGTGGGACAATCATTTGTTTTTCAACAGGACAACGACCCAAAACACACCTCCAGGCTGTGTCAGGGCTATTTGACCAAGGAGAGTGATGAAGTGCTTTATCAGATGACCTGGCCTTCACAATCACTCAACCTCATCCCAATTGAGACGGTTTGGGGGCGAGTTGGACCGGAGAGTGAAGGAAAAGCAGCCAACAAGTGCTCATCATATATGAGAACTCCTTCAATACTGTTGGAAAAGCATTCCAGGTGAAGCTGGTTGAGAGAATGCCAAGAGTGTGCAAAGCTGTCATCAAGGCAAAGGGTGGCTACGTTGAAGAATCTCAAATATATTTTTATTTGTTTAACACTTTTTTGGTTACTACATGATTCCATATGTGTTATTTCATAGTTTTGATGTCTTCACTATAAATTCTACAATGTAGAAAATAGTACAAATAAAGAAAAACCCTTGAATGAGTAGGTGTGTGTCACAACTTCCGCCGAAGTTGGTCCCTCTCCTTGTTTGGGTGGCGTTCGGGGGTCGACGTCACCGGCTTTCAAGTCACCACCAATCCATGTTTCATTTTCGTTTTGTCTTCATTATACTCATCTGGTTTCCATTCCATAATCAGTGTTCCTTATTTAACCCTCTGGCTTCCCCTGTTGTTTTGTGCATGATTGTTTTTGTCAAGTGGTTCCGTGTACGTGATCTAGATTGTTTGTTTATCCTTGTTGGATTATTGTTGAATTTGAGTAAATATCGTGGCTTTACTCATACCCGTGTCCTGCGCCTGACTCCGCCTTATTCCATTCACCTAGAACATTGACAGTGTGTCCAAACTTTTGACTGGTACTGTATATTTGACCTGTTGTTATAGCAACCAATGACCTCAGACTCCTCCACCGCTCACCAGAGAAGGTCATCCATAGCTCTCCCCGTAGCGACTCTGGTATTCCCATGGCAACCAGCTTCTGGATCTTCTCTGTGCGGAACATGTGGACACCTCGACCATACGCAGAGAAGTGGTCATCCCACATACGCTCTTTCACCTGCTCCATGGTCTACAGGACGCACACACACACCCTTGAGCAAACAGAGTATTGTAGTACTGTAAGCACATTCTCAACAATAGCCTCGGGAGGTAAAGTTGCCCAGTGTGCCAGTCAGGGGGAGAACAGGGATCAATATATGTTTAAATAATGAAAGAGGTGTAACAGAATCACAACCTCATCCCAGAACTACCACTATATCACATATACCATACCCTGGTTACCAGTCTGCTTCTAATAGGCTTGAAGTTAAGTTTCCACTTTTGGTTAAAGCAACTCCTTTGTTGTTGTCATGCTAAACATTTAGAATTTTAATTTAGTCTAACAAATATTTAGCATGACAACAACAAAGGAGTTGCTTAAAACAGAAACAGGCAACCAATGTTAAATGTCAAGCCTCGACACATTGGCCAATGTGTCCCTGCTATCCCTGCAGCCACCATTATTATGGTATCTGCTATGTAAACATCATAATAACGGAGGCTCCAGCCATATCAGGGTTGTGGCCGACGGTGCACTCGTTTCCATACTCACAGCCGTGCTATTGTTGAGGTCAGGTTGAGAGTGGTGGTAGTATGCCATCAGAGCCTCTGTATTCACTGTGTGGCGTAGTGGTCTCTCCTCGATCTCCTCCCCGTCACAGTACATGGTGTCATAGTAGAAGGTATAGTAGGGAGACGAGGACGTCTGGAGCACCCAAACACCAGAATTTGTCAAATATACACAATGAATGACTAACTTGTGTGTAAAAATACTAGCCGTAATCATATATGTCCTTGCAGTGCAATTGCATTCTGCTTCTTGGACTAGGCCTGTTGGGCATCACCATGAGATATGATGTGTGTAATTGACAACAGGCATTTATGGGCTGGTAGTATTGCTGTAGCATACCAGAGATTTCTTGCTGTGGAACATGGAGTGTTTCCATTGCAGGGCTCTGAGCCGTGACATCAGACTATCCACCAGGCTGTCTCTGTCCTGCAGCTCAATCAGCTGGAAGGCCTTCTTACTCCTCACACTGACGATCACTGGGTTGGGCAGCAGGCTGGTGCTCTCAGCCTTCTCTATGGAGATCACCTGGCAGCACAGGAAGAGACAGAGGTAAAAGGTCAAGAGTCGAGGAAATGTTGGTAGTATGGTACAGTAAGGAAAAATATGATATGGTAAAATGGTATTAACACAGCAATAAACTTTGAATAACTTGTTTATGTATGCAAGAGCCATACATCTCTATACACGACTCTGGTGTATATCAACTAATGTAGTTGACCATGGTAAAGCTAAAGGTGTAAGCTCTAACACGTCCAACAACACTTATACACTGTAAACAGTGGTAAGCCAGCAGAGTCAACTGCAGTATGATACGATGGATACCTCTGAAAGGGGGATGAGCAGGCTGCAGTGGTCCTCCTCTCGACTGGCGAAGCATAGGTAGCTGTCGGTGGTATAGAGTGTTCCAGCTGTGTGGCAGCGGGCATGGGGCGTCCACACTGAACACAGAGCCACCTCATGGAGACACTCGGCCCGCGGTAGCCGGAAAAGAGCCAGGACGTACGCCCTCAATGCCTGCTCCTCCAGAACCCTGAGGGGAAATGGGAAGAATTATAGTGTGACACTCATAGAAAGTTAATTAGCTGACAGGGGGAAGAGTTAGACTGACACAGACAGAGATCTGTTCTGTAGAAAACGAGTTACAGTTAGGAATTCTCCTCCAGGATAGAGAGAGAGAGTAAAAGAGGGACTGAGGGTGAATCCTCATGGCCTCGTTACCTTTAGTGACTCAGACATGTCTGACTGACAGCTATGATAAGGAAAACTTATAAAGAATCCAGATAGTCTGCCTGTATCGGAGTGTATTTTGGTCACTGCAATTTAGGTCAGATCATTTTTCACTTCCTGTTATGGTGATGAGGAATTTACACTATGCTGAATGATGGGGGAGGGACAAAAATATCACCCACTTGGCAAGTGTTGCATGTGAGGAAGTTACCAAATAAATAATACAACTAAACAGTCTGTTACACTCATAGAAATATATAACTGAATGCTTTAGTTCAGCTCTAAAGTACAATTTTACCACTGAAAACTGTCATTTTACACACAAAACCTGAAATTGAAAATGTTGGTGAATGTACTACAGATGGAACTAAAACACACACATTCAGTCACACTATTATGCAAGGTTATACAGAGGATGGTAGAAAACTAGAGGGAAGTAAATTAGTCAAGATATCAGGGATTTTCAGGAAGTGCTTGATGAGGTTTCTTTTGACCAAAGCAGATAACAATGAGACAAACTTATTAAACTACTGTTTATCAAACTATTTAATCAGGAAAGCAACCGATCAATCAGATTGCTGACACCAATCCAATCCTCTCAGAACTGTGAGGTAAGTCAACAAAGAACAGATAATATGAATCTGAACAAACCGAATGACACACCCACAAAAAATCCCCTGCCCTCCTTTACACTACAATACAACTTCATCTAACTTATTCTGCGTTGCCCTCTGACCTCTTGGTGATGTTGGAGGACTGCTGGAGGACTTGATCCAGTTCTAGACCTCCACTGTCCAGCAGGCGTCGCAGTGCGATGTCAGCCAGCTGACCCATGACCCCGAACGCCTCATCCAGGCTCAGGAACATAGAGAAGTCCCGCTGGCGCCGCCGCGTTGTCACACGCACCATGTCCGTCATGAGGCCAGTGGAGACCCGCTCCAGCCTCGTCACCTCCACCCACGGAATCACAAACTTCACTGAGGGAGAGAGAAGTGGTCAAAGGTCAGGGGTTAGGTTTAGAAGACACTGTACACTGAAGAGATTTCAATGGTTAAAGAGTTTGAACAGGATCTTCAGCACTTAAAAATGTGTAATATATTGTACAAATTGGAATTCTTAAATATATTGTACAAATTGGAATTCGTAACAGATAATACCCATTTTTATTTTATTTTTGTAGGACGTTACATATCATACGAAATTAATGACATTGTACACAATTATGCACAATTTTCAGGGACACGTTTTTTTCTCGAGGGCAACTTTCAAAACTACTGGCTGAAGTTATACAAAACCTCTGCAGCATCACTTTAACTAAAAAGGCAATGTTCACTGTGGAAAGTATGTCACAGTTCACAAGACATATAAAGTGCTTGTCATCTTTACAACTGGAAAACAGGTTAGAGTTTCTAATTAACAGACACCACCAGTTCAGATTAAGGGGATAGACCTTCCTTTCCCAGCAGGAAGGAGTAGAAGGCCATGTGGTTGATGCTGAGGTAGAGCCAGCCATGCCGGGGGACGCGTCCCTTCCAGCAGCAGCAGGAGTAGGTGGTGACCAGCTTCTCTGAGGATGGCAGGCCGAAACGCAGCTCAAACTTCAGCAGTACCTCCCGGAACTTCTCTGGGTCCTCCTCTTGAGCCGCCTGCTTCCCCCTCACCTCCTCTGCTATCAGACCCTGGGGGAGAAAGAGAAATAAATGGGCAATGAGAGAAAGAAAAAGAGGAAGAGAAACAAAAATGCAAAACAGGGTGAGAGCAAGATACACAGAAATAGAAAAGAAAGTCAAGAAGAGACAACATTTGATAGTCAGATTAAGTTGAACACAGTAGTTGTTGATAGTAGGCCTACATAGTATTTACAGAGTATCACAGGTATATAGTTAATCTTATTCTAATAGTACAGTACCTTGACTTTCCCTTTGACGAAGCTGGCGACATCCTCCTTGTTCTCAAATACTGAGAGAGAGTGGAGTAGATTCTGGACCAGCCAGTCCCAATGCCTGTTCATGTCCTCAACAGCAGCACCTGTATAACAACAGACACACGCGCACACACATCATAGAAATAGATACACAGAGAGAGAGCCAGAGAAAGAGAGTAGAAGCAGGGACCTACCGACCGACAAATATGAGCATAGGCGAGAGGAAAAGGAGAGACATTTCTCAGAGCTTACCACAAGCTATAGTCCAGCTGACCTGTGACCCAGGCACCTGTAGCAGGATACGGAATGGTGTGACCCGGGCGTTGGAGTCCAGCACTGTGTCCAGAGCTCCCACCAGAAGACCTGGACAGACCAGAGCAGTCAGACACAGAAAAAGACCAGAAATTACTGAGAAATACCATCTGACAACACACACATATCAATGAGCTCATTGACACATGGGAGAGAGGCAACATTATACCAACCCATATGAACGGTTATATCATATATTTTCATATGGTAAGACAATTGTACGAAGCTCATAAGGCGTTTTCTACAATAATCAATGGTTATCATTAGTTGGACAGCAGGAAGTTTTACAGATTGTGCCTTTAAGCAGATGGGGCACAACGGCACCTATTGGACATAACGCCAGAAAGCTAAAGGTATTATCATGTGTATAACAGACTCAGACATTCCACAGTGAGCACTGGATGCCAGCCTTGAGGCATTACAAAAGAGATTGGACATAAACTGGTACCACTAATGGTCACTAACAGTCTCATAATGGCCACATTATGTGAGAACATAACATAGAACATAAAAGCTATTAAGTAGGTTCAACATAAGTATTGTTATCCTCTGTTTATCACTACATTGGTCCACTAGAATCATAGGGTAACAGTATTGGAATCGAAACCCCTCCCTCTCCACAAATCCTCCACATGTGAAGCCCCATGGCATAGAAACTACAAACTTAAGAGAGTCCCTAACATCCCAAACTCATTTGTATTTATTAGGTGTTGAGAAGGCTAAATTAAACCTGGAACAACCTCCTCCACCCCACCAGTCATCACCTTAAAGGAACCAGATACACTCTCTAATATCCTGAGGTACCATAACAGAGCCAAGACTCATCATCATAGTATCCCTTTAACTCCACCGCTAATCAGGATCATGATTTTCCACTGAGGCCAAAGCCACCAAACACTAGTCCCTCTTGTCTAGTTTTAATTCTGTCTTTCCTTTGCTAAGCACAGCCATTTTTCAACAGAATGGAGCATTTAGGGAGAGCTGGGAAAAACAGTCCCATCAAAGTGCAGGTAACAATCAGCTGCAGCACATGGCCTCAGCTACAATAAAAATATATATATGTTTGCAAGAACAGTCTGTTAATGATTTGACAAATCAAATATGTAATAAGCACACAGCAGGCAAGACAAGGCATTAGGCTTACTACTTTCATTAGGCTACAGGCTGGTCGCTGTGAGATCACTATCTAGTGTTTGGCATTCCCACCCCCACCCAACCGCTCCGCCACAAAAGAGGAGAGGGATGGAAGACAAACTGAACACCAGACAAATAACTCTCTCCTGGAGCACTGCCCATCCCAGACCACACCACAACTATTAAGCTCTGGCTGTCTGCCGCTCTGAACCATTGTACCCTGGCAACGCAAACCTATTCGTCACCTAACCGCTTACTTCACAGTGCTTACATTGTAAAATGTAAGCACTGTAAATCATGTATTTTGTTCGGCTTATATTGTTCACTGAGTTTGTATGTCTGTGGACAATGGACATGTACAGTGTGCTCAGAGGTCGAGAGAAAGGAAACCTTAAATGTCCCTCACAGGAAAGTGTTCTTTGTGCAATAGGAAGCAGAAGTTATTTTAGCTAGTGACAGAGTACTAGACGTTGCAGATGTTTCAGTGCTGCTCAATACCCTTTTTATGTTTTATCTTAATCAAATTATGGATATAAAAAAAATTCCAATTGATATTGTTGACTTTTTCTCTCTTCCCATAACAAAAGTAGGGTGTGGTTTTGTAAGAGCCGAAAACTAGGGTTTCTTCTGACCTTTCGTCCCACAGATGAATCGACCTGGCCCGGGTATCCTGGAAGGATATTGACCTCATCCCGTCAGTCAAGGGTGCCTGGTCATTCTTTAAAAATTATTTCTTCACCATCTTAGATAAGCATGCCCCGTTCAAAAAATGCAGAACTAAGAACAGATATAGCCCTTGGTTCACTCCAGACCTGACTGCCCTTGACCAGCACAAAAACATCCTGTGGCGGACTGCACTAGCATCAAATAGTCCCCGCGATATGCAACTGTTCAGGGAAGTTAGGAACCAATACACGCAGTCAGTCAGGAAAGCAAAGGCTAGCTTTTTCAAGCAGAAATTTGCATCCTGTAGCTCTAACTCCAAAAGGTTTTGGGACACTGTAAAGTCAATGGAGAACAAGAGCACCTCCTCTCAGCTGCCCACTGCTTTGAGGCTAGGTAACACGGTCACCACTGATAAATCCATGATAATCGAAAATTTCAATAAGCATTTCTCAACGGCTGGCCATGCCTTCCTCCTGGCTACTCCAACCAACAGCTCTGCCCTGTCCATCTGTAAATAGCCCACCCAATCTACCTACCTCATTCCCATACTGTTTTTATTTGATTTACTTTTCTACTCTTTTGCACACCAGTATTTCTACTTGCACATCATCATCTGCTCATTTATCACTCCAGTGTTAATCTGTTAAATTGTAATTATTCGCTCCTATGGCCTATTTTTTGCCTACCTCCTCATGCCTTTTGCACACACAATGTATATAGACTTTCCTTACTCTACTGTGCCATTGACTTGTTTGTGTTATTAGCTTGTTTGTTTACTCCATGTGTAACTCTGTGTTGTTGTCTGTGTCACACTGCTATGCTTTATCTTGGCCAGGTCGCAGTTGCAAATGAGAACTTGTTCTCAACTAGCCTACCTGGTTAAATAAAGGTGAATATATTATATATATTATATATATATATATAATATATTATATATATATATATATATATAATATATTATATATATATATATATATATATATATATATATATATATATATATATATATATATATATATATATATATATTCACCTTATATAATATATATTATATATTCACCTTATATAATATATATTATATAATATATATATATATATATATATATATATAATATATATATTATATATTATGTATATATATTATATATATATATATATAATATATATACATAATATATAATATGTATATATATATAACTATGGAAACCATGGCAACAAACAAATACTCTAAACTCTTGCCAGCAAATGTTATAATTGTTTTTACGAGATGATACTCCCTATCCTCTCCTGTGCCTGATGTATACAGTTCTATCTTAAAGTGAAAATCCCAATGAAGATTACACAAAAACAAGACCAGGTGACACCTTATCATGGTCCATCATCAGACAAACCTGTATGGAATTGTAAAGAACATATGAAGACCTGAAAGAAAATACAGTCCAAAAAACAAGTGATATGTTAACAAGTTGCCTGTTATTGCTCCAAGGCGTCATGGTACATATTATTTTAAGTTACAAAGAAAACATTGTTTTGATAATCCCAAATATGGGGAGAACACTTGTTTCCAAGCTTTGTAAAACCCGGATCCTACACTGTAGTCAAGGCTATGGCAAGTTGCAACATACGGTAGCTGCAATTCAACCAAGAATTGTCTTTCGACATTATGCTCGTAGACATGCTGGGAGACACTCTGGGATACATACTCCCAGCACAATATCAACCCAAAAAATATTGGTTGAATCGCAGTTAACATTGTTTATAAATTAGTTGTTACTGTGTTGCGTAGTGTATACTGGTGTGTCCAAGTGGTAATATAGGCTACTAACGCTGCTGAAATCAGACGAAAGACAGTTAGATGAATAGGAGTAGCTGGCGTATTACCTGTAAATTTTCCCCTTGAATCCCCATGTCCTCTTCGGCGCTGCAAAATGAAGAAATCGTTTGATTTTTCGGTAACCCAAAGCTTCAGCGCGTTTTTCAGCAAAACTTCCTCTGGATTCAACCACATTCTTTTCAAGGAAGAGATTGAAAAAGAGAATAGAACGAAAACAAAATAACGCAGATCGTCGTTGCTGTTGATAGCATGCACACTTCTTCATTAGTTCCAAGCGCATTAGAAAAATAAAAGATTTTCAGAATCCTCCATGACTGATCTCAAGCGCTGCCCGAGAACGCAAGCGTCTTCTGTTGATATTTTCTCTCACCCTCCCGATCGCAACTGTACAAGTACTCCTCACAGTGGGAGTCTCATTTCCGCATTCAACCTTTTCTTCCCATATTTCCGGCGAAAGCGAGGAAGTTTAATTTCACTGGCCCTTTGTGATTGGTTATAATGTCTAGTATTAATTGAAACAGTTTACCATACAAAACTCAATCTGGCAATAGAATTGGATTGTAAACACACTGTTTGTTTGTCCATAGTAAATGGGTTTAGTCATGTGCAATATGCTGTCTGTCTGGTGTGCACAAATACATCAGAAGATGAATGTTGACATCTATTGTATCAATTCTGCATTATACTTACAATGACTTATTATCATTACTACTATGCATGTCAGTTAGATGACCTAGTAACCTAGTGTCAAAAGCAACTGAACCTCCCTCACATTAAATTAAATAATGTGTGTAAATACAGATTTGAGATTTTTAGATGCATTCTCTTTGTCTTCTAGTTTACAATTTAATAGTTTTTGATCATACCATATATTAATTTAGTGACAAATCAATGCAATGACGGTGAAGTACCCATATAGTCTATAACAATTTCCAGAATGTTCTATATGGAAGTAGCAATATAGCCTTAGCCTTCTTCTGTGGTAAAATAGTGGTTGCAACATGCATGCTGGGCATAATCAAATAAAATAATTTCTATGATTTATGTTTTAAACTATGGTGAGATACATCAGTAATGCTCAGAGTTGTCAAAGGACCCTATTATAAGATACTCTACCTACTCATCACAATAAAGAAACATTGTTTTTAGAGCAACCATATCATTGATCAGTGAAATTCATAAATCCATTGTAATGGCTCTTGTCGAAAGGAGTGGACCAAAGCGCAGCGTGGAAAGTGTTCATGATTTTTAATTTTCAAAAAACACTCAAACAAAATAACCAAAGTGAAAACAAAAGTGCACAGTTCTATCAGGTACAGACACGAAACAGAAAACAAGATCCCACAAAACCCAAAAGAAAAATGACAAACCCAACCAAGGAACATCAAAAGTCGTGCTATAAATTCACAGACAACTGTCTACCCAAGGATGTCAGAGGACAAAAATCAGTTAACCACCTAACTGAGGAACTCAATTTAACCTTGCGCAATACCCTAGATGCAGTTGCACCCCTAAAAACTAAAAACATGTCTCATAAGAAACTAGCACCCTGGTATACAGAAAATACCCGAGCTCTGCAGCAAGCTTGCAGAAAATTGGAACAGAAATGGCGCCACACCAAACTGGAAGTCTTCAGACTAGCTTGGAAAGACAGTACCGTGCCGTATCGAAGAGCCCTTACTGCTGCTGATCATCCTATTTTTCCAACTTTATTGAGGAAAATAAGAACAATCCGAAATTTATTTTTGATACTGTCGCAAAGCTAACTAAAAAGCAGCATTCCCCAAGAGAGGATGGCTTTCACTTCAGCAGTAATAAATTCATGAACTTCTTTGAGGAAAAGATCATGATTATTAGAAAGCAAATTATGGACTCCTCTTTAAATCTGAGTATTCCTTCAAAGCTCAGTTGTCCTGAGTCTGCACAACTCTGCCAGGACCTAGAATCAAGAGAGACACTCAAGTGTTTTAGTACTATATCTCCTGACACTATGATGAAAATAATCATGGCCTCTAAACCTTCAAGTTGCATACTGGACCCTATTCCAACTAAACTACTGAAAGAGCTGCTTCCTGTGCTTGGCCCTCCTATGTTGAACATAATAAATGGCTCTCTATCCACCGGATGTGTACCAAACTCACTATAAGTGGCAGTAATAAAGCCTCTCTTGAAAAAGTCAAACCTTGACCCAGAAAATATAAAAAACTATCGGCCTATATCGAATCTTCCATTCCCCTCAAATTTTTAGAAAAGGCTGTTGCGCAGCAACTCACTGCCTTCCTGAAGACAAACAATGTATACGAAATGCTTCAGTCTGGTTTTAGACCCCATCATAGCACTGAGACTGCACTTGTGAAGGTGGTAAATTACTTTTTAATGGCATCAGACCGAGGCTTTGGATCTGTCCCCGTGCTCCTAGACCTTAGTGCTGCTTTTACATTTACATTTTACATTTAAGTCATTTGGCAGACGCTCTTATCCAGAGCGACTTACAAATTGGTGAATTCACCTTATGTCATCCAGTGGAACAGCCACTTTACAATAGTGCATCTAAATCATTTAAGGGGGGGGGGGGTGAGAAGGATTACTTTATCCTATCCTAGGTATTCTTTAAAGAGGTGGGGTTTCAGGTGTCTCCGGAAGGTGGTGATTGACTCCGCTGTCCTGGCGTCGTGAGGGAGTTTGTTCCACCATTGGGGGGCCAGAGCAGCGAACAGTTCTGGCCTGGTTTAGATCTTATCTGCCGGAGAGACATTGGTTTGTCTCTGTGAATGGTTTGTCCTTTGACAAATCAACTGTAAATTTCGGTGTTCCTCAAGGTTCCGTTTTAGGACCACTATTGTTTTCACTATATATTTTACCTCTTGGAGATGTAATTCGAAAACATAATGTTAACTTTCACTGCTATGCGAATGACACACAGCTGTACATTTCAATGAAACATGGTGAAGCCCCAAAATTGCCCTCGCTAGAAGCCTGTGTTTCAGACATAAGGAAGTGGATGGCTGCAAACTTTCTACTTTTAAACTCGGACAAAACAGAGATGCTTGTTCTTGGTCCCAAGAAACAAAGAGATCTTCTGTTGAATCTGACAATTAATCTTAATGGTTGTACAGTCGTCTCAAATAAAACTGTGAAGGATCTCGGCGTTACTCTGGACCCTGATCTCTCTTTTGACGAACATATCAAGACATATCAAGGACAGCTTTTTTCCATCTACGTAACATTGCAAAAATCAGAAAATGTCTGTCCAAAAATGATGCAAAAACATTAATCCATGCTTTTGTTACTTCTAGGTTAGACTACTGCAATGCTCTACTTTCCGGCTACCCGGATAAAGCGCCTCCCTACACTGGCTTCCTGTCAAGGCACGGGCTGATTTCAAGGTTTTACTGCTAACCTACAAAGCATTACATGGGCTTGCTCCTACCTATCTCTCTGATTTTGTCCTGCAGTACATACCTACAGTCACAAGACGCAGGCCTTCTAATTGTCCCTAGAATTTCTAAGCAAACAGCTGGAGGCAGGGCGTTTTCCTATAGAGCATTTTTATGGGATGGTCTTCCTACCCATGTGAGAGACGCAAACTCGATCTCAACCTTTAAGTCTTTACTGAAGACTCATCTCTTCAGTGGGTCATATGATTGAGTGTAGTCTTGCCCAGGAGTGTGAAGGTGAACGGAAAGGCTCTGGAGCATCGAACCGCCCTTGCTGTCTCTGCCTGGCCGGTTCCCCTCTTTCCACTGGGATTCTCTGCCTCTAACCCTATTACAGGGGCTGAGTCACTGGCTTACTGGTGCTCTTTCGTGCAGTCCCTAGGAGGGGTGCGTCACTTGAGTGGGTTGAGTCACTGATGTGATTTTCCTGTCTGGGTTGGCGCCCCCCCCTTGGGTTGTGCTGTGGTGGAGATCTTTGTGGGCTATACTCGGCCTTGTCTCAGGATGGTAAGTTGGTGGTTGAAGATATCCCTCTAGTGGTGTGGGGGCTGCGCTTTGGCAAAGTGGGTGGGGTTATATCCTTCCTGTTTGTCCCTGTCCGGGGATGTCCTCGGATGGGGCCAGAGTGTCTCCTGACCCCTCCTGTCTCAGCCTCCAGTATTTATGCTGCAGTAGTTTCTGTTTAGGGGGGCTGGGGTCAGTTTGTTATATCTGGAGTACTTCTCCTGTCTTATCCAGTGTCCTGTGTGAATTTAAGTATGCTCTCTCTAATTCTCTCTTTCTTTCTCTCTCTTGGAGGACCTGAGCCCTAGGACCATGCCTCAGGACTATCTGGCATGATGACTCCTTGCTGTCCACAGTCCACTGCTGCTGCTCCAGTTTCAACTGTTCTGCCTGTGATTATTATTATTTGACCATGCTGGTCATTTATGAACATTTGAACATCTTGGCCATGTTCTGTTATAATCTCCACCTGGCACAGCCAGAAGAGGACTGGCCACCCCTCATAGCCTGGTTCCTCTCTAGGTTTTTTCCTAGGTTTTGGCCTTTCCAGGGAGTTTTTCCTAGCCACCGTGCTTCTACACCTGCATTGCTTGCTGTTTGGGGTTTTAGGCTGGGTTTCTGTACAGCACTTTCAGATTTCAGCTGATGTACGAAGGGCTATATAAATAAATAAAAAATTATTTTATTTGAACTTATACGTGATCCCCAATCAAAGACAATGATCGACAGCTGCCTCTGATTGGGAACCACACACACACACGCACACACACAAAAATGATGGATTTTTACAAATAATTATATGTATATATATATATATATATATATATATATATATATAAATATATATATATATATATATATATATATATATATATATGTGCAGTACTGGTCAAAACTTGACACACCTACTAATTCAAGGGTTCTTCTTGATTTTTTACTATTTTCTACATTGTAGAATAATAGTGAAGACGTCAAAATTATGAAATAGCACATATGGAATCATGTGGTAACCAAAAAAAGTGTTAAACAAATTAAAATATATGTTATATTTGAGTTTCTTTAAAGCAGCCACCCTTTGCCTTGATGACAGCTTTGCACACTCTTGGCATTCTCTCAACCAGCTTCATGAGGTAGTCACCTGGAATGTATTTCATTTAACAGGTGTACCTTGTTATAAGTTAATTTGGGGAATTTCTTTCCTTCTTAATGCGTTTGAGACAATCAGTTGTGTTGTGACAAGGTAGGGGTAGTATACAGAAATCAGCCCTATTTGGTAAAAGACCAAGTCCATATTATGGCAAGAACAGCTCAAATAAGCAAGGAAAAATCCAGTCCATCATTACTTTAAAAAATGAAGGTCAGTCAATCTGGAACATTTCAAGAACTTTGAAAGTTTCTTCAAGTGTAGTCGCAAAAACCATGAAGCACTATGATGAAACTGGCTCTCATGAGGACCGCACAGGAAAGTTTCCTCTGCTGCAGAAGATAAGTTCTTTAGAGTTAACTGCACCTCAGATTGCTGCAAAGAAACCACTACTAAAGGAAACCAATAATAAGAAGAGACTGGCTTGGGCCAAGAAAAACGAGCAATGGACATTAGACCAGTGGAAATATGTCCTTGGTCTAATGAGTCCAAATTTTAGATTTTCGGTTCCAACCACCGTGTCTTTCTAAGACACAGAGTAGGTGAACGGATGATCTCCGCATGTGTGGTTCCCACCGCGAAGCATGGAGGAGCAGGTGTGATGGGGTGGGGTGCTTTGCTGGTGACACTGTCAGTGAATTCAAAGCACATTTAACCAGCATGGCTACCACAGCGTTCTGCAGCGATACGCCATCCCATCTGGTTTGCGCTTAGTGGGACTATCATTTGTTTTTCAACAGGACAATGACCCAAAACACATCCAGGCTGTGTAAGGGATATTTGACCTAGAAGGAGAGTGATGGAGTGCTGCATCAGATGGCCTGGCCTCCACAATCACCCGACCTCAACCCAATTGAGATGGTTTGGGATGAGTTGCACTGCAAAGTGAACGAAAAGCAGCCAACAAGTGCGCAGCATATGTGGGAACTCCTTCAAGACTGTTGAAAAAGCATTCTTCATGAAGCTGGTTGAGAGAATGCCAAGAGTGTGCAAAGCTGTCATCAAGGCAAAAGGTGGCTACTTTGAAGAATCTCAAATATAACAAAATATATTTGTGCCTTTGGAAAGTATTCAGACCCCTTGACATTTTCTACATTTTGTTACATTACAGCCTTATTCTAAAAAAAAAACGTAATCGCAGCATTCTACACACAATATACCCCATAACGAGAAAGAGAAAACAGCTATTTTGAATTTTTGGCAAAATTATACAAATAAAACAGAAATACCTTATTTACATAAGTATTCAGACCCTTTGCTATGAGACTCGAAATTGAGCTCAGATGGAAAAAGTACCCAATTGACATACTTGGGCAAAAGCAGAAAATTACTAAAGTGAAAACCACCCAGTAAAATATTACTTGAGTAAGAGTCTAAAAGTATTTGATTTTAAATATACTTAAGTATCAAAAGGAAATTAAATTTCTTACATATACTTAAGTATCAAAAGTAAAACTATAAATAATTTATAATTCCTTATATTAAGAAAACTGACGGCACCATGTTCTTATTTTTTAATTTACGGAAAGCCAGGGGCACACTCCAACACTCAGAAATAATTTACAAACAAAGCATGTGTGTTTAGTGAGTCAGGGATGACCAGGGATGTTCTCTTGATAAGTGTGTGATTTGGACCATTTTCCTGTCCTGCTAATGACTACTTTTGGGTGTCAGGGAAAATGTATGGAGTTTGTCACGCTCTGACCTTAGAGAGACATTTTATTTCTCTATTTGGTTAGGTCAGGGTGTGATTTGGGGTGGGCATTCTATGTTTTGTTTTCTATGTTTCTTTTTTTCTATGTTTTGGCTGGGTATGGTTCTCAATCAGGGGCAGCTGTCTATCGTTGTCTCTGATTGGGAATCATACTTAGGTAGCCCTTTCCCATACTTCAGTGTGGGTAGATAACTTTGTTAGAGGCATTCATAGCCCTGTTAAGCGTCACGGTTGTTTTGTATTGTTGGCAACATTTCTAATAAAGAGGAATATGTACGCTCCCCACGCTGCACCTTGGTCCGCTTCTTACGATGCCCGTGTGTGTTTAGTGAGTCAGGGATAACCAGGGATGTTCTCTTGATAAGTGCGTGATTTGGACCAGGAGTAAAAAGTATATTATTGTCTTTAGGAATGTAGTGAAGAAAAAGTAGTCAAAAAATATAAATAGTAAAGTAGAGATACCCCAAAAACCAAAATAAATAGTACTTTAAAGAATTTTTACTTAAGTACTTTACAGCACTGAATGTATTAGGACAGTGGTTCCCAAACTCTTTATAGTCCCATACCCCTTCAAACATTCAACCTCCAGCTGTGTACCCCCTCTAGCACCAGGGTCAGCGCACTCTCAAATGTTGTTTTTTGCCATCATTGGAAGCCTGCCACACACACACTATACAATACATTTATTAAACATAAGAATGAGTGTGAGTTTTCGTCACAACCCGGCTTGTGGGAAGTGAAAAAGAGCTCTAATTGGACCAGGTTCACAAATAATATTATAATAATCAATAATTTTGCTCTTTATTTAGCAGTCTTACATAAAACTTTATTTGTTAATAGAAAATTGTGAAAAACTCACCACAGGTTAATGAGAAGGGTGTGCTTGAAAATCTACTCTCACATAGGCACGTGGTTGTAAAAGGGCATCAGTGTTTTAAAAGCGCAATTTGCCAAGGCAGGATACTCTGAGTAAATTAAATTTTCACAGAACCGCTTAGTGCAATTTTGAATCATGAAAGGGATAACGAATCCAGTTTTTGTGTCATTCATACCTGTGTAATTGTGCACCCAACTCACTCAGGTGCTTCGCTATATCACATTTGACATTGTCCATAAGCTTGAGTTCATTTGCACACAAATAATCATACAATGATGGAAAGACCTGTGTGTTGTCCTTGTTAATGCAGACAGAGAAGAGCTCCAGCTTCTTAATCATAGCCTCAATTTTGTCCCGCACATTGAATATAGTTGCAAAGAGTCCCTGTAATCCTAGATTCAGATCATTCAGGAGAGAAAAAACATCACCCAGATAAACCAGTCGTGTGAGAAACTCGTCATCATGCAAGTGGTCAAACAAGTGAAAATTATGGTCAGTAAAGAAAACTTTAAGCTCATCTCTCAAGAAAACGTGTCAATACCTTGCCCCTTGATAACCAGCGCACTTCTGTATGTTGTAAAAGCGTTACTTGGTCGCTGCCCATATCATCATCAGTTCAGGTGCCTTGCTTTAACAAAGTTAACCATTTTCACTGTAGTGTCCAAAATGTCTTTCAAGCTGTCAGGCATTCCTTTGGCAGCAAGAGCCTCTCAGTGGATGCTGCAGTGTACTGAAGTGGCGTTGGGAGCAACTGCTTGCACGGGCATTACCTCTCCACTATATCTCACTGTCATGGCTTTTGCGCCATCAGTACAGGTACCAACACATCTTGACCACCAAAGTCCATTTGATGTCATAAAGCTGTCCAGGAAAAAAATATTGTCTCCTGTTGTCCTGGTTTCCAGTGGTTTGCAGAAGAGGATGTCTTCCTTAATTGACCCCCCATAAACTTAAAGTACTTGTACCAGGCCCGCCATGTCTGTTGACTCATCCAACGTAACCCATAGAATGCACAGGCTTGTAAGCGAAGCAGTAATTGTTTCTAAACATCTCCTGCCATGTCACCGATGCATTATGAAACAGTGTTGTTTTATGATGCATTTTCTGTAGTTTTTTGGCATTTTCCCCAGGTGCTTTCCCGGGTAAGGGGGAGTAACTCTTAGGCTGCTTCAGATTCACAACTGTCAGTGTCCATGCTAGCTGGGCTAACAACAAATGTAGAATTACTGATGCTAGCATTGGATGTGCTCGTGGAAGCAGAACAACTTGTGTTGTCGACAGGTGCAGGTGTAGTACTGCTGGTATGTGTCTCTATGGACGCGGACCTTATTTAAAAAAAAAACATTTATCAATTTCTAGCAAACAGAATGAGCACCAGCACAGTTGGCTGCATACGGACCGTTATCGGAATTCCCGCGAGAGAGTAACGGTTCATGTGATTGGATATTAATTATTTGATGAGGCTACCTGTATTTGACATTGTGTTGTTATTGGTTTAATTTTATTTTTGGCTGTGAAACGAGGCTACTCAGGCGAGAAAAACAACTCACCCAAATGTGTAGCCCAGTTTGAAAATATACATTAACTGTTTGAAAATGTGAAGAAATGTAAAAACAATAAAATAAAATAAATGTGAATCAAATTTTTATTATGCATACTCCCGACCGCATTACTCCAGTTTCGAGTATTAGAGCACAAAAACAGGCCAGCAATGTTTATAAATGTTTTGGACCTCTGTGTAACCCCACCCCTATATGCTTGGTTACCCCAGAGTGACAGCACAGCGTGATTTTTAGGTGCAGCTGTTGTCGCACTCAGATACCACATATGGAAAGTAGCTTTCCCACTCCTTATATGGACATATTGGCGATGCAAAACGGATGTCGGTGCAACCTTTATTATGGTCCCTTGACTTTCTGGCTGGAGCCAGTTTTCTGATAATAATGCATAATAAACACCGATAAAATATGATTCGTCCTTAGAAAAATACGGTATTGTTCAATTACTCTGAAATAAGTTTAAATTTGTGAAAACTGACAACGATTTACATTTTATCACATTTAAAGATCTTGTTTTACTCCGGAAGAAATGTGGGTGAGGTCCTTATATTTCCGTGTCTGGGGAGATAAGTGGTGTGATTTCAGCGTCTGTCTTGAACAGTTAAAAAATGCAGGTTTGTGGAATTATAACACTTTTTCTAGCTATAGAAAAATTAGTAATGAAGGTCATAGCTGACGTTTTGAGCAGTATATGTTCGCACGCCACCTTGATTGAGACATAGCTAACGTTAGCTGCATTTAAACGTTAGCTGTCATACCACAGATACAAGGTGGTTACCGGTAGTTATAAGTATCTTTGGTAATGCCAAAGAGCCTAGCTATAGCTGGTTTAAAAACTATGTGGCAAACCAACAACACTTTGAGTGTTTTAAATAAAACTCAATGAATGATCTGTTATTTCTCAATCTCAGGACCCTGACGCAGATACCGAGTGGAATGACATCCTGAGGAAGAAGGGGATCCTTCCTCCCAAGGAGAAAACTCAGGATGAGGTTGAGGAGGACGCTCTAGAGCAGCAGATTCTTCTTCAGCAAGAATCTGTTGGTAAGAGGTGGCTATTAATATCATATAGCTACCTCTGTGGGATTAGGTTTCTCCTGAACTAGTCTAGAAATAGTTTATCTTATTCTTAATTTAACTAACAGGACATGGTTTTGGAAGGCTGATCCTTGGCCAACATCATCCTCTGTTAGTAGTTTGAATACCTTAAATGATACTTTTTCTGACTTGTATTTCCTGTGGTGTTTTGTGACCAGTAAAAACCTATGAGAGTATGACTCTGGACCAGCTGGATGAGAACGAGGATGACTTCAGTGAAGAGGATGAGGCCGCCATCGAGATTTACAGGTTTCAAAGCATTACTAAGATGGTGCATTATACATACAACCGGTATTGGCTGCCATATGGCCCGGGGCCATAGCTGAGCAATCGGGCAAGCTCAGCCGGCTCTGTGGTTGCCCTATTGGGCATGTTTAATTAATTTATTGAAAACAACCTAAGTGCAAAGAATTTCTGATTCCTCCCCTATGTCTGTGTGTAAACAGCACATTTTAAGCCTTTGGGGAACTAAAAATACTCACTTGATGGGCAAGTGCCTTTCAGACCTTAATGTCAGTCCCTTAATACAACCTAATGCCATTAAAAGAGATGCTGAAAATATGAATCTCCATTGTGGCTACCATGTTAATGGTGATATAGCCTTTTGTGTCCCAAATAGAAAATGACAATGTTATGACCTTACCAGAATTAACCTACATTGCCTTAACTCTCTCCATTTCGTTCTCACCAGGCAAAAGAGGCTTGCAGAATGGAAAGCCACCCAGATAAAGAATTGCTTTGGAGAAGTAGTGGAGATTTCTGGGCAGGACTACATCAAGGAGGTGAACAAAGCTGGAGAGGGCATCTGGGTTGTGCTGCATCTCTACAAACAGGGGTGAGAGTTTTAGATTTTTTTTTAGATCTGATAACTTTATTGGCCAAGACCTTATTTGAAAATCATGAAACAAGGTTTTCCTTTTTTTGTTGTTCATATAAGCCTGATTAACAGTATTCCTTTTTTAAATTTCACTGAATAGGACTATCTGCCAAATACATAGATTTAACTAATTGTAATCGAATCTCTGTTCCATTCTCTCATCCTCCTAGAATTCCTCTGTGCACCCTGATAAACCAGCATCTGTCAGAGATGGCCAGGAAATTCCCCCAGACCAAGTTCCTCAAGTCCATCTCCACCACATGCATCCCCAACTACCCTGACCACAACTTACCCACCATCTTTGTCTACCACGAGGGAGAGATGAAGGCACAGTACATCGGGCCTCTGGTCTTCGGGGGCATGAACCTCAAAGTTGGGGGTAAGAGACAATCGCCTCAGCTAGACTTTCATTGGATACTATTAGCGACATTATATGGTAGTTTGCTGTCCAGTGTGTATACTTCTCACCCTCAGATTTGTGCATTGTCAGTTTTGAATGTCAATTTCTTACTTTCTCTACTAGATATTTAAATCTGCTTTATCCTATCATCCTCAGAGCTGGAGTGGAGGTTATCAGAATCTGGTGCTGTCAAGACAGACCTGGAAGAAAACCCCAAGAAGCAGATTGAAGACAAGCTGATGTCGTCGATCCGATCCACTCTCCCCACACGGAAAGACAGTGACTCCGAAGAGGACTAGCCGCGTAACACCAAATAACATTACTCTTAAAGCTCAACCATCACTGTGTGTGAGGATGGCTCTCTCCTGTGGTGATGTGGTGAACTGCACACCTCTCTCTATGCTACCTCAGTCAGCAGAGAGGCTCCATCAGAGTACTATGCCTCCCCGGTTGAAAGATCTCTTATGTTACGAGATCATTCTCCTAAATCAATCTGAACTTGTGTTTTTACAGAACATTTGGTTGAAGATTGTCCTTTTTTTATTTAACATATGTTTCATAATAAATGACAATAGAAATTAATACATTTGTAATTGTTTAAATTAAATGTAAGTATCCATTCACCCATGCCATAATAGTTGACGCTTTTTATAGTGTTCACCCTGATCTGTGTAACCATCACATAAAGGGCTCCTTTGATGTATTTGACTGTGTTCAGAGGTGTTCACTGTTCATAGATAATGGTCTGAATTTGTGTATGTGCAATTGTCTACAAAATGGCAAAGTACAGAATCCTCATCTTAAATCACTAAATATTTACATATACCAACTGAAATCAGGAAGACACTTCACAATCTGCAATTTATTTCTCAAAAATATCAAGTCCATTGCCAGAGAACACTGAGGATGCTGCTTCTGTCTGTCCCTCAGTCTGCCATTTTGCTCCATGTTCAGGGGGGTTGCAGTATGCTGATGTCTTCTGTCCAGTTATTCCAAAGTCAGATTTTTACATCACATCAGAGTGCTTCTGTGTAGCAGGGAACAGGGAGAACCTCGGTCATGGTTTTTGGCATTTGTTGTAACTTTTAATTGTGTAGATTCTATTCGGGGGTAGTGTGTATATACTATGTCTAAAGTACATATTGTACCTTGATTGAGCCTTGCGGACTGGCCACAGAAAGACTGGTCTTCAACCTCTAAGAGAAAGGCACTGGAGAAGCTTTCACAAACTAGAGCTTCAATCAGAATAGGCTACACGGACACTGCTGACCTGCAAACCAATTAATTTCAGAATTTCTTAAAATTATGTAAAGGTCAGGGTTAAGGGTTTGGTTAAAGTTAGTCGGTCTTGCAGGTCAGAAGTGCCCTTGTTTCCTGCTTCAATATTGATATTCTGCTAATCAAGGTTGAAACAGCGCAGGGTCCTTACCAAAAGCATGAGCTGCTTCTTTCTCCTTTGAGACAGTTTGGGTGACAGGCGCATCAGCGGGTGCACTGAATGAGACTAGAGAGGGGAATGCCTGTTAGATTCCAATCACATGTAATTATTAAATAATCAGATCAATAAAACATGTTATAACAAATAAGCATGTTATCATCTAAAGACAAAATCCCATACTGTGCTGTCCAGGAAATCCAATGACACCTTTGCTTATATGCCTGAGACATTGTACATGGTTGTTTGAGGGTGTGTACATAGTTCTAATTTGCTCTCAGACATAATTCACTGACATTCTGAAGCAATTTGGAAATACAGTTTGCATCAAGGAGTCTTTCTCTACTTACCGCATGCTGTACAGAGTCTACCGAGTTGGCCTTTGAATAGTGAAACAGGAACTGACGAAAATAGCATATACAAAGTCAACGACAAAGACAATGAATATTGTTCCTGCAAGTTTACCTCAGTATTTTGAGGAATAAGGTATAAACAAGTATTTATTAATAGGGTGTGATATTGTTGAGAAACTTACTCTTTTGAAAACATTCTGAACTTGCTCCTGTGATGGGGAGAGGGACAGGGAGAGAATAATTACACTGGCGTCAGAGCTGCTATCATATATAATTTGTGATAAGATTGAGTCATACGGTAGCTAAGCTTTACCTCATTCTGATCTCTCCCCATCATATCACCAACATCAGTCTGGATCCCAGAACCCTGCAGCAGACAAATCAATGGTCAATGATAAAACACAAGTCTATAACACATCTAAAGGCACTAAACCCAAGCAAACATAAAAGCTGTTGTACATGGCATCCATTGTCTACTGTATACTGTACCCATGGCAAAGTAATGATCGTGTCTCTGTCGTCAGTGTGTCTAGTTGATAGGAGTGGGGGAAGTCTTATATATTCTTATTCCCCTCATCATGTCCCCCACCAGTCTGATTTAAGTTAGAGTGACTCACTTGTGTGTCCCCAACCCCCTCTCCACGTATAACCTAGCCTAGCCACCACAAGTAACAAGAGGCACCATATAATTTGGTTGGAATCACCTGCTGACCCCTTATCAGACACAGATGCGATTTCTCCAGTGGTGCAAACAAAGTAGACAACACTAATGCCATCTATAACCAGAACTCTCCTCTGATGGATGCAGTAGAGGACTGAGATGTTTAAACAGTGAAAGACTGACACACAGAGATACAGAGAGTGATACACATTCAAGGCATATATTGAATGATTTGGGTCTAGAATACATTCACACTACATTTTAACACTTTGCCTCTGGTATCAGGTAAGGAAATGTATCCTTGTTGTCAATCTAATAATCCATTCATAAATCATTCATAATTTATTTAAAAACTAATTTCACAATATTTGTTTGAATTACACAATTGCCTTTTATTTGCACTTTTCAGGTATAGGCATGCAAAAAAAACAAAGTCCCATACATACCCTTCTGAAAGCAATTCCATGTTCACACTCTTTGTATGGACTAGCCTCTACAGAAAGAAAAAAGTAAGTTTCAAAAGTATACATTAATTTTATCAATCTATTACATACAATAAATGTACATGCAATAGCCAACAATATTAACAATATAAATAGCTAATTCAAAAACATCGATTTCAGATTTTTACATTTAGATAGCCTAAATTATACAGAAATGTTGAAGTTAATTTAAATTATATAAATAATCTCTCTCACCTGTCGCTTTCCAGCATCCAAGGCACCAGACCAATTGAAGTATGCAAAGTTGTTGAAGATACGAAGCGCTCATCTCGAGCTATGAGATTCTAATGCGCTTTGGTGAGGGTATCTGCGCTCTGTGTTTGGTTTGGTGGTCTGCCCGAGGAAGTATTGTTATATTGCCACGTCACGGTACAGAATTGAACTCTACTGACTATCTCATCCGACATAATTATATAGGCTATAACTTTGATGGGAGAAGCATCATCTCCCACGCAGAGGTGACCAATCAACGTCCCACTGGTCTCCTTAGTCATCAGCTGAGGGTTTGTGCGCAAATCCCCTCTCCCTCGTCATTTTGAACGGTTTTAAGATACATTTAGATATGGCAACTAAATCAAAGAAATCCATCAAAAACAGGATGTCAACCAAACATAAAATCGGAATGGAAGTTACACAACTGGTATCAAATATTTTTTCAGTACACTTGATTATAGGACATGGTGATGAATAATGACCCCGTGATGTTCAAATTCATTGAAAACCATAAACAACCAAGTAAATGTTGGGGAGTAACAGATTACATGCAATATTTTACATGTAAGGGATTACAAAAAGCTGTAACCGTAATACGTTACATTACCAGCAAAAATATTGTAACCAGATTACAGATACTTTTGAAAAACTAGATGATTTATGTCGAAGATTACTTTTAAATTCAGAAATAATTTCTGCCAAAAAAGTATTTGACACTTCTCTCTTTTCTCAATGACATTCATACATCATTAAAAATAGGCGCAAATTTAAATTTGTTCAACGTGAACAAGTCTGACCATAAATCAGAGACCACTATGATGACAGACCAAATGTGTTTTATTGATCGCGGGAAAAGAGCAGGAATATGCTTTTATAGGCTCCAGTCCAAGTGATGTCTTCCAATGGTGTGATTGCTGTCGGCATCCAAAGATTATCCAACTTGAATAAACTCTAGAAGATAAGGATGACAGCAGTAGTGTAGTTTACGGTGATACTGATATCACTTATTATTGATATCTACCTACATAGCGCATTCATGTGAATCACACTGCGTCTTTTTCATTTAGCTATTTGCGCCTTATGGATTGTGGTTGTTGTCGGCCTTATGGATTGTGGTTGTTGTCGATGGCTGTTCACAAATCTAAATGTGTATTTGAACCCAATAATGGTTGAATTCCAGAAATTTAAGCTGCCTATCAATCATTGTTTTTTAAATCAGCGGACAGCCAATGAAAAAAATCCATTGGCCTCATGAACACATGCTCAAACTCGCTCACTTTTGATAGACTTAAAGGGACAATCTGTAGTTGCTACTTCCATTTTTGGACTTATAAATTATATACTGTACCAGTAAAAGGTTTGGACACACCTACTCATTCAAGGGCCAAAAAAGTGTTAAACAAATCAAATTATATTTCATATTTTCAAATCTTATAAGTTGCCTTGATGACAACTTTGCACACTCTTGGCATTCATCCATCTTCACGAGGAATGCTTTTCCAACAGTCTTGAAGGAGTTTCCACATATGCTGAGCACTTGTTGGCCACTTTTCTTTCATTCTCGGGTCCAACTCATCCCAAACCATCTCAATTGTGTTGAGGTCGGGTGCTTGTGTGGGCTAGGTCATCTGATGCAGCACTTTGTCACTCTCCTTCTTGGTCACATTGCTCTTACACAGCCTGGATGTGTGTTTTGGGTCATTGTCCTGTTGAAAAACAAATGATAGTCCCACTAAGCTCAAACCAGATGGGATGGTGTATAGCTGCAGAATTCTGTGGTAGCCATGCTGGTTAAGTGTGCCTTGAATTTCACCAACAAAGCACCCCCACACCATCACACCTGCTCCTCCATGCTTCACGGTGGGAACCACACATGCGGAGATCATCTGTTCACCTACTCTGCATCTCACAAAGACATGGCGGTTGGAACCAAAAATCTCAAACTTGGACTCATCAGACCATAGGACAAATTTCCACCGATCTAATGTCCATTGCTCGTGTATCTTGGCCCACAGCAAGTCTCTTCTTCTTATTGGTGTCCTTTAGTATTTTTTTTATTTTTTTTATTTCACCGTTATTTAACCAGGTAGGCTAGTTGAGAACAAGTTCTCATTTGCAACTGCGACCTGGCCAAGATAAAGCATAGCAGTGTGAACAGACAACACAGAGTTACACATTGAGTAAACAATAAACAAGTCAATAACACAGTAGAAAAAAAGGGTCTATATACATTGTGTGCAAAAGGCATGAGGAGGTAGGCAAATAATTACAATTTTGCAGATTAACACTGGAGTGATAAATTATCAGATGGTCATGTACAGGTAGAGATATTGATGTGCAAAAGAGCAGAAAAGTAAATAAACAAAAACAGTATGGAGATGAGGTAGGTAAAATTGGGTGGGCTATTTACCGATAAGACTATGTACAGCTGCAGCGATCGGTTAGCTGCTCAGATATCAGATGTTTGAAGTTGGTGAGGGAGATAAAAGTCTCCAACTTCAGCGATTTCTGCAATTCGTTCCAGTCACAGGCAGCAGAAAACTGGAACGAAAGGCGGCCAAATGAGGTGTTGGCTTTAGGAATGATTAGTGAGATACACCTGCTGGAGCGCGTGCTACGGGTGGGTGTTGCCATCGTGACCAGTGAACTGAGATAAGGCGGAGCTTTACCTAGCATGGACTTGTAGATGACCTGGAACCAGTGGGTCTGGCGATGAATATGTAGCGAGGGCCAGCCGACTAGAGCATACAAGTCGCAGTGGTGGGTGGTATAAGGTGCTTTAGTGACAAAACGGATGGCACTGTGATAAACTGCATCCAGTTTGCTGAGTAGAGTGTTGGAAGCTATTTTGTAGATGACGTCGCCGAAGTCGAGGATCGGTAGGATAGTCAGTTTTACTAGGGTAAGTTTGGCGGCGTGAGTGAAGGAAGCTTTGTTGCGGAATAGAAAGCCGATTCTGGATTTGATTTTCGATTGGAGATGTTTGATATGAGTCTGGAAGGAGAGTTTACAGTCTAGCCAGACACCTAGGTACTTATAGATGTCCACATATTCAAGGTCGGAACCATCCAGTGTGGTGATACTAGTCAGGCGTGCAGGTGCAGGCAGCGAACGGTTGAAAAGCATACATTTGGTTTTACTAGCGTTTAAGAGCAGTTGGAGGCCACGGAAGGAGTGTTGTATGGCATTGAAGCTTGTTTGGAGGTTAGATAGCACAGTGTCCAAGGACGGGCCAGAAGTATATAGAATGGTGTCGTCTGCGTAGAGGTGGATCAGGGAATCGCCTGCAGCAAGAGCAACATCATTGATATATACAGAGAAAAGAGTAGGCCCAAGAATTGAACCCTGTGGCACCCCCATAGAGACTGCCAGAGGACCGGACAGCATGCCCTCCGATTTGACACACTGCACTCTGTCTGCAAAGTAGTTGGTGAACCAGGCAAGGCAGTCATCAGAAAAACCAAGGCTACTGAGTCTGCCGATAAGAATATGGTGATTGACAGAGTCGAAAGCCTTGGCAAGGTCGATGAAGATGGCTGCACAGTACTGTCTTTTATCGATGGCCGTTATAATATCGTTTAGTACCTTGAGCGTGGCTGAGGTGCACCCGTGACCGGCTCGGAAACCAGATTGCACAGCGGAGAAGGTACGGTGTGATTCGAGATGGTCAGTGACCTGTTTGTTGACTTGGCTTTCGAAGACCTTAGATAGGCAGGGCAGGATGGATATAGGTCTGTAACAGTTTGGGTCCAGGGTGTCTCCCCCTTTGAAGAGGGGGATGACTGCGGCAGCTTTCCAATCCTTGGGGACCTCAGACGATATCGAAGAGGGGTTGAACAGGCTGGTAATAGGGGTTGCGACAATGGCGGCGGATAGTTTCAGAAACAGAGGGTCCAGAGTGTCAAGCCCAGCTGATTTGTACGGGTCCAGGTTTTGCAGCTCTTTCAGAACATCTGCTATCTGGATTTGGGTAAAGGAGAACCTGGAGAGGCTTGGGCGAGTAGCTGCGGGGGGGGGGGGGGAGCTGTTGGCCGAGGTTGGAGTAGCCAGGCGGAAGGCATGGCCAGCCGTTGAGAAATGCTTGTTGAAGTTTCCGATAATCATGGATTTATCGGTGGTGTTACCGTGTTACCTAGCCTCAAAGCAGTGGGCAGCTGGGAGGAGGTGCTCTTGTTCTCCATGGACTTCACAGTGTCCCAGAACGTTTTGGAGTTGGAGCTACAGGATGCAAATTTCTGCCTGAAGAAGCTGGCCTTAGCTTTCCTGACTGACTGAGTGTATTGGTTCCTGACTTCCCTGAACAGTTGCATATCACGGGGATTATTCGATGCTATTGCAGTCCGCCACAGGATGTTTTTTGTGCTGGTCGAGGGCAGTCAGGTCTGGAGTGAACCAAGGGCTATATCTGTTCTTAGTTCTGCATTTTTTGAACGGAGCATGCTTATCTAAAATAGTGAGGAAGTTACTTTTAAAGAATGACCAGGCATCCTCAACTGACGGGATGAGGTCAATGTCCTTCCAGGATACCCGGGCCAGGTCGATTAGAAAGGCCTGCTCACAGAAGTGTTTTAGGGAGCGTTTGACTGTGATGAGGGGTGGTCGTTTGACTGCGGCTCCATAGCGGATACAGGCAATGAGGCAGTGATCGCTGAGATCCTGGTTGAAGACGGCGGAGGTGTATTTGGAGGGCCAGTTGGTCAGGATGACGTCTATGAGGGTGCCCTTGTTTAGAGATTTAGGGTTGTATCTGGTGGGTTCCTTGATGATTTGTGTGAGATTGATGGCATCTAGCTTAGATTGTAGGACTGCCGGGGTGTTAAGCATATCCCAGTTTAGGTCATCTAACAGAACAAACTCTGAAGCTAGATGGGGGGGCGATCAATTCACAAATGGTGTCCAGGGCACAGCTGGGAGCTGAGGGAGGTCGGTAGCAGGCGGCAACAGTGAGAGACTTATTTCTGGAGAGAGTCATTTTTAAGATTAGTAGTTCGAACTGTTTGGGTATGGACCTGGAAAGTATGACATTACTTTGCAGGCTCTCTCTGCAGGAGACTGAAACTCCTCCCCCTTTGGCAGTTCTATCTTGACGTAAAATGTTATAGTTGGGTATGGAAATCTCAGAATTTTTGGTGGCCTTCCTGAGCCAGGATTCAGACACGGCAAGGACAGTAGTGGTTTCTTTTCCGCAATTAAAGCATGAAGGCCTGATTCACGCAGTCTCTTCTGAACAGTTGATGTTGAGATATGTCTGTTACTTGAACTCTGTGAAGCATTTATTTGGGCTACAATTTCTGAAGTTGGTACCTCTAATGAACTTATCCTCTGCACAGAGGTAACTCTGGGTCTTCCTTTCCTGTGGCGGTCAACATGAGAGCCAGATTAATCATAGCGCTTGATGGTTTTTGCGACTGCACTTGAAGAAACTTTCAAAGTTCTTGAAATTTTCCAGATTGACTGACCTTCATAACTTAAAGTAATGATGGACTGTTGTTTCTCTTTCATTATTTGAGCTGTTCTTGCCATAATATGGACTTGGTATTTTACCAAATAGGGCTATCTTTTGTATAACACCCCTACCTTGTCACAACACAACTGATTGGCTCAAACACATTAAGAAAGAAAGAAATTCCACAAATTAAGTTTAAACAAGGCACACCTGTTAATTGAAATGCATCCCCGGTGACTACCTCATGAAGCTGGGTGAGTGTTCAAAGCTGTCACCAAGGCAAAGGGTGGCTACTTTGAAGAAACTCAAATGTAAAATACATTTTGATTTGGCTACTACATGATTCGATGTGTGTTATTTCATAGTTTTGATGTCTTCACTATTATTCTACAATGTAAAAAATAGTAAAATAAAGAAAAAAGTGCGTCCAAATTTTTGACTGGTACTGTATATTTTATATATATCCATTGATTCTTGAAGAATATCATTTATAAATGCCTCATGATGTAATGGGTGCGTGTTGGTGGCAGGGAAGTCAGGCGCAGGAGAACGAACTTTGTATAAACGGAGTTGTTTCATAAGTTCTGACCATACTCCAAAAAACAAAATATATAAACGAACAAAAGTGGGTACAAAACCCGTCGCACACCAACACATTACTAGCACAATCAAACAATCTCCGACAAGGACATGAGGGGAAACAGTGGGTTAAATACACAACATGTAACTGATGGGATTGGAACCAGGTGTGAAGGAAGACAAGACAAAACCAATGGAAAATGAAAAATGGATCAGTGACGGCTAGAAGGTCAGTGACGTCGACCGCTGAACACCGCCTGAACAAGAAGAGGGACCGACTTCGGCGGAAGTCGTGACACATGAGCTTAGTTCAACTGTCACACTCCACAAGAACCCAAATATAAGCTTGTTTTTCTCCAATGTTTGTAATCATTGTAAATGTAAAGAAACACTGCATAGCATCCTAACATGGTTAAAACAATAATGTTGATACCATGGATGGTCAGTCCTTGCATCCATAGCTGTCCATTCATCTGAGAGTGGTTACATTTCTCCAGGCCCATCCCTCAGCTTTTACCAAAACAGAGGCTGGGCTGCAGTTTTGTTATTGTTTCATCTGTGGATTTGCCCTTTAAACAGCTGCATATTTTCAACATATTAAAGTGTCACCAACCAAAAGGTAAACAATAGGCCTATAGCAAATGCAGCATATGGCATTCATTTTTCACATGTAAATAGCACTTTTCAGTGGTGCTCAAAGCATGCCATTCCATGAGTGTAGCATTTATTTTTCAACTCGAATCAATGAGCCAAATCAGTCCTCCATGACAATAAAATCATAAACAACAGAGTAGGGCTGGCTAATAAGTCCATAGTTTTGGGGCTATGCTCAGGTAAAACAATTTTGCTAATATAATACTTCCATATTTCCAAGTCCTATTCTTGAAGATTAAGAGGTATAACATTTATTGGAATGACTGGAATTCTGATAGACTTTGGTTTTTAATGTAAAGATATAATTGAATAATATTATTATATGTAGTAGAAAGCGATGGGTTAGAAGAAGGCTACATAACAAACCCATAAAGTAAAATTTAACATCCATATATGGCCAGCTATGTAAACTTTGACATAGATTTTTCGAGAAATAGATGTCTTTCAATTGATAACACACATTTGTGTCTTCTTCTCATGCCTCTTAAGAGGAAAGTAATCTAAAAGTAACTGAATGTAATCAGATTACATTACTGAGTTTGGGTTATAGAAAAGTTACGTTTCTGACTACAGTTTTGGACAGGTAACTAGTAACTGCAACGGATTACAATTAGAAAGTAACCTACCCAACCCTGATGTCACATATCTGTGTGAGTATCTATTTACCAATATTTTCAATCTGTAATCTTGAGAATGAAATCTGTGAATTTTTTAGAATGAAAATGTGTCATCTACATTTACATTTTTGTCACTTAGCAATCGCTCTTATCCAGAGCAACTTACAGTTAGTGCATTCATCTTAAGATAGCTAGGGGAGACAGCCACACATCACAGTCATAGTACAAGTAGCTTACAGTTTTTCCTCAATAAAGTAGCTATCAGCAAAGACAAGGGCCAGGGTTATCTTAAGAAAAGCAAGGGTGTTAGTCTCATTTGCCTCTTCTAATCTCACCTAACTGAAGCTACATTAATTTCAGTGTTGTCTGTATACATTTAATGATATTTAAGTGTAATTCTTCAGTCTTCATTAGTTTGACCACAGAGAATGACTGTGATTGCTGGGTCCGGTTTCTGTATGTAAGTGTGAAAGCTGGAAGTGTGGGTCAGTGTATCGAGTTTCACCTGGAGACAATATTCCAGAGAGGCTGTGGATTTGCTGTACCTGTTCGATTGACCATGGATGGAAAATAGGGCAGAACACTCAAGGAGACCCAGACACCTGCCTTGGAACATGTAATACACAACCACATGTAAATTCTCCATGCTGTCTGTTTAGTCTATGTTAATTAGTAGTTATGATTGCTTATAACATGGTTATGAATCTTATTACATCCTATAACATCCTGCTTCTGACAGAGTCACTATGCTCTATGATGGAAAAACAAAAGCTTCTGCAGTTAGACTTCAGCTTAACATATCCTTACTGTGTTCTAGGTTCCCTGAGCAGTGATTCTATGTTGTATCGACCATATTATACTGAACAAAAATATAAACGCAACATGTAAAGTGTTAGTCCCATGTTTCATGCTGAAATAAAAGATCTGAAATAAAAGATCCCAGAAATGTTCTACATGTACAAAAAGTTTATTTGTCCTCAAAAGTTACACACAAATTTGTTTACTTCCCTGTGAATGAGCATTTCTCCTTTGCCAAGATAATCCATCCACCTGACAAGCGTGGTATATCAAGAAGCTGATTAAACAGCATGATTATTACACATGTGCACCTTGTGCTGGGGACAATAAAAGGCCACTCTAAAATGTGCAGTTTTGTCACACAACACTATGCCACTGATGTCTCAAGTTGAGGGAGTGTCCAATTGGCATGCTCACTGCAGGAATGTCCACCAGAGCTGTTGCCAAAGAATTGAATGTTAATTTCCCTAGCATAAGCCGCCTGTAATGTCGCTTTAGAGAATTTGGTAGTACGTCCAACCGGCATCACACTGCAGACCACATGCAACCACCCCATTCCAGGACCTCCACATCTGGCTTCTTCACTTGCGGGATATTCTGAGACCAACCACCCGGACAGTTGATGAAACTCTGGGTTCGCACAACCCAATAATTTCTGCCCAAACTGTCAGAAACAGTCTCAGGGAAGCTCATTGTCGTCCTCACTAGGGTCTTGACCTGACCGCAGTTCGGCATCGTAACCGACATCAGTGTGCAAATGCTCACCTTCGATGGCCACTGGCACGCTGGGGAAGTGTGCTCTTCACAGATGAATCCCGGTTTCAATTGTACCGGGCAGATGGCAGACAGAATGGATGGAGTTGTGTGGGAGAGCGGTTAGCTGATGCCAACACTGTGAACAGAATGCCCTATGGCGGCAGTGGGGTTATGGTATGGGAAGGCATAAGCTACAGACAACGAACACAATTGCATTTTATCGATGGCAATTTGAATGCACGGAGATACCGTGACAAGACACTCTCAAGCATTTCGCTACACTCGCATTAACATCTGCTAACCATGTGTATGTGACAAATAAATTTGATTTGAAGATCCTGAGGCCCATTGTCGTGCCATTCATCCACCGCCATCACTTCATGTTTTAGTATGATAATGCAAATCCTGGAAGCTGAAAATGTACTACTTCTTCAATAGCCTGCATACTCACCAGACATGTCACCGATTGAGCAGGTTTGGGATGCTCTGGATCAACATGTACGACAGCGTGTTCCAGTTCCCACCAATATCCAGCAACTTCACACAGCCATTGAAGAGGAGTGGGATCAGGCCACAGGCCACAATCAACAGCCTGATCAACTACGAAGGAGATGTGTCGCGCTGCATGAGGCAAATAGTGGTCACACCAGATACTGACTGGTTTTCTCATCCACGCCCCTACCTTTTTTTAAGGCATCTGTGACTAACAGATGCATATCTGTATTCCCAGTCATGTGAAATCCATAGATCAGTGCCTAATTTATTTATTTCAATTGATTGATTTCCTTATATGAACTGTAACTCAGTAAAATCTTTGAAATTGTTGCCTGTTGCGTATATATTTTTCATCATTGTAGAAAGGACAGTACATTTCAGAGATGAGTCTCAGAGACAGGTGGGAAGATTTATATCTCTAATAAGCCATTGTATTGATTTGCCAACACTGTAATCTGGATTGAGGGATCAACTACAGGCATAACCTAGAGGCATGGCTCAAAAAAGGGTTTAGGCGGTGGCCTTGTCAGGGGGAGTGGCAATAGGCATGGTCAGCCCGTCGGCACGGTTGAATTGTACAGAACATTTTGGCGGTGTAGAAAAAATATTGAAGTTTTAAAGCTAATTCCCAGCATTTCTTTGCATTTTGCCATGTCAAATCAAATCAAATGTATTTACATAGCCCTTCTTACATCAGCTGATATATCAAAGTGCTGTACAGAAGCCCAGCCTAAAACCACAAACAGCAAGAAATGCAGGTGTAGAAGCACGGTGGCTTGGAAAAACTCCCTCGAAAGGCCAAAACCTAGGAAGAAACCTAGAGAGGAACCAGGCTATGAGGGGTGGCCAGTCCTCTTCTGGCTGTGCCGGGTGGAGATTATAACAGAACATGGCCAAGACGTTCAAATGTTCATAAATTACCAGCATAGTCAAATTATAATAATAACAGTAGTTGTCGAGGGTGCAACAAGTCAGCACCTCAGGAGTAAATGTCAGTTGGCTTTTCATAGCCAATCATTGAGAGTATCTCTACCGCTCCTGCTGTCTCTAGAGAGTTGAAAACAGCAGGTCTGGGACAGGTAGCACATCCGGTGAACAGGTCAGGGTTCCATAGCCACAGGCAGAACAGTTGAAACTGGAGCAGCAGCACGGCCAGGTGGACTGGGGACAGCAAGGAGTCATCACGCCAGGTAGTCCTGAGGCATGATCCTAGGGCTCAGGTCCTCAGAGAGAGAGAAAGAGAGAATTAGAGAGAGCATACTTAAATTCAAACAGGACACCGAATAAGACAGGAGAAATACTCCAGATATAACAGACTGACACTAGCCCCCCGACACATAAATTACTGCAGCATAAATACTGGAGGCTGAGACAGGAGTGGTCAGGAGACACTGTGGCCCCATCCGATGATACCCCCAGACAGGGCCAAACAGGCAGGATATAACCCCACCCACTTTGCCAAAGCACAGCCCCCACACCACTAGAGGGATATCTTCAGCCACCAACTTACCATCCTGAGACAAGACCGAGTATAGCCCACAAAGATCTCCACCACGGCACAACATGTCTATTGCTGTGTTATTTTGCTCAAATATAATAACAAAATAAATACTGCTAAATTAATAGTTTTTGGAATTTTCATTCTCCCCAACTCTCTAACTTTTATTGTGGTGATTGTAAATTATCAAAGATTATATTATTTAAAAATATATATATTTCCATTATCTTTTCTACATAATTTATATCTGGTGTAAGTCATTTCATTTTACACTGAAAACATTTTCCATCCTGAAAATGAATTTAAAAAAAAACAATAATATATATATATATATATATATATATTTTGTACTGTTTGGATTTATGCTTAGGCGAATAATGCTTAGGCGGCCCAGACAATAATTTAGTGTATTGTCTCAGATGGCTTGACCAGCAGCATTGATCTGCCCCCTGCTTTGAACCAATTAGCCCGTCTGATTTTAATCCCTGCTAGCCAACAGGAACCTTTCCTGTTCAACTGTGTTGATGACTCCCACTGTTCCCACAGGTAACGCCAGAGAGATACCATACATAAAGCTAAAGCCTCACATGAGAGTGATAAAGGGGGAGATAAAAGGCTGTACAGAGAGAGAAAGAGAGAGATACAGTAGATGAAAGAAATGCCCAAAAAAAGAGAGGTGGAATGAGAGAGAGAGATGTCACCTGATAGCTGATGCTCATATTCTCCATTAAGTAAGAACCTTGTTTTGTATGAGTATTGCTGAGATTGCGTCAGGGTCTGAAGAGTCCTCTAAAGAGGGCCACAATCTATCTCATAATGAGCCTCAGAACGGCACACTGGGCCGGACGCTTTTAAATGGCCTCTTCATCACTAGTTTCCTATTTTTGCTGTTGCTGTTCTTTTCAAGGCAATCACACTAGACAGTTGATGATTACAACACTTACATATTTATGAAACTCTGCGTATGCATGACACCCTGCATGACTATTGACAGTTGCACAGACACAAGTGTTTATGACATGGAATTCATCTCTCCTCTGTTAGATGAAAGCACACTTGTTCCTTTGTAAATATCAGAATACCTATTAAACCAGGGTTAGGGTGAATGCCATTTTAATTGCAGTCAATTCTGAAAGAAAACCAAATTCCAATTCCACATTTTTTCTCATGGTTTGGAGTTTCTGTGTGCTCTCTGAATTTACTGGAATTTACATGGAATTGATCCCAAAACTGCATTGAACCTGGTGATTTTTGCATGAAACCCAGCCTAAAACCCCAAACAGCAAGCAATGCAGATGTAGAAGCATGGTGGCTAGGAAAAACTCCCTAGAAAGACCCAGTACATGGACAATGTGTGTGTGTTACAGTGAGTGTGAGCGAGTCAACACATAACTTTGTTTACTTGAAATGATTTTTTGTTGTTGTATTGTGTGAGTGTATCGCAATGTTGTGCTCTCTAGTAACGATTAGGTTAGCCTTCCCTTGGGCAGACGTGTCAAACAGCGAGCGACCAACAGCTGGGGGAGAGATGGATGCGCAACAATACATAACACAAAGTGATGACCAAACCCACTTCAGGGAAGGACTTAAAGGTCAGTGATACACCTCACCAACAGTGCTGTAACCCAACATGCTGATGCTAGGCTGGATCTGGAGTCCCTCATTGGCCGTGGGCCTTTATAGACCTTTGGGGACAGCTGAGGAGGATTTGCATCAGACACTCCACTGGAATCAATCAATCAAATGCATTTATAAAGCCCTTTTAACATCAGTCGATGTCACAAAGTGCTATACAGAAACCCAGCCTAAAACCCCAAACAGCAAGCAATGCAGATGTAGAAGCATGGTGGCTAGGAAAAACTCCCTAGAAAGGCAGGAACCTAGGAAGAAACCTAGAGAAGAACCAGGCTCTGAGGGGTGGTCAGTCCTCTTCTGTCTGTGTCGGGTGGAGATTATAACAGTACATGGCCAACCGTTCAAACGTTCATATATGATCAGCCGAGTCAAATAATAATAATCACAGTGGTTGTAGAGGGTGCCACATGTCAGCACCTCAGGAGTAAATGTCAGTTGGCTTTTCATCTCGAGCATTCAGAGTAAGAGACAGCAGGTACGGTAGAGAGAGAGTGTCAAAAACAGCATGTCTGGGACAAGGGAGCACGTCAGGTGAACAGGTCAGAGTTCCATAGCCGCAGGCAGAACAGTTGAAACTGGAGCAGCAGTACGACCAGGTGGACTGGGGACAGCAAGGAGTCATCAGACAAGGTAGTCCTGAGCCATGGTCCCAGGGCTCAGGTCCTCTGGGAGGGAGAGAGAGATAATTATTAGGAGCATTATTAAATTCACAAAGGACACCGGATAAGACAGGAAAAATACTCCCAACACATGAACTATTGCAGCATAAGTACTGGAGGCTGAGACAGGAGCGGTTGAGAGACACTGTGGCCCTGTCCAATGATACCCCCGGACAGGGCCAACCAGGCAGGATATAACCTCACCCATGCAGGATATAACCTCATCCACTTTGCCAAAGCACAGCCCCATACCGCTAGAGGGATATCTTCAAACCACCAACTACCCTGAGACAAGGCTGAGTATAGCCCACGAAGATCTCCCCCACGGCGCAAACCTGAGAGGGGCGCCAACCCGGACAGGAAGATCACGTCAGTGACTACACCTAGTCAAGTGACGCACCCCTCCTAGGGACGGCATGGAAGAGCACCAGTAAGCCAATGACTAAGCCCCCGTAATAGGGTTAGAGGCAGAAATTCCCAGTGGAGAGAGGGGAACCGGCCAGGCAGAGACAGCAAGGGAGGTTTGTCGCTCAAGTGCCTTTCTGTTCACCTTCACACCCATGGGCCAGACTAAACTCAATCATAGGACCTACTGAAGTGATGAGTCTTCAATAAAGACTTAAAGTTTGAGACCAAGTCTGAGTCTCTCACATGGATAGGCAGACCATTCCATAAAAACGGAGCTCTATAGGAGAAAGCCCTGCCTCCAGCTGTTTGCTTACAAATTCTAGGGACAATAAGGAGGCCTGCGTCGTGTGACCGTAGCGTACGTGTAGGTATGTACGGCAGGACCAAATCGGAGAGATAGGTAGGTGCATGCCCATGCAATGCTTTGTGAGTTAGCAGTAAAACCTTGAAATCAGGGACTCTCCCATGAGGATTCCCTTTCAGTTGCATTCTACACTACTATTTGATGTGATTTGATCCTGATCTCCTAAGCACACTCAGATGAGTAAGTAGTAAAAGATATTGGCTCATTATAGTGAGTTTCCTTTATCTTGTACTAATTATTGGCTCCAAATCTTTTTATTTCCTGTGTTTCCCTGTTGGTACTTGAAAATGACGTGACAATATCCACCTCCCTCTCCCTTTCATTGCTTGGTATTAACCTCTGAGGGAGTAGAGTGCAAATGCCTACCTTAGTGAAGGTGTGAGGCCCTTTAGCACCACGCTAATTCGCCTCACAGAGAGACATGGCTACGACGAGATATGACGTTAGCACACAGCCACATGCCCAGTTCCAGGGATCCTATGACTCACAGTCAAATGTCAGGGGACACCCTAGAAGGTGTCAAATCACCTGTCCCTAGATTAGACAGTTTTATGGGAATTAGTGGGACATGAAACATCACTATACGGGCATTATAGGGGGCAGCGTGACGGGGATTGTCAATGCCTGACAGTAGGGCCCAGTAAACCCACATATCTTTCTCAGGATGAAAAAAAAACACTTTTGATCCCCCCCCCCTTGACTGTTTTTTTTCCAATGAAAAGTGGTAAATGTGAGTGTCGATGGTAATGCGGTTAAAACAACCCACTGCTGTAGTTTAATGTTTGAATTAATATCCTTTAGAATGTTTTTCTTTCAGACAGTGAATATTGTTTTATTGACTAAATGACTACTATAAACACACTATATCACAGCTGAACATTTAAGTTCTCCTACTTTAACTTATTTGGTCTTTCGTCTTTTAAAAGTTAGGGGACAACAAAACGCTGTCTTGCACACAATGCTGTGTATTCTCACTGAAATGTGTCTATGAGCAAATTAGGTAGAATTTAATGTTTATCTATTCAGCTGTAGTTAAACTTTCATTATTGACAGTACTGGTCAGGCTGGACAGGGATGGGACAAATCTAGAATTTATGATTTAGTTTATTGACGGTCATAGATCTTCCTTCCAGGAATTTAACACTGTGACGCTATGGTCGTGAGTCTGTAATAGATTGACTAGGTTTGTCATCCTAGCCCAATCAATGACAGACTGAACACTTCTCTCTTCAACAAAGGTCATATTCTCAGTTAATGCTAGATGACTCGCTAGGATGGAACCTACATGTCTGTTGATGACTCAGTAGATTGTCTTACAACCAACGGCAAAAAAGGGTTAACATTTTTTTATGAGAAGGAAACTGGAATAAAGCTGTAAAGTACATGGTGCCATCTTGTGGTGTATAATGGTAGCAGACAAACATCTGTATAGAATCAGATAATGAACAAGTTGAAAATCCTGAACGAGCACTAGTGTCTACTTGAGCTATGTCAGACTTGCCATCTGTCTCACTAAAGCAGAATAAGTGCATGTTCATTAATGAGGGACAGAGGATGATAATAAATGAATTCCTTATTGTTACTCTGCTGTGTTCCACTAGTTGTTCTTTTGTTTTGATCAATCAAAACAAATCATTTCACGTCAGATCTTTTCTACAGTTGATCTGGTGGGCCAAAAGATCAATTATTGGAAATTATTGGGTTGACTGTGTAAAAGCAGCAGTTTATCCATGTTCCATGCCTTAAAGAGGGGCACTGCATGAGCAGAGACTAGGCACTACATAGTGTGAATCATTAATGAGCCTATTACAGACTACATGTACGCAAGCCTACCAGATGAGCTAAACTGCTACTCACTTCGAGGCAAATAACACTGAAACATGCATGAAAGCACCAGCTGTTCCGGAAGACTGTGTGATCACGCTCTCTGCATGTGAGTAAGACCTTTATTTATTAAACAGGTCAACATTCACAAGGCCGCAGGGCCAGACGGATTACCAGGACGTGTACTGCAAGCATCCAACATGTTTTAAGCCGACCACCATAGTGCCTGTGCCCAAGAACACTAAGGTAACCTGCCTGAATGACTACTGAACCATAGCAATCACGTCTGTAGTCATGAAGTGCCTTGAAAGACTGGTCATGGCTCACATCAACACCATTATCCCAGAAACCCTAGACCCACTCCAATTTGCATACCGCCCCAACAGATCCACAGATGATGCAATCTCTATTGCACTCCACACTGCCCTTTCCCACCTGGAGAAATGGAACACCTATGTGAGAATGCTATTCATTGACTACAGCTCAGCGTTCAACACCATAGTGCCCTCAAAGCTCAACAATAAGCTAAGGACCCTGGGACTAAACACCTCCCTCTGCAACTGGATCCTGGACTTCCTGACAGGCCGCCCCCAGGTGGTAAGGGTAGGTAACAATACATTTGCCACGCTGATCCTCAACACAGGGGCCCCTCAGGGGTGCGTGCTCAGTGCCCTCCTGTTCACTCATGACTGCATGGCCAGGCACGACTCCAACACCATCATTAAGTTTGCCGATGACACAACAGTGGTAGGCCTGATCACTGACAACGACAAGACCGCCTATAGGGAGGAGGTCAGAGACCTGGCCGTGTGGCGCCAGGACAACAACCTCTCCCTCAACGTAATCAAGACAAAGGAGATGATTGTGGACTACAGGAAAAAGAGGACCGATCACGCCCCCGTTCTCATCGACGGGGCTGCGTGGAGCAGGTTGAGAGCTTCAAGTTCCTTGGTGTCCACATCACCAACAAACAACATGGTCCAAGCCCACCAATACAGTCGTGGAGAGGGCACGACAAACCTATTCCCCCTCAGGAGACTGAAAAGATTTGGCATGGGTCCTCAGATCCTCAAACGGTTCTACAGCTGCACCATCGAGAGCATCCTGACTGGTTGCATCACTGCTTGTTATGACAACTGCTCGGCCTCCGACCGCAAGGCACTTCAGAGGGTAGTGCGAATGGCCTTGTACATCACTGGGGCCAACCATCCAGGACCTTTATAACTGGCAGTGTCAGAGGAAGGTCCTAAATATTGTCAAAGACTCCAGCCACCCTAGTCATAGACTGTTCTCTCTGCTACCGCACGGCAAGCGGTACCAGAGCGCCAAGTCTAGGTCAAAGAGGCGTCTAAACAGCTCCTACCCCCAAGCCATAAGACTAACCAACATCTAATCAAATGGCTACCCAGACTATTTGCATTGACCCCCCCCCCTCTTTTACACCGCTGCTATTCTCGGTTGTTATCATCTATGCATAGTCACTTTAAAATATATATATATATATATTTCACCTTTATTTAACCAGGTAGGCTAGTTGAGAACAAGTTCTCATTTACAACTGTGACCTGGCCAAGATAAAGCAAAGCAGTGTGACACAAACAACAACACAGTTACACATGGACTAAACAAACATACAGTCAGTAACACAATAGAGGACTTTAATAACTGCATGTACATATTACCTCGATAAACCGGTGCTCCCGCACATTGACTCTGTACCCCTGTATATAGTCTCGCTATTGTTATTTTACTGCAGCTCTTTAATTACTTGTTACTTTTATTTCTTAATCTTATCCATCATTTTTTTAACTGCATTGTTGGATAGGGGCTCGTCAGTAAGCATTTTAATGGAAGGTCTACACCTGTTGTAGTTTTGGCACATGTGACGAATTGGATTTGATTTGATATATACAGTGTGGTCCGAAATTATTTATACCCTTGATAAAGTTGAGAAAGAACGACTGTATAAATGTATTCATTTTTAATTTTTAAATCTGAGCTATATTTTATGACCAAAATAAAGGGGAGAAATTATATAACTTTATACTAATACAATTGCTCAAAGAAAGAGATTTTGTTTTTCTCAAAAAGGTAGGTGTCAAGATTACTGACACCCTTGTTGTGAATACCTATCAAAACCTCACCGTGCAAGGATAACATCACTGACCCTTTTTCTAAAATGCTTTATGAGTTAGAGAACACATTAGGAGGGATCTTAGACCATTCCTCCATACAGATCCCTTCCAGATCCTTGATATTCTTTGTCTGCGCTTATGGACTGCTCTCTTCTATTCAAACCACAGTTTTTCAATGGGCTTTATGTCCGGAGACTGAGATGGCCATTGCAAAATGTTGCTTTTGTGGCTAATTAACCATTTATATGTGGATTTTGATGTGTGCTTGGGTTTATTGTTTTGCTGTAAGATCCACCTGCGATCCACCTGCTAAGTTTCAGCTAGGTCGTTCCACCTCAAAAGGCACAAGAAAGAGGATCTCAACACCCTCTATCTCAGATGTTTCTGAAAACGTTTCTGTTGTTAGAAATAGATAAGATTAGCATTCCTGCAACATTATTTTGTATAAATATAATTTGATCTTTGAGAAATTAAGCTAATTGATTGCATCCAAATTGGAGATTTTTATTTATAGGATTCATATAATATTCAATAAATATAGTACCTAACATCTGATTTGGACCAAACAGTTTTCTAACAATGAGTTAGAATCCAAATGAATGGTCAAAAGCAACCCACAGACCCTCCACAACCCACACACTCCCACCCAAACAACAAGTATATAGTATCAGTTCTCTGTATCTGACAAGTAGTATGGAGCTGAGACTCAAAGTATTGTTTCTTCATCCTATGCAATATATTTTCAGTGAATTTGGTGATGTTTTTGTCCCCTGTTAAATTAGTCAATGAAGTTGATAGGCTTATGTCCAATTCTACATCCTGATATTACCAAGTTCTGACCACTAGATGGTGCTGTTCCTGCTATTAGATGAAAAGTTTGAAGATCCCCCTTCAAAGTTAAAGGGATAGTTCACCCAAATTACAAAATTACATTGGTTTCCTTACCCTGTAAGCGGTCTATTACCAAGATATGACAGCAACTCATGCTTTGATTTTGTTGGCAACTGTTTCCAATGTTTAGCATTTGTTGCACAAATCCAATGCAAGTGAATGGTACCTACAGTGCATTCAGAAAGTATTCAGAACCCTTCCCTTTTTCATTTTTTTTGTTACGTTACAGCCTTATTCTAAAATGGATCGAATATTTGTCTTCTCAATCTACACACAATACCCCATAATGACACAGCGAACCCAGATCAGGGAGATGACCATGGACCCGATGTTCAATCTGAGCTCTAGAGTTCCTCTGTGGAGATGAAAGAAACTTCCAGAAGGACAACAATCTCTGCAGCACTCCACCAATCAGGCCTTTATGGTAGAGTAGCCAGACAAAGCCACTCCTCAGTAAAAGCACATGACAGCCCGCTTAGAGTTTGCCAAAAGGCACCATCCCTATGGTCAGAGGACTCTCTGACCATGAGAAACAATATTCTCTGGTCTGATGAAACCAAGTTTTGCCAGAATGTCAAGTGTCACATATGGAGGAAACCTGGTACCATCCCTATGGTGGTAGCATCATGCTGTAGGGATGCTTTTCAGTGGCAGGGACTGGGAGACTATTAAGGATCGAGGGAAAGATGAACAGAGCAAAGTACAGACAGATCCTTGATGAAAACCTGCTCCAGTGTGCTCAGGACCTCAGACTGGGGCAAAAGTTCACCTTTTAACAGGACAACGAGACAAAGCACACAGCCAAGAGAATGCAGGAGGAGCTTTAGGACAAGTCTCTGAATGTCCATGAGTGTCCCAGCCAGAGTCCGGCCTTGAATCCAATCGAATATCTCTGGAGAGACCTGAAAATAGCTGAGCAGCGATGCTCCCCATCCATCCTGATAGAGCTTGAGGGGAGAAGAATGGGAGAAACTCCCCAAATATATCTGTGCCAAGCTTGTAGCATCATAGCCAAGACGACTCAAGGCTGTAATCACTGCGAAAGGTGCATCAACAAAGCACTGAATAAAGGGTCTGAATACTCATGTAAATGTAATATTGTTTTGTCATTATGGGATATTGTGCGTAGATTTATGAGGAAAAAAACGATTTAATTCGTTTTAGAATAATGCTGTAAATTTCAGCTTTTATTTCTTTCATCACATTCCCAGTGGGTCAGAAGTTTACATACACTCAATTAGTATTTGGTAGCATAGCCTTTAAATTGTTTAACTTGGGTCAAATATTTTGGATAGCCTTCCCCAAGCTTCCCACAATAAGCTGGGTGAATTTTGCCCCATTCCTCCTGACAGAGCTGGTGTAACTGAGTCAGGTTTGTAGACCTCCTTGCACACACACACTTTTTCAGTTCTGCCCACATATGTTCTATAGGATTGAGGCCAAGGCTTTGTGATGGCAACTCCAATACCTTGACTTTGTTGTCCTTAAGCCATTTTGCCACAACTTTGGAAGTATGCTTGGGGTCATTGTCCATTTGGAAGACCCATTTGCGACCAAGCTTTAACTTCCTGACTGATGTCTTGAGATGTTGCTTCAATATATCCACATAATTTTCTTACCTCATGATGCCATCTATTTTGTGAAGTGCACCAGTCCCTCATACAGCAAAGCACCCCCACAACATGATGCTGCCACCCCGTGCTTCACGGTTGGGATGGTGTTCTTCGGGCTTGCAAGCCTCCCCCTTTTTCCTCCAAACATAATGATGGTCATTATGGCCAAACAGATCTATTTTTTTTCACCAGACCAGAGGACATTTCTCCAAAAAGTGTGATCTTTGTCCTTTGATCTTTTTTATGGCGGTTTTGGAGCAGTGGCTTCTTCCATGCTGAGCGGTCTTTCAGGTTATGTTGATATAAGACTAATTTTACTGTGGATATAGATAATTTTGTACCTGTTTCCTCTAGCATCTTCACAAGGTCCTTTGCTGTTGTTCTGGGATTGATTTGCACGTTTCGCACCAAAGTACATTCATCTCTAGGAAACAGAACGCGTCTCCTTCCTGAGCGGTATGACGACTGCATGGTCCCATGGTGTTTATACATTTACATTACATTTAAGTCATTTAGCAGACGCTCTTATCCAGAGCGACTTACAAATTGGTGAATTCACCTTCTGACATCCAGTGGAACAGCCACTTTACAATAGTGCATTATACTTGCATACTATTGTTTAGACAGATAAACATGGTATCTTCAGACGTTTGGAAATTGCTCCCAAGGATGAACCAGACTTGTGGAGGTCTACAAATGTTTTTCTGAAGTCTTCGCTGATTTCTTTTGATTGATTTTCCCATGATGTCAAGCAGAGAGGCACTGAGTTTGAAGGTAGGCCTTGAAATGCATCCACAGGTACACCTCCAACTGACGCAAATTATGTCAATTAGCCTATCAGAAGCTTCTAAAGCCATGACATGATTTTCTGGAATTTTCCAAGCTGTAACCTCTTGGAACTCCCCATCCCGGATCCGGGATCGTGACTAAAGCCTCAGGCTCATTAGCATAACGCAACGTTAACGATTTCTGAAAATCGCAAATAAAATGAAAATAATGCGTCTGCTCTCAAGCTTAGCCTTTTCTTAACAACACTGTCATCTCAGATTTTCAAAATATGCTTTTGAACCATAGAAATTGACTAATTTGTGTAAGAGTATGCAAAGCTAGCATAGCATTTTGAGTAGCATTTAGCACGCAACATTTTCACAAAAACCAGATAACCAAATAAATAAAATCATTTACCTTTGAAGAGCTTCTGATGTTTTCAATGAGGAGACTCTCAGTTACATACCAAATGCGCAGTTTTTCCTGAAAGCGTCTGTGTGTAGGAGAAATCGTTCCGTTTTCTACATCGCATCTGGCTACCGAAACGAACCAAAAATTCAGTCACCTACAACGTCAAACTTTTTCCGAATTAACTACATAATATCGACCGAAACATGGCAAACGTTGTTTGGAATCAATCCTCAAGGTGTTTTTTCACATATCTCTTCATTGATATATCGTTCGTGGAAGCTTGCTTTCCTCTCTGAATCCCATGGAAAAATACTGGCAGCTGACTTTTGCGCACCAATTTCGGCGCACGACACCGGGCGGACACCTGGTAAATGTGGTCTCTTATGGTCAATCTTCCAATGATCTGCCTACAAATACGTCACAATGCTGCAGACACCTTGGGGAAACGACAGAAAGGGTTGACTCACTCCTCTCGCATTCACAGCCATATAAGGAGACAATGGAAAACAGAGCCTCAAAAATCCTGCTCATTTCCTGGATGCCGTCTCATCTTGGTTTTGCCTGAAGCTCACGTTCTAGGGCACGCACAGAAAATATCTTGGTAGTTCTGGACACGTCAGAGTGTTTTCTTTCGAAAGCTATCAATTATATGCATTGTCGAGCATCTTTTTGTGACAAAATATCTTGTTTAAAACGGGAACGTTTTTCATCCAAAAATGAAATAGCGCCCCCATAGCATCAAGAGGTTAAAGGCACAGTCAAGGCACAGACCGGAGAGTGAAGGAAATGCAGTCAACAAGTGCTCAGCATATGTGGGAACTCCTTCATGATTGCTGGAAAAGCATTCCAGGTGAAGCTGGTTGAGAGAATGCCAAGAGTGTGCAAAGCTGTCATCAAGGCAAAAGGTGGCTACTTTGAAGAATCACAAATATCTTTTTTGGTTACTACATTATTTCATATGTGTTATTTCCTAGTTTTGATGTCTTCACTTGCTCGAGGTGTCACTACAGATCTTGATTAGATTCCAGGCTGTATCACAACCAGCCATGATTATGAGTCCCATAGGGTGGCACACAATTTGCCCAGCGTCGTCAGGGTTAGGGTTTGGCCGGGGTAGGCCATCATTGTAAATAAGAATTGTTCTTAACTGGCTTGCCTAGTTAAATAAAGGTTAAATAAAATAAATTAAAAAACAACAACAAGGCACACTAAAGTAAAACTGCAAAACATGTGTGTCCTTCATGTCCTGAATACAAAGCGTTATGTTTGGGGCAAATCCAACACAACACATCACTGAGTATAACTTCATATTTTCAAGCATTGTGGTAGCTGCTTCACGTTATGGGTATTCTCAAGGACTAGAGAGTTTTTTAGGATTAAACTAAATGGTATAAAGCTAAGCACAGGCAAAATTCTACAACACTAGATCAACATACACTGGAGTTGCGTGCCAAGACAACATTGAATGTTCCTGAGTGGCTTAGTTACAGTTTTGACTTAAATCACCTTGAAAATCTATGGCAAGACGTTCATCCACCTCTGGCCTGCTCGCCTCCCTACCACTGAGGAAGTACAGTTCCCGCTCAGCCCAGTCAAAACTGTTCGCTGCTCTGGCCCCCCAATGGTGGAACAAACTCCCTCACGACGCCAGGACAGCGGAGTCAATCACCACCTTCCGGAGACACCTGAAACCCCACCTCTTCAAGGAATACCTAGGATAGGATAAAGTAATCCTTCTCACCCCCCCCCTTAATGATTTAGATGCACTATTGTAAAGTGGCTGTTCCACTGGATGTCAGAAGGTGAATTCACCAATTTGTAAGTTGCTCTGGATAAGAGCGTCTGCTAAATGACTTAAATGTAAATGTAAATGTAAAATGGCTGTCTAAAGCTTGAAGAATTTAAAAAGGATCATGTGCAAACATTGTAGAATCCAGGTGTGCAAAGCTCTTAGAGACTTACCCAGAAAGACGGCGCTTCGTACGTTATTCAGAAGAGGCCCGTGCGAGGAGGTTCAGACGGAACTGACCTGTCGAGACAACAACCTATCCTCGCGATGGTCATCCTTCTGGATAAACTTCTTCGGGCACGTCGGCACTCATTGCTTCTCTCCCTCCCCCAGTGAACACTTTGGATCAGAGCTGGAACCCATGGAGGTAAGGGTCACACGGCTCCCTCGCAGCAACGCAGACAGAGACAGCTGGGGCTCTGTCTCTATTGTGGTCAAGGAGGGTACCAGTTCCAGCAGTGTCCGGTACATCCCAACTCAGGACCCACGAGAGTAGAGGGACAGTCTCGCGATCGTCCATCTCCTGGGGTAGGCATTTCACTGTAAGGTCTACACCTGTTATATTCAGCGGACGTGACAAATAAACTTTAATTTGACAGCGGAGCCCGGTTCTTTACGAAATTGGACCTGCGGAATGCATACAATCTCATCCGCATCTGGGTGGAGGATGAATGGAAGACAACTTTTAGCACAATGTCTGATCACTACAAGTACTTGGTGATGCCATTTGGCTTAGCCAATGCTCCGTCAGTGTTCCAGGAAACCAGATGATTGTGTTTATCGATGACATCCTGGTCTACTCGGCTATCATGGAGGATCACATCACTCACATCTGAGTAGTCCTGGAACGCCTCCTGGCTAACCACCTGTTTGTCAAGACTGAGAAGTGCCAGTTTCATCAGGAGACTGTCTCCTTCTTTGGCTACCAAATCAGCCCACAAGGAGTGAAGATGTTCAAGAAGGTAGGGCCAGTCCCAACCACCATAAAGGGGTTGTAGTTTGTCAACTTCTACTGCAGTTTCATCCATCGCCGCTCCTCTCACCTCTCTTCAAGGGTGATTCCCATAGGTTGGTGTGGAGTCCAGCAGCTGTTGAAGCCTTCCGATTACTTAAGGGACGTTTCACCTCCGTACCATTACTCAAACACCCAGATCCCACGATTTCCTTTGTGGTGGAGGTGGACACTTCAGAGGTGGGCGTGGGGGCAGTTCTGTCTCAACAACAAAGTAATCCACAAAATTGTATCCGTGTGCATATTACTCTAAGAAACTGTCCCCTGCAGAGAGGAATTACGACGTTGGTGATCGGGGGCTCCTGGCTGTGAAGTTGGCATTAGAGGAGTGGAGACACTGGCTGGAGGGCGCCAAGGACCCATCCTCACGACCATCGGAACCTGGAGTACATATGGACAGCGAGGAGACTGAATCCACACCAAGAAAGGTGGTCCCTTTTCTTTTCAAGAGTTGACTTCCCGCTGACCTATTGCCCTAGTTCAAAGAACACCAAAGCCGATGTCCCGTCTGCACGATTTGGGAGAGGGTCCTATCCAGAATACACCCATAATCTCTTCCTCTCGAGTCGTAGTCCCTGAATTATGGAACGTAGATGTGGACATCCGCCAGGATCTGTGGAGGGAGCCCGCACCCACTCCCTGTCCTCCTGAGTGCATCTATGTTCCCATGGGGATAAGGGATTGGCTGCTGACCTGGACGCCCACAGTTGTCGTCACTGGACATCCAGGTATTTCTTGCATCCCCCAATCTATCTCAGAGAAGTATTGGTGGCCTAACTTGGCGCAGGACGTTAGTCGCTACGTCAACTCCTGTTCTGTATGTGCTCAAACCAAATCCCCCCGGCACACTCCAGCTGAGAAACTCCTTCCCCTTCCCGTGCCTCAGCTTCCCTGGTCTCATCTATCCATTGACTTTGTCACTGGTGGTTGTGGATATATTTTCTAAATCCTGTCGTTTCATTCCTTTCTCTGGTCTCCCTACCACTCTCCCGGTCCGAGGCACTATTCCAGCAGGTCTTCTGGCATTATTGCCTTGTGGAGGACATAGTCTCAGACCGTGACCCTAAATTCACCACACGGGTATGGATAGCCTTTATGGAGAAGCTAAGGGTCACGGTCAGCCTCACTTCCGGGTACAGGACTCAGTCCAACGTGTAGGTGGAGAGGATGAACCAGGAGCTGGGGAGGTTCATGAGGAATCACTGCAAGGACCGGTATGGAGAGTGGGTCCGACTCCTTCCAGAATTCGTTACATCACTCCTCCACTGGGCTGACTCCCTTCCAGTGTGTTCTTGATTTTCAGACGGCTCTGGCTCAGTGGACCCCGGGCCAGACCGCAGCTCCTGCGGTTGATGAGTGGTTCAGGCACAGAAGAAGTGTGGAGCGAGGATCACGTGAGACTCCAGCACGCCGTCCACCGTCAGAAGGAGCAGGCAGACCGCCACCGCAGTGAGACTCCCGTGTTCCATCCTGACGTTTGTGTCTGGCTCTCTACCAGGAACCTTCCAATCTGCCTGCTCTGCAAGGAGCTGAGCCCCCGGGTTTGTGGGGCCATTCATGGTTCCTCCACCCCCCGGATGTCGCGGGAGCTCCCGGCTATGCTGTCAGATCCCTGCTGGACTCCCAATGTCGTGGGGGTCGGCTTCAGTACCTGGTAGACTGGGAGGGGTATGGCCCAGAGCAGCAGTGTTGGGTTCCGGTGGAGGACTTTCTGGATCTCAATATCATCTGTGATTTCCCTCTTCGCCGTCCGGACCGGCCCGATACTCGTCCTCGGGGTCATCTCTCTGGCCGGCGTCATCCTATGGCTGGAGCCGGGGGGTACTGTCACGTTTACTCCCAATACTGCCATCCAGTGTTCGATGTAGCCGGTTTGCTAACAACCAGTTCTGGAAACCATCATTACACGCACCTGGCATTCATCATTACACGCACCTGCACTTCATCATTAGGCACACCTGGGCTCCATTATCTCCCCTTTATTTGGCACTCCCTTAGCTTCTTTCGCCAGGAAGTATTGTTTCTGTTGTTCATGTCTAGACCCTACTCCTACGTTGTATCGTTTCATGTTTGAATATTAAACTTACCACCTGCTTCTCGACTCCCAACGTCTGTGTTACAATACTGTATACTTGTTGTTGGGATTGGCATTGGGTCCGTGGGTGGCTATTGACAATGTATTTGGATTTCTCATATCTTACTCATTGTTAGAAAAATGTTTGGTCCAAATCAGATGTTAGGTACTAAACTTATTGAACATGATATTAATCCTATCCTAAATTAAAATGGCCAATTGGGTACAATCAATTAGCTTTCTCAGATCTAATTATATTTCAACAAAATAATGTTTCAGGAATGCTAATATTATCTGTTTCTAATGAGCAAAACAATTTCAGAATAATGTGTGATTGGTGGGTGTCATGGCTTGCTGAAATTACATGGAACGACCCAGCACACAAGCACACATCAAAGTCCTTAAAAATACATTTTTAATTGGGCACAAAAATCAACATTTTGCAATGGCCGTCCCAGTCTCTGGACTTAACTCATTGAAACCTGTGGTTTGAACTGCAGAGGGCAGTTCATAAAGGCAGATGAAGGATATCAAAGATCTGGAAGGATTCTGTTTGAAGGAATGGTCTAACATCCCTCCCAATGTGTTCTCCAACTCATAAAACATTAGAAAAAGAGTCAGTGTCGATATCCTCGCAAGGTGAGGTATTGAAAAGTACTGAAAACAGTGGTGTCAATCATTTTTACCCCTTACTTTTTGAGAAAAAATATTATTACTTGTTAAACAAAATATTTCTCTGTATTAGTATAAAATATAATTCCCCTTTATTTTGCATACCTAGCTCACTATTTGAATAATTTATTTTATATAGTCATTTTTGCTAATTTTTATCAAGGATGTCAATAATATCAAACTCCACTGTATATATTAAAGTTTGTCTTTGGTTCTTAAATGAAATCATTGTTAGAACAGGGATGGCTTTGGTTCTTAAATGAAATCATTGTTAGAACAGGGATGGCCTTGGTTCTTAAATTAAATCATTGTTAGAACAGGGATGGCTTTGGTTCTCAGTGAAAGTGTTGAGAAATAATTTTTCAAATGAAATATAAATGTCATATTAAACTGTTAACTCAATTACATTGCGATCACTGACAATCAAAATAATAACTATGTCAATGGCATTACGCAAATCCAACTAAATCTTTCTGAACAAATTATGCAACCAAATAGACATAGCGGCCTTGATTAGAGGGGATTACATGGGGCCAGTCCAACCCAGGTAGCTAAGCCTTCACTTCCTCCCTGAGAGAGAGAGAGGCCTGACCTCTGGGATTCAATCCAACCAACCATAACAATGTTTACACAGTGTCTTTGTTTACCTACTTCCACCCATACACACTGTATTCTGGAAGTATCTACATGTGAGGGTCTCTACCCGGCTGGTAGTGGTGGTAGTATGTTTTTAAAGTAAAACCTGTCATTTTATTTGAACATGGAAAAAATAACTAATGGCCTTAAATGAAGTATAGCTGTCTTCAGACTCAAGCCATCTAACAGCCCAGCCAGCAGAGCTGACCGTTACGTGTAGCCACTCAGGGTACACTCCAACCCTGGCTAATCACCTCATCAAGTGGTGACAGTCGGCAATTTGAGGCCAAAGAGGCGCAAAACCAGTATGACTATTGTTATCAAGTAGCCCTGTTTGCATCTTGAGCTCAACAACAAGCCCCAAGTTATGTTGTTTTCCTTTGGAGGGAGATGGTTATTGAATCTCTCACAAAACTAAACAAATGAGAGGTTGTCTGGGAAGCGCTTTCTCTTGTGTTAGAGTAGAGGAGGACTCCTTCTTTTAGATTTATTGATACCATGGAGAAGAATGTTTCTTTAAATTGACAATTGCGTATTGTAAATAGAAACAAAGTCTCTTGGGGCTGTTTTGAATCAATAGCGAGAGTGGAAGGTTTGCATGTATATATATACGTCATCCACACAACCGAAAGGTTGCTGGTTTGAATCCCCGAGCCAAATAGGTTAAAAAAGTCTGTCGATGTGCCCTTGCCCAAGGCACTTAACACTAGTGTTGCTCTGGATAAGAGAGTCTGCTAAATGGCGGAAATGTTAAAAATGTTCAAAGAAATATGTCATGAATCTTGCATGAGTGCAAATGAGTTATTACGTTCTGTTTTTTTAATTCTAGATAAGTAACACCTGGAACTTTTCCCGAATACAGTGATATCATGAATGTAATTTAGCTCTGGCAAATCCTGACCAAGGTGGCCCAGATCCTAGGCATAAACATCCTACATAATCTTGACAATGTCAACGGCCTGTTCTGTGTTTCTGGTCCCCAAATACCAGTATATGATATGATCAATAACCCTAACTGTATTACTGGACTTTTTTGTGCAATTTAATGGCCCTTTGCTCACACACATTCAGCACCTCTTGGCATGATCTCATCCCAATTCTTATGCCAACATAACTCTTATGAAATATAACTCATATGTCAACATTTTATAACATCACTAGTCATGGTGACTCATGAGATACTGTTTTGATACTCCTTACTTAACTGTGGTGAAACGTGCAATACGTACTGGGAGGCCTTTCCACTCTGTCAGTGAGTTTCATAACAGTGAGTTTCTTCCTGAGGGGGAATCCTATAGATTAATCTTCTTAACCAGAATCTCAGGTTAGCCACGGATTATTATGCTTCATTAAATGGTTTTACAACAGAGGTTTTGGCTTTTCTTCACCTCTTTGATGTCTTCATGGATGCTGACCAGATGAGACTCAAAGAGCCTGTTCTGCTTTTGCCTTTGTCAGAGTGTGCTCTGCCCTTATTGATGTAATTTGTTAAATACACTTCAATCCATCTAGATGAAGGGGGAGACATGTTTCAGACGGATTTTTAAACCTTTAGACCAGTGGTCACCAACTGGTTGACCTCCAAGCCATTCCTAGTCGATCACCAAACATTTCTGTAAATAAAACAACAATAAAGCATTGCATTCCAATTTTTTTATTGGTTTCACGCTGTATTTGTATTTATTATGGATCCCCTGCTGCCAAGGCGGCAGCTACTCTTCCTGAGGTCCAGAAAAATTAAGGCAGTTTACACCATTTTAAAAGCATTACAATGCATTCACAGATTTCACAACACACTGTGTGCCCTCAGGCCCCTACTCCACCACTACCACATATATACAGTATGTTATCGTGTGTGTGTGTGATAGAGGAATTCTAAAATCCTATATGTTTTATAGCCAAAACCAAATTCACACTCTATCTATTTCTTAATAAGTTGTAAGTTTATTATTTTTGCATGAAATAGATCGAGACCAGTCTTAAAAGTCAGGTAGTAGCGTTTAATTCAAGAGAGTACTGAACTAAAATACAAAGAACATTACATTTAAAGGGAAGATAAAAATGACGTCATCAGTTTCTCACACTCTCTCCGATCCACACAATAGCGCAGTGTCTTCAGTTCTGGAGATCGTCTTCTACTCCCCTCATAAAACAAACATTCCAATCTGTCTGAAAGGATACCTGCCCTCCTTCTCCCTTTCCCACAAGGTACAGACAATTAATTTGTTTTACCTACATTTTCGGTCCTAGTTTAACCAAGAACCCACACATTTCATACCATAACATAATAGTATTAAAACTTAATGGTTCTAAAGGAAATGTATACATAATTAATCATTTCAACTATAATTTCCTCCAACAGTGTGTATGCATGTATCTGTGCCTATGTTTGTGTTGCTTCACAGTTCCCGCTGTTCCATAAGGTGTTTTTTAAATATGTTTTTTAAAATATAATTTTACTGCTTGCATGAGTTACTTGATGTGGAATAGAGTTCCATGTATTCATGGCTCTACGTAGTACTGTGCGTCTTCCATAGTCTCTCCTCCACTTTGAGCCAGGAGAGATTGACATGGGTATTATTAATATTAGCTCTCTGTATACATCCAAGGACCAGCCATGCTGCCCTGTTCTGAACCAATTGCAATTTTCCTAAATCCTTTTTTTGTGGCACCTGACCACACGACTGAACAGTAGTCCAGGTGCAACAAAACTAGGGCCTGTAGGACCTGCCTTGTTGATAGTGCTGTTAAGAAGGTAGAGCAGTGCTTTATTATGGACAGACATTCATCTTAGCTACTGTTGTATCAATATGTTTTGACCATGACAGTTTACAATCCAGGGTAACTCCAAGCAGTTTAGTCACCTCAACTTGCTCAATTACCACATGATATATTACAAGATTTATTTGAGGTTTAGGGTTTAGTGAATGATTTGTCCCAAATACAATGCTTATAGTTTTAGAAATATTTAGGATGAACTTATTCCTTGCCACCCACTCTGAAACTAACTGCAACTCTGTGTTAAGTGTTGCAGTCATTTCGGTCGCAGTACTTGGCATGTATAGTGTTGAGTCATTCGCATACATAGACACTCTGGCTTTACTCAAAGCCAGTGGCAATTCATTAGTAAAGATTGAAAAAAGTAATGGGCCTAGACAGCTGCCTTGGGAAATTCCTGATTCTACCTGGATTATGTTGGAGAGGCTTCCTTTAAAGAACATCCTCTGTGTTCTGTTAGACAGGTAACTCTTTATCCACAATATAGCAGGGAGTGTAAAGCCATAACTCATAAGTTTTGCCAGTAGCAGACTTTGATCGATAATGTCAAAAACTGCACTGAAGTCTAACATAACAGCCTCCACAATCTTTTTATCATCAATTTCTCTCCGCCAATCATCAGTCATTTGGGTAAGTTCTGTGCTTGTTGAATGTTCTTCTTGATAAGCATGCTGAAAGTTTGCTATTTTACAGTAAACAAATTGACAACATTGTATCTGGTCAAACACCATTTTTCCCAAAAGTTTACTAAGGGTTGGTAACAGGCTGGTTGGTTAGCTATTTGGGCCAGTAAAGGGGGCTTTACTATTCTTGGGTAGCGAAATGACTTTTGCTTCCCTCCAAGCCTGGGGGCACACACATTCTAGTAGGCTTAAATTTCAAATATGGCAAATAGTAGTGGCAATATCGTCTATTTAGTAATTTTCCATCCAAGTTGTCAGACCCTGGAGGCTTGTCATTGTCAATAGACAACAATATTTTTTTTCACCTATTCCAAACTAACTTAACAGAATTTAAAGTTACAATGCTTGTCTTTCATAATTTGGTCAGATATACTGGGATGTGTAGTGTCAGCATTTGTTGTTGGCATATCATGCATACATTTGCTAATCTTGCCAATGAAAAATATCATTAAAATAGTTGGCAATATAAGTTGGTTTTGTGATGAATGAGCAATCTGATTCAATGAGTGATGGAGTTGAGTTTGCCTTTTTCCCAAAATGTAATATAAGGTGCTCCAAAGCTTTTTTACTATCATTCTTTATTTCATTTATCTTTGTTCCATAGTGTAGTTTCTTCTTCTTTTTATTCAGTTTAGTCACATGATTTCTCAATTTGCAATTTTTGCCAATTGGTTGTGTAGCCAGACTTATTTGCCATTCCTTTTGACTCATCCCTCTCAACAATACAAGTTTTCAATTCCTCATCAATCCATGGGGATTTAACAGTTTTACAGTCGTTTTCTTAAATGGGTGCATGCTTATTAGCAACTGGAATAAGCATGTTCATAAATGTGTCAAGTGCGGTGTCTGTTTGCTCCTCATTACACACCACGGACTAACAAATATAGTCATTACATCAATTACATAGGAATCACTACAAAACTTATTGTCTCACCTCTGATACTGTATATTAGGCCCAGCCTTTGGAACTTTGGATTTCCTAGATATTGCTACTATATTGTGATCACTACATGCGATGGATCTGGATACTACTTTCAAGTACATTTCTGCAGCATTAGTAAAGATGTGATCAATACATGTTGATGATTTCATTCCTGTGCCAACTACCCTGGTAGGTTGACTGATAACCTGAACCAGGTTGCATGCACTGGTTACTGTTTGAAGCTTTTTCTTGAATGGGCAGCTTGATGAAAGCCAGCAATATTTCAAATCACCCAGAAAATATACCTCTCTGTTGATATCACATACAGTTGAAGATGGAAGTTTACATACTCTTAGGTTGGAGTCATTAAAACTCGTTTTTCAACCAATCCACACATTTCTTGTTAACAAACTATAGTTTTGGCAAGTCGGTTAGGACATCTACTTTGTGCATGACACAAGTCATTTTTCCAACAATTGTTTACAGACAGATTATTTCACTTATAATTCAGTGCATCACAATTCCAGTGGGTCAGAAGTTTACATACAATGAATTGGCTGTACCTTTAAACAGCTTGGAAAATTCCAAAAAATTATGTCATGTCTTTAGAAGCTTCTTATAGGCTAATTGACATAATTTGAGTCAATTGGAGGTGTACCTGTGGATGTATTTCAAGGCCTACCTTCAAACTCAGTGCCTCTGTGCCTGACATCATGGGAAAATCAAAAGAAATCAGCCAAGACCTCAGAAAATAAAATTGTAGACCTCCACAGGTCTGGTTCATTCTTGGGAGCAATTTCCAAATGCCTGAAGGTACCACGTTCATCTGTACAAACAATAGTACGCAAGTATAAACACCATGGGACCATGCAGCCCTCATACCGCTCAGGAAGGAGACGCGTTCTGTCTCCTAGAGATGAGGAAGGCTGTGTTACCAATTTTAACCATTTAATGTGTCTGAAGGTAGAATTCTGCCTACCCGGAAGGCCCATAGAACAAATCAAGTGTACCTATTCGCCTACCTCTGGCCAACCAGATAGCTCAGATCATCATGTCTGCAGTTTCCTTGTGCAATAGACTGGAAAAGCCTGGAACGCACATCAAAGTTGATAATGTGAGATTTCAAAACTTTTAAAACCATGACCACAGAGTGACTCAACAAATATAGCAACAAGCTGATATTTGTATGAGTAAGTTCATGTTTAAGTTGTTATTCAGCACAGTCAACACTTAAACAGATTTATAAGCCATAAAATGCATGTGTTTCAAAAAATCTTGCATAGCTATTATTGGTGGCTTGTGTATTTTTTAATATCGAGGAATATTTCACTTTCTCTGGTCATAGGAGTAACAAAATTAATTGGTGCATGACGCAGAAGAAATGCAGTGCGACTTAAGTTTGCTATCAGCTGGAAGACTGTCCCATTTTCTCAGTGGAGGGAGGGAGACTGGAGGGATGGTGAGTACGGTGAGAGGCAGCCTCCCATTCCAGGTGACTACCTCATGAAGATGGTTGAGAGAATGCCAAGAGTGGCTACTTTGATGAATCTCAAATATAAAATATATTTGGATTTGTTTAACACTTTTTTGGTTACTACATGATTCTATGTGTTATTTCATACTTTTAATGTCCTCACTATTATTCTACAACGTAGAAAATATTGAAAATAAAGAAAAGCCCTTCAATGAGTAGGTGTATCCAAACTTTTGACTGGTACTGTATATTATGCTCGCTCAGCTGTGAGTAACATGTAATACAACAAATGATTTATACCAGTGTGATCATATACCTACAATTTTGAAATATAATTTCAAAATGGTCTGAGAAGACCAACATTGGCATGGCAATTCAAGCATAGCCAATATGCAATGATAATGTATTGGGCCTATAACCTACTGTACAAACTTCATTGCTACAAAACTGTTTTTAATTGGTTAATGTTACATAGGCGTATGTTTTGTAAGCATAGGGTTACGTTTAAAAAAAATCTGAATGGTAGATCTCGGCTTGCATTTCAACTCAAAGTGATCTCGACTCAGAAATGGTTGGTAACCACTGCTTTAGACAAATGAGTCATGGATTGGGTATGTGTGCCATTCAGAGGGTGAATGGGCAAGACAAAATATTTAAGTGCCATTGAACAGGATATGGTAGTAGCTGTCAGGCTACCGGTTTGTGTCAAGAATGGCAATGCTGTTGGGTTTTTCACACACAAACAGTTTCCTGTGTGTATCAAGAATGGTCCACCACTCAATGGACTTCCAGCAACACAATATTAGGAAGGTGTTCATAATGTTTTGTATTCAGTGTGTATAGTTCTATATAACTCTTGTACATTCAGGAAAATAACCCTGAGTGTTTCACAATATGAGATGTGAGCAATAGACACAGTGTTCCTATGACAGATGGATTGTGTCATTGACTAGACAGGTCAAACAAAATGAGACGTTTAAAGGGTTTAAAAGTCTCATTTTTACCTTGAGGGGTGCAACAACTGTGTGATATAATCTCAAAACAAAACATTCTCTCTGAAAGATAAAGGATGTACTTTCGTAATGTGATAATTCCTATTTTCTTTGTTTAGTTTAGACCATTGAGGTGGGTAGAGAAGCAGCCAGTTGTTAACATTCACGAGGCCCCCCTTACAAGGGCCGAGCAAGCGCCCCCCAAATTAATTCCTGTAATCCTACACATGGGGAGACAGAACATTTTGTAACAGAACGAGTTTTATAACTAATCTCATGCTCTCATGATATAAAAAAAATCCCATTAGATTGATAGAAAATGTTACCGTTTTAAAGCTAATTTCATATTATTATAAACATTTTGCTAGTGGCAGCATCATCGTACGAATGCGAAACGTTGGGAGATGTAAATCAACATAAAAACGGAGCCTTATACAACTTTCAAATTACACAAACGCTATTGTTACCTGGCTGAGAGAGGAAGAGATAGTTAGGGAGAGTCTTCCACAGCTATTACAAAATTATACATTTTGTAGCTACTTAGCCTGCTATTTGAGTTGGTCATATTATTGTTATTATCATATCGAATAATGCCTAAGTTAAATTTCTGTTTTGAAAATGGCATCCACCAGCAATTTTGACCACATTTTCAAAGGATAAGATTATAGTTTTCCGTGTCTTAAATCACCACAATATGTTTTGAAAGTGTTCTCAAAACAAATGTATGTGTTATTCTCGCTTTGCGTTTTATGTACATTATTACATAAAACAATGCATCCCACTGGTTGTTATATGAATTGGGTGCCGGGCGATTTACAATGTTGACGGTATTGGGGTATTTCCAATGTTGCGTCGTAACCATATAATGGACCAATGACGTTTCCGAGATAACGACACGTGCTCATGTGCGCGGCGATGCATCTCTGAAATTGAATTCATCAATTGGTCTGCAAGATAGAGTACAGCGAGGACCAGCTACTTGCCTTTTAATTGCATTTTTTCCCCCTAACAGTTAGAAGTTAATTTGGCTATTTAAACGGAGTAGGAAATTTGCAAACCCCCGATGGAGGATTTGAGCTGCCAACAATGTTTTGCTAGCCAGCAATTACAGACCGCCTTCTTGCTGTATTTTGAGGAGGCGTAGCTAGCGAAGTTAACGTTATGTCACAGATTGGAGGTTTGGTTATGTCAGCCAACTAACGTTAGGCACATGGGAAATGGGCATTACGGTGCTGTAATATAGAATCTGTATATATAGGTTGACAAAATGGGAAGTCTTCATATGAGCTATTTTGACGTTAGTCACCAGCTCGGTGCATGTTCTATTCGGATCTCGCGGAATAAGGCCTACTAGTTCTTCTCTTGGAAAACAACACGGGTCTTTCACAATGGGACATGTAAAATAGTCTGACGTATTTTTCTGATGAGTAAGGAGTGTTTTTGTCCGAATATCAGTTAAGTTGTCAACACTGCTAGCTAGCTATACGTTTATAGTCCGAGACGAAAATGGAGACGGGAATCCAAGCTCACCAGTTTGTCCACGCGGTATCCAGCCCTAGAGCAGCGGGTATATCCACTGAAATGCTCGAGGTGGCAGCGGAAGCAACCCGGGCAGGTGACTACGACCTTGCCGCGGAAATCTATAGCTCTCAGCTGGTGGACCTCCAACATCCAGACCGGGGTATCTGTTTGCTCAAAGCTGACGCTCTTGCCCAGACCGGGCGAATAGCGGAGGCGCTTGACTCGTACTGCACCGCGGCCAACATTGGCAAACTTCGGCCGGACGAATTGCAGCTTTTGGTTGTAAACATAGCACGGACTCTTCGCGAGAAGGAGCTAAACATTAATGGGAAGGCAACGAGTTGTCATAAAAGTGGGAATGGAGACGATGGTGTCGATGCCGATACAGAGGCATTTGAGGACGAACCCCTGGACTTGTTTTCGTGCCGCCTTTGTATGTGTTTACTGTCAGAACCAACCACCATGGAGTGCGGCCATACGTTTTGCAAACATTGTTTAGAAAAAGAAACTGTCAAAGACTGCATACAATGCAAACACAAACTGAACAAAAAAGACGTACAGATCCTACCCATTGGGTTTAGAGTAAATGTCATCCTCAGTAGTTTGTTGGATAAATGGTTCGACTCTGAAAGTAAAGCCAGGAGACATTGGATAGAAGGTGAGGTCTCACAGAAGAAGCACGACTACACAGATGCTTTGGAGAAGTACAACAAAGCCTTAGAACTGGGTAAGATAATGTCACATTTACAGTTGGGATAAGCAATTTTCGGATTCTTATGTTTATCAACAGATTATGTATTTATGTAACCCTTTTACCGATTTAAAACCAGATAGATCTGGTAGACCAGATGACCTACTTTTCACTATTTCACATCGTGTCACCGATAGGGGGCGACACTGCACTGCATCTTTCGAAGCAATTATTTCATAAACCCGGTAGTCCCCACTCCCCGATTACCTAACCCGCATTCCTACTCTGACTCCGAGTCTCATACCCCATGGATTGAGATAATATTCATTGCATAATGGTTGTGCTGTTACATTAAAATGGACTGAACCCCATTCAGTCTTTCCCCCGCCATCTATCATTTTACCAACATGCTCCATGTGTTTCTTATTTAGGGAAGCTGCAGGGATTTAGGTCGCTCCCTCCTCCTCTGCTCTACCTTTGAAGCTCTACCTTTGAAACACCCGATCAGCCCTGAGCAGTTCACTCCCTATAGATATGGACAGGAGTTGTTTTCCCCAACAGTGTGACCTGAGTTTGACCAAGAAAAACTCAGGCCCCTAATTAGTCCCTTAGAAAAAAAACTTTTGTCCTGACCCTTAATATAGAGAGAGCATTGAGTCACCATCAGGAGTGAGCCAGCATCAATGTGATTAAATCCTTTGGCGTTTCAGTGGAGGCTGGCCGCAAAGCAGCTCTGATCGACTCCATACTTTCTGCTTTAATGTCAGCTGCTGACCCGGTTGTGTAAATTGGGGCACAGCGGAGTCATGTCATCCAGAGATTAGCCAAAAATAGACAATCATTAATCAGAATGTTGACCTTATCGCCTCTCCCCTCCCCACTAGCCAGAAGGGTGATACATGATATTGTAGGCCTAATTCCCAGCACACATTGTGCATGGGAGATTACAGTGCAATATTCTAATTCAAGGAAAACGTTTTCTTCTGTTTGCACATGGTAAAAGCATTTGGTTGTTGTCTGACTCACTGTAGGATTGTCTGTGCATTTACATGCTGGCTGCCTGCCCAGTAGCAAATGTCATACTGTGATAAACATCCAAAGTCACAACAATGTACCTGTTTGAAAGGGTGTAAATTCAATTTTCTCATTCTGCTTGTTCTCTGTTGTGCAGCGCCATCTGTAGGTCGGCTACTGGGACAGCGTGCTGAGCTACACTTGGAGAGTAAGAACTACAGCCAGGCCATCCAGGATGCAGAGAGCCTGTGTAGACTCAACCCTCTCTGGCCAAAGGTGAGAGAAATAGTTATGCAATCAATCTACCCAGCAGAGTATAGACCACTAGATGTCCTCTGTATTTGTGGGCCTAAAATATTAATGTCTCTGTCTAGTTATTCACATTTGAGTCATTTAGCAGAGGCTCTTATCCAGAGCGACGTACAGGAGCAATTAGGGTTAAGTGCCTTGCTCATGGGAACATTGACATATTTTGTACTTAGTCGACTGTGGGATTCGAGCCAGCAACCTTTTGGTTACTGACACAACGCTCTTAACCGCTAGGCTACCTGCTGCGGTTATGTAATGAACACCCACTACCTCTCCACAGCCACAGGCTGACCCAGCTAATACCCAACACATTATACAGGCTTAGGACTGTGTAGCTATGTATGTGTTAAAGTATGATTTGGAGGCTGCTGTGTGTTCACAGGTGAGATAGGATGCTACATGCTTGTGTGCATGTTAATATGCAAATTACCACGGCTGACAGACATGCAAAATAGAACAGATAGAGCTGAAACCCAGGCACTGTGAATAGGGAAGAGCTTATGTTGACCTGGTTGAAGAGCTCCTGGATGTTATGACAATAATTACCAAGTTGGGGACTTAATTCCCATGTTTTGCTATTTTTAAAAAGTTAACTTAAATTGTTTAGGAAGGTCATTAACAATATTCAGATTACTCGTTATCAGTGTTTTGAAAATATACTTTAGATGTATAATTGAAATGCCAATAGAGTATTTCCTACTCTTTTTTTTGTGTCCCTACTCAAAATGTTTTTCCTCGCTGTGTTCTCCCAGGCCCACTACATCAAGGCCTCAGCCCTGAGTAAAGCCAACCGCAACGATGAGGCCTTAAAGGAGTACTTCATGTGTGTGGCACTGAAACCTGATTGGATGATGGTGAAGCTGGAAGCCCAGAAGGTAATACTCAATTTTACCCCCCTTCAATTCAGCATTCCAGTTGAAGCTAGTTCAAAAATGTAAAAGGTTTCAAACTCTTTTGTCCATTTATTTCCATTACACAGGCCCAACCACAAACATAATGCCCTTAATGTCACATCACAATAGTATAAAAAAAATCACAGTACAATCACAGTTGCTATGGTACTAATGCAGTATCACTATGTACGATATGACAGTGTAAATCTGTTTCTATGCTTACCAGACAGGATTAGTTTGGTTTTAAATCCTGCTCCACCTATAGGTGATGACGCAATGCCCCCATTCCAGCTGTCTTAGCTGGGGAGCTATGCCAACCCTATCCCCTGCTGTCACTGTGGCCTGTTTTAGTATCTCTACTGCTGTTACATTCACTGCAATATGTACTGTCATTATGACAAGACCATCTGTTCAGTATGTGAGCCTTGTCCTTTATTTCCACTGTCACATATTCCCTTTACACTATGGATACTATTTCAAGTTCCAAGTTTTTATTGGCACTTGCACAAGTACAATGAAACACCTTTCTTACAGAGAGAGCATTGAGGCAAGTCAGGAAGGAGAGCGAGCCAGCGTCAGAGGGTGATTAAGAGTTATAAGCTACTTATGAGTGCTATGACATTGTATGAGCATACTTACTGACAGTGTGTGTTCTGTTTTTGTAGGTGCTTAGTGAGCTGTTCTCGTCAGTGTTTGAGAAGGATGGTCAGCCCACTCCCATACATCCTCTACAGGGTGGTCCCTCCACTCGCCTCCTTAAGCCCCCCGCCCTGTACGGCTCTCTAAACCCCTTCACCATGCCACAGAAGCCTGGCTGCTCCTCACAGGTCAGTGCATACATACATGCACACACATTTACACCCCCACACACCTATTTCTCCTAGTAACCCCTCTCCTTTTCCATTCTCCAGGACTTAGAGTTCAGAGTGAGTAAGAGTTCTTTGTGCGATGGTCCCTCAGACTCCTCCAAACATCCCCTGTCCCCCAGCAGTAAAGCTGAGAAGCCCTTGCTAGAAGATGCCAAGGGCCTGGCCAGTGTCCTGGCTGCCCATCCTACCCCCCCAGGCAGCCTCAAGAGGAGACACAGTGGGGACGGCATAGCCTTCAGCCCTCCCTCCAAACTTCTCAGAGCAGATGAAGCCTGCTCGTCCTCTCACCTTCCTGCTGCTTACCTCTGGGGAAGGACGGTGTCCAAAGACCTGCTCGACAGTAGAGATATGGAGTGCTCCCTCTGTATGAGGTAAGAGGACCATCAACCAACCACCACACAATTATATCTTTACGGTTAGCTACTCAGGATGTTTGATTTTCAGTCAATAGTGATAATTAACTCTACTGATAAAGCTCCTGTTATTGTGTTGTTTCTTCCAGGCTGTTCTTTGAGCCTGTCTCCACCCCCTGTGGACACACCTTCTGCCTCAAGTGTCTAGAGCGCTGTCTGGACCACAACCCCAACTGCCCTCTCTGCAAAGAGAACCTCTCCGAGGTGTGTGTATACACATACATACACACGCACACAGAGGAAGTAGCTGTGCTCTATATGTGGATGGAAGGCTTAGGGCAGAGCTGGTGATTATGAAATGATGGCTGTAATTTCTGTCTTGTGTGATAGATGGTTTAGCGTGACAAAAACAAAGTTGGCACAAAGCTTCATCTGACAAAGGTATTAAACTAGGATATTGGACCAATGTAAAGAAAAATCCACAAAGACGTGGATGATCCAATCAAATGTAAATGTCCTATTCTGCTGTGTAATTCCAGTATCTGGCCACAAGAGGGTTCAACAAGACCCTGCTGATGGAGGAAGTGCTGCAGCGTTACCTGGGAGATGAGCTGGCAGAGAGGAAGAAGATCCATGAGGAGGAGATGAAGGAACTGGCAAAGTGAGTCACAGATTTGATCATTTTACTTAGCCATTGACTTAATGATAAATTAATCCTTGTAGACCTGCTTTTTATGCTTATCACTGACCAATCTCGTGTCCCTCCTTCCACCCTAGCTTGAACCAGGAAGTGCCGATCTTTGTGTGCACCATGGCCTTCCCCACCATCCCCTGTCCACTGCACATCTTCGAACCACGCTACCGCCTCATGATCCGCCGCTCCATGGAGACCGGTACCAAACAGTTTGGTATGTGCATCGCTGATGAGTTGAAGGGTTTTGCTGATTACGGCTGCATGCTGGAGGTCCGGGACGTCAAGTTTTTTCCTGATGGGAGGTCTGTGGTCGACACCATCGGTGTGTCCCGCTTCAAAGTACTGAGCCACGGCCAGAGAGACGGATACAACACGGCCAAAATCGAGTACCTGGAGGATAAGAAGGTGTGTACTGGCAAACACTGTGTGAGGAAGGTCATGTATGTGGATACATAAAGTGCATTATAGATATTTTGTAAGTTTGGTGTGTGTATGCTAACTGTCTTATATTGTGTGTGTGTGTGTGGTCAGGTGGAGGGCCAGGAGTTCGTGGAGCTGCAGAAGCTTTATGTCTCTGTGTACGACCAGGCCAGCGGCTGGTTCACTTCCCTTAAGGACAACATGAAGAGCCAGATAATCAGCCACTTTGGACACCTACCTGGGAAGGACCCTGACCCACAGGTACGACACTAACCTAACCATCTCTCTCTCGCACGTCGATGGTGATGGTGATACTGGTGATGGTGATACTCATGTCAGAGTGATTGAGTGTGTTGCTGTTATCAAGTTGACTTCCTCCCTCTCCCTCCAGGGTAATCCCAGTGGTCCAGCGTGGGCTTGGTGGCTGTTGGCTGTGCTGCCTCTTGACAACCGTGCCCAGCTCACCATCCTGGCCATGCCCTCCCTCAAGGACCGCCTCATTGCCATCCGCAGGGTCCTGATCTTTGTCACGCGCAAGAGACCCCGATAACCGCTCAGCCACCACCACAACCGCGTAGACCATGCATGGTCATTCACTCATTCAGTAAACCCACTCAGCTTTCATATGAGGGAAATGCCTTTGACTCCTTTACAAATGGCGCTCTCTGAATCTGAAGAATCCATTGGGTTGGATTGTAGGGGGTGGGATAGTGAGGTCATTGTTTCTGGTTATCCATCCACCTATCAATGTCCAGTTCACCTGTCCTCTGTCACAATAACTCACTGGAATTATGGACTTCTGTCACGCTATCTCTCAACTTCTTATGTCCACCCAAGGGAGGGAATAAGAGAGCACAAAATCAGACTGGTGACTGTCATGATGTGCCAGAACTGAACAGAACTGGGCCGACCAATTAACGGTGTTGCGTCCACAATGTTGTGACTTGGTGTACATTTCTATTTTAAGAAAAATAAAAAAGACCTGACAAGTACCAACACAAATGTGTGACTGAAAAAGCCTAGAGTAAATGTATTGTGTTGTCTTCAGTTTGGGTGTTATGTTTCTGTTTAACCCCTGCTAACTATGTTGAGACTCATAAAACCCAGAGCGATAGAAACCTCCAAATGGAGTAGAAAGTGTACATATAAGAATGTGCTCCTGCTTAAATGGCCTCTTCATTTCTACATGACTGGGGAAATGGATGCAAAACCAGATGTTTTGCATCTGGCCCAGTCATATGTACAGTTTAAGTTTGAAGTTTACATACACCTTAGCCAAATACATTTAAACTCAAGTTTTTCACAATTCTTGACATTTTAATCTTAGTAAAAATTCCCTGTCTTAAGTCAGTTAGGATCACCACTTTATTTTAAGAATGAAATGTCAGAATAATAGAGATTTATTTCAGCTTGTATTTCTTTCATCACATTCCCTGTGGGTCAGTTTACATACACTCAATTAGTATTCAGTAGCATTGCCTTTAAATTGTTTAACTTGGGTCAAACGTTTTGGGTAGCCTTCCACAAGCTTCCTACAATAAGTTGGGTGAATTTTGACCCATTCCTCATGACAGAGCTGATGTAACTGAGTCAGGTTTTTAGGCCTCCTTGCTCGCACGCACTTTCAGTTCTGCCCACACATTTTCTATAGGATTGAGGTCAGGGCTTTGATGGGCACTCCAATACCTTGACTTTGTTATCCTTAAGCTATTTTGCCACAACTTTGGAAGTATGCTTGGGTTCACTGTCCATTTGGAAGACCCATTTGAGACCAAGGTTTAACTTCCTGACTGATGTCTTGAGCCGTTGCTTCAATTATATCCATTTTCCTACCTCATGATGCCATCTATTTTGTGATGTGCACCAGTCCCTCCTGCAGCAAAGCACCCCCACAACATGACGCTGCCACCCCTGTGTATCACGGTTGGGATGGTGTTTGAGTTTGCGAGTCTCCCCCTTTTTCCTCCAAACATAACGATGGTCATTATAGCCAAACAGTTCTATTTTTTTGTTTCATCAGACCAGTGGACATTTCTCCAAAAAGTACGATCTTTGTCCCCATGTGCAGTTGCAAAGTGTAGTCTGGCTTTTTTATGATGGTTTTGGAGCAGTGGCTTCTTCCTTGCTGAGTGGCCTTTCAGGTTATGTGGATATAGATACTTTTGTGCCTGTTTTCCTCCAGCATCTTCAAGGTCCTTTGCTGCTGTTCTGGGATTGATTTGCACTTTTCGCACAAGTATGTTCATCTCTAGGAGACAGAATGCGTCTCCTTCCTGAGCGGTATGACAGCTGCGTGGTTCCAGGTCTTGGCTGATATCTTTTGATTTTCCCCTGATGTCAAGCAAAGAGGCACTGAGTTTGAAGGTAGGCCTTGAAATACATCCACAGGTACACCTCCAATTGACTCAAATGATGTCAATTAGCCTTTCAGAAGTTTCTAAAGCCATGACATTTTCTGGAATTTTCCAAGCTGTTTAAAGTCACAGTCAACTTAGTGTATGTAAACTTCTGACCCACTGGAATTGTGATACAGTGAAATAATCTGTAAACAATTGTCTTAACTGACATGCCAAAACTATAGTTTGTTAACAAGAAATGTGTGGAGTGGTTGAAAAACGAGTTCAATCTACTCCAATTTAAGTGTATGTAAACTTCCGACTTCAACTGTATATGTCTCAATAAGTGGTAAAGTAATAATTGCGCATATCAAAGAAATGCTAAAGAGTCCTTAAATTGGTTTAAATGCAGATTGAAAAGATTTGGGGTTCAACTCAGACATTTTTGTAAACTGTCAGTAAAATAGAGACATTCATTTCTCCACTGTAATTTGACATGGTTTATGAACATACTTTTGTATGTATGTGGATCAAGCTATTTCAGGAGTGAAGAGAGCAGTGCCGGGGTCTTGAGGTTGAAAGTGGAGGGACCACCCTGCAGAGGATGTATGGGAGTGGGCTAGCGAGGGTGTACAAAATCAAGCACACAGCCATGCAATATCCATAGATGATCTGTGACTTTCAACATGGCACCGTCATAGGATGCCACCTTTTTAACAAGTCAGTTCGTCAAATGTCTTCCCTGCTAGAGCTGCCCCATTCAACTTTAAGTGCTGTTAATGTGAAGTGGAAAAGTCTAGGATCAACAACGGCTCAGCCGAGGAACCAGACCGCTGAGTGCTGAAGCCGGTACAAATAGTCTGTCCTCGGTTGCAACATTCACTACCGAGTTCCAAACTGCCTCTGGAAGCAACCTCAGCACAATAACTGTTAGTCGGGAGCTGAATGAAATGGGTTTTCATGGCTGAGCAGCCGCACACAAGCCTAAGATCACCATGCGCAATGCCAAGCGTCGGCTGGAGTGGCATAAAGCTCGCCGCCATTGTAGTCTTGAGCAGTGGAAACACGTTCTCTGGTATGATGCTTCACCATCGCAGGCTGACGGACAAATCTGGATTCGGTGGATGCCAGGAGGAGAACACTACCTGCCCAACTGTAATGTTTGGTGGAGGAGGAATAATAGTCTGGGGCTGTTTTTCATGGTTCGGGCTAGTCCCCCTTAGTTCCAGTGAAGGGAAATCTTAACGCTACGGCATATGACATTCTAGACCAGGGGTGGGCTACTCCAGTCCTCAGGGGCCTGATTGGTGCCACACTTTTTCTTCACCCCTAACAAAACACAGCAGATTGATCAAATTGCATTACAAACTGAATATGATGATTAGGTGATTATTGGAGTCAGGTGTGTTAGCTGAGGCTGGGGCAAAACTGTGACACCAATCAGGCTGTTGAGGACTGGAGTAGCCCACCCCTGGTCTAGAGTGTCATATGTCGTAGTGTTAAGATTACCTTTCACTGGAACTAAGGCGGACTAGCCCGAACCATGAAAAACAGCCCCAGACTATATTATTCCTCTGTGCTTCTAACTTTGTGGCAACAGTTTGGGGAAGGCCCTTTCCTGTTTCAGCATGATAATGCCCCGTGCACAAAGCGAGGTCCATATGGATTTGTTGTTTTGAGATCAGTGTGGAAGAACTTGACTGGCCTGCACAGAGCCCTGACCTCAACCCCATCGAACACCTTTGGGATGAATTGGAAGTTGACTGCGAGCCAGGCCTAATCGCCCAACCTCACTAACGCTCTTGTGCTGAATGGAAGCAAGTTCCCGCAGCAATGTTCCAACATCTAGTACAAAGCCTTCCCGGAAGAGTGGAGGCTGTTCTAGCAGCAAAGGGGGGACCAACTCCATATTATGCCCATGATTTTGGAATGAGATGCTCGAGCAGGTGTCCACATACCTTTGGTCATATAGTGTATGATAGTTTGATTACATCAAACTATGATATTCCAAATGATATTCCAAAACAACGATAATGTACTGTACGTGTAGAATTACTTTGTTTCACCTTGATCTGTTTGAAACTTAACTCCTTTTTGGGTGGTGGTATGACATGCTGTATTCCCCATGTATATTTGTAAAATGAGCTGCATCAATTTTGTATCTGGAATAATAAAAAAACTCAAGTTCAGATATGTCTGAAATGTATTTTGTTTCTGATTGTTTTCCTTGAAGTGGTCAAAAAGATTGTTGGCATATCATTGTGATATCTGAATAGGAAGCTGAACCAACTAAGCCACAGTAGAGATAATGGACTGAGAGCATGTTTTGCAGAGAAACACAGCACATTACATGCAAATTACTCTCATTGAGGAAAACAAGTCTACTATAATATTTATTCAGATCTTTGTAGAATATCCCCCAATTTTAAGGACCCGTAGGTATAATTGTATTTTATATTACTTGATAAAATATTGAATTTAGCCTTTACTACTATTTTACACGTTGAATAACACTTTCATAAATGGCAAAACAGACAAGTCAAATAAATTATAAGGTTTCGAAGTGTCGACTATATCTAGGAGATGTAAAGGTCAGGATATATATATATATATATATATATATATACATATACACTGCTCAAAAAATAAAGGGAACACTTAAACACCACAATGTAACTCCAAGTCAATCACACTTCTGTGAAATCAAACTGTCCACTTTGGAAGCAACACTGATTGACAATACATTTCACATGCTGCTGTGCAAATGGAATAGACAACAGGTGGAAATTATAGGCAATTAGCAAGACACCCCCAATAAAGGAGTGGTTCTGCAGGTGTGGACCACAGACCACTTCTCAGTTCCTATGCTTCCTGGCTGATGTTTTGGTCACTTTTGAATGCTGGCGGTGCTTTCACTCTAGTGGTAGCATGATACGGTGTCTACAACCCACACAAGTGGCTCAGGTAGTGCAGCTCATCCAGGATGGGACATCAATGCGAGCTGTGGCAAGAAGGTTTGCTGTGTCTGTCAGTGTAGTGTCCAGAGCATGGAGGCGCTACCAGGACACAGGCCAGTACATCAGGAGACGTGGAGGAGGCCGTAGGAGGGCAACAACCCAGCAGCAGGACCACTACCTCCGCCTTTGTGCAAGGAGGAGCAGGAGGAGCACTGCCAGAGCCCTGCAAAATGACCTCCAGCAGGCCACAAATGTGCATGTGTCTGCTCAAACGGTCAGAAACAGACTCCATGAGGGTGGTATGAGGGCCCGACGTCCACAGGTGGGGGTTGTGCTTACAGCCCAACACCGTGCAGGACGTTTGGCATTTGCCAGAGAACACCAAGATTGGCAAATTCACCACTGGTGCCCTGTGCTCTTCACAGATGAAAGCAGGTTCACACAGAGCATGTGACAGACGTGACAGAGTGGAGACGCCGTGGAGAATGTTCTGCTGCCTGCAACATCCTCCAGCATGACCGGTTTGGCGGTGGGTCAGTCATGGTGTGGGGTGGCATTTCTTTGGGGGGCCGCACAGCCCTCCATGTGCTCGCCAGAGGTAGCCTGACTGCCATTAGGTACCGAGATGAGATCCTCAGACCCCTTGTGAGACCATATGCTGGTGCGGTTGGCCCTGGGTTCCTCCTAATGCAAAACAATGCTAGACCTCATGTGGCTGGAGTGTGTCAGCAGTTCCTGCAAGAGGAAGGCATTGATGCTATGGACTGGCCCGCCCGTTCCCCAGACCTGAATCCAATTGAGCACATCTGGGACATCATGTCTCGCTCCATACACCAACGCCACGTTGCACCACAGACTGTCCAGGAGTTGGCAGATGCTTTAGTCCAGGTCTGGGAAGAGATCCCTCAGGAGACCATCCGCCACATCAGGAGCATAACCTTGCAGTTCCTTGCAGACTGGCAGCTCCGGCGGCTCCTTGCAGACTGGCAGCTCTGGCGGCTCCTTGCAGACTGGCAGCTCTGGCGGCTCCTTGCAGACTGGCAGCTCTGGCGGCTCCTTGCAGACTGGCAGCTCTGGCGGCTCCTTGCAGACTGGCAGCTATGGCAGCGCTGGACAGGTGGGAGACTCCGGCAGCGCTGGAGAGGAGGAAGGCTCTGGCAGTGCTGGACAGGCGAAGCGCACTGTAGGCCTGGTGCGTGGTGCTGGCACTGGTGGTACTGGGCCGAGGACACGCACAGGAAGCCTGGTGCGGGTAGCTGCCACCGGAGGGCTGGTGCGTGGAGGTGGTACTGGATAGACCGGACCGTGCAGGCGCACTGGAGCTCTTGAGCACCGAGCCTGCCCAACTTTACCTGGTTGAATACTCACAGTCGCCCTGCAAGTGCGGCGAGGTGGAATAGCCCGCACTGGGCTATGCAGGCGAACCGGGGACACCGTGCGCAAGGCTGGTGCCATGTAAGCCGGCCCAAGGAGACACACTGGAGACCAGATGCGTAGAGCCGATTTCATGGCACTTGGCTCGATGCCCACTCTAGCCCGGCCGATACGCGGAGCTGGTATGTACCGCACTGGGCTATGCACCCGCACTGGAGACACCGTGCGCTCCACAGCATAACACGGTGCCTGCCCAGTCTCTCTAGCACCCCGGTAAGCACCGGAAGTTGGCGCAGGTCTCCTACCTGGCTTCGCCATACTCCCTGTGTGCCCCCCCAATACATTTTTGGGGCTGACTATCGGGCTTCCATCCGCGTCGCCGTGCTGTCTCCTCATACCAGCGCCTCTCCGCCTTCTTCGCCTCCAGCTCTTTTTTGGGGCGGCGATATTCTCCTGGCTGTGCCCAGGGTACTTTACCGTCCAAGATTTCCTCCCATGTCCAGAAATCTGGATTTCGCTGCTCCTGCTGCCGCTGCTTGTCACCACACCGCTTGGTCCTGTTGTGGTGGGTGATTCTGTTAAGGTTTTCTTCTGTCGAAAGAGAGGAGGACCAAAATGCAGCGTGGTTATTTGTAAACATCTTTAATAAAGATGAAAACATGAACAATATACAAAAAAAACAATAACTGTGAAAAACCGAAACAGCCCTATCTGGTGCAAACAAACACAGAGACAGGAACAATCACCCACGAAACACTCAAAGAATATGGCTGCCTAAATATGGTTCCCAATCAGAGACAACGATAAACACCTGCCTCTGATTGAGAACCACTCCAGGCAACCATAGACTTTTCTAGACAACTCCACTAACCACAATCCTTTAACCTACAAAAAAAGACAAAACCAACACATAATTCACCATGTCACACCCTGGCCTGACCAAAATAATAAAGAAAACACAATATACTAAGGCCAGGGCGTAACATGATGGCTCAATTTTAGTCTCATCTGACCATCTACCTTCTTCCATATGTTTGAGGAGTCTCCTACATGCATTTTGGCGAACACCAAACGTGTTTGGTTATTTGTTTCTTTAAGCAATGGCTTTTTTCTGTCCACTCTTCCATAAAGCCCAGCTTTGTGGAGTGTATGGCTTAAATTGGTCCTATGGACAGATACTCCAATCGCCGCTGTGGAGCTTTTGCAGCTCTTTCAGGGTTATCTTTGGTCTCTTTGTTGCCTCTCTGATTAATGCCCTCCTTGCCTGGTCCGTGAGTTTTGGTGGGCGGCCCTCTCTTGGCAGGTTTGTTGTGGTGCCATATTCCTTCCATTTTTAAATAATATATTTAATGGTGCTGTGTGGGATGTTCAAAGTTTTGTATATTTTTTTATAACCCAACCCTGATCTGTACTTCTTCACAACTTTGTCCCTGACCTGTTTGGAGAGATCCTTGGTCTTCATGGTGCCGCTTGCTTGGTGGTGCCCCTTGCTTAGTGGTGTTCCAGACCCTGGGGCCTTTCAGAACAGGTGTATATATATACTGAGATCATGTGACACTTAAATAAAATCCACCTGTGTGCAATCTAACTAATTATGTGACTTCTGAAGGTAATTGGTTGCACCAGATCTTATTTAGGGGCTTCATAACAAAGGGGGTGAATATATGTGCACGCACCACTTTTCCATTTTCAAAGTTATTTTTTTCATTTCTCTTCACCAATTTGGACTACTTTGTGTATGTCCAATACATGAAATTCTCATAAAAATCCAATTAAATTACAGGTTGTAACGCAACAAAATAGGGAAAACGCCAAGGGGGATGGAAACTTTTGCAAGGCACTGTTTTAGGCCAAGGGGGGTTTTCTGCTCAGGTAAAAGGGTCAGGAAAACTCCTGGCCCCACACCTACATGAATATGAAGACTACAGTAAAGGGAGATGGATCATTTATTTTCCATAAGTATTTTAGATTTAGCTACAGTCACACTTCTGTTTTTGGGGAAGGGTTATATGAGCAGGTCATTATGGACTACTTGAGCATTTTAGCTAATTAGCTACTATGCAACTACATAGCATGTTAGCTAACCCATCTCCTAACCATTTAATCTAATTCCCAACCCTAAACTTAACCCCTCGCCTAGCCAACGGTAGCCACCTAGCTAACTTTAGCCACAACAAATTGGAATTCGTTACATATCATACATTTTTGCACATTTCAGAACATATTGTACAAATTGAAATTCGTTACATATTGTAAAAATTGCAATCTGTAACATATCATATGAAATGGATGATGGACATGAACAAATGAATATATACCAATTGAAGTGCCCCGGCTTTCCAGAGCCCTATATTCCCATTTAACTGTGTGTGCGTTTTCCTTTCTAACCTTGTCTCTGTGTGCAGTATCCTGTGAGGCCCAGAAAGTCAGCGCTCAGATGGAGTGCGGTAGCAATGATGGCATGAGCTCAGGTGGCTCCCGAGTGGCGCAGCGGTCTAAGGCACTGCGAGAGGCATCACTACAGACCTGGTTTGATTCCAGGCTGTATCACAACCGGCCTTGATTGAGAATCTCATTGGGCGTCCCCCGGGGTAGGATTTGTAATTAGGAATTTGTTCTTAACCTTACCTATTTAAATAAAATAAAAAGTAATTCCTGGTGCGTGCAGTCGGCCCAGACTGCCATTGTGACAGCAACTCCACCAGCTGCAGTATACCCAGCATGCACTGTGGTCAGCACCTGACAGTCACAGCCCAGGTGTTCGTAATGTTTTGTACACAGTGTATAGTTAGTCTACAATGTGGCTGTTGCTGGGCAGTGACGTTGAGTACTTAGCCTGCAGTAATGTTATATATATTTGTACCCCTTTTTTCTTCCCAATTTCGTGGTATCCAATTGTTGTAGTAGCTACTATCTTGTCTCGTACGAGCTCGGGAGAGACGAAGGTTGAAAGTCATGCGTCCTCCGATACACAACCCAACCGTACTGCCCAGCCGTACTGCTTCTTAACACAGCGCGCATCCAACCCGGAAGCCAGCCGCACCAATGTGTCGGAGGGTAAACCGTGCACCTGGCAACCTTGGTTAGCGCTCACCGCGATGAGACAAGGACATCCCTACGGACCAAGCACCCCCTAATGCTAGGACGACGCTAGGCCAATTGTGCGGACCTCCCGGTCGCGGCTGGTTACGACAGAGCCTGGGCGCGAACCCAGGGACTCTGATGGCACACCACTGCGCCACCCGGGAGGATGTTATTTGACCACCGGGTGGTAGTGGAGAGTTACAGTAGATGAGTCACTCAGTGGGGTGATTTTTGGGGCACTGAGTTCACAGACACTCAGACAGACAGCTCATGTTCTCCCTTTGTGACAACAACAACAGACAGAACACACCCCAGTCTGCCTTTGATGGTCACCTAGATGCTGACCATCATATGTCAATATAAGGCCTTGATCCATGAGGTGAATATGTTGATTCAGAACCGTAATCTATTTTCCAATAGATTGATCAAAGTAATTTAATATTTTTCCTAATTTCATGTGCTGTGTGTTTGTCTGTGCCTATATCAATCAGCTTGAGAATGTATAGCCTACAGCTATCTGCGTGTATGGTTTATCTGTACATGTTTATACATGGTTTAAGGTATATCTGACAGAAGGAACAGGTTTAAGGATGTCTCTGTAAAGTAATTTTTGCAGTGTAATGTTGTAGAGTTGTTTTTGTTATGGTAGGTGACTTAACTAAGTCATCATCCAGCTGGAACTCCAGGTCTTGCTGATCCTGTCACAGCCTTTACGAGTTTGCAAAACACACTCAAGCACTCAGGTGTGCGCACACACACTTGTGGTGCATGACAGTACAGAAGCCTGGAACTGTATCATCGTATCACATGATGCTTGAACCAACAGATCCCATGAGATATTATGTTTGTTGGCATCTCAATTCATTTAGATGATCTTTTTGTAATAAACCTATCCCCTGGAGGTGCGTGAAATTGGCTGAGGCTTTTGAGTTACACACACACATCCCACACATTCTGTATATTCTCCCCTTCTGTATATTCTCCCCTCAAACACCATACATATCTTATCTGTAAATATGAAACTAGTTGTGTAACTGGGTTGTACTGGAATTACAACGCAGACACGAGGAGTATTTGCATAGTAATTTGTGTATTATCACAACATTGTTTTCTAGACCAGAGTAACTGAGGTACTGTCTACTCAGCAGGAGTAAAAGATGGGTTGCATTTGTTTAGAAGGGTGTCAAAATGTTATCCTTGTCTCTAGTGTATATTATGGGGTAAAGGGCCACGGAAAGCTCTTCATATCGTTGACCTGCCCATAATACCCCTCCCTCTTCCTCATCTCGGTGTAGACCATCTGTGAAAGTATGTGATTGTGTCTGGAGTGTAGTGGTAGTTGGATGGGTCCTGAACAAACATTGTCTTTTTGCCCACACCTGCCGCCTATATATTGTATGCAAACGGTTTTGTGGCCGGAGGAGGAAGCAGTGTTTGTGCGTGTGTGTACAAGCAGTGTGACAGTGATCAGACACCACAGGTTGTAAAGGAGGTTAACTGTAATACTGAATAAACAGGAAGAATTGAATGGCTCTGCTTCGAGTGTCCTTTCATTTGCACTTCCAAGTCTTTACCTCCCTCTTCAATGTGTCTGCTCTTGTTTTCCACGTTTGCGCTCCTGAGACAAACACTCACTCACTCACTCACTCACTCACTCACTCACTCACTCACTCACTCACTCACTCACTCACTCACTCACCCTGAGGTGAATCTCTTCTGTTTACCCAACCACCTCTAGTGTAGGGGGAGGTATGAGGTTGTTAGGACAGACAATATTTAAATATTCTGTTTGGATGCTCAAATATTTAACTTTACTCTATTTTTATAGACTGCAATGGTTAAGGAGAGATTTTGTTTTGGGCATATTTGGATCTGCTTACATGAGAGAAATCACACAGACTGAGTTATGAGGAAATGTTTAGGAACCAAGGAACTGTTAACTTCCCATATTGCCAAATTAGATTCTGTGAGGGAATGCAATTTGGAAAGTGACATCATTGAACCCTCGACAACTACTGTGATTATTATTATTTGACCATGCTGGTCATTTATGAACATTTGAACATCTTGGCCATGTTCTGTTATAATCTCCACCCGGCACAGCCAGAAGAGGACTGGCCACCCCTCATAGCCTGATTCCTCTCTAGGTTTCTTCCTAGGTTTTGGCCTTTCGAGGGGGGTTTTTCCAAGCCACCGTGCTTCTACACCTGCATTGCTTGCTGTTTGGGGTTTTAGGCTGGGTTTCTGTACAGCACTTTGAGATATCAGCTGATGTAAGAAGGGCTATATAAATACATTTGATTTGATTGTAATGTATAGGGTGTTGGCATTAAAGAAAGGTACATTACATACACTGAGTGTACAAAACATTAAGAACACCTGCTCTTTCCATGACACAGACCAAGTGAATCCAGGTAAATGCTATGATCCCTTATTGATGTCACCAGTTAAATCCACTTCAATCAGTGTAGATCAGGGTTAGGCAACCCTAGTCATGTATTTTATTTAACCGACTTAGAAGACCAGGTGTGTTGAATTTAGGCAATCACTGAACTGATCAATTAGCTCAGTTGGTCAGGTGTGGTGCCTAGTTGGAACAAAATCCTGTAGTATCTGTGGCACTCCAGGAACAGGGTTGCCTACCGCTGGTGTAGATCAAGGGGAGGAGACAGGTTAAAGAAAGACTTTCAAGCCTTGAGACAACTGAGACATGGATTGTGGACGTGTGCCATTTACAGGGTGAATGGGCAAGAAAAAATATTTAAGTGCCTTTGAACGGGGTATGGTCGTAGGTGCCAGGGGCACTGGTTTGAGTGTGTCAAGAACTGCAACACTGCTGGGTTGTTCACACTCAACAGTTTCCTGTTTGTATCAATGGCCCACCACCCAAAGGACATCCAGCCAACTTGACACAACTGTGGGAAGCTTTGGAGTCAACATGGGCCAGCATCCCCCGTGGAACACTTTTGACACCTTGTAGAGGCCATGCCCAGACAAGTTTTTAGGCTGTTCTCAGGGCAAAAGGGTGTGCAACTCAATATTAGCAAGGTGTTTCTAATTTTGTGTACTCCGTGTATATGAGATAGAGTAACATCTGACTGCAATATGAGTGGTATTACAGTGCGGTGCAGATGCAGAATAAAATGCTCTTATGTTACAATAAGGCTCTTTTGACTGAGGTGAACTAATCATAAAAGCCATGTGATGCCAGAGAAGTATTATTCACATTCAACAAAAGAGCAGGTATTGATGCTCTATAGAACATGGTGAAAAGGAAATGTTTTGAATAGAATTACTGTGAAAATATACAAAACTGTTCAAAAGTTTGGGGTCACATAGAAATGTCATTGTTTTTGAAAGAAAAACACATTTTTGTCCATTAAAATTACATCAAATTGATCAGAAATACAGTGTAGACATTGGTAATGTTGTAAACGACTATTGTAGCTGTAAACGGCTGATTTTTAATGGAATATCTAGATAGTCGCACAGTACAGAGGCACATTATCAGCAACCATCACTCCTGTTTTCCAATGGCACGTTGTGTTAACTAATCCAAGTTTATCATTTTAAAAGGCTAATTGATCATTAGAAAATCCTTTTGCAATTATGTTAGCACAGCTGAAAACTGTTGTCCTGATTAAAGAAGTTGGAGCATCAGCATTTGTGGGTTTGATTACAGGCTCAAAATGGCAAGAAACAAATAACCTTCTTCTGAAACTCGTCAGTCTATTCTTGTTCTGAGAAATGAAGACTATTACATGTGAGAAATTGCCAAGAAACTGAAGATCTCGTACAACGCTGTGTACTACTCCCTTCACAGAATAGCGCAAACAGTCTCTAACCAGAATAGAAAGAGTGGGAGGTGCACAACTGAGCAAGAGGACAAGTACATTAGGATGTCTAGCTTGAGAAACAGACACCTCACAGTTAACTGGCAGCTTCATTAAATAGTACCTGCAAAACACCCGTCTCAACGTCAACAGTGGAGGCAACTCTGGGATGCATTAAGAATGTCTATACTGTATTTCTGATCAGTTTGATGTCATTTTAAATGGGCAAAAATGTGATTTTCTTTCAAAAACAAGAACATTTCTAAGTGACCACAAACTTTTGAATGGTAGTGTATATACTCAGAGACTTGTCCCGAAGCCACTCCTGCGTTGTCTTGACTGTGTGCTTTGGGTCGTTGTCCTACTGGAAGGTGAACTTTCACCCCAGTCTGAGGTCCTGAGTGCTCTGGAGCAGGTTTTAATCAAGGATCGCTCTGTACTTTACTGCATTGATCTTTCCCTTGATCCTGACTAGTCTCCCAGTCCCTGCCGCTGAAAAACATCCCACCAGCATGATGCTGCCAACACCTTGCTTAACAGTAGGGATGGTGCCAGATTTCCCCCAGACGTGATGCTTGGCATTCAGGCCAAAGAGTTCAATTTCAGTTTCATCAGACCAGAGAATCTTGTTTCTCATGGTTAGAGTCCTTTAGGTGCCTTTTGGCAAACTCATAGGGGGCTGTTATGTGTCTTTTACTGAGGAGTGGCTTCCACCTGGCTCCACTACCATAAATGCCTGATTGGTGGAGTGCTGCAGAGATGGTTATCCTTCTGGAAGGTTCTCCTATCTCCACAGGGGAACTCTGGAGCTCTGTCAGAGTGACTATCGGGTTCTTGGTCACCTCCCTGACCAAGGCCCTTGTCCCCCGATTGCTCAGTTTGGCTGGGCGGCCAGCTCTAGAGACTTGGTGTTTCCAAACTACTTCAATTTAAGAATGCCACTGTGTTCTTGGGGACCTTAAATGCTGCAGAAATGTTTTGATACCCTTCCCCCAGATCTGTGCCTCGACACAATCCTGTCTCGGAGCTCTACGGACAATTCCTTTGACCTCATGGCTTGGTTTTTGCTCTGACATGCACTGTCAAATGTGGGACCTTATATAAACAGGTGTGTGCCTTTCCAAATCATGTCCAATCAATTGAATTTACCACAGGATGATCAATGGAAATAGGATGCACCTGAGCCCAATTTTTATTTTTAATACATTTGCTAACATTTCTAAAAAACTGTTTTCACTTTGTCATTATGGGGTTTTGTGAGTAGATTGATGAAGATTTAAAAAAAAATCAATTTTAGAATAAGACTGTAACGTAACAAAATGTGGAAAAAGGGAAGGGCTCTGAATACTTTCCGAATGCATTGTACATACTTCCAACTGTCATATATTTCTTCTCACAGTCCAGGGCCTCTGTGGCCCGCTCAGACAATACCCAGCAGTCAGACGTAAGTACAGCAGTAAATAATGTACATGTCCTATTTCTGGCAGCTAGAAGAACTGTGACATTGCCACATTGTAAAGACAGCTGTGGCCGGGAGAAATAGGGAACCATTTTGACGACGGCAGCAAGATAAACACATTTACAAACTTTAGTACTGTGATGTTGATGGTGGGACAGCAAGACAAACCTAGTTCTTCAGCAGCAATGACTGCTGTTATATACAGGATGATGTGGGGCCTTCATGGGCCTGTCTTCGTTGAATCATGGGGAATGGGTAGGGAACTGATCCCCACAAAAAGCACCTTGCTTTGGGACACAGCCTGGACAAACAGCCTGCTCACTGACATTTCAGCCATTGCGTATGACAAGAAAAGAGTTTGCAAAAAAGTCTGCTGTTATTCAGTGGTGTAGGAAGCAATGGGATAGAACCCAACAACAATACCAGGGTTGACAGCAGTGGTGAAATATTTATCACTGCTTCCATTTCACATGCTCTTATTAACTCTTCATCTGATATAGAGAGCTGGAGGTTGGTGACATTCACCATGTTATTGTGATGCCTACAGCACAGGCCTCAGAGAAAGATGGAGGGTGTTTTCATAGATTTATAAAGAAGGTTTGTCCATGTTGGTTAAGTCAATGTTTTCAGAGGATGTATTGATTCAGTACGATCTGCCGTTTAGCTGATCTACCACTGTAAACACTGTCTGCACTAAGGCTAAAAAACGTCCTTTTTATGAATTACAGGCTATTTGTCATTGTTAAAGACTAATGAGTTAACTGACCGAAAGCCTTATCTAACAAACTGACAGACAGCAGAAAGAAGAGAGAGAGAGAGCCCTTGCAAGCACATAAACACATTTTGGTTACACCTTACAGTAATATAATAAAAACAGTTTATTTATCCATCATAAACATGAATAAATTCAAAAGGTGACACTGATCTCTACTTCAATCCCTCTCCTCTCCCACCCATACAATTTGATTAACAGACCCAGGGTCAAATAAAGAGTGTGTACTTGCATGGATGTAGTTTTATGAAGACTACAGGAAAACAATGCTCAAAAAGTCAATATTATAAGTTTAGCAGCAGGGCACATAAATTCAGCATGTTTGGATTCATTTCTGATGGGGGAGCTCTTCACTATTATTCTCTCCATCCACTCCCCCCTGCACCTGCAGCGTTTTTCTCTCGGTCTATCTGTCTCTCAGACACTGACTGCTTCTGCTTCCCGTGTTGGTGAGGCTTTACAGTGGAGTGAGTGGGAGAGCGAGAACGAGAGATAAAGCTCTTAAATTGAATTGAGAGCGAGAGAGGGGCAGGGCGGAGAATTGAGAGGAGCAAGCTCACTGCCAACTGTGGTAGCGCAATATGGAGTAATCGCGTCCGTTCGACAACGACGGGAGTAGTTTACAAAGAAAAACCCGCGTTGGATCGACATTACATTAGCAAGGAATAAGATAACAATTTCAATTATGAGATTACGGCATTGCATATAGACAATTGACTTGCAGAGACTAAAATAGACGTTGCAATTTCTATGTATTATTGAAAAATGGCGAACGAGTCTCCAGCTAAAAGTCTAGTGGACATAGACCTTGCCTCTTTGCGGGTGAGTGCAATGCATGTTATGTGGATTTGTGTTATTTGCTGTTCAAATCCTTGTATTGTCATTTTATTGACGCCACCATGGGGATAAACCCTGGTAAAATGCGTCACGTAGTATGTGTTGTTCTTATTGTGTATACCGTTAGATGGCTGAGTTCCAATCATTCTTTTGTTTGCAATGCTCTGGGATGTAAGGCAATTCGGTCGCAACCACCTGATTTAACGGGTTGTAACGTGGCCCATACTAAACCATCCATCTCTCACAAACAGTTATTTGGTAAATGTTAACCATTTGATCATTTAATTTTATAGGACCCAGCTGGCATTTTCGAACTGGTGGAAGTGGTCGGCAATGGTACCTATGGACAAGTATACAAGGTTTGTTTGGATTTTCATATTCCATATAGGCTATATACTCAAAATAGGCGGAAACTTGCTCAAACATGTATGTTTCTCCCTGCTCAAGAGAAACTGCAATTATAGACCGTTGGACCAGTGCGGTCTGGATTAGTAATGCGCTGAGATGTAAAGGCCAACCTATATAACTGTTCCTTTTATTTTCTTTACGATTTTTTCGTGTGTTTTATTGTGTTAGGACTTACCAACTGTTCGTTTATTTATCCGTCAACAACATGTAAGCCAAACCAGACCCTCATTTTCCTGCCAATGCTTAGGCTATCATACGTGCCTGACAAACTTCTCCCGTTGCGCTACTGGGTGTGCACGGTTGCGCATTCTAGTTAGGCCTACTGTATACTCAAATCCGATGCCGTGATAGGCAAATTGACATGCCACTGTAATAACAGTCGACTAGCTCAGCATGGGATTCTATGTGTAGGAGATTGCGCCTACAGTATCCAGCTACCGTCACCCCTTCCCCATGTCACTGGAGAGTGGTAAGAGCAGCCTACCTACATCACATCCTGTTGTTTTGAAGCTGCTGTTACCTTGTAGAAAGAGAGAATATGTCCAGACTTGTTCAGAATAGACGACTTGCATCACCCTGTTGTCGCCTGATTTTATTGGTCACATGGATTCCAATAGAAGACTATTAGACCTGGGTCAAATAAATTGGTTGAAAAAGTTCAAATAGCCAATTTGATAATGATTTAGCTTGCCTGGTCGCATATGCAATGGGATAGTCTCAAAAGTGCCAACTCAAAGCCAAATAAATTGCACTATATAGATTATGTATTTGACATATGTAATTAATTACATAAACTTATTTGACATAAAACCATCTGTAAAACTAACATTTGGACAAATGAGTCCTCCGTGGGTGGAAACACCCCAACAAACATGGATTCACAGTGTACGCTACTACACCCTACTGTATAGAATGATTGGGCTGACCAGGACTGGATCAGTGCAGATCACACAGGGGCCTAGTGATGAACTGAGTCAATCGATATCCAGTGATACAGTGATCAAAGCTGACCTCCATCAGCTTTACATAGCTGTTCAGTAGGGTATCATAGAAACATGTAATAATCAGAGGACATGTCAGAGGTCCAGAGTGAGGATACACAGTGGTGTGTATTCATTGATGCCAACGGAAGCCAGGTGTCCCAAAAATGTTTATCTTTCGTCTCTCAAAAATGTTCTAGAGGCTGAACGTATCTCACCGGAGAAAGTATCCCTCTGTCTCAGTATGTTTTTTATTTTTATTTTTTAAACAGGTAAGTTGACTGAGAACACTCATTTACAGCAACGACCTGGGGAACAGTTACAGTGGTGAGGGATGAATGAGCCAATTAGAAGCTGGGGATGATTAGGTTACCATGATGGTTTGAACGTCAGATTGGGAATTTAGCCACGACACCGGGGTTAACACCCCTACTCTTACATTAAATGCCATGGGATCTTTAGCAACCACAGAGAGTCGGTCCCCCATTTAACACCCCATCTGAAAGACAGCACCCTACACAGGGTAATAGGATTTATTTTTTTTAGACCAGAGGAAAGGGTGCCTCCTACTGGCCCTCCAACACCACTTCCAGCAGCACCTGGTCTCCCATCCAGGGACCTACCCTGCTTAGCTTCAGAAGCAAACCAGCAGTGGGATGCAGGGTGGTATGCTGCTGGCAAAGCTTATCTGTGTAGCGTATCTATCTGATGTCTGGTCAGAAAGAGTGTGCCATTGTTGCCGCCCATAGCATTGAATGCATGGGAAGCCAGCGAGCATTTGGCATCCCTTGATTCAAATAATAGCCCGTTAGCGTTGAGCTAAACTGAGTGAGCTGAGCTGTGAATGGTTCTGGCGCACCCCAAAAAATGATCAAGGGAAACCAGTTTGGGTTTGGCTTCAGACCAATCATAAGCCAAATGTCATTATTGACAGAAAACAAAAATTAATTTGTTGTATTTCATTGTTGTTGTCCTCTGGTGGATAGCTGGCTAAAATCATCTCTTTCCTAAATTAGCCATGGATGGAAATAGGGATTTGGACTTGTGGGTTTTACTTAATTCTCCGTACTGGCTAATGATTATAATGGCGATTCTGATCAACAGTAAACTTATACATTGTCCCCCTGGTCTGAGAGGATGGAAGATCAACATGTAGCTAAATATAGTATGCTAATGTTAGCTAGCTGGCCTGGCACATCGTTGCCCATGAAAGGAAGTTAGTCTAGTGAGCAAGTATTTTAGCCAGGTAGTCTAGGACAACAAAAAAACAAAATATGTGTACTGTATGACCGAGTGACAGACCGTTTAGGCAACATGAAAGAGGAGGATGGTATTGGCGTTTCTCTACAAGTAGAGTGAGTCAACATGTTTTTTCTACTTACACACACACACAGAAATCAGTGCCATGGACAGCCACATCATATTTAGCTTATGTTGATAGGACTAAATCGTTTTTGTTATCTTTTAGTTGTCATTGTATTAGACTAAGCATAGGTGATTTAGATGTTGAAATGGTGCTGGAATAGTGGAAGCAGCTCCGGTTTTCTTTGCGACTTGCGGTAACTCCATGGTTCTAAATCAATAGTTGATTAGTAGTCTGAAAATTTGTCAGAAACATTACTTTGCTTGACCATGCCTAGGGCATGTAACTGTTTGCTACATGCAATATGTTTTGTGGACTTCACCGGACAGATGTTGCTCTCCAGTTTTATGTTGAAAGAAATGTGTGGTTGAATTTATTCTACCACTGTCTTCTTATTGTCTCGGCCTTTAGGCCTATATTTCACGGTGTCCAGGCATATGAACTAACAGGTTATAGAGCAAACAAAGCAATTATCACAACACAGGTTGTAATATGCCTTTTCTTCTGCATTGGCTTCACTGGTGGTTTCACCCACACATCGCGAGATACAGGCCCTTCCTCTCTCCAGGAATCCACAGAATGTCAACATCAAGATACAACCAAGAGTTTTCTGTAGTGTGTCATTATCTTGATTCTGTCTAAAACCATCCGCTCTGCATTTGGGTGTGTGCTGACAGGTTGTCTTCCTTTTAGGGACTGTAGCATATATTCTCTGTACATAAATCTAAAAACATACATTCTGTAGCAGCCATTTTCTCTTGAGAGCAGATGATACCCTTGGCTGAATCAACTAGTTTTATATGAAATCATTTCACCATGAGTAGCTAGCTACAACGTCTTCTTAGATCTGGGGACTGGCACATAAACAATTAGCTATATATAAATAACCGGGCGTAAAGGAATGTTCCATCAAATCATATTGTTTAGGGACTGCCAACGTCATGAAGGCTGCCGGTGGATTAAGCCTACTCTGTCATTAAAATAGAGAGTTTCCCATATCCCACATTCATTTAGTGCCTCAGTCTTAGTGTGTTTGGGGTTTGCATATGTTTTGATCCACAGCTGTGTGTGTTTGTGTTAGGATCTGCATGTGTATATTCGATCTACAGCCCTTTTTGATTGGCCATCATATTCAGACGTGCTAATGGCAGCTGTGTGCCTTTTTTTGTAGCTATATGGACAGCAGCTGTTGTGGTGGAGAGAGAGATTTCCCTCAGATTACACAGACTCACAAAGAAAACAAATCCAATTTTGATAAACGCCCATGTCTATTAGGTGAAATACCACAGTGTGCAATCACAGCAGGAATATTTGTGACCTTTTGCCACAAGAAAAGGGCAACCAGTGAAGCACAAACACCATTGTAAATACAAACTACACTGAGTATACAACACATTAAGAAAATGACAGACTGACCAGGTGAAAGCTACGATCCCTTATTGATGTCACCTGTTAAATTCACTTCAGTGTAGATGAAGGGGAGGAGACCGGTTAAATAAGGTTTTTTAAGTCTTGAGATAATTGAGACATAGCTTGTGTATGTGTGCCATTCATAGGGTGAATGGGCAAGACAAAAGATTTAAGTGCCTTTGAAAGGGGTATGGAAGTAGGTGCCAGGCACACCAGTTTGTGTCAAGAACTGCAACGCTGATGGGTTTTTCATGCTGACTAGTTTCTTGTGTGTATCAACAATGGCCACCACCCAAAGGACATCCAGCCAACTTGACACATAGAGAGAGAGAATCTCATAATCAAAGGTGTTTTTGTTTAGAGAGTAAGACCCAGCAGGAGTTGTAATGGGCCATTCTGCATGCATGTCTCACACCCTCTAGTCCTAAAAACATCCTACGCACACTGTCAGTCAATGAGTAAGTAGCATTTCCCCTGTGGGGGTACATTTTTTTGAATCCAATTATAAACCTTCATAATAACCGTCTAGTCCATTCTACAACTGGTCAACGGTTCAGTTAATTCTAGTTAGTCTGACGTGGTTATTTTCAAGGAACTTGATATTGTTTGCTTGGTCATCAGCTTTGCTGTAGAGAGCTGGTGGATGTTAGTCAGACGTGAGGAAGTAGCAAAATGGCAGAAGTCATCATGTAATGACGAGAAGTTGGTGGCTTGAGCGGTGTACTGTGTATACCGGGGTATTTGGAAATAGCCACGGGATGGTTATTCAATACCGTTAAAATTATTTCTTTGAAGTTTTTCAAAACATTTCAATACATCTTTTTTTCCCAACTTGTGCAATGGATATAGGAGATTGCGTTCTCATTTCACCTGTCACATTATTTTACATTATGAAGCTTACGTAGTTACCCAGAACAGTTGAGCCAGTCAAGTGTTTGTAAATAGCACAACGGGAGAAATCGGGAGCAAGTGAGTCCAGCTCTGTATTGACAGGGTTGCGTTTTATATTGAAAGTCAAGTGTTTTTTTTGCTTCTATAGAGTGATTTAAGGATGTGCAAGGTCTTTTTTACGAAACGATGCATTGCCGTCATATTTCTAATGTTTAGGCCTGTCATATAAAGAATGTAGCCAGGTATGTTTCCTAATGTATTGTTTAAAGTTAATCTTGCATTTTACTAGAGAAAAATGGTCTGGCTTCACTGAGAGGAGAAAAGTAGCTACACATCAGTCAGAGTGCTGTCAGCTGATAGAATGCCGTTCGTGAATTCTCATCTGAGTTTAGAAGTGCAACTGAAGCACAAAATTTGTCTGATGCTGAGAAGAAATTACAATAAGAAGCATTTTAGATCTGCGTTTATAAAATGCAGAAAGATATTTCTCGGCTGTCTGTTCCTCCCTCTTTTTCGAGCAGAGCATGTCCAAACTCACCAAACTCTTCGGTTAGCTCCTCCCTATAAATGCGTAACTTTATGAGCTGGATTGCCTGTCATTGCAATTAGTTTATTTTCGTTTGCGCTTATTTAGAATATTTAGCTAGCAGCCTCCATGGAAATGTTATATTACTTGTGTTAATTTTGTTAGCATTCTGGTAATAGATGCCCAATGGGACTTTTAGCGTTTTGGCTCCCCCTTGTGTACCAAGCTGATAATACAGTAAATCCTGGGGTGACAGAAAATGACGATATGAAAATCTGTATACCGCCAAACCCCACACTGTTTGATGCAATGTTAATCTGAAGTTCCATTTTGGACACAGAGGAAGATGTCGAATGAGTCTGATTGCTTATTTGAGCTGGCTCAAACGCATTAAGAAGCAAAGAAATTCCACAAATTAACTTTTAACAAGGCACACCTGTTTAATTGAAATGCACTCCACCACCTCCTTCTCCATCTGCCCTAGGTCTACAAGAGATGAGAGAGGACAACGATGAGAGAGCGAGTGAGGAACAGGGTTATGGTCCATTGTGGGAGGTGTGATGCGGTGCAGTGTCCATGTAGTTTGTAGTGGGCACCTACATTTACTTACAGCAGCTTAAACGTACTAGAAGCCTGGCAAGAAGTAAGGCCTGATTTTTCATCTGACTTTAATTTCCACTCTCTGCTGATTCAAACAATCATCCCTGCTGGTGTCTTTAAAAAAAACTGAAGGAAAGTGTAAATTTAACACTGTATTGCTCCTTCTCACAGTAATGTCAGGCACACCAGTCCATGGCATTAGCTACCACCTAATTAAAACACTGTTTGTGGTTAACACCTAGTTTCCCCTCATTACCTGCCCCAGGTGTAGGTCCTTCATAAACATACCGACATTCTACCCAGATGAAGTCACTGCTACTGCGTACTGAAACGCTGGCTCGACTCTCCCTAACGAGTTTAATAGAGAGACTGCAGTTGTCCTTTCCTTCCCAGAGCCCGGCCACCCAAGCACAGGGGCTCTGCCTAATGCTTAGCCCTCTGGCAGCTTGCTATGAAAGGTGGAAAAAGCTGAAAAACATACAGCGATCCACCTCTCTCCTCTGCCTCTCAGCCACGCATAGACATGTCTAATTGGCAGCTTATGGCCATGATGTGACTGGGTGGCAACTTTACCCCCTCATTTAGATCTTGTCCATTTACCCCCCCCCCCCCCTTTTAACTTCCCCCTGATTATTAAGCTAGCGTTGGTTCTTCCAGCTAGCCCCTAGTACACCATGCCCACCCACTCCCCTGCCCCACATGATAGGAAAATTAAGACGCAGTGAAGGGAGTTGAGACCTGATCAATAAGGGCTAAGCGTTGTTCTTCGCTTGCGTGCCTCCAACAAAATACAATCATCACAAGCACCAGCTGCTTGTTTGTCCTGATCGCCTTCAGACTCATCACTTTCCAAACCATAAGCATCTTTATGTCACCTGTGAAGAGACAGATTGTTATACAATGCACTCAGTATGTGTTCATGCTCTGTTATAGAGTGGTCCAATGACTAATAAATTCAGACAATGGGGTAAATAGACAGCCATTCTAGCTCCTAGAGATTGACAGCACTGATCTTTTTGAGTGCTTTTCTGTGAAAACACTATTTCCTCTGTGTTGGTTTGACAGCTCACTGGATACTTTCTTCGCAGATACAACTTTGAAGTCCACAATGCTATTTTGCAAGGCTTGCATTGTTTCATTGGGTCTGAAGAAGACATTACAGTATTATGTCTATGTAGTGTGTAGAGAAGAAGTGTGCTCTGCTGGCTTTTAGGTCTTTCAAAATGAGGCTGCAGCTCTACCCTTAAAGAGGGTTAGCTAGACATGCAGGAGTCTTTTCCCAGTTATTCTATTCTAGTTAAACCAAGAAGGAGACCATTAGATGGCTGTGAGTCATAGGTCTACACAGGAATGCACACACGTCCAATGGCACACATGTCATGTCACTGTCAGTTCATCAGTCATGCGTGTTCGATGTGTCCTGTGGTGTGGGGTAGTAGGTTTAGCTTAGTCAGATGTCGCTCTCCTTCTCCCTCTCTCTCTCTTTCTTCCTCTTTCTTGCTCTCTCGCTCGCCTGGCTGTATTGATTCTAAAAAGAGTTGTCTGTTAGACACAGAGGGCCTGGTGTTAACTAGCTTCACAGACAACAGCTCCTTCATTCTGCTATCTATTTCTGACCTCCTTCTGACTGATAAGGCCTAGAGAAGGACTCTCTGTTCCACATCAAAATGTCCGCTGTGGCCGGCCAGCTGCCATCAGATCCGTGTGTACCGGACAGACAGAAGAGCAACTGTGAGCAGGCGGCCTCTGGAGAAACCCCACAATGCTACACTCTGCCAGAGGGGTTCAGACACAATAATATAGTGTGGCTGTCTTATGTATTCTGTCTATTAATGTAGTCAATCAAGCAAGGCCCGATGAATGGTGGTACTAGCAGTTTAGGATGAGATATTGTCTTGTGGCTTCTGGCTGCAAGACATTCACTAGCTCTTAGGTATATATATTCAGGTTCTGTGTCTTGAAAGGTCTAACTCGGTGTGTTGTGTTTGTTCTTAATGACAGTTGTGGCTTGTCTGAGCCTTTAGGGTTTAGCATACTACTGTATGGGAGGCCATCTGGACTGGGTATAGGGGATAGAAGGATGGGGGGAGGCAGGCTGAGGCACTCTGTCTGATCATTGTGGGCACAAGGTTTTAGGTAGAGATTGGGGAATGTAGCATAAAAAGAAGACAAAAAACAGCAGGTGTCCATTGGAATAGGTTATACCACTCTCAGTAGTGAGACTGTTGGTATATCTGGCTGTATTCACTTTAGGTTAGGGGTATCAAACATATGGCCTGCAGGCCAGTGGTTTGAGTAAATAAAGAACTCTATACTTTAAAATGACTAAAACCAAATTCAAACTGTGTAAAAATGATAATGCACCTGCAGTCAATTCAGTTTATGTCCAGCTCGCTAAATGGCATCTGGAGAGTCAGGGAATATCAGAAAAAAGGACTATCCTTTGCAAATTTTGATGGCAAGGAAGTTTCTGTGTGGCCTTCCAGCCCTCATTGAAGACCGGATGCGGCCCCTGAGACAAAATGTGTTTGACATCCCTGCTGTAATGTTGTACCTCACTCTTTGTTTTAATGGCTTTTTGCATTGCATAAAAGTTGTATCTCCTCCAAACACATTTCTGACCATGGCCCTATTGTCTTCCATTTCGGTTTAACCATAAATTTATCTATCAGTGTTTATTTATACAAAGTTTAATTTGTCTTATTTTGTAGTTTTCCTTCACTTAAACTCCCCCCACTTCCCAGACACACTCACTTAACACACTATCATGCAATCTCCATATGTCCCTGATTCTTATCATGGCTGTTTTTCTTCATTGGGGGCTGCCTCTTTCCTTTCATCCCCTTCCCCTCCACTTTCAGGGCCGGGCAGCTGGTTAGACTGACTGACTGGCTGGTTGAACTGAATGACTGTGGGCCTCATTAAGGTTGTTTTAATCTGATTCACAACACTTGAGTGCTGCCCAAGTCACCTGACTAGAACATAGGTCACCTGACTAGAACCAAGGCCTGTGATTGGAGCAGAGCACCAGAGCACTTCCTCCTGTAGCTGGGCAGACTCTCTAAACTCCCGAGAGAATGTGTGCTTCAAACGCACATATGCACACAAAGATACGTCCTCATAATCTATCTAACACATACATACTTCCACACACTGATTGAGATTCAGAGTTGAACCCAGACGTGCTACCTGTCCCAGACCTGCTGTTTTCAACTCTCTAGAGACAGCAGGAGCAGTAGAGATACTCTGAATGATCGGCTATGAAAAGGCAACTGACATTTATTCCTGAGGTGCTGACCTGTTGCACCCTCGACAACCACTGTGATTATTATTATTATATGAACATTTGAACATCGTGGCCATGTTCTGTTATAATCTCCACCCGGCACAGCCAGAAGAAGACTGGCCACCCCTCATAGCCTGGTTCCTCTCTAGGTTTCTTCCTAGGTTCTGGCCTTTCTAGGGAGTTTTTCCTAGCCACCGTGTTTCTACACCTGCATTGCTTGCTGTTTGGGGTTTTAGGCTGGGTTTCTGTACAGCACTTTGAGATATCAGCTGATGTAAGAAGGGCTTTATAAATAAATTTGAACACTGAAACTCTTTCACATGCACTGACTGTACATTATTGGTGCAGAGTCATGTCATATTTTGTTATATACTGTAGGCCTATCGTAAGCGACACGAGTCTCACTAGTGTTGAGTAATGTGCTGTTAAAAGTGGTGTAGGTCTTATTTATTTATAGAACACATTGAAGTTAGATGCAATAGAATTTTAGCACCGTTCTGCGCTGCTCTGAGACGAGCATGGGGACTGGTCTTGATACATCAATGAGATTTTATTTTCAATGTATCCCCATTTGGGTATTGGTTAGACTAGATTAGAAAATGATGATGTAGAAATGTAATGCTCTTATTGCAACCTTTATTTAACTAGGCAAGTCAGTTTAAGAACAAATTCTTATTTTCGAGGACAGCCTACTCCTTCCTCCTCTTCGGGGAATTGAACCCTGGTCTCCCGCAGGACACTGTTTTCTTTAGCTAAATAGCCCAGTACTGTACTCCCGACCGTCACGTTGTACAGCGCCATAGTTTCCGTTCCTAATGGAAATCCAGAGGGTTTTTCATTTTCCTTGAACAAGAAACACCATAATACTAATCAAATTAATCACAAACTAAAATTACTAAAAGTAATTGGAAAGGTAGATACAAATTATTTGTGACATTGTGGTTACAATAAAGAATGTAAACCAGGTGCTGTGTTTTTATTTATGGTAGTGATGGACAGCTGGTGGCATTTTGAAAACAGGTTATCAAACACTTGTTGCCAGATTAGCAGGACAATAGACTCTTTATAGCCCTGCTACTGTAGGTGTGAACATCCCCCTACCTGCAATGTATTCGATGCTTAAGTACTCTGAAGTGTCACATTTCCAACTCAAAACAGCAGTACATTATTTCTTCATCAACATCTTAATGCTTTTGTTAATAAAATAGTGATAAAAATAGTCTTTCAAACTGCTGATGTTTATTTAGTTATGGATCCATAAAGAATTACTATGGGAATAAATATCAGTGAATTACAGAAATATTGGAACAAAGTTGTCTAATGAAGGTAAACAAATTGTTGCTTACTGGAAAATACTCTTTCAAACACATGGTCACGTTGTACAGCACCATTATGGATATTAGTAGAGCTATATTTTGCCCTTTATGGGAGGCGCACAATTGGCCCAGCGTTTCTCTCCCTCTAAAATCAGAAAGAAAAGTTTTTGCCTTTACAAATATTATTTTGGCCTTTATTCAGATTGCAATAACCTCCAAAATATCATTATATATTATCAAGTTGATGACAGTCATATACCCGGCACCTTCATAAGGCTGAGTGACTCACTCATTCATGGCTTTGGATCAAAATAAATACGTACCAACATTCTTTCTGATAGTCTTTAATAAATAAATGTCTTAGTTATCCTGACCTGGACACCATGTACAGTATTATAATAGTCCATTATGGGCTATTAGCAGGACAATATACCTTTACCAACACCTCTCTGTATTTTGATTCTTTGCTCCGGAGTGGATGTGCGTTGCTACAGATGCAGGTTCGGTACCCGTGCCGGCCGCCACCGGGAGGCCCATGAGGTGGCTTTTGGTTTTAATTTAGAATCCTCCAATCCTCTATGTAATTATTGGTGGAGAGTCACGTAATTTTTTTATTTTGGGTATTAGACTTTTGGGTATTAGTATCATTAGAATCATGTTAAACAAATCAAAATATATTTGAGATTCTTCAAAGTAGCCACCCTTTGCCTTGGTCAATAGTGAAAGCCTTGTCTCATTGTCGTTGTGGATGCAGCCGTGGGCATTTTGACACCAGGCACGAGAAGGGCAGCCTCTTTCTCTCTCCTCCTCCTCTCCTCTGTCTGTGCCAACTCTTTGCTCTGAGCTGGAAGACTCATTAGCAAGGTGTTCTACATGCCAACACTGCCTTTAACAAGAGGGAAAGAACTGCTGCAATCCTCTCCCGCCAGCCAGCTTATATACAGCACTGGGACATCTTCCCAAGGGTACTGCTAAGGTATTGAACTGACTTCACAAAGACCTTCGCCCTCTCTCCTCTCTCTCCACAAAAGCCTTGCAGTTCCAACTAAGTTTGTCTCAGTTGCACAGGTGGTGGGGGCGTATTCATTGAGGGGAAGTGGGTGGTAAGTTAGGGGGTTGTGGTACAGTTGTCATGGCGATGAGTTGCCATGGTTTGTCTAAGGGTTCTGGACAGTATAGTATTTCATTTAAACTCTGGTTCCCTGTTGTGGTGCACTGTTGTCTCCAAGGTAGTTGTGTGTGGGTGTGTGTGTGTGCATGAAGGGTCATCTGTTTCTTGTTCCACACAGAGTTTCTCAGTGTAGTGAAAGTCAAGCTTTAACTGACTTGGTGACCTGTAACTACCTCTCCACCCACTTCCCCCAAAACAAAAGCACACTTTCACCACATACTGTAGGGCAAGTCCAGACAAAGAGGTGGGCTAGCACCTGCTCCCCTCGTCTCTCTCTCGCTGCAGGTAAGCCCATCTGATGCCTGTCATGCTCAGCCCCTATCAGTTTCATGTGGAGCAGGGCCATACCCTGAGGAAACAGGGAGGTAGAGGGGTTTAGGCAGGTCTTTAATTGCTGGGCTCAGGACCAGCTGGCAGAGGATGGGAGGGGAGGAGAGAGCCCTGGGTGGTGTAATAGAGAGAAGATGGACCAGGGTATTTTTGGATAGAAGTGTGTTACTGGTGGTGAATCCCTAGCTCTACTGAATGAATGGCCATGAAGGTGCCCCAAGACTTCTGTCTTTCTGGCTGTTAGTTTTCACCTATCTCTCTGGCTCTCTCTGATCCCGTCTGTCTCTTGCACTCTTTCTTTCTAAATCCCCCATCCCCATTTCTCTCTCCCTTCCCTCCTTCCTTTATTCTCTCATCCCTACATAGTTAGCTGTGCCACGTGTGTAAGTTATGTGCCAGACAGTGGTGGGTTAAGGCTGAGGGTGAGCGTCCTGCCTTAAATCACTTGGCCTACTTCTGCACTCAGCTCAGGGACTGTGACTGGTGTGTGCTTTAGGGATGTGCATTTGACATTTTTAAAACTATTTTTAGAACACAAGGCCCACACTGGAAGAAAAAAATGTGTGCATTTATCTATATGCCAACAGTGCGCAATAATGCCTAATTTGTCATAAACATTACAGATTTCAAATCCTAATTGCTAAATTGCCATACATGTACAGTTGAAGTCAGTTTACATTTAGGTTGGAGTCATTAACTTCTTGAAACTCCCCATCCCGGATCCGGGATCGTGACTAAAGCCTCAGGCTCATTAGCATAACGCAATGTTAACGATTTCTGAAAATCGCAAATAAAATGAAAATAATGCGCCTGCTCTCAAGCTTAGCCTTTTCTTAACAACACTGTCATCTCAGATTTTCAAAATATGCTTTTGAACCATAGCAATTGACTAATTTGTGTAAGAGTATGCTAAGCTAGCTTAGCATTTTGAGTAGCATTTAGCACGCAACATTTTCACAAAAACCAGATAACCAAATAAATAAAATCATTTACCTTTGAAGAGCTTCTGATGTTTTCAATGAGGAGACTCTCAGTTACATAGCAAATGTTCAGTTTTTCCTGAAAGAATCTTTGTGTAGGAGAAATCGCTCCGTTTTGTACATCACATTTGGCTAACGAACCGAAAATTCAGTCACCTACAACGTCAAACTTTTTCCGAATTAACTCCATAATATCGACAGAAACATGGCAAACGTTGTTTGGAATCAATCCTCAAGGTGTTTTTTCACATATCTCTTCATTGATATATCGTTCGTGGAAGCCTGCATTCTTCTCTGAATTCCGTGGAAAAATACTTGCAGCTGACTTTTGCACACCAATTTCGGCGCAGGACACCGGGCGGACACCTGGTAAATGTGGTCTCTTATGGTCAATCTTCCAATGATATGCCTACAAATACATCACAATGCTGCAGACACCTTGGGGAAACGACAGAAAGGGCAGACTTACTCCTCTCGCATTCACAGCCATATAAGGAGACAATGGAAAACAGAGCCTCAAAAATCCTGCTCATTTCCTGGATGCCGTCTCATCTTGGTTTTGCCTGAAGCTCACGTTCTAGGGCACGCACAGAAAATATCTTTGCAGTTCTGGAAATGTCAGTGTTTTCTTTCCAAAGCTACCAATTATATGCATAGTCGAGCATCTTTTTGTGACAAAATATCTTGTTTAAAACGGGAACGTTTTTCATCCAAAAATGAAATTGCGCCCCTAGAGTTTCAACAGGTTAAAACTCGTTTTTCAACCAATCCACACAATCCAATTTCTTGTTAACAAACTATAGTTTTGGTAAGTTGCTTAGGACATCTACTTTGTGCATGGCACAAGTAATTTTTCCAACAATTGTTTACAGACAGATTATTTCACTTATAATCCACTGTATCACAATTCTAGTGGGTCAGAAGTTTACATACACTAAGTTGACTGTGCCTTTAAACAACTTGGAAAATTCCACAAAATTATGTAATGGCTTTAGAGGCTTCTAATAGGCTAATTGACCATTTGATTAAATTGGAGGTGTACCTGTGGATGTATTTCAAGGCCTACCTTCAAACTCAGTGCTTCTTTGCCAGACATCATGGGAAAATCAAAGGATTTCAGCCAAGACCTCAGAAGAAAAGTTGTAGACCTCCACAAGTCTGGTTCATCCTTGGGAGCATTTTCCAAATGCCTGAAGGTACCACGTTCATCTGTACAAACAATAGTATGCAAGTATAAACACCATGGGACCATGCATCCATCATACCGCTCAGGAAGGAGATGTTTTCTGTCTCCTAGAGATGAATGTACTTTGGTGCGAAAAGTGCAAATCTATCCCAAAACAACAGCGAAGGACCTTGTGAAGATGCTGGAGGAAACAGATACAAAAGTATCAATATCCACAGTAAAACGAGCCCTATATCAACATAACCTGAAAGGCCGCTCAGCAAGGAAGAAGCCACTGCTCCAAAACCGCCATAAAACTACGGTTTGCAACTGCACATGGGGACAAAGATTGTACTTTTTGGAGAAATGTCCTCTGGTCTGATAAAACAAAAATATAACTGTTTGGCCATAATGACCATGGTTATGTTTGGAGGAAAAGTGGGAGGCTTGCAAGCCGAAAAACACCATCCCAACGGTGAAGCACGGGGGTGGCAGCATCATGTTGTGGGATGCTTTGCTGCAGGAGTGACTGGTGCACTATAGAACATTTGTGGGCAGAACTGAAATAGTGTGGAGGCCTACAAACCTGACTCAGTTTCAACAGCTTTGTCAGGAGGAATGGGCCAAAATTCACCCAACTTATTGTGGGAAGATTGTGGAAGGCTACCCAAAACATTTGACCCAAGTTATACAATTTAAAGGCTATGCTACCAAAAACTAATTGAGTGTATGTAAACTTCTGACCCACTGGGAATGTGATGAAAGAAAGAAATAATTCTCTCTACGATTATTCTGACAATAAAGTGGTGATCCTAACTGACCTAAAACAGGGAATCTTAACAGGGAATAAATGTCAGAAATTGTGAAAATCTGAGTTTAAATGTATTTGGCTAAGGTGTATGTAAACCTCCGTCTTCAACTGTATGTACTGTATATTCAGTCAATGAAAAACCCAATGCCTTTTCAAGATTAATTTATCTAACCCGTAATATCAACTGGTTATATTATATCATGGAACACAATCTTCAGAACGGCAGTAACCTCAGCAGTGGAGCTTGCTTGTAGAGGCCTTTCGCTGTGCAATGGTATAGCCTTGTTTTGTTAATTTAACAGACAACACGCTGTTATTTCCCAAGCCCATATCACATTCAGACTCACCTATTTTGTGGTAAAAACATGATGTAATATAGAACAGAATTTTTTTTTCAATTTATAAAAGTTGCAAGTGTGTAGTGACACGCGTCTGGAACAGTTATTCTCAAAGAGTGATCATTTGAAACTGGGTTCAATTGGGCAAGTTGAAATAAAAACTTTTCTGGGTTACAAATCAAAATGTATCTTTTCGCTAACAGAGGTTTGATCTAGATTATTCTGGCATCTTATTTTTTTATGGTCTGAGTGGATGCCTATCTCCTCATGCCTTTTGCACATACTGTATATAGACTTTCTTTTTTCTACTGTGTCATTGACTTGTTTATTGTGTTATTGTTTACTCCATGTGTAACTCTGTTTGTGTCACACTGCTTTGCTTTATCTTGGCCAGGTCGCAGTTGTAAATGAGAACTTGTTCTCAACTAGCATACCTGGTTAAATAAAGGTGGAAAAAAAATGAACAACTCCACATTGAACAGTGCATGGTGATTGAATCACAGCCAGGAAATCTGTTTGATGAGAAGGACTATGCTTAATGATTCTGATGAAAATACGCTCTATATCTTTGTCAAACTAATGTTTTAGCATATTTTCAGTGTGGAGCCCGTCTAGCGAGCCTAGGCTAACCAATTGTAAGTGGCATTAGCAGTTCGCAAAGTAGCATACCCATCCCTAATCTGCGTGCGTGCACGGCACACACATATTTGTAGGTCAGACTCTGACAAGAAGACGTACGGACAGACTGACAGTGCATGTCTTCAGAATGACATGGCACAAGCCACCATATTGTGTGTGCACATACATTAGGTGGGTCACGTGATGTCGTGTGAGAAGCCACCCTTTGCCTTGGTCAATAGTGAAAGCCTTTATCTCGTTGGTATTGACTTGATATGTTAGAAGAAACTCTTCAGATGACCAACTTTGTTAGCTGATGTTATTCATTAGTTCCACAGGTTCACTTTTTACACACACACACACACACACACACACACACACACACACAATCCCACTTATGAATGAGGGAAAATCAGACCGCAGATTGTGGCACTAAAGGGTGGGTCAGGGATGTTACTCAACAACAGTAATGCATCACAGTAAATATTCTGTTCATCACTTTGGGGGTGTGTGTGTGTGTCAAGTAGAAAAAGCATCAATGGAAGTCAACAACAGTACACAACACAAAAATGCCTTGGGTGCACGGAAGATCTGTGTACTCATAAAACTCTCCCTCTCTCTCCCTCCCTTTCATCATCACTCCTAGGGCTGGGGATGAGACAATATGTATTGTGCCTATAGGATATGCATTGCGTCTCCCGATTCTTCTATATGTACTGAGAATTTATTGCAATTTGATGTTCCAAACATTTTGCTCACTATATATCTTCTGCAGAGATGCGAGAGAGCATGAGAACTAGTTTTGATCAGTCAGGGAAGTAACAGTGCTGAAAACATGTTGGCTCACTTTTAAAAGAGAACAAGGTATAGGATGAAAAATAGAGTTTTGGTGCCAGTACAGCCGACTAGCCCTAGCTAACGCTACCTATAGTAGTAAAAAATATGATACATGTATGAGATATATATATATATAACAAATCGATACTTGGAGTCAAATGTCAATATAATATTCTCCAAAGATATTGCGATATGTAACTGTATCAATGTTTACCTCATCACTACTACCTCCCTTCCCCCTCTTCCTACTTGGTAAATATCTCACTCTCTCTGTGAAGGCCTCATTCTTTTTTTTTATTATCATGGCATCGCTGCACTGTAATAATTTTATAATTCTTTCTCCCTCCCTCTTTCTCACTCTCTCTTTTTCTTCCTGACTAACACCCACCATCCCCTCCATATGATTAAAACACGCCCTTGGCAACCATGGTCCCATGGCAACTTGTGAGGCAGACAGGTATAGCTGCTATATTAGGCCGCTCCCCTGAGTGATGTGAGAGAGTGACTGAGCTAGTGAATCAGTTGATCTGTGTCAGGCCCAGTAGGAAAGTGTTAATGGCTTCAGTGGTGTTAATGGCAAAGTCTTGCCAAGCTCTATCTCTCTCCTGAGTGCTGTTGTGCACAGTTGCTTTGGGACAATTTATGAGCTCGGGCTTCACAAGCCCACAGTGCTTTATAGGGGAGTTTGTTTTTGTACCGGCAGTGGTCCATTGCTGAGAATCAGGTCACGCCCCCTAAAAACCACAATAATGTAATATTCTGGCGAGGCAGTAACAGATTGCGTAAAATAAAGCTATTTATCATGTCGTGCTGATTTGGCTCCTATTCTGTCTGCTCTCCTGCTGACTGGTGGCTAATGCTGTCCTTAAAAACACCTTCCAACCACCAATCTGTTTTACCATCAGCAGTTTTCTTCTTCCCTTCCATACCATTATAATCACAGCCAAACTTCTCTCTCCTTGTGGACTGTAGTGCAGGCCTATTTAAGGAAGGATTTGTTATTTTCTTCTGTCATCTCATGCAAAGCATTCTGTGAGGATAAAGCATATGGGGACATCATAATGGAGAACAGATAGATGGAGGAGGGGGAATTGAGGACAGACCGATGCTGATGAGGATGCAAGGGAGAGGCAAGTTTACCTTAACAGAACCCTACGACAGGGTTTACAGACTGTTGCATCGATGAGCATATGGTTAAATGTTTTATTTTTCCCTCTCTCCCTTTTTCTTCTCCCATCTCTCTATTGTCTTCTCTATCCTCTATTGTAATCCCCTCTCTCGTTCTCCTAGCCATCTAAATAAATGATCCCCTGTTTTCTGGATGTGTAGCCTAAATGACAGAAGGTTTTGTCAGACCAGATGCAGGAGGCTGGGAGCTCATTAACCCCAGCGCTGCTGGTATCTGGCAAACTGGCACGTGAAGGGTTAAACTGCTCTCTCTGTCTGCCTCTCCTCTCGTTGTGGATTAACAGCTATTTTTGTAGTGCAGCAGGGCTGCTATGTGGGTTAGTATGTGTTTGAGGCAGGGGGCTACAGTCATATGTGATCTGGTTAGTGGTTCAGGGTGAGGCCTCCATGGCGCTAGGCTAGCCCAGGAATCAGGGTTTTGCGCTAACAGCCCTTCACAGCTGTTTGCTCAGTTTAACGTTCAAATTCATTTACATTTACATTTAAGTCATTTGGCAGACGCTCTTATCCAGAGCGACTTACAAATTGGTGAATTCACCTTATGACATCCAGTGGAACAGCCACTTTACAATAGTGCATCTAAATCATTTAAGGGGGGGGGGGTGAGAAGGATTACTTTATCCTATCCTAGGTATTCCTTAAAGAGGTGGAGTTTCAGGTGTCTCCGGAAGGTGGTGATTGACTCCGCTGTCCTGGCGTCGTGAGGGAGTTTGTTCCACCATTGGGGGGCCAGAGCAGCGAACAGTTTTGACTGGGTTGAGCGGGAACTGTACTTCCTCAGTGGTAGGGAGGCGAGCAGGCCAGAGGTGGATGAACGCAGTGCCCTTGTTTGGGTGTAGGGCCTGATCAGAGCCTGGAGGTACTGCGGTGCCGTTCCCCTCCATCTTTCTGCTGAGTTCTCCAACCACGATAACACGCATACGGTCTCTCATAGGCGTACGTACTATTAATACACAGGCATATTTTGTTTTAGTACAAACACGCACACACTAGAGCTGGTATGATAAACTGAAAAGTATCGACAATGACCATACGATCACTTATTACAGGCATTTTGCTGATATTGTTCATTACGATAAGAAATGTGAAGTTCGACATGAAATAAGGTTGATAATCTGGGAGATTGTTATTGGGACAATTTGATGGCTCCAACCATCTAACTAGTTGTTTAAAGGATAAATAAACAAAACTGTGGTGCAGTTTATCATTATCGCATCAACTCAAGCAATTTACCTCAATATGGATTTTTGTCCATATCATCTCTCTCTCTCATTTATTTTTATATATAAATAGGAAAGGGAACACTAAAATAACACATTCTAGTTATGAATGAATGAAATGTTCTTATTAAATACTTTTTTCTTTACATAGTTGAATGTGCTGACAAATCACACAAATTATCAATGGAAATCAAATGTATCAACCCATGGAGGTCTGGATTTGGAGTCGCACTCAAAATTAAAGTGGAAAACCACACTACAGGCTGATCCAACTTTGATGTAATGTCCTTAAAACAAGTCAAAATGAGGCTCAGTAGTGTGTGTGGCCTCCACGTGCCTGTATGACCTCCCTACAACGCCTTGTTATGCTCCTGATGAGGTGGCGGATGGTCTCCTGAGGGATCTCCTCCAAAACCTGGACTAAAGCATCCGCCAACTCCTGGACAGTCTGTGGTGCAACGTGGCGATGGTGGATGGAGCGAGACATGATGTTCCAGATGTGCTCAATTGTATTCAGGTCTGGGGAACGGGCGGGCCAGTCCATAGCATCAATGCCTTCCTCTTGCAGGAACTGCTGACACACTCCAGCCACATGAGGTCTAGCATTGTCTTGCATTAGGAGGAACCCAGAGCCAACCGCACCAGCATATGGTCTCACAAGGGGTCTGAGGATCTCATCTCGGTACCTAATGGCAGTCAGGCTACCTCTGGCGAGCACATGGAGGGCTGTGCGGCCCCCCAAAGAAATGCCAACCCACACCATGACTGACACACCGCCAAACCGGTCATGCTGGAGGATGTTGCAGGCAGCAGAACGTTCTCTACGGCGTCTCCAGACTGTCACGTCTGTCACGTGTTCATTGTGAACCTGCTTTCATCTGTGAAGAGCACAGGGCGCCAGTGGCGAATTTGCCAATCTTGGTGTTCTCTGGCAAATGAAAAACGTCCTGCACGGTGTTGGGCTGTAAGCACAACCCCCACCTGTGGACGTCGGGCCCTCATACCACCCTCATGTAGTCTGTTACTGACCGTTTGAGCAGACATGCACATTTGAGGCCTGCTGGAGGTAATTTTGCAGGGCTCTGGCAGTGCTCCTCCTGCTCCTCCTTGCACAAAGGCGGATGTAGCGGTCCTGCTGCTGGGTTGTTGCCCTCCTACGGCCTCCTCCATGTCTCCTGATGTACTGGCCTGTCTCCTGGTAGCGCCTCCATGCTCTGGACACTACGCTGACAGACACAGCAAACCTTCTTGCCACAGCTCGCATTGATGTGCCATCTTGGATGAGCTGCACTACCTGAGCCACTTGTGTGGGTTGTAGACTCCGTCTCATGTTACCACTAGAGTGAAAGCACCGCCAGCATTCAAAAGTGACCAAAACATCAGCCTGGAGCATAGGAACTGAGAAGTGGTCTGTGGTCCCCAACTGCAGAACCACTCCTTTATTGGGGGTGTCTTGCTAATTGCCTATAATTTCCACCTGTTGTCTATTCCATTTGCACAACAGAATGTGAAATGTATTGTCAATCAGTGTTGCTTCCTAAGTGGACAGTTTGATTTCACAGAAGTGTGATTGACTTGGAGTTACATTGTGTTGTTTAAGTGTTCCCTTTATTTTTTTGAGCGGTGTATATACACACACACACACAGACTGAAAGAACCCTTGCACTGCGTACATGTTTACAGAAGGAAGAAGCCGGTGGAGCTCTGCTCCTGGATTAGGGGTCTGAATAGCGGACAAAATGTTGTCTGCTATTATTAGCCTTGGATTGTGCTTTTATTATGATTGTTGATATGATTAGTATTAAAATACACAGACACCTAATCTTAGATAAACACAGGTTTCAGCCTCCTGAGGGTATAGCTAACAAAGCACACACTAGTCAGCCTTTGTATGTTTGTTGTATGACCTTGTACTTTGACGGTATCCTGTTCTGTAAACCCCCCACCTTAATGAGTGGTACCAGTACAGATCCCGGAGGTACACCCAGTCCGAGACCTTGTTTTTGGGTTACTCCCCTGGAACAGGAGGTGGATGGGTGTTGAATGTCACCCTCTCATTAAGAGGGCTGGGGTTTGACCCAGTGCGACAACAAGCATGGTCTTCTTGTTGGTATGTGGGTTTGTTTTGGAACTGAGAGGGTGGATAAGCTTCATTATGACAACTCCCCATCCTCTACCTCCCAATGCTAAGGCTTTTATAATGGATGTCACAAGGACCACAGTAGCCTACAATACGTATTTTTGGCAGAGAAGAGGACCAACAGAGTATGGCCTGTTCATGCTGTTGCCTGAAAAGGACTTTGTAAAGAAGGACCCATACATTTGTGGCTTTCCAATGCCATTGCCTGAACAGAATGCTCTCTTCTATCGCAACTTCTATGGTTCACACAATTTCACAGCACTTTTGCTGACCATGTCTATGCTTGTGCAGTTCTTGGAAAAGAAGGTCAACTTAAATCATTTGGGCTGTCTATGGTGTTGCCGGAGTAGAATGCTGTGTCCTGCAGCTGCTCAGCTTTGGGGAAGAAGCTCTTCTCTGAAGCGGCTCATTGTGTCAGACTAACCATCATTGCGTGCCGTGAGAAAAAAAATCTCGACGAAACAACACCGGCACTGTGTTCCTCTCAAGGACTGTTATCCAATCTCCAGTGTAATGTTTCTCACTCCCCGGCATTTGGCATTTGTTTTTCCTGGCGATTTAAAACAACTCTGTCTTAATTAACTGAGCCTCGCCCTTCCCTGCACCAGAGAGGCACTCTTTTTATTTTTTTTTATTTTATTTTATTACTGTGAATATGAAACCTCCATCACAAAGACATATATTTATCATAAACCCAGCCCTTTGAGGAGGTGATAAAAATGCCTGTGTAAAAAGTTCCAGTGGTTTAGATATCACCCCACTTGTTCCCACAAAATGGACAGTTATGGAGCCACGAGGAGGCCTGGTGGACTCAAAGGCCCCGACAGCAGCTTCCTGTCTGGGAGACGTGGAGAAATGACTGAGCAGGATAGATCCTAGAGTTTTTTTTTTTTAATTTGGTTTTCAGAAGCATTTGACTCTCCATGTCAAGATGCTTTCATGGACTAGGCTATTGGAGCTCATTGCTAGTTTTCCTTTAGCATCCACCTACAGACACATCCAGAATAGCTCCTCTTTCTTTCTGACACATAGTTATCCAGGATCCTATCCCGCCTATCCACTCCTTTGAGAATGACGAGTCCAAAGACTTTACATAGATGAGTCGTCAAGGGGAAGGGAAGGAAGCAGGAATCCCTGGTTTGTCATTGGCTGGAGTGTCTTCGAGATCATACTCCATACGATCCTCTGTGATTGGAGCTTGGCGTGTGTGGTGATGTTATTGCTCAGTGCACTTAAAGGAGCTGGTATGGGAGGGTCTCCCCTTGGCCCTGGGAAGGATGGTTGTGTGTATGTGTGCTGCAGCCTCTCGCTGTGTGTAATTGGTAGTCATACAGGCCAACCAGAGAAACAGATTACAAACCCAGCTGGCTGAGTGGAGTAGACGGGGCAACCCTGTCTCTGTCAAACTGCGCCTATATACACTGCCATCACCACCATGCAGCGCTCTCCATCTTTACCTGTCCTCTCAGTCTTTCCATCACATTACTGCCACTCAATGATGCATGAATACAATACATATGATTAGAAATAGTGTGGGAGTTTGGGTAGGTTGGAGACCTTTCTGACCTTTGACCTCTATAGATTGGTCTTTATGACAGAGCTAAATCAGGATTGTGATGTTGGCTTGTTTCCATGGTGATTCAATCCTTGCACTCTGTAGTGCAACCAGAGGTTTATGTCTTATGGGAATGAGAATATGCACACCACGCCACCCCTGCACTGTTGTGTGTCCAGTCAAGAAGATTGCACACACACACACACACACACGTTTTGTTCTTCTATCCTCATGGGGACCTACAATTTTTTTTCCCCTTAACCTTAACTCGTAAGCCTAAACCTAACCACTAACCCTTTGCTCTAAACCTAATTGTAAACCTAACCGCTAAGCTTAAAATAGCCTTTGTCCTCATGGGGACGTGGGAATTCTCCTTGTTTTACTATCCTTTGGGGGATTTTAGGTCCCCACAAGGATAGAAGAACCAACTCACAAACACACACACTCCCTCACACACTCTTCCAGATGTACACTTCTCCAGTCACACATTCATTAACCTTATGTAGCAGGCATAAAATAAACGCCTGAGTGGGATTCCCCACATTCTGGTCCTGACGGGAGGAACAAAATACTATCGGGAGATTGTCTTCTGCACTGTTCAACCAATCCCGTAATTGTGGAGGAGGAGTTGTTAAGATGGATTGTCACCTTAACCTCCACAGGATCTCTTCCATCTCCCCTAAAAACCGGATGCATCCGATTCCGATTGTTTCCGTCCTCGCTGAGGGTGCACATTCATGCGAGAATGCACTGATGCTTTACACTATGCATTTGCATAAGAGCTGGCGTATAGGCCTATTCTACATTCACACAATCACACACACACACACACACCTCCCCTCGAGGATTGATAAGAATACATATGCTTTCTGTATTAACTCCTATAACCCAATGGAATGGAAAGAAAAAAGGAGTAAAATACTGCCGTGTGTGTCTCTCTCCAGTGCTCATGTACTATGTAGCTCTCTTAGATACATCATTTGTACAGTATTCAGGCATGCTGCATTTAGAAAGCAGCAGAGGCTAATAGATTTCTGTAGCAGTGCTCTTCTTGCATCACTACCCAGCCAGAGAAACTAGGCCTTTTGACTTTTCACATACAGGAAGGCAAATGAGACCAGGCAGGCTGAGCAACTGATCACTATTGAAGTCGTGTCAGACAACAGACATGCGTCTGTGTTGTTTCATAATGGTTGCCTGTAGCTATAACCAGCTGGCTGCACTGTATCCGATGGACTGTCTGTCTTTGAAATGGTTGGTCTGTCAAATTATTCTGAGACTCCATTATCTGCTCGTGTTAACGGTGCTGTGAGATTATCTGTTAGTTGACTGGTAGGGTTAGGGCTGTATTTTGGGTTGCTCAACAGTGCAGTAGGTATGTGGCTAGTTGGCATTGATAATATCAATCAGTAGTCATGTTTTTCTGGGTTTTCCTGCATTTCTAAGCATAGTTATAATAGTCTCATAATGGTCTGGTTTTATTGAGTTCCCCCATCCGGATGTTATAAGGTAATTGTCTCTCCCCATAGCAATAATGAATCCTAATACCAGAGCTTGGAGTATAAATCATAACTGGAAGCCAGACTTAGCAGCTCGTCTTATTCGCTAATAAGAGCTAGGCTAGTTCAGCCATTAGCGCTCCCCATCCGTTTAAGAGGGCAGATAGGCTAATAGCTAACACAGACAGCTCCCACTAATTCAGTTTCCTCTGCTGTCCCCTCTCTGATTAACCGTAGCATTTGTTCCAGGTTTGGTTTGGTTATCAGGTTCTGGCGCCTAAGAGGATAATTAAAATTAGCTATAACTGGGCTAATAATTCACTTACTAGCAAATATAAGGAACAAATGTGCACACGTGGCTACATGCAGATCTCGTTTGGATCTCAAAACAAGAGCATCTACTCGTGACCACTCATGCTGTAAACACAATCCTGTTCAAAGGAATGGCACAGATCCATATATGGCAATGATCTATTTGCATAAAGGGATACTGCAGCTCTGATTGGTTGTCGCACCTGTCTGTAGAGTGCAGCTGAGTCGTGCATATCAATGCAATATAATCCCCCATCCGTTGCGTTCTGCCTACAAGAAAATATCTTGCACAGTTAAGTTTTGCTATATTGCATTGAAATTGCTAATATTGGTAATTCCTACAGTAGAGGGAAACATTGAACTTCACTTTCCCTTTAGTTAACACTATCAATCTCATGCTTCTTGCGTGGGCTGATATTTATTTTGCGCTGCAGTCCCAGGGGAGCTGCATGCAGCTTAGAGGGAACGTTGAATGTGGTTTTGTCTCAGTACATTAGTCACATGTGATAACGGACGATCTCAGACAGCACTGGCCCAATTTTGAATAACATGGGTGAATGATGTCTTGCCATAAAGATCCTGCATTTACACTATTACACGGATTGGCCAGATGGTGGCGCTATAACAAGAGATTGACAATTACAACTTTGAAAAGTCATAAAATTAGGTCAACTCAGCACAAAAAAAGAAAGTCCTCACTGCAACAGTATCTGGTGTGGCCACCAGCTGCATTAAGTACTGCAATGCATCTCCTCCTCATGGACTGCACCAGATTTGCCAATTATTGCTGTGAGATGTTACCCCACTCTTCCACCAAGGCACCTGCAAGTTTCTGGGGGGAATGGCCCTAGCCCTCACCCTCCGATCCAACAGGTCCCAGACGTGCTCAATGGGATTGAGATCCGGGCTCTTCGCTGGCCATGGCAAAACACTGACATTCCTGTCTTCCAGGAAATCAAGCACAGAACGAGCAGTATGGCTGGTGGCATTGTCATGCTGGAGGATCATGTCAGGATGAGACTGCAGGATGGGTACCACATGAGGGAGGAGGATGTCTTACCTGTAACGCACAGCATTGAGATTGCCTGCAATGACAACAAGCTCAGTCCGATGATGCTGTGACACACCGCCCCAGACCATAAAGGACCCTCCACCCCCAATTCGATCCCGCTCCTGAGTATAGGCCTCGGTGTAACGTTCATTCCTTCATCGATAAATGCATATCTGACCATCACTCCTGGTGAGACAAAACCGCGACTCGTCAGTGAAGAGCACTTTTTGCCAGTCCTATCTGGTCCGGCGACGGTGGGTTTGTACCTATAGGCAACGTTGTTGACGGTGATGTCTGGTGAGAACCTGCCTTACAACAGGCCTACAAGCCCTCAGTCCAGCCTCTCTCAGCCTATTGCAGACTGTCTGAGCACTGATGGAGGGATTGTGCGTTACTGGTGTATCCTGTACCTGTCCCGCAGGTATGATGTTCGGCTGTACCGATCCCGTGCAGGTGTTGTTACACGTGGTCTGCCACTGCGAGGACGATCAGCTGTCCGTGCTGTGTCCTTGTAGCGCCGTCTTAGGCGTCTCACAGTTTGGACATAGCAATTTATTACCCTGGCCACATCTGCAGTCCTCATGCCTCCTTGCAGCATGCCTAAGGCACGTTCACGCAGATGAACAGGGACCCGGGGCATCTTTCTTTTGGTTTTCAGAGTCGATAGAAAGGCCTCTTTTAGTGTCCTAAGTTTTCATAACTGTGACCTTAATTGCCTACCGTCTGTAAGCTGTTAGTGTCATAACAACCGTTCCTCAGGTGCATGTTCATGAATTGTTTATTGAACAAGCATGGGAAACAGTGTTTAAACCGTTTACAATGAAGATCTGTGAAGTTATTTTGATTTTTACGAATTATCTTTGAAAGACAGGGTCCTGAAGAGGTGGACTTATTTTTTGGCCGAGTTCATAGGTCCCTCTCACAAATGACTAATTTGTGATTCATAAGGTACGCCATGATGGATTTTCCACCATTTACAATTTTGTGACAAACACTTAAAGCGCTTCTCTTCTGGCACCGAATTACTGATTTGTGGCATCTATGGACAAAAGGTCTCAACGCAATATTTTCCAGACAAACCTAAAACATTCATGTGGACATGCTGGCACATAAATGCACATAACTGTCATGGATAGTCGTATTGTAACAAAAGTAGGTATACATGTTGCAAACACTGTCAAGACAAAACTTGGGTGACTGATGCAACTTAACATAGTGATCCGGCATTTACAAAATTACACTGATTGGCCCAGGATGGATGCTATAGTAATCAACTGTATGTACACTACTGTTCAAAAGTTTGGTGTCACTTAGAAATGTGCTTTTCTGTCAAAAAACAAGGACATTTGTCTTATGTCACAAACCGGCTTGAAGTTCATAACAAAAGGGAGACAAGGAACAACAAAATATATTTATTAAATAAAGTAAACCAAGTACAATTAACAATGGTGTGTGTAATCAGTAGTGTGAGTGTTTGCGTGTGTAAGTGTGATAATGCGGGGTGTTGAAAGGTGCAAAAACAAACAAAAGGCCACACAAAATTATTTATTTTTTTAGAAAAAATAACATTCATTCTTTACAACTCATAATTTTCATTCATACTCCAATAAATGGTATTTTAATTTAACTAAACAAAAGCCCCAAAACAAAACCTCAGGGGAGCATCTTCCCTCCCAGTCATCCTACAAACTACCATTCCCTATCTCCCCATCCCTAATCTATCCCCTTACAAATCTAAGTGAAACCCAGCCCAAAACCCCCTTCCACCTCTCCCGTGCAGCATGCTGCCCCCACTTCCTCTCCTCCCCCTCAAGTCTCCTTCCACCCTCCTCACTATCCCTTCCACCCCCCAATCTCTCCCCAAACCGCAAGCAATGCAGGTGTAGAAGCACGGTGGCTAGGAAAAACTCCCTTGAAAGGCCAAAACCTAGAGAGGAACCAGGCTATGTGGGGTGGCCAGTCCTCTACTGGCTGTGCTGGGTGGAGATTATAACAGAACATGGCCAAGATGTTCAAATGTTCATAAATGACCAGCATGATCAAATAATAATAATCACAGGCAGAACAGTTGAAACTGGAGCAGCAGCACGGCCAGGTGGACTGGGGACAGCAAGGAGTCATCATGTCAGGTAGTCCTGAGGCATGGTCCTAGGGCTCAGGTCCTCTGAGAGAGAGAGAAAGAAAGAGAGAATTAGAGAGAGCATATAGATATAACAAACTGACCCTAGCCCCCCGACACACAAACTACTGCAGTATAAATACTGGAGGCTGAGACAGGAGGGGTCAGGAGACACTGGCTCCATCCGAGGACACCCCCAGACAGGGCCAAACAGGAAGTATATAACCCCACCCACTTTGCCAAAGCACAGCCCCCACACCACTAGAGGGATATCTTCAACCAACAACTTACCATCCTGAGACAAGGCTGAGTATAGCCCACAAAGCTCTCCGCCACGGTACAATCCAAGGGGGGGCGCCAACCTAGACAGGAAGATCACATCAGTGACTCTACCCACTCAAGTGACGCACCCCTCCTAGGGACAGTATGAAAGAGCCCTAGTAAGCCAGTGACTCCGCCCCTGTAATAGGGTTAGACCTCTCTCTAACCTGGCCCACATCAATACAAAATCCACTCTTACCAAACCTAACAACACCCGTTCCCTAGCCCGCATGGCCAAAGTGCCACGGCAGCTGTTCCGCCCGAGGACACGTGTTAGACCACACCATTACGCTTCTCGTCTGATATAAGAACACCCGCAGGAGGTAACCGGACGGATGTATCACTGGATGAGCAAGCTCCGTTAACAAGAAAGAAACAATTTGCGTCCAGCTTGAGGGGGAGATGTGGTACCCCCCTACTTCCCTTCCCGATGGGAAAGAGCATGCATGCCCTGGCAACCCAGTTCTGGACACGTCAGTGTTTTCTTTCGAAAGCTATCAATTATATGCATAGTCGAGCATCTTTTCGTGACAAAATATCTTGTTTAAAACGGGAACGTTTTTTTATCCAAAAATTAAAAGAGCGCCCCCTATATCGAAGAAGTTAAAAATGTTCCTATTTGTGACGCACAGGGGCGCCAGACAGTCCACCATCTCCCTCCTGTCTGCCGCCACCCTGTGGCCCATACACCACCACTAATCTAAATTTACAATCCCTTATCGTGACATCCACCCCCATAACCCTCCCTTGCATCATCACAAAAGAACCCTCCACTTTTACCTCCCTATGCCCACACAAAATCCCTACCCCCGATGAGTGCACCCCCCAATACCCCAAACCGACTCCCCCTTGTCCCACTCCCTCTTAAACCTATTAACATCCCCTCCATCCATCAGGTGAACCTCCTGTCAAAAACAAAAATCAAACCCCACACCCTCCAAATAACTAAATTACCGCCCTCCTCTTAACAAAATCCCTTAACCTGTTGAAACTCTAGGGGCGCAATTTCATTTTTGGATTAAAAACGTTCCCGTTTTAAACAAGATATTTTGTCACAAAAAGATGCTCGACTATGCATATAATTGATAGCTTTCGAAAAGAAAACACTCTGACGTGTCCAGAACTGCAAAGATATTTTCTGTGCGTGCCCTAGAACGTGAGCTTCAGGCAAAACCAAGATGAGACGGCATCCAGGAAATGAGCAGGATTTTTGAGGCTCTGTTTTCCATTGTCTCCTTATATGGCTGTGAATGCGAGAGGAGTAAGTCTGCCCTTTCTGTCGTTTCCCCAAGGTGTCTGCAGCATTGTGACGTATTTGTAGGCATATCATTGGAAGATTGACCATAAGAGACCACATTTACCAGGTGTCCGCCCGGTGTCCTGCGCCGAAATTGGTGCGCAAAAGTCAGCTGCAAGTATTTTTCCACGGAATTTAGAGAAGAATGCAGGCTTCCACGAACGATATATCAATGAAGAGATATGTGAAAAAACACCTTGAGGATTGATTCCAAACAACGTTTGCCATGTTTCGGTCGATATAATGGAGTTAATTCGGAAAAAGTTTGACGTTGTAGGTGACTGAATTTTCGGTTCGTTTCGGTAGCCAAATGTGATGTACAAAACGGAGCGATTTCTCCTACACACAGACGCTTTCAGGAAAAACTGCGCATTTGGTATGTAACTGAGAGTCTCCTCATTGAAAACATCCGAAGCTCTTCAAAGGTAAATGATTTTATTTATTTGGTTATCTGGTTTTTGTGAAAATGTTGCGTGCTAAATGCTACTCAAAATGCTAAGCTAGCTTAGCATACTCTTACACAAATTAGTCAATTGCTATGGTTCAAAAGCATATTTTGAAAATCTGAGATGACAGTGTTGTTAAGAAAAGGCTAAGCTTGAGAGCAGGCACATTATTTTCATTTTATTTGCGATTTTCAGAAATCGTTAACATTGCGTTATGCTAATGAGCCTGAGGCTTTAGTCACGATCCCGGATCCGGGATGGGGAGATTCAAGAGGTTAAACCCCTTACATTTAAACTAACAAAAGTAAAATTAGACCCCATGAAAGAATAAAATAAAAACATCAAACATTTCACTCATACTAAACCCAGACAGAAAAAAACAAACAGGAGACTCATCCGATTCTCCCCTGCTCGATATCTACCGGTGGGAACACAATCTATACTCCCGACGCCGCCCCCCCTCTTCCTACATCTCACCAACCCAGGATGCAGGAATAGTGTTTGGCACCGGGGTGCCCTGCACCCTGGGTCTACCCCCACACTCCTCCCCCTCCCCAGCGCTGTAGCTGGTTTGGAAAAAAATAGGGGAGGCTGTGTCCCCAAACAAAAAACTCCCCACCTCCTCCTCTACCCAGTCCTGGGCCTTGTTAGGTGGGTCCCCATCCAACAGGAGTTGAGGGCCTGGGGAAACCAGCAGCAACCCAGAGGTTTCTCCCACCCCCATCGCTCTCTTGGCCACCCCCCCCCCTCTCACTATCGGCCAATCGCACCCTCCTCTTCACTCTCTTCTTTGGTGATGGCGGCAGTGGAGAGATGCCAGCTCCTCCACCATACCCCTCATCTCTTCCACCAGGGCACACCCCCCCTCCACTTGCCCTTCCACTGTCTCCTTCTCCACCACCCCTCCCTCGCTTTCTTCTCTCTCATGCTCCTCCACTCGCTTGCCTTCCGCCGCTTTTCCCTCCTCTCTTCCCGGTTCTCCTACTCCCGTGCCTTCCGTTTCCTTCTCTCTTCCATCCGCCGCTTCTTGCTCCTCCTCCTTCCTTGCGGCCTTCCCCTCTGGGCCTGTACTCTGTTCATGAGGCGTCCTTCCTTCTCCTCCTCTTCTTCCCCATCCCCCGCTCCTGCACCCCTCCCCAGCCGCAGACGCGTATGACCTCTGACGAGGCGGGCACCCCCGCCACAGGTGTGCTGACGAACCACACCTGTGGAACGCCTTAGGCTCGTCACATTCCTTCACCTCGTGCTCCCCAGATCCACAAAATCTGCACTTTCTTGTGCTGCACGACGCGAGGATATGGCCGTAGGCCATACAGCGCCTGCAAAATGGGGGCTGACGTGCATAAAACAACGTCCCCCTGTCAGCCCCCAGGGAGAACATAGCAGGAGGATGGAGGGAGCCACCATGTCCCTTTGGGTCCTCACTGAGGAGGGCCTGGAAGCCTCTCCTCCCATTCCAAGGGAGTCTTTGAGGTGCCTTGCTGAGGAGATATTATCCATGTATCTCCCCAGAAAGGCCCTCACCTCCTCGTCCTTAACGTATGGGTTGTAAATGTTGACAGTTACAACCCTAAAGTTGTTCCTCGCCAGGCTTGTTATTTCATATAGGCACATCGGCCTCTCACCTCCCACTGCTCTTGCCCTTCTCAGGATATCATCGTGTTTCTCCTCTGTATGTAGTGCCACATCGTATGCTCCCTCCAAAGAGTTGCCTTGGAAGCAAAATACGTCCTTCACCGTCAGCTTTAGAATCCCCATCAAGATTGTCCTTCCAAAAGTTTCCCATCCTAAAGACTCCAACTCCTTTTCCTTCCAAGCAAACCGAATCGTGTTGGCCAGCCCAATCCCAGGGACCAACCGTGTTGGTGGATTTTGCGCCATCTCCGCAAGGAGAATGGCGCACCCGGCTCACGTTCTCTTCCAAAACAAGGAAAAAAGAAAATCCAAAGTGGCCGAGAAACTGAAGCTAAATATATAGTGCAGACACAGGCAACTAACACCATAGACAATAAACCACTAAGATACACAACAAAATCTAGAAAGGTGTCTGCATGGAGAGAGTTTCCTCCATGAATGGGGAAGTGGTGTATATATCCTGGGACACACCCGGGTCCAGGTGTGTCCCATGTCGCTGACGACCCTCCCAGCTCCGCCCACCGGCATCCTAATAAGGAAAACGAGAGCAAAGAGAACGAATTCGGCAGACAGAGTGGGAGGGTCATCACTATTTAAAATAACACCATATTGATCAGAAATACAGTGTAAACATTTAATGTTGAAAATTACCATTGTAGCTGGAAAAAAGCTGATTTTTAATATCTACATTGGCGTACAGAGGTCCATTATCAGCAACCATCACTCCTGTTTTCCAATGGCACGCTGTGTTAGCTAATCCAAGTTTATCATTTTTAAATGCTAATTGATCATTAGAAAACCCTTTTGCAATTATGTTAGCACAGCTGAAAACTGCTGTCCTGATTAAAGAAGCAATAAAACTATCCTTCTTTAGACTAGTTGAGTATCTGGAGCATCAGCATTTGTGGGTTCGATTGCAAGTTCATAATGGCCATAAATAAAGGACTTTATACTGAAACTCATCAGTCTATTTTTGTTCTGAGAAATTAAGGCTGTTCCATGTAATAAATTGCCAAGAAACTGAAGATCTCGTACAATGCTGTGTACTACTCCTTTCACAGAACAGCGCAAACTGGCTCTAACCGGAATAGAAAGAGTGGGAGGCCCTGGTGCACAACTGAGCAAGAAGACAAGTACAGTCTAGTTTGAGAAACAGATGCCTCACAAGTCCTCAACTGGTAGCTTCATTAAATAGTTCCGCAAAACCCCAGTATCAACTTCAACAGTGGAGAGGCGACTCTGGGATGCTGGCCTTATCGGCAGAGTTCCTCTGTCCAGTGTCTGTGTTCTTTTGCCCATCGTAATCTTTTCTTTTTGTTGGCCAGTCTGAGATATGGCTAAATCTTTGCATCCCGGAGTCACTTCTTCACTCTTGACGTTGAGACTGGTGTTTTGCGGGTACTATTAGTAGCTGTAATGTTACAGTGACTTTTGTGTTATTTATCGTGAAAATGCCATTTAAAAACATTCTGATACATATTATTTATTGCATTTTGGGGGGCAAATTTGGACAAATTGTGATCAACTAATGCCATTAACTTGATTTGAATTATTTTCAATTGTTTGAAAGCCCTAATTCTGGATGATGGATATGATTAGCATCTAGCCAGCCACTTTAGCTTGTAACTTCCTCAGGCTCCAAATCGTCATTGTTTTCTTCCTCCCAATGTAAGTCTCTAAGAAAGCTTTCCTTTAAGACCCTTTGTTTTGTGGAGTCTCTGATTTGTATCTCTGTAATTCACTCATCCCAGATCCACACGCTCTGAATGAGTTTATGAAATAAAATCATCAACGCTCCCCTTCTCTCCCTCTGGACAAGGTGGGTCTGACAGGGCGAGGCAGCGCTCCAGATGATAGTGCACCTGAATAACATGAATAATGGCGTCGGACAGCGCAGTAATCCCCTTGTGTGCCCAGGGCTTCACTTGGCATTATTCTGGGGCTCAGGCCTGGCTCCCTGGCCCCGGGGGGGGGCGCAACACTGCCCCTGCCTCTAACACCTCCAGCTCCACTCCTCTGGCTGTTTATGCTAGTGCTTCAAATCAGGAATGTGAGGAGGGGATGGGTGCATGATGGAGGAGAGGGGAGGGGGGATCCTCTTTCTGTCTGTAAGCTACACACCATAAAGCAGGGAATGCATCGTGGAGCTGCAGTCTTTTCCAAGATTCCAGCTCCCGATGAATGCTAGATGGATGAAGCAATGTTTCCCTATAAGATTCTAGGCAGGACAAACAGGCCCAGTTCGCTGCTTTGCTTAGCTATGGGACCAATATATTCAGTGGTTTGAAGATACCAGTCATGCCTTCAGAAACCAAAGCAGCCATTTTGCTTTGCCATGTACTGTCAGCCAGTCTGTGAACTCACTGTGTTTAAAGCCCATGCAAAATTGACCCAGTGTCGTCCGGTTTGGACGGGTAGGCTGTCATTGTAAATAAGAATTTGTTCTTAAAACTGACTTGCCTAGTTAAATAAAGGTTACTTTTAACTTCTTAACTTCTTACTTACATGTACTTGACCTGATGGTATGTGCAACACACACTTACACCTACGGCTGTGACGGTCATGGAATTTTGGATGACTGTAATTGGCCAGTCCAAATGACCGCAGTCTCCGTAATAACAAAATGGCAACAACAAAAAAGTTTTTTATATATATAATATATATACAGTGCCTTGCGAAAGTATTCGGCCCCCTTGAACTTTGCGACCTTTTGCCACATTTCAGGCTTCAAACAAAGATATAAAACTGTATTTTTTTTTGTGAAGAATCAACAACAAGTTGGACACAATCATGAAGTGGAACGACATTTATTGGATATTTCAAACTTTTTTAACAAATCAAAAACTGAAAAATTGGGCGTGCAAAATTACTACTACGCTGACAGACACAGCAAACCTGCTCGCATTGATGTCCCATCCTGGATGAGCGGCACTACCTGAGCCACTTGTGTGGGTTGTAGACTCCGTCTCATGCTACCACTAGAGTGAAAGCACCGCCAGCATTCAAAAGTGACCCAAACATCAGCCAGGAAGCATAGGAACTGAGAAGTGGTCTGTGGTTACCAACTGCAGAACCACTCCTTTATTGGGGGTGTCTTGCTAATTGCCTATAATTTCCACCTGTTGTCTATTACATTTGCACAACAGCATGTGAAATGTATTGTCAATCAGTGTTGCTTCCTAAGTGGACAGTTTGATTTCACAGAAATGTGATTGACTTGGAGTTTCATTGTGTTTAAGTGTTCCCTTTTATTTTTTTGAGCAGTGTATATGTATATATAAAGATAGATAGATAGATAGATATAGATGAGTTTGACCGATTTGTGATTTTTCAATGCCGATACCGATTTATTGGAGGACCAAAAAAGCCGATACCGATTTAATCGGTCGATTTAAAATAAAAAATGTTTAAAAAATATTTTAAAAATGTATTTGTAATAATGACAATTACAACAATACTGAATTAACACTTATTTTAACTTAATATAATACATCAATAAAATCAATTTAGCCTCAAGTAGATAATGAAACATGTTCAATTTGGTTTAAATAATGCAAAAACAAAGTGTTGGAGAAGAACGTAAAAGTGCAATATGTGCTATGTAAGAAAGCTAACGTTTCAGTTCCTTGCTCAGAACATGAGAACATTTAAAGCTGGTGGTTCCTTTTATCATGAGTTTAATATTCCCAGGTAAGAAGTTTTAGGTTGTAGTTATTAAAGGCCTATTTCCCTCTATACCATTTGTATTTCATTAACCTTTGACTATTGGATGTTCTTTTAGGCACTTTTAGTATTGCCAGTGTAACAGTATAGCTTCCGTCCCTCTCCTCGCTCCTCCCTGGGCTCGAACCAGCAACACAACGACCACACCACCATGCAGAGCAAGGGAAACAACCACCCCAAGGCTCAGAGCGAGTGCAGTTTGAAACGCTATTAGCACGCGCTAACTAGCCAGCCATTTCACTTCGGTCACACCAGCCTCATCTCGGGAGTTGATAGGTTTGAAGTCATAAACAGCGCAATTCTTGACGCACAACGAAGAGCTGCTGGCAAAACGCACAAAAGTGCTGTTTGAATGAATGTTTACGCGCCTGCTTCTGCCTACCACCGCTCAGTCGGATACTTAGATACTTGTATGCTTGTATGCTCACTCAGATTATATGCAACGCAGGACACGCTAGATAATATCTAGTAATATCATCAACCATGTGTAGTTAACTAGTGATTATGATTGATTGTTTTTTATAAGATAAGTTTAATGCTAGCGAGCAACTTACCATGGCTTACTGCATTTGCGTAACAGGCAGTCTCCTTGTGGAGTGCAACGAGAGAGAGGCAGGTCGTTATTGCGTTGGACTAGTTAACTGTAAGGTTGCAAGATTGGATCCCCTGAGTCGACAAGGTGAAAATCTGTCTTTCTGCCCCTGAACGAGGCAGTTATTAACCCACCGTTCTTAGGTCGTCATTGAAGATAAGAATGTGTTCTTAGCTGACTTGCCTAGTTAAATAAAGGTGTAAAAAATAAATGGCGCCCAAAAATACCGATTTACGATTTGTTATGAAAACTTGAAATCGGCCCTAATTAATCAGCCATTCCGATTAATCGGTCGACCTCTAATATATATATATATATATATATATGCAGTTGAAGTCGGAGGTTTACATACACTTAGGTTGGAGTCATTAATAAACAGATTACCGACCATTTCGAATCCCACAGTACATTCTCCGTTGTGCAATCCGGTTTCCGAGCTGGTCACGAGTGCACCTCAGTCACGCTCAAGGTACTAAACGATATCATAACCGCCGTCGATAAAAGACAGTACTGTGCAGCCGTCTTCATCGACCTGGCCAAGGCTTTCGACTCTGTCGATCACCGTATTCTTATCTGCAGACTCAATAGCCTTGGTTTCTCAAATGACTGCCTCGCCTGGTTCACCAACTACTTTGCAGACAGAGTTCGGTGTGTCAAATCGGAGGGCCTGTTGTCCAGACCTCTGGCAGTCTCTATGGGGGTACTACAGGGTTCAATTCTCGGGCTGACTCTTTTCTCTGTATATATCAACGATGTCGGTCTTGCTGCGGGTGATTCCCTGATCCACCTCTACGCAGATGACACCATTCTGTATACTTCAGGCCCTACTTTGGACACTGTGTTAACCTCTTGAAACTCCCCATCCCGGATCCGGGATTGTGACTAAGCCTCAGGCTCATTAGCATAACGCAACGTTAACGATTTCTGAAAATCGCAAATAAAATTAAAATAATGCGTTTGCTCTCAAGCTTAGCCTTTTCTTAACAACACTGTCATCTCAGATTTTCAAAATATGCTTTTGAACCATAGAAATTGACTAATTTGTGTAAGAGTATGCAAAGCTAGCATAGCATTTTGTGTAGCATGTAGCACGCAACATTTTCACAAAAGCCAGATAACCAAATAAATAAAATCATTTACCTTTGAAGAGCTTCTGATGTTTTCAATGAGGAGACTCCCAGCCACATACCAGATGCGCAGTGTTTCCTGAAAGCGTCTGTGTGTAGGAGAAATCGTTCCGTTTTCTACATTGCGCCTGGCTACCAAACGAACCGAAAATGCAGTCACCTACAACGTGAAACTTTTTCCGGATTAACTACATAATATCGACCGAAACATGGCAAACGTTGTTTGGAATCAATCCTCAAGGTGTTTTTTCACATATCTCTTCATTGACATGCAGTTCGTGGAAGCTTGCTTCTCTCTCTGTGCCCCATGGAAAAATACTGGCAGGTGACTTTTGCGCACCAATTTCGGCGCAGGACACCGGGCGGACACGTGGTAAATGTGGTCTCTTATGGTCAATCTTCCAACGATCTGCCTACAAATACGTCACAATGCTGCAGACACCTTGGGGAAACGACAGAAAGGGCAGACTCATTCCTCTTGCGTTCACAGCCATATAAGGAGATCATGAAAGACAGAGCCTCAAAAATCCTTGTCATTTCCTGGATGCCAAGTCATCTTGGTTTTGCCTGAAGCTCACGTTAAAGGGCACGCACAGAGAAGATATTTGTATTTCTGGACACGTCAGAGTGTTTTCTTTCGAACAGTAGCAATTATATGCATAGTCGAGCATCTTTTTGTGACAAAATATCTTGTTTAAAACGGGAACGTTTTTCTTCCAAAAATGAAATAGCGCCACCATAAGTGTAAGAGGTTAACTAACCTCCAAATGAGCTTCAATGCCATACAATTCTCCTTCTGTGGCCTCCAACTGCTCTTAAACGCTAGCAAAACCAAATGCATGCTTTTTTAACTGTTCGCTGCCTGCACCCGCCCGCCCGACTAGCATCACTACTCTGGACGGTTCTGACCTAGAATACGTGGACAACTACAAATACCTAGGTGTCTGGCTAGACTGTAAACCCCAGACTCATATCTAAAATCTCCAATCCAAAATAAAATCTAGAATCGGCTTTCTATTTCGCAACAAAGCCTCCTTCACTCACGCTGCCAAACTTACCCTCGTAAAACTGACTATCCTACCGATCCTCGACTTTGGCGATGTCATCTACAAAATAGCTTCCAATGCTCTACTCAGCAAATTGGATGCAGTCTATCACAGTGCCATCCGTTTTTGTTACCAAAGTGCCTTATACCACCCACCACTGCAACCTGTATGCTCTCGTCGGCTGGCCTTCGCTACATATTCGTCCCACTGGCTCCAGGTCATCTATAAGTCTATGCTAGGTACAGCTCCGCCTTATCTCAGCTCATTGGTCAAGATAACAACGCCCACCCGTAGCACACGCTCCAGCAGGTATATCTCACTGGTCATCCCCAAAGGCAACACCTCCTTTGGCCGCCTTTCCTTCCAGTTCTCTGCTGCCAGTGACTGGAACGAATTCCAGAAATCACTGAAGCTGGAGACTTACATTTCCCTCACTAACTTTATACATCAGCTATCTGAGCAGCTAACTGATCGCTGCAGCTGTACATAGTCCATCTGTAAATAGCCACCCAATCTACCTACCTCATCCCCATATTGTTTTATTTACTTTGCTGCTCTTTTGCACACCAGTATCACTACTTACACACCATCTGCTCATCTATCACTCCATAAAGCAAAGCAGTGCGATAGAAACAACACAGCGTTACACATGGAATAAACAAGCGTACAGTCAATAACACAATAGAAAAAAGAAAGTCTATATACAGTGTGCGCAAATGGCATGAGAAGGTAAGGTAATAAATATGCCATAGTAGCAAATAATTACAATTTAGCAAACAATTATTTGCTAATATGGCCTATGTATTACCTTACCACCTCATGCCATTTGCGCACACTGTATATAGACTTTCTTTTTTTCTATTGTGTTTTTTTTTTAAACAACAGTTTTTCGCTTTGTCATTATGTGGTATTGTGTGTTGATTGCTTCGGCTTTTTTACTTATTTAATCAATTTTAGAGTAAGGCTGTAACGTAACAAAATGTGGAAAAAGTTAAAGGGTCTGAATACTTTCCGAAGGCACTGTATGTGTTTTCCTCTGCTCCTGACTGCATGTGCTGTCATAGATTCTATTTCTGTGTCCTGCTGCTGAACCTTTCTATGTGTGCTCGTTTGCTACAACACCTTGCTTGTTTCAGCAAGGAGCAACAGTGTCATCACATTTAAGAGTCCATGTTACTGCAGAAACTGATTCACCCGCACGAATGCCTGGCTGTCCCGTCTTCAATCAGCAGTTTGATAAAATGTTTTATGCATTATTAAACAACTAATTGACTGACGTCGGTTCAATCACTTGAATTTTATTTAGTTTATTTTAAAAACATTTTTTTTAAAGCCTAACACGCCGTTTCTCTAGAGAAATCAAATAATTCATGAGAGAAATGAATTCAAACTAAATGGGATGCTGGGCTGAAGAAAGTTGTAGTTTTCATTAAGCCAATATTCAACCTAGTTCAGCGCAGAAACGTTGTAATTAACTACAACGACCATAATCCATTGAGCTTGCTATTTTCTGTCTCGGACAGATATGGATACACTTTTAGGCATGCTCCGTTAGGTTAGATTACACACAACGCATATGTACACAACACAACGATGAGAAAGGGGGATAGAGAGAGTTTGTGAAAGTATGCCTCATCTTCTTTGAAAAATTAGTTAAATGATTGTCAGACAGCTCTTCACCACTTAGGAAGGCTAGCCAAGCAAAATTGGATAACTAAAGACAGTACAGTATGGGGAGAACAGAGATCATGTTAGATTGTTGGCTTCTACTGCCTGAGCAGAGATGAGATGATGACTTTAAGGAATGAGAAATGATATTGTCATCAAATAAAAGTAACTAATATACACAACTTTCTTATTTTTCTTTTGTCTACCCAATGTGGATCTGACAGAGACAATGGAATATTTTCAATGTTTTGGCAGTTGAAGGTTCAAATTCTTTTTAGAATTTCCATGAAAAAGCTCATTTTAATCTCATTATTTCATAATGCATTTAATATTTAAAATAAATGATCTAAAACCTTGATTATTTTTTCATAATCGAACCTCAACCTAACAACGTAAATAAGCACTAATCGCTCAGCACTTTCCGACACTCCTCCTGGCTTGTTTCAGATGTACTGCAGCGATCAATAGATGTTTATTATTGACCAGCAGGACTCCCACAACCCTCATTCATTTTTCTCTCTCTTTATTTCTCTTTCTCTCTCTTTCTCTATCTTTCCCTCTAGAGCAGGGCTGTACAGTCGTAGCCAAAAGTTTTGAGAATTACACAAATATTCATTTCCACAAAGTTTGCTGCTTCAGTGTCTTTTAGATATTTTTTTTTACAGATGTTACTATGGAATACTGAAGTATAATTACAAGCATTTCATAAGTGTCAACGGCTTTTATTGACAATTATATGAAGTTAATGCAAAGAGTTTGCAGTGTTGACCCTTCTTTTTCAAGACCTCTGCAATCCACCCTGGCATGCTGTCAATTAACTTCTGGGCCACATCCTGACTGATGGCAGCCCATTCTTGCATAATCAATGCTTGGAGTTTGTCAGAATTTGTGGGGTTTTGTTTGTCTACCCTCCTCTTGAGGATTGACCACGAGTTCTCAATGGGATTAAGGTCTGGCGAGTTTCCTGGCCATGGACCCAAAATATTGATGTTTTATTCCCCGAGCCACTAAGTTATCACTTTTGCCTTATGGCAAGGTGCTCCATCATGCTGGAAAAGGCATTGTTTGTCACCAAACTGTTTCTGAATGGTTGGGAGAAGTTGCTCTCGGAGGATGTGTTGGTACCATTCTTTATTCATGTGTTCTTAGGCAAAATTGTGAGTGAGCCCACTCCCTTGGCTGAGAAGCAACCCCACACATTAATGGTGTCAGGATGCTTTACTGTTGGCATGACACAGGACTGATGGTAGCGCTCACCTTGTCTTCTCCGGACAAGCTTTTTTCCGGATGCCCCAAACAATCGGAAAGGGAATTCATCAGAGAAAATGACTTTACCCCAGTCCTCAGAAGTCCAATCCCTGTACCTTTTGCAGAATATCAGTCTGTCCCTGATGTTTTTCCTGGAGAGAAGTGGCTTCTTTGCTGCCCTTCTTGACACCAGGCCATCCTCCAAAAGTCTTCGCCTCACTGTGCGTGCAGATGCACTCACACCTGCCTGCTGTCATTCCTGAGCAAGCTCTGTAATGGTGTTGCCCCGATCCCGGGTGGTGGTGCCCCGATCTCCTAATCAACGTTAGGAGACGGTCCTGGCGCTTGCTGGACTTTCTTGGGCACCCTGGAGCCTTCTTCACAACATTTGAACCGCTCTCCTTGAAGTTCTTGATGATCCGATAAATGGTTGATTTTGGTGCAATCTTACTGGCAGCAATATCCTTGCCTGTGATGCCCTTTTTGTGCAAAGCAATGATGACGGCACGTGTTTCCTTGCAGGTAACCATGATTGACAGAGCTTTGAAGCTTCCAGTCTGTTATTCAAACTCAATCAGCATGACAGAGTGATCTCCAGCCTTGTCCTCGTCAACACTCATACCTGTGTTAACGAGAGAATCACTGACATGATGTCAGCTGGTCCTTTTGTGGTAGGGCTGAAATGCAGTGGAATTTTTGGGGGGGGATTCAGTTCATTTACATGGCAAAGTGGGACTTAGCAATTAATTGCAATTCATCTGATCACTCTTCATAACATTCTGGAGTATATGCAAATTGCCATCATACAAACTGAGGCAGCAGACTTTGAAAATGAATATTTGTATCATTCTCAACTTTTGGCCACGACTGTATTCTTGGCCTACTTACACAAAAGAGACACACACCTCTTGCTCGAGATGAAGAGTTGTAGTGGTGTATTCCCCTGCATGTTCTTGCACATAAGTCTACATCACAGGCCTTTTACAGAGTTGTGCTGCACTAAATTGCTTGGTTGCATGGTGTGTTTGTGCTTTTCTGTGTCAGTGTGGTTGCATGTTTGTTCGTAAGTGTACATCTGTTCACGTGTAAGTGTGTGTACATGAGATTGAAACAAACGTATATAAGAAAAGCAACCAAAAAAAGCATTTGGTGTGATAATTCTGTTCTGGTATCTAGAATGCAGTGCTTGAACATGAATTCTGTTTGTGTATCTAGAATGCAGTGCTTCAACATGAATTCCTCTGCTCTGGTTCTCTTGTCTCCCTCCTCTGTGCTTGGGCGGGCCGGAGTGCTCTGTAATGTGGTTGTATGTGTGTACCTCCAGTTTTTGGGACAAGGGGTTCTTTATTGCACCCCTCTAGGCTTGGGGAACGGGACAAGAGGGCCAGGTGCGGGCATGGAGCACTACTACTACAGACACACACACACTTTGTCTCGCTTTTTCTCGCTTGCTTTCGCGCTCTCTCTTTCACTGTGCTCAGGGCCTGTTTCCAGTCATGGATGGTTGGGCCGAGGTAGGCCATCGTTGTAAATAAGAATTTGTTCTAACTTGCCTAGTAAAATAAAAATGTGTGTGAAAAAAAAATATAAAAAATAATAAACTCAAACTCAGAAGCTTCACATTTGTGTGTGCTGATACAGGATGCCGCTACTCCCCTGGTATTTCCTCAGGGAAGTGGCACTCTTATCTGGCTTTTATCTTCCTCAGACACAAGACATTGAAACACACACTTCCTATACTCTACTGCTTTTTTAACTTTTCACTCTTTTTCAGTTTTTTGCTTTGGTTTGTTCTGTACTTGATATACTACTGCTTTTGCATTCTGTTGCATTCTTTAGTTTTTGCTTGATTTCCATTTTTTTTTAATTCAACCAGGCCGGTGCGCCACGAAAGCCAGAAGTAGCGGTAAAATAAATGCCTTACCTTTTGAAGGTCTTCTTCTGTTGGCACTCCAAAAGGTCCCAGCTACATCACAAATGGTCCTTTTTTTGATAAAGTCTTTTTTTATATCCCCAAAAACTCAGTTCAGCTGGCACGCTTCATTCAATAATCTACCGGTTTCACTCCTTCAAAATGCATACAAAATTAATCCCAAACGTTACCAATAAACTTCTCCAAACAATATTTATAATCAAACCTCAGGTACCCTAATACGTAAATAAATGATCAAATTTAAGATGGAGAATCTTTATTGTCTTTACCGGAGATAAACAACAAAGAATGCGCTCTCATCCATGCGCATGAAAACACTACAGCCAAAATGGGAGCCACTTCGAAAAACGACAAATTCTAGCTCATTTTTCCAACAACAAACCTGAAAATCTTTCTAAAGACTGTTGACATCTAGTGGACACCCTAGGAATGACAATCTGAGAGGTTTTCCTTCATATTAAACATGACAGCCTTTGGAAACAGTGGTGGGCTGATTTTTCTTTTTCTGGATGGTTTGTCCTCAGGTTTTTGCCTGCCATATAAGTTCTGTAATACTCACAGATATTATTTAACATTTTTAGAAACCTTTTATTAGAGTGTTTTCTATCCAATTATATGCATATCCTAGCTTCTGGGCCTGAGTAACAGGCAGTTTACTTTGGGCACGCTTTTCATCCAGAAGTCAAAATACTGCCCCCTAGCCCAAAGAGGTTTATTAACTATTTCCAATCAGTCCTTGACTGTCACCATTATTTACTGCATAGGAGAATAATTAATGTTCCACCATTTGTAGAAAAGAGGTAAGGTTAGTTAGTTAGTTAGTTCGGGATGGGTGTTGGGTTATGGTTTGTGGAGGTCGACCAGACAGGTAGCCAAATGGTGCCCTGGTCCTTTTAATGAGGACTTTAGATTAAAACCCCTTGTGTGCTGGGGTCAGAGGTCAGACTCCCAGAATGATTATCTTATTAACTGAAGGGGTCTGGTCCCCATAGTCCTAGAAGGCTTAATTACCACATCTCCTTCCCTTGGTGATTACTGGAGGGGGAGTTAGAAGGTTGAGGGAAAACAGGCCTTTCAAGACTGTTGGAACATGACCAAGGTTTTGTGAAATTTCTATTATGGCGGAAGTCACTCCAAAAAGGTTTGCTTGTGGTCTAATATTTAAGTTTTGCACAGTCAACTGAGACGGTGGACTTTAGTCTATTTTATGTCATTTATTTTTATTCAATTCAAGCCACAGGTAAGACAAACTAACCACTACCTCCTATATTTGACTGACTAGAGGCAGAGAATGGACTGGAAACTTTTCAGTAGGGCACAGAGACTGGTCATAGAGCAAGTTATGGGGAAGTTAATGCACAGAAAATAGAAACACTCACATGGTGGGGGGATTATTGTTCTTTGTGTGTGTGTGTGAGCATCTGTTTGTGTTAGGCAGACAGAAGGCAGACTCAAGAAAGTCTTGAGTATAGGAGCCTGAGAGGAGGATGATGTCAGAGTGAAGTTGGCCTACGGTGATTGGTCTGGGAGAGAACACACACGCACGCACACCTCTGAAGGTGAGCAGGTTGGGTGCTAATCATTTGTGGGTTATTTTACTTCAAAGAGGCCTGAAACCAAACCCCTTGAATCAGAGAGTGAGGGAAAGAGTGAGCGAGTGAGAGACAGCTCTTTTAGACACAGCCAAAGGCTGACACTGACATCATGACAGTCAGAGCACCTATACCAGCCCTGCCTACCGTATGCACCCAGTCTATGGCAGTATCTGAGAGTTTGCATGTTTTTGTGTGTGGGGAGGGGCTGTGATTAGGTCCAGTCGACAGTCTTTTTTTCCCATATTCTGCTGGAAAACCGCTTAGATCAGCAGAAAAACTTGGCCTTCAGCCTCTTTTTTTCTTCTTTCTGTTCTTCCCTTTCCCTCTCCTCCCCTGCCACCTCTCCTCCATATCTCCCCCCGTCACCTCTGTACCCAAGTCTCTCTCTCAAACTCATATACACTTAAAATTGCAAAAAAAGCCTTAGGAGAGAGATAATGTGTTCTACAAATTCTCAAGGTGAGGGAAAGAGGATAGACTGAATAGGCAATAAGCACAAGATATTGCTTTGTACTGGGTGTGTGTGCATGCTCATAGAGTGAGAATGTGAGTGCATGTTGTGTGTAATGAATGTAATGTATGTTGTGTGTAATGTAATGTAATGGAATGTAATGGAATGGAATGTAATGGAATGGTATGTAATGGTATGCATGCATGTATGCATGTGTGCATGTATGTATGGTTTTTCTTTATTTGTACTCTTTTCTACATTGTATAATAATAATAGTGAATACATCACAACTATGGAATCATGTAGTAACCAAAAAAGTGTTAATTAAACAAATCAAAATATATTTGAGGTTCTTCAAAGTAGCCACCCTTTGCATTGATGACAGCTTTGCACACTCTTGGCATTCTCTCAACCAGCTTCACATTGAATGCTTTTCCAACAGTCTTAAAGGAGTTCCCACATATCAAATTGTATTAGTCACATGCACCGACAGGTGTAGACCTTATTGTGAAATTCTTACTCGGCTAGCCCCTAACCAACAGTGCACTTTCAAAAATTACGGATAAGAATAAGAGATGAAAGTAACAAGTAATTAAAGAGCAGCAGTAAAAAAAACATATATACAGGGGGGTGCCGGTACAGAGTCAATGTGCGGGGGCACCGGTTATTTGAGGGAGTATCTTAGTCCTGTATTGATGCTTTGCCTGTTTGATGGTTCGTCGGAGGGCATAGCAGGATTTCTTATGAGCTTCCGAGTCTCGCTCCTTGAATGCGTCAGCTCTCGCCTTTAGTTCAGTGCGGATGCTGCCTGTAATCCATGGCTTCTGGTTGGGGTATGTACGTACGGTCACGGTGGGGACGACGTCATTGATGCACTTTTTGATGAAGCCAATGACAGACGTGGTGTATTCCTCAATGCCATTGGAGGAATCTCTTGAACATATTCCAGTCTGTGCAGCAAAACAGCCCTGTAGCTTAGCATCTGCTTCATCTGACCACTTTTTATTGATCTAGTCACTGGTGCAGGAATCAGGAGGATATAATTATGGTCAGATTTGCCAAATAGAGGGAGAGCTTTGTATGCGTCTCTGTGTGTGGAGTATAGGTGGTTGCACATTTAACATGCTGATATAAATTTGGTAAAACTGATTTAAGTTTCCCTGCATTAAAGTCCCCGGCTACTAGGAGCACCACCTCTGGGTGAGCGTTTTCTTGTTTGCTAATGGCGGAATGCATCTCATTCAATGCTTTCTTAGTGTCAGCCTCTGACTGTGGTGGTATGTAAACAGCTACAAAGAATACCGGTGAAAACAGCTTATTATGAGAAACCCTACCTCCAGGCAAGGAATAGCTTGAGACTTCCTTTGATATCGTGCACCAGCTGTTGTTTACAAAAATACATAGACCACCACCCCTTGCCTTACCAGACGCCGCTGAGCACTTGTTGGCTGCTTTTCCTTCACTCTGCGGTCCAACTCATACCAAACCATCTCAATTGGATTGAGGTTGGATGATTGTGGAGGCCAGGTCATCTGATGCACTCCATCACTGTCCTTCTTGGTCAAATAGCCCTTACACAGCCTGGAAGTGTGTTTTGGGTCATTGTCCTGTTGAAAAACAAATGATAGTCCCTCTAAGCGCAAACCAGATGGGATGGCGTAACACTGCAGAATGCTGTGGTAGCCGTGCTGGTTAAGTATGCATTCAATTCTAAAAAAATCACTGATAGTGTCAACAGCAAAACACCATCATACCTCTTCCTCCATGCTCCACGGAGGGAACAACACATGCAGAGATCATCTGTTCGCCTAGTCTGCGCCTCACAAAGACATGGCGGTTGGAACCAAAAATCTCAAATATGGACTCCTCAGACCAAAGGACAGATTTCCACCGGTCTATTGTCCATTGCTCATGTTTCTTGGCCCAAGCAAGTCTCTTCTTATTGGTGTCCTTTAGTAGTGGTTTCTTTGCAGCAAATCGACCATGACGGTCTGATTCACACAGTCTCCTCTGAACAGTTGATGTTGAGATCTGTCTGTTGAACTCTGAAGCATTTATTTGGGCTGAAATTTCTGAGGCTGGTAACTCTAAGGAACTTATCCTTTGCAGCAGAGGTAACTCTGGGTCTTCCTATCCTGTGGCGGTCTTCATGAGAGCCAGTTTCACCAAAGCGCTTGATGGTTTTTGCAACTGCACTTGAAGAAAAGTTCAAAGTTCTTGAAATGTTCCGGATTGACTGACCTTCGGATTGACTGACCTTCCCAAATCAAAATCTATCTTCTGTATACCACCCCTACCGTGTCACGGCACAACTGATTGGCTCAAACACATTAAGAAGGAAATAACTTCCCCTATTTAACTTTTAACCAGGCACACCTGTTAATTGAAATGCATTCCAGGTGAATACCTCATGAAGCTGGTTGAGAGAATGCCAAGTGTGCAAGCTGTCATCGAGACAAAGAGTAGCTACTTTGAAGAATCTAAAATATATTTTGATTTAACACTTTTCTGGTTACAACATGATTCCACATGTTTTATTTAATAGTTTTGATGTTTTTAGTATTATTCTACAATGTAGAAAATGTAAAAATGAAGAAAACCCCTGAATGAGTAGTTTGACTTGTAGTGTGTGTGTGTGTGTCTGAGTACATAGTGGTCACTCAGAGTGAAGGACGCCAGTGGTCAACTTCCATCAGCTTCCATTTAACTGCAGCATCCATCTTCCTCAAGCATGTGTGGCCATTATACCAGCTTAGCTGAGTCATCCACTGCACACACACACACATACACATACACACACATACACACACATAAGCCAAATGAGTCCATTACAGTCCACTGAAAGCCTCACAGCACACTGATAGGAGTTAGAGAGACTCATGACTGGAGTGGCCTCAATGATAGAAGCCATTTACTGGACTTCAGCCAAGCCTTCTCACATTGAAGGTCTTGTCAAGGTAATAACACCGCTGTTAGATGACCATTCTGCACCATTATCGAAAGACCAATTCAATACAAGAACAGTATAGGAATTGTAACTCTGCAATTTAGTTTTATACTATATAAGAGTGATGGGACTTTTTCTGTTATGCTTACAACAGGCTGCTCTTTGTGTTGTACCTGTTTGTGTAATGTGGACTGGTGAGACATTCTTTAATCCCCACAGTCCTTAGGCAGATCTCCAGATTAGATTACCCCCTCTCCCAGACAGGACCACCCCCCCAGGACCACAGCTGCCTACACCCTGCCTGTCATTAAACAGGGAAATAGTTAGTCCAGTCCTGTTTGATAGGGAGTGTGTGGTTCATTTATAGGGCCTTTTCTGGTGTGGCGTATCCCTGGGCAGCCCAGGGGTGTTGTGGTGCAGTCTGTATGGTAGCTGGTAGGGACCTCGTTGGGTCCTGTGCTGGGAGGTCCTGTGTTGCTGCTGCCTGGCTGAGATTCCTGCCCTTGGTGGGGTGTCTTTGTCAGAGTCCTCTCTCAACAGAGCTTTTAAATCTGTGTCCTGTCTAGTGCGACTCAAGCAGGGTTGCCAAGCGATGAGGATGGACACACACACTCACTAAACCTGTCACTCCTCTACTTCAGCCTTCTCTCCTCCCTCTCTGTTAAAAGCTGTGGTAGGACAGGTTGTCATGGTGATTGCTCCAAGCAGGGCACCAAAGAGACTAAAGCATTCTGGGATAAAGACTAGCACTGTGAGACTCCCAAACTCAGCATTGACATATGGCCCATACAACTGATCTGTCGTGACTCTGGGATTCTGTTTCTCATCTCTCTCTCTCTCTCTTACAACTAGCTTACTGTGACTATGATTTTTAAACAGTAGAAAATGCAATGTTTTAATGCAAGGTTGTGAACCCACTTCTTTCTTTGTTCTAGTCATTCTACTAGTCTGCTTCCAGTCAGACCAACAAAGCCTGTGACCCCCTCCCCCGCCGAGCCGAAGTGGGTTAATCCCTCATCACTCAGCGCCCGGACTCTCCCATTTTAGACAGGGGGGGGGTCAGGTCCAGCTCAGGTGTCCCCGGTTCAGACAAAGGAAACCCAATCCTGCAGCAGTGTTATTCCCCTACCCTTCACTGACCTTCTCTCTGTCTGGCAGTTTCACTGCAGAGTGGTCCCCTCTATTCTGCTGCTTCCTCTGTTAACAGAAAATATGATGTCATTGAAGTCTGCAGTGGTTAGAGTCATTCACATTGTGAGGTAACTCAAGACTGGTTTCAGCTGAAAAGAGAAAAGCATGGCGCTGATGATATGGACTGGGTTGTTGCTTAGGTATCTGATGTCTGGTGTTTCCATGATCATCATGTAGAGTAATAACTCCTGGCTAGAGGTCAAGGAATCACCCATACTTAGTCTGGGATCAAGCACTCAAGGTCTTTCTGACTGAAACTACGTCATATGGATACTTTGCATGTCAGGGTTGAAATGACGTTATTAATTCATCCCTTTTTCTCTCTGCAGGGCCGACATGTCAAGACAGGACAACTGGCGGCCATCAAGGTCATGGACGTCACAGAGGTAAGCTGGTGCTCGATTGGGAGAGCTTTGTGTGTGATTTAACAGAGAGCTGGTTTGACTGACAGCTGGTTGTCCATTTGCTCCCACACATTCACTTCCACTCATTAACAGTTCCATTTTGGTTCCCAGTGTTGATAGACTACTTCCTGAATAATCTGTTGATTTATAACATCACAGTCTAATCCTTCCTTGGACTCATTCTAGACGTTATATTCCCTCCAATTGGCTCCTCAGAGAGACATTTCCTTTTTAAGACCCAAACCATTAGATACACAAATTACATCCCTTGTCAGACATTACGTCAAGACCAAATCAAGTAAAAATCTGGATCACAGAATAGATCTTTTAGTACTTGACTCAATGATCCAGCTATGCTTAATAATAAATACTCTATAGCCACATTCTAGCCCATGTAGATTTGGGACATATCCCAAGTTGAGTTTTATTGCATCCAAGGCCCTAGATACAGTATGTCTTTAATTTGAACCAAAACACAAATACTGTAGCAGGATAGCAACAGTCGCCAAGATAAACCTCCACCACCCCCTGCTCTCTCTCCTTTCCCCAATTCCCCTAGTCAATATTTTTCCTCCTGAAATAGACATAATATCAGGCTTATATGAATGTAGGTCTTCAACCTCCGTGTTTTTCCTCTTCATGCCACAAAGCTGAGTTTGTGTTTGGAGCTGGATGGAGGTGGTTTTATGTAGCCCAGGGCATCGTTAGGCAGTGCTGAGAGGTCTGGTGTTCAGATACTCTGGAGGAGGGTTGCACACAGCCTCTATGGACCCCCTGTCATGTCTTGTGAAGTCAGCCTGCCTTTGAGGTGTGTGTGTGTGTTAAGTGTCTACCTCCACCCATTTGCCTTAACGGTGTCTCCTTATGGTGCCTGAACAGAAAGACAGACCCAGGCTATTGTCACTAAGCAAATGTTAGACTGTATTTGTCTACATGACAAAGCATCTTCCTACCCTGTCTCTAATAATTGATTTGAAAAGACATCTGAGCACAAACCTTTCATTTCTCATGTGAACGTTGCAAAATAGAGACTAAAGAAAATATGGAATAGCGATAAGGACAGGGAGAAGGATGAATGTATGTAGGAGCACAGAGAATGAGAGTAGTGCCGTGTGGCTATACAGTCCTACTGGTGATCTACACATGTTAAAGATATTTTACACACATCAGCTCTTTTCTGAGAAGAGTTTTTTTTAAACGCCGTTTTGTAAAATAAACAATTCAGTTGAGGTTTGGGTGTTTGCCAGGAGCGAGAGTTAGTTTGGTTGGAGTAGCTTGTTTATTTTTGAAAATGTTCTCTGGTTGTCCTGCAGGGGGATAGATAAGCTAGTCTAGTGAACCGACAGGACATATGATATGTGCCATCCAGGAACTCCTGGTCAGCAGAAAACATCTGTTTTTTACTTGAGGTATTTTTGGTATATTTTGTTAAACTGTGTTGTTGTAGCCTTCTACTTGAAGAAACAGAGTCAGGTAGCATCATTGTGGTGTACACCAGTTATAGGGTCTATGCCTAGGATGAAAGCATGCCTAGGATGGAAGCATGTATTGTCAGCCTAGTACTTCTGGCCAAGCTCCCTACCATGTACGTGTGTTCCTATATAGAACATACTACAGTAGATCTAGAGACAGCACCAGTATAGTTATAGCTTCACTTTACTCTACAGGCTCATCTCAGCATATGTGCCCTGACCCAGATACCACATCCTGTTCTACATACAGCACAGAGAGGGGGAGGGAGGGAGAGTTTGTTTTTCTTTCCTCCTCCTCTCAGAAGGTTCAGTTGAAGTGCAGTGGGATTATGGGAGGGGTCTAAGGCGCTCAGCCGCTTGGCTCTCTTCACCTCTCTTGACCACTGTCTCTCTCTTTTGTCCCTCTTTCTCTCCCATCGCTGCCCTTTTTCTCTTGGTTGCTTTCCCTCACACCCTCTGTCTTGCTCCATCTCTCTCTGTCTTGCTCTCTTTCCCATCACTACCCATCTCTCCTCTCTCCCTTCATCTCTTGCTCTTTCTCTACCTACCACACCTCTCCCTGCCTCACTGTATAACTTCTAATCACATTAGGTCTACTTGCGGCAGAGCAGAAGGCTGTACTATCTAATATATAATAATATATATCCCATTTAGCAGACGCTTTTGTCCAAAGCGACTTACAAGTCGGCTGGGGCCACTACTTTTACATATGGGTGGCCCTAGCGGGAATCGAACCCACGACGCTTGGCGTTGCAAGCGCCATGCTCTACCGACTGAGCCACACAGGACCCTCTAGAGGCCTGCTCCCCTAACCTTGCAGAAAGGCTGCTGTTGGTGGCTATCATTCACTGTGATTCAATAGTAGTCAGAAGTTCTTAGTAAAAGCCCTGATACAGACACAGCCTCTCCATCTTTCCTCTCTCTTTCTCGTGCTTTCTCTCCTCTCTCCCAGCAGAGTATCTTTACAGTGTAGAAGGTGAGAAAATGGTTGGCAGAGGTGTTGCATCACTCTCTGCACCCAGTAAGAAAAAGGGTTGCACATCACCCTTATTTGTTCCATTGTGTTATACTATCTGTATAATGTCTGATACCACCTTCTCCCACCATTTCATGAGTTAGAATGGTGATTATAGCATCAGGACAATGAGGAAAGTGGGGCATACGAAGGACAGAGTGAGAGAAGATGGGTGATGAGAGATTAGGTTATGGAGAGTGTAGACTAATGTGAAGGTGAGATGGAGGAGAGAGAGATGTCATATTTCCTTGCCTGAGCAGTTGTAACCCAGAACCCCAACCGCTTCTGTCTGTCAGCTCCTCTCTGTCTCTCTCTGTCTCTCTGTCTCTCCCCCCTCTCTGAATGATACAACCAGGCAGGGGAAATGTCACGTCATTCTACCAACAGGAAGACCACATGTTGAGGGAGTATTGTTAAAAATGACACTGAATCGATGTTTTCTCATGGAATGGATGCCTGACATGGTTTATGAGTGAATCCTACACACTGTGTGTGATATTGGTTTATTAGGCTCCATTATCTTGTACGATATAGAATGTGCTATTTTCACTGCCATGCTCTTCAACAGTCTCGGTTTGACTGAAAGTCAATACATTGTGGTATTTACTAGGCTCATAATGTGGTTGAATAAATACCAGCCTGTTCTGTTATTATTGTTGTCATGATTACAATAAACTTAGTCTGAAGAATGCCAAGAGTGGTAAACGACCATGGAGTGTCATCTCATAAGCCATCATAAACTAAACAAATAGCTTGTTAGGAAGTGTGTGTGTGTGTGTATGACTTGTGGTTGGTTGGTTGTTTGTTTGTCTTGGGGGCTCCCAGATTAAACTGTTATCAGGTCATCTGGGAGCCATTAACTCAATTAATGGTCTCCCTCATTCGCTCTCCTGCACTCTTTTATAGGATGAAGAGGAGGAGATTAAATTGGAGATTAATATGCTGAAGAAGTACTCCCACCACAGAAACATAGCCACCTACTACGGAGCCTTCATCAAGAAGAGCCCCCCAGGACACGACGACCAGCTATGGGTAAGTTGGTTTACCTCCCGCTTTCCCTCAGCCCCAGGGGTTAAAGTTCTGTGTCGGATTTACATCATATGGATGACGCAAGAGGTTTAGGTAAAAAACACACTCCATGCCACACTAAAAATAGGTAGAAAGTACTTAGAAATTAAATGTAGATTTTTACCAAAGCATTGTTGACACTCATTTCTGATTGGACGGAAGGGCCTTCCAGAATAGATATTAACACCAGATAACAGGACAGTTGGAAAAGATAAAAGACAACTTGCAATCATGACACAATATGCGTCTACACATGCAGACCGTGCTCGCTACAAAGTTACAGAACGCTAAATCGACAACCACACAAACTGAAATTGGATATCTTATCAATGCAGGTCCAACAGGGAAAAAAGGTAGCTCGCTAAACAACCGAAAGGATGTGGATACCTGCTCGTCGAACATCATTCCAAAATCATGGGCATTAATATGGAGTTGGTCCCCCCTTTGCAGCTATAACAGCCTCCACTCTTCTGGGAAGGATTTCCACTAGATGTTGGAGCATTGCTCCGGGGACTTCCATTCAGCCACAAGAGCATTAGTGAGGTCGGGCACTGCACTGATGTTGGGCTATTAGGCCTGGCTCGCAGTAGGCGTTCCAATACATCCCAGAGTTGTTCGATGGGGTTGAGGTTAGTGCTTTGTGCAGGCCAGTTGAGTTCTTCCACACCAATATCAACAAATAATTTCTGTATTGACCTCACTTTGTGCACAGGGACATTGTCATGCTGAAACAGGAAAGGGCCTTCAACCAAACTGTTGCCACAAAGTTGGAAGCACAGAATTGTCTAGAATGCCACTATGCTGTAGCATTGAGATTTCCCTTCACTGGAACATAGGAGCATAGCCCAAACCATGAAAAACAGCCCCAGACCATTATTCCTCCTCTACCAAACTTTACAGTTGGCACTATGCATTCGGGCAGGTAACGCTCTCCTGAATTCCGCCAAAACCAGATTCGTCCGTTGGGCTGGCAGATGGTGAAGTGTGATTCATCACTCCAGAGAACGCATTTCCACTGCTCCAGAGTCCAATGGCCGTGAGCTTTACACCACTCCAGCCGACGCTTGGCATTGTGAAAGGGGATCTTAGGCTTGTGTGCGGCTCCTCGGCCATGGAAACCCATTTCATTAAGCTCCTGCCAACAAGTTATTGTGCTTACTTCCAGAGGCAGTTTGGAACTCCATAGTGAGTGTTGCAACCAAGGGCAGACAATATTTATGCTCTTCAGACTCCACAGTGAGAGTTGCAACCAAGGGCAGACAATATTTATGCTCTTCAGCCCTCGGCAGTCCCATTCTGTCCCACTCGGCAGTCCCATTCTGTGAGCTTGTGTGGCCTACCACTTTGCGGCTGAGCCGTTGTTGCTCCTAGACATTTCCACTTCACAATAACAGCACTTACAGTTGACCGGGGCAAATCTAGCAGGGCAAAAATGTGGATATGGATACCATAGCTGCCACCAACCTAACTCCAACCCACCCATATCCCTCCTCAAGTGAGTGGGTAGTGGGTACATGCATACCACAGGAGGTTGATGGCACCTTATTTGGGGAGGATGGGCTCGTGGCAATGGCTGGAGTGGAATGAGTGGAATTGTATCAAATGCTTCAAACGCAGAGTTTCCAGGTGTTTGATGCCGTTCCAAAGGCTCCATTCCAGACATTATTGTGAACTGTCCTCCCCTCAGCAGCCTCCACTGATGCATACCCTCCACAAACCACCCTTCTCTCCTCCAATTCTCTAAAGATTGGGTGAAGTTTGAACTCCCCCTTCCTCACCTCCCTTCTCTCGGAGTCAGTCCCTGTGTTTTTGCCTGAAAGTGCTACCTTTGATGACCCCTGTCAAACTCTGGGTATTTTTGTCTCTGAGGTGGAGGTACATCAAGAAACTAAAGGGGGAGAGCTATAATTTGCTAGACCAGGGTTACTCTCGGTTTATTGCCAACCATCTATAGTTTTCATAAAAAGAGGGATAGAGAAGGAAGGAGAGTGAGTGGTTCTCACAGTAAAGACTCAAGTACTCTGTCTAGTGTTTTCACGACTGTGACTCTAATCTTTCACATCTACACGGTTAATAATAATTGCTGCATAGTGTGTTTTGTGTGTGCTTGTGTATGTATGCACATTACTCTATCTCACTGGGTCTCTCTCTCTCTCACTGGGTCTCTCTCTCTCTCTCTGGGTCTCTCTCTCTCTCTCTCTGGGTCTCTCTCTCTCTCTCTGGGTCTCTCTCTCTCTCTCTGGGTCTCTCTCTCTCTCTCTGGGTCTCTCTCTCTCTCTCTGGGTCTCTCTCTCTCTCTCTCTGGGTCTCTCTCTCTCTGGGTCTCTCTCTCTCTCTCTCTGGGTCTCTCTCTCTCTCTCTCTCTCTCTCTGGGTCTCTCTCTCTCTGGGTCTCTCTCTCTCTGGGTCTCTCTCTCTCTCTCTCTCTCTCTGGGTCTCTCTCTCTCTCTCTCTGGGTCTCTCTCTCTCTCTCTCTGGGTCTCTCTCTCTCTCTCTCTGGGTCTCTCTCTCTCTCTCTCTCTCTCTCTCTCTCTGGGTCTCTCTCTCTCTCTCTCTCTCTCTCTGGGTCTCTCTCTCTCTCTGGGTCTCTCTCTCTCTCTCTCTCTCTCTCTCTCTGGGTCTCTCTCTCTCTCTCTCTCTCTCTCTCTGGGTCTCTCTCTCTCTCTCAATTCAATTCAAGGGGCTTTATTGGCATGGGAAACATGTGTTAACATTGCCAAAGCAAGTAAGGTATATAATATATAAAGTGAAATAAACAATAAAAATTAAGACATTACAAATGTCATATTATATATATATATACAGTGTTTTTACAATGTGCAAATGGTAAAGGACACAAGATAAAATAAATAAGCATAGATATGTGTTGTATTTACAATGGTGCGTGTTCTTCACTGGTTGCCCTTTTCTCGTGGCAACAGGTCACAAATCTTGCTGCTCTGATGGCACACTGTGGAATTTCACCCAGTAGATATGGGAGTTTTTCAAAATTGGATTTGTTTTCGAATTCTTTGTGGATCTGTGTAATCTGAGGGAAATATGTCTCTCTAATATGGTCATACATTGGGCAGGAGGTTAGGAAGTGCAGCTCAGTTTCCACCTCATTTTGTGGGCAGTGAGCACATAGCCTGTCTTCCCTTGAGAGCCATGTCTGCCTACGGCGGCCTTTCTCAATAGCAAGGCTATGCTCGCTGAGTCTGTACATAGTCAAAGCTTTCCTTAATTTTTGGTCAGTCACAGTGGTCAGGTATTCTGCCGCTGTGTAGGGCCAAATAGCATTCTAGTTTGCTCTGTTTTTTTGTTAATTCTTTCCAATGTGTCAAGTAATTATCTTTTTGTTTTCTCATGATTTGGTTGGGTCTAATTGTGCTGCTGTCATGGGGATCTGTAGGGTGTGTTTGTGAACAGAGCCCCAGGACCAGCTTGCTTAGGGGAATCTTCTCCAGGTTCATCTCTCTGTAGGTGATGGCTTTGTTGTGGAAGGTTTGGGAATCGCTTCCTTTTAGGTGGTTATAGAATTTAACTGCTCTTTTCTGGATTTTGATAATTAGTGGGTATCGGCCTAATTCTGCTCTGCATGCATTATTTGGTGTTCTACGTTGTACACTGAGGATATTTTTGCAGAATTCTGCGTGCAGAGTCTCAATTTGGTGTTTGTCCCATTTTGTGAAGTCTTGGTTGGTGAGCGGACCCCAGACCTCACAACCATAAAGGGCAATGGGCTCTATGACTGATTCAAGTATTTTTAGCCAAATCCTAATTGGTATGTTGAAATTTATGTTCCTTTTGATGGCATAGAATGCCCTTCTTGCCTTGTCTCTCAGATCGTTCACAGCTTTGTGGAAGTTACCTGTGGCGCTGATGTTTAGGCCAAGGTATGTATAGTTTTTTGTGTGCTCTAGGGCAACAGTGTCTAGATGGAATTTGTATTTGTGGTCCTGGTGACTGGACCTTTTTGGAACACCATTATTTTGGTCTTACTGAGATTTACTGTCAGGGCCCAGGTCTGACAGAATCTGTGCATAAGATCTAGGTGCTGCTGTAGGCCCTCCTTGGTTGGTGACAGAAGCACCAGATCATCAGCAAACAGCAGACATTTGACTTCAGATTCTAGTAGGGTGAGGCCGGGTGCTGCAGACTTTTCTAGTGCCCGCGCCAGTTCGTTGATATATATGTTGAAGAGGGTGGGGCTTAAGCTGCATCCCTGTCTAACCCCACGACCCTGTGTGAAGAAATGTGTGTGTTTTTTGCCAATTTTAACCGCACACTTGTTGTTTGTGTACATGGATTTTATGATGTCGTATGTTTTACCCCCAACACCACTTTCCATCAGTTTGTATAGCAGACCCTCATGCCAAATTGAGTCGAAGGCTTTTTTGAAATCAACAAAGCATGAGAAGACTTTGCCTTTGTTTTGGTTTGTTTGGTTGTCAATTAGGGTGTGCAGGGTGAATACATGGTCTGTTGTACGGTAATTTGGTAAAAAGCCAATTTGACATTTGCTCAGTACATTGTTTTCATTGAGGAAGTGTACGAGTCTGCTGTTAATGATAATGCAGAGGATTTTCCCAAGGTTACTGTTGACGCATATTCCACGGTAGTTATTGGGGTCAAATTTGTCTCCATTTTTGTGGATTGGGGTGATCAGTCCTTGGTTCCAAATATTGGGGAAGATGCCAGAGCTAAGGATGATGTTAAAGAGTTTTAGTATAGCCAATTGGAATTTGTTGTCTGTATATTTGATCATTTCATTGAGGATACCATCTCTCTCTCTCTCTCTCTCTCTCTCTCTCTCTCTCTGGGTCTCTCTCTCTCTCTGGGTCTCTCTCTCTCTCTCTCTCTCTGGGTCTCTCTCTCTCTCTCTCTCTCTCTCTCTCTCTCTCTCTCTCTCTCTCTCTCTCTCTCTCTCTCTGGGTCTCTCTCTCTCTCTCTCTCTCTCTCTGGGTCTCTAGCTGGTGATGGAGTTCTGTGGCGCAGGCTCCATCACAGACCTTGTGAAGAACACCAAGGGCAACACACTGAAGGAGGACTGGATCGCCTACATCTCTCGTGAGATCCTCAGGGTGAGTCCACATTTACGCCCTACAAGTTCCCCTGCTGTTGCATGCTGGGATCTGTAGCTTATTTGAATTTGTTTATGTCGCCTTTATTTTGAAAGGGAGTCATGCTGAGACCAAGGTCTTTTACAGATGAACCTTCTATCAGACATGCATCAATACACATCAATATACACTATACATATCAATATACACGAAAAGCAAAACACAATATAAAACAAATACTTTCTACAGTAAAAAGTTACTCAATCAGCTGCCTGAATTGCCCTAGAAGCCCCAACTCTTCCTATTTTTGAGCTTTGCAGATTCTACAAGTAAAGTTAAAAAACAATAAATGACTGTTATGACTGTGTCTCTCCTCAGGGGTTGGCTCACCTGCATGCCCACCATGTGATCCACCGTGACATCAAGGGCCAGAACGTGCTGCTGACTGAGAACGCAGAGGTCAAACTAGGTGAGTTCACTGGTTTAAACTGTTTTCAACTTAGCCTGGTTTTAGCTGGCCTGATTGGAACTGGGACTGCTTTATTACTGGTTTGAACTGGTTTACGCTGGCTTTAACTGCATGGGGCTGGTTTGATATGTGGGGTTTAAACTAGTTTGAACTGGTTCTGACCGGTCTACTCCCCCCTCCTCCAGTGGACTTCGGTGTGAGCGCCCAGCTGGACCGGACCGTGGGTAGGAGGAACACCTTCATTGGTACGCCCTATTGGATGGCGCCCGAGGTCATCGCCTGCGACGAGAACCCAGACGCCACCTATGACTACAGAGTAAGATGCGCTCAATAAAACCATGCTGCTTTCTGTCAGTGTCCAGCGGTGTGTCGAGTTGGTGGATTGATAGCTGTTTGCGTTTGTGCCATTGTATGTGGCTGTGTAGGCTGATGGGACAGTACTGTAGCAGGTTGGGGCTGATGTTGTCAGGACCAGAGAGGGTGGTAATTACCATCCTATAGACGTATGCATGCATAGATTTACGCACACACACACACACACACACACACACACACACACACACACACACACACAATGGTAGCTGTGTCCATATCTTTCATAGTGTTTTCTCCTGCAGAGTGACTTGTGGTCCACTGGAATCACAGCTATAGAGATGGCTGAGGGAGCTCCTCGTAAGTACAGCCATTATTTTACTATTGGACTTCTACACTACTATTTGTCCCAGATGGCAAACCTGGTTGAAATTATGTTTGTTTTCCTCTGTCTGACCTGTGTTTGCTCTTGTCTTCCAGCGCTGTGCGATATGCATCCAATGAGAGCTCTCTTCCTCATCCCCAGAAACCCTCCTCCTCGACTCAAGTCAAAGAAATGGTGTGTGACTAATCTCTGCTGTTATGATTTCAGACATTTAAACCACCATTTTACAATCCCACTGTGAACAATGACACTGGTGAAACTCCTTCGTTCCCGAGTAGCACAGCAGTCTAAGGCACTGCATTTCAGTGCTAGTGGCGTCACTACAGACCCTGGTTCGAACCTGGGCTGTATCACAACCGGCTGTGAATGGGGGTCCCATAGGGCGGTGCACAATTGGCCCAGCATCATCTGGGTTAGGGGAGGGGGTAGGCCGTCATTGTAAAATAAGAATTGTCTAGTTAAATAAAGATGAAATAAAAAAAATAGCTCAGCTGATATCCCCTGGTAGATATAGCATAAGCTCATAAAAGTAACAAATGCCTCCTCTCCTCAGGTCTAAGAAGTTTTGCAGCTTCATCGAGGGCTCCCTGGTGAAGAACTACACTCAGCGCCCCCCCACCGACCAGCTGCTGAAACACCCCTTTATCAGAGACCAGCCCAACGAGAGGCAGGTCCGCATCCAGCTCAAAGACCACATTGACCGCACCAAGAAGAAGAGGGGGGAGAAGGGTGAGTCTTAGACATACTAATACACACACACACTTCTCCAAAACCTCTTCTTCACAATACTTTTTTTTACTTAAACATTCTCACCGTTCCTCTCTTCTCTAGATGAGACCGAGTATGAGTACAGCGGGAGTGAGGAAGAGGAGGAGGAAGCTCAGGAGCAGGAGGGGGAGCCCAGGTAACTAACCCACATGTACCTATGGCAAAAACTAGCCAACATACTAATAGCAAATGCGTTAGCTAAAGTGTCTGTTTGTTTGGTCCATAGCTCCATCGTGCTCCATACTAATGTATGTCTTTGTCCTGTAGCTCCATAGTGAACCAACCAGGGGAGTCAACCCTGCGTAGGGATTTCATCCGTCTGCAGCAAGAGAACAAGGAGCGCTCAGAGGCCCTGCGCAGACAGCAGCTCTTGCAGGAGCAGCAGCTCCGGGAGCAGGAGGAGTACAAGCGCCAACTACTGGCAGAGAGGCAGAAACGCATCGAGCAGCAGAAGGAGCAGAGGAGGAGGCTGGAGGAGGTACGAAAGAGTGTGTGTGTCTAAGATTGTTTGTGTGTTCTCTCTCCCTGTCTAATGGTGTGTGTTTGATCCTTTTACTCTGCAGTTTGCACCCATAAATTGTGTATGTGTGCATAACGTGTTTTTGTGTGTGTGCTAAAGCAGTCAACACACTCCTCACAGACGTCTCCCCCCCTCTGTGTTGTGTTTATAGTCATGTGTAGTGATTAGTGTATTTGTGTGCAGCCTTTGGCCCTCTGGGCTGTGTTTCCTAATTGGCCTTTATCTCTCTGAGGAAGACCACAGGGCTCTGTCTGTCTTTATTTTATCCTCTCTGGGAGGCTGGGCCAGAAAGACTTCTTCCTCAGTCATTAGCTACTAGAACCTGAGAGAGAGAGCTTCCGGTTGTTTTAGTCTGCAGAAAACGGCACAGGCAATTCCCTGACCCATGCCTTTTATGCAGTAGTCCCCATGATATTACCACGTCGAAGTTATCTGGTTGGAACCTCTTTAAAGACACACAACCTGTACAATTGAGTCAGAAAATATAACAGCCGAGTGCTCCTCCAGTGTAGAATAGTTCAAAATCACACATTTTCCCATAGTTTCCCCCATACAGTATCCCATACACAAGGGTTAAAGTTCTCCGTCACTTCGACGGATTTCCGTCATATGATAATTTATTAAAACATTTTGTTTGTTCATTTTTTTTTTTTGATTTTCAATTGGTCGAACTCAGTTTAATACATGTACAAAAGGATTATTTTTCCCTAAAAGAAGGTCATGATTTTTTTTACATGAAATGGGAGTGTAACTTCACCCCACAGACAATCATGTGACCGACTTTTCAGTCATCGACTTGTTTCAGTCATCGACTTGTTTCAGTCATCGACTTGTTTCAGTCATTTTTTAACCTTTAACCTCTGCATACACTTTCCTACAGTTTCAGGGTTTTTTCTGATTAATGAGAAAATGCATTAATGAATCATATTATACTGTAGGGTCAGGGAATCCTCTTGGGCGAGTTGACCGAGGGGCATGAGAAATATATGGCATAGTCCATGTTTAAAGGTTAAATACGGAGACATGTTTTTTCATGATGCAGCCAGGGACCACCACAGGGTACTTAATGGAACTAGGGACCACATCTAGTGCAAGTCTTATTCTACTTAAGTGATAATGCCAGAGAAGCCAGTGTTTGGAGGAAATATTGGCATGGGTGTTGTTAGGCCCGTGCCAATATATCCTCCGAACACCGGCTTCGAGGGCATTATCACTTTTATACAACAGGTTACCAACATGTTCAAATAATGTTTGAAATATTTTCATTAAAAACATTTGTTTGATCAATTTATTCATACTTTTTCATCCTTCTAGAAGATATAACCCAGACACAAATCTAGGGTTGCTAGAGACGCGTTCCTGTCATCGTCTTTTTGTTCTCGATTTATGGACGCGACCCAGTCATTCGTATTAAATGTTTCATTGCCATACTGGCTGGCAACGTTCTTATCCCTTGCTTGCTAGCTAGCCAACTACAGCTAACTTACAGTCGTGTCAAAAAGTGCAGCCAGCATAACAGCAAAGTAGCTGCATTTGCATTTGTTTAAGCTGTTTTCTAGTGAGATTTATTTGGATACATCCATAACAATAAGCTGATGAGGCGCGACTTCGCCTGGCAAAGAAAATGTACTCACTCGTCAGGATACTGTCGTTCAGAGAAGCTAGCTAACGACATGGCTAACACAATTTTTTATTTTATTTTTTTATTTTACCTTTATTTAACCAGGCAAGTCAGTTAAGAACAAATTCTTATTTTCAATGACGGCCTGGGAACAGTGGGTTAACTGCCTGTTCAGGGCCAGAACGACAGATTTGTACCTTGTCAGCTCGGGGGTTTGAACTCGCAACCTTCCGGTTACTAGTCCAACGCTCTAGCCACTAGGCTACACTGCCATCACCACTTCAGCAATACTACACTTCAAACAGAAGCCTGAAAGACTGCAAATTAGCTGGCTGTGTTGATGAGACAGTGGATTACGCAGTCAGATGGAACAGAGTAAATAGGCATTTTGACATCATAGATTTAGCCAGTGGTAACTTGTGGAATAGACACCGGCCGGAATGCGGTTTTAACCAATCAGCATTCAAGATTAGACCCACCCATTTTATAATGGTGAAGAGCTACTTACTGTATTCATAGAGATGGCTGCAATAAATCAACACTATTTAACCAACTGAGAAGCCTGCCAGTATTACTGAAGTGGTGATGGTAAGCTTACAGGTAAAACATGGCACATACGTAGTGTAGTCCACCAACCGTGAACCCTGGGAAGTGAGACTAGCATCTCAAATGCTCACAATAAGAAATGGCTAGCTTATCTCATAAAGGCCAGATATGGTGACCAGAAACAAGAGAGCTAGCTAGCTCGGAATGTTAATGCATAGTGATGTCTGCTCCTGACGCCTGCTCTGTCGCCCCCGATGGTCATCCACAGCAACAACGTCGTGAGCGGGAGATGAGGAGGCAGCAGGAGCGCGAGCAGCGTCGCCGGGAGCAGGATGACAAGAGGCGCATGGAAGAGGTTGAACGCCGGCGTAAAGAGGAGGAGGAGCGCAGGAGAGCTGAGGAGGAGAAAAGGAGGGCTGACCGGGAGCAGGTAGGAGAACTCTATCAACAATAGTTTATTTCATGATACTTGTAGTCTACCCCTGACACTTGCTGTGTGTGTGGTTTGATTGACAGGAGTACATCCGTCGCCAGCTGGAGGAGGAGCAGAGGCACCTGGAGATCCTGCAGCAGCAGCTGCTGCATGAACAGGCCATGCTACTGGTGAGACCGAACTCTGTAAGCCTATCTATCTTCTTCTATCCATCTGTATATCTCCCATTATCCATCTGTTCTTTTAGCCTTTTATACAGTACCAGTCAAAAGTTTAGATACACTTACTCATTCAAGAGTTTTTCTTAATTTGACTACATCACAACTATGAAATAACACATATGGAATCATGTAATAACTAAAAAAGTGTTAAACAATATATATATTTATATATTTATATTTGAGATTCTTCAAAGTAGCCTTGATGACAGCTTTGCACACGCTTGGTAGTCTGTCAAACAGCTTCACCTGGAATGCTTTTCCAACAGTCTTGAAGGAGTTCCCACATATGCTGAGCATTTGTTGGCTGTTTTTCCTTCACTCTGTGGTCCAACTCATCCCAAACCATCTCAATTGGGTTGAGGTCAGGTGATTGTGGAGGCCAGGTCATCTGATGCAGCACTCCATCACTCCCCTTCTTGGTCAAATAGCCCTTCCACCGCCTGGAGGTGTGTTGGGTCATTGTCCTGTTGAAAAACAAATGATAGTCCCACTAAGTGCAAACCAGATGGGATGGTGTATCGCTGTAGAATGCTGTGGTAGCCATGCTGGTTAAGTGTGCCTTGAGAGCGTCTGCTAAATGACTTAAATGTAAATGTAAATGTAAATTCTAAATAAATCAGTGTCACCAGCAAAGCACCCCACACCATTACATCACCTCCTCCATGCTTCACAGTGTGAACCACACATGCAGAGATAATCCGTTCACCTACTCTGCGTCTCACAAAGACACAGCGATTGGAACCAGAAATCTCAAATTTGGACTGATCATTCCAAAGAACAGATTTCCACCGGTCTAATGTCCATTGCTCGTGTTTCTTGGCCCAAGCAAGTCTCTTCTTCTTATTGGTGTCATTTTAGTAGTGGTTTCTTTGCAGCAATTCTACCATGAAGGCCTGATTCACGCAGCGTCCTTTGAACAGTTGATGTTGAGATGTGTCTGTTACGTGAACTCTGGAATGAACTTATCCTCTGCAGCAGAGAACTCTTGGTCTTCCTTTCTTGTGGTGGTCCTCATGAGAGCCAGTTTCATCATTACTCTTGATGGATTTTGCGACCGCACTTGAAGAAACTTTCAAAGTTCTTGAAAGTTTTCTGATTGACTGACCTTCATGTCTTAAGGTAATGATGGACTGTCGTTTCTCTTTGCTTATTTGAGCTGTTCTTGCCATAATATGGACTTAGTCTTTTACCAAATAGGGCTATCTTCTGTTTACCACCCCAACCTTGTCACAACACAACTGATTGAATCAAGAAGGAAAGGAAAGAAATTCCCCTAATAACTTTTAACAAGGCACACCTGTTAATTGAAATGCATTCCAGGTGACTACCTCATGAAGATGGTTGAGAGAATGCCAAGAGTGTGCAAAGCTGTCATCAAGGCAAAGGGTGGCTACTTTGAAGATCTGTTTTGTTTTACCACTTTTTTGGTCACTACATGATTCCATATGTGTTATTTCATAGTTTTGATGTCTTCACTATTATGCTACAGTGTAGAAAACCCTTGAATGAGTAGGTGTGTCCAAACTTTGGACTGTTACTGTATATCTCCCATTATCCATCTGTTATTCTAGATTTCTAAGTCAGTGGTTTGCAGTCTATGGGTTTTGTTCTGTAGTAGGGTGTTGAAAAATGGATTTAGTGTCACACCCTACTTAATATCTAGTTAGAGTATATCACAGTATATCTGAATGGAGCCAACTATTGAGGTTGGAGTTATTCATTCTCTGGGCAGAGTTGGGGAAGCCAGAATGTTTATTACAGTCCTTAATTGAGGATGTCACCAGGATGTGGGAGTGTCCTACCAACAGGAAGATAAGGTTTTCATTGTTTCTCTACCAATGTTCCTAACTCTGCTGAGATGGTGTGTTGTTAGCGGATCTGCGTGGCAAAGCGTTAACACTGTGTATGTTGTTGAAGGCCTCTGTTCCTCCAGGGGTTTGACGAGGACATTAGATAATGTGAGGATATGATCACCCACATCCATTCAACTTCACACCACCATTGCTTCTCATCGTTTCTCTCTCTCAACCTTTGTCTTACTGTCTGTCTCATGTCTTCTTACGCATCATCAGCTTTTAGCTCAGTCATTTTTACTTTTTTACATTTTAAACCAATATTTGGCCTATATTGTAATAGTAAACATTTTCGAAGCATTTAAACACTTAGGATAATTGAGTCCCAGTGAAAATACAAACCCACTCAACATTTCCCTCATTTCATGGATACAGCTTGTACCATAAAGACACCAGCCCTTATTTATACAGAACTACTTCAAATAGAACAGCACACACAGTGCTCCAATGGGGTGGCCAAGTTTAGATGATGATGCACCACCACACCTCCCTGCATTCAGTAGAACAAGTGTTGGGAGCTGGGGTAGCAGCGAAAGGCCATGAAGCAGCTATAGCAGGAGCAGACCTACCTACTGCTCCTCCCAACAGCAGCCAAAACTCCTGCAGCCAGCCACCAACAGGTCTCGGTATCCACAACTACTATTGATCCAGGGGAGGACCATGTCCCCACAGAAACTGACCCAAGAGAGGACCATGTCCCCACAACAACTATTGATCCAAGAGAGGACCGTGTCCCCACAACAACTATTGATCCAAGAGAGGACCATGTCCCCATAGCTGTTGATCCAGGAGAGGACCAAGTTCCCCACAGCAACTGACCCCTGACCCCAAAGGCCCCCATGCCTGGGCCAATTGGAGAGGTGAACCCGAGCTTCATTGCCACGACGCTACTGTCGATTGCTGCTTTTGCTTATGCTGCTGCTGTAGTCATAAACTGTTGTCAGGTGTGCATTTTTATGTGGGGTCTGTGGCTTGATTTCTGGTGTGAGGTACTTTCACTGTAGTGGTCATGTTACTATTCCTGCTCAGGATGAGGCCTCTATAAAAACTACAGATACAGCCCTGGGAAAATGCATGTCCAAGCTACCTACCCATATCCTTTCTACATTCAGATGGCAATATATTAGTGTTTCGCCAATCTGCCCAATCAAGTGTACATGGAAGTGTCCTTGTTTCGGTTTTGTTGTCAAATGGAGACCCCTGTTGTCAGATGGAAATACAGCACCTTGGAAAAATGAAAACTCTTCTTTATATTTGTCTCTTCTCCAAACTAAATTATTGTGAACATAAAACATTAAACACCCAGTGCAGTCAAAAACGTGATTGTCCTGTGTTTTATATATTTCCACACTGGTTGGAATAATACTGTGAAATTGTGAAAATTATTATAATGCCCTTTAGTATAACAGGTCATTCAAAAGACCACCTGAAATGTCTTACTACTGACCCTCCCACTGCTGCTGTGGCTCGATCCTCTTTGTCATGATGATGGTTAATGACTTTGTCCCTCTCTCTCTTTCCCTCCAGGCTGATGAGAGGTACCGTAAGAACATCCAAGGTTCTCCTCAGGCCGCCCAGGTTAAGGTTCAGCCCCCGGTTCCTCCCCGCGCCGCCGAGACCATCGCCAATGGAAACACCCCCATTGCTGTCCAGCCTGCAATGCAAAGGCCCATGGAACCCCAGGTAACCACAACAACCAAGATGGCCGATCGCCAGTTGCTTATTCCTCCTCTCGTTACTCTTCCCTTTTCCGTAGCTCTACTTTTTCCAATCACTTCTTCCTTCCAGGTAGTTCTAACGGGGTGGTCTCTCTCTCGCTCTCTCTCCGGGTTGTGTATCTGCAGTAGTGGTGTCTTACTAGCTACCATAGATTTTTGTTCTTGTGTTTACGATCTCTTCCCCCTCGCTAACTCTCTTCTAGCCTCTGTTCTAGCTGAATGCTTTCACGGTGTGGAGAAATGTGGGTGGTGTTCTCTGTCCCTTACTGATGACATAGTTGACCTTTTCTAGTCCCTTAATAGGTAACTCCATCGTCTTTGATACTTCCCTGAGTGACAACCTATCCCCCACCACTGTGTTATTACGAGGTCCAAGCTGCTTGCTTCTATTCTGGCCACTCATTGCTCAATATCAGCTTTACCCACTCGCTCTACCTCTGACTGCTTCCTCTATTGTGTGAGTGTGTGTGTACATTGCCAGGTTGGTGACTCCTTTTATAAAGGTAGAGCTGTTACATGTACATCTTGACTGTGTGCGAAACACCACAAACACATCCATAATTTGTCTTTCTGATTTCACAGTGACTCAGTATATTACTAATATCATCTGCTCAGAGACACAACCAACCCAGCGTGAATAGTCATTAATGTCACAGGACACCATTCAGGGAAACGTTCTGTTTTTGGACAATTTCATGGTAATTAGATGTAACAGTGTGGAATTTGGTGATGATGATGATGTAATTGATTGCTAAATGATTTAGCAGAGCCATTAAATGCATTATTCAATTTTCTCTCGTTAGTGACACGTCATTAGAGGCAGATATGAGGCGTGTTGAGCTTGTTACAGAAAAGTCATTTTGTTGAGTGATAAATGTTTTTGGTGTTTCCTGTCTGAGCGCTTCTCAGTGCATATTTGAAATCAATTGGAAAGGGAATAAATTCAGTTATAAACCTAGTATGGATATGTCCCTATTGGATTAATCTCCTCTTAGTTACTTGTACCAGAAAAAGTATCCTTGAATGTGTGCATGCCGTTATTTGAGTGTTTGTGTCTAACTGTCTATGCATGATGCTACAGTAGCTGATCTGTGTATGCCTTGTTTATGTGATCCATGCTCATTCTCACAACTGGTGTTGGGACTGAAGCGTCATGAGCATCAAAACGGGTGGAGCAGTCATTGGCTGTCTGTGATATGAAACAATCAAATGGTTAATCTGACTTCCTAAGACTTCCCAACTCCACCCACTGTGATGCTTCCTGAAGCTTCAGAATCCAATCACTGTCTGCTGCTTGGGTTTGTGGTCTTGTTCTCTTGTCTCCCTCCTCCTCCCCCAAACCTCCTCACTCCTCCCAATGTGTCCTCCCCCTCTGACACCACCCGTCTGTCTCTGCCTCTGGAAGGTCCAGTGGTCCCACCTGGCCGCTCCCCCCGTCGTCTCACGCTCCCATTCCTTCAGTGAGCCCATCGTCCCTAGCTTTGCACACCTCAACCTGTGCTCTCAGGAGCAACACCATCACCCTGCACCATCATCACCCGCACGCACTGACCCGCAGTCCTACCCCCAGCCCAAGGCCCTGCCCCTTGACAAGGCCCCCACAGACGACACCCCTCCCAGGGTAAGATAGGCTCATCCTCTGGCAACATCGGGTAAACTGGTAGTCATTAGACGGCTTTGCTAGGAAGTCTGAACTGTAGACCAGTATACTAGTAGTCACTAGATGCTGGATAGGACAACATTGGAGTGAGTGAGCAGAGTGATATTTGTCTTAGTAACAGTTCTAAGATGGCGCGACCTCCTCCTCACCCTAGGCTGCTGAGAGGATTCAGAGAGAGCAGAACGTTATGAAAGGATTAGAGGCTCGTTCTCTATTCCCCCTCTGTCTCTCCTCTCAGAACCCTCCCTCGTTCACCCTCCCAGACTTCCATAGCAGACTGATGTAAAAATACTAGAGAAAGAAAGCTGCAGCAGCAATCACTCGACAGCTGAGTGCTTTTGCATCTCAGCATATTAGAGATGCTCCCAAATCAATGGGACGCTGGAGGCTGTCACAAATAAAGTGTAGGATTCAGACTGTTAGAAACGTTCTCCAAGGGAAATATTCCTCATGTTGAAATCGTGACCTTTTTTTTTTGCTCTCCATCTGCACAAATTAGAGGTGGTATTATTGTCCTCTCTTCACATAGGGCCTAACTATCAAACATCACTTCCTCTTCTTTGGTGAGGTATGAGTATGCCATTTCCTGTTCTGCCCCCTCCTTCCTGTGTAAGCCTTTGGTAGCGTCTCATATCAATGTCAGTGTTAGTTAGCGTTCCATCTGAATGGAGTGGCTTTGTTCCGCCCTGCTTTGCTTTGGATGCTGCCCCTGGTTCCTTCTTAAGCTGTTCTCCCTCCTGTCCCCTGGAAACTACTAAAGAGAAATGCTCAAATCTATAATATAACTTTAAAGCTGTTTTTGTGTTAAGCCACCCCACTGAAAGAGAGTTAGATCTGACACAGCAAAAGACAGCATTATATCCACACTCTTCCCTTATCAACCCCTGTGTGGGCGCGCAGCTACCCGGGACTGCCGCGCAGAAAAAATATTAGCGCGCGCAGAGAAGCACATCGACAGCACTAGGATTCTATTGCATTGACAGGCATGGCTCTACACAAACCTGTGCACCATAACCAATCAGAGCTGCAGTAGGCCGATATGCAAAAATACCATTGCCATATATGGATCTGTGCCATTCACTTTTAACTGGACTGTTTTTACAGCATGGGCGGTTGTGAGTAGATGTGTAGCGACATGTGCACATTTGTACATTTGTTCATATCCTTAGTGAGTTATTAGCCCAGTTATAGATCATTTGTTCATATCCTTAGTGCGTTATTAGCCCAGTTATAGATCATTTGTTCATATCCTTAGTGCGTTATTAGCCCAGTTATAGATCATTTGTTCATATCCTTAGTGCGTTATTAGCCCAGTTATAGATCATTTGTTCATATCCTTAGTGCGTTATTAGCCCAGTTATAGATCATTTGTTCATATCCTTAGTGCGTTATTAGCCCAGTTATAGATCATTTGTTCATATCCTTAGTGCGTTATTAGCCCAGTTATAGATCATTTGTTCATATCCTTAGTGCGTTATTAGCCCAGTTATAGATCATTTGTTCATATCCTTAGTGCGTTATTAGCCCAGTTATAGATCATTTGTTCATATCCTTAGTGCGTTATTAGCCCAGTTATAGATCATTTGTTCATATGCTTAGTGCGTTATTAGCCCAGTTATAGATCATTTGTTCATATCCTTAGTGCGTTATTAGCCCATTTATAGATCATTTGTAGTCAGCAATGCGGGAGTGATTACTTCCTACAAGAGCACAAAACGTGTGCATTTCTAGACGTCTTTGAAAAGCAAGTTAGCTAAAGCTCAATTTTCTGTCTTAAAGGGGGCAGTGTTGTATTTTGAGACAGGCCTGAATAAGCTAAGTAGCCAATAGGCAGAGGGTAGCATAATTTGTCTGATTCTCTGAAATAATGGTATGGGATTAATTATGAGTTTTATTTAGTAAAATGGTTTCTTGCATCAAACAACACAACAACATTTTCAGTCACCACCTTGTCTGAAGGACAATAATGTCAATCCCTGCATGTTTTTTCAAAGGTCTCATGGAATGTAGGCCTACATTGAACACCACACATTGGCTGCTACTGTAGGCTGTATGATAGAACAGCAATTTCTATGTAAAAATGTTATGGGATACATTGTCTCCATTGTTTTTAATGGTATGCCACTCTGTGGTAGGCCTACGTTATGATCAAATAGCCACAGTAGCCTACTTGACCACTGTTAAAATGAACTTAAAGTGGGTACAGCCTTAGTGTTCACAGTAAAAGCACGCACAGAATTTTCTGCGCTCAGCAGACCTGAAATTTGCTCAGTGATGAAAAACATTTGAGGGAAGATTGGTGTGGATATAATGCTGTATTTTGCTGTGTCAGACTGAACTCACTTTCAGTGGTTTGGCTTTACACAGGGACATAGTTTGGGGACTTTCTAGGGACATCTTAACAGTGTGTGTCTAGCTTTTGTGCTCCTGGCACCCCTATGTCACACACTCTTGCGCACATACACCCTCCGAGAGTGTGTATGTGCCCGTAGAGTGTGTTTGTGAGCAGGCATCTGTATGTGTGGAAGGTTCCTGTGAGGACAACGTCCAGGTCTCCAGTACTGTCACGCAGGGACTCTCCTCTACATGGCAACTCCAATGCCACGCCTAACAACCCGGCGGGCCAGAGGAACGCCTGCAGGTACCTTTTCACATCCCTCCATTTATCTTTTTCTCTGTCTCGTTTTCTTTTTCTCTCATTCGATCAATCCTCTTTGCTTTATTTTGTTGTCGCTCTGTCTGTCTCTCCCTCCGTCTATCCCTCTGTTCACCACTCCACCATCTCCACTTCTATTTGGGTTGTTAGTGCTGGGCGGCAGGTAGTCTAGTGGTTAAGAGCTTTAGGCCAGTAACCGAGAGGTCGCTGGTTTGAATCCCTGAGCGGGCCCCGGTGTAATAATCTTCTGTTCTTCCCTTGAGCAAGGCAGTTAACGCCCAACAACTGCTCCCCAGGTGATGATAATGTGGATGTTGATTAAGGCATCCCCCCACACCTCTCTTATTCAGGGAGGTTGGGTTAAATGCAGAAGAAGTTGAATGCATTCAATGTGTAACTGACTAGGTATCCCCTTTCCCTAATGTAAAACCTCTACACTGTGTGTCTATCTGTTCCCTGTAGAGCCCTCTTCTCAATGTGTGGATACTGGGTTGAATTTATGTAATATTACTGTTCTGCCATGCGTTAGATATCCTTGTCTCCTATGTGTGTGTGCACTGTCACACACACTCTTCCCTTCTCAGCATGTCTCTATAATGCTGAGCTTCATCTCCTTTGAGACTGTGCATGTCTGTGTCTATGGAAATGTATGTGTGTTTCTTTATGGGTCTGTCTATTAATATATACCGTATGTATTTGCATACATGTCTATATGTAAAGAATGTGTGTGTATGTAAAGTATTAGATAGGTACACCCATCTAGTATTGGGTTGGACACCCCTTTGCCCCCAGAACAGTCTGAATTCTTCGGGGCATGGAAACATTGCTCAATTGGTATCAAGGGACCTAACGTGTGCCAAGAAAACATTGCCCACACCAATGACACCAGCCAATACCGTTGACACCTGTCAGGATGGGGCCATGTTCTCCTGACTATCATCAGCATGACTCAACAGGAACCAGGATTTGTTGGACCAGGCAATGTTTTTCCACTCCTCAATTGTTGAGTGTTGGTGATCGCATGCCCACTGGAGTCACTTCTTCTTGTTTTTAGCTGATAGGAGTGAACCCAGTGTGGTCGTCTGCTGCAATAGCCCATCCATGACAAAGACTGATGAGTTGTGCCTTCCGAGATGATGTTCTGCATACCACTATTGTACTGCGCCGTTATTTGCCTGTTTGTGGCCCACCTGTTAGATTGCACGACTGCCATTCTCCTTCGACCTCTCAACAAGCTGCTTTCACCAACAGGACTGCCGCTGACTGGATGTTTTTTGTTTGTCACACCATTCTCTGTAAACCCTAGATACTGTCGTGCGTGAAAAGCCCAGGAAGCCAGCTGTTACTGAGATACTGGAACTGGCGCTCCTGTCACCGATCATACCACACTCAGTCACTTAGGTCACTAATTTTGCCCATTCTAATATTCAATCGAACAGTAACTGAATGCCTCGATGCCTTTCTGCCTGCTTTATATAGCAAGCCACGGCCACCTGAATCACTGTCTGTAGGAGTGAACAATTTTTGTGAACGGGATGGTGTAGCTAATAAACTGACCACTGAGTGTATGTAAAGTACTGTGTGTGTATGTAAAGTATGCGTGTCTATACAGTATGTAAAGTACTGTGTGTGTATGTAAAGTATGTGTGTCTATACAGTATGTAAAGTATGTATGTCTGTAAAGTGTGTGTCTATACAGTATGTACAGGTTGTAGGTCTATACAGTATGTAAAGTTGTGTGTGTATGTGTAAAGGTTGTGTGTCTATACTCTAACAACCCCTCTCTGTTTCTCTCCACAGTGCTGCAGCAGAGCCGCGTCTGCTGTGGGAGCGGGTGGAGAAACTGGTTCCCAGGCCAACGAGTGGCAGTGGTAGTACTTGTAGCTCCTCCGGCTCCAGTAACTCCAGCTCCCAGCCCAGCTCTCACAGTGGCTCAGGGGAGAGGTTCAGAGCCCGCTGTGAGTCTGATATTTCCCTGATACACACATGCATTCATAGTCTCACGCATAGTTTCCTACATGCACAATCTCAAGACACACACACACACACACACACACATAATTACTCTTTACAAAGTACTCACATTTACAATTAAATTCTTGGCACAATTCTCCACATAGCTCTTTAATTTACTGACCGGTATCCCCCACTGTCCCCCTCTCAGCCTCATCAAAGTCTGAGGGTTCTCCCCTCCAGCATCCAGAGCATGCTGGGAAAAAACCTGAGGAGAGGAAGGAGTCTGTCAGAACTAACCGACTGGCGGTGAGACCTTAACCCCGTGAAACTAGTGGTCTACCTAGTGTACTAACTAGTGTTGAACTACACTAAGTGTTGTGACACTTCAGAAAGCGGTGGAATTAAGTTTTGAGTGGGAATGATGGTTTTACAATAATCTGACATAGTTCTTTGTGTGTGTGTTTGTTTCGCCCTCTGCGCTGTGGATTACCGGTACTTGTGAATTCTGTAGGGGGAAGTGGTAAGCTAGAATGAAATGGGGTGGGTATTTGTACTGAAGATCTCATTGGCTGAAGGGTTGTGTACTAATGGCTTGCCTCTCTCCTGATTGGTGCTATTTTACTCATGTTCCTTTTAACCTCAATCTCCTCCCCTCATACTTGTTATTTCTTTCTATTGGATCATTCAATCACTCACATACTTGCAGGCCCTTCCTTCCTTGTATGCTCGGGTCTGGTCACTTGATGGACTCACTAACCTCTTCTAGCCTTGTGGACACATTGGCAGTATGGCAGCAGTGTATGTACTTACTCATCTCTTTTCTCATATCCTATTGGCTTTGCTACTCACCGGCCGGCTCTTCATTGGCTGGCGCACCTGTGACCTCACTTCTTCCCCCAGCAGCTTCCTGCAGCCTGTCTCCTGCATTTAACCCTGCGAGTGACCTGTTAACACATCCACAACCCGGAAAGAGAGCTAAAAAAGAGAGGGAGAGCAAGACTGAAAGAAAGAGAGAGAAAGGGATGGAAGCATAGTTTGACCTCTGAACCCCCCCCCCCCTTGACCCCCGCAGGACCTGACCGCGCTGGCCAAAGAGCTGCGTGTGGTGGAGGACGTGCAACGCCCCCACAAGGTGACAGACTACTCGTCATCTAGTGAGGAGTCGGGGACCACGGATGAGGATGAGGATGATGAAGAGGTAGACCAGGAGGGAGGAGAGGAGTCTACCTCAGGACCAGAGGATTCTCACGCTGTGTATGTAGAGGAGGACACCTGAACCCTAACCCTTCTCACAATGAGTACAGTTACATGCACACAATAATACAATTGTTGTGAATAGTCAGATTAATATAAGATTAATATAATAATAATAATAGTTAATAGTTAATTGCCAGGGACCTCGATGCGATAATTTCACCATACTTCGGTGCCAATATGATGTGTATTAGGACTCTGTTTGTATTGCGATTCGATGGTCTAAACCATAGGTCTGCTGCAGAGAGACAAGAGAGAGCCTTGAGAAATGAGCTTTGATCAGTCATGGAAATAAAAGTGCTGAAAACGAATTGGCTCCCAACATAAAAAGAAGATGGAGAACAAGCTCGGAAGGAAAAATACTGGAGTTTTGGTGCAGGAACAGAAAACTAGTGCAAAAATAATATTGACATATTGTGAAAACGATACCATATATCATCAAAAATAATTTCCCGATATGTAACTGTATTGATTTTTTCCCCAGCACTAACCATCTTCCTGGTTCTCTGTTTATTCAACCTACTCCACCAGCTCCTCCAGACTAAGCAACGGAGAGATGGAATCGGTGAAGACCTTGATCGTTCACGTCGAGGGCGAGAGTGATTCTAAAACCACACCATGTAAAGATGACACTCTGATCGTCAGACCGGTAAGGCCAACACCCAGGCCATGCCGTCCACCTCTCTTATAACAACATATCAGTCACACACTGTAAACCTTTTAGTTATTTTATTGTGGTATTTAATTTACTAATTTGTCCCCCTATAGTTTACCCACTGTGTTTGATATTGTGTTGGACCTCATCTTATTTGTTCTGTCATTGTTTACTTTGTGTTGCTGGTGAAGGGGTTTGGGTTGGAGTGGAAAGGAGTCAGTTAGCCTGGAGAAATGGACCTACTCCAAGTATTAACCACCCGCTCCCCCATTAGATGACAGTATAAAGGCTAGATGGTAGTCCTGCAACAGATTGAACATCATAAAATGGCTCCACTAAAGTCCTAGAAATAATTTATTCATAAATGTAAACAAAATTATTACACTTTTGGTGTCTGTTGACCATTTTCTTTTACTTAATCCTCAATTGAATGTGTCTGAAGTCTCTTACAGTAGTGGACTGTAGCTTCAGTAGACTACTTTACTAGACTACTTTAGTAGACTAGTCTTCCCTTAACACAATAGCCAATAGAATCCCTCCACCGCAGAGAAAGAAATGTAGACCCAAAGTGTGCCCCTGTTCTTACTTCCAGAGTACAGGTGACAACAAAAAGCGACCTGCCCCCAGCCCTGGTCATGGCCCTGTCCCTGGGTTTAACACCAGCCCCGGGCTGATTCACCCTGGTCTCCAAGGCCACCCTGGTCTCCAAGGCCACCCTGGTCTCCAAGGCCACCAGGAGAAAAATGGCTTTGTGGGCCGCATTCACCTCCTGCCTGACCTGATCCAGCAGAGCCACCACTCCTCCTCTGCCTCCTCCTCTCCCTCCTCCTCCAGCATGGCGAGCCCCACCATGTCCATGTCCCCCCAGAGCCCCCTGGACAAGCTCAGCATACTCCTGGAGGTATGTCCCTCAGCCCCCCTCTGACCCCTGGTCCTCCTTCAGGACTGGGTCTGCAAGGAGCACCCTCTGCTGGTTGCATCTGCTTTCTCTCAGGTCACCTAGTGGTGCTCTTTATTTTTTCCTTTTTCTGAGTGCGACGACTAATCGAGTTTCCTCCAAGCTCTGTAGGTAAGGTGGTGTGGTGATGGATCATTTTTGTTGCTCCCTCTGAAAAAATATTTTCTGGTATTTGACATATTTTTTTATTTTTGAGACTATATTAGGTTGCACTGGCTTACATGTTCTTGGAGGCCCATTACAGGTATTCCTTTAGCCCTAAGATCTTGATCTCTGATTATTATTTGTTTATTTTAATCATTCAGATCGTTATTCCAGACCCCCAAGACTAGGCTACAACGTAGCATATTTCATGAATAGGCACTGGCAATTGCTTTACCATAAAAAGCCATTCCTTTAAATATATTTTTGTTCTTCAGCTTTTGTTTTTACCTGAACATTCCATCTGTTTTACTTTTACCCACCATAGAGTCCTCTTGTTTTTGCCTTGTTCACTTTACTTCAATGTGTGATTTTGTGAAATTCTCCCTATGCCTGATAGCTGCATGCTCCTAACATCTGCCTCAATTTCTTGTTTCCGCCTTTCAACATTTCTCTTTGGTAGTCTTTGAACTTTATGTTGAACTTATACAGTGCCTTCGGAAAGTATTCAGACCCGTTGACTTTTTCCTCATTCTTCTACGTTACAGCCTTATTCTAAAATGTATTAACTTGTTGCGACGAGCAATCCCGTATCCGGGAGCGTAATTATAGCCTCAAGCTCATTACCATAACGCAACGTTAACTATTCATGAAAATCGCAAATTAAATGAAATAAATATGTTGGCTCACAAGCTTAGCCTTTTGTTAACAACACTGTCATCTCAGATTTTCAAAAAATGCTTTTCAACCATAGCTACACAAGCATTTGTGTAAGAGTATTGATAGCCAGCATAGCATTAAGCCTAGCATTCAGCAGGCAACATTTTACCAAAAACAAGAAAAGCATTCAAATAAAATCATTTACCTTTGAAGAACTTTGGATGTTTTCAATGAGGAGACTCTGTTAGATAGCAAATGTTCAGTTTTTCCAAAAAGATTATTTGTGTAGGAGAAATCGCTCCGTTTTGTTCATCACGTTTGGCTAAGAAAACCCCCCGAAAATTCAGTCATTACAACGCAAACTTTTTTCCAAATTAACTCCATAATATCGACAGAAACATGGCAAACGTTGTTTAGAATCAATCCTCAAGGTGTTTTTCACATATCTATCGATGATAAATCATTCGTGGCAGTTGACTTTCTTTTCTGAACCAAATGGAAACGTGCATGCAGCTGGAGATTACGCAATAATTTTGACGGAGGACACCAGACGGACACCTGGTAAATGTAGTCTCTTATGGTCAATCTTCCAATGATAAGATTACAAATATGTCACAATGCTGCAGACACCTTGGGGAAACAACAGAAAGTGTAGGCTCATTCCTGGCGCATTCACAGCCATATAAGGAGACATTGGAACACAGCGCATTCAAAATCTGGGGCATTTCCTGTTTGAAATTTCATCTTGGTTTCACCTGTAGCATTAGTTCTGGGGCACTCACAGATAATATCTTTGCAGTTTTGGAAACGTCAGAGTGTTTTCTTTCCAAAGCTGTCAATTATATGCATAGTCGAGCATCTTTTTGTGACAAAATATCTTGTTTAAAACGGGAACGTTTTTCATCCAAAAATGAAATACTGCCCCCAGAGTTTCAAGAGGTTAAACAAAAATAAAAAAAATCCTCAGCAATATACACACAATACCACATAATGACATACTGAAAACAGGTTTTTAGAAATTGTATTTATTTATATAAGTATTCAGTCCCTTTGCTATGAGATGCAAAATTGAGCTCAGGTGCATCCTGTTTCCATGGATCATCCTTGAGATGTTTCTACAACTTGATTTGAGTCTGTCTGTGGTAAATTCAATTGATTAGACATGATTTGGAAAGGCACACACCTGTCTATATAAGGTCCCACAGTTGACCGTGCATGCCAGAGCAAAAACCATACCATAAAGTCAAAGGAATTGTCCGTAGAGCACCGAGACAGGATTATGTCAAGGCACAGATCTGGAAAAAGGTACCAAAAAATGTCTGCAGCATTGAAGGACCCCAAGAACACAGTGGCCTCCAACATTCTTAAATGGAAGAGGTTTGGAACTACCAAGACTCTTCTTAGAGCTGGCCTAGAGCTGGCTGTCTGGCCAAATTGAGCAATCGGGGGAGAAGGGCCTTTGTCAGGGAGGTGACCAACAACCCAATGGTCACTCTCACAGGGCTTTAGAGTTCTTCTGTAGAGATAGGAGAACCTTCCAAAATGACAACCATCTCTGCAGCACTCCACCAATCAAGCCTTTATGGTAGAGTGGTTAGGCAGAAGCCACTCCTCAGTAAAATGCACATCACAGCTTGCTTGGAGTTTGCCAAAAGACACCTAATGACTCTCAGACCATGAGAAACGAGATTCTCTGGTTTGCTGAAAACAAGATTGAACTCTTTGGCCTGCATGCCAATTGTCACATCTGGAGGAAACCTGTAACCATCCCTACGGTGAAGCATGGTGGTGGAGCATCATGCAGTGGGGATGTTTTTCAGCATCAGGGACTAGGAGGCTAGTCAAGATTGAGGAAAATATGAACGGATTAAAGTACAAAGAGATCCTTGATGAAAACCTGCTCCAGAGAGCTCAGGACCTCAGACTGGGGCGAAGGTTCTTCTTCCAACAGGACAATGACCCTAAGCACACAGCCAAGACAACACAGGAGTCGCTTCGGGGCAAGTGTCTGAATGTCTGAGTGGCCCAGCCAGAGCCCGGACTTGAACCCGATCAAACATCTCTGTAGAGACCTGAAAATAGCTGTGCAGCAACGCTCCTCATCCAACCTGAGAGCTTGAGAGGATCTGCAGAGAAGAATGGGAAAAACCACCCAAATACAGGTGTGCCAAGCTTGTAACGTCATACCCAAGAAGACACAAGAAGACACAATCGCAGCCAAGGTTTTTGTAATACATTTGCTAACACTTCTAAAAACCTGTTTTTGCTTTATCATGATGGGGTATTGTGTGTAGATTTGATGAGGGGGAAAAACATTTAATACATTTTAGAATAAGGCTGTAACATAAAAAAATGTGGAAAAAGTCAAGGAGTCTGATTGCTTTCCAAAGGCGCTGTATATTTCATATTGCACACACTGCTGCCATTGTTGTCGTGGTCTATGAGTTGGCAGGTAAGTCAATGTCATAATGGTAGAAATACATGTGATTCTATGTATCCTCATTGTTGTTCTATTCTCCTACTCCTCTAGAGTCATTCTGTCAGCAACACAATGCAGAAACACAAGTCCTCCTCCTCCTTCACTCCTTTTATCGATCCACGCCTCCTCCAGGTCTCTACATCCGGCGCAGCTCTCAACAACCTGGGTAAACCCATTCTCCCAGCCCCCTTATTGGATGACAAGTCCCCTTCAGTAGTATCCGAGTGGTTCCCTCCAGTGTCAGTCAACCTGGTGTTAGATTCTGAGGCAACACCAGAGAACACCTGTTTATAACTGACAAAAGTTATATAAATGTATACTAAATATAACTGAATCCTAATGATAGTAAAACATAATCTGCTTGTATTTACACTCAATCCCTTCCTTGTCCTCTGCAGCTTTTGGGAACGACGCCAGGCTGGCGGAGGCACTGAGGGCGGACCCGTCACGTAAAGGCTCCGTGGTCAATGTGAACCCTGTCAACACACGGCCGCAGAGTGACACCCCAGAGATCCGCAAGTACAAGAAGAGGTTCAACTCTGAGATCCTGTGTGCTGCGCTATGGGGTGAGTTGTCACAATTATCTCTGCTATGTAGTTATCTCAGTCATTTCAGTCTTCGCCACAGGTGGCAGCAAACTAAAGGCGAAAGTGTTTGTAGGAGTGAACCTGCTGGTGGGGACAGAGAGTGGTCTGATGCTGCTGGATCGTAGCGGTCAGGGGAAGGTGTATCCCCTCATCAGCCGACGCCGCTTCCAACAAATGGATGTCCTAGAGGGACTCAACGTCCTGGTTACTATATCAGGTTTGTACACGCTATACATATAGTTACTACACACGCTATACATGCACAGTTACTACTCATATAGTTGAAGTCGGAAGTTTACATGCACTTAGGTTGGAGCCATTAAAACTAGTTTTTCAACCAATCCACACATTTCTTGTGAACAAACTATAGTTTTGGCAAGTCGGTTAGGACATCTACTTTGTGCATGACACAAGTTATTTTTCCAATAATTGTTTACAGACAGATTGTTTAACTTATAATTCACTGTATCATAATTCCAGTAGGTCAGAAGTTTACCTGTACCTTTAAACGTCTTGGAAAATTCCAGAAAATTATGTCATGGCTTCTGATAGACTAATTAAAATCAAATGTATTTATATAGCCCTTTGTACATCAGCTAATATTTCAAATTGCTGTACAAAAACCCAGCCTAAAACCCCAAACAGCAAGCAATGCAAGTGTAGAAGCACGGTGGCTAGGAAAAACTCCCTAGAAAGGCCAAAACCTAGGAAGAAACCTAGAGAGGAACCAGGCTATGAGGGGTGGCCAGTCCTCTTCTGGCTGTGCTGGGTGGAGATTATAACAGAACATGGCCAAGATGTTCAAATGTTCATAGATGACCAGCAGGGTCAAATAATAATAATCACAGTAGTTGTCGAGGGTGCAGCTAGTCAGCACCTCAGGAGTAAATGTCAGTTGGCTTTTCATAGCCGATCATTAAGAGTATCTCTACCACTCCTGCTGTCTCTAGATATTTGAAAACAGCAGGTCTGGGACAGGTAGCACGTCCGGTGAACAGGTCAGGATTCCATAGCCACAGGCAGAACAGTTGAAACTGGAGCAGCAGCACGGCAAGGAGTCATCATGGGGCGGCAGGGTAGCCTAGAGGTTAGAGCGTTGGACTAGTAACCGGAAGGTTGCAAGTTCAAACCCCGAGCTGACAATGTACAAATCTGTCGTTCTGCCCCTGAACAGGCAGTTGACCCACCGTTCCTTGGCCGTCATTGAAAATAAGAATTTGTTCTTAACTGACTTGCCTGGCTAAATCAAGGTAAAATAAAAAAATAAAATGCCAGGTAGTCCTGAGGCATGGTCCTAGGGCCCTCCTCTGAAAGAGAAAGAGAGAATTAGAGAGAGAATTAGAGAGAGCATACTTAAATTCACACAGGACACCGGATAAGACAGTTGAAGTACTCCAGATACAGTGGGGCAAAAAAGTATTTAGTCAGCCACCAATTGTGCAAGTTCTCCCGCTTAAAAAGATGAGGCCTGTAATTTTCATCATAAGTACACTTCAACTATGACAGACAAAATGAGAAAAAATAAATACAGAAAATCACATTGTAGGATTTTTAATGAATTTATTTGAAAAGTATTGCACAAACAAGCAAGATTTCTGCCGCTCAGCATGGAAGAAGCCACTGATCCAAAACTGCCATAAAAAAGCCAGACTACGGTTTGCAATTGTACATGGGGACAAAGATTGTACTTTTCGGAGAAATTTCCTCTGGTCTGATGAAGCAAAAATAGAACTGTTTGGCCATAATGACCATCGTTATGTTTGGAGGAAAATGGGGGACGCTTGCAAGCCGAAGAACACCATCCCAACCGTGAAGCACGGGGGTGGCAGCATCATGTTGTGGGGGTGCTTTGCTGCAGGAGGGACTGGTGCACTTCACAAAATAGATGACATCATGAGGGAGGAAAATTATGTGGATATATTGAAGCAACATCTCAAGACATCAGTCAGGAAGTTAAAGCTTGGTCGCAAATGGGTCTTCCAAATGGACAATGACCCCAAGCATACTTCCAAAGTTGTGGCAAAATGGCTTAAGGACAACAAAGTCAAGGTATTGGAGTGGCCATCACAAAGCCCTGACCTCAACCTGTAAAACATTTGTGGGCAGAACTGAAAAAGTGTGTGTGAGCAAGGAAGCCTACAATCGTGACTCCGTTACACTGGCCCTGTCAGGAGGAATGGGTCAAAATTCACCCAACCTATTGTGGGAAGCTTGTGGAAGGCTTTGACCCAAGTTAAACAATTTAAAGGCAATGCTACCAAATACTAATTGAGTGTATGTAAAATTCTGACCCACTGGGAATGTGATGAAAGAATTTAAAGCTGAAATAAATAATTATCTCTATTATTATTCTGACATTTCACATTCTTAAAATAAAGTGGTGATCCTAAAACAGGGAATTTTTACTAGGATTAAATGTCAGGAATTGTGAAAAACTGAGTTTAAATGTATTTGGCTAAGGTGTATGTAAACTTCCGACTTCAACTGTACACGGGAAAACACAGACATGCAAACACTGTCGTATGAAATTCAGTACTGACAGAGACTTGGTCATTTCAAAAAATCATCTTTATTTAATATCGTATAATTATTGCAATAATTAAATTGTCAACCCAACAGTCTTGTTCTGACTGTTAGGCTCTCAGCCTAACTGATAATGAAAATAGTGATCTTGTATAGGACCTAAAAATGCTTAGTGGTTCCATGTCCCATAAGCCACCTTGGTTATCTACACAGGATGGTGTTTTACCCCCAACCTGGCTTTGTTTCCCAGATGCCAGGAAGACAATGAGGGATTGTTCTAAACTCCAGGCTCTCTCTATCTCGGGTCACACACACCACATCTTGTCTATGGAATGCCGGCTTTTACGTTTTTAGCACCAACATCAATCGTCAGCTTCAGGCTATCTCTAGTAAAACCCATGACCTCAACAACCAGACTAGCTGCAATGTGCTAGAGTGGAGACCATAAAACACAGCATTAACAGGACAGAAATATCTTACTGTTTTTGTTAAGTAAATCATTTTTACATATCCAACAAATAAGGTGAATACATAATTTTTCTATCACAGAACATACACACACACTTTTAAGATGTTGATCTCTCTGATGAGACCGTCGGGCGGGGGCTGACTGACCGTCGGGCGGGGGCTGACTGACCGTCGGGCGGGGGCTGACTGACCGTCGGGCGGGGGCTGACTGACCGTCGGGCGGGGGCTGACTGTAGGTTCCTGCTTCTCTTTCCTGTGCTGTGGTTGCGTCATTCATTCACTGTAACAACCAACACTGGTTCCTCTGGTGTCACCCAACAGACATTCAGCCAGAGGAAATGGAGTAAATGGTCTAGTTAGTGTACGACATCATATATTTGTATTGCATGTGCACTGACACGCGCAAAGGTTTCCATGCTGGAAGCATGGAAACACACATAGATGCAGTGTCATTTTGACGTCATTTTGCAATGAATGAAGAAAGGGTCCATGCTCAAAAGAGACGTGGAGACCATTTTGATGTTGCTTCTTCAGTTTTTAGCTTAGATAGAAATACATATTTTTTCAAGTCATTGTACTTTATCATTCTCAGAAGATGAATATAAAAGTTGTGTGTGAGTGTGCCGACTTGTTGGTGAGTTTACAGAAATTGTTGTCTTTCAATTTGACCTCGACCTTGACCTAAATTTACAAACACAATAGTCCGTTATGTTGCAACGTGTTGTCAAATATTCAGTACAGGTTCTACAACAATACAGACCCTGTTATTGACTCAGCATATCCTCTACTAGTATTGATAATGATGTCTAATATAATACCAATAATTAAATAACATATTAAAAACTCCAATAATACCTTTATTCATTGAAATTGGTGTGTACAATAAAGACGCTTCCTCCACCCATAGGTGTAGGGTAGGAATAGGGTGAAGTTGCCCCTACATGCTGATCTTAAGTCAGTTTGGGATTTTCCCCACTAATGGTTAAGTTTATGTTTGGTTGAGGGGAAGCTGATCCTAGGGGAAACTTCACCCCCTGTGCCATTACATATGGATTATATATCGTAGGTACCCTGACTCTTGACCTCTCCCGCTTGTCTGACCCTGTCCTATGAAGGCAAGAAGAACAAGTTGCGTGTGTACTATCTGTCCTGGTTGAGGAACAAGATCCTGCACAACGACCCTGAGGTGGAGAAGAAGCAGGGCTGGGTCACTGTGGGTGACCTGGAGGGTGCTGTTCACTACAAAGTTGGTATGTCCCATCTCCAGCATGCATCTGGAAAAATTGAGGACCGTTTTTGCATAGAAATGTATGTTATGGTCAAATGAGTCTGCACACATGTTTAGGAACCACTGTTTTATAAGTCAGCACTTCATGTCATGACTGAAACATGTTGTAAGAGATAAAGTCCAGAGTTTGGTAATGAAATCTACAGCAGCGTTCAAAATACCCCTGTCTACCCAGCAAACACCATGTCCCATTTCTGTACTGTCACATCTCTGAGTAAGATAATAAGACTGTAATACATGTCAGCTAATAGCATTTTGGTAGACTTTGATTTCCTACTACATATAGTATCTGGGGCAGAGAACTTAAAAACAATAAGGTTACTGTGTCATTAAACATCTTGAGGATGCTCTGAATTGACCCTGTTAGTTGGTGCCTCCTTATGGCAACATCCTCATGTGTCCCCACTGGTTTATTCCCCAGTGAAATACGAGAGGATCAAGTTTTTGGTTTTGGCCCTGAAGAACTCGGTGGAGGTCTATGCATGGGCACCGAAACCCTACCACAAGTTCATGGCTTTCAAGGTGAAACCTTCGATGCCCCTGCTTATGCATGACAGATATTCACTTCCATCTATTCAATTAGTCATGCAGCTATTGTAAATTGTCATGACAATGATAAAATGACTCCCCGACACACATGCACACACACTACTGTACTGTATGTGAATAACCTTTGCCCCCTGGTTGACCCCTGCAGTCGTTTGGTGACCTGGTGCACAAGCCCCTGCTGGTTGACCTGACGGTGGAGGAGGGTCAGAGGTTAAAGGTAATCTATGGCTCCAGTAACGGATTTCATGCTGTGGACGTGGACTCAGGGGCCGTCTACGACATCTACCTGCCCACCCATGTAAGAAGCACACTCATGTCTATGGAACCTCAAATCCCCTTCTCTTCCTCCTTTTGTTTTTCAAGGATAACTTCATAATTGAATAAATCATTTCTCGCTCTCGCCCTTTTTCACTCTCTCCCCCTCTTTTGCTCTCTCTCCCCCTCTTTCGCTCTTTCTCTTATCCTTTCTTCTCTTCCCCTCTCTCTTTCGCACTCCCTCTCATACTCTCTTTCTCTCGGTCTCTGTGTCTGTCTCTCTGTAGATCCAGACCAGTATCCAGTCCCATGCCATCATCATCCTGCCCAACACGGATGGCATTGAGCTGCTGGTGTGTTACGAGGACGAGGGTGTCTATGTCAACACCTACGGACGCATCACCAAGGACGTGGTGCTGCAGTGGGGCGAGATGCCCACTTCTGTGGGTAAGTGGACACAGACACACTCACACACAATAGGTCCTTAAATTAAGTATTTAAACATGTTAAAACGGTTGCCATCCCACCGACTCACCGCCCTATCCCTCTCTTTGTCTTTCTCTCTGTAGCCTATATCCGTTCTAACCAGATAATGGGCTGGGGGGAGAAAGCCATAGAGATCAGATCTGTGGAGACTGGACATCTCGACGGAGTCTTCATGCACAAGAGAGCCCAGAGACTCAAGTTCCTGTGTGAGAGGAACGACAAGGTGAGACCCCTGGACACGTACACACACATTTGGAGGTACTCTCCACAGGTCTGTTTTCACGAATAACTCTGTCAACATCTAATTTTATTTGTCACATGCACAGAATACAACAGGTGTAGACCTTACTATGAAATGCTTACTTACAAGCCCTTAGCTAACAATGAGGTTCAATAAATAGTGTTAAGAAAATACTAAATAAACTAAAGTAAAACATTTTATAAAAAGAAACACAATAAAATAACATTAATGAGGCTATATAAAGGGGGTACTGGTACCGAGTCAATGTGCGGGGGTACAGGTTAGTTGAGGTAATTTGTACATATAGGTCGGGGTAAAGTGACTATGCATAGATAATAAACAGCGTGTAGCAGCAGTGTAAAAAATAAAAGGGGGGGGAAATATAAATTGTCCGGGTGAACATTTGATTAATTGTTCAGCAGCTTCATGGCTTTCATGGCTTCACCCAACCACAGAGACCTCTAAAAGAGGAAAAGATCAAAGGGCACAGACCGAGTGTGAAGTGGCCCAAAGCTGTTGAAAAGAGAGAGTGGGAAACAATCAACAACGACCTGACAAAAATCTTGTAGGAACAGCAGAGAAAAAGCTTGAAAGGATGGGAGACATTATCTACCACTACGGAGAAGAGCACTTTGGAGTAAACGAAAGGAGCAGTGGCAAGACGCCACCAGCGCCAGCCAGATCTAGGAGGCAGCAGGAGATCGAGGTACTTGTCAGAGAGAGAAGGCAGCTGAGAAAGCAGTGGAAGAAGGCCTCTGATGCAGAGAGAGAAGGTCTCATGCTACTCCAAGCAGACATCAAATGTCGGCTGGCAACCTTGTGAAGAGTGGAAAACTTAAGGAAACTTTGTAGGAAGAAGGAACACTCAAGAACACGGTTCTATAAAAAAAACGTTAAGTTTGTCAAAGACCTCTTCGCAAAGGAAAAGTGCGGAATCCTAAAAACTCCAAAGCCAGAACTGGAAGAACATCTGGAAAAGGTCCACCAGGACATGAAAAGGCATGAGGAGATAATCATCCCACATGACATCCCACCTATTCAACCACCAGAATTCAATCTGGACACTGACCCTCCAAAATGGAAGGAAGTAGAGAACGTTGTCCGACGAGCAAGAGCGGCCTCGGCTCCTGGGCCTAATGGAGTACCATACAAGCTCTACAAGAACGCCCCGGATGTTCCTCACTTTCTTTGGAGGCTCATGAGGATAGTGTGGCAGAAGAAAATAATACCAAAGACATGGCGAAGGGCTGGTGGTGTGCTAATCCTGAAAGAGAAGGATGCGACAGACATTAGTCAATTCCGACCAATCTCCCTTCTCAACGTCGAAGGGAAGATCTTTTTCAGTATAATAGCACAGAGGCTGTCCACTTACCTAGAAAGGAACAAGTACATCTGTACAGAAATCAGGCATTCCTGGTTTTTCTGGTTGCCTAGAACATACTAGTATGATTTGGCACCAGACCCAAACAGCTAAGAAGGACAAGAGAGACCTCTATGTCATCTTCCTCGACCTGGCCAATGCCTTTGGCTCAGTTCCCCATGAACTCCTCTGGGAATCCTTCAACATTTTCCACGTACCAGAACCTCCCATCACTACACTGGTAAAGACCTATTTCCAAGACCTGCAATTGTGTTTCACAACACCTGACTTCACAACAACATGGCAGCACTTGGAAGTAGGCATAATGGCAGGCTGTACAATTTCACCTCTGGCCTTCATTATGGCCATGGAAGTCATCATCAGGGCATCGAGATGGGTGGTTGGCAGTGAGAGAACTAAGGAAGGGCTCCGTCTCCCACCTATCCGAGCATACATGGATGACATGACTACACTGACCACCACTGCAGCATGCACCAGGCGGCTACTTTCAAAACTGCAGGATAACATCAAGTGGGCCGGATGAAAATCAAGCCAAGCAAATCTCGAAGCATCTCCATAGTCAAGAGACAGCTTAAAGATGTGAGGTTCTGCATTGGAGATGACCCGATAACAACAGTAGAGAAGATGGAGCAAATCATTACCTCATACGTGAAGAAATGGCTGGGTGTCCCACGATGCCTGAGTAACATCGGCCTCTATGGCAAAGGGGTCCTTGAACAAACTCTTACAAGTCTAATGGAGGAGTACAAGTGCTCTAAAGTAAGACTTCAGATGACATTGAAGGACTCCAAAGGCCAGACCATTAGCAAGGCTGCATCTCCACTACAAACTGGACGGAAATGGACATCATCCAAGGCAAGCAACATCAGCCCTGAGACACCAAGACATTGTCGGGAATATCCAGCATGGAAGAGGAGGCTTTGGCCTGGCAGCAAGCAAACCAACGTTCCATAAGGCAACAGCATCTGAACGGATCTGAACGCAGGAAGCTGGTGGTCGAGGAGGTGCGCAGACAGGAGGAGACAGCAAGAAGTGCAAAGGTTGTCTCTCTTGCTAAACAAGGGCAATGGACGTGTTGGGAAGGCCTGGAGAGGAGAAAGATCAACTGGAGTGAGCTTTTGCAAATGGAGGCAAGCAACATCAGCTTCATCATGAGAGCTGTTTATGATGTGCTTCCATCACCAAAAACCCTACATCAATGGTATGGCGAGGTCCCAACCTGCCCCTTCTGCCCAGCTCCAGCGACTCTCAGGCATATAATGACACCTGGAGGCACAAGCAGGTCCTCAAGAGCCTGGCTGCAGCACTTGAGACCAAGAGGAGTGCAACCATTACCTCCAAAAACAAGCAATCCCGTCAAAACAACAACATTCATCCGGGAGGGACAGAAAAGGCCCAAGCATCCTCCTACGAAGCCAGAAACTGGACACCTAGCCATGGCCCGGGACTGGAAGATGCTTGTCGATATTGGCCAGCAACTCATTTTTCCACCTTGCTTCTACCAACCTTAGGCCAGGCATGGTACTCTGGTCCCCTTCACGAAAGGCTGTGTACATCATAGAGCTCACAGTCCCATGGGAAAACTCTGTTGAAGAGGCCTATGAGTGTAAGAAACTACGTTACACAGAGTTGGCAGCAGACGCAACTCCGCGTGGCTGGAATGCAAAAGTCTGGCCAGTTGAAGTGGGATGCAGAGGATTCGTGGCTTCTTCCACCGTCAGGTTGCTGAAAGAACTTGGAATCCATGGACAGGCTCTGCGGCAGACTGTCAGAGCAGTTTCTCAAGCAGCTGAAAGAGGCAGCCAGTGGATCTGGATCAAACAGAAGGACCCTTGCTGGGCTATAACTTCATGAACCCACCCCCACATGAGAACCCAATTCAGATCCCTCCAACTTGAGGAGAGCATATGAGGTATGCGGTCAGCTGTAGGGCTGGCTCAGGGAAGTGGACACCCCTGCCTTGCATAGTGCCGTGGGAAATCTTAATAGGGCATGAGACACAAGCTAAGGCTTGATCACCCTTTAGCTGGCCACCTTTGAGGGTGTTTAGTGATTAAAGGCCGAAACACCCACTGATTCGAAGGCACACTACTGAGGATGTGTCCCAAAATTGACATCTTAACCCAGTCTAAGAAATAAACCTCCCATGCCACTCTGTCAACATCACGGCAAATCTCATGTGAGTGCATACCATCTATTGGCACAATGGACAGTTTTTAACATCTCGTCCCGTGTTTTATGATTCTTTCTTCTCGATGTGACAAAAGCATGGTGTCGTGGAATTATTCTAGTCAAAGGAGAGATACTTAGATTTCTTCAAAACAATTTAACTTTCTTTTTTAATTACTGCAGTAATGGAGTTGGTCGGTAGCCACCCTGAAGGTAATCACTGAGAACTCTACGAGCAGAACTAAGCCACAGCATTTTATAGTTAAGACACATCCACCTGAATATGGAACAAACACCAGATTTGTGAAACTATACAAAGGTAGATTGTGCTCTAATGCAATGGACAGCAAGATTTACATTGCACCGGGTTTCTGTCTCGAGGTCATTTTCTACTTTTTCTACTATACACAAATACTAATGCAACATAGGACACCAGGTCCTTCACTTAATTTCTGAAGTCCAGTATTCATCTGCCACTTTGGAGAAATAAACTGGAGGGAGGTTATGCCTGGTACTGGCAGACTGGCACCCAGACACTAATCATGGAATGGAATGCAGTCTTTAGGTTTTATCACCCAGGCATCGTAAATCAGTCATCAGCGTTAAGCCTCAGAGACTCCTCTCAGAAGGACAGACATTGTGAAAATACTAATATAGGAATACATTTGAATATAAAGGTAATGTGTTTAACATAATGTTGTAATTCTTCCACATCGTTTTTGCAATGTTATGAAGATGGAATAAAGTTGTCCTTGAAATATTATTGGCCCTTCACTGTTTTGAGACTATACAACCTTCAAGATGTATTGTCAGATCCAACAGCAGATATCTTTGTTTCTTGGGACCTAGAACTAGCATCTCTGTTTTTTCAGAGTTTAAAAGTTAAACATTTGCCACCATCCACTTCCTTATGTCTGAAACACAGGCTTCCAGGTAGGCAATTTTGGGGCTTCACCATGTTTCATCAAAATGTACAGCTGTGTGTCATTCTCATAGCAGTGAAAGTTGACATTGTGTTTCCGAATGACATCACCAAGAGGTATAATATTGAAGAGGTTCCATATAGGCCGATTTTTACATTTTCCGAGTCAAGGTGTAGCTTTTTCAAGAGAATTTATTACTGCCGCTTTTAGTGAGTTTGGTAAACATCCGGTGGATAGAGAGACGTTTATTATGTTCAACATAGGAGGGTCAAGCACAGGAAGCAGCTCTTAAAGTAGTTTAGTTGGAATAGAGTCCAGTATGCAGCTTGACCGTTTAGAGGCCATGACTATTTTCATGAATGTGTCAAGAGATACAGGATTAAAAGACTTGGATCTCCATTGATCCAAGGTCCTGACAGTCTTTGCAGACTAAGGACAACTGAGCTATGGAGAAATATGCAGATTCAAAGAGGAGTCTGTAATTTGCTTAAATTGCAATTAGGTTTGAAAAATTGGATGATTGAGCAGTCGGATGACTTCCAATTTGGTGGCGCGTCATTTCCGTTCCAATTTTCTGGAATCTTGCTTCAGGGCCTGGGTATTTTCTGTATACCAGGGAGCTAATTTCTTGTGACAAATATTTTTTGTTTTTAGGGGTGTGACGGGTGTGACTGCATCTAGGGTATTACGCATGGTTAAATTTAGATCCTCGGATAGGTGTTTAACCGATTTTGTACTCTGACGTCCTTCAGGGAACTCCATGAGGAACGCTGTATACGGCGCAGGAGGCCTGTAAACAGTAGACATAAAAATGGATTGATTAGGCTGCATAGGTTACATGACTAGACGCTCACTAGTGCAACCAGGAGGAGAGGCCTCATTTAACACAGTAAATTCATCAGGCATGTTAGTCAGGCCAATCACATAAAGATTATGATCAGTGATTAGTTAATTGACTATAATTGCCTTGGATGTGAGGAATCTAACATTAAGTAGCCCTATTTTGAGATGTGAGGTATCACAATCTCTTTCAATAATGACAGGAATGGAGGAGGTCTTTATTCCAGTGAGATTGCTAAAGCGAACACTGCCATTTTCTGTTTTTCTCAACCAAGATCGATGCACAGACACGGTCTCAATGGGGATAGCTGAGCTGACTACATTGGCTGTGCTAGTGGCAGACTCCACTGAGCTGGCAGGCTGGCTATCTCATTGTGGAGCTAGGGGAGTTTGAGCCCTGTCTATGTTCATAGATAAGATGAGAGCACCCCTCCAGCCAGGATGGAGTCAGTCACTCCTCAGCAGGCCAGGCTTGGACCTGTTTGTGGGTGACTCCCAGAAAGGGGGCCAATTATCTACAAATTCTATCTTTTGGGAAAACCGTTTTCAACCAGCAATTGAGTTGTGAGAGCTCATCACTCTCCCTAACTGGGAGTGGGCCAGAGACTCTGCTGTAGAGCTCATCACTCCCCCTAACTGGGAGGGGGCCAGAGACTCTGCTGTAGAGCTCATCACTCCCCCTAACTGGGAGTGGGCCAGAGACTCTGCTGTAGAGCTCATCACTCCACCTAACTGGGAGTGGGCCAGAGACTCTGCTGTAGAGCTCATCACTCCCCCTAACTGGGAGTGGGCCAGAGACTCTGCTGTAGAGCTCATCACTCCCCCTAACTGGGAGTGGGCCAGAGACTCTGCTGTAGAGCTCATCACTCCCCCTAACTGGGAGTGGGCCAGAGACTCTGCTGTAGAGCTCATCACTCCCCCTAACTGGGAGTGGGCCAGAGACTCTGCTGTAGAGCTCATCACTCCCCCTAATGAGTTGAGCTGAATGAGCGACACCTGTTGAGTATGCCGACAGCATTTCTTTCCAGAAAATTGTCCGGCTGCGGGTACTGTATGGGGATATTTATACTACTATCTCTACTTACTGGTGGCACAGATGCTGTTTGATCCTTTCCTACACTTAAATTACCCTTGCCTAACGATTGCATCTGAAGCTGTGCTGGCAACACAGCTATCCTCACCATAAGGCGATAGTTCTCCTATATATTATGAGTACAGCTCCTGCTAAATGTCAGTGTTAATGTTACTATTTAGCTTTGGCTGGTGGAGGTCCTGTAGAACCATTTCCAGATAAAGCGTCCGGGGTGAAAAAGTTGAATAAAAAAAGTTGAGCGAGGTAAAAACTAAGACATTGGTAAATGTATTAAATGCAGATTTTGATTCAACGATTAGTAAATGTAAAAAACAAAAGGTTGGTAGGCAGCCAAGTAGCAACAAACTGTCACGGCTTTCGTTGTGGGAAGGAGGAGCGGACCAAAATGCAGCGTAGTTTTGATTCATTTTATTAAATACGGAAACTATACACGATAAAATAACAAACTTACGAAAACAGCCCTATCTGGTGCAAAACACAGAGACAGGAACAATCACCCACAAACACACAGTGAAACCCTGGCTACCTAAATATGGCTCCCAATCAGAGACAATGACTAACACCTGCCCCTGATTGAGAACCATATCAGGCCAAACACAGAAATAGACAAACAAGACATCCAACATAGAATGCCCACTCAGATCACACACTGACCAATCAAAACATAGAAACATACAAAGTAAACTATGGCCAGGGCGTGACACACACAGCACAGCAGCATGGACACATGTCCAACAGTTGTGACTTTGTGGCAGTGGTAACTAACCAATGTTTTTATTTCATTATTTTATTTCACCTTTATTTAACTAGGCAAGTCAGTTAAGTTCTTATTTAGAATGACGGCCTACCAAAAGGCAAAAGGACTCCTGCGGGGATGGGGGCTGGGATTAAAAATACAAATATAGGACAAGACACCGCAACACTACATAAAGAGTGACCTAAGACAACAACATAGCATGGCAGCAACACATGACAACACATCATTGTAGAAACAGCACATGACAACAACATGGTAGCAACACAACATGGCAGCAGCACAACATGGTACAAGCATTATTGGGCACAGACAACAGCACAAGAAGGCAAGAAGGTAGAGACAATAATATATCACGCAAAGCAGCCACACTGTCAGTAAGAGTGTCCATGATTGAGTCTTTGAATGAAGAGATGGAGATTTGAGCGTTTTTTGCAGCTCGTTCCAGTCGTTAGCTGCAGCGAACTGAAAAGAGGAGTGACACAGGGATGTGTGTGCTTTGGGGACCTTTAAAAGAATGTGACTGGTAGAACTGGTGTTGCATGTGGAGGATGAGGGCTGCAGTAGGTATCTCAGATAGTGGGGAGTGAGGCCTAAGAGGGTTTTATACATAAACATCAACCAGTAGGTCTTGCAACGGGTACAAAGAGATGACAAGTTTGCAGAGGAGTATAGAATGAAGTGATGTGGGAAATCTGATGGCCGAACGGTAAAGAAAATCTAGCCTCTTGAGAGCACCCTTACCTGCCGATCTATAAATTATATCTCCGTAATCTTTGTGGGTAGGATGGTCATCTGAATCAGGGTTAGTTTGGCAGCTGGGGTGAAAGAGAAGTGATTACAATAGAGGAAACCAAGTCTAGATTTAACCTTCGCCTGCAGCTTTGATATGTGCTGAGAGCAGGACATTGTACCGTCTAGCCCTACTCCCAAGTTCTTGTACGAGGTGACTACCTCAAGCTCTAAACCCTTCGAGGTAGTAATCACACAAGTAGGGAGAGGGGCATTCTTCTTACCAAACCACATGACCTTTTGTTTTAGAGGTGTTCAGAACATGGTTAAGGTCAGAGAAAGCTTGCTTGACACTAAGAAAGCTTTGTCTTGGAGCGTTTAACACAAAATCCGGGGAGGGGCCCGCTGTGTAGAAGACTATCATCTGCATATACATGGATGAGAGAGCTTCCTACTGCCTGAGCTATGTTGTTGATGTAAATTGAGAAGCATGTGGGGACTAGGATCGAGCCTTGAGGTACTCCCTTGGTGACAGGCAGTGACTGAGACAGCAGATGTTCTGACTTTATACACTGCACTCTGAGAGAGTTAGTTAGCAAACCAAGCCAAAGACCCCTCAGAGACATCAACACTCCTTAGTCGGCCCACAAGAATGTAATGGTCTACTGTATCAAAAGCTTTGGCCAAGTCAACTCAGTGACTGCCTGCAGTGAGACACTTTGTAGCGGGGCAGGGGAAAAAGAGGGAGGAGCATTGGGGTTAGTCGCATTGGAAGGGGTGGGAGATGAGGAAATGTTGGACGGGCAATGGCTGAGACAAATAGGAATCCTGACTTAATGAAGTGGTGATTTAAAGAGCTCAGCCATGTGCTCCTTGTCAGTAACAGCCACATCATCAACATTAAGGGACATGGGCAGCTCTGAGGAGGAGGGTTTATTCTCCGGGTCTTTAACCGTTTTCCAGAACTTCTTGGGATTAGACCCACAGAGAGAGAACTGCTCACCTGAGTGTACTTATTTCTAATTTTCCTGAACTAGAGCCAGTCAGCCTGAGTATGCGTGTGCCAAGCCTTTCACCAAATGGACTTCTTGAGGTGGAGTAATTCTGCCAGATCACCGTCGAACCAGGGGCTGAACCTGTTGTTAATTCTCATTTTCTTTATGGGGGCGTGTTTGTTAACAATGCCACTGAAAATATTTTTTAAAAAGGTCAAAGCGTCTTCGACAGAGGGGATCAAGCTGATTCTATACCAATTTACAGAGGCCGGGTCTTGAAGGAAGGGGCATCTGACAAATCAGGACATGTCGTTTAACTGAGCATCTATTACGAACACAGGCTGTAAAACAGTGATCACTAAGGTCATTACTGATGTCACTGATTTGTTTCATTATTGACTGGCGTGTGTGCATGTGTTCCCATCCGCAGGTGTTCTTTGCCTCTGTGCGATCCGGAGGAGCCAGCCAGGTGTACTTTATGACCCTGGGGCGCACCTCTCTGCTCAGCTGGTAGAGAGACTACACCCCCTCTACACTGGAAACCAACCAACCACGTTTTACCCGACGTTCAACGATGCCATCGGTCAAAAGCCAACCACCTCTGACATAATCATGACCTTCGACCCGGGGCATCGTGCTATATTGAGGATACACAACATCTTGTTTTTTTTTCTCACCTTTATTTAACCAGGTAGGCAAGTTGAGAACAAGTTCTCATTTACAATTGCGACCTGGCAGATGACGTCGCCCCAGCCGTGAATACCAGATATGAGAATTGTAAAAAAAAAAAAAAAAAAAAAAAAAAATGAAGTCAATTGATTATAAATCAAATAAAAAAAATGTGAAGAAAGGGGGTGAACAGTTTGTCCCACTTTGGTGCTCAACAGGTTGTGGACACACGTCTGTGCGGGGCCGTTGCCCTGAAGGCATGTGTGTGCGTGCGTGTGCGTGCGTGTGTGTGTGTCGTTCCTAGTTCCCGACTGTGGTATGGGCTTGAAGTCTACTACTAACTACCTTGTGCATCTTCTGCTCGTACTTCAGGAGTCCCCCTCCCCTTCCTTTCCTTAGCGAAGGAGGGGCAGGTGGCGGAGCATACAGTGTTAATGCTACAGTAGTGTATGTCAATGTCTTTCTGTTTGGTCCAATGATTGCTGACTGCGGGGGGGGGGGGGGGGTTGAAGCTGTCAGTCGGGGAGGAGGTGGGAATAAAGAAGCTGTGCAAGGGAGCCAATTGGTTCTAGGCTCAATGCTGTCATGACACAGTGTGTGGGATGGGCCTATGCATTTTACCGTAGGTCTGTTATCTGAGAGGGCTGGAGTGTGTTGATAGTTAGGACAGCTACTGTATTTTAATGTGTAAGTTCATGTAAAAACATTTGAACCAGATGGACTTTGAAATAGTGTTTTTTATTTTATTATGATTCCCTAAAAAAAAGTAAGTATTTGGAGTTAATATTTATTTGACCTTGGTTTTAAAAATCACAATGCACATAGCCTCCAGTTTTTTTTGCTTTTATTTCAACCCACAACACATTCAAATGCTTTGAGTCAGAGAGTGGGTGGGTAAAACATTTAAATAGTATCTATGTATAATAAATATGAATTTAATATCATTCATAGTTTCAATTGTCATGTTAGTGGAATCCTCAGTCCAACATGACGCTGTGATCCGGCTTGTACCATCAGAGTCCAGGATGGAGGACATGGTCCTGATGTGAATAGACAGATATAATAAAAGAGAGTGGAGGAGAAGGTTCAGGTCATATACAGTATGTGTGTGGTAGTAAAGGGGCCAATAGATGAGAGAGGAGGGGTGTCAATGTAAGTTTTTGTAGCAGAAAGGTTACACATGGTCAGCAAACCTCAATGGACTCATAGACTGTGGATGGAAATAATGGTGGTGTTTTATTGTTGTTTTTCATTAGTATCTTTTTATGAATGCAATGCACTAAGTGTCAAGAATGTAGAAAGAAATATACTGTGTGGTGGTCAAAGGCATGAGAATTTTATTTTTGTTCCTTGTCACAAGTGATCAATTTCAAGTTGACACAAGTGAATATTAAACAATGGAGGCTCTAAGGAAGATGTCGGTTTTTAGGGCAATTCTGAATCGTTTCTGAGACTAGGTTGTGACTCCTTTCACAAACTCAATGTTTTAAAGTGAATCGGGGCTTAAGCGTTAACAGCTCTGAGTTGAGAAGTTGCTAGGCTACAGTAGTTTCCTGTTGGGCCAGTTTGCTCACAGTAATTAATCAACCTGATGCGCTAACAGGGCTTTAGACCTCAGTGTTTAACTCTAAAAAACATTGTCAGGCTCAATAAAGAAGTCTTGAGCTCTACTTCTTGTCCTTCTCGTGTGATGTGTCAGCTTGTTAATGGAAGGCAAATCAAAAGAACTGTTTCAAATCAGAGCAGAGCAGAGCATGGGTGACATCTGTGATTCTACAGCTCTCTGAAGGTGTTCACCACAGAAACCCACTTTGGGAAGATTCTTTTTTGTTGTTGTTCACTGTTAAAGGGTATAGTCTGTACATCTGAAGACTATTCAATACACTGCAATATTCCCTGCCACGGCTCTCTCACGACAGGGTATGTGACCTGCCTAAACCATGGTGACAAACAACATGAAGATTATTTTCCTGAGTAGGATTACCCTACTTTTCCCAAGGAACACAACTGTGGTTTAATGGTGATGATGGATAAAAGCTATTTCACCCAAGGGGACAGATTCTCTACCCTAACTTGTGTGTCAGACTCCATAGTGGGTCAATCACTCTCTGAGTTGAGTCTTTCTCCTACTAACAGTCATGCCATTCATTGTGTGCAGAGCTGTGGGAAAGGCACTGCAAATTATACATCACAGAATTGTTTCACTTGTCAATTGTTTTTTACATCAAGGCCTTCATGAGTGGCAAAAGTGAGTTTATTAAGGTTATGGTTATTGATATTCTATTAATGGAAAGACGGACAACAATTTCTTCGCAATCTGAAAAGCAGTCACTTGCTGATTTTATGTTTTATAAAAGTGCCAATATGGCAACATTAAAAGTGTAAAAAGAATGACGAAACCACTATGTTGATAAATATACTTTTTTAAGATCTCACTTGAAGCATTAAGTTTTAGACTTAGTTAAGAAGCTTAACAATAGTTTATGTACTTTGCAGTGGTTGAATATTATAACGCTCATGTTAGGTTGAGAAAATGGCAATGTTTACAGAGGCAATGTTTTGTTACACTAATGTGTATCATGATATTAGTTTTTTTTGCTTGTTTTATATTGAACATGATTTATCAATAATCCTAAATTATGCCTTTTTTTTGTTTTTTTTCTCAAACAACTCAAAACACAAAGAATACACATGCAACATTTGTTTTTCCAGATGATCCCATAACGTCGTTCTCAGCATTGTGGGGACATTGTAGTGACAAAGTCCATTCCTTGCAGGCTTGGATGTCAGTCAGGATTGGGTGTTTTTTCTCCAGTGTTTCTTCCATGCTACTCTAACTTATGTGCTTTCTGTGTATGACAGGAAGTCTTGTATTTTCCTGAAGGTCTTTTCTCTTTGAATAAACTCTACAGTAAATCTTTAAATTACTTTAGTCTTTTGTCTTGTCCCCTCTCTGACTGACTAAATTCTTAAAGTGGAGAGTGTGAGAATGTCATCATTATCCAATAGTATGTCCCTGATGGTAAGAAATGTTTTCTACAACAAATACAGAGCAGACACTGAATATCCCTTTGAGCATGGTGAAGTTATTCATTACACTTTGGATGGTGTATCAATACACCCAGTCACTACAAAGATCGAGGCGTCCTTCCTAACTCAGTTGACAGAGAGGAAGGAAACCACTCAGGGATTTCACCATTTGGCCAATGGTGACTTTAAAACAGTTATAGAGTTTAATAGCTGTGATAGGAGAAAACTGAGGATGGATCAACAACATTGTACATACTCCACAATAATAACTTAATTGACAGGGTGAAAAGGAGGCCTGTTTGCAACAAGACACTAAAGTAAAACTGCAAAAAATGTGGCAGAGAAATGAACTTTTCTGTCTGGGACAAATCCAACACAACACATCACGTCACTGAGTACCACTTCATATTTTCAAGCATGGTGGTGACTGCATCATATTATGGGTATGTTTGTCATCAGCAAGGACTAGGGAGTTTTTTAGGATACAAATAAACTGAGTAGAGCTAAGCACAGGCAAAATCCTAGAGGAAAACCTGGTTCAGTCTGCTTTTGAACAGACACTGGGAGACAAATGTACCTTTCAGTAGGACAATAGCCTAAAACACAAGGCCAAATATACACTTGCTTACCAAGACAACATTGAATGTTCCTGACTGGCCTAGTTATAGTTTTCAAAAAAGATTTCAAAAAACATGTTTTAATTTTGTAATAATGGGGTTTTGTGTGTAGATGAGTTAGGGGGAAAAAAACGATTTAATCCATTTCGAATGTTTTTGTTAATTGGCCCGATGAGCACTGATATGTTTTATCCATGATTTCTCTTCATATGACAAGGATGGAAAAGGATTTGCCAGTAGATTGTCAACGTGATTCACGATGATGACTGCTTGTCTAGCTTGCTAGCTAAGATTTTGAAAGTATGACGTTGACATGATCAGTCCAATCAAAGCTACCCTAGCTGTAACATGATTTGACGTAATTTTATCTGTGACCAATGACCTTGAGTCTTTTGGATGGGAACTTCTAATGTAAATCTATGGCAGCACCCAAGGGGGCTTAAACTTTCAAGCTCTCCATGTAGATTTTGTGGTGATGGAGTGTCCCCAATGAGTGACATTACACTGACACAATCACGGCAATAGTAGAGAAGAAATCAACCCTTACGCTCTGTATTTTCCACTGGCTGCCCCTCCACGACAGAAAGCACTGTGATTTTTGGAGATGCCTCAAAGAAAGCATAAAATATCATGTTTTTTTATTTTATTTTTTACATTTTTGCAAACTGATATGTGACAAAAATTCCCTGTCTTAGGTCACTAAGGATCACCACTTTATTTTAAGAATGTGAAATGTCAAAATAATAGTAGAGAGAATTCTTTAATTCAGCTTTAATTTATTTTATCACATTCCCAGTAGGTCAGAAGTTTACATACACACAATTAGTATTTGGTAGCATTGCCTTTAAATTGTTTAACTTGGGTCAAACGTTTTGGGTAGCCTTCCACAAGCCTCCCACATTAAGTTGGGTGAATTTTGGCCCATTCCTCCTGACAGAGCTGGTGTAACTGAGTCAGGTTTGTAGCCCTCCTTGCTTGCACACACTTTTTCAGATCTGCCCACAAATTTTCTTGAGGTCAGGGCTTTGTGATGGCCACTTCAATACCTTGACCTTGTTGTCCTTAAGCCATTTTGCCACAACACAAGAATGCTTGGGGTCATTGTCCATTTGGAAGACCCATTTGTGACCAAGCTTTAACTTCCTGACTGATGTCTTGAGATGTTTTTTTCAATATATCCACATAATTTTCCTCCCTCATGATGCCATCTATTTTGTGATGTGCACCAGTCCCTCCTGCAGCAAAGCACCCCCACAACATGATGCTGCTACCCCCGTGCTTCACGGTTGGAATGGTGTTCTTTGGGTTGCAAGCCTCCCCCTTTTTCCTCCAAACATTACGATGGTCATTATGGCCAAACAGTTCTATTTTTGTTTCATCAGACTAGAGGACATTTCTCCAAAAAGTATGATCTTTGTCCCCATGCAAACCGTAGTCTGGCTTTTATATGGCGGTTTTGGATCAGTAGCTTCTTCCTTGCTGAGCGGCTTTTCAGGTTATGTCGATATAGGACTAATTTTACTGTATATATAGATACTTGTGTACCTGTTTCCTCCAGCATCTTCACAAGGTCCTTTGCTGTTGTTCTGCGATTGATTTGCACTTTTCGCACCAAAGTACGTTCATCTCTAGGAGACAGAATGCGCCTCCTTCCTGAGCCGTATGACGACTGCATGGTCCCATGGTGTTTATACATTGTTTGTACAGATGAACGTGGTGCCTTCAGGCATTTGGAAAAGGATGAACCAGACATGTGGAGGTCTGCAAAAAAAATGTCAGTTTAATAAATGTGCAAACATTACTAAAAACCTGTTTTTGCTTTGTCGTTATGGGGTATGTGGCAAAATGTATTAAAAGTCAAGGGGTCTGAATACTTTCTGAATGCACTGTATGTCATGAGGTCCACCTGGCTACCACAACACAATGTTTTCAGTAAGGTTTGTGGTCCTCACGGAGAAGCAACTCCACCATGGGGCTCATGTTGTGTCTCAATTGTACTGGCTCTTTAAGTAGCCCCCACTATTTAGCTCTACCTGGAGGCCCTCTAAAGCCTTATTCACACTGAAGGCTTTAAAATGATACTTCAGGATTGTGGCAATGAGGCCCTTTATCTACTTCCCCAGAGAACTTGTGGATATCATTTTTATGTGTCCAGTATGAAGGAAGTTAGAGGTAGTTTCGCAAGCCAATGCTAACTTGCATTAGTGCAATGACTGGAAGTCTATGGGTATCTGCTAGCATAGATTCCCTACACTATTCATTGTATCTTTTCTCACATAAACTGAAATTAAGCAAACCGTGTCGAATTTAGCAACCAAGAACTGACAGAGCGATTTCCACTAGATAACATAGACACAAAGTCAGATTAGCTTTCCCATTTTGACGACAGATGCGGCTCCGGCGGTGGAAAACAAAAAGCGAATATCGCAGCCAAACACAACACTGGTGGGTAAGTACAGTTATACTGTGAAACACTATCCTTATACTATTACATCAGATATATTATTGACATTTTCTGAAATTACAATACAAAAAAAATCCTATGTGTCGCACCTTTTACCAGTGATAACTGGAGAAGTAACTTTAAAGCTTGAATCCTTAATTGAAACAGTCCCCCTACCTGAGGGATGGGCCTGGAGAAATGTAAGCACTCAAATTCATGGACACAGTTATCGATGCAAGCACTGACCATCCATGATATCAACATTTGAGTTTTAGCCATGTTTTGAGGCTATACAGTGTTTGTTTATATTTACATTGTTTACAAAAATTGGAGTAAAACAAGCTTGTATTTTGGTTCTGATGGTGTACAACAGTTGAACTAAGCTCATGAGGGATTCCTATAAGATATCCTACGTCCTATAAGAGTCAATGGGTAGACAGTATATCATTCATTTATGACTATATCATTAATGTATGCTAGGAATGTGTTAGTTGTTGCTGCCGGTTAGTACTCTGTATGATCATGGAGTAAAAAGCATTGGCCATGCACTATTAAAGAGAGAGCGTGCAGAGCTGTGGCCCTACATGAGTAACCTGCTAAAAAAAGTCAACTGTCAACCCCAGGTGTGGAATTTTCGAGGGTGTTTAGTGGTGTGTGTGGTTGACTTCTGAGCAAAGTGTTGACTAGGGTTCAGTCAGGTAGGTGACATTTAGAGTTTTTTAAATTGTATTTTGTACTGCCTTGATGTTCTTCTCTGTTACGTTCTTTTGTGAGTCGCATTATCTTGTTTTGCATTTCACGTTTATCCCTTCTGTTGCGTATGAAAGTAGTGTTGTGGAGGTATATGACTTGTTAATTATGTAGTACACTAGAGAAATCATGCACAAAGTAGCCTACACAATCACAAAGCTTGTAAAATATAGTTGATAAACTAGTTTCAGTGGAATATCATTTGCAGGCAGCAAGAGCATTCAGCTCTTAACTGGTTGTCGCATGGAGCAGCTCACAGAAGAATCACATCGGCATCCGGTAGGAAGGAAATACGTTTCTAAGTATTATATCTACCAGTAAATGCTATCTAAGGCAACATGGGGTATGCAAATCAGGCATTGAACAAGTTTTGTCCTTAGTCTTGGTTAGTAGGTTATTTGCGATGTGCAATCCATTCAGCATGCACTGTTTGCATTAACATTTCTAAAGGGTTTCCCCAATTAAATGTTGACTGCAATGTAGGTTTACCTGACAGAATGATATAATGCTGAGTTGTGTCAATGGGGAGGTCATTTGTTTTTCTGAAATGAATTAAAGGGAAACTACACCCACACAAAAATATTTTTGATTTTTCCCCAGACCTCAATAAGGGTGTCCTGATGTGGTTAAAGCATTGTTATTGACTTTTTATTTTTTTAAAGTGTGATTTTGAGAGTGAATATCTGAAAAATATATAGGAAAACAGTCAATTCACTCGAACATAATAAGCCAGTAGGTCCCAATCATAACAATACAAAAACACAACCATTAGGCCAATCTAAATGTACAACTATTACTTCCCATTGCAAAAAGCATTTCACATTTAGCACACAAACTGGAGATACTGGAGATTTTAGTTTAAATGCAACAATGTTTCACACACATACACTACATGACCAAAAGTATGTGGACACCTGTTCATCGAACATCAAATTCCAAAATCATGGGCATTAATGAGGAGTTGTTCCCCCTTTTGCTGCTATAGCAGGCTATATGTTTCTGGGCAGGCTTTGTTGGAACTGGGAAGGCTTTGTTGGAACATTGCTGCAGGGACTTGATTCCATTCAGCCAAAAGAGCATTAGTGAGGTCTGGTGCTGATGTTAGGCGATTAGGCCTGGCTCGCAGTCAGTGTTCCAATTCATCCTAAAGGTGTTCGACGGGGTTGAGGTCAGGGCTCTGTGCAGGCCAGTCAAGTTCTTCCACACCGATCTCAACAAACCATTTCTGTATGGACCTCGCTTTGTGCACGGGGGCATTGTCATGATGAAAGTTGAAAGCACAGACATTTCTAGAATGCCATTGTATGCTGTAGCATTAAGATGTCTCTTCAGTGGAACTAAGAGGCCTAACTGAATCATGAAAAACAGTCCCAGACCACTATTCCTCCTCCACCAAACTTTACAGCTGGCACTATGCATTGGGGCAGGTAGCGTTCGTCTGTTGGACTGCCAGATGGGGAAGCGTGATTCATCATTCCAGAGAACACGTTTCACTGCTCCAGAGTTCAATGGTGGGGAACATTACACCACTCCAGCTGACTCTTGACATTGCGCATGGTGATCTTCGTCTTTTGTGCAGCTGCTCAGCCATGGAAACCCATTTCATAAAGCTTCTGACGAACATTTATTGTGCTAACGTTGCTTCCAGTGGAAGTTTGGAACTCTGTAGTGAGTGTTGCAACAAAGGACAGATTATTATACACACTACGCGCTTCAGCACCCGTTCTACTGGATTTACCACCACCTTCATGAAAAGTTACTTTGAATATGTCAAGATGAGATTATATTCTGCGCCATTACAGCAATGGCTATAACTCATCTAGATTTGCTTATAATTAAAATATTATGTTGTGGTTGGAATTCGTTCAAATGATAACAAATGATAATTCATCAAAATTTAACCACGTAAATCTTATGGCCTGGCAGTTAAATCCCAAAATTGTTCAATTTGTCATTACAGACACTGGGATTGGCACCACAAACTGTGTAGGTAATAACGATTTCCAGGTCATTACCATCAGAAGGTAAAAAATTAAATAGAAATAGAGCCGGCATAGGCCTATATTTATGGATTAAAGAATCAAATGTATTATTTCTTAATTTTGTAGTACCAAATCCTATAGACAAATAGTTTAAAAAAGCATTGTTTTTTTCAGCTTTAAACTAAAATTAAAGGTTTTATGATGAGATGGTAATGACATCATGCAGAAGGTGTTTTGGGAAAATTGAGTTAAATTGTCACGCCTACTCCCGCTCTGGCTCTCAATGTTGCTGGTTTACTAAACACCGGTCCAGGCAATCCATCATTGCGCACACCTGGCAACCATCATTACGCGCATCTGCGTCCCATCATTATGCACACCTGGACTTCATCACTAACTTGATTACTCCCTCTTTGCCTAGCACTCTGTAGCCTCACTCATCAGGCAGTATTGGTTCTGTTGTCTTGTTCAGACGCTACTCTTGTTTTCCATCTCTCCATGTTCTTTATTATTAAACTCACCTACTGCACCTGCTTCCTGACTCCCTGCATCTCCATTACATAAATCCATGTCTTGTCAAATAAAATGTCCACAGCCAATACCATTTTATGTTTCCTGAAAGAATTAGAAAATTATTTTTGTAAAATAAGTAAATGCCAAAAGTGCCAGTAAATGCAAATGCATTTTTTCCCCTCATACTTTTTTACCCCCTTTCTCCCCAATTATTGAGATATCCAATTGGTGGTTACGCACTTTTCCCATCGCTGCAACTCCAGTACTGGATCGGGAGAAGCTGCACTGCTTCTTGACACACTGCTTGCTTAACCCGGAAGCCAGTAGCACCAATGTTTCAGAGGAAACATTGTACAGCTGGTGACCGAGGTCAGCGTGCATGCGCCCGGCTGTCACAAGAAGTAGCTAGAGCGCGATGGGACAAGGACATCCCAGCTGGCTAAACCCTCCCCTAACCAGGACGATACTGGGCCAATTGGGCGCTGCCTCATGGGTCTCCCGGTCGCAGCCGGCTGCATAACAGCCTGGGATCAAACCCAGATCTGTAGAGAAGCCTCTAGCACAGCGATGCAGTGCCTTAAACTGCTGTGCCACTAGGGAGATCCCATATACAAACTTAATTTGAGTCGTATTTGATCTATTGCTGGTTTCACACATTTAAGTTGACCTATTCCCTTGAGATCAGCAAGGCTTAAATCAAACAAATGAGAGATGACAATAAGAGAAAGTTGGTCGTTGTGTAGTTCCCCCCTCACCCACCTGAGTATTAACTGCTGTGTGTTTGTGTTTGAGCGAGAGTCCATGTGCACCTATGGTTGAGTGACTGCACGATAGGTTCCAAGAAGTGCATTCACATGATGTTTCTGTGAATCTTTGAGGTAGAAGCCACTTCCTAGCTCTAGGACAGAAGTAGGGCAGGGCCCCTTAAAGGCGGGGATATCCTACATCTTCTGACTCACTCCTGTACCTCTGTTTGGTTCGGACTGGGGATTCTCAAATCAAATGGGGGAAAATCCAGGTGAGGTTTTACACCTCAAGAAAACAACCTCCAGCATTGTCTAGTCAACCTAGAGTTTAACTTAAAATCACACTTCAGCGAACCTGAAACCCCTCAGTGTGAAACAAAGTGAAGAGGAGCATCTTGGGTTTATCATCTCTAAGAAGGTAAATGTATTCATATAGGTACTGGAATTGTTACTCCAAACTATTGGTACACTTGGGCTTATTATGTATGTGGCCATTAGGAAGAAATAACAATAGGTTTCAAGTTAGTTCTGATAATAGAGCAAAATGTTATCCAGAATGGTCCAGCAGCTATGTCATGAGGCCCACCTTGCTACCACAACGTTCTGACTATGGTAAGGGTTGTGATCCCTACAATGAAGCTATGTACAGGGAGTACTGGTACCAGATCAATGTGCCGGAGTAATTGAGCAAGATATTAACATGAAGGCAGGGTAAAGTGACTAGACATCAGGATAGAGAATAATAAGAGTAAAATAATGAACAGAGTAGCAGCAGCATATAATGAGTATAAAAGTGTGTGTGTATGTGTGTTTGTGTTGTTGTCGGAATGCGTGTGTGTGTTACATATGTGTCCATATGTAATGTATGTGAATGTGTGTGTATAACCTGGTTCCCCAACAGGTGGCCCACTGGCCAAATTTAGCCCATGGATGAATTGTTTTATGTATATATATACAGTGCCTACTAGGTGCCTACTGTGTGTGTGTGTGTGTGTATGTGTACATATATATATATACATATACATATATATACACACACACACACACACAGTTGAAGTCGGAAGTTTACATACACCAGAGCCAAATACATTTAAACTCAGTTTTTCGCAATTCCTGACATTTAATCCTAGTAGAAATTCCCCGTCTTAGGTCAGTTAGGATCCCACTTAATTTTAAGAATGTGAAACGTCAGAGTTGAGAGAATGATTTATTTCAGCTTTTAATTCTTTCATCACATTCCCAGTGGGTCAGAAGTTTACATACACTCAATTAGTATTCGGTAGCATTGCCTTTAAATTGTTTAACTTGGGTCCAACGTTTTGTGTAGCCTTCCACAAGCTTCCCACAGCTTCCCACAATAAGTTGGGTGAATATTAGCCCATTCCTCCTTGCTCGCCCACACTTTTTATGTTCTGCCCACACATTTTCTATAGGATTGAGGATCTACAGGATTGGCTTTGTGATGGCCACTCCCAATACCTTGACTTTGTTGTCCTTACTCTATTTTGCCACAACTTTGGAAGTATGTTTGGGGTTATTGTCCGTTGGAAGACCCATTTGCAAACAAAGCTTTAACTTCCTGACTGATATCTTGAGATGTTGCTTCAATATATCCACATAATTTTCCCTGTCTCATGATGCCATCTATTTTGTGATGTGCACCAGTCCCTCCTGCAACACAACACCCCCACAACATGATTCTGCCACCCCCGTGCTTCGCGGTGGGAACCACACTTGCAGAGATCATCCGTTCACCTACTCTGTGTCTCACAAAGACATGGCTGTTTGAACCAAAAATCTCACATTTGGACTCATCAGACCAAAGGACAGATTTCCACTGGTCTAATGTCCATTGCCCATGTTTCTTGGCTCAAGCAAGTCTCTGCTTATTATCGGTGTCCTTTAGTAGTGGTTTCTTTGCAGCAATTCAACCATGAAGGCCTGATTCATTTACATTTACATTTACATTTAAGTCATTTAGCAGACGCTCTTATCCAGAGCGACTTACAAATTGGTGAATTCACCTTCTGACATCCAGTGGAACAGCCACTTTACAATAGTGCATCTAAATCATTAAGGGGGGGTGGTGAGAAGGATTACTTATCTTATCCTAGGTATTACTTGAAGAGGTGGGGTTTCAGGTGTCTCCGGAAGGTGGTGATTGACTCCGCTGTCCTGGCGTCGTGATGGAGTTTGTTCCACCATTGGGGGGCCAGAGCAGCGAACAGTTTTGACTGGGCTGAGCGGGAACTGTACTTCCTCAATGGTAGGGAGGCGAGCAGGCCAGAGGTGGATGAACGCAGTGCCCTTGCTTGGGTGTAGGGCCTGATCAGAGCCTGGAGGTACTGCGGTGCCGTTCCCCTCACAGCTCCGTAGGCAAGCACCATGGTCTTGTAGCGGATGCGAGCTTCAACTGGAAGCCAGTGGAGAGAGCGGAGGAGCGGGGTGACGTGAGAGAACTTGGGAAGGTTGAACACCAGACGGGCTGCGGCGTTCTGGATGAGTTGTAGGAGTTTAATGGCACAGGCAGGGAGCCCAGCCAACAGCGAGTTGCAGTAATCCAGACGGGAGATGACAAGTGCCTGGATTAGGACCTGCGCCGCTTCCTGTGTGAGGCAGGGTCGTACTCTGCGGATGTTGTAGAGCATGAACCTACAGGAACGGGCCACCGCCATGATGTTGGTTGAGAACGACAGGGTGTTGTCCAGGATCACGCCAAGGTTCTTAGCGCTCTGGGAGGAGGACACAATGGAGTTGTCAACCGTGATGGCGAGATCATGGAACGGGCAGTCCTTCCCGGGAGGAAGAGCAGCTCCGTCTTGCCGAGGTTCAGCTTGAGGTGGTGATCCGTCATCCACACTGATATGTCTGCCAGACATGCAGAGATGCGATTCGCCACCTGGTCATCAGAAGGGGAAAGGAGAAGATTAATTGTGTGTCGTCTGCATAGCAATGATAGGAGAGACCATGTGAGGTTATGACAGAGCCAAGTGACTTGGTGTATAGCGAGAATAGGAGAGGGCCTAGAACAGAGCCCTGGGGGACACCAGTGGTGAGAGCGCGTGGCGAGGAGACAGATTCTCGCCACGCCACCTGGTAGGAGCGACCTGTCAGGTAGGACGCAATCCAAGCGTGGGCCGCGCCGGAGATGCCCAACTCGGAGAGGGTGGAGAGGAGGATCTGATGGTTCACAGTATCGAAGGCAGCCGATAGGTCTAGAAGGATGAGAGCAGAGGAGAGAGAGTTAGCTTTAGCAGTGCGGAGCGCCTCCGTGATACAGAGAAGAGCAGTCTCAGTTGAATGACTAGTCTTGAAACCTGACTGATTTGGATCAAGAAGGTCATTCTGAGAGAGATAGTGGGAGAGCTGGCCAAGGACGGCACGTTCAAGAGTTTTGGAGAGAAAAGAAAGAAGGGATACTGGTCTGTAGTTGTTGACATCGGAGGGATCGAGTGTAGGTTTTTTCAGAAGGGGTGCAAATCTCGCTCTCTTGAAGACGGAAGGGACGTAGCCAGCGGTCAGGGATGAGTTGATGAGCGAGGTGAGGTAAGGGAGAAGGTCCCCGGAAATGGTCTGGAGAAGAGAGGAGGGGATAGGGTCAAGCGGGCAGGTTGTTGGGCGGCCGGCCGTCACAAGAAGCGAGATTTCATCTGGAGAGAGAGGGAGAAAGAGGTCAGAGCACAGGGTAGGGCAGTGTGAGCAGAACCAGCGGTGTCGTTTGACTTAGCAAACGAGGATCGGATGTCGTCGACCTTCTTTTCAAAATGGTTGACGAAGTCATCTGCAGAGAGGGAGGAGGGGGGGGGGAGGAGGATTCAGGAGGGAGGAGAAGGTGGCAAAGAGCTTCCTAGGGTTAGAGGCAGATGCTTGGAATTTAGAGTGGTAGAAAGTGGCTTTAGCAGCAGAGACAGAGGAGGAAAATGTAGAGAGGAGGGAGTGAAAGGATGCCAGGTCCGCAGGGAGGCGAGTTTTCCTCCATTTCCGCTCGGCTGCCCGGAGCTCTGTTCTGTGAGCTCGCAATGAGTCATCGAGCCACGGAGCGGGAGGGGAGGACCGAGCCGGCCTGGAGGATAGGGGACATAGAGAGTCAAAGGATGCAGAAAGGGAAGAGAGGAGGGTTGAGGAGGCAGACTCAGGAGAAAGGTTGGAGAAGGTATGAGCAGAGGGAAGAGATGATAGGATGGAAGAGGAGAGAGTAGCGGGGGGAGAGAGAGCGAAGGTTGGGACGGCGCGATACCATCCGAGTAGGGGCAGTGTGGGAAGTGTTGGATGAGAGCGAGAGGGAAAAGGATACAAGGTAGTGGTCGGAGACTTGGAGGGGAGTTGCAATGAGGTTAGTGGAAGAACAGCATCTAGTAAAGATGAGGTCGAGCGTATTGCCTGCCTTGTGAGTAGGGGGGAAGGTGAGAGGGTGAGGTCAAAAGAGGAGAGGAGTGGAAAGAAGGAGGCAGAGAGGAATGAGTCAAAGGTAGACGTGGGGAGGTTAAAGTCACCCAGGACTGTGAGAGGTGAGCCGTCCTCAGGAAAGGAGCTTATCAAGGCATCAAGCTCATTGATGAACTCTCCGAGGGAACCTGGAGGGCGATAAATGATAAGGATGTTAAGCTTGAAAGGGCTGGTAACTGTGACAGCATGGAATTCAAAGGAGGCGATAGATAGATGGGTAAGGGGAGAGAGAGAGAATGACCACTTGGGAGAGATGAGGATCCCGGTGCCACCACCCCGCTGACCAGAAGCTCTCGGGGTGTGCGAGAACACGTGGGCGGACGAAGAGAGAGCAGTAGGAGTAGCAGTGTTATCTGTGGTGATCCATGTTTCCGTCAGTGCCAGGAAGTCGAGGGACTGGAGGGAAGCATAGGCTGAGATGAACTCTGCCTTGTTGGCCGCAGATCGGCAGTTCCAGAGGCTACCGGAGACCAGGAACTCCACGTGGGTCGTGCGCGCTGGGACCACCAGATTAGGGTGGCCGCGGCCACGCGGTGTGGAGCGTTTGTATGGTCTGTGCAGAGAGGAGAGAACAGGGATAGATAGACACATAGTTGACAGGGTACAGAAGAGGCTACGCTAATGCAAAGGAGATTGGAATGACAAGTGGACTACACGTCTCGAATGTTCAGAAAGTTAAGCTTACGTAGCAAGAATCTTATTGACTAAAATGATTGAAATGATACAGTACTGCTGGAGTAGGCTAGCTGGTAGTGGCTGCGATGTAGCTAACCTAGAAAATCGCTCTAGGCTAAACAATTGACTTAGATACAAAGACGGCTATGTAGCTAGCTAGCTACGATCAAACATTCATGCAGTGTCCTCTGAACAGTTGATGTTGAGATGTGTCTGTTACGTGAACTCTGTGAAGCAATTATTTGGGCTGTATTTTCTGAGGCTGGTAAATCTAATGAATTTATCCTCTGCATCTGGGATGACTCTGAGGCTTCCTTTCCTGTGGCAGTCCTCATGAGAGCCAGTTTCATCATAGTGCTTGATGGTTTTTGCGACTGCACTTTAAGAAACTTTCAAAGTTCTTGAAATGTTCCAGATTGACTGACATTCATGTCTTAAAGTAATGATGGACTGTCATTTCTCTTTGCTTATTTAAGCTGTTCTTGCCATAATATTTGGTCTTTTACCAAATAGGGCTATCTTCTGTATACCACCCTTGCGTTGTCACAACACAACTGATTGGCTCAAACGCATTAAGAAGGATAGAAAATCCACAAAATAACTTTTATCAAGGGACACCTGTTAATTGAAATACATTCCAGGTGACTACCTCATGAGGTTGGTTGAGAGAATGCCAAGAGTGTGCAAAGCTGTCATCAAGGCAAAGAGGGTCTACTTTGAAGAATCTCAAATATAAAATATATTTTGATTTGTTTAACACTTTTTTGGTTACTACATGATTCCATGTGTTATTTCATAGTTTTGATGTCTTCACTATTTTTTCTACAACATAGAACATAGTAAAAAATAAAGAAAAAGCCTTGAATGAGTAGGTGTGTCCAAATTTTGACTGGTACTGTATATACATTGTTGTACATAATAGACTGTAAGAACAACAGCAAATCAGCTCCAAGTGATTTGAATTTTGGAAATTTGTTCCCAAGTATTCCCTTGCATAATAAATATGTGATTGTATACAAATGATTGTTTTAGTCAAATACCACATCTGTTTGGAATTCTTGCATTCAAATCTAGTTGATGATGCCTGGTGTATTAAATGTGTATGCATAGTCTTGTGAGGCCGTGTCTAGACTCGACAGTTAATGCAGTTTTTGTATTCTGATCATGCCTACATACCTACATACATACCCACACAAAAAAATCGTATATATATTTAAAGAATATGTATATACATCCATATGCACATATACACATACAAACATTCATACCCCAGTATAACAATCTACACTGATTTAAAATATACACATACATAATACTAAAATGCTAAGAGAAAATAGTAATAAAGTACAAATAGTAATTATATATACGCACACCTACACAGCCATAAGCACTAAAGAGGGCTGGTGGGGCTCTAATCGGGAGAGCGGCCCACGGCTAGATAAAGGCAGAATGGCACAAAACATCAACTTGCTAACCAGATGTCTGCGTTTGCCCCTTCCCAACCATCACCCCCAGTCCCCTGCAAGCAATAAATAAATGGTATGGTAGTAAGGATTGTAAAATAAATAACGAAACAAAACAAAAGTGGGGGAATATAAGTATATCCATCCGAAGGTGTCAGTGATCAAACCTGGAAGTAAAAATATGCATCTCTCTGAGCACAGCCGGGATGAAAGTGAATTTAACGTTAAATGAGCGCTCTGACCGCCCTCCATTGGTCGGCTCAGGGTCTTACATGTTCGGTAGCCCTTGTTGAGCCCGTTTAATACGGTTTCACCCAATATGGTATAGTATGGATTCGAGTCCATGAGCAGACCCTAACACGCAATGACAAGGCACTCTAACCTGTACGGGGGATTGGTGTATATCCCCGGATAAACTTTGCGTCCAAAACCGAGGAGAGCCAAATCTTCTCACCGGAAGGCGGGGTAATTCTTAGTCTTGCAGGGAAGAGTAAGGCTGGGCGAAGATGGGGTTTGTAGAGTTAGGTCATGACCTCTCTGTAGTCGGCGTGTTGCTTTGCCACATCGGGCGCAAAATCCTCATACACACGGAATGGATGCCCTTTATGTGACAGGTTGCCCCTCATTCGAGCTTCACGCAGGATAAGATCCTTGGTCTTGAAACTGTGACAACAGATGATTACTGGGCGAGGACGTTGGCCCGGTCCAGGCACTGGGACAAGGGAGTGATGTGCACGGTCCAGGTGGGGATCCGAATCCAAAACATCCGATCCCATTGCATCCTTCAATAGCTTGGCGAAGAAGTCGGTGGGGCGCGAGCCCGCCTCTACCCCCTCTGCCAGACCAACAACGCGAAGGTTATTACGTCTGGATCGGCCCTCCAGGTCTACCACTTTCACAGAAAGCCTCTGCACACTATCCTGCAATGGCGTGCATAGCTTCTCTAACTCGTCGATCCTACCAGCGTTGAATTCAGAAGCTTTCTCAAGGTCCACAATACTCTGGCCATGCGAAGCGACCGTTCGAATGATGCTTTCGATTTTGGTGTCCAGTTCAGCAATAGTGGCCTTAAGATCCTCAGCTATAGCAACACGTAGCTCCCCCAAAGCCCGGGTAAGTTCTGTAAGTGTCACGTTGTTGCAGGTGCCTCCCGCCATGTCTGTCCCGTTGTTTAGTGGGGAGTAGGCCTCCGCTGTGGATTTATTGTCCTTTGGTCGCTTATTACTCGGCATTTTCATATAAAGAGTTACAATTTGTATTAGAAAGAAACGTTTGTTGTAAAAAGTGCCATAAAGTAGGTTAAATTAGATTATTTCGCAAAAAAGTTGCAGGAGCCTCTCACGCACAACCGTTCACTCCAACATGCTGGCTCTGCCCCCGTAGTTAGTTTTTTCCCATCGCTGCAACTCCTTTACGGACTCAGGAGAGGCGAAGGTTGAGAGACATGCGTCCTCCGAAACACGACCCAGCCAAGCCGCACTGCTTCTTGACACACTGCTTGCTTAACCAGGAAGCCAGCCACACCAATTTGTTGGAGGGAAACGCCGTACAGCTGGCGACTGAAGTGAGCGTGCATGTCCCCGGCGAAGTCGCGAGGGGACAAGGACATCCCAGCCGGCCAAATCCTCCCTTACCCCGGACGATTCTGGCGCAATTGTGCGCCGCCTCATGGGTCTCTCGGTCTCAGCTGGCTGCAACAAAGCCCATGATCAAACCTGGGTCTGTAGTGACGCCTGTAGCACAGCGATGCAGTGCCTTAAACTGCTGCACCACTCGGGAGACCCCATATACAAACATTATTTGGGTAGTGTTTTATCTATTGCTCGATTCATACATTTAAGTTGACCTACTTCCATTGAGATCAGCAAGACTAAAATGAAACCAAAACAAGAGATGAAAATAAGAGAAAGTTGGTGGTTGCATAGTTTCCCCAGACCTGAGTGTTTGAGCAAGAGTCTGTGTTTACTTGTGGTTGTGACTGCACAATAGGTTCCAAGAAGTGCATCTACATGATGTTGCTGTGAATCTCTGAGGTAGAAGTCACTTCCTAGCTCTAAGAGAGAAGGCAGGGCCCCTAAAAGGTGTGGGTATCATACATCTTCTGTCTCACTCCTGTACCTCTGTTTGGTTAGGACTGGATTCTCAAATCCAATGAGGGAAAATCCAGCTGAGGATTCACACCTCAAGAAAACTACCCACAGCATTGTCTAAAGAGTTTAACTTAAAATCACACTTCAGCGAACCTGAAACCCCTCCGTGTGAAACGAAGTGAAGAGGAGCACCTTAGGTTTATAATCTCTAAGAAGGTAAATGTATTCATATAGGTACTGCAAATGTTACTACGAACTATTGGTAGACTTGGGCTTATGTATGTAGCCACTAGGAAGGATTAACAGCATGTTTCAAATCAGTTCTGATAATAGAGTAAAGCGTTATCCAGAATGGTCCAGCAGCTCTGCCATGAAGCCAACCTTGCTTACACAACAGACTGTCTATAGTAAGGTTTGTGGTCCCAACGATTAAGCTATGATGAGTGCAAAAGTGTGTGTGGGTGTGGGTTTGTGTTGTGTTGGTATAGCTGTGTTTGTGTTGTCGGTATGTGTGTTACTTATGTGCGAGTATGTAATGCGTGTGAATGTGTGTGTATATCATGGTTCCCAAACTGGAGGCTCACTGGCTGAATTTGGCCCATAGATTACATTTATATATATATACACATACAATGGGGAGAACAAGTATTTGATACACTGCCAATTTTGCAGGTTTTCCTACTTACAAAGCATGTAGAGGTCTGTAATTTTTATCATAGGTACACTTCAACTGTGAGAGATGGAATCTAAAGCAAAAATCCAGAAAATCACATTGTATGGTTTTTAAGTAATTCATTTGCATTTTATTGCATGACATAAGTATTTGATACATCAGAAAAGCAGAACTTAATATTTGGTACAGCAACCTTTGTTTGCAATTACAGAGATCATACATTTCCTGTAGTTCTTGACCAGGTTTGCACACACTGCAGCAGGGATTTTGGCCCATTCCTCCATACAGACCTTCTTCAGATCCTTCATGTTTAGGGGCTGTCGCTGGGCAATACGGACTTTCAGCTCCCTCCAAAGATGTTCTATTGGGTTCAGGTCTGGAGACTGGCTAGGTCACTCCAGGACCTTGAGATGCTTCTTACGGAGCCACTCCTTAGTTGCCCTGGCTGTGTTTCGGGTCGTTGTCATGCTGGAAGACCCTGCCATGATCCATCTTCAATGTTCTTACTGAGGGAAGGAGGTTGTTGGCCAAGATCTCGCGATACATGGCCCCGTCCATCCTCCCCTCAATACGATGCAGTCGTCCTGTCCCCTTTGCAGAAAAGCATCCCCAAATAATGATGTTTCCACCTCCATGCTTCACGGTTGGGATGGTGTTCTTGGGGTTGTACTCATCCTTCTTCTTCCTCCAAACACGGCGAGTGGAGTTTAGACCAAAAAGCTCTATTTTTGTCTCATCAGACCACATGACCTTCTCCCATTCCTCCTCTGGATCATCCAGATGGTCATGGGCAAACTTCAGACGGGCCTGGACATGCGCTGGCTTGAGCAGAGGGACCATGCGTGCGCTGCAGGATTTTAATCCATGACGGGGTAGTGTGTTACTAATGGTTTTCTTTGAGACTGTGGTCCCTGCTCTCTTCAGGTCATTGACCAGGTCCTGCCGTGTAGTTCTGGGCTGATCCCTCACCTTCCTCATGATCATTGATGCCCCACGAGGTGAGATCTTGCATGGAGCCCCAGACCAAGGGTGATTGACCGTCATCTTGAACTTCTTCCATGTTCTAATAATTGCGCCAACAGTTGTGGAATTCTCACCAAGCTGCTTGCCGATTGTCTTGTAGCCCATCCCAGCCTTGTGCAGGTCTACAATTTTATCCCTGATATCCTTACACAGCTCTCTGGTCTTGGCCATTGTGGAGAGGTTGGAGTCTGTTTGATTGAGTGTGTAGTCAGGTGTCTTTTATACAGGTAACGAGTTCAAACAGGTGCAGTTAATACAGGTAATGAGTGGAGAACAGGAGGGCTTCTTAAAGAAAAACTAACAGGTCTGTGAGAGCCGGAATTCTTACTGCTAGGTAGGTGATCAAATACTTATATCATGCCATAAAATGCAAAAGAATTACTTAAAAATCATACAATGTCATTTTCTGGATTTTTGTTTTAGATTCTGTCTCTCACAGTTGAAGTGTACCTATGATTAAAAAAATATAGACCTCTACATGCTTTGTAAGCAGAAAAACCTGCAAAATCGGCAGTGTATCAAATACCTGTTCTCCCCACTGAATATATACACACATTACCAGTCAAGTTTGGACACATCTACTCATTCAAGGGTTTTAATTTATTTTCACTATTTTCTACATTGTATAATAATAGTGAAGACATCAAGACTATGAAATAACAAATATAGAATCATGTAGTATCCAAAAAAGTGTTAAACATATCAAAATATATTTTGGAATTGAGATTCTTCAAAGTACTGTAGCCACCCTTTTGCCTTGATGACAGCTTTGCAAACTCTTGGCATTCTCTCAACCAGCTTCACCTGGAATGCTTTTCCAACCGTCTTGAAGGAGTTCCCACATATGCTGAGCACTTGTTGGCTGCTTTTCCTTCACTCTGCGATCCATCTCATCCTAAACAATCTCAATTGGTTTGAGGTCAGGTGATCTGATGCAACACTCCATCATTCTCTTTTTGGTCAAATAGCCCTTACACAGCCTGGAGGTGTGTTGGGTTATTGTCCTGTCGAAAAACAAATAATAGTCCCACTAAGCACAAATCAGATGGGATGGCATATAGTTGCAGAATGCTGTGGTAGCCATGCTGGTTAAGTGTGCCTTGAATGCTAAATAAATCACAGACAGTGTCACCAGCAAAGCACCCCCACATCATCACACCTCCTCCATGAATCACGGTGGGAACCACACATGCGGAGATCATCCATTCACCTACTCTGTGTCTCACAAAGACATGGCTGTTGGGACCAAAAATCTCACACTTGGACTCATCAGACCAAAGGACAGATTTCCAATGGTCTAATGTCCATTGCCCATGTTTCTTGGCCCAAGCAAGTCTCTTCTTCTTATTGGTGTCCTTTTAGTAGTGGTTTCTTTGCAGCAATTTGACCATGAATGCCTGATTCACACAGTGTCCTCTGAGCAGTTGATGTTGAGATGTGTCTGTTACTTGAACTCTATGAAGCATTGATTTGGGCTGCAATTTCTGAGGCTGGTAAATCTAATGAACTTATCCTCTGCAGCTGAGATAACTCTGAGGATTCCTTTCCTGTGGCAGTCCTCATGAGAGCCAGTTTCATCATAGCGCTTGATGGTTTTTGCGACTGCACTTTAAGAAACTTTCAAAGTTCTTGAAATGATCCAGATTGACTGACATTCATGTCTTAAAATAATGATGGACTGTCATTTCTCTTTGGTTATTTGAGCTGTTCTTGCCAAAATATGGACTTGGTCTTTTACCAAATAGGGCTATCTTCTGTATACCACCCTTGCGTTGTCACAACACAACTGATTGGCTCAAACGCATTAAGAAGGATAGAAAATCCACAAAATAACTTTTATCAAGGGACACCTGTTAATTGAAATACATTCCAGGTGACTACCTCATGAGGTTGGTTGAGAGAATGCCAAGAATGTGCAAAGCTGTCATCAAGGCAAAGAATGGCTACTTTGAAGAATCTCAAATATAAAATATATTTTGATTTGTTTAACACTATTTTGGTTACTACATGATTCCATATGTGTTATTTCATAGTTTTTATGTCTTCACTATTATTCTACAATATAGAACATAGTAAAAAAATAAAGACAAATCCTTGAATGAGTAGGTGTGTCCAAATTATGACTGGTATACACGTACTGTATATAAATTGTTGAATATAATAGACTGTAAGAACAACAGCAAATCAGCTCCAAGTGATTTGAATTTTGTATATCTGTTCCCAAGTATTCCCTTGCATAATAAATACGTGATTGTATACAAAGTATTGTTTTAGTCAAATACCACATCTGTTAGGAATTCTTGCGTTCAAATCTAGTTGATGATGCCTGTTGTATTAAATGTGTATGCATAGTCTTGTGAGGCCGTGTCTAGACTCGACAGTTAATGCAGTTTTTGTATTCTGATCATGGAGTTCTGGGCATGGAATTCCGAACACGTCATATGTCTACAGCTGCATTTAAATGTGTCCACCATGTCCACATATTGTCCAGATTCCCTTTTCCCGCAAATTCCAGTATGCATTCTGCAAACGGTGGATTCAGAAAAATTGTTATATTAACAGAACAACAACTTGATGGCAGTAGCTACCGTTGAAGTCGGAAGTTTGCATACACCTTAGCCAAATACATTTAAACTCAGTTTTTCACAATTCCTGGCATTTAATCCAAGTAAAAAATCCCTGTTTTAGGTCAGTTAGGATCACCACTTTATTTGAAGAATGTGAAATGTCAGAATAATACTAGAGGTAATGAATTATTTCAGCTTTTATTTCTTTCATCACATTCCCAGTGGGTCAGAAGTTTACATACACTCAATTAGCATTTGGTAGCATTGCCTTAAATTGTTTAACTTGGGTCAAACGTTTCAGGTAGCCTTCCACAATCTTCCCACGATAAGTTGGGTGAATTTTAGTCCATTCCTCCTGACAGAACTTGTGTAACTGAGTCAGGTTTGTAGGCCTCCTTTCTCTCACACGCTTTTTCAGTTCTGCTCACACATTTTCTACAGGATTGAGGTCAGGGCTTTGTGATGGCCACTCAAATACCTTGACTTTGTTGTCCTTAAGCCATTTTTCCACAACTTTAGAAGTTTGCTTGGGGTCATTGTCCATTTGGAAGACCCATTTGTGACCAAGCTTTAACGTCCTGACTGATGTCTTGAGATGTTGCTTCAATATATCCACATAATTTTCCAACCTCATGATGCCATCTATTTTGTGAAGTGCGCCAGTCCCTCCTGCAGCAAAGCACCCCCACAACATGATGTTTCACGGTTGGGATGGTGTTCTTCGGCTTGCAAGCCTCCCCCTTTTTCCTACAAACACAATGATGGTCATTAGGGCCAAACAGTTCTATGTTTATTTCATCAGACCAGAGGTAATTTCTCCAAAAAGTATGATCTTTGTCCCCATGTGCAGTTGCAAACCATAGTTTGGCTTTTTATGGCGGTTTTGGAGCTGTGGCTTCTCCTTGCTTCGCGGCCTTTCAGGTTTTGTCGATATAGGACTCTTTTTACTGTGGATATAGATACTTTTGCACCTGTTTCGTCCAGCATCTTCAATGGGTCCTTTGCGGTTGTTCTGGGATTGATTTGCACTTTTTGCACCAAAGTACATTCATCTCTAGGAGACAGAATGCGTCTCCTTCCTGAGCGGTATGACAGCTGCGTGGTCCCTTGGTGTATATACTTGCGTACAATTGTTTGTACAGATGAACATGTTACCTTCAGGCATTTGGAAATTGCTCCCAAGGATGAACCAGACTTGTGGAGGTCTCCAATTTTCTTTCTGAGGTCTTAACTGATTTCTTTTGATTTTCCCATGATGTCAAGCAAAGAGGCACTTCGTTTGAAGGTAGCCTTGAAATACATCCACAGGTACACCTCCAATTGACTCAAATTATGTTAATTAGCCTATCATTTTCTGGAATGTTCCAAGTTGTTGAAAGGCACAGTCAACTTAGTGTATATACACTTCTGACCGTCTGGAATTGTGATGCAGTGAAACTTCCGACTTCAACTGTAACTGACATAGGTGACAAGCTTTGCTAACCTCTGTAGCTAGCTAGCAATGCTAAAGGGATTGCAAACAGGTTAGCAGAATTGTAGCGAAACAGAAAAATGTTTTTCTAAATATTAGCTTGCTGGCTAGCATTGATGATGCCAGCAAACATATGCTTGAAATGTATTTCCTCCAACGTTATAATGAAAAGCTACCTCCAAACACAAGTCACAAAACACAAGTTTTATGGAGACTTGTGGGCACGTGCTGATGATGTTGCCCACTGTATGCACTTTCGGTAGCATGAATTTGTCCAGACGGGAGAAATCCACACACAATGCGTCCCTGACTTCCTCCTGAGGTGGTCAGACAGATCTGAACACAATCACATCACAATGCATCTTTTGTGCATCTAGACCCATCTTTTCAATGGGATCTCGTATTCTGACTGGAGAAGTCACATGTAAGTGTCAAATGTGGACACGGCCTAAGTGTGCATAGAGTCAGAGCAAGATAGGGTAAGTGTGGATATCCAAACGGGTAACCATTTAATTAACTATTTAGCAATCTTATGGCTATTTCACAGTCTTAAGTCTTGGGTGTAGAAGCTGTCTCGGAGTCTGTTGGTTCGACCACTGTTTGCTGGACGGTATCAGAGTGAACAGTTTATGGCTTTGGTGACTGGAATCTTTGGCAATATTTCGGGCCTTCCTCTGACACTGCCTCATATACTGTGGAGGTCCTGGATGGCAGGACCTCTGTTGCGATTTGCGTTCGAGGGCGGTGTATTTGCCTTACAAAGCTGTGATGCAGCCAGTCAAGATGCTCTCGATGGTGCAGCTATAGAACTTTTTGAGGATCCGAGGGCCCGTGACAAGTCTTTTCAGCCTCTTGAGGGGGAAGAGGCGCTGTCGTTCCCTCTTCACGACTGTGAGGGTGTTTGAGTGTGTTAAGTCCTTAGTGATGTGGACACCAAGGAAGTTGAAGCTCTCAATCTGCTCCACCACAGCCCAATCCATGTGGATGTGGCCGTGCTCTCCCCTCTTTATGCTGTAGTCCACGATCAGCTCCTTGGTCTTAATGACGTTGAGGGAGAGATTGTTGTCCTGGCACCACAATGCCTGTCTTAATCCCGGTAGGTTGTCTCATCGCCATCAAACTTGATGATGGTGTTGGAGTTGTGCGTGGCCATGCAGTCGTGGGTGAACAAGGAATACAGTAGGGGATTAAACACATACCCATGAGGGGCCCCTGTGTTGATGGTCAGCATGGCGGAAGTGTTGTTGCCTACCCTCACCACCTGGGGTCTGGGGCCGTCCCATTACGAAGTCCAGGATCCAGTTGCAGAGGGAGGTTATCAGTCCCAGGATCCCCAGCTTGGTGATGAGGTTGGAGGGCACTCAGCTTTCCTCAATTTTTCAACTGCTACCTTGCGGGTCCCTGCGGGGAAGATAGCTGAGGACAATCTCTCTGTTCTTGTGACTGAAGTGTCAAATGCAAAAAATAATGGCAGTAAACTATCCTGCAAAGGTTAACCAGTGATAACTTGAGATATAACTTTAAAGCTAGAATCCTTAACTGAAACAATAACAAAGTGGTAACCCAACCCGTGTTTGGGTAAAAAGATGAGGGATTGACCTGGAGAAATGTGCGTGGCCATGCAGTCATGGGTGAACCTGTAACGGCTTTCGTCTGGTGGAAGAGAAGCGGACCAAAATGCAGCGTGGTGGTTATTCATGTTCTTTAATAAAAAGGAACTAGACATGAAATAACGAACAAAATAATGAATGTGTGAAAACCTATACAGCCTATCTGGTGACAATAAACACAGAGACGGGAACAATCACCCACGAAATACTCAAAGAATATGGCTGCCTAAATATGGTTCCCAATCAGAGACAACGATAAACACTTGCCTCTGATTGAGAACCACTCCAGACAGCCATAGACTACGCTAGATACCCCCACTAAGCCACACACCCAATACCTAACAAAACCCCAAGACGAAACACACCACAATAAACCCATGTCACACCCTGGCCTGACAAAATAAATAAAGACAAACACAGTATACTTCGACCAGGGCGTGACAGAACCCACTATGGGTGGGTTTTTTCTAATGATCCAAACATGGGTTATCAAATTAGTTTTTATTCACTTTCACAAGCAGCTCGGTCTTTTTTAACATAATCCATAGATTATTTTCAGGAGGTGTGGCTTATTAGGGATGTGGCTTTTAGATTTTTGGCCACCCGTGAGAGTAAATGTCATTCCTGTCGGACATGTTAATTTTGTACACTGCAACTTAACATTTTACTTGAAAGTTATTCCACATCACAAAATCTAATAGATTTTTAAAAACATTATTATTACTATGTTACGGTTTTCTTGCGGTGAAGAAGAGGAGGACCAAAATGCAGCGTGGTAATTTTGATACATGTTTAATAAACGAATAAACACAAACAATACAAAACAAGAAACGTAACATGAAAACCTAAACAGCCTATTTTTTAAATATTTTTTTATAAAAAATAATTTATTACCTTCAATACCATTCATTCTTTACAACTCATAATTTTCATACATACTCCAATAATGGTATTTTAATTTTAACAAAACAAAAACCCCAAACAAAACCTCAGGGGAGCATCTTCCCTCCCCGTCACCCTACAAAATACCTTTCCCTATCTCCCCGTCCCTAATCTATCCCCTTACAAATCTAAATGACACCCAGCCCTAAACCCCCCTTCCATCTCTCCCGAGCAGCATGCTGCCCCCACTTCCTCTCCTCCCTCTTGATCCTGCCCCTCAAATCTCCTTCCACCCTCCTCACTATCCCTTCCATCCCCCAATCACTCCCTGTCTTAACCATGTTCTGCCTGGCTTGCCACAGCCCCCGTTTAAAGAGACTCATGAGAAGCCAGAGCAGAAACCTGTCCCTATCCGTCCCTCTCGCTCTCCCTACACCTCTCTCTAACCTGGCCCACGTCAATACAAAATCCCCCCTTACCAAACCTAACAACACCCGTGCCCTAGCCCATACTACTCCGGCAAAGGCACAGTCTCCTCCCTGCCACAAGAGGATCTTGGACAGGTGGAGGATTGCACCAAATTATACCGGTACATGATGGAACGTACCGGCAAGCACTTATGGAGGCTCAACCAATTCAGGTCCTTGAGCCTGTTGTCCAGACCCCGCGCCTGCAGTCCCTCCCAGACCACTTCCGAGATGCCCACTACAGGCGCCGGACTCCCTGCCTTTCTGACCTCCTCGTACAGGTGCCTGTGATCTAAACCTACTCGGGCAACTTCAACCTCAGGGTGCGCACGCAGCCACTTGGCCGCATGAACAAAGTGCCACGGCAGCTGTTCCGCCCGAGGACCCGTGTTAGACCACACCATTACGCTTCTCGCCTGATACGAGAAGAACACCCGCAGGAGGTAACGGGACGGGTGTATCACTGGATGAGCAAGCTCCATTAACAAGAAAGAAAGAAAAATTGCGTCCAGCTTGAGGGGGAAATGTGGTACCCCCCTACCTCCCTCCCCGATGGGACAGAGCATGCGTGCCCTGGCGACCCACTCGCACCTGCCACTCCACATGAACTGAAACACAAGCCTCACTAGAGGCCTCCTCAGACAAGCCGGCAATGGGTAGATGTACGCCAAATACAAAAGAGATGGCAACACATCCACCTTTAGGACCAGGACTTTGCCCATAAAAGACAAATACCTAGCCGTCCACATTGCTAGCTTCCTCTGTACCACTGCGATACGCATGTTCCAGTTTAGCGTCGCTGAGCCGGAGGTCTCAAAATGGACCCCGAGAATCCTCAGGGCCCCCTCACAGAGAGAGAACCCCCCGGGCACATCCGTTCTACCGCGCCATCTTCCGAAAAACTTGACGGAAGACTTTGCATGGTTCAGAACCGCTCCCGACGCTCGGGTGAAATCCCCAAAGATGGCAAGGGACCTTGTCAGGCACGAGTCCTTGCACAGCAGCAAGGAAGTGTCGTCGGCATACTGCGTCACCTTAACACGCAGCCCACCACTTCCAGGGATCAACAAGCCTTCCACCCCTGTGTCTGCCCTAATGGCAGCCCCCAGAGGCTCCATGTACAGAACGAAGAGGAGAGCCGAGAGTGGGCACCCCTGCCTGACCCCAGACGAGAGGTCAAAAACATCACCCAAGTGACTATTTACACTAACTCGGCACCCCGCTCCGACATATAATGTACGAATCCATCCTATGAACTTCTCCCCAAATCCTAATCGACCTAACACTCTGAATAAAAAGGATCTATTCACGCGATCAAAGGCTTTCGCCTGATCTAGCACTGCTACCATTAAAGGCAGTCCTTTATCTTCAACCCAAGCGATGGAGTCCCTGATTAACTGTAGGTTCCATCTAATAGAGCAGCCCTCTACCCTGCACGTCTGATCCTCATGGACGACGTAGGGAAGGGTTGTGCACAACCGGTCTGCTAAAACCTTTGCAAGTAGCTTGTAATCTACACACATTATGGTCAACGGCCACCAGTTGCCAAGGTCTGTTACTTCCCCCTTCTTATATAAAAGTGACAGCACACCAACAGCCATTGATCCCCCCGGGACCCCCGTCTCAAGGATGGCCTTCAAGAAAAAAAAACTCAGCCGGCAGCCCATCCATCCCAGGCACCGTCCCTTTTCCCATCCTCCTAAGAGCGCTCTCAACCTCTTCTAGTGAGATCTGGGCCTCCATCACTTCTCTAATGTCCTCCGGCAACCGCCTGGACAAGTGTTCTAAAAACACATTTCCCTGCTCTAAATCTATTTCCCTTTCCTTAAATAAACCTTGGAAATGATCAGTTGTCACCCTGACCATATCCTCTGGTTCTCTAACTATACTACCATTTTCTTCCCTAACACCATGCATTACCTTCCTACTCTGTCTGGCCCTAACCGACTTAAAGAACATAGCAGAACAAGTCTCATTGTGTTCTAGAAAGCCACTATGCGCACGCTCCAGGAAAGCTCGAGCCTTCTGCTCCTGCAACTCCCTGAGCTGCACCTTTAGGGTTGCGGATCCCTCCCAGTCAAACGACCCGTCGAGGTTGCCTGCCTCGTACTCGAGTTCAATTAACCTTTGGATACGATCCACCTCCCTCCTCTCCTACCTTTTTTTCCTCTTGCAATACCCTATTATAAAAGCCCTAATCCTCACCTTAACTAATTCCCACCACTCTAACACCCCCTCGCACATGGACCGGAGGCCTTCAAGCCTCCAAAAGAAACCAAAAAACCCGTCAATAAAAGCCTGCTCCTCCAGCACATCCCGATCTAACTTCCAGTACCCCCTACCAAAGAGGCAGACTGGCGACCCCACCTGCAGGAGCACCCCGCCGTGATCCGAAAAGAAAACAGGCAACAGCCGCCCAGACAACTTACCCAAAGACCTGCGTACAAAAAATATAGTCGAGCCTCCGCGCAACCCCCCTGGAGTTGCGCCATGTAGGACCGGCCATTTTAAGAGTAGTGTGCAGGCCACCATCAACCAGACCATGGCAAGCCATTAGCCAGGTGATGGCGCCTGCACTGCTATCCCCCCTATTCCTAAATCTGTATTAAAGTCCCCCCCTATCACTAATTTCCTATTTGTGACACATAGGGGTGCCAGACAGTCCACCATCTCCCTCCTGTCTGCCACCACCTGTGGCCCATACACCACCACTAATCTAAATTTACAATCCCTTATCGTGACATCCACCCCTATAACCCTCCCCTGCATTACCACAAATTAACCCTCCACTTTTACCTCCCTGTGCCCACACAAAATCCCTACCCACGATGAGTGCACCCCCCCAATACCCCAAACCGACTCTCCCTTGTCCCACTCCCTCTTAAACCTACTAACATCCCCTCCATCCCTCAGGTGAACCTCCTGTAAAAAACAAAAATCAAACCCAACACCCTGCAGATAACTAAAAACCACCCTCCTCTTAACAAAATCCCTTAAACCCCTTACATTTAAACTAACAAAAGTAAAATTAGACCCCATGAAAGAATAAAATAAAAACATGTAATACACTCAAATACTAAACCCAGACAGAAAAAAACAAAACCAGGAGACTCACCCGATGCTCCCCTGCTCCATATCTACCGGTGATAACACCATCTATACTCCCGACGTCTCTTCCTCCATCTCGCCAACCCAGGATGCAGGAATAGTGTTTGGCTCCGGGGTGCCCTGCACCCTGGGTCTATTCCCACACCCCTCCCCCTCCCCAGCGCTGCAGCTAGTTTGTAAAAAAATAGGGGAGGCTGAGTCCCCAAACAAAAAACTCCCCACCTCCTCCTGTACCCAGTCCTGGGTCTTGTTAGGTATGTCCCCACCCAACAGAAGTTGAGGGCCTGGGGAAACCAGCAGCAACCCAAAGGTTTCTCCCACCCCCATCGCTCTCTTGGCCATCCCCTCTCTCTTACTGTCGGTCAATCACACCCTCCTCTTCACTCTCTTCTTTGGTGATGGCGGCAGTGGAGAGATACCACCCTCCCCCCCGCCAGCTCCTCCACCATACCCCTCATCTCTTCCACCAGGGCACTTTCCCCCACTCCACTTGCTCTTCCACCGTCTCCTTCTCCACCCCCCTCCCTCGCTTTCTTCTCTCTCATGCTCCTCCACTCGGTTGCCTTCTTCCGCCCCTTTTCCTGGTTCTCCTACTCCCGTGCCTTCCGTTTCCTTCTCTCTTCCATCCTCCGCTTCTTGCTCCTCCTCCTTCCTTGCCGCCTTCCCCTCTGGACCTGTACTCTGGTCATTTTTTTTTTCACCTTTATTTAACCAGGTAGGCTAGTTGAGAACAAGTTCTCATTTACAACTGCGACCTGGCCATGAGGCATGCTTCCTTCCCCTCCTCTTCTTCCCCCATCCCCCGCTCCTGCTCCCCCCCCAGCCGCAGACGCGTATGACCTCTGACGAGCCGGGCACCCCCGCCACAGGTGTGGTGACGAGCCACACCCGTGGCACGTCTTAGGCTCGTCACAATCCTTTGCCTCGTGCTCCCCAGATCCACAAAATCTGCATTTTCTTGTGCTGCACGAGGCGAAGATGTGGCCGTAGGCCATACAGCGCCTGCAAAATGGGGGCTGACGTGCATAAAACAATGTCCCCCTGTCAGCCCCTAGGGAGAACATAGCAGGAGGATGGAGGTAGCCACCATGTCCCTTTGGGTCCTCCCTGAGGAGGGCCTGGAAGCCTCTCCTCCCATTCCAAAACCCAAGGGAGTCTTTGAGTTGCCTTGCTGAGGAGACGTTATCCATGTATCTCCCCAGAAAGGCCCTCACCTCTTCGTCCTTAACGTATGGGTTGTACATGTTGACAGTTACAACCCTAAAGTTGTTCCTCGCCAGGCTTGTTATTTCATAATGGCTCATCGGCCTCTCACCTCCCACTGCTCTTGCTCTTCTCAGGATATCATCATGTTTCTCCTCTGTATTTAGTGCCACGTCGTATGCTCCCTCCAACGAGTTGCCTTGGAAACAAAACACGTCCTTCACCGTCAGCTTTAGAATCCCCATCAAGATTGTCCTTCCAAAAGTTTCCCGTCCTAAAGGCTCCAACTCCTTTTCCTTCCAAGCAAACCGAATCGTGTTGGCCAGCCCAATCCCAGGGACCGACTGTGCTGATCGATTTTGCACCATCTCCGCAAGGAGAATGGCGCACCCGGCTCACGTTCTCTTCCAAAACCAGGAAAAAAGAAAATCCAAAGTGACTGAGCCTATACTGGTGCAAAGTAACACAGAGACAGGAACAATCACCCACGAAACACTCAAAGAATATGGCTGCCTAAATATGGTTCCCAATCAGAGACAATGATAAACACCTGCCTCTGATTGAGAACCACTTCAGGCAACCATAGACTTATCTAGATAACCCCACTATACCACAATCACAAAACCTAAAAAAAACAAGACAAAACACACCACATAATTAACCCATGTCACACCCTGGCCTGACCAAAATAATAAAGAAAACACAAAATACTAAGACCAGGGCGTGACATACTATCCCATTGGGGATATCCAATTATGATTTGCATAGGCTTTTAAGGAACTCATATACTTCTGTAGGCTTAATTAAAGCAAAAAAAAAATAGTTAACAATTCAACAGAACAGATGAACTGAAATTACCTTTACTCTCACGGGTGGCCAAAAATGACTTCCTGAAACCACACCCCTACTACGTCAAGCCTCCAGTCTACTGATTTGACCCGCTCGGTTATATCTCAGTAACTAAGAGTCCCCAAAACCAACCTTGCTCTTTTTTAAAAGACATGAGTTTTGAATGACACCTCCCCCCTTTGTTTCATGCTAGCTGAAGAACTAGCAAGCCAGTAACAAGCTAACACCAGACAGAGATGAAAGGGGAAACATAAGAATCGTTGCCATTGATGAACAGGGTAAACTTTTATATTTGATGACACCCTAAAGTCACATTTTGGCACGAGTAGAGTAGGTATCTAGCTATATACCACATCCCTATGTAAACATGCCTTCTCCAAAGTTGGTTACAAGGCAGTACTTTTTTAAATGTTGCAATTGGTTCATTAAAATGAGACTGAAGGCGATGTCACCTTGTCCCGTTAATAATGAATCCAAGTGTTTGACATGGGGGAGGTGACCAGTAACTTTATGATCAACCATTATCAATCTAGAATCAATTGTCATTTTTCATACTTCGGTCATCATACTTTGATCTGGTTTCCTTCAAATGTCATCCAGTTTCATGAAAAACATGATTTTGATTGTCCAATACCTTTAAATAGATCAATTTGAATGATAACATATTCACTTAGGATCTCACTTGGTGAAGTCCATAGGGGAATTTCTGTGTAGAGACAATCTGGGGCAGGCCTTCATGGAAAACAAAAAATATTTGACTACAGGAGTCACCACAATAGTCAACCACCACAGCCTGTGACGGTAGTCAACCACCACAGCCCGTGACACGCAGGTAGGCGAGCTAATACCTCATACCTGGAGCAGGGCCAGACACATTCCACCACAGAAAGACTGCTATTAGTTGAATGAAAATGATCACCAGGGGTGAACAAACCTAACCTGGGGGAACTACCTTGCTGCACTCAAACCCTTCACAAGAACACATGATTCTGCTAGCTGCTCACTAGGACTGATTCGTTGAATTAAAAATCGAATCAAAGTTTATTGCTCACATAGACAGTTTAGTAGTTGTTATAGTGGGTGCAGTGAATTGCTTGTGTTATTAGATCCTTATAGTGCAAAAAAATGTCAAACATCAGGTGTGATTTAGCAAAAGCCTGCAACCCCAGTTGCTGTCCAGCAGCAGGGTTGGCTATCCCTGGAGTGATGATACTGTGAGGCGTACGAGTCATGAGGTCAGGGTTGTGAAAGCTAAGCTTCCTGTTCTCAGCTGGTCTGGATTGACTCACTGCATGACTTGACTCTGTCACACCCTGATCTGTTTCACCTGTCTTTGTCCTTGTCTCCACCCCCCTCCAGGTGTCGCCCATCTTCCCCATTATCCTCAGTGTATTTATACCTGTGTTCTCTGTCGCCAGTTTGTTTTGTTCATCAAGCCTACCAGTGTTTTTCCCTTGCTCCTGCCTTGTTTTAGTTTCTGTTTTCACGTTTTTTGACCACTCTGCCTGCCCTGACCCCGCGACTGCCTGCCGTACTGTGCCTTATGGACTCTGATCTGGATTACTGACCTCTGCCTGCCCTGACCCCGCGACTGCCTGCCGTACAGTGCCTTATGGACTCTGATCTGGATTACTGACCTCTGCCTGCCCTGACCCCGCGACTGCCTGCCGTACTGTGCCTTATGGACTCTGATCTGGATTACTGACCTCTGCCTGCCCTGACCCCGCGACTGCCTGCCGTACTGTGCCTTATGGACTCTGATCTGGATTACTGACCTCTGCCTGCCCTGACCCCGCGACTGCCTGCCGTACTGTGCCTTATGGACTCTGATCTGGATTACTGACCTCTGCCTGCCCTGACCCCGCGACTGCCTGCCGTACAGTGCCTTATGGACTCTGATCTGGATTACTGACCTCTGCCTGCCCTTGACCTGTCACTTTGCCTGCCCCCTGTTCTAGTAATAAACTTTTGTTACTTTGACACTGTCTGCATCTGTGTCTTCTCCTGAAACATGATAGTCTCTTGGACTTTTCAATTCCCTCCTTCAATACAAGCTTTACTTTTTATCAAGGAGGATGTTTGGTTGACTGGCCAGATTATACTAAGTCTGACAGACACACTTCACAGTGGAGGTGTATAACTGTATAACAGCTGTTATTATAACTAAGTTATCAACTGTGTGGTGTCAGACTACTTATGTCCACTTGTAATGAGAGTGATATGGGAGAGGTGTGGCTCAGTCGGTAGAGCATGGCGCTTGCAACGCCAAGCGTCGTGGGTTCGATTCCCGCTGGGGCCACCCATATGTAAAAGTTGTGGCCCCAGCTGACTTGTAAGTCGCTTTGGACAAAAGCGTCTGCTAAATGGGATATATTATTATTATATATCAAATGTACATTCTGCTTCTACATGGAGTTTTCAATATCTTTGCTTTATATCATGTAACAACATAGTGTCTATTCTGGATGATGTGCCATTGACGATATGCTTTTACATTTTTAGATTTTAGTAATTTAGTAGACGCTCTTATCCAGAGTGATTAGGGTTAAGTGCCTTGCTCAAGAGAATAAACAGATTTTTCACCAAGTAAGCTTGGGGATTCGAACCTGCTATCTTTCAGTTACTGGCCCAGCGCTGTTAACTGCTAGGCTACAGCCATAAGGCTGGGCCTTGACAGAGGCACTACAGGATGTGGAGACAAGAGTGCTAGTAGGCGCCAGAATCAAATCTACATCTGTGCTCCCATTTGCCCATGTTTCTTGGAGATCATGTGAATGGTAACATTTTGTGATATTCAACTCGACCTGTGGTATAAGCACATTCATACAGTAGCTGTTCCATAACACTTCAAATGAAAGTCACTATACTGAAGGTGTTTGTGCACACACTATAAAGCCATATGACAAGGTTATGACGTCCGCCATTCCATTCAATTTAATAATGTGACACAGAGGATGGTAAATGACAAAACACCCTGTTATAACATCTGGTATGTAGACTCTTATGTAGCATGTAATAACATATGACAAAGTTGTCATGTAGACTGTGTAGCAGTTGTTACTAACAGTTGACATTAGAGAATATGACAGGATGAACAGTCCTCTTTGACACCAATTATAACTAGTTTTATATCATCTAATGCCGCAACTCATTACCATTTAAAAATATTAGGTGTAACACAGCTGTTAAAAAAGGCTTCATGAATGCATTCGTAAGGACACCTACAGTAAAGTGTTCCCGAAATGGACAATTAACGACTTCAGCCAACCAGCTGCAGTAACAATGTCTGCCTATTCAAATGGATGGTGGGAATGCTCCGAGAGAAGTACAGTTTTAAGCTTATTATAGTAAATCATTAGTAGACGATCACCACATCTGGCATAGAGGAAAGTGAATGAAGGTTACTCTCCCACACTGTCAATTAAATGTTTTAATTTATTTAACCTTTATTTAACTAGGCAAGTCAGTTAAGAACAAATTCGTATTAATGGTATCTGTTGCTTTTATACATGTTACATGCATGTTTTATACATGCTGGGCTAACAACAAATGGAGAACTACTGATGCTAGCATTGGATGTGCTCGTGGAAGCAGAACAACTTGTGTTGTCGACATTTGCAGGTGGAGTACTGCTGGTATGGGTCTCTATGGACTCGGACCTTACTTTTTTTTAACCATTTATCCATTTTCTAGCAAACGGTATGAGCACCAGCGCAGTTGGCTGCATACGGACCGTTATCGGAATTCCCGCGAGAGAGTAACGGTTAATGTGATTGGATGTTAATTATTTGACAAGACTACCTGTATTTGACATTGTGTTGTTATTTGGCTTTTGATTTTTGGCAGTGAAACAAGGCTACTAAGGTGAGAAACAAACCTCACCCAAATGCATAGCCCCGTTGAAAAATATAAACGGACTGTTTGAAAATGTGAATCACATTTATATTTGGCATACCCCCGACGGCATTGTACATAGCCCAGTTTGGGAATACCGGACCTAAAGCATCTAAACTGGAAAAACCATTTCAGTAACTGGCGCAATAAATCCAAGTAACACGTCGGCTTAGTTTGGAAAATGTATGACATATATATTTGAGATGCATAACATTAATTAATTATTGTACTTGCAATTTTTAATAAATCAACCTGAAATAGAGCACGCTGTAAAATATGATTATGATGGGTGTGGTTTTGGTTCAACTCTGGTTATTAACACCAACGCTGGGGTTATTATACAACACTGAGTGTTAATTCAACATTTAGTTATGTTCAGAGTAGGCCCTTAACATTATGCCATATGAATAATGTTTTGTATTGTGTTAAATAATAAACCATTTATGATAACACATTTGCTCAGGATCTCACTTGGTGTAGTCCCTTGGACTGTAAATATATATTTTTATTTTATTTAACCTTGATTTAACCAGGTAGGCTAGTTGAGAACAAGTTCTCATTTACAACTGCTACCTGGCCACAATAAAGCAAAGCAGTGCGACACAAACAACAACACAGAGTTACACATGGAATAAACAAGCGTACAGTCAATAACACAATAGAAAAAAAACAAAGTCTATATACAGTGTGTGCAAATGGCGTGAGGAGGTAAGCCAATAAATAGGCCACAGTAGCAAGTAATTACAATTTAGCAAATTAACACTGGAGTGATAGATGTGCAGATTATGATGTGCACGTAGAAATACTGGTGTGCAAAAGAGCAGAAAAGTAAATAAAAACATTATGGAGATGAAGTAGGTAGATTGGATGGGCTATTTACAGATGTGCTATGTACAGCTGCAGTGATCGGTTAGCTGCTCGGACAGCTGATGAATGCAACAACCATGTCTCTGTCACTAACAAATACAGTCTCGGATAGTACTGTATCTCTACAATTCACTTGAAAAGCAATGCACTCTAGGAAAAAGTAAAAACAAATAAAAAAATAAGGCTTTACACCGAGCAGTGTGTTTATTTAAAATGTTCCAGTGTCTATAGGGGTACACACTTTCAGTGTTAATTTAACACTCTCTGTGTTGATTTAACACTGGATAATTTGTGTAGCTGTGGAGTGTGGGAGACTGACATTCAGTTGACAAGTAAGGGATTAAGTGGATGGTCAGAAAGAAGCATGGTACTTTTGTGTGTCTGATCATTTCACTTGCTGAAGATTCTGATAGTTTGTTTGAGTCTATTATGGCAATGTGTGACTAAAACTCACAAGTGATTCTGTGTGTCTCTTTGTTTTAGCTATGGATTGGAGTCAGAGGTTGCAGCTCTTGCTCTTCTCACTCCTCTGTCTCACTGGCAACTCCAAGGCAGTAGGAGGTAAGTAGGATGAATTTTACCCACAGAATTCATTGTATCTGGAAACATGGTCCTTCACTTTGTCATGATTTAAGTCTGCCTCTGGTGGGTGTTGATGGAATTATATAATTTTATAAAGCAAGACTGCAAATATCTGCGTGCAGTTTTAAACTACCCTTCCCCCCATTTGTTCCATGCTGGCTGAAGACCTGGCTAGCCAGTAACTAGCTAACACCAGACAAACATGAAAGGGGAAAAATATAAGAATATTTGCCATAGATTAATAGGGTAAACGTGTAATTATATTTTCTGACACCATTCAGTCACATTTTGGCACCAATAGAATATCTATCTAGCTATATAAACCATGCCCCTCTGCAAACATGTATTTTCCGATGTTGGTTAATTATAGTTATTTAATTAGGTAAGAGAATATCATGGTAGAGTACCATTGGTGTATTAAAAAAAGAGTTAAGATGATGTCACGTTGTTACCTAAATAATTAATCTAAGTGTTTGACGTGGGGGAGGGGACCAGTAACTTTATGATCAAACTTTATCAATGTAGAATCTACAGTCATGTTTCATACCTTGATCATCATAATTTGATCTGGTTTCCTTCAAATATCATCCAATTTCATGAAAAACTTCATTTGAACTATTCATGACCTTTAAATCAACACTGAAAGTGTTGTCTATGGACCCCATATAAAAACCGCAACCGTGTTAAATCAACTTTCTGTTTAGTGTAAAGCCTTATTCAAATATTTCCCAGATTGTCTTGCCTTCTAAGTAAATTGTAGTTTCCACCCATGACAATATTTGTTATTAATAACAGAGACATGGTTGTTGCATTCATCCATTTTCAGTCATATGGAGTTCACCCAGTATTAAATGAGATCCTTAGTGAATGTTATCATAAAATATATATATTTTGGTCTATGGTATATATATACCATATGTTTTTCGTAAGGCCTTATTTTGAGGACCTAGTTTTACCCTAATACAGAGGCCTGAATCTCATACACATCACTTTGAACCAAAACTACGACCGGCATATGCTGTTTTGCAGGTTGATATTTTAGAATTGTTTGTTTCAATATCTATGTTTGTGCACGTACATTGATTGACTGATTTATCGTATACTACACAAAGATAAACTACATATATTTTTCTAAACTAATCCAATCACTAAGTTCAAATCAGTTAGTTCCTAATGTTCCTAACCCTGACAGTCATTCTGAATGCAGGTTGCAGGTGAATTCATTTTCCAATCTGTTGGATCTCCACTCACTGATTGGATTTCAATAGGAATTACACATCACCCTGTAAGCCAGCATAATGTGATTTGCAGGCCTGATGTGGCTTGTAAAACATGGATTTCAGGCCCTTGTATTACACTCTCAGAATAAAAGGTTTACGTTTGTTGCTAATGGGCTACAAACACGTAATCAATCAATGTACCAATGTACCTGCACAAACAGATATTGAAACAAACAATTCCAAAAAAAAATCTTCCTGCAATAGAGCATGCTGGGAAATATAATGATGGGCATGGTTTTTGTTCAAAGTGACGTGTATGAGTTTCAGGCCCCTGTATTTGGTTAAAACTATGCCTGCAAAATAAGGCCTTATGAAATACATATGGCATTGTGTTAAATATACAATTTTTATGACAACATATTCATTTAGGATCTTACTTTTTAAAGTCTACAGCACAAAAAATGGATGAATGCAACAATTATGTCTCTGTCACAAAAAAATACAGTCACGGGTGGTAACTCTACATTTTGCTCAAAAGGTAAGGCACTGTGGGAAATATTTGAATAAGGCTTGACACTAATCAGTGTGTTCATTTAACACTACTCTGGTGTCTATGTGTCCATAGACTCAACAATTTCAGTATTGATTTAACACCATCAATGTTAATAAAACAACGAACACTGGAGAATTTGTTGTGAAGAGATATATTTTGAAAGACCATCTCTGTAAAAACTCTGTCTATGCATACTACATGACACGCATAATAATTGCATACTTTTTTGGTGTGCATCATTTCCCCAACATATTCTGTTCTTTAAGACGTGGACTCGTTAAATAAGATGGTGGTCCTCAAACAGTCCCTGTACTGCATGTTTGTCTTTACTCTATATACTCTTTGTGTGCAGAGCTCTGTGAGGACAAAGGACGAGAGCCTGAGTGGGTCTTTTCAGTTTCCGGTGATGCTGCCATGTTGACATCCACCCTGTTGGACCTCAATGGGTTCAACTACCACAGCACCCCCTATAACATCTCATGGTATTACCTAAGGACTGGGACAGAGGTGACCAGGGAGACAGGAAAGACTCTGGTGCGGGGGAAGACACTCTGGATTTTTAACATCACGATGGAAGATGCTGGAGACTATGAGTGTGTTGTGAGGTAGGGGCTATACATTTGTCTGCTGTGTGTGTGTGTATATGTGTGTGGTGTAAATCTTTCCTGTTACCTTTGATAACAGACTACCCTCCGAGTGCTACAAGAAGGTTGCCTTACTGATTGTGAACCACACCAACCCAGAAGAATGTGGTCGACCAGAAAAGGCCCAACAGTTCCTGACCAACACAACCACCTCTTTCCTGAACTGCCCATTGAGTGACCATATCAGGGAAGTAGACAACTACTCCATCCAGTGGTACAAGGTGAGTCCAATGGGGTAAACAGACAATGCAGTGCAATAGGAGAGTGTTGAGAGGGGATGCCTGACAGCAGGGGCGAACTAGCCATCTAGCATTTTGAGAAAATGGCATTTTGGGAAAATACCGAATGGGCTGGTCCAATGGGATCGCCTAACTTTTTTAGTTTTTTTGGACAGAATTAGAATTATCTGGCTAAGAATGGGGGCCACAGAGACAAAAAACGGGCCTTTTGGGGGCCACAAGGAAAGAAAATGGGCCAATGTCGGGGCCTCAATGGAAAAAGGGTCTGATGTGTCAGAAATGCCATGGCGGATTTCTGGTCTCATGCTTGACAATGCTGGAAAGCCTGTTTGAAATCTTTATTTTCAGTCATTCAGTCCATTTCTATGTATGCTTAATTTGTGTTTAAAACTATAGGAATGTAGGGTTATTACTACGAGTGACTACATTTCAGACAATGTTACTTCAGACACACTATATACACTTTCATTGTTCATTTGTCTCACACATTGAACTGCATTGAATTGTTATGAGAGTTGGTCTTCTAAGGTAAGACATTATCAGAACTTATCTGTAATTGAATAGTGTATTAATTTTGTACTACTAGCCATATTCCATTACCACTACCTTTCAGTGTGCATTTCTATTTTAACCCTGCCAGGGCTGTGAACCCATTGTGGAAGATGATCCCTTGTGGAACAGGTTTAGTTATGTCAGTCTCAGTACTGTGGAGTTACTCCGAGTAACAGTGGTCACCCTTGAGGATAATGCGTTCTACACCTGCACCATGACCTTTAACTTGGAAGGGTTCAGCGGCAGGATCTCAGAAACCATCAACGGTATGGTGGACGGTGAGTATCGCTGGCACAGCTCATAAAAGTTGTCCTTAACCACAGATCTAGGATCAGATTATTACCATATAGCCCCAATCCTTACCACAGCCATTACAGAGACAGTGAAAGTCAAACTGGTTACAGATGATTACTAGACAACCTTGTCAGGTCCTGCCATCTGTCATAGATTTTCAAGCAGATTTAAGTCTAAACTGTAAATCGGCTCCTCAGGAACATTCACTGTAAACAACTTCAGTGTAGATTTGGCTTGTGTTTGCCTGTGTTTAGCTGAATTCCGTTACTTTTTTAAAATGAAAAAACTCCCCAGTCCTTAACGATTACAAGCATACCCATAACACGATGCAGCCACCACTATGTTTGAAAATAGGGAGAGTGGTAGTCAGTTGTGTGTTGCATTGGATTTTCCACAAACCTAAGACTTTGTATTCAGGACAAAAAGTGAATTGCTCTGCCACTTTCTTTGCAGATTTACTTTAGTGCCTTATTGCAAACAGGATGCATGTTGTAGAATACTTCTATTCTGTACAGGCTTCCATCCTTTCACTCTGTCAATTCGGTTAGTATTGTGGAGTAACTACAATGTTGTTGATCCATCCTAAGTTTCTTCCTATCACATCCATTGAAGTCCATAACTGTTTTAAAGTCACCATTGGCCTCATTGTGAAATCCCTAAGCAGTTTCCTGCCTCTGACAACTGAGTTAAGAAGGACACCTGTATCTTTGCAGTGAATGGGTGTATTGAAACACCATCCAAACTGTAACCATCCAAAGTGTAATTAATTTTACTCCTGAACTTATTTCACCATGCTCAAACTGATATTCACTGTCTGCTTTATTTTTACTTGACCCATCAACAATAGTTTCCCTTCTTTGCGAGGCATTGGGAAACCTCCCTGGTCTTTGTGGTAGAACCTGTGTTTGAAATTCACTGCTCGACTGAGGGACCTTACATGTAATTGTGCTGTATATGTGGGGTACAGATATCAGGTAGTCATTCAAAATTCATGATCAACACTATTATTGCACACAGAGTGAGTCCATGCAACTTATTAAGTAACTTGTTAATCTACATTTTACTCCTGCACGTATTCAGGCTTGCCATAAGAAAGGCATTGAATATTTGACATAATTCCACTTTCACATTATGGGATACTGTGTGTTGGCCAGTGATACAAATATTTAAATGTCATACATTTTAAATTCAAGCTGTAATAAAACAAATTGTGGGATACTTTTTGAAGACACTGTACAGTACATGAATGAGAGGTTATGATTTCATAGAGGCTGCTTTGAAACTTTGCTCTGTGAGAGCTCAGAAATGGTTGTGTTCAATAGGGTCATGTGACTGCATATTTATGTCTGTCTATGATGTTTTTGACTCATTGTCATTATTTCAGTGGAGTATTGCCTGGAGCCCAAAGTGGTTGAACCTGCCAATGAGATCATCAAAGCAGATTTGGGTGAGTAAGCCACTATAGAACATGTACTGTATATGTGTGTGCATATCTTTGTGTGTGAGTGTGTGTGTGTGTGTGTGTGTGTGTGTGTGTGTGTGTGTGTGTGTGTGTGTGTGTGTGTGTGTGTGTGTGTGTGTGTGTGTGTGTGTGTGTGTGTGTGTGTGTGTGTGTGTGTGTGTGTGTGTGTGTGTGTGTGTGCGAGTTTGTACAGTTCTTTTAATTCATGATGCAAATAAAGAATTCAATGTTTATCCCCTAGGTTCTTCCTTCAGTAAGATGTGTCGGGTGTTTGTCCCGAGTGTGGGGAATAAACATTGTGCAAATTTGAATTGGATTTCAAGAGAGAACTCAATTTCCAAAATTGTTTCAGAGCGCATCTTTCAGGAATCAGAAAGGTAGGTTGAGACAACACAACAGCATCACAATACACAATGTAATAATTCGACAGTTCCGTGAAGAAGTATTTGCCCCCTTTCTGATTTGCTCTTTTTTTGTATATTTTTGATACTGAATGTTATCAGATCTTCAACCAAAACCTAATATTAGATAAAGGGAACCTGAGTTTACAAATAAAAGTTACAAATTTTATCAAAGTTATGCACCACCCAATTCCCCTGTGCCTCAGAACCTGAACAACTTTCTGTCCATCTGTCTGTGAGTTGAAGCTGAGGCGCAGCTGGGTCATGCAGCAAGACAATGATCCTAAACACACTGTCAAGTCTACATGAAAATGGTTCAAATGCAACAAATGTGAAGTTTTGTAATGGCCAAGTCAAATTCCAAACCTATCCCAGTTGAGATGTTGTGGCAGGACTTGAAACGAGCAGTTCATGCTTAAAAACTCACAAATGTCGCTGAGTTAAAGCAATTCTGCATGCAATAGTGGGCCAAAATCCCTCCACAGCGATGTGAGAGACTGATCAACAACTACAGGAAGCATTTGGTTGCAGTCATTGCAGATGGCACAATGACTTATAGAGTGAAAGGGAGCAATTACTTTTTCACACTTGCATAACTTGAATTAAATAAATGAAATAAGTATATATATTATTTTTGTACACAGGTTCTCTTTATCTAATATTAGGTTTTGTTTGAAGACCTGATAATATTCAGTATAAAAAATATGCAAAAATAGAGAAAATCAGAAATACTTTTTCATGGCACTTGTCACGCCTGCTACCACTTTCTCGCGCCAGGCTGCCCAGCACTGTGCACTCCTGCCACCATCCTTACGCACACCTGCTTACCTCATCGCGCACTTCAGCAAATTATTGGACTCACCTGGATTCAATCACCTGTGTTATGACCTCCCCTATATCTGTCAGTTCCCCAGCTCTTTTACCCTGTCATATGTTGTTATGTTATCTGTGTGTTGATGCTGGTCCATGTCTGTTCCTTATTTAATGTTTACTCCCCGTACCTGCTTCTCTACTCTGACGTTGGTCTTTACATGTATTCTGTGTCATCCAGATAGATGGTCTACTGTATAGTATCTAAACTGTTGGTACCATATCAGGTACAGCGCTAAGATTACAATAGGACCCATATACCTGAACACACAGTAGTGCTTGCTTTGAATGGAACTTAAGATAACACACACTGCTATTTTATGAACTGTGGCCGTGATGGTTTGAGTGTGCGTTCACAAGGGGGAACTTGTCTGTCTTTTCTTCCCCTCCCCCTAAACCAGGGAGTGCATAGAAGAGAAGGGTGTATGGTTGGAGCGTAATTTGAATTTCTTGACGGTGGAAGAGGAAGACTTTTCCATCCATTACACGTGTAAGGTTTCCAGCGACAGAGGCAGTCCTTCTGCCTCCTTCACACTACAGCCTACAGGTAACACAACACTTTCTGGAAGATAACATAAAAATGTTTCAAAAGAGATCACACACATATTATCCTGGCCCTTTACTCTTGTTTTGATATTGTATTATAACAACTGCAACCTCACCACTTTTGAAAACTGTTTGAAGAATTAAAGCCAGTCAGCTTGACCTTGGGTAAAAACTGGTATAAATGCTATCTTCTCTCTTTTTCTGCACAGATCCAAACAACCTGTTCCCTATTTGGGTACTACTGACTAGTCTGGTATTGGTGTTTACTGTTAGTGTTGTTATTTACCATCGCTTTAAGATTGACATTGTGCTGTCGCTAAGGAGGGTGTTCCCGCTTCTCTACCCAAACACAGGTACACAATGAGAGACAGTTTATCGCACATATACTGCTCAAGTACACTCAATAGAAACATACCTGAGCACACACACGCAGACATGCACACACACGCACGGACACATACATACTATCTGCAGACTCATTGCATACTGTGCATTCACAAAATGGAAACTCGCATAAACATGCATTCTACACCAGATACAGACTGTAATGCACATACAGCATGTCTCCCCACAAACCCCCAGGCCCACACTTAAACCCACACACATGAATGTTGCATTGCTTGTTTCCCACTCCCCACCTGACCACAAGTAAAATCAGTAGCAAATGTAGCAAGGTACTGTAGCACATCCCACAGCTGCAGTATGTAAGCACTGCATTTTCCATGACAGAGGAAACAGAGGAAGATTCATACGAGGCACTGAATAGGCTATGATGTCATTTATATCCAAGCCTCCTCTGTTAGGCAGGTTTGTGGAGACATTTGCTCCAGCCCAGCACTAACACACCTATTTTGTTTTACCTGTCTCTGTCCTGCATGTGGCAGACTCTGATGGGAAGCTGTATGATGCGTACGTGGCTTACCCCCGTCTGTTTGGGGATGGGGGCAGGGCCTGTGGAGAGGCAGAGATGTTTGCCCTCCACACGTTGCCCCAGGTTCTGGAGGGGAGGTGTGGCTACAGGCTCTTCATACTGGGCCGGGACAGCCTACCAGGGGAATGTAAGACATCTCGGTTCGACCCTGGGGCTCCAGGTTCCACAAGATTATCTTAGCATTGGCATTAGTACACATGTAGCATGATGATGAAATATGTGGAATCTTTTTGAAGTCATAAAGACCTTATGAAACCATCTTAATGGTTAGACAATGTTTTAATAACCATTTTCCCTGCTCCCTTTCTTCCTCTCCCTCTCCTCCTCCCTCTTCTCTTTCCCCCTCCCCCTTTTCTTCTCCCTGCCCCTCTTCCTCTTCTCCTCCCTCCTCTTGACCCCCCTCTCCCTCTTCTCCTCCCTGACCCCCCCTCTCCCTCTTCTCCTCCCTGACCCCCCATCCCTCTTCTCCTTCCTGAACCCCCTCTTCTCCTCCCTGACCCCCTTCTCCCTCTTCTCCTCCCTGACCCCCTCTCCCTCTTCTCCTCCCTGACCCCCCTTTCCCTCCTCTCCTCCCTGACCCCCTCTCCCTCTAGCCGTAGTAGATGCTGTGGAGGAGAGCATGCTGGCCAGCCGGTGTCTCCTCCTGGTCTACTCTGGCTCTACGTTCTGCAGTGACAGCAACGTTGTCCTGGAGGCCTGGCAGAGCTTCGAGAGGCAGACGGCCATGCACCATGCCCTGCTGGAGGGCTCCCTTAAGGTGGTCCTGGTGGAGCTGGAGGAGGTCACTCCTACACAGCTGGCCCTCTTCCCTGAGTCGGTGCGCCACCTCCGGGAGCGCCAGGGCGCCGTCTGCTGGTGGAAGAGTAGCAGGACAAGGAGGACCAAAGGGTTGAGGTGTGGGAGGTGGAGAAAAGAGGTGGCGGAGAAGAGAGGGGAGCAGGCTTCGCCACCTCTCTCCTCACCCTCTCTTTTCTTGTCCTCACGCTTCTGGAAGGAGTTGAGGTATTATATGCCAGTGAGGGGCATGAGGACAAGGTGCCCAGAGAAGAACAGCCTGTTGAACTTGTGATGGGATTGATGGGCTTTGGAGAGGACAGTGATAGACATGAGGAAATGTTGAATGAAAGGACTTCTGATACCATGGAGAGTATAAATGTTGTTCCTGCCTCTCACAACACATTTCCATGAAATATTATTGAATCAGACTTTGGAGGACTGATCCTCTGGGATGATGATTGATCATCCTACCGATTAATGTTGTAAAATGCACAGTTAAGAGTATTAATTCTGAACATATTGGCAGAGCCACTCAAACACACACACAATTTACCACTGTGTTACATACACACCACATCTGTGAGAGAGCTTTAATAAAGAGAGCCCAGTACATTCTATACAATGTATTTGATGTCTTTATTTGTCTACTTAAAAAATGTTCCCAACAATGTTCCTTTATTTCGGATTTTTAAAATATTTTTTTCAGATTTGTTAATCCTCCAATGAGAAGCTATGTGTTTAAATTAATATTTATGGATGCAGTTATTTGTTATGAGACCAAAGTATTTATGAACAGCTTACTGGCATTTACTATTAAATGTTTCCTAAATGGTGAGCTGACTATTAACAAACACCTTATGATTTATTAATGAAAGCACAGTCCTGAAACTTCCCAGAAAGGGTGTGGCGATTTGCACAAGTTGGTTGCGTGCTCTGTCTAGTTTACATACAGGTACAACTGGCTGTGACTGGTAACCTGCTTTACTGTAATCCAATGTGATCGTAGGCCATTTCAAAGAAAGTGTGGTTAGGAGTACTGGGGATTCTAAAATCCAATGGGGGAAAATCCAGCTGAGGTTGTTTCACACCTCAAGAAAACATTCTCTAGCATTGTCTTGCCAAACTGAAGAATCTAACTTAAAATCACACTTCCGCGAGCCTGAAACCACTCAGTGTGAAACAAAGTGAAGAGGAGGACCTTGGGTTTATCATCTCTAAGAAAATACATGGATTCATGTAAGTATTGCAATTGTTAATGCGAACTATTGGTACACTTGGGCTTATGTAGCATGAAGCCATTAGGAAGGATTAACAGCATGTTAAAAGTTCTGATAAAAAGTGAAACTTTATAGATTTTTGAATGGTCCTGCAGCGATGTCATGAGGTCCACCTGGCTACCACAACACAGTGTCTTCAGTAAAGCTTGTGGTCCTCACGGAGAAGCAACTCCACCATGGGGCTTGTGTGTCTCAATTGCAATGGCTCATTAGCTAGTCCCCATTTATGCAGCTCTGCCTGGAGGCTCTCAAGTCTTGTTCATACTGCAGGCCTTAAAAGGATACCTTTATATTTTGGCAATGAGGTCCTTTATCTACTTCCCCAGAGTCAGATGAACTCGTGGATACTATTTTTATGTGTCCAGTATGAAGGAAGTTAGAGGTAAGAGCTAAGCCAATGCTCACTTGCGTTAAGGCAATTGGTGGAAGTCTATGGGTATCTGCTATTGTGCTAGTAGATATCTATAGATCCCCTACACTATTTTCGTGTTTGTTTTCTCACGTGAACAGAAATTGAGAGAACAGTGTAGAATCTTTACAACCAGGAATTGACAGAGGGATTTCTACTAGATAACATAGCCACAAAGTCAGAACAGCTTTCCCATTTTGACAACAGATGTCGTTCTGGCGGGAGAAAACAATAGGCGAATATCACAGCCAGTCACAACACTGGCGAGTAAGTTATACTGTGAAACACTATCTTTCCACTATTACTGCAGATATATTATAGACATTTTCTCCAATTACAATCCAAAAATCCTAAGAAATCCTACTTTAAAGCTAGAATCCTTAATTGAATCAAAAACAAAGTGGTCCCCCCACCTGAGGGATGGGCCTGGAGAAATATAGACTCTCAAATTCATAGACACCGCTATGGATGCAAGCACTGACCATCCACGATGTTTCCATTTACATTGTTTACAAACATTGGAGTAAAACAAGCTTATATTTTGGTTCTGAAGATGTACGACAGTTGAACTAAGCTCATGTGGGATTCATAAGTTATATCCTATAAGAGTCAATGGGTATACAGTATATCATTCATATACAAGTTCAAAAATGGATGTAGCGTCTAAGGATTCCAGCTTTAACCATTAGTTTCTTGTTAGATCTGTTAGAGTTGCGTCAATTCGAATCTGGTATCAGGATAAATATGACAATGAGTCACCGATTGTATACTATGTATTTTTTTATTTGCTAAGCAATAAGTGGTGAATGCAATTTTCGTATATACGGGCTCTCTGTCCCACCTCGCAGGGCAAAACAGAGAACTGACTTGTTCCTGACAAAGATATTATAATATACCCTGATGGCAGTAGTAGTTCCGGCTTCCGAGCCGGCCTGTCAGAGTAGAGACTGGGCGTGGTTTAGACTTGCTCAGCCTATTGCAGGCACTCAGGCGGGTCCCCGCTTCTTGGCGCTTCTGTTGATAGATGTAACTGTTGCTGTGAAAAACATCCAAATAAAATAAAATCAAATCAAATTTTATTTGTCACATACACATGGTTAGCAGATGTTAATGCGAGTGTAGCAAAATGCTTGTGCTTCTAGTTCCGAAAATGCAGTAATAACCAACAAGTAATCTAACTAACAATTCCAAAACTACTGTCTTATACACAAGTGTAAGGGGATAAAGAATATGTACATAAAGATATATGAATGAGTGATGGTACAGAGCAGCATAGGCAAGATACAGTAGATGGTATCGAGTACAGTATATACATTTGAGATGAGTATGTAAACAAAGTGGCATAGTTAAAGTGGCTAGTGATACATGTATTACATAAAGATGCAGTGGATGATACAGAGTACAGTATATACGTATACATATGAGATGAATAATGTAGGGTATGTAAACATTATATTAGGTAGCATTGTTTAAAGTGGATATATTTTACATCATTTCCCATCAATTCCCATTATTAAAGTGGCTGGAGTTGAGTCAGTGTGTTGGTAGCAGCCACTCAATGTTAGTGGTTGCTGTTTAACAGTCTGATGGCCTTGAGATAGAAGCTGTTTTTCAGTCTCTCGGTTCCAGCTTAGATGCACCTGTACTGACCTCGCCTTCTGGATGATAGCGGGGTGAACAGACAGTGGCTCGGGTGGTTGTTGTCCTTGATGATCTTTATGGCCTTCCTGTGACATCAGGTGGTGTAGGTGTCCTGGAGGGCAGGTAGTTTGCCCCCGGTGACGCGTTGTGCAGACCTCACTACCCTCTGGAGAGCCTTACGGTTGTGGGCGGAGCAGTTGACGTACCAGGCGGTGATACAGCCCGCCAGGATGGACTCGATTGTGCATCTGTAGAAGTTTGTGAGTGCTTTTGGTGACAAGCCGAATTTCTTCAGCCTCCTGAGGTTGAAGAGGCGCTGCTGCGCCTTTTTCACAATGCTGTCTGTGTGGGTGGACCAATTTAGTTTGTCTGTGATGTGTATGCCGAGGAGCTTAAATCTTACTACCCTCTCCACTACTGTTCCTTCGATGTGGATAGGGGGTGTTCCCTCTGCCGTTTCCTGAAGTCCACAATCATCTCCTTAGTTTTGTTGACGTTGAGTGTGAGGTTATTTTCCTGACACCACACTCCGAGGGCCCTCACCTCCTCCCTGTAGGCCGTCTCGTCGTTGTTGGTGATCAAGCCTACCACTGTTGTGTCGTCCTCAAACTTGATGATTGATTTGGAGGCGTGCGTGGCCACGCAGTCGTGGGTGAACAGGGAGTACAGGAGAGGGCTCAGAACGCACCCTTGTGGGGCCCCAATGTTGAGGATCAGCGGGGTGGAGATGTTGTTGCCTACCCTCACCACCTGGGGGCGGCCCATCAGGAAGTCCAGTACCCAGTTGCACAGGGCGGGGTCGAGACCCAGGGTCTCGAGCTTGATGACGAGCTTGGAGGGTACTATGGTGTTAAATGCCGAGCTGTAGTTGATGAACAGCATTCTCACATAGGTATTCCTCTTGTCCAGATGGGTTAGGGCAGTGTGCAGTGTGGTTGAGATTGCATCGTCTGTGGACCTATTTGGGCGGTAAGCAAATTGAAGTGGGTCTAGGGTGTCAGGTAGGGTGGAGGTGATATGGTCCTTGACTAGTCTCTCAAAGCACTTCATGATGACGGAAGTGAGTGCTACGGGGCGGTAGTCGTTTAGCTCAGTTACCTTAGCTTTCTTGGGAACAGGAACAATGGTGGCCCTCTTGAAGCATGTGGGAACAGCAGACTGAGATAGGGATTGATTGAATATGTCCTTAAACACACCAGCCAGCTGGTCTGCTCATGCTCTGAGGGCGCGGCTGGGGATGCCGTCTGGGCCTGCAGCCTTGCGAGGGTTAACACGCTTAAATGTTTTACTCACCTCGGCTGCAGTGAAGGAGAGTCCGCATGTTTTCGTTGCAGGCCGTGTCAGTGGCACTGTATTGTCCTCAAAGCGGGCAAAAAAGTTATTTAGTCTGCCTGCTCGATACCGTTATCTCCGTTATCTCGCACCTGGCTCCTGCTACTTCCGGCGCTGACAGAGATGGCCGCCTCGCTTCGCGTTCCTAGGAAACTATGCAGTTTTTTGTTTTTTAACGTGTTATTTCTTACATTAGTACCCCAGGTCATCTTAGGTTTCATTACATACAGTCGAGAAGGACTACTGAATATAAGATCAGCGTCAACTCACCATCAGTACAACCAAGAATATGACTTTCGCGAAGCGGATCCTGTGTTCTGCCTTTCAACCAGGACAATGGAATGGATCCCAGCCGGCGACCCAAAAAAACGACTTCGTAAAAGAGGGAAACGAGGCGGTCTTCTGGTCAGACTACGGAGATGGGCACATCGTGCCCCACTTCCTAGCATTCTTCTCGCCAATGTCCAGTCTCTTGACAAGGTTGATGAAATCTGAGCAAGGGTAGCATTCCAGAGGGACATCAGAGACTGTAACGTTCTTTGCTTCACGGAAACATGGCTCACTAGAGAGACGCTCTCGGATGCGGTGCAGCCAGCAGGTTTCTCCATACATCGCGCCGACAGAAACAAACACCTTTCTGGTAAGAAGAGTGGTGGGGCGTATGCCTTATGGCTAACGAAACGTGGTGTGATCACAGAAACATACAGGAACTCAAATCCTTCTGTTCACCTGATTTAGAATTCCTCACAATCAAATGTAGACCGCATTATCTACCAAGAGAATTCTCTTCGATTATAATCACAGCCGTATATATTCCCCCCCAAGCAGACACATCGATGGCTCTGAATGAACTTTATTTGACTCTTTGCAAACTGGAATCGATACATCCTGAGGCTACATTCATTGTTGCTGGGGATTTTAACAAGGCTAATCTGAAAACAAGACTCCCTAAAATGTATCAGCATATCGATTGCGCCACCAGGGCTGGCAAAACCTTGGATCACTATTATTCTAACTTCCGCGACGCATATAAGGCCCTGCCCCGCCCCCCTTTCGGAAAAGCTGACCACGACTCCATTTTGCTGATCCCTGCCTACAGACAGAAACTAAAACAAGAAGCTCCCACGCTGAGGTCTGTCCAACGCTGGTCCGACCAAGCTGATTCCACACTCCAAGACTGCTTCCATCACGTGGACTGGAACATGTTTCGTATTGCGTCAGGCAACAACATTGACGAATACGCTGATTCGGTGTGCGAGTTCATTAGAACGTGCATTGAAGATGTCGTTCCCATAGCAACGATTAAAACATTCCCTAACCAGAAACCGTGGATTGATGGCAGCATTCGCGTGAAACTGAAAGCGCGAACCACTGCTTTTAATCAGAGCAAGGTGACTGGTAACATGACCGAATACAAACAGTGCAGCTATTCCCTCCGTAAGGCAATCAAACAAGCTAAGCGTCAGTATAGAGACAAAGTAGAATCTCAATTCAACGGCTCAGACATAAGAGGTATGTGGCAGGGTCTACAGTCAATCACGGACTACAAGATGAAATCCAGCTCAGTCACGGACCAGGATGTCTTACTCCCAGGCAGACTAAATAACTTTTTTGCCCGCTTTGAGGACAATACAGTACCACTGACACGGCCTGCAACGGAAACATGCGGTCTCTCCTTCACTGCAGCCGAGGTGAGTAAAACATTTAAACGTGTTAACCCTCGCAAGGCTGCAGGCCCAGACGGCATCCCCAGCCGCGCCCTCAGAGCATGCGCAGACCAGCTGGCTGGTGTGTTTACGGGCATATTCAATCAATCCCTGTACCAGTCTGCTGTTCCCACATGCTTCAAGAGGGCCACCATTGTTCCGGTTCCCAAGAAAGCTAAGGTAACTGAGCTAAATGACTACCGCCCCGTAGCACTCACTTCCGTCATCATGAAGTGCTTTGAGAGACTAGTCAAGGACCATATCACCTCCACCCTACCTGACACCCTAGACCCACTCCAATTAGCTTACCGCCCAAATAGGTCCACAGACGACGCAATCTCAACCAAACTGCACACTGCCCTAACCCATCTGGACAAGAGGAATACCTATGTGAGAATGCTGTTCATCGACTACAGCTCGGCATTTAACACCATAGTACCCTCCAAGCTCGTCATCAAGCTCGAGACCCTGGGTCTCGACCCCGCCCTGTGCAACTGGGTACTGGACTTCCTGACGGGCCGCCCCCAGGTGGTGAGGGTAGGCAACAACATCTCCACCCCGCTGATCCTCAACACTGGGGCCCCACAAGGGTGCGTTCTGAGCCCTCTCTTGTACTCCCTGTTCACCCACGACTGCGCGGCAACGCACGCCTCCAACTCAATCATCAAGTTTGCGGACGACACAACAGTGGTAGGCTTGATTACCAACAACGACGAGACGGCCTACAGGGAGGAGGTGAGGGCCCTCGGAGTGTGGTGTCAGGACAATAACCTCACACTCAACATCAACAAAACTAAGGAGATGATTGTGGACTTCAGGAAACAGCAGAGGGAACACCCCCCTATCCACATCGATGGAACAGTAGTGGAGAGGGTAGTAAGTTTTAAGTTCCTCGGCATACACATCACAGACAAACTAAATTGGTCCACCCACACAGACAGCATCGTGAAGAAGGCGCAGCATCGCCTCTTCAACCTCAGGAGGCTGAAGAAATTCGGCTTGTCACCAAAAACACTCACAAACTTCTACAGATGCACAATCGAGAGCATCCTGGTACGGCAACTGCTCCGCCCACAACCGTAAGGCTCTCCAGAGGGTAGTGAGGTCTGCACAACGTATCACCGGGGGCAAACTACCTGCCCTCCAGGGCAACAACTCCACCCGATGTTACAGGAAGGCCATATAGATCATCAAGGACAACAACCACCCGAGCCACTGCCTGTTAACCCCGCTATCATCCAGAAGGCGAGGTCAGTACAGGTGCATCAAAGCTGGGACCGAGAGACTGAAAAACAGCTTCTATCTCAAGGCCATCAGACTGTTAAACAGCAACCACTAATATTGAGTGGCTGCTGCCAACACACTGACTCAACTCCAGCCACTTCAATAATGGGAATTGATGGGAAAGGATGTAAAATATATCACTAGCCACTTTAAACAATGCTACCTAATATAATGTTTACATACCCTACATTATTCATCTCATATGTATACGTATATACTGTACTCTATCATCTACTGCATCCTTGTGTAATACATGTATCAGTAGCCACTTTAACTAGGCCACTTTGTTTACATACTCATCTCATATGTATATACTGTACTCGATACCATCTACTGTATCTTGCCTATGCTGCTCTGCACCATCACTCATTCATATCTTTATGTACATATTCTTTATCCCCTTACACTGTGTATAAGATATTAGTTTTGGAATTGTTAGTTAGATTACTTGTTGGTTATTACTGCATTGTCGGAACTGGAAGCACAAGCATTTCGCTACACTCGCATTAACATCTGCTAACCATGTGTATGTGACAAATAAAATTTGATTTGATTTGATTTATCTAACAAAAGACCGCTTGTTCTGCAACCCCACACTCTGAATGTGCCCCCCCAAACTCATTGCATTCAGGCCCATGGCCCTGAAGCTTTTCACAATGTTTCAAGTCAGCTATGTTGCATAACACATACATACATCCACACAAGCCAACAGCAGATAATATTCAATCATATATATGGTAATGGCTATAATGTCAAACACAGGATCCAACAGATCCATCCTTTAAAGTTTCAGGAACTCCCTCCTGGTTTTATAACTCTTATCACAAATGGCACGCTCCATGTTGTCATTTATATGCTTGGAGATAATTGCGTTAGGTTTGAACACCATCCACAAATGAATTACTGTTGTGCTATGTGTGCAAGTGACAGAAGTTGAACCTTATCTTGTCTTACCATGTGCATTGCTATAGTGCTAGGAATGTGTTAGTCGTTGCTGGTTCGTAATCTGTATGATCATGGAGTAAAAAGCATGGACCATGTTGCAGAGATAGCTTACAGAGCTGTGGCCTTGCATGATGACTGACGAGTAACCTGCTAAAAAGGATGTCTTCGTGGTGTGTGTGGTTGACATCTGAGTAAAGTGTTGACTAGGGTTCAGACAGTTAAATGACATTTTGTGTTTTTTTGAATTGTATATTTTGTACTGTCTTGATGTTCTTCTCTGTTATGGTCTTTTGTGAGTTGCATTATTTTGCTTTGCACTCTGCTGAGTTTATCACTCCAAATCTTCACTTTGTTTTGTCTTAAGTCATTCCGTCTTGAACATCAGTCATCAGATTCATTGTGAGAGGTCAATCATGTCAGATATGAGTAATTACATTGACACCGTTGATTCATTTTCCCCTATGCCGGTTTTGGTGATCGTCCAGTAATGAAATGACTTACTACAACCATCATAATGCTGTACTTCTCTCACTAGGGTGCTTTTTCACCATCCATTTCAATGGGTTGAAATTGTTACTGTAGCTGGTTGACTAAAACCGTTAATCAGACATTTCGGTCAACACTTTCCTGTATGTGTCCTTATTGATGAAGCCTTTATAACAGCTATATTACACATTATACCAAATGGCATAAGCTGTCATAAGTATTTTTGAATAGTAGTGAGTAACGGCATAAGATGTAATAAAACTAGTTAATAATAGGTTTTATAGATGACTGTTCATCCTGTTGTCATATTCTCTAATGTCAACTGTCAGTAACAACTGCTATTATACAGTCTGCAAGACAACTTTGTCATATGTTATTACATGCTACATAAGAGTCTACATACCAGATGTTATAACAGGGTGTTTTGTCATTTACCATCCTCTGTGTCACATTATTAAATTGAATGGAATGGCGGACGTCATAACCTTGTCATATGGCTTTATAGTGTGTGCACAAACACCTTCAGTATAGTGACTTTCATTTGAAGTGTTATGGAACAGCTACTGTATGAATGTGCTTATACCACAGGTCGAGTTGAATATCACAAAATGTTTCCATTCAAATGATCTCCAAGAAACATGGGCAAATGGGAGCACAGATGTAGATTTGATTCTGGCGCCTACTAGCACTCTTGTCTCCACATCCTGTAGTGCCTCTGTCAAGGCCCAGCCTTATGGCTGTAGCCTAGCAGTTAACAGCACTGGGCCAGTAACTGAAAGATCACTGGTTCGTATCCCCTAGCCAACTAGATAAAAACCTGTCAATGTGCCCTTAAGCAAGGCACTTCACCCTAATTGCTCCTGTAAGTCGCTCTGGATAAGAGCATCTGCTAAATGACTAAAATGTAAAAAGGTAAATGCATATCGCCAATGGCACATTATCCAAAATAGACAATATGTTGTTACACGATATAAAGCAAAGATATCAAACAAAACTTCAGACAAACTCCACGTGTATCTCACTGATCATCCCTAAAGCCAACACCTCATTTGGCCGCCTTTCGTTCCAGTTTTCTGCTGCCTGTGACTGGAACGAATTGCAGAAATCGCTGAAGTTGGAGACTTTTATCTCCCTCACCAACTTCAAACATCTGATATCTGAGCAGCTAACCGATCGCTGCAGCTGTACATAGTCTTATCGGTAAATAGCCCACCCAATTTTACCTACCTCATCTCCATACTGTTTTTATTTATTTACTTTTCTGCTCTTTTGCACATCAATATCTCTACCTGTACATGAGCATCTGATCATTTATCACTCCAGTGTTAATCTGCAAAATTGTAATTATTTGCCTACCTCCTCATGCCTTTTGCACACAATGTATATAGACCCTTTTTTTTCCTACTGTGTTATTGACTTGTTTATTGTTTACTCAATGTGTAACTCTGTGTTGTCTGTTCACACTGCTATGCTTTATCTTGGCCAGGTCGCAGTTGCAAATGAGAACTTGTTCTCAACTAGCCTACCTGGTTAAATAAAGGTGAAAAATAAATAAATATTTTTTTTTATTAAAATGTAGAAGCAGAATGTACATTTGATATCACTCTCATTTCAAGTGGACATAAGTAGTGTGACACCACACAGTTGATAACTTAGTTATGTCATGATGTGGCCCTTTCTGAGTATAGATCAGGACTTCTCACTCTCTCCTACATCTCAGGTTGTAAATTCCTGGCAGAGACCCATTCCGAATGTGTACATTTCTCAATTATGGTGTTTGCTTCTAATTCTTGAATAATATGATTGAGTAAATATGAAACTATTTGTGAAATGATGTAATGTCATGTTAAACCTTTAATGTGAGAGTATTGTATTCCCTTTAAAGTTTAACTAAGTCATTGGCCCGCCCCAATGAGCACAGACATGATCTGGCGTCATGGAACCGCCTTTTCTATTGTTACAAATTAAAGCCTCTCCTAAGAAAATCCTCTTTAGACTGAGCAAACCCACAGCGTGAGCTGTGATTGTGAATAGTTTAGACCATGCATACCTCGGTGTAAACTGAGGTGGAACAGTTTTGAGTACCAAGAATAGAAAACCATACCACATGGAGCACTGGCTACACGGCTGGAAACGGTTCAACTCTGAGACTATCGATCCCTACAGAATAAGAGCAAATCTTAGATACTAATTACTAGTATGTAGCTAGAAATTATGTAAACCTGGGACGAGAATACCGACAACTTTCTTTGAGAACATTTCTGAATGGTACTCTAAAGTATCCATTCTAACCACAAAATACTTTGAAAGAGAGAGAGAGACTCGGATGAACTGACTCTCCAGCAGACGGACTGACGATTCCAACAGAGAAGATCACAACAACAGATCTCTGGGGTGGCAGGTAGCCTAGTGGTTAGAGCGTTGGGCCAGTTACCCGAAAGGTTACTAGATCAAATCCCTAAGCTGACAAGGTAAAAAAATCTGTTGCTCTGCTCCTGAACAAGGCAGTTAACCCACTGTTCCTAGGCTGTTGTTGAAAATAAGAATTTGTTCTTAACTGACTTGCAGTTAAACATAAAACAATTTATGATGACATATTCACTAAGGATCTAATTTGGTGAAGGCTATTGGACTGAAAATGGATGAATGCAACAACTATGCCTCTGTCACAGATACAGTCATGGATAGTGCTGTAATTCTAAAATTCACTTGACAGAATAGACACTCTGGGGTATTAAATAAATAAATAAATAAATATATATATATATATATATATTCTTTACACTAAGCAGTGTGTTAATTTAACACTTTCCAATGTCTATAGGGGTCCACACGTTAAGTGCTAATTTAACACTCAGTGTTGATTTAGCACTGGATAATTTGCTATGTAGCTCTGGGGTGTGTTTGTGTGGGAGACAGACATTCAGTTGACAAGTAATGGATTAAGTGGATGGTCAGAAAGAAGCATGGTACTTTTGTGTGTCTGATCACTTCACTTGCTGAAGATTTTGGACAGTATAATGGGACCATTGATTCTGATAGTTTGTTTGAGTCTATTATGTCAATGTGTGACTAAAACTCACAAGTGATTCTGTGTGTCTCTTTGTTTCAGCTATGGATTGGAGTCAGAGGTTGCAGCTCTTGCTCTTCTCACTCCTCTGTCTCACTGGCAACTCCAAGGCAGTAGGAGGTAAGTAGGATGAACTTTACCCACAGAATTCATCAGCCATCAATCAATCAATTAATCAACCAAGTTACGAAGATAGCTAGAAGTACTGATTGAATTAAACTGGATCAAGTTAACAGCTCTGTATCCGGAAACATGGTCCTTCACTTTGTCATTACTTAAGTCTGACCTCTGGTGGGTGTTGATGGAATTATATCCTTTGATACAGCAACCAGGAAAATATTTGTGTGCATGTTTCTTGTGTTCTCAAAGGTATAGCACAGAGCAAATTCTCCTGTGTTAAAAAAAAACACAGTTATAAAGTTCCTGAACAGTCATTCTGAAAAGTACTTTTTATCTCATGGCTACCTACCAGGAAGTTTAAAAAGACAGGCTGAGTGGGTGGTGAGATTATATTAATTAATTTGCCTTGACTGAGAGCTCTTTGAAACGCCTATGTCAAGTAACTTGGATGCAGTGAAACGTGATACAGTAAAATACTCTCATTAAAAATTTGGTAACACAAAAAGCAACTCGAACACCATTGAAATTGCATCAACAATATAATTTAAAAATATATATACAGTTGAAGTCAGAAGTTTACATACACCTTAGCCAGACTTAATGGTGGTGTTGGAGTCGTGCCTGGCCGTGCAGTCATGAGTGAACTGGGAGTACAGGAGGGGACTGAGCACGCACCCCCGAGGAGCCCCCGTGTTGAAGATCAGCGTGGCGGATGTCTTGTTACATGTATTGTTTAGCCAGGATCCAGTTGCAGGGGGAGGTGTTCAGTCCCATGGTCTTTAGCTTAGTTATGAGCTATGAGGGCACTATGGTGTTGAACACTGAGCTGTAGTCAATGAATAGCATTCTCACATACAGTTGAAGTTGGAAGATTACATACACCTTAGCTAAATACATTTAAACTCAGTTTTTCACAATGCCTGACATTTAATCAGAGTAAAAATCCCCTGTCTTAGGTCAGTTAGGATCACCACTTTACTTTAAGAATGTGAAATGTCAGAACAATAGAAGAGAGAATGATTTATTTCAGCTTTTATTTCTTTCATCACATTACCAGTGGGCCAGAAGTTTACATACACTCAATTAGTATTTGGTAGCATTGCCTTTAAATTGTTTAACTTGGGTCAAACGTTTCGGGTAGCCCTCCACAAGCTTCCCACAATAAGTTGGGTGAATTTTGACCCATTCCTCCTGACAGAACTGGTGTAACTGAGTCAGGTTTGTAGGCCTCCTTGCTCTCACACACTTTTTCAGTTCTGCCCAAAAGTTTTCTATAGGATTGAAGTCAGTGCTTTGTGATGGCCACTCCAATACCTTGACTTTGTTGTCCTTAAGCCATTTTGCCACAACTTTGGAAGTATGCTTGGGGTCATTGTCCATTTGGAAAACCCATTTGCAACCAAGATGTACCTTCCTGACTGATGTCTTGAGATGTTGCTTCAATAAATCCACATAATTTTCTAACCTCATGGTGCCATCTATTTTGTGAAGTGCACCAGACCCTCCTGCAGCAAAGCACCCCTACAAATTATGCTGCCACCCCCGTGCTTCACGGTTGGGATGTTGTTCTTCGGCTTACAAGCCTACCCCTTTTTCCTCCTAACATACTGTAGCGATGGTCAACATGGCCAAACAGTTCTATTTTTGTTTCATCAGACCAGAGGACATTTCTCCAAAAAAGTACGATCTTTGTCTCCATGTGCAGTTGCAAACTGTAGTCTGGCTTTTTTATGGCGGTTTTGGTTTTGGAGCTGTGGCTTCTTCCTTGCTGAGCGGCCTTTCAGGTTAGGTCGATATAGGACTCGTTTTACTGTGGATATAGATACTTTTGTACCCGTTTCCTCCAGCATCTTCCCAAGATGCTTTGCTTTTGTTCTGGGATTGATTTGTACTTTTTGCAACAAAACACGATCATCTCTAGGAGACAGAACGTGTCTCCTTCCTGCGTGGTCCCATGGTGTTTATACTTGCATACTATTGTTTGTACAGATGAACGTAGTACCTTCAGGCATTTGGAAATTGCTCCCAACGATGAACCAGATTTGTGGAGGTCCACAATTTATTTTCTGATGTCTTGGCTGATTTCTTTTGAGTTTCCCATGATGTCAAGCAATGAGACACTGAATTTGAAGGTAGGCCTTGAAATACATCCACAAATACACCTCCAATTGACTCAAATTATGTCAATTAGCATATCAGAAGCTTCTAAAGCCATGGCATAATTTTCTGGAATTTTCCAAGCTCTTTAAAGGCACAGTCAACTTAGTGTATGTAAACTTCTGACCCACTGGCATTGTGATACAGTGAATTAGAAGTGAAATAATCTGTAAACAATTGTTGGAAAAATTACTTGTGTCATGCACAAAGTAGATGCCCTAACCGACTTACCAAAACTATAGTTTGTTAACAAGAATTTTGTGGAGTGGTTGAAAAACGAGTTTTAATGACTCCAACCTAAGTGTAAGTAAACTTCCAACTTTAGCTGTAGGTGTTCCTTTTGTCCAGGTGGGAAAGGGCAGTGTGGAGTGCAATAGAGATTGCATCATCTGTGGATTTGTTAGGGCAGTATGCAAATTGGAGTGGGTCTAGGGCCATGACCAGCCTTTCAAAGCACTTCATGGCTGCAGACGTGAGTGCCACGGGTCGGTAGTCATTTAGGCAGGTTACCTTAGTGTTCTTCGGCACAGGGACTATAGTGGTCTGCTTGAAACATGTTGGTATTACAGACTCAGACACTTCCTAGTTGGTCAGTGCATGCTTGGAGTACACGTCTTGGTAATCCGTCTGGCCCTGTGGCCGTGTGAATGTTGACCTAATTAAAGGTCTTACATCGGCTGCGGAGAGCGTTATAACACAGTCGTCCGGAACAGCTGATGCACTCATGCACGTTTCAGTGTTACTTGCCTCGAAGTGAGCATAGAAGTAATTTAGCTCATCTGGTAGGCTCGTGTCACTTGGCAGCTCGCGGCTGTGCTTCTCTTTGTAGTCTGTAATAGTTTGCAAGCCCTGCCACATCCGAAGAGCGTCAGAGCCATTGTAGTACGATTTGATCTTAGTCCTGTATTGACGCTTTGCCTGTTTGTTGGTTCGTTGGAGGACATTGCACGATTTCTTATAAGCTTCCGGGTTAGAGTCCCACTCCTTGAAAGCAGCAGCTCTACCCTTTAGCTCAGCGCGGTTGTTGCCTGTAGTCCATGGCTTCTGGTTGGGGTATGTACGTACAGTCACTGTGGGGATGACATCATCGATGCACTTATTAATGAAGCTAGTGACATATGTGGTGTACTCCTCAATGCCATCGGAAGAATCAGTCCTGTAGTTCAGCATCTGGTTCATCTGACCACTTTTTTGTTGACCGAGTCACTGTTGCATCCTGCTTTAATTTTTGCTTGTAAGCAGGAGTCAGGAGGATAGAATTATGGTCAGGTTTGACAAATGGAGGGCGAGAGGGAGCTTTGTATGGGTCTCTGTGTGTGGAGTAAAGGTGGTGTAGAGTTGTTTTCCTTCTGGATGAACATTTAACATGCTGGTGTAAATTTGCTAAAACATATTTAAGTTTCCCTACATTAAAGTCCCCGGCCACTAGGAGTGCCGCCACTGGATGAGCGTTTTCCTGTTTGCTTATGGCGGTATACAGCCTTAGAGCCAGCATCGGTCTGTGGTGGTATGTAGACAGCTACAAAAAATACAGATGAAAACTCTCTAGGTAGATAGTATGGTCTACAGCTTATCATGAGATACTCTACCTCAGGCGAGCTAAACCTCAAGACTTCCTTAGATATCGTGCACCAGCTGTTGTTTACAAATACACATAGACCATCACCCCTTGTCTTTTTTCTAACCCCTCCACCACCTCTCTTCGGAGGACAAATATCTTCGTTTTTTTACTGCTTTTTTTGCTACAAAAACATACATTTTACCTATACATTTTAAATACATGGTACTTTTATGTATAACAACAATACATTATATAATCTTTAATCCCAACCCTCTGCCACTCTCAGCCCATCCCACCTATCACCATAGACCTCAGCTCTTTAATGCCAACCCTCTGCCACTCTCAGCCCATCCCACCTATCACCATAGACCTCAGCTCTTTAATCCCAACCCTCTGCCACTCTCAGCCCATCCCACCTATCACCATAGACCTCAGCTCTTTAATCCCAACCCTCTGCCACTCTCAGCCCATCCCACCTATCACCATAGACCTCAGCTCTTTAATCCCAACCCTCTGCCACTCTCAGCCCATCCCACCTATCACCATAGACCTCAGCTCTTTAATCCCAACCCTCTGCCACTCTCAGCCCATCCCACCTATCACCATAGACCTCAGCTCTTTAATCCCAACCCTCTGCCACTCTCAGCCCATCCCACCTATCACCATAGACCTCAGCTCTTTAATCCCAACCCTCAGCCACTCTCAGCCCATCCCACCTATCACCATAGACCTCAGCTCTTTAATCCCAACCCTCTGCCACTCTCAGCCCATCCCACCTATCACCATAGACCTCAGCTCTTTAATCCCAACCCTCAGCCACTCTCAGCCCATCCCACCTATCACCATAGACCACCCTTGTTTTGTTTCCATGTGCCATATATTTTTCAATTGTGCTGTGATGTTTTACAAAATGTTTGAATCTTTCTAATCGGATATTATCCACAGATTGTGAGCTAAAGATGAAAACCATTCCTCGAGTATTATTAAATTATTTATTGACTGGTTATGGCTTTCCAGATCGCCCTACTGTTATTTGTAAGGTTAATTTTAAGAGCATGTTGTGATTTTTTTTACCATTCCTGAACCTGTGACTAGAAACAAGCTACATAGGGGCAATACCAGAACAAATTATCTATTGACCATTACCTGTTTCTGGACCCTGACCATTCTGCCTGCCTTGACCACGAGCCTGTCTGCCACTCTGTACCTCCTGGACTCTGATCTGGTTTTGACCTTTTTGCCTGTCCACGACCATTCTCTTGCCTTCTCCTTTTGGATTATTAAACATTGTAAGACTCCAACCATTTGCCTCCTGTGTCAGCATCTGGGTCTCGCCTTGTGTCATGATAAGAATTTTATACAATGATTTAAATTGAAAAACTCTTAAGTGTTGAGTCAAGTGTAATTTTTTGTATCAGCTCATAAACTATGTGCCATGGAATTGGTACATCGAAAATCTCATCCCATGTATATTGCAGCCTGTATGGTGCATCTGTCAACATTTTTGTCCTCAGATGAAACTGTTATATTTTTCTATTTATGCCAATTCCTTTCAGCCAATTTGTATCTTTAATATATGGCGGGCAAACAAGTTCCCTACCTTCTCCCTTTTCCACTTGCCTCCTCCAACTGCTGCAATCAGTTGTTTGTAAATTTGGATTGAGCAGATATTCCCATATATTTTCGATAACTGCATTTGTGATATAACTCCTCAATTTCTACTCATAATATCATTAATAAATATAATACCATTTTAAAACATTTTTTTTCCATCAATAATGTTTTTTATTCATCAATATATTTGAGTTTAACCATAACATTTGCTGTAATATTTGTTCTATCTTTTCTGGAGGATAAAACTGAACTTGTAACCAGCTTTATATGGCTTGTTTAAGAAAGGGTGATAATTTAATTTTCAATTACTCTGAAATGTGAAGTTCTAATCTGTATGACGGAAAAAAGCTTTTTTTTAACAAAGGATGAACTTTACTTAACAATCTACTGGAGAACCATTTTGGGTTTAAGTATATCTTATGTATGACTGAAGCTTTAAGTGAGAGGTTTAAAGCTTTAATATTTAATCATTTTAGCCCCCCAAAATAATTTATTATATAAATAGGCACGTTTAATTTTGTCTGGCTTAGCATTCTAAATCAAATGAAATATTCTTTACTCATATAATTTTAAAAACAAATAATCTGGAGTTGGCAATGCCATTAGTAAGTAAGTCAACTGTGACGAAAGAGTTAATCAATGTAATCTTTCCATAAATAGACAAGCATACCTCTCCATGGTTACAAAATCGTATCTATTTTTGCTAATTTTCTATTGAAATTAATTGAGGTAAGTATGTCTACTTCACCATCAAACCATTTTATTGGTAAACTACAAGGAAGTGTAAACACTCTTTATTAATGATTCAATACGTAATATGGTACACTTGTCATAATTAGGTTTTAATTCAGAGAGGCTAGAAAAGTGATCAAAATCTTCAATGAGACTGTGCAGGGATCCAGATTGTGGACTTAAGAAAAGAGTCATCTTTCATGGATAACCATCATTTGTAACGAGTTTCTGTAAATGATTTTTGGTAGAATTTCTGTGTTGAAGATTCAAAAATGCATCTTTCCCCATTTTCCATCCAATTCGCTTTATTTTTGTAATACATTACACTTGATCGTTCTTGAATAAGTACCTCCATTTCTTTTTGTTTTTCCTCTAACCTATTTTGTGTCGCTATAGTACAGTTTCCATTACCATCTACCTGCGCTGTTAATTCCTCTATTTCCTTTATTGGTCTAATCTCTTTTGACCTAAACTGCTTTTGTTTTAATGATGAGCATTATATTGAATGGCCTCTAAAAGTACATTTGAAAGTGTCCCATACAACAAGGGGATCTGCTGTACCTATGTTGTACAAAAAAGTAAATTATGAATTATTTTGTCTTAGTTAAGAACAAATTGTCATCCAATAGGCTTTGATTACATTTCCAATATCCCCGTCCACGTGGAAATTCTGTAAGAGTTTTATGGAGGCCAATTAGATGGTGATACGATCGCATTCAGTCTCATATTAATACTTTTTAAACTTTTGATGCCAACAGGAACGAGACGAGGAAGTAATCAAGATGGATAGCTTGATGAAGCCTCCTCCATGTATATCTCTTTAGGTCTGGGCTTTTAAACCATATATCCACTAGTTCTAATGTATCCATGAACTTTGTGATCTCCTTAAGTCTTGAGATTGATAGTTTGTAGAATGATTTCTGTTTGTAGAATGAGATCTGTTTTTGGTCCAATAGCATATTTAAAAGAATCCATCTTCCTTGCAGATCTGTTTGCACAATCGGATCAAAATTTGTATTAATTAGTATAATCACCCCTTTTGAGTTATTTTGACCATGACAAAAATATATTTCTACCTCCCAGTCAGTTTTCCACCCAACCTCATCTATATTTGTAGAATGAGTTTCCTGTAAACAATAGATATTATATTGTTTCTCTTTTAGCCATGTAAAAATGTATATTATTTTTATGATCTGCTAAGCCATTACAATTATAACTTGCTATACTTATTTCCCCACTTACCGTAATGATACCCAAGTTTCAATTATACTTACCACAACCAATGTTTGTAATCTTACCATTAAAAAGCACCATGATTATTAAGTGTCCATATAGCTGTACCATAATAATTTGCACTGTTTAGCATACTGTAGCTGCAACTTTGTAAATCTCCAATTGTCCTAATATTCCACCAACTAAAACCTCCCCCCCATATCTAGGTCTGTTGTCGCTAAGACTATCAGACCATCTCCCTGACTCATGACGCACCTTTGCGTCCTAAGGCAAACCCTTGGCCGCCAATTGGTGTTGATCAGAGGGGAAAAATGTGCAGTCCCATGATAACATAAGTATCTATGAGGATGACAATAATAGATCATATTAATATAAATAATAACAGCACAATCTTATACATGCATGCTCATAAGTCCTAGCAAGATTATAAGCAAGTCAGCCCAGCCTGCTCAGTTCATTGGATTCAATTGTTTGTTAAATGTATTTATTTTTTTATGAAAAAAAGAAGAGAAAACAACCAAAATATATCGCAAGATCAGTCCCTTTTTTTAAATGTTCATTACATACAAGACATATTTCATGCAGTCCTCATTATATCCTGTTGTGTTCCGACAACAGGATATAATGTCTTACCATCGGCTGCTGTTCTATCCTGCCGATACAGTGTAAAACCTGCCGGCTGTATGTTGTTCATGTTGTCGTTCAGCCACGACCCAGTGAAACATAAGATATTACAGTTTTTAATGTCCCGTTGGTAGTTTGATCTTGCTCGTAGGTCATCAATTTTTTCCAATGATTGCATGTTTACCAATAGAATGGATGGCAGTGGGGTTTACTCGCTCACCTACGAATTCTTAGCTGGCAGCCCAACCTCTGCCACCTTTTTCTCCGTCTTCTCTTCACGCAAATGATGGGGATTTGGGCCTGTTCCCGGGAAAGCAGTATATCCATCTCGTCGGACTCGTTAAAGGAAAAAAGCTTCTGCCAGTTCGTGGTGAGTAATCGCTGTTCTGATGTCCAGAAGTTATTTTCGGTCATAAGAGACAGTAGCAGCAACATTATGTACAAAATAAGTTACAAAATAAGTTACAAAATAAGTTACAAACAACGCAAAAAAATGAACAAAATAACACCGTTGGTTAGGAGCACGTAAAACATCAGCCATCCTCTCCAGCACCATTCCACAGTACACATTGAGATCCTAAGTGAATGCTATCATAAAAATATATATATTCATCATAATACCATACGTCTTTAATAAGACCTTATTTTGAGGGCCTAGTTTTACTCTAATACAGGGGCCTGAAACATATACACATCACTTTGAACCAAAACTACGTTGATAATTACTTCCCAGCATTCTCTATTACAAGTTGACATTTTAGAATTGTTTGTTTCAATATCTATGTTTGTGCACGTACATTGATTGACTGATTTATCGTATACTACACAAAGATAAACTACATACATGTTTCTAAACTAATCCAATCACTTAGTTCAAATCAGTTAGTTCCTAATGTTCCTAACCCTGACAGTTATTCTGGTTGCAGGTGAATTAATTTTCCAACTGTTGGATCTCCACCCACTGATTGGATTTCAATAGGAATTACACATCACCTTGTAAGACAACATAATGTGACTTGCAGGCCTGATGTGGTCCTTGTATTACTGTACACTCTCAGAATAAAAGGTTTAGATATGTTGCTAAAGGGGTACATACACTTATTTTTCTTTGTGTAGCATAAGATTAATCAATCAATGTACTTGCACAAACATAGATATTGTAATAGATATTGACTCTCTCCTTGCTGAGTATCTAAGGCCTTGGATCATCTTGGCAAATAGCTGACAGACAGCCAGAGACCCACCCTCTTTTCCACAGGAGAGGAGTGGGGGGCTGGGCAGGTTTTCTGACACTTTCACAACCCGTCTAAATAAGCAGGAGGGGAAACTCTCCCTCTGGCTCCCGCCTTATCTCAGCTCACTGGTCACCATAGCAGCACCCACCCGTAGAACACACTCCAGCAGGTGTATTTCACTGGTCATCCCCAAAGCCAACTCTCCCTTTGGCCACCTTTCCTTCCAGTTCTCTGCTGCCAATGACTGGAACGAATTGCAAAAATCACTGAAGCTGGAGTGTTATATCTCCCTCACTAACTTTATGCATCAGCTGTCAGAGCAGTTTACCGATCATTGCACCTGTACACATCCCATCTGTAAATAGCCCACCCAACTACCTCCTTTGCACCTCAGTATCTCTACTTGCACATTCATCTTCTGCACATCTGTCACTCCAGTGTTTAATAGATAAATTGTAATTATTCCATCACTATGGCCTATTTATTGCCTTACCTCCATTATCTTACTACATTTGCACACACTGTATATTTTTTTATATTGTATTATTTACTGTATGTTTGTTTATTCCAGGTGTAACTCTGTGTTGTTTGTGTCACACTGCTTTTGCTTTATCTTGGTCAGGTCGCAGTTGTAAATGAGAACTGGCCTACCTGGTTAAATAAAGGTGAAATACAAATATACAGTGGGGAGAACAAGTATTTGATACGCTGCCGATTTTGCAGGTTTTCCTACTTACAAAGCATGTAGAGGTCTGTAATTCTCATCATAGGTACACTTCAAATATGACAGACAAAATGAGGACAAAAACAAAAAATCCAGAAAATCACATTGTAGGATTTGTAATGAATTTATTTGCAAATTAGGGTGGAAAATAAGTATTTGGTCACCTACAAACAAGCAAGAATTCTGGCTCTCACAGACCTGTAACTTCTTCTTTAAGAGGCTCCCCTGTCCTCCACTCGTTACCTGTATTAATGGCACCTGTTCGAACTTGTTATCAGTATAAAAGACATCTATCCACAACCTCAAACAGTCACACTACAAACTCCACTATGGCCAAGACCAAAGAACTGTCAAAGGACACCAGAAACAAAATTGTAGACCTGCACCAGGCTGGGAAGACTGAATCTGCAATAGGTAAGCAGCTTGGTTTAAAGAAATCAACAGTGGGAGCAATTATTAGGAAATGGAAGACATACAAGACCACTGATATTCTCCCTCGATCTGGGGCTCCACGCAAGATCTCACCCCATGGGGTCAAAATGATCACAAGAACGGTGAGCAAAAATCCCAGAATCACACGGGGGGACCTAGTGAATAACCTGCAGAGAACTGGGACCAAAGTAACAAAGCCTACCATCAGTAACACACTACGCCGCCAGGGACTCAAATCTTGCAGTGCCAGACGTGTCCCCCTGCTTAAGCCAGTACATGTCCAGGCCCGTCTGAAGTTTGCTAGAGAGCATTTGGATGATCCAGAAGAAGATTGGGAGAATGTCATATGGTCAGATGAAACCAAAATATAACTTTTTTGTAAAAACTCAACTCGTCGTGTTTGGAGGACAAAGAATACTGAGTTGTATCCAAAGAACACCATACCTACTGTGAAGCATGGGGGTGGAAACATCATGCTTTGGGGCTGTTTTTCTGTAAAGGGACCAGGACGACTGATCCGTGTAAAGGAAAGAATGAATGGGGCCATGTATCGTGAGATTTTGAGTGAAAACTTCCTTCCATCAGCAAGGGCATTGAAGATGAAACGTGGCTGGGTCTTTGATCATGACAATGATCCCAAACACACCGCCCGGGCATGAAGGAGTGGCTTTGTAAGAAGCATTTCAAGGTCCTGGAGTGGCCTAGCCAGTCTCCAGATCTCAACCCCATAGAAAATCTTTGGACGGAGTTGAAAGTCCGTGTTGCCCAGCAACAGCCCCAAAACATCACTGCTCTAGAGGAGATATGCAGAAAACATTTGACCTCTGTCATTGCCAACAAAGGGTATATAACAAAGTATTGAGATAAGTATTTGGTCAATAACAAATGTTTATGTTCCATGTCGTGGAAATGTCCTCTATTTACCAAATCATGGGAGCAAACCACACACACAAGTCAGAGTTTGTTATCAAAGTCCATCTTTAATTATATGAGCTCTATAGCATTTTCTGTGACTCTCAACAGTTCAGTATCTCTACTGAAAAGTTGAGAGCCCCCACACAATGGCAAATGGGATCCTTTATAGCGAAGATCCACCCCCCCCTAGACGACATGACAATCCACAGGTCCCAGGAGCTTACACAAAGAAAAGACTTTACTCCAGAGAGGAGTATCCCCTAGCCAGACAGAGTTGGCTATAAATTATCATTCAGTTTTGTCTCCTTTCTCAAACTCAGAACCATAAACCAATCCTCCATATCAACATGCATATATCAAATTGACATTAGATACAACCAATTCTAAATACAACCAATCCTGGACAAGATCACAGAGGCACACAGACATTGTGGAGCAAAAGATATGTTTACACATGATGACACTTTGACCTCTCCCCTCTCTGCGGCCCATGCAACTTAGTCTTGACATAGAACAGATAACTGCAACCTCGCCACAGTATTATATAAAAATACCATTCTTGATGAGAAGTAACTTACAAACATATGATGAATATAAAACATCTTACATATGTTAAAAACAAATTCTGATTATTCCCTAACATTCCCCTCTCAAGGGACTCAGTCCCTTCTGAAAAAATCTGAATATTAATTACATACTCAATATTTAAAAATTCAAATCTCCTCAATGTCAAATACCTTAGCTTATATGTAAGCGTTCTCTCTTCTGAAACTAAATTTACAACCTTTATTCTACAAGACAAACTTGCACATGTTTAATAACACAGAATAATCCATTTGAGGAAAATAAAAACATAACATATAAATGCTCTTTAAGTTACATGAGAACCAGTGTCTAAACACAGGCCTCCTCACAACATATAGGACAGACATCCCTCTAAGTCCTCATGCTCAGAAATATACTCAGGAATAGAGAATAGGGCATTGAAATCATTCATATTCCAAATCATAAGTAACAACCCAACTATTTATCAAACCAATATTTAGAATAGCATTCCTCAGTGATTCAAATTTGTCTTATCACTCAACAGTAAAAACCTCAATTTAACACACATCAATATTAGCAGATTTACATACAGTATAATTATCCCATAATTCTACTATTAACTTTTTCAATCATGATTATAATACAGATCAGTATCTCAATGCATTCCTAATCTAAATTACTACAATTTACATGGTGTAGACCTCTTCAATCAACCTGATACCACAAAACTATAAACAATTTTAAATGGCACCGTTGACCAAACACCCCCCCCCCCCCTTACACAGGCACGGCATCTTCTGGCATCTTCGTTTTTCTTCAGATAGCTTTACAGTTCAAAGCGGACGACCCATGATAATGTCCCAATTTCAATGTCACATCTCTACCACTCATGTCTTGTCCATTCGTCAACCAATATACCAGCATCATAAGAAAATGTTAGAACAGATCTTTCTCCATGATCACTCCAAGTGGACTCATCACAGTATGAGAGAACCATGAAAGAAAAGCAGTTGATAGCTTAGATCTGATACTGTACACCAATTTCTGGCTTGGTTCTTTTCTCTCGGTAGAAGTGGTTTGGAAAGCCTCCTTCAACGCCTTTGTCACCCTTCTTCAGCCAGTTAGAGGGGGTTTTGAGGTACAAACACCATTCGGTCCAATTATCTCTTCCATGCATTAAGATACCGTCTGACGTCACTTTTCATGATAACCTCGAAAGAACAGATCAGAACAACAGTTTAGTTCAGTTCATTAACTACATGATAAATGATTACTTTTACCAATTATTCTTAATACACATATCTAAACATATTTCACAGAGAATATCAAAACATTCTATTGAAACTATTCTTTCAAATTGGTTTATACTCCCCATCTCACTGTCAACTCCATCGTAGAGCCAAGGATCAAGAAATTAGACCTATACCTCGGGAAATAGAACAAAATAAACACAACAATACAATACACTCAACAATACAATACACTCAACAATACAATACACTCATTCACATATCACTTAAATTGTATAACTTCAATTCAAACCCTCAAACAACTAAATCCTCCCCCATGTTTTACACACATCTCTCCGTATGAGAGTAATGTAAAACAAAACTGAAAACACATGTAAAACAACATTTCAACTAACCTAATCAAATTAAAATCACTAAACTGAAAAAAACTCCACAAAGAAAAATTATTTAACCCCTATGGTCATAGGAAAATAGACTTAAAGCAGCATACCCTTAGTTAAAAGCAATGCCCTTCATTCATAGTGGTCCAAATTACAAATATGGCTAAAGAACATATTTACCAATTACACAAATTATTTTGAAAGCAGTATTACAAATGACCATACATTTATTATCCAAATGGCTTTCCAATGCAGGTGATCAAGCCACAACGGAAAGTCATCAGAAGGTCATAGGTCATACAAAACCCTTCAAAGCAGTGCTTCACTATATAAAACAATTTGCAAACAATAATCAACTAGTTCCAACATTTTTGTATTTCCATGTTCCCAGAACATTCCTTTATCAAAAGAATTTGCGTGTGTAATGAAAACTCAGAAAATAAAACTCATTAAAATCCCAATGTGGTGAGTGCCCCTTTCAATGTGGTAATTTATGGCCTCAATTTCACTCACTCTCCCCAAGAGTATAGTCCCTGGAAACATTCCAGAGAGAGAGACAGTGAAATATCCATTTTCCCGGAGAAAACACAAAAACACTTAGTATTCATTACACTACATCGATTCAGAAACTCAAACGTGAACTATAAACCAAACCGAATGATAATTCCACTGTACCTCAAATCATTAATCATAAGTTTTAATCAAATCAATGTTTATGTATGATACAATGTTTAACTAAGTTAAATCAACTCCTAAAATTTTTTTAATCAGCAATCTAATAATTTCAACCTGTTGATATAAATTTAGTAAAAACCAATCCTGATTTTTTTAAACAAATCTAAAATCCTTCAAAAGTCGGTGCTGTCTCATCATCGTAAAAATAAACTTAATTTTTTCCCCCACTGATATCCACAAAGGTCAATACTGTTCAGCACATCCATTAATGATCTTCCTTTATTCTGTACAGGGTCTGAAATTCCAATGTATGCAGATGATACAGTGATAAATTCATGCAAATAACAAACTACACAAAAACTCACTACCATAATGATTCAGATGACAAAATTGCTCAGAGACTCATGTTTACATCTCAATACAATAAAACACAGTCTGCATGTTCCTCAAAAAACAACTACTTATGGAAAAAGCTCCAGGTGATATCTGATTTTAAATGCCAAGGCATCATACTTGATTCCAACCTCTCTTTTAAAAAGCAAATAATAAAGGAACTCAAATACCAATATTCAACCAAGCTAATTTCCCAAAACATATGAAATTGCTTTGACTATTGTGGTAACAACACGATAATTAAAATCTATGATACTCCCCCACTTAACATACTAGTTTAGTCTTCTTCCAACGGGCTCTCACACTACCCAATCCAGCAATCACCTTTAATGACCTGACATTGCTCCTCATAATGGAAACATACTATAATGTTAGACTACATGAACTTTCCTGCTCAAATTAACTGGTGTTACTTAAACAACCAAACCAAGAATCAATAAACATCAGAATCTATCCTTACAATGTTTTATGATTCAGACATCCAGTCTCCCAATTCTCATAGCCTAATACAGTAAATATAAACGCCACAAATCTATGATGCCCACCTAGCGAATCAGCTGCTAGAAATACAGAAAAAAATGTACCTGAACAACGGTCAAAACAATTAGAGTAAGGTTATTGTATATTCAAACTAATAACGCAAATTTACGTTATTCTACAACAATCTACTTGCCTCCAGCAACTTTCCCTGACAATTAGTAGCCAACATAACAACTAACTCTCTTCTATACTTTCAACTAAACTTTCCTATTTCTATTTCCCCCAGTGGGCAAAAATATAACCCCTCTCATTTCAACGTTTTTCCTTACCTCTATCGTAAGATTAAAACCCAACTTGATAACTTCCTCTTCTCACTTATGAAATGTATCCTATTTCTTTAAAAATAACACACGCAGCGCCAAAATTATAACATGCGTCAGTCAATCTATAAGAATGAAAAAGATTTCGCCATTCCCCGCTATCATTCAGAATTCCTTTAACTTAGGTGACTGTCTTCTCTATTGATACAGTCATTTAAATACGACCCAATTCTCAATACATTATTCCAGCAGATAATTTAGTGAACAGACATCGTCTTGCATCAGAATTCGCTTCGTTATTATTTTAAGTTGAATTAGTCTATCAATTTAACCTAAACAATCTATTGAAAACGTTCAATTTATCTCTTATACAAACACTAGCGACCATAACTTTCCAGGCAAAACATTATAATAGATTATTTACAATCAAAAACTCTGAATATTAGAATATTTTAATAGTGCTTAAAAAACTTCATCTTTATCAAATTATCCATTTAAGATATCAACTCAAAACCTACGTACGTCTACGAATGGGTGGTTTAAATTGCATCTAATCATTCTCAGCATTACTTTAGCAAATCTCTAGTAATTGATTATACACACATATAAATCATCATAATTTCAAATTATTCACAGAATACATATAAAATGTAAGAAATCTTAGGTACTCACACAGAACCTTCAGGATCATTCACACAGGATTGGTCAAATGTTCACACAGAACTTGCAGGATCATCCACACAGGATTGGTCATATGTTCACACAGAACTGGTCAGAAAAACGGTTTGGCCACACAGAGTCAACCCTACCCCGCTCACACAGAACGGTCCGACAACTATTACCTAGTGATCCCATAACAAAATACTCACACAGAGTAAACCCAGGGCATACCTGGCTAGCACATTTAAAATAATTGGAATTCACCACATCTGAGGGTCACTTAGACAAATCACACAGACGCACAGAATGAGGTCCTTCTTCCAATAGGGCTTCACCAAGTGCCGTGTTTCACCTAGAACACACAGTCCCCCTTGGCCCCTCACCCCGACAGACCGAAACCAAATCCCCACTGTGATCAATTCAGTGTCAGGAGGGCTCTTGGTCACTGGCAACCCAGACAGTGCAGAGTATCTTTTGAGTCCACAAAACCCCCAGATTACTCCCCTCTGACTCAGCCCTGCTTACGCCGCCAAGGTGCCTTCCTTACACAGGAATTCACGCTCAGAGTATATGTAACAGGCATAATTAAAAAACTCGACTTCAAATCTGTGTGTGGTTCGCTCACCTTTTTCTTAAAAAAAACTCAGTTCAAGATGTGGTATCCACTCGGCTTGCTTCCTTTTAGATCAAAGGTTGGTCCATCTGCTTCGTTCCCGAAGTGTGGTTCTCCCTGAGATACCAAGTTTAGGGGATCCCTCGTGCATGATTTATTTACCTAGATCATAGGAACGGTCACCGAGTGAAGATTCACATCCCCTCCTCGGCACCAAATGTTGTGGAAATTTCCTCTATTTACCAAATCATGGTAAACATCACCGATGGTCCTTTATTTCGATTAATTCCGTCCATATATATCCAAACGGTCCATTTAATTGACGCGTTAGATCCAGAAAAACACCAGTTCCAACTTGCGCAACGTGACTACAAAATATCTCAAAGGTTACCTGAAAACTTTGCCAAAACATTTCAAACTACTTTTGTAATACAAGTTTAGGTATTTTTTAAAGTAAATAATCGATCAAATTGAAGACGGGATGATCTGTGTTCAATACAGATTGAAAATAAACTGAAGCATGCTTTCTGGTCATGCGCCTCTATCAAACAGTACACATGAAGTGAACCTCGTTCAAAATGGCCGTACTTCTTCATTACACAAAGGAATAACCTCAACCAATTTCTAAAGACTGGTGACATGCAGTGGAAGCGGTAGGAACTGCAAGGAAGACACTTAGAAATCTGTATTCCCAATGAAAACCATTGAAAAGAGGGTGACCTCAAAAACAAACAAAAAATCTGAATGGTTTGTCCTCGGGGTTTCGCCTGCTACATAAGTTCTGTTATACTCACAGACATGATTCAAACCTTTTTAGAAACTTCAGAGTGTTTTCTATCCATATCTACTAATAATATGCATATTTTATCTTCTGGGGATGAGTAGCAGGCAGTTGAATATGGGCATGCCTTTCATCCAAAATTCCAATATCCTAGAAAAGTTCAATAAGATGGTGGTCCTCAAACAGTCCCTGTACTGCATGTTTGTCTTTACTCTATAGACTCTTTGTTTGCAGAGCTCTGTGAGGACAAAGGACAAGAGACTGAGCGGGTCTTTTCAGTTTCCGGTGATGCTGCCATGTTGACATCCACCCTGTTGGACCTCAATGGGTTCAACTACCACAGCACCCCCTATAACATCTCATGGTATTACCTAAGGACTGGGACAGAGGTGACCAGGAAGACAGGAAAGACTCTGGTGCAGGGGAAGACACTTTGGATTTTTAACATCACGATGGAAGATGCTGGAGACTATGAGTGTGTTGTGAGGTAGGGGCTATACATTTGTCTGCTGTGTGTGTGTGTGTATATGTGTGTGTATATGAGTGTGTGGTGTAAATCTTTCCTGTTACCTTTGATAACAGACTACCCTCCGAGTGCTACAAGAAGGTTGCCTTACTGATTGTGAACCACACCAACCCAGAAGAATGCGGTCGACCAGAAAAGGCCCAACAGGTCCTGACCAACACAACCACCTCTTTCCTGAACTGCCCATTGAGTGACCATATCAGGGAAGTAGACAACTACTCCATCCAGTGGTACAAGGTGAGTCCAATGGGGTAAACAGACAGTGCAGTGCAATAGGAGAGTGTTGAGAGGGGACACCTGACAGCAGGGGCGAACTAGCCATCTGGCATTTTGAGAAAATGGTGGATGGCCTGGTCCATTTTTAGCCCAATGGAATTGTCAAACTAGTTTTTTTTGTACAAAAATATAATTATCTGGCTAAGAATGGGGGCCACAATGAGAAAAACTGGCCTTTTGGGGGCCTCAAGGAAAGAAAATGGGCCAATGTCGGGCCTCAATGGAAAAATGGTCTGGTGAGTCAGAAACGCCCGGGCGGATTTCTGGTCCCAGTCTGCCCTTTCCTGACAGTACTGGAAAGTCTGTTTGAACTCTTTCTTTTCAGCCATCCAGTCAGTTTCTATGTATGCTTAATTTGTGTTTAAAACTATAGGAATGTAGGGTTATTACTACTAGTAATAACTAGTGACTACATTTGAGACAATGTTCCAACAGACACAGTACTGCACATACCCTTTACATTGTTCATTGCTCTCACATATTGTACTGCATTGAATTGTTCTGAGAGTAGTTCTTCTAAGGTAAGACATTATCAGAATTGATCTGTAATTGTATATTCATTTTGTACTACTAGCCATATTCCGTTACCACTACCTTTCAGTGTGCATTTCTATTTTAACCCTGCCAGGGCTGTGAACCCATTGTGGAAGATGATCCCTTGTGGAACAGGTTTAGTTATGTCAGTCTCAGTACTATGGAGTTACTCCGAGTAACAGTGGTCACCCTTGAGGATAATGCGTTCTACACCTGCACCATGACCTTTAACTTGGAAGGGCTCAGCGGCAGAATCTCAGAGACCATCAACAGTATGGTGGACGGTGAGTATTGTTGGCACAGCTCATAAAAGTTGTCCCTAACCACAGATCTAGGATCAGATTATTACCATATACCCCCAATCCAATCCACATGTTTGGTGTGTCTCCCAGGTGGCTTGTGGCAAACTTTAAACAACACTTTTTATGGATATCTTTTAGAAATGGCTTTCTTCTTTCCACTCTTCCATAAAGGCCAGATTTGTGCAATATACGACTGATTGTTGTCCTATGGACAGAGTCTCCCACCTCAGCTGTAGATCTCTGCAGTTCATCCAGAGTGATCATGGGCCTCTTGGCTGCTTCTCTGATCAGTCTTCTCCTTGTATGAGCTGAAAGTTTAGAGGGACGGCCAGGTCTTGGTAGATTTGCAGTGGTCTGATACTCCTTCCATTTCAATATTATCGCTTGCACAGTGCTCCTTTGGATGTTTGAAGCTTGGGAAATCTTTTTGTATCCAAATCCGGCTTTAAACCTCTTCACAACAGTATCTCGGACCTGCCTGGTGTGTTCCTTGTTCTTCATGATGCTCTCTGCGCTTTTAACAGACCTCTGAGACTATCACAGTGCAGGTGCATTTATACGGAGACTTTATTACACACAGGTGGATTGTATTTATCATCATTAGTCATTTAGGTCAACATTGGATCATTCAGAGATCCTCACTGAACTTCTGGAGAGAGTTTGCTGCACTGAAAGTAAAGGGGCTGAATAATTTTGCACGCCCAATTTTTCAGTTTTTGATTTGTTAAAAAAGTTTGAAATATCCAATAAATGTTGTTCCACTTCATGATTGTGTCCCACTTGTTGTTGATTCTTCACAAAAAAATACAGTTTTATATCTTTATGTTTGAAGCCTGAAATGTGGCAAAAGGTCGCAAAGTTCAAGGGGGCCGAATACTTTCGCAAGGCACTGTATGTCTGTCTATGATGTTTTGGAATCATTGTCATCATTTCAGTGGAGTATTGCCTGGAGCCCAAAGTGGTTGAACCTGCCAATGAGATCATCAAAGCAGATTTGGGTGAGGAAGCCACTATAGAACATGTACTGTACATGTGTGTGCATATCTTTGTGTGTGTGTGTGTGTGTGTGTGTGTGTGTGTGTGTGTGTGTGTGTGTGTGTGTGTGTGTGTGTGTGTGTGTGTGTGTGTGTGTGCGTGAGTTTGTACAGTTCTTTTAATTCATGATGCAAATGAAGAATTCAATGTTTATCCCCTAGGTTCTTCCTTCAGTAAGATGTGTCGGGTGTTTGTCCCGAGTGTGGGGAATAAACATTGTGCAAATTTGAATTGGATTTCAAGAGAGAACTCAATTTCCAAAATTGTCTCAGAGCGCATCTTTCAGGAATCAGAAAGGTAGGTTGAGACAACACAACAGCATCACAATACACAATGTAATAATTCGACAGTTCCGTGAAGAAGTATTTGCCCCCTTTCTGATTTGCTCTTTTTTGTATATTTTTGATACTGAATGTTATCAGATCTTCAACCGAAACCTAATATTAGATAAAGGGAACCTGAGTTTACAAATAAAAGTTACACATTTTATCAAAGTTATGCACCACCCAATTCCCCTGTGCCTCAGAACCTGAACAACTTTCTGTCCATCTGTCTGTGAGTTGAAGCTGAGGCGCAGCTGGGTCATGCAGCAAGACAATGATCCTAAACACACTGTCAAGTCTACATGAAAATGGTTCAAATGCAACAAATGTGAAGTTTTGTAATGGCCAAGTCAAATTCCAAACCTATCCCAGTTGAGATGTTGTGGCAGGACTTGAAACGAGCAGTTCATGCTTAAAAACTCACAAATGTCGCTGAGTTAAAGCAATTCTGCATGCAATAGTGGGCCAAAATCCCTCCACAGCGATGTGAGAGACTAATCAACAACTACAGGAAGCATTTGGTTGCAGTCATTGCAGATGGCACAATGACTTATAGAGTGAAAGGGAGCAATTACTTTTTCACACTTGCATAACTTGAATTAAATAAATGAAATAAGTATATATGTTATTTTTGTACACAGGTTCTCTTTATCTAATATTAGGTTTTGTTTGAAGACCTGATAATATTCAGTATAAAAAATATGCAAAAATAGAGAAAATCAGAAATACTTTTTCATGGCACTTGTCACGCCTGCTACCACTTTCTCGCGCCAGGCTGCCCAGCACTGTGCACTCCTGCCACCATCCTTACGCACACCTGCTTACCTCATCGCGCACTTCAGCAAATTATTGGACTCACCTGGATTCAATCACCTGTGTTATGACCTCCCCTATATCTGTCAGTTCCCCAGCCCTGTCATATGTTGTTATGTTATCTGTGTGTTGATGCTGGTCCATGTCTGTTCCTTATTTAATGTTTACTCCCCGTACCTGCTTCTCTACTCTGACGTTGGTCTTTACATGTATTCTGTGTCATCCAGATAGATGGTCTACTGTATAGTATCTAAACTGTTGGTACCATATCAGGTACAGCGCTAAGATTACAATAGGACCCATATACCTGAACACACAGTAGTGCTTGCTTTGAATGGAACTTAAGATAACACACACTGCTATTTTATGAACTGTGGCCGTGATGGTTTGAGTGTGCGTTCACAAGGGGGAACTTGTCTGTCTTTTCTTCCCCTCCCCCTAAACCAGGGAGTGCATAGAAGAGAAGGGTGTATGGTTGGAGCGTAATTTGAATTTCTTGACGGTGGAAGAGGAAGACTTTTCCATCCATTACACGTGTAAGGTTTCCAGCGACAGAGGCAGTCCTTCTGCCTCCTTCACACTACAGCCTACAGGTAACACAACACTTTCTGGAAGATAACATAAAAATGTTTCAAAAGAGATCACACACATATTATCCTGGCCCTTTACTCTTGTTTTGATATTGTATTATAACAACTGCAACCTCACCACTTTTGAAAACTGTTTGAAGAATTAAAGCCAGTCAGCTTGACCTTGGGTAAAAACTGGTATAAATGCTATCTTCTCTCTTTTTCTGCACAGATCCAAACAACCTGTTCCCTATTTGGGTACTACTGACTAGTCTGGTATTGGTGTTTACTGTTAGTGTTGTTATTTACCATCGCTTTAAGATTGACATTGTGCTGTCGCTAAGGAGGGTGTTCCCGCTTCTCTACCCAAACACAGGTACACAATGAGAGACAGTTTATCGCACATATACTGCTCAAGTACACTCAATAGAAACATACCTGAGCACACACACGCAGACATGCACACACACGCACGGACACATACATACTATCTGCAGACTCATTGCATACTGTGCATTCACAAAATGGAAACTCGCATAAACATGCATTCTACACCAGATACAGACAGTAATGCACATACAGCATGTCTCCCCACAAACCCCCAGGCCCACACTTAAACCCACACACATGAATGTTGCATTGCTTGTTTCCCACTCCCCACCTGACCACAAGAAAAATCAGTAGCAAATGTAGCAAGGTACTGTAGCACATCCCACATCTGCAGTATGCAAGCACTGCATTTTCCATGACAGAGGAAACAGAGGAAGATTCATACGAGGCACTGAATAGGCTATGATGTCATTTATATCCAAGCCTCCTCTGTTAGGCAGGTTTGTGGAGACATTTGCTCCAGCCCAGCACTAACACACCTATTTTGTTTTACCTGTCTCTGTCCTGCATGTGGCAGACTCTGATGGGAAGCTGTATGATGCGTACGTGGCTTACCCCGTCTGTTTGGGGATGGGGGCAGGGCCTGTGGAGAGGCAGAGATGTTTGCCCTCCACACGTTGCCCCAGGTTCTGGAGGGGAGGTGTGGCTACAGGCTCTTCATACTGGGCCGGGACAGCCTACCAGGGGAATGTAAGACATCTCGGTTCGACCCTGGGTCTCCAGGTTCCACAAGATTATCTTAGCATTGGCATTAGTACACATGTAGCATGATGATGAAATATGTGGAATCTTTTTGAAGTCATAAAGACCTTATGAAACCATCTTAATGGTTAGACAATGTTTTAATAACCATTTTCCCTGCTCCCTTTCTTCCTCTCCCTCTCCTCCTCCCTCTTCTCTTTCCCCCTCCCCCTTTTCTTCTCCCTGCCCCTCTTCCTCTTCTCCTACCTCCTCTTGACCCCCCTCTCCCTCTACTCCTCCCTGACCCCCCCTCTCCCTCTTCTCCTCCCTGACCCCCCCCATCCCTCTTCTCCTTCCTGAACCCCCTCTTCTCCTCCCTGACCCCCTTCTCCCTCTTCTCCTCCCTGACCCCCCTCTCCCTCTTCTCCTCCCTGACCCCCCTTTCCCTCCTCTCCTCCCTGACTCTAGCCGTAGTAGATGCTGTGGAGGAGAGCATGCTGGCCAGCCGGTGTCTCCTCCTGGTCTACTCTGGCTCTACGTTCTGCAGTGACAGCAATGTTGTCCTGGAGGCCTGGCAGAGCTTCGAGAGGCAGACGGCCATGCACCATGCCCTGCTGGAGGGCTCCCTTAAGGTGGTCCTGGTGGAGCTGGAGGAGGTCACTCCTACACAGCTGGCCCTCTTCCCTGAGTCGGTGCGCCACCTCCGGGAGCGCCAGGGCGCCGTCTGCTGGTGGAAGAGTAGCAGGACAAGGAGGACCAAAGGGTTGAGGTGTGGGAGGTGGAGAAAAGAGGTGGCGGAGAAGAGAGGGGAGCAGGCTTCGCCACCTCTCTCCTCACCCTCTCTTTTCTTGTCCTCACGCTTCTGGAAGGAGTTGAGGTATTATATGCCAGTGAGGGGCATGAGGACAAGGTGCCCAGAGAAGAACAGCCTGTTGAACTTGTGATGGGATTGATGGGCTTTGGAGAGGACAGTGATAGACATGAGGAAATGTTGAATGAAAGGACTTCTGATACCATGGAGAGTATAAATGTTGTTCTTGCCTCTCACAACACATTTCCATGAAATATTATTGAATCAGACTTTGGAGGACTGATCCTCTGGGATGATGATTGATCATCCTACCGATTAATGTTGTAAAATGCACAGTTAAGAGTATTAATTCTGAACATATTGGCAGAGCCACTCAAACACACACACAATTTACCACTGTGTTACATACACACCACATCTGTGAGAGAGCTTTAATAAAGAGAGCCCAGTACATTCTATACAATGTATTTGATGTCTTTATTTGTCTACTTAAAAAATGTTCCCAACAATGTTCCTTTATTTCGGATTTTTAAAATATTTTTTTTCAGATTTGTTAATCCTCCAATGAGAAGCTATGTGTTTAAATTAATATTTATGGATGCAGTTATTTGTTATGAGGCCAAAGTATTTATGAACAGCTTACTGGCATTTACTATTAAATGTTTCCTAAATGGTGAGCTGACTATTAACAAATACCTTATGATTTATTAATGAAAGCACAGTCCTGAAACTTCCCAGAAAGGGTGTGGCGATTTGCACAAGTTGGTTGCGTGCTCTGTCTAGTTTACATACAGGTACAACTGGCTGTGACTGGTAACCTGATTTACTGTAATCCAATGTGATCGTAGGCCATTTCAAAGAAAGTGTGGTTAGGAGTACTGGGGATTCTAAAATCCAATGGGGGAAAATCCAGCTGAGGTTGTTTCACACCTCAAGAAAACATTCTCTAGCATTGTCTTGCCAAACTGAAGAATCTAACTTAAAATCACACTTCCGCGAGCCTGAAACCACTCAGTGTGAAACAAAGTGAAGAGGAGGACCTTGGGTTTATCATCTCTAAGAAAATACATGGATTCATGTAAGTATCGCAATTGTTAATGCGAACTATTGGTACACTTGGGCTTATGTAGCATGAAGCCATTAGGAAGGATTAACAGCATGTTAAAAGTTCTGATAAAAAGTGAAACTTTATAGATTTTTGAATGGTCCTGCAGCGATGTCATGAGGTCCACCTGGCTACCACAACACAGTGTCTTCAGTAAAGTTTGTGGTCCTCACGGAGAAGCAACTCCACCATGGGGCTTGTGTGTCTCAATTGCAATGGCTCATTAGCTAGTCCCCATTTATGCAAGTCTGCCTAGAGGCTCTCAAGTCTTGTTCATACTGCAGGCCTTAAAAGGATACTTTTATATTTTGGCAATGAGGTCCTTTATCTACTTCCCCAGAGTCAGATGAACTCGTGGATACTATTTTTATGTGTCCAGTATGAAGGAAGTTAGAGGTAAGAGCTAAGCCAATGCTCACTTGCGTTAAGGCAATTGGTGGAAGTCTATGGGTATCTGCTATTGTGCTAGTAGATATCTATAGATCCCCTACACTATTTTCGTGTTTGTTTTCTCACGTGAACAGAAATTGAGCGAACAGTGTAGAATCTTTACAACCAGGAATTGACAGAGGGATTTCTACTAGATAACATAGCCACAAAGTCAGAACAGCTTTCCCATTTTGACAACAGATGTCGTTCTGGCGGGAGAAAACAATAGGCGAATATCACAGCCAGTCACAACACTGGCGAGTAAGTTATACTGTGAAACACTATCTTTCCACTATTACTGCAGATATATTATAGACATTTTCTCAAATTACAATCCAAAAATCCTAAGAAATCCTACTTTAAAGCTAGAATCCTTAATTGAATCAAAAACAAAGTGGTCCCCCCACCTGAGGGATGGGCCTGGAGAAATATAGACTCTCAAATTCATAGACACCGCTATGGATGCAAGCACTGACCATCCACGATGTTTCCATTTACATTGTTTACAAACATTGGAGTAAAACAAGCTTGTATTTTGGTTCTGAAGATGTACGACAGTTGAACTAAGCTCATGTGGGATTCATAAGTTATATCCTATAAGAGTCAATGGGTATACAGTATATCATTCATATACAAGTTCAAAAATGGATGTAGCGTCTAAGGATTCCAGCTTTAACCATTAGTTTCTTGTTAGATCTGTTAGAGTTGCGTCAATTCGAATCTGGTATCAGGATAAATATGACAATGAGTCACCGATTGTATACTATGTATTTTTTTATTTGCTAAGCAATAAGTGGTGAATGCAATTTTCGTATATACGGGCTCTCTGTCCCACCTCGCAGGGCAAAACAGAGAACTGACTTGTTCCTGACAAAGATATTATAATATACCCTGATGGCAGTAGTAGTTCCGGCTTCCGAGCCGGCCTGTCAGAGTAGAGACTGGGCGTGGTTTAGACTTGCTCAGCCTATTGCAGGCGCTCAGGCGGGTCCCCGCTTCTTGGCGCTTCTGTTGATAGATGTAACTGTTGCTGTGAAAAACATCCAAATCAAATCAAATCAAATTTTATTTGTCACATACACATGGTTAGCAGATGTTAATGCGAGTGTAGCAAAATGCTTGTGCTTCTAGTTCCGAAAATGCAGTAATAACCAACAAGTAATCTAACTAACAATTCCAAAACTACTGTCTTATACACAAGTGTAAGGGGATAAAGAATATGTACATAAAGATATATGAATGAGTGATGGTACAGAGCAGCATAGGCAAGACACAGTAGATGGTATTGAGTACAGTATATACATATGAGATGAGTATGTAAAAAAGCGGCATAGTTAAAGTGGCTAGTGATACATGTATTACATAAAGATGCAGTGGATGATATGGATGTGGATGATACGTATACATATGAGATGAATAATGTAGGGTATGTAAACATTATATTAGGTAGCATTGTTTAAAGTGGATATATTTTACATCATTTCCCATCAATTCCCATTATTAAAGTGGCTGGAGTTGAGTCAGTGTATTGGTAGCAGCCACTCAATGTTAGTGGTTGCTGTTTAACAGTCTGATGGCCTTGAGATAGAAGCTGTTTTTCAGTCTCTCGGTTCCAGCTTAGATGCACCTGTACTGACCTCGCCTTCTGGATGATAGCGGGGTGAACAGGCAGTGGCTCGGGTGGTTGTTGTCCTTGATGATCTTTATGGCCTTCCTGTGACATCGGGTGGTGTAGGTGTCCTGGAGGGCAGGTAGTTTGCCCCCGGTGACGCGTTGTGCAGACCTCACTACCCTCTGGAGAGCCTTACGGTTGTGGGTGGAGCAGTTGCCGTACCAGGCGGTGATACAGCCCGCCAGGATGCTCTCGATTGTGCATCTGTAGAAGTTTGTGAGTGCTTTTGGTGACAAGCCGAATTTCTTCAGCCTCCTGAGGTTGAAGAGGCGCTGCTGCGCCTTCTTCACAATGCTGTCTGTGTGGGTGGACCAATTCAGTTTGTCTGTGATGTGTATGCCGAGGAGCTTAAATCTTACTACCCTCTCCACTACTGTTCCTTCGATGTGGATAGGGGGTGTTCCCTCTGCCGTTTCCTGAAGTCCACAATCATCTCCTTAGTTTTGTTGACATTGAGTGTGAGGTTATTTTCCTGACACCACACTCCGAGGGCCCTCACCTCCTCCCTGTAGGCCATCTCGTCGTTGTTGGTGATCAAGCCTACCACTGTTGTGTCGTCCTCAAACTTGATGATTGATTTGGAGGCGTGCGTGGCCACGCAGTCGTGGGTGAACAGGGAGTACAGGAGAGGGCTCAGAACGCACCCTTGTGGGGCCGCAGTGTTGAGGATCAGCGGGGTGGAAATGTTGTTGCCTACCTTCACCACCTGGGGGCGGCCCATCAGAAAGTCCAGTACCCAGTTGCACAGGGCGGGATCGAGACCCAGGGTCTCGAGCTTGATGACGAGCTTGGAGGGTACTATGGTGTTAAATGCCAAGCTGTAGTTGATGAACAGCATTCTCACATAGGTATTCCTCTTGTCCAGATGGGTTAGGGCAGTGTGCAGTGTGGTTGAGATTGCATCGTCTGTGGACCTATTTGGGCGGTAAGCTAATTGGAGTGGGTCTAGGGTGTCAGGTAGGGTGGAGGTGATATGGTCCTTGACTAGTCTCTCAAAGCACTTCATGATGACGGAAGTGAGTGCTACGGGGCGGTAGTCGTTTAGCTCAGTTACCTTAGCTTTCTTGGGAACAGGAACAATGGTGGCCCTCTTGAAGCATGTGGGAACAGCAGACTGAGATAGGGATTGATTGAATATGTCCTTAAACACACCAGCCAGCTGGTCTGCGCATGCTCTGAGGGCGCGGCTGGGGATGCCGTCTGGGCCTGCAGCCTTGCGAGGGTTAACACGCTTAAATGTTTTACTCACTGTCACGCCTTGGTCTTAGTATTTTGTGTTTTAGTTTATTAGTTAGTCAGACCAGGGTGTGACATGGGTTTATGTTGTATTGTAGGTTCATATTGGGGTTTGTAGTAGTTGGGATTGTAGCTGATTAGGGGTGTGTGTGTAAAATAGGTTGGCTGCCTGAGGCGGTTCTCAATCAGAGTCAGGTGATTCTCATTGTCGCTGATTGGGAACCGTATTTAGGTAGCCTGGTTTTCGCTTTGTATTTCGTGGGTGATTGTTCCTGTCTCTGTGTTAGTTTCACCAGTCAGGCTGTAATAGGTTTCACGTTCTGTTTGTTGTTTTTGTATTTATTAGTTATTCGTGTATAGTTCGTTTGTTTGTCTTCACTAATAAACATGAGTAACTTACACGCTGCATTTCGGTCCGACTCTCTTTCAACTAAAGAAGAACGCCGTTACAGAATCACCCACCAAACACGGACCGAGCAGCGTGTCAACAGGCAGGAGCAGCGCAAAGAGGAGCCGCGTATTAAGGATTCCTGAACATGGGAGGAAATCCTTCACGGAAGAGGACCCTGGGCTAAACCAGAGGAGTGTAGCCGCCCAAAAGTGCAGCAGGCGAAGAGGAAACAGGAGCTAAACGAAAGGCAACAGAAGCAGCTTCAGTGGGAGAGGCTACACCATTTGGAGAATTGGACATGGGAGGAGGAACTGGACGGAAAAGGACCCTAGGCTCAGCCTGGTGAATATCGCCGCCCCAAGGAGGAATTAGAAGCGGCTAAAGCGGAGAGGCGCAAGTATGAGGAGGCAGCACGGCTACGTGGATGGAAGCCCGAAAAGCAGCCCCAAAATTCTTTGGGGGGGGGGGCTATCAGGGGGAGTGGCTGAGTCAGGAGACAGACCTGAGTCAACTCTCCCTGTTTATTGTGAAGAGCCAAGGAGGAGGTCAGAACCAGTGTTGGAGGTGAGCGAAGCAGAGACTGTGAAGGAGTTAATGGGGAAATTGGAGGAGAGTTTAATGAGGGAGTTGCTAGTTTGGTGCTTTAGGTATAATATTCGGCCGACGGAGCGTGTCGGGGATTTAATGGCACCTGGGTCAACACTCCATACTAGTCCTGAGGTGCGTGTTAGTCGGCTGGTGGAAAGTGTGCCAGCCTCACGCACTAAGCCTCCTGTGTACCTACCTAGCCTTGCACGTCCTGTGCCAGTCCTGCATTCAGGCTCTCCAGTACACCTTCACGGTCCAGTCCATCCTGTGCCACCTTCACACACCAGTCCTCCGGTAGTAGCTCCCCGCACCAGGCTTCCTGTGCCTGTCCTTTATCCAGTACCACCTCCACACCCCAGCCCTCCAGTAGCAGCTCCCCGCACTAGGCTTCCTGTGCGTGTCCTCGGCCAAATACCACCAGTGCCAGCACCACGCATCAGGCCTTCAGTGCGCCTCGCCTGTTCAGCGCAGCCAGCGCTTTCTCCCTCTCCTGCGCTGTTGGAGTCTCCCGCCTGTTCAGCGGTTCTAGAGCCTTCCTCCTCTACAGCGCTGCCAGAGCCTCCTGCCTGTATAGAGCAGCCTGAGCTGCCAGTCTACATGGAGCAGCCAGAGCTGTCAGTCTGCATAGAGCAGCCAGAGCTGCCAGTCTGCATGGAGCAGCCAGAGCTGTCAGTTTGTATAGAGCAGCCTGAGCTGCCAGTCTACATGGAGCAGCCAGAGCTGTCAGCTTGCATAGAGCAGCCTGAGCTGCCAGTCTACATGGAGCAGCCAGAGCTGTCAGTTTATATAGAGCAGCCTGAGCTGCCAGTCTGTATAGAGCAGCCAGAGCTGCCAGTCTGCAAAGAGCTGCCAGTCTGCATGGAGTTGCCAGTCTGCATGGAGTTGCCAGTCTGCATGGAGTTGCCAGTCTGCATGGAGCTGCCAGTCTGCATGAAGCAGCCAGAGCTGCTAGTCTGCATGGAGCAGCTAGAGCTGCCAGTCTGCAAGGAGCTGCCAGTCTCCATGAAGCCGCCAGAGCTGTCAGTCAGTATGGAGCAGCCAGAGCCGCCAGTCAGCATGGAGCAGCCAGAGCCGTCAGTCAGCATGAAGCAGCCAGATCTGCCAGTCAGCCAGACTCTTCCAGATCCGCCAGACAGCCAGACTCTTCCAGATCTGCCAGTCAACCAGACTCTTCCAGATCTGCCAGTCAGCCAGACTCTTCCAGCTCTGCCAGTCAACCAGACTCTTCCAGATCTGCCAGTCAACCAGACTCTTCCAGATCTGCCAGTCAACCAGACTCTTCCAGATCTGCTAGTCAGCCAGGATCCGCCAGTCAGCCAAGATCCGCCAGTCAGCCAGGATCCGCCAGTCGGCCAGGATCTGCCAGTCAGCCAGGATCCGCCAGTCGGCCAGGATCTGCCAGATCTGCTAGTCAGCCAGGATCCGCCAGTCAGCCAGGATCCGCCAGTCAGCCAGGATCTGCCGGATTCAACTGCCTGGCTGGGCTTCATCTCAGTACTGGGCTTCTTCTCAGTGCTGGGCTGCCTCTCAGTGCTGGGCTGCCTCTCAGTCCCGAGCTGCCCCTCAGGCCCGAGCTGCCCCTCAGGCCCGAGCTGCCCCTCAGGCCCGAGCTGCTCCTCTGTTATGTAGGGTTCTGGGTGAGGACTATTCGGCCATGGTCGGCGGTTAGGGTGGATTATCCATGGACGCGAAGGGGAGGAACAATGACATTTATGAAGTGGGGTCCACGTCCGGAGCCGGAACCGCCACCATGGACAGACGCCCACCCGGACCCTCCCTATGGTTTTGAGGTGCGTTCGGGAGTCCGCACCTTAGGGGGGGGGGGGGGTTCTGTCACGCCTTGGTCTTAGTATTTTGTGTTTTAGTTTATTAGTTAGTCAGACCAGGGTGTGACATGGGTTTATGTTGTATTGTAGTTTCATATTGGGGTTTGTAGTAGTTGGGATTGTAGCTGATTAGGGGTGTGTGTGTTAAACAGGTTGGCTGCCTGAGGCGGTTCTCAATCAGAGTCAGGTGATTCTCGTTGTCGCTGATTGGGAACCGTATTTAGGTAGCCTGGTTTTCGCTTTGTATTTCGTGGGTGATTGTTCCTGCCTCTGTGTTAGTTTCACCAGTCAGGCTGTAATAGGTTTCACGTTCTGTTTGTTGTTTTTGTATTTATTAGTTATTCGTGTATAGTTCGTTTGTTTGTCTTCACTAATAAACATGAGTTACTTACACGCTGCATTTCGGTCCGACTCTCTTTCAACTAAAGAAGAACGCCGTTACACTCACCTCGGCTGCAGTGAAGGAGAGTCTGCATGTTTTCATTGCAGGCCGTGTCAGTGGCACTGTATTGTCCTCAAAGCGGGCAAAAAAGTTATTTAGTCTGCCTGCTCGATACCGTTATCTCCGTTCTCTCGCACCTGTGTCTTGCTACTTCCGGCGCCGACAGAGATGGCCGCCTCGCTTCGCGTTCCTAGGAAACTATGCAGTTTTTTGTTTTTTAACGTGTTATTTCTTACATTAGTACCCCAGGTCATCTTAGATTTCATTACATACAGTCGAGAAGGACTACTGAATATAAGATCAGCGTCAACTCACCATCAGTACGACCAAGAATATGACTTTCGCGAAGCGGATCCTGTGTTCTGCCTTTCAACCAGGACAATGGAATGGATCCCAGCCGGCGACCCAAAAAAAACGACTTCGTAAAAGAGGGAAACGAGGCGGTCTTCTGGTCAGACTACGGAGACGGGCACATCGTGCCCCACTTCCTAGCATTCTTCTCGCCAATGTCCAGTCTCTTGACAACAAGGTTGATGAAATCCGAGCAAGGGTAGCATTCCAGAGGGACATCAGAGACTGTAACGTTCTTTGCTTCACGGAAACATGGCTCACTAGAGAGACGCTCTCGGATGCGGTGCAGCCAGCAGGTTTCTCCACACATCGCGCCGACAGAAACAAACACCTTTCTGGTAAGAAGAGTGGTGGGGCGTATGCCTTATGGCTAACGAGACGTGGTGTGATCACAGAAACATACAGGAACTCAAATCCTTCTGTTCACCTGATTTAGAATTCCTCACAATCAAATGTAGACCGCATTATCTACCAAGAGAATTCTCTTGGATTATAATCACAGCCGTATATATTCCCCCCCAAGCAGACACATCGATGGCTCTGAACGAACTTTATTTGACTCTTTGCAAACTGGAATCGATACATCCTGAGGCTACATTCATTGTTGCTGGGGATTTTAACAAGGCTAATCTGAAAACAAGACTCCCTAAAATGTATCAGCATATCGATTGCGCCACCAGGGCTGGCAAAACCTTGGATCACTGTTATTCTAACTTCCGCTACGCATATAAGGCCCTGCCCGCCCCCCTTTCGGAAAAGCTGACCACGACTCCATTTTGCTGATCCCTACCTACAGACAGAAACTAAAACAAGAAGCTCCCACGCTGAGGTCTGTCCAACGCTGGTCCGACCAAGCTGATTCCACACTCCAAGACTGCTTCCATCACGTGGACTGGAACATGTTTCGTATTGCGTCAGGCAACAACATTGACGAATACGCTGATTCGGTGTGCGAGTTCATTAGAACGTGCGTTGAAGATGTCGTTCCCATAGCAACGATTAAAACATTCCCTAACCAGAAACCGTGGATTGATGGCAGCATTCGCGTGAAACTGAAAGCGCGAACCACTGCTTTTAATCAGAGCAAGGTGACTGGTAACATGACCGAATACAAACAGTGCAGCTATTCCCTCCGTAAGGCAATCAAACAAGCTAAGCGTCAGTATAGAGACAAAGTAGAATCTCAATTCAACGGCTCAGACATAAGAGGTATGTGGCAGGGTCTACAGTAAATCACGGACTACAAGATGAAATCCAGCTCAGTCACGGACCAGGATGTCTTACTCCCAGGCAGACTAAATAACTATTTTGCCCGCTTTGAGGACAATACAGTGCCACTGACACGGCCTGCAATGGAAACATGCGGTCTCTCCTTCACTGCAGCCGAGGTGAGTAAAACATTTAAACGTGTTAACCCTCGCAAGGCTGCAGGCCCAGACGGCATCCCCAGCCGCGCCCTCATAGCATGCGCAGACCAGCTGGCTGGTGTGTTTACGGGCATATTCAATCAATCCCTATACCAGTCTGCTGTTCCCACATGCTTCAAGAGGGCCACCATTGTTCCGGTTCCCAAGAAAGCTAAGGTAACTGAGCTAAACGACTACCGCCCCGTAGCACTCACTTCCGTCATCATGAAGTGCTTTGAGAGACTAGTCAAGGACCATATCACCTCCACCCTACCTGACACCCTAGACCCACTCCAATTAGCTTACCGCCCAAATAGGTCCACAGACGACGCAATCTCAACCACACTGCACACTGCCCTAACCCATCTGGACAAGAGGAATACCTATGTGAGAATGCTGTTCATCGACTACAGCTTGGCATTTAACACCATAGTACCCTCCAAGCTCGTCATCAAGCTCGAGACCCTGGGTCTCGACCCCGCCCTGTGCAACTGGGTACTGGACTTCCTGACGGGCCGCCCCCAGGTGGTGAGGGTAGGCAACAACATCTCCACCCCGCTGATCCTCAACACTGCGGCCCCACAAGGGTGCGTTCTGAGCCCTCTCTTGTACTCCCTGTTCACCCACGACTGCGCGGCAACGCACGCCTCCAACTCAATCATCAAGTTTGCGGACGACACAAGAGTGGTAGGCTTGATTACCAACAACGACGAGACGGCCTACAGGGAGGAGGTGAGGGCCCTCGGAGTGTGGTGTCAGGACAATAACCTCACACTCAACGTCAACAAAACTAAGGAGATGATTGTGGACTTCAGGAAACAGCAGAGGGACCACCCCCCTATCCACATCGATGGAACAGTAGTGGAGAGGGTAGTAAGTTTTAAGTTCCTCGGCATACACATCACAGACAAACTAAATTGGTCCACCCACACAGACAGCATCGTGAAGAAGGCGCAGCAGCACCTCTTCAACCTCAGGAGGCTGAAGAAATTTGGCTTGTCACCAAAAACACTCACAAACTTCTACAGATGCACAATCGAGAGCATCCTGGTACGGCAACTGCTCTGCCCACAACCGTAAGGCTCTCCAGAGGGTAGTGAGGTCTGCACAACGTATCACCGGGGGCAAACTACCTGCCCTCCAGGACACCTACTCCACCCGATGTTACAGGAAGGCCATAAAGATCATCAAGGACAACAACCACCCGAGCCACTGCCTGTTAACCCCGCTATCATCCAGAAGGCGAGGTCAGTACAGGTGCATCAAAGCTGGGACCGAGAGACTGAAAAACAGCTTCTATCTCAAGGCCATCAGACTGTTAAACAGCAACCACTAACATTGAGTGGCTGCTGCCAACACACTGACTCAACTCCAGCCACTTCAATAATGGGAATTGATGGGAAAGGATGTAAAATATATCACTAGCCACTTTAAACAATGCTACCTAATATAATGTTTACATACCCTACATTATTCATCTCATATGTATACGTATATACTGTACTCTATCATCTACTGCATCCTTGTGTAATACATGTATCAGTAGCCACTTTAACTATGCCACTTTGTTTACATACTCATCTCATATGTATATACTGTACTCGATACCATCTACTGTATCTTGTCTATGCTGCTCTGCACCATCACTCATTCATATCTTTATGTACATATTCTTTATCCCCTTACACTGTGTATAAGATATTAGTTTTGGAATTGTTAGTTAGATTACTTGTTGGTTATTACTGCATTGTTGGAACTGGAAGCACAAGCATTTCGCTACACTCGCATTAACATCTGCTAACCATGTGTATGTGACAAATAAAATTTGATTTGATTTGATTTATCTAACAAAAGACCGCTTGTTCTGCAACCCCACACTCTGAATGTGCCCCCCCACACTCATTGCATTCAGGCCCATGGCCCTGAAGCTTTTCACAATGTTTCAAGTCAGCTATGTTGCATAACACATACATACATCCACACAAGCCAACAGCAGATAATATTCAATCATATATATGGTAATGGCTATAATGTCAAACACAGGATCCAACAGATCCATCCTTTAAAGTTTCAGGAACTCCCTCCTGGTTTTATAACTCTTATCACAAATGGCACGCTTCATGTTGTCATTTATATGCTTGGAGATAATTGCGTTAGGTTTGAACACCATCCACAAATGAATTACTGTTGTGCTATGTGTGCAAGTGACAGATGTTGAACCTTATCTTGTCTTACCATGTGCATTGCTATAGTGCTAGGAATGTGTTAGTCGTTGCTGGTTCGTACTCTGTATGATCATGGAGTAAAAAGCATGGACCATGTTGCAGAGATAGCTTACAGAGCTGTGGCCTTGCATGATGACTGACGAGTAACCTGCTAAAAAGGATGTCTTCGTGGTGTGTGTGGTTGACATCTGAGTAAAGTGTTGACTAGGGTTCAGACAGTTAAATGACATTTTGTGTTTTTTGAATTGTATATTTTGTACTGTCTTGATGTTCTTCTCTGTTATGGTCTTTTGTGAGTTGCATTATTTTGCTTTGCACTCTGCTGAGTTTATCACTCCAAATCTTCACTTTGTTTTGTCTTAAGTCATTCCCGTCTTGAACATCAGTCATCAGATTCATTGTGAGAGGTCAATCATGTCAGATATGAGTAATTACATTGACACCGTTGATTCATTTTCCCCTATGCCGGTTTTGGTGATCGTCAAGTAATGAAATGACTTACTACAACCATCATAATGCTGTACTTCTCTCACTAGGGTGCTTTTTCACCATCCATTTCAATGGGTTGAAATTGTTACTGTAGCTGGTTGACTAAAACCGTTAATCAGACATTTCGGTCAACACTTTCCTGTATGTGTCCTTATTGATGAAGCCTTTATAACAGCTATATTACACATTATACCAAATGGCATAAGCTGTCATACGTATTTTTGAATAGTAGTGAGTAACGGCATAAGATGTAATAAAACTAGTTAATAATAGGTTTTATAGATGACTGTTCATCCTGTTGTCATATTCTCTAATGTCAACTGTCAGTAACAACTGCTATTATACAGTCTGCAAGACAACTTTGTCATATGTTATTACATGCTACATAAGAGTCTACATACCAGATGTTATAACAGGGTGTTTTGTCATTTACCATCCTCTGTGTCACATTATTAAATTGAATGGAATGGCGGACGTCATAACCTTGTCATATGGCTTTATAGTGTGTGCACAAACACCTTCAGTATAGTGACTTTCATTTGAAGTGTTATGGAACAGCTACTGTATGAATGTGCTTATACCACAGGTCGAGTTGAATATCACAAAATGTTACCATTCACATGATCTCCAAGAAACATGGGCAAATGGGAGCACAGATGTAGATTTGATTCTGGCGCCAACTAGCACTCTTGTCTCCACATCCTGTAGTGCCTCTGTCAAGGCCCAGCCTTATGGCTGTAGCCTAGCAGTTAACAGCGCTGGGCCAGTAACTGAAAGATCACTGGTTCGTATCCCCTAGCCAACTAGATAAAAACCTGTCAATGTGCCCTTAAGCAAGGCACTTCACCCTAATTGCTCCTGTAAGTCGCTCTGGATAAGAGCATCTGCTAAATGACTAAAATGTAAAAAGGTAAATGCATATCGCCAATGGCACATTATCCAAAATAGACAATATGTTGTTACACAATATAAAGCAAAGATATCAAACAAAACTTCAGACAAACTCCACGTGTATCTCACTGATCATCCCTAAAGCCAACACCTCATTTGGCCGCCTTTCGTTCCAGTTTTCTGCTGCCTGTGACTGGAACGAATTGCAGAAATCGCTGAAGTTGGAGACTTTTATCTCCCTCACCAACTTCAAACATCTGATATCTGAGCAGCTAACCGATCGCTGCAGCTGTACATAGTCTTATCGGTAAATAGCCCACCCAATTTTACCTACCTCATCTCCATACTGTTTTTATTTATTTACTTTTCTGCTCTTTTGCACATTAATATCTTTACCTGTTCATGAGCATCTGATCATTTATCACTCCAGTGTTAATCTGCAAAATTGTAATTATTTGCCTACCTCCTCATGCCTTTTGCACACAATGTATATAGACCCTTTTTTTTCCTACTGTGTTATTGACTTGTTTATTGTTTACTCAATGTGTAACTCTGTGTTGTCTGTTCACACTGCTATGCTTTATCTTGGCCATGTCGCAGTTGAAAATGAGAACTTGTTCTCAACTAGCCTACCTGGTTAAATAAAGGTGAAAAATAAATAAATATTTTTTTTTATAAAAATGTAGAAGCAGAATGTACATTTGATATCACTCTCATTACAAGTGGACATAAGTAGTGTGACACCACACAGTTGATAACTTAGTTATGTCATGATGTGGCCCTTTCTGAGTATAGATCAGGACTTCTCACTCTCTCCTACATCTCAGGTTGTAAATTCCTGGCAGAGACCCATTCCGAATGTGTACATTTCTCAATTATGGTGTTTGCTTCTAATTCTTGAATAATATGATTGAGTAAATATGAAACTATTTGTGAAATTATGTAATGTCATGTTAAACCTTTAATGTGAGAGTATTGTATTCCCTTTAAAGTTTAACTAAGTCATTGGCCCACCCCAATGAGCACAGACATGATCTGGCGTCATGGAACCGCCTTTTCTATTGTTACAAATTAAAGCCTCTCCTAAGAAAATCCTCTTTAGACTGAGCAAACCTACAGCGTGAGCTGTGATTGTGAATAGTTTAGACCACGCATACCTCGGTGTAAACTGAGGTGGAACAGTTTTGAGTACCAAGAATAGAAAACCATACCACATGGAGCACTGGCTACACGGCTGGAAACGGTTCAACTCTGAGACTATCGATCCCTACAGAATAAGAGCAAATCTTAGATACTAATTACTAGTATGTAGCTAGAAATTATGTAAACCTGGGACGAGAATACCGACAACTTTCTTTGAGAACATTTCTGAATGGTACTCTAAAGTATCCATTCTAACCACAAAATACTTTGAAAGAGAGAGAGAGACTCGGATGAACTGACTTTCCAGCAGACGGACTGACGATTCCAACAGAAAAGATCACAACAACAGATCTCTGGGGTGGCAGGTAGCCTAGTGGTTAGAGCGTTGGGCCAGTTACCCGAAAGGTTACTAGATCAAATCCCTCAGCTGACAAGGTAAAAAATCTGTTGCTCTGCTCCTGAACAAGGCAGTTAACCCACTGTTCCTAGGCTGTTGTTGAAAATAAGAATTTGTTCTTAACTGACTTGCAGTTAAACATAAAACAATTTATGATGACATATTCACTAAGGATCTCATTTGGTGAAGGCTATTGGACTGAAAATGGATGAATGCAACAACTATGCCTCTGTCACAGATACAGTCATGGATAGTGCTGTAATTCTAAAATTCACTTGACAGAATAGACACTCTGGGGTATTAAATAAATAAATAAAATATATATATATATATATATATATATATATATATATATATATATATATATATATATATATATATATATATATATATATATATATATATATTCTTTACACTAAGCAGTGTGTTAATTTAACACTTTCCAATGTCTATAGGGGTCCACACGTTAAGTGCTAATTTAACACTCAGTGTTGATTTAACACTGGATAATTTGCTATGTAGCTCTGGGGTGTGTTTGTGTGGGAGACAGACATTCAGTTGACAAGTAATGGATTAAGTGGATGGTCAGAAAGAAGCATGGTACTTTTGTGTGTCTGATCACTTCACTTGCTGAAGATTTTGGACAGTATAATGGGACCATTGATTCTGATAGTTTGTTTGAGTCTATTATGTCAATGTGTGACTAAAACTCACAAGTGATTCTGTGTGTCTCTTTGTTTCAGCTATGGATTGGAGTCAGAGGTTGCAGCTCTTGCTCTTCTCACTCCTCTGTCTCACTGGCAACTCCAAGGCAGTAGGAGGTAAGTAGGATGAACTTTACCCACAGAATTCATCAGCCATCAATCAATCAATTAATCAACCATGTTACGAAGATAGCTAGAAGTACTGATTGAATTAAACTGGATCAAGTTAACAGCTCTGTATCCGGAAACATGGTCCTTCACTTTGTCATTACTTAAGTCTGACCTCTGGTGGGTGTTGATGGAATTATATCCTTTGATACAGCAACCAGGAAAATATTTGTGTGCATGTTTCTTGTGTTCTCAAAGGTATAGCACAGAGCAAATTCTCCTGCGTTAAAAAAACACAGTTATAAAGTTCCTGAACAGTCATTCTGAAAAGTACTTTTTATCTCATGGCTACCTACCAGGAAGTTTAAAAAGACAGGCTGAGTGGGCGGTGAGATTATATTAATTAATTTGCCTTGACTGAGAGCTCTTTGAAACGCCTATGTCAAGTAACTTGGATGCAGTGAAACGTGATACAGTAAAATACTCTCATTAAAAATTTGGTAACACAAAAAGCAACTCGAACACCATTGAAATTGCATCAACAATATAATTTAAAAATATATATACAGTTGAAGTCAGAAGTTTACATACACCTTAGCCAGACTTAATGGTGGTGTTGGAGTCGTGCCTGGCCATGCAGTCATGAGTGAACTGGGAGTACAGGGGGGGACTGAGCACGCACCCCCGAGGAGCCCCCGTGTTGAAGATCAGCGTGGCGGATGTCTTGTTACATGTATTGTTTAGCCAGGATCCAGTTGCAGGGGGAGGTGTTCAGTCCCATGGTCTTTAGCTTAGTTATGAGCTATGAGGGCACTATGGTGTTGAACACTGAGCTGTAGTCAATGAATAGCATTCTCACATACAGTTGAAGTTGGAAGATTACATACACCTTAGCCAAATACATTTAAACTCAGTTTTTCACAATGCCTGACATTTAATCAGAGTAAAAATCCCCTGTCTTAGGTCAGTTAGGATCACCACTTTACTTTAAGAATGTGAAATGTCAGAACAATAGAAGAGAGAATTATTTATTTCAGCTTTTATTTCTTTCATCACATTACCAGTGGGCCAGAAGTTTACATACACTCAATTAGTATTTGGTAGCATTGCCTTTAAATTGTTTAACTTGGGTCAAACGTTTTGGGTAGCCCTCCACAAGCTTCCCACAATAAGTTGGGTGAATTTTGACCCATTCCTCCTGACAGAACTGGTGTAACTGAATCAGGTTTGTAGGCCTCCTTGCTCTCACACACTTTTTCAGTTCTGCCCAAAGGTTTTCTATAGGATTGAAGTCAGTGCTTTGTGATGGCCACTCCAATACCTTGACTTTGTTGTCCTTAAGCCATTTTGCCACAACTTTGGAAGTATGCTTGGGGTCATTGTCCATTTGGAAAACCCATTTGCAACCAAGATGTACCTTCCTGACTGATGTCTTGAGATGTTGCTTCAATAAATCCACATAATTTTCCAACCTCATGGTGCCATCTATTTTGTGAAGTGCACCAGACCCTCCTGCAGCAAAGCACCCCTACAATTTATGCTGCCACCCCGTGCTTCACGGTTGGGATGTTGTTCTTCGGCTTACAAGCCTACCCCTTTTTCCTCCTAACATACTGTAGCGATGGTCAACATGGCCAAACAGTTCTATTTTTGTTTCATCAGACCAGAGGACATTTCTCCAAAAAAGTACGATCTTTGTCTCCATGTGCAGTTGCAAACTGTAGTCTGGCTTTTTTTATGGCGGTTTTGGAGCTGTGGCTTCTTCCTTGCTGAGCGGCCTTTCAGGTTAGGTCGATATAGGACTCGTTTTACTGTGGATATAGATACTTTTGTACCCGTTTCCTCCAGCATCTTCCCAAGATGCTTTGCTTTTGTTCTGGGATTGATTTGTACTTTTTGCAACAAAACACGATCATCTCTAGGAGACAGAACGCGTCTCCTTCCTGCGTGGTCCCATGGTGTTTATACTTGCATACTATTGTTTGTACAGATGAACGTAGTACCTTCAGGCATTTGGAAATTGCTCCCAACGATGAACCAGATTTGTGGAGGTCCACAATTTATTTTCTGATGTCTTGGCTGATTTCTTTTGAGTTTCCCATGATGTCAAGCAACGAGACACTGAATTTGAAGGTAGGCCTTGAAATACATCCACAAATACACCTCCAATTGACTCAAATTATGTCAATTAGCCTATCAGAAGCTTCTAAAGCCATGGCATAATTTTCTGGAATTTTCCAAGCTCTTTAAAGGCACAGTCAACTTAGTGTATGTAAACTTCTGACCCACTGGCATTGTGATACAGTGAATTAGAAGTGAAATAATCTGTAAACAATTGTTGGAAAAATGACTTGTGTCATGCACAAAGTAGATGCCCTAACCGACTTACCAAAACTATAGTTTGTTAACAAGAATTTTGTGGAGTGGTTGAAAAACGAGTTTTAATGACTCCAACCTAAGTGTAAGTAAACTTCCAACTTTAGCTGTAGGTGTTCCTTTTGTCCAGGTTTGAAAGGGCAGTGTGGAGTGCAATAGAGATTGCATCATCTGTGGATTTGTTAGGGCGGTATCCAAATTGGAGTGGGTCTAGGGCCATGACCAGCCTTTCAAGCACTTCATAGCTGCAGACGTGAGTGCCACGGGTCGGTAGTCATTTAGGCAGGTTACCTTAGTGTTCTTCGGCACAGGGACTATAGTGGTCTGCTTGAAACATGTTGGTATTACAGACTCAGACAGGGAGAGGTTGAAAATGTCAGTTAAGACACTTCCTAGTTGGTCAGTGCATGCTTGGAGTACACGTCTTGGTAATCCGTCTGGCCCTGTGGCCGTGTGAATGTGGACCTAATTAAAGGTCTTACATCGGCTGCGGAGAGCGTTATAACACAGTCGTCCGGAACAGCTGATGCACTCATGCACGTTTCAGTGTTACTTGCCTCGAAGTGAGCATAGAAGTAATTTAGCTCATCTGGTAGGCTCGTGTCACTTGGCAGCTCGCGGCTGTGCTTCTCTTTGTAGTCTGTAATAGTTTGCAAGCCCTGCCACATCCGAAGAGCGTCAGAGCCATTGTAGTACGATTTGATCTTAGTCCTGTATTGACGCTTTGCCTGTTTGTTGGTTCGTTGGAGGACATTGCGCGATTTCTTATAAGCTTCCGGGTTAGAGTCCCACTCCTTGAAAGCAGCAGCTCTACCCTTTAGCTCAGCGCGGTTGTTGCCTGTAGTCCATGGCTTCTGGTTGGGGTATGTACGTACAGTCACTGTGGGGATGACGTCATCGATGCACTTATTAATGAAGCTAGTGACATATGTGGTGTACTCCTCAATGCCATCGGAAGAATCAGTCCTGTAGTTCAGCATCTGGTTCTTCTGACCACTTTTTTGTTGACCGAGTCACTGTTGCATCCTGCTTTAATTTTTGCTTGTAAGCAGGAATCAGGAGGATAGAATTATGGTCAGGTTTGACAAATGGAGGGCGAGAGGGAGCTTTGTATGGGTCTCTGTGTGTGGAGTAAAGGTGGTGTAGAGTTTTTTTCCTTCTGGATGAACATTTAACATGCCGGTGTAAATTTGCTAAAACATATTTAAGTTTCCCTACATTAAAGTCCCCGGCCACTAGGAGTGCCGCCACTGGATGAGCATTTTCCTGTTTGCTTATGGCGGTATACGGCCTTAGAGCCAGCATTGGTCTGTGGTGGTATGTAGACAGCTACAAAAAATACAGATGAAAACTCTCTAGGTAGATAGTATGGTCTACAGCTTATCATGAGATACTCTACCTCAGGCGAGCTAAACCTCAAGACTTCCTTAGATATCGTGCACCAGCTGTTGTTTACAAATACACATAGACCATCACCCCTTGTCTTTTTTCTAACCCCTCCACCACCTCTCTTCGGAGGACAAATATCTTCGTTTTTTTTACTGCTTTTTTTGCTACAAAAACATACATTTTACCTATACATTTTAAATACATGGTACTTTTATGTATAACAACAATACATTATATAATCTTTAATCCCAACCCTCTGCCACTCTCAGCCCATCCCACCTATCACCATAGACCTCAGCTCTTTAATCCCAACCCTCTGCCACTCTCAGCCCATCCCACCTATCACCATAGACCTCAGCTCTTTAATCCCAACCCTCTGCCACTCTCAGCCCATCCCACCTATCACCATAGACCTCAGCTCTTTAATCCCACCCCTCAGCCACTCTCAGCCCATCCCACCTATCACCATAGACCTCAGCTCTTTAATCCCAACCCTCTGCCACTCTCAGCCCATCCCACCTATCACCATAGACCTCAGCTCTTTAATCCCACCCCTCAGCCACTCTCAGCCCATCCCACCTATCACCATAGACCTCAGCTCTTTAATCCCAACCCTCTGCCACTCTCAGCCCATCCCACCTATCACCATAGACCTCAGCTCTTTAATCCCAACCCTCTGCCACTCTCAGCCCATCCCACCTATCACCATAGACCTCAGCTCTTTAATCCCAACCCTCTGCCACTCTCAGCCCATCCCACCTATCACCATAGACCTCAGCTCTTTAATCCCAACCCTCAGCCACTCTCAGCCCATCCCACCTATCACCATAGACCTCAGCTCTTTAATCCCAACCCTCTGCCACTCTCAGCCCATCCCACCTATCACCATAGACCTCAGCTCTTTAATCCCAACCCTCTGCCACTCTCAGCCCATCCCACCTATCACCATAGACCTCAGCTCTTTAATCCCAACCCTCAGCCACTCTCAGCCCATCCCACCTATCACCATAGACCACCCTTGTTTTGTTTCCATGTGCCATATATTTTTCAATTGTGCTGTGATGTTTTACAAAATGTTTGAATCTTTCTAATCGGATATTATCCACAGATTGTGAGCTAAAGATGAAAACCATTCCTACGAGTATTATTAAATTATTTATTGACTGGTTATGGCTTTCCAGATCGCCCTACTGTTATTTGTAAGGTTAATTTTAAGAGCATGTTGTGATTTTTTTTTACCATTCCTGAACCTGTGACTAGAAACAAGCTACATAGGGGCAATACCAGAACAAATTATCTATTGACCATTACCTGTTTCTGGACCCTGACCATTCTGCCTGCCTTGACCACGAGCCTGTCTGCCACTCTGTACCTCCTGGACTCTGATCTGGTTTTGACCTTTTTGCCTGTCCACGACCATTCTCTTGCCTTCTCCTTTTGGATTATTAAACATTGTAAGACTCCAACCATTTGCCTCCTGTGTCAGCATCTGGGTCTCGCCTTGTGTCATGATAAGAATTTTATACAATGATTTAAATTGAAAAACTCTTAAGTGTTGAGTCAAGTGTAATTTTTTATATCAGCTCATAAACTATGTGCCATGGAATTGGTACATCGAAAATCTCATCCCATTTATATTGCAGCTTGTATGGTGCATCTGTCAACATTTTTATCCTCAGATGAAACTGTTATATTTTTCTATTTATGCCAATTCCTTTCAGTCAAATTGTATCTTTAATATATGGCGGGCAAACAAGTTCCCTACCTTCTCCCTTTTCCACTTGCCTCCTCCAACTGCTGCAATCAGTTGTTTGTAAATTTGGATTGAGCAGATATTCCCATATATTTTCGATAACTGCATTTGTGATATAACTCCTCAATTTCTACTCATAATATCATTAATAAATATAATACCATTTTAAAACATTTTTTTTCCATCAATAATGTTTTTTATTCATCAATATATTTGAGTTTAACCATAACATTTGTTGTAATATTTGTTCTATCTTTTCTGGAGGATAAAACTGAACTTGTAACCAGCTTTATATGGCTTGTTTAAGAAAGGGTGATAATTTAATTTTCAATTACTCTGAAATGTGAAGTTCTAATCTGTATGACGGAAAAAAGCTTTTTTTAACAAAGGATGAACTTTACTTAACAATCTACTGGAGAACCATTTTGGGTTTAAGTATATCTTATGTATGACTGAAGCTTTAAGTGAGAGGTTTAAAGCTTTAATATTTAATAATTTTAGCCCCCCAAAATAATTTATTATATAAATAGGCACGTTTAATTTTGTCTGGCTTAGCATTCTAAATCAAATGAAATATTCTTTGCTCATATAATTTTAAAAACAAATAATCTGGAGTTGGCAATGCCATTAGTAAGTAAGTGAACTGTGACGAAAGAGTTAATCAATGTAATCTTTCCATAAATAGACAAGCATACCTCTCCATGGTTACAAAATCGTATCTATTTTTGCTAATTTTCTATTGAAATTAATTGAGGTAAGTATGTCTACTTCACCATCAAACCATTTTATTGGTAAACTACAAGGTAGTGTAAACACTCTTTTTTAATGATTCAATACGTAATATGGTACACTTGTCATAATTAGGTTTTAATTCAGAGAGGCTAGAAAAGTGATCAAAATCTTCAATGAGACTGTGCAGGGATCCAGATTGTGGACTTAAGAAAAGAGTCATCTTTCATGGATAACCATCATTTGTAACGAGTTTCTGTAAATGATTTTTGGTAGAATTTCTGTGTTGAAGATTCAAAAATGCATCTTTCCCCATGAGGATGACAATAATAGATCATATTAATATAAATAATAACAGCACAATCTTATACATGCATGCTCATAAGTCCTAGCAAGATTATAAGCAAGTCAGCCCAGCCTGCTCAGTTCATTGGATTCAATTGTTTGTTAAATGTATTTATTTTTTTATGAAAAAAAGAAGAGAAAACAACCAAAATATATCGCAAGATCAGTCCCTTTTTTTAAATGTTCATTACATACAAGACATATTTCATGCAGTCCTCATTATATCCTGTTGTGTTCCGACAACAGGATATAATGTCTTACCATCGGCTGCTGTTCTATCCTGCCGATACAGTGTAAAACCTGCCGGCTGTATGTTGTTCATGTTGTCGTTCAGCCACGACCCAGTGAAACATAAGATATTACAGTTTTTAATGTCCCGTTGGTAGTTTGATCTTGCTCGTAGGTCATCAATTTTTTCCAATGATTGCATGTTTACCAATAGAATGGATGGCAGTGGGGGTTTACTCGCTCACCTACGAATTCTTAGCTGGCAGCCCAACCTCTGCCACCTTTTTCTCCGTCTTCTCTTCACGCAAATGATGGGGATTTGGGCCTGTTCCCGGGAAAGCAGTATATCCATCTCGTCGGACTCGTTAAAGGAAAAAAGCTTCTGCCAGTTCGTGTTGAGTAATCGCTGTTCTGATGTCCAGAAGTTATTTTCGGTCATAAGAGACAGTAGCAGCAACATTATGTACAAAATAAGTTACAAAATAAGTTACAAAATAAGTTACAAACAACGCAAAAAAATGAACAAAATAACACCGTTGGTTAGGAGCACGTAAAACATCAGCCATCCTCTCCAGCGCCATTCCACAGTACACATTGAGATCCTAAGTGAATGCTATCATAAAAATATATATATTCATCATAATACCATACGTCTTTAATAAGACCTTATTTTGAGGGCCTAGTTTTACTCTAATACAGGGGCCTGAAACATATACACATCACTTTGAACCAAAACTACGTTGATAATTACTTCCCAGCATTCTCTATTACAAGTTGACATTTTAGAATTGTTTGTTTCAATATCTATGTTTGTGCACGTACATTGATTGACTGATTTATCGTATACTACACAAAGATAAACTACATACATGTTTCTAAACTAATCCAATCACTTAGTTCAAATCAGTTAGTTCCTAATGTTCCTAACCCTGACAGTTATTCTGGTTGCAGGTGAATTAATTTTCCAACTGTTGGATCTCCACCCACTGATTGGATTTCAATAGGAATTACACATCACCTTGTAAGACAACATAATGTGACTTGCAGGCCTGATGTGGTCCTTGTATTACTGTACACTCTCAGAATAAAAGGTTTAGATATGTTGCTAAAGGGGTACATACACTTATTTTTCTTTGTGTAGCATAAGATTAATCAATCAATGTACTTGCACAAACATAGATATTGTAATAGATATTGACTCTCTCCTTGCTGAGTATCTAAGGCCTTGGATCATCTTGGCAAATAGCTGACAGACAGCCAGAGACCCACCCTCTTTTCCACAGGAGAGGAGTGGGGGGCTGGGCAGGTTTTCTGACACTTTCACACCCCGTCTAAATAAGCAGGAGGGGAAACTCTCCCTCTGGCTCCCGCCTTATCTCAGCTCACTGGTCACCATAGCAGCACCCACCCGTAGAACACACTCCAGCAGGTGTATTTCACTGGTCATCCCCAAAGCCAACTCCCCCTTTGGCCACCTTTCCTTCCAGTTCTCTGCTGCCAATGACTGGAACGAATTGCAAAAATCACTGAAGCTGGAGTGTTATATCTCCCTCACTAACTTTATGCATCAGCTGTCAGAGCAGTTTACCGATCATTGCACCTGTACACATCCCATCTGTAAATAGCCCACCCAACTACCTCCTTTGCACCTCAGTATCTCTACTTGCACATTCATCTTCTGCACATCTGTCACTCCAGTGTTTAATAGATAAATTGTAATTATTCCATCACTATGGCCTATTTATTGCCTTACCTCCATTATCTTACTACATTTGCACACACTGTATATTTTTTTATATTGTATTATTTACTGTATGTTTGTTTATTCCAGGTGTAACTGTGTTGTTTGTGTCACACTGCTTTTGCTTTATCTTGGTCAGGTCGCAGTTGTAAATGAGAACTGGCCTACCTGGTTAAATAAAGGTGAAATACAAATATACAGTGGGGAGAACAAGTATTTGATACGCTGCCGATTTTGCAGGTTTTCCTACTTACAAAGCATGTAGAGGTCTGTAATTCTCATCATAGGTACACTTCAAATATGACAGACAAAATGAGGACAAAAACAAAAAATCCAGAAAATCACATTGTAGGATTTGTAATGAATTTATTTGCAAATTAGGGTGGAAAATAAGTATTTGGTCACCTACAAACAAGCAAGAATTCTGGCTCTCACAGACCTGTAACTTCTTCTTTAAGAGGCTCCCCTGTCCTCCACTCGTTACCTGTATTAATGGCACCTGTTCGAACTTGTTATCAGTATAAAAGACATCTATCCACAACCTCAAACAGTCACACTACAAACTCCACTATGGCCAAGACCAAAGAACTGTCAAAGGACACCAGAAACAAAATTGTAGACCTGCACCAGGCTGGGAAGACTGAATCTGCAATAGGTAAGCAGCTTGGTTTGAAGAAATCAACAGTGGGAGCAATTATTAGGAAATGGAAGACATACAAGACCACTGATATTCTCCCTCGATCTGGGGCTCCACGCAAGATCTCACCGGATGGGGTCAAAATGATCACAAGAACGGTGAGCAAAAATCCCAGAATCACACGGGGGGACCTAGTGAATAACCTGCAGAGAACTGGGACCAAAGTAACAAAGCCTACCATCAGTAACACACTACGCCGCCAGGGACTCAAATCTTGCAGTGCCAGACGTGTCCCCCTGCTTAAGCCAGTACATGTCCAGGCCCGTCTGAAGTTTGCTAGAGAGCATTTGGATGATCCAGAAGAAGATTGGGAGAATGTCATATGGTCAGATGAAACCAAAATATAACTTTTTTGTAAAAACTCAACTCGTCGTGTTTGGAGGACAAAGAATACTGAGTTGTATCCAAAGAACACCATACCTACTGTGAAGCATGGGGGTGGAAACATCATGCTTTGGGGCTGTTTTTCTGTAAAGGGACCAGGACGACTGATCCGTGTAAAGGAAAGAATGAATGGGGCCATGTATCGTGAGATTTTGAGTGAAAACTTCCTTCCATCAGCAAGGGCATTGAAGATGAAACGTGGCTGGGTCTTTCATCATGACAATGATCCCAAACACACCGCCCGGGCATGAAGGAGTGGCTTTGTAAGAAGCATTTCAAGGTCCTGGAGTGGCCTAGCCAGTCTCCAGATCTCAACCCCATAGAAAATCTTTGGACGGAGTTGAAAGTCCGTGTTGCCCAGCAACAGCCCCAAAACATCACTGCTCTAGAGGAGATATGCAGAAAACATTTGACCTCTGTCATTGCCAACAAAGGGTATATAACAAAGTATTGAGATAAGTATTTGGTCAATAACAAAAGTTTATGTTCCATGTCGTGGAAATGTCCTCTATTTACCAAATCATGGGAGCAAACCACACACACAAGTCAGAGTTTGTTATCAAAGTCCATCTTTAATTATATGAGCTCTATAGCATTTTCTGTGACTCTCAACAGTTCAGTATCTCTACTGAAAAGTTGAGAGCCCCCACACAATGGCAAATGGGATCCTTTATAGCGAAGATCCACCCCCCCTAGACGACATGACAATCCACAGGTCCCAGGAGCTTACACAAAGAAAAGACTTTACTCCAGAGAGGAGTATCTCCTAGCCAGACAGAGTTGGCTATAAATTATCATTCAGTTTTGTCTCCTTTCTCAAACTCAGAACCATAAACCAATCCTCCATATCAACATGCATATATCAAATTGACATTAGATACAACCAATTCTAAATACAACCAATCCTGGACAAGATCACAGAGGCACACAGACATTGTGGAGCAAAAGATATGTTTACACATGATGACACTTTGACCTCTCCCCTCTCTGCGGCCCATGCAACTTAGTCTTGACATAGAACAGATAACTGCAACCTCGCCACAGTATTATATAAAAATACCATTCTTGATGAGAAGTAACTTACAAACATATGATGAATATAAAACATCTTACATATGTTAAAAACAAATTCTGATTATTCCCTAACATTCCCTCTCAAGGGACTCAGTCCCTTCTGAAAAATCTGAATATTAATTACATACTCAATATTTAAAAATTCAAATCTCCTCAATGTCAAATACCTTAGCTTATATGTAAGCGTTCTCTCTTCTGAAACTAAATTTACAACCTTTATTCTACAAGACAAACTTGCACATGTTTAATAACACAGAATAATCCATTTGAGGAAAATAAAAACATAACATAAATGCTCTTTAAGTTACACGAGAACCAGTGTCTAAACACAGGCCTCCTCACAGCATATAGGACAGACATCCCTCTAAGTCCTCATGCTCATAAATATACTCAGGAATAGAGAATAGGGCATTGAAATCATTCATATTCCAAATCATAAGCAACAACCCAACTATTTATCAAACCAATATTTAGAATAGCATTCCTCAGTGATTCAAATTTGTCTTATCACTCAACAGTAAAAACCTCAATTTAACCCACATCAATATTAGCAGATTTACATACAGTATAATTATCCCATAATTCTACTATTAACTTTTTCAATCATGATTATAATACAGATCAGTATCTCAATGTATTCCTAATCTAAATTACTACAATTTACATGGTGTAGACCTCTTCAATCAACCTGATACCACAAAACTATAAACAATTTTAAATTGTTTGGCCCATTTGTCAAAACCCCTACTAACCCTGGCATTCCACCCTCAATACCCTGCCCCTTCCACCCCACTAACTCCTCTCAATGAAGAATAGAATACAAGTTTACATATTTTTGTCAATTGAGCTGTAGTGCCACCCATAGGCAACCATTCATCCTCCTAACTTGAAAATTAGCTACCCATGTTCTGCCACTTTCTCCATACTTTAGAATTAGCTATTAAGACCTATTTTCTCATGCCTGTTGATATAGCAGCTACCCAGGTCCCCTTATGTGAGTCTGTGATTTAATATTTGCTATTTGAGGCCAGTGTTATCTGGTGATGCGTTTATATGCATTTTGTAGCATTTTTATTTGATCTGTTTTTGTTCTCGAGCATCAAATTAATTTTATTTTGCTTTAGGTTGCAAGTTTTTTGCTGTCTATCAAACCATTTCAGTTCCTTATTTTAGACGATACATGACACCCTTACAATGGTTTCACAAGTTTGTAAGTCGCTCTGGATAAGAGCGTCTGCTAAATGACTTAAAATGTAAAATGTAAATGGCACCGTTGACCAAACCCCCCCTTACACAGGCACGGCATCTTCTGGCATCTTCGTTTTTCTTCAGATAGCTTTACAGTTCAAAGCGGACGACCCATGATAATGTCCCAATTTCAATGTCACATCTCTACCACTCATGTCTTGTCCATTCGTCAACCAATATACCAGCATCATAAGAAAATGTTAGAACAGATCTTTCTCCATGATCACTCCAAGTGGACTCATCACAGTATGAGAGAACCATGAAAGAAAAGCAGTTGATAGCTTAGATCTGATACTGTACACCAATTTCTGGCTTGGTTCTTTTCTCTCGGTAGAAGTGGTTTTGAAAGCCTCCTTCAACGCCTTTGTCACTCTTCTTCAGCCAGTTAGAGGGGGTTTTGAGGTACACACACCATTCGGTCCAATTATCTCTTCCATGCATTAAGATACCGTCTGACGTCACTTTTCATGATAACCTCGAAAGAACAGATCAGAACAACAGTTTAGTTCAGTTCATTAACTACATGATAAATGATTACTTTTACCAATTATTCTTAATACACATATCTAAACATATTTCACAGAGAATATCAAAACATTCTATTGAAACTATTCTTTCAAATTGGTTTATACTCCCCATCTCACTGTCAACTCCATCGTAGAGCCAAGGATCAAGAAATTAGACCTATACCTCGGGAAATAGAACAAAATAAACACAACAATACAATACACTCAACAATACAATACACTCAACAATACAATACACTCATTCACATATCACTTAAATTGTATAACTTCAATTCAAACCCTCAAACAACTAAATCCTCCCCATGTTTTACACACATCTCTCTGTATGAGAGTAATGTAAAACAAAACTGAAAACACATGTAAAACAACATTTCAACTAACCTAATCAAATTAAAATCACTAAACTGAAAAAAACTCCACAAAGAAAAATTATTTAACCCCTATGGTCATAGGAAAATAGACTTAAAGCAGCATACCCTTAGTTAAAAGCAATGCCCTTCATTCATAGTGGTCCAAATTACAAATATGGCTAAAGAACATATTTACCAATTACACAAATTATTTTGAAAGCAGTATTACAAATGACCATACATTTATTATCCAAATGGCTTTCCAATGCAGGTGATCAAGCCACAACGGAAAGTCATCAGAAGGTCATAGGTCATACAAAACCCTTCAAAGCAGTGCTTCACTATATAAAACAATTTGCAAACAATAATCAACTAGTTCCAACATTTTTGTATTTCCATGTTCCCAGAACATTCCTTTATCAAAAGAATTTGCGTGTGTAATGAAAACTCAGAAAATAAAACTCATTAAAATCCCAATGTGGTGAGTGCCCCTTTCAATGTGGTAATTTATGGCCTCAATTCCACTCACTCTCCCCAAGAGTATAGTCCCTGGAAACATTCCAGAGAGAGACAGTGAAATATCCATTTTCCCGGAGAAAACACAAAGACACTTAGTATTCATTACACTACATCGATTCAGAAACTCAAACGTGAACTATAAACCAAACCGAATGATAATTCCACTGTACCTCAAATCATTAATCATAAGTTTTAATCAAATCAATGTTTATGTATGATACAATGTTTAACTAAGTTAAATCAACTCCTAAAATTTTTTTAATCAGCAATCTAATAATTTCAACCTGTTGATATAAATTTAGTAAAAACCAATCCTGATTTTTTTAAACAAATCTAAAATCCTTCAAAAGTCGGTGCTGTCTCATCATCGTAAAAATAAACTTAATTTTTCCCCCACTGATATCCACAAAGGTCAATACTGTTCAGCACATCCATTAATGATCTTCCTTTATTCTGTACAGGGTCTGAAATTCCAATGTATGCAGATGATACAGTGATAAATTCATGCAAATAACAAACTACACAAAAACTCACTACCATAATGATTCAGATGACAAAATTGCTCAGAGACTCATGTTTACATCTCAATACAATAAAACACAGTCTGCATGTTCCTCAAAAACAACTACTTATGGAAAAAGCTCCAGGTGATATCTGATTTTAAATGCCAAGGCATCATACTTGATTCCAACCTCTCTTTTAAAAAGCAAATAATAAAGGAACTCAAATACCAATATTCAACCAAGCTAATTTCCCAAAACATATGAAATTGCTTTGACTATTGTGGTAACAACACGATAATTAAAATCTATGATACTCCCCACTTAACATACTAGTTTAGTCTTCTTCCAACGGGCTCTCACACTACCCAATCCAGCAATCACCTTTAATGACCTGACATTGCTCCTCATAATGGAAACATACTATAATGTTAGACTACATGAACTTTCCTGCTCAAATTAACTGGTGTTACTTAAACAACCAAACCAAGAATCAATAAACATCAGAATCTATCCTTACAATGTTTTATGATTCAGACATCCAGTCTCCCAATTCTCATAGCCTAATACAGTAAATATAAACGCCACAAATCTATGATGCCCACATAGCGAATCAGCTGCTAGAAATACAGAAAAAAATGTACCTGAACAACGGTCAAAACAATTAGAGTAAGGTTATTGTATATTCAAACTAATAACGCAAATTTACGTTATTCTACAACAATCTACTTGCCTCCAGCAACTTTCCCTGACAATTAGTAGCCAACATAACAACTAACTCTCTTCTATACTTGCAACTAAACTTTCCTATTTCTATTTCCCCCAGTGGGCAAAAATATAACCCCTCTCATTTCAACGTTTTTCCTTACCTCTATCGTAAGATTAAAACCCAACTTGATAACTTCCTCTTCTCACTTATGAAATGTATCCTATTTCTTTAAAAATAACACACGCAGCGCCAAAATTATAACATGCGTCAGTCAATCTATAAGAATGAAAAAGATTTCGTCATTCCCCGCTATCATTCAGAATTCCTTTAATTTAGGTGACTGTCTTCTCTATTGATACAGTCATTTAAATACGACCCAATTCTCAATACATTATTCCAGCAGATAATTTAGTGAACAGACATCGTCTTGCATCAGAATTCGCTTCGTTATTATTTTAAGTTGAATTAGTCTATCAATTTAACCTAAACAATCTATTGAAAACGTTCAATTTATCTCTTATACAAACACTAGCGACCATAACTTTCCAGGCAAAATATTCTAATAGATTATTTACAATCAAAAACTCTGAATATTAGAATATTTTAATAGTGCTTAAAAAACTTCATCTTTATCAAATTATCCATTTAAGATATCAACTCAAAACCTACGTACGTCTACGAATGGGTGGTTTAAATTGCATCTAATCATTCTCAGCATTACTTTAGCAAATCTCTAGTAATTGATTATACACACATATAAATCATCATAATTTCAAATTATTCACAGAATACATATAAAATGTAAGAAATCTTAGGTACTCACACAGAACCTTCAGGATCATTCACACAGGATTGGTCAAATGTTCACACAGAACTTGCAGGATCATCCACACAGGATTGGTCATATGTTCACACAGAACTGGTCAGAAAAACGGTTTGGCCACACAGAGTCAACCCTACCCCGCTCACACAGAACGGTCCGACAACTATTACCTAGTGATCCCATAACAAAATACTCACACAGAGTAAACCCAGGGCATACCTGGCTAGCACATTTAAAATAATTGGAATTCACCACATCTGAGGGTCACTTAGACAAATCACACAGACGCACAGAATGAGGTCCTTCTTCCAATAGGGCTTCACCAAGTGCCGTGTTTCACCTAGAACACACAGTCCCCCTTGGCCCCTCACCCCGACAGACCGAAACCAAATCCCCACTGTGATCAATTCAGTGTCAGGAGGGCTCTTGGTCACTGGCAACCCAGACAGTGCAGAGTATCTTTGAGTCCACAAAACCCCCAGATTACTCCCCTCTGACTCAGCCCTGCTTACGCCGCCAAGGTGCCTTCCTTACACAGGAATTCACGCTCAGAGTATATGTAACAGGCATAATTAAAAACTCGACTTCAAATCTGTGTGTGGTTCGCTCACCTTTTTCTTTAAAAAACTCAGTTCAAGATGTGGTATCCACTCGGCTCGCTTCCTTTTAGATCAAAGGTTGGTCCATCTGCTTCGTTCTAAAGTGTGGTTCTCCCTGAGATACCAAGTTTAGGGGATCCTTCGTGCATGATTTATTTACCTAGATCATAGGAACGGTCACCGAGTGAAGATTCACATCCCCTCCTCGGCACCAAATGTTGTGGAAATTTCCTCTATTTACCAAATCATGGTAAACATCACCGATGGTCCTTTATTTCGATTAATTCCGTCCATATATATCCAAACGGTCCATTTAATTGACGCGTTAGATCCAGAAAAACACCAGTTCCAACTTGCGCAACGTGACTACAAAATATCTCAAAGGTTACCTGAAAACTTTGCCAAAACATTTCAAACTACTTTTGTAATACAAGTTTAGGTATTTTTTAAAGTAAATAATCGATCAAATTGAAGACGGGATGATCTGTGTTCAATACAGATTGAAAATAAACTGAAGCATGCTTTCTGGTCATGCGCCTCTATCAAACAGTACACATGAAGTGAACCTCGTTCAAAATGGCCGTACTTCTTCATTACACAAAGGAATAACCTCAACCAATTTCTAAAGACTGGTGACATGCAGTGGAAGCGGTAGGAACTGCAAGGAAGACACTTAGAAATCTGTATTCCCAATGAAAACCATTGAAAAGAGGGTGACCTCAAAAACAAACAAAAAATCTGAATGGTTTGTCCTCGGGGTTTCGCCTGCTACATAAGTTCTGTTATACTCACAGACATGATTCAAACATTTTTAGAAACTTCAGAGTGTTTTCTATCCATATCTACTAATAATATGCATATTTTATCTTCTGGGGATGAGTAGCAGGCAGTTGAATATGGGCATGCCTTTCATCCAAAATTCCAATATCCTAGAAAAGTTCAATAAGATGGTGGTCCTCAAACAGTCCCTGTACTGCATGTTTGTCTTTACTCTATAGACTCTTTGTTTGCAGAGCTCTGTGAGGACAAAGGACAAGAGACTGAGCGGGTCTTTTCAGTTTCCGGTGATGCTGCCATGTTGACATCCACCCTGTTGGACCTCAATGGGTTCAACTACCACAGCACCCCCTATAACATCTCATGGTATTACCTAAGGACTGGGACAGAGGTGACCAGGGAGACAGGAAAGACTCTGGTGCGGGGGAAGACACTCTGGATTTTTAACATCACGATGGAAGATGCTGGAGACTATGAGTGTGTTGTAAGGTAGGGGCTATACATTTGTCTGCTGTGTGTGTGTATGTGTGTGTATATGAGTGTGTGGTGTAAATCTTTCCTGTTACCTTTGATAACAGACTACCCTCCGAGTGCTACAAGAAGGTTGCCTTACTGATTGTGAACCACACCAACCCAGAAGAATGCGGTCGACCAGAAAAGGCCCAACAGGTCCTGACCAACACAACCACCTCTTTCCTGAACTGCCCATTGAGTGACCATATCAGGGAAGTAGACAACTACTCCATCCAGTGGTACAAGGTGAGTCCAATGGGGTAAACAGACAGTGCAGTGCAATAGGAGAGTGTTGAGAGGGGACACCTGACAGCAGGGGCGAACTAGACATCTGGCATTTTGAGAAAATGGTGGATGGCCTGGTCCATTTTTAGCCCAATGGAATTGTCAAACTAGTTTTTTTTGTACAAAAATATAATTATCTGGCTAAGAATGGGGGCCACAATGAGAAAAACTGGCCTTTTGGGGGCCTCAAGGAAAGAAAATGGGCCAATGTCGGGCCTCAATGGAAAAATGGTCTGGTGAGTCAGAAACGCCCGGGCGGATTTCTGGTCCCAGTCTGCCCTTTCCTGACAGTACTGGAAAGTCTGTTTGAACTCTTTCTTTTCAGCCATCCAGTCAGTTTCTATGTATGCTTAATTTGTGTTTAAAACTATAGGAATGTAGGGTTATTACTACTAGTAATAACTAGTGACTACATTTGAGACAATGTTCCAACAGACACAGTACTGCACATACCCTTTACATTGTTCATTGCTCTCACATATTGTACTGCATTGAATTGTTCTGAGAGTAGTTCTTCTAAGGTAAGACATTATCAGAATTTATCTGTAATTGTATATTCATTTTGTACTACTAGCCATATTCCATTACCACTACCTTTCAGTGTGCATTTCTATTTTAACCCTGCCAGGGCTGTGAACCCATTGTGGAAGATGATCCCTTGTGGAACAGGTTTAGTTATGTCAGTCTCAGTACTGTGGAGTTACTCCGAGTAACAGTGGTCACCCTTGAGGATAATGCGTTCTACACCTGCACCATGACCTTTAACTTGGAAGGGCTCAGCGGCAGGATCTCAGAGACCATCAACAGTATGGTGGACGGTGAGTATTGTTGGCACAGCTCATAAAAGTTGTCCCTAACCACAGATCTAGGATCAGATTATTACCATATACCCCCAATCCTTACCACAGCCATTACAGAGACAGTAACTTCAGAAAGTATTCACACACGTTGACTTTTTCCACAACTTGGTGTGTTGCAAAGTGGGATTAAAATTGATTTAATTGTATTTTTTTGTCAAGAATCTACATAAGTATTCAACTCCCTGAGTCAATACATGTTAGAATCACCTATGTTGCGATTTATAGCTGTGAGTCTATCTGGGTAAGTCTTTCCACCCCTGGATTGTGCAACATTTCCCCATTATTATTTTCAAAATGCTTTAAGATGTCAAATTGGTTGTTGATCATTGCTTGACAACCATTTTCAGATCTTGCCATAGATTTTCAAGCAGATTTAATTCTAACCTGTAAATCGGTCACTTAGGAACATTCACAGTTTTCTTTGTTAGCAACTTCAGTGTAGATTTGGCCTTGTGTTTAAGGTTATTGACCTGCTGAATGGTGAATTCATCTCCTAGTGCCTATTGGAAAGCAGACGGAACCAGGTTTTACTCCACAATTTTGCCTGTGTTTAGCTGAATTCCGTTTCTTTTTATAATAAAAAACTCCCCAGTCCTTAACGATTACAAGCATACCCATAACACGATGCAGCCACCACTATGTTTGAAAATAGGGAGAGTGGTAGTCAGTAATGTGTTGCATTGGATTTTCCACAAACATAACACTTTGTATTCATAACAAGAAGTGAATTGCTTTGCCACATGTTTTGCAGTATTACTTTAGTGCCTTGTCACAATCAGGATGCATGTTTTAGAATATTTTTATTCTGTATAGGCTTCCTTCATGAGCCCTGTCAATCAGGTTAGTATTGTGGAGTAACTACAATGTTGTTGATCCATCCTCAGTTTCTTCCTATCACATCCATTAAACTCCGTAACTTTTTGAAGTCACCACTTGCATCATGGCGAAATCTCTAAGTGGTTTCCTTCCTCTCCGACAACCTGTATCTTTGCAGTGAGTGTAATTCATTTTACTCCTGAACTTATTTCACCATGGTCAAAGGGATATTCTATGCCTGCTTTATTTTTTATTGTTTTACCCATCTATCAATAGTTGCCCTTCTTTGCGAGGCATTGGTAAACCTCCCTGGTCTTTGTGGTTAAATCTGTGTTTGAAATGCACTACATTGAGGGACCTGTAATGGCTGTTGTGGGTTGAAGAAGGTGAAGAGGACCAAAGTGCAGAGTTGTACGTGTTCATGATGTATATTTATTTTAACTCAGAACACTACGACCAAAATAACAAAAATAGACCAACACGAAACAGTTCTGTCTGGTGCAGACACAGAAAACAACTACCCACAACTCAAGGGCTGCCTAAGTATGGTTCTCAATCAGAGACAACAATTGACAGCTGCCTCTGATTGGGAACCATACCAGGCCAAACACATAGAAATACAAACATAGAACAAAATATAGAATGCCCACCCCAACTCGCGCCCTGAACATCCTAAAACAGAGACATACAAAAGGAACTAAGGTCAGGACATGACAGTACCCCCAAAGGTGCGGACCCCCCCAAAGGTGCGGACTCCGGCCACGCTCTGGCGCGAGACTTGGACCCCACTCCACCTTAGTCTCGGCCCACTTAGGTGGCGCCTTTGGAGCGGTAACCCTCGCCGCCGACCCCGGACTGGGGACCCTTTCAGCGGGCCCCGAATAGACGGGAGACTATGGCAGCTCCTGAATGACGGGCGGCTCTGGCAGCTCCTGACTGACGGGCGGCTCTGGCAGCTCCTGACTGACGGCGGCTCTGGCAGCTCCTGACTGACGGCGGCTCTGGAAGCTCCTGAATGACGGGCGGCTCTGGAAGCTCCTGAATGACGGGCGGCTCTGGAAGCTCCTGAATGACGGGCGGCTCTGGCAGCTCCTGACTGATGGGCGGCTCTGGAAGCTCCTGACTGACGGGCGGCTCTGGCAGCTCCTGACTGATGGGCGGCTCTGGAAGCTCCTGACTGACGGGCGGCTCTGGAAGCTCCTGACTGATGGGCGGCTCTGGAAGCTCCTGACTGACGGGCGGCTCTGGCAGCTCCTGACTGATGGGCGGCTCTGGAAGCTCCTGACTGACGGGCGGCTCTGGCAGCTCCTGACTGATGGGCGGCTCTGGAAGCTCTTGACTGACGGGCGGCTCTGGAAGCTCCTGACTGATGGGCGGCTCTGGAAGCTCCTGACTGATGGGCGGCTCTGGAAGCTCCTGACTGATGGGCGGCTCTGGAAGCTCCTGACTGATGGGCGGCTCTGGAAGCTCCTGACTGATGGGCGGCTCTGGCAGCTCTTGACTGACGGGCGGCTCTGGAAGCTCCTGACTGACGGGCGGCTCTGGAAGCTCCTGACTGATGGGCGGCTCTGGAAGCTCCTGACTGATGGGCGGCTCTGGAAGCTCCTGACTGATGGGCGGCTCTGGCAGCTCCTGAATGACGGGTGGCTCTGGCAGCTCCTGACTGACGGGCGGCTCTGGAAGCTCCTGAATGACGGGCGGCTCTGGCAGCTCTTGACTGACGGGCGGCTCTGGCAGCTCCTGACTGACGGGCGGCTCTGGAAGCTCCTGAATGACGGGCGGCTCTGGAAGCTCCTGAATGACGGGCGGCTCTGGCAGCTCTTGACTGACGGGCGGCTCTGGCAGCTCTTGACTGACGGGCGGCTCTGGAAGCGCTGGACAGGAGGGAGCACCTGGAGGAAAGAGACGGAGAGACAGCCTGGTGCGTGGGGCTGCCACAGGAGGCCTGGTGCGTAGAGGAGGCACCGGATGGACCGGACCATGGAGGCGCACTGGAGGTCTCGAGCACCGAGCCTGCACAACCTGTCCTGGCTGGATACTACCTGTAGCCCGGCAAGTGTGGTGGGGTGGAACAGACTGCACTGGGCTGTGCTGTGCTGGCGAACCAGGGACACCGTGCGTGGGGCTGGTGCCATATAACCCGGGCCAAGGAGACGCACTGGAGACCAGATGCGCTGACCCGGCTTCATTACTCCTGGCTCGATGCCCACTCTAGCCCGGCCGATACGAGGAGCTGCGATGTAGCGCACCGGGGTATGCCTGCGCACTGGGGACACCGTGCGCCTTACGGCATAACACGGTGCCTGCCTGGTCAACCTCTCTCCACGGTAAGCACAGGGAGTTGGCTCAGGTCTCCTACCTGACTTAGCCACACTCCCCGTGTGCCGCCCCCAAGACATTTTTGGGGCTGCCTCTCGGGCTTCCTTGCCAGCCGTGTTCCCTCAAAGCGCTGGCTCACGTAACCTGCTGCCTCCACTCTCCTGGCTGCCTACACCTGTTCCCATGGGAGGCGATCCCTTCCAGCCAGGATCTCCTCCCACGGGTAGGAACCTTTCCCGTCCAGAATGTCCTCCCATGTCCATGAGTCCATTCCACGCTGCTCCTGGTTATCACGCTGCTTGGTCCTTTTTTGGTGGGTAGTTCTGTAACGGCTGTCGTGGGTTGAAAAAGGTGAAGAGGACCAAAGTGCAGTGTGGTACGTGTTCATGATGTATATTTATTTTAACTCAGAACACTACGACCAAAATAACAAAAAAAAGACCAACACGAAACAGTTCTGTCTGGTGCAGACACAGAGACAGAAAACAACTACCCACAACTCAAGGGCGAAACCAGGCTGCCTAAGTATGGTTCTCAATCAGAGACAACGATTGACAGCTGCCTCTGATTGGGAACCATACCAGGCCAAACAGATAGAAATACAAACATAGAACAAAACATAGAATGCCCACCCCAACCCACGCCCTGAACAACCTAAAACAGAGACATACAAAAGGAACTAAGGTCAGGACGTGACAAGACCTTACATGTAATTGTACTGTAGTGTATGTGTGGGGTACAGACATGAGGTAGTCATTCAAACATCTATTAAAATATATTATTATTATTATTATTGCACACGGAGTGAGTCCATGCAACTTATTATGTGACTTGTTCAGAAAAATGTTACTCCTGAACTTAGTTATGCTTGCCATAACAAAGGCATCGAATACTTACACTAAAGACATTTACGCTTTTCATGTTTTGTAACCATTTCGAAAAACATAACTCCACTTTGACATGATGGGGTATTGTGTGTAGGCCTGTGATACAATAGTCTAAATGGAATCAATTTTAAATTCAAGCTGTAACACAACAAAATATGTACAAAGTCAAGGGGTGTGAATACTTTCTGAAGGCATTGTATATGACCCTGAATCAGAGGTTATGATTTCATAGAGGCTGCTTTGAAACTTTGCTCTGAAAGGGCAATTTTCAATAGGGTCATTTAGGTCAACATTGGATCATTCAGAGATCCTCACTGAACTTCTGGAGAGAGTTTGCTGCACTGAAAGTAAAGGGGCTGAATAATTTTGCACGCCCAATTTTTCAGTTTTTGATTTGTTAAAAAAGTTTGAAATATCCAATAAATGTCGTTCCACTTCATGATTGTGTCCCACTTGTTGTTGATTCTTCACAAAAAATACAGTTTTTTATCTTTATGTTTGAAGCCTGAAATGTGGCAAAAGGTCGCAAAGTTCAAGGGGGCCGAATACTTTCGCAAGGCACTGTATGTCTGTCTATGATGTTTTGGAATCATTGTCATCATTTCAGTTGAGTATTGCCTGGAGCCCAAAGTGGTTGAACCTGCCAATGAGATCATCAAAGCAGATTTGGGTGAGTAAGTCACTATAGAACATGTACTGTATATGTGTGTGCATATGTTTGTGCGTGTGTGTGTGTGTGCGTGAGTTTGTACAGTTCTTTTAATTCATGATGCAAATAAAGAATTCAATGTTTGTCCCCCAGGTTCTTCCTTCAGTAAGATGTGTCGGGTGTTTGTCCCGAGTGTGGGGAATAAACATTGTGCAAATTTGAATTGGATTTCAAGAGAGAACTCAATTTCCAAAAATGTCTCAGAGCGCATCTTTCAGGAATCAGAAAGGTAGGTTGAGACAACACAACAGCATCACAATACACACTAAGAATTCTACAAATGTGTTGCTTTTCAACAATTTTCATGTAGACTTGATTGTGTGTTTTGGATCATTGTCTTGCTGCATGATCCAGCTGCACCTTAGCTTCAACTCACAGACGGATGGTATGACACTCTCCTGTAGAATTCTCTGATATCGAGCAGAATACATGGTTCCTTGTATTAAGTCAAGTCGTCCAGGTTCTGAGGCATACCCAAACCATCTAAATACCATCACCATGCCCGCCCGTTGGTATTAAATTAAACGTTATTTGTCACGTACCGAATACAACAGTGAAATGCTTACTTACAAGTCATTAACCAACAATGCCATTTTAAGAAAAATAAGTGTTAAGAAAGTATTTACTAAAATAAACTGATGTAAAAAATAAATAAAAAATGTATATTTTTTAAAGAATAAAAAAAATAAAAAAAATAATACAAATAATTTCATGAGCTGTTCAGGAGTCTTATGGCTTGGGGGTAGAAGCTGTTCAGGAGTCTTATGGCTTGGGGGTAGAAGCTGTTCAGGAGTCTTATGGCTTGGGGGTAGAAGCTGTTCAGGAGTCTTATGGCTTGGTGGTAGAAGCTGTTCAGGAGTCTTATGGACATAGACTTGTCACTCCGGTACCACTTGCCGTGCTGTAGCAGAGAGAACAGTCTATGACTTGGGTGACTGCAGTCCTCGACAATTTGTTGGGCTTCTTCTGGCACCGCCTAGTATATAGGTCCTGGATGGCAGGAACCTTGGGCCCAGTGATGTACTGGTCTGTACACACTACCCTCTGTAGTGCCGGTCAGGATGCTCTCGCTAGTGCAGCTGTAGAATCTTTTGAGGATCTGGGGACCCATGACAAATCTTTTCAGTCTCCTGAGGTGGAAAAGCTGTTGTCGTGCCCTCTTCACGACTGTCTTGGTGTGTTTGAACCGTGATAGTTTGTTGGTGATGTGGACACCAAGGAACTTGAAATTCTCGAACCGCTCCACTACAGCCCCTTCAATATTAGTGGGGGCCTGTTCGGCCCTCCTTTTACTGTAGTCCACGATCAGCTCCTTTGTCTTGCTCATATTGAGGGAGATGTTGTTGTCCTGGCACCACACTGCCAGGTCTCTGACCTCCTCTCTATAGGCTATCTCATCATTGTCGGTGATCAGGCCTACCACTGTTGTGTCATCAGCAAACTTAATGATGGTGTTGGATTGTGTGTAGGTCATTCATCCGGCGCCGGAGTGAACAGGCAGTGGCTCGGGTGGTTGCTGTCCTTGATGATCTTTTTGGCCTTTCTGTGACATCAGGTGGTGTAGGTGTCCTGCAGGGCAGGTAGGTGTCCTGGAGGGCAGGTAGTTTGTCACCGGTGATGCGTTGTGCAGACCTCACTACCCTCAGGAAAGCCTTACGGTTATGGGCGGAGCAGTTGCCGTACCAGGCGGTGATACAGCCCGACAGGATGCTCTCGATTGTGCATCTGTAAAAGTTTGTGAGTGTTTTTGGTGACAAGCCGAATTTCTTCAGCCTCCTGAGGTTGAAGAGGCGCTGCTGCGCCTTCTTCACCACGCTGTCTGTGTGGGTGGACCATTTAAGTTTGTCTGTGATGTGTATGCCGAGGAACTTAAAACTTTCCACCTTCTCCACTACTGTCCCGTCGATGTGGATAGGGGGGTGCTCCCTCTGCTGTTTCCTGAAGTCCACGATCATCTCCTTCATTTTGTTGACGTTGAGTGTGAAGTTATTTTCCTGACACCAGACTCCTAGGGCCCTCACCTCCTCCCTGTAGGCCGTCTCGGCGTTGCTGGTAATCAAGGCTACCACTGTAGTGTCGTCTGCAAACATGATGATTGAGTTGGAGGCGTGCAAGGCCACGCAGTCGTGGGTGAACAGGGAGTACAGGAGGGGACTAAGCATGCACCCCTGTGGGGCCCCAGTGTTGAGGATCAGCGTGGCAGATGTGTTGTTGCCTACCCTTACCACCTGGGGGCGGCCCATCAGGAAGTCCAGGTTGCAGAGGGAGGTGTTTAGTCCCAGGGTCCTTAGCTTCGTAATAAGCTTTGTGGGCACTATAGTGTTGAATGCTGAGCTGTAGTCAATTAACAGCATTCTCACATAGGTGTTCCTTTTGTCCAGGTGGGAAAGGGCAGTGTGGAGTGCAATTGAGACAGCGTCATCTGTGGATCTGTTGAGGTGGTATGCGAATTGGAGTGGGTCTAGGGTTTCCGGGATGATGTTGTTGATGTGAGCCATGACCAGCCTTTCAAAGCACTTCACGGGTACCGACGTGAGTGCTCTGGGGCGGTAATCATTTAGGCAGGTTGTTCTTCGCTTCCTTGGGCACAGGGACTGTGGTTGTCTGCTTGAAACATGTAGGTATTACAGACTCGGTCTGGGAGAGGTTGAAAATGTTAGTGAATGATGGTAGAAATTAAGCTAAACGGATTTAAGTTTGCCTGCATTAAAGTCCCCGGACACTAGGAGAGCCGTTTCTGGATTAGCATTTTCTTGTTTGCTTATGGCCTTATACAGCTCGTTGAGTGCGGTCTTAGTGCCAGCATCAGTTTGTGGTGGTAATTAGATGGCGGAAAAAATAGATGAAGATAGCTTGATCTACAGCTTATCATGAGGTACTCTACCTCAGTCAAGCAATACCTTAAGACTTCCTTAATATTAGACATCATACACCAGCTGTTATTGACAAATTGACACACACCACCACCCATCGTCTTACCGGACGTAGCTGTTCTGTCCTGCGGATGTACGGAAAACCCAGCCAACTGAATATTATCCTTGTTGTCGTCCAGCTACGACTCGGTGAAACATAAGATATTACAGTTTTTAATGTACCGTTGGTAGGATAGTCTCGAATGGAGCTCCTCCAGATGATTCTCCAGTGATTGCATGTTGGCCAATAGAATGGATGGTAGAGGCAGGTTACTCACTCGCTGATGAATTCTCACAAGGCACCCTTTTTTATTTGATCTTTATTTAACTAGGCAAGTCAGTTCAGAACAAATTCTTATTTTAACCGCCTGTTCAGGGGCAGAATGACAGATTTGTACCTTGTCAGCTCGGGGGTTTGAACTTGCAACCTTCTGGTTACTAGTCCAACGCTCTAACCACTAGGCTACGCTGCCGCTCCTGCCACCCCCTGTACCGCTGTCTTTTCTTCACGCGAATGACGGGGATTTGGGCCTGGTCTTGGAGAAACAGTATATCCTTTGCAGAAGACTCATTAAAGTAAAAATCATTGTCTAGTTCGAGGTGAGTAATCGAGACCAATGTACAACATAAGTTACAAACAATGCAAAAAAACACACAAAGTAGCACAGTTGGTTAGGAGCCCATGAAACGGCAGCCATCCCCTCCGGCGCCAATAACAGTATATGTTATCTTAACTGCGGCCATGATGGTTTGATTGTGTGTTCACAAGGGGGAACTTTTCTGAAGAGAAGGAGGGTGTATGGTTGGAGCGTAATTTGAATTTCTTGACGGTGGAAGAGGAAGACTTTTCCATCCATTACACGTGTAAGGTTTCCAGCGACAGAGGCAGTCCTTCTGCCTCCTTCACACTACAGCCTACAGGTAACACAACACTTTCTGGAAGATAACATAAAAATGTTTCAAAAGAGATCACACACATATTATCCTGGCCCTTTACTCTTGTTTTGATAGTGTATTATAACATCTGCAACCTCACCACTTTTGAACAAAAATGGTTGAAGAATAAAGCCAGTCAGCTTGACATTATGTATTTTAAATGCTATCTCCACTCTTTTTTTCTGTACAGATCCAAACTATCTGTTCCCTATTGGGGTACTACTGATCACTCTGGTATTGGTGTTTACTTTTAGTGTTGTTATTTACCATTGCTTCAAGATTGACATCATGCTGTCTCTCAGGAGGATGTTCCCACTTCTCCACACAAACACAGGTAAGCAATGATAGACACTTTACCGCATATATACTTCGCAAGAACACTCACGGAAGCATTAATAGAAACATGCCTCAGCATGCACACACACACACACACACACACACACACACACACACACACACACACACACACACACACAGACATACACACTGTCTGCAGACTCATTGCATACTGTGCATTCACAAAATGGAAACTCGCACTAACATAAACATACAGTCTACACCAGATACAGACAGTAATGCACATACAGCATGTCTCCCCACAAACCCCCAGGCCCACACTTAAACCCACACACATGAATGTTGCATTGCTTGTTTCCCACTCCCCACCTGACCACAAGTAAAATCAGTAGCAAGGTACTGTAGCACATCCCACAGCTGCAGTATGCAAGCACAGCATTTTCCATGGCAGAGGAAACAGAGAGAGAGAGTTTCATACGAGGCACTGAATAGGCCATGTTCCCATGAAACACAAGCAACTATGGTGTCATTAATAACCAAGCCTCCTCTGTTAGGCAGGTTTGTGGAGACATTTTCTCCTGCCCAGCACTAACACACCTATTTTGTTTTACCTGTCTCTGTCCTGCATGTGGCAGACTCTGATGGGAAGCTGTATGATGCGTACGTGGCTTATCCCCGCGTGCAGAAAGACGAGGTGCCCAGAGAAGAACAGCCTGTTGAACTTGTGATGGGATTGATGGGTTTTGGAGAGGACAGTGATAGACATAAGGAGGAAATATGTTGAATGAAAGGACTTCTGATACCATGGAGAGTATAAATGTTGTATCTGCCTCTCACAACACATTTTCATGAACATTTATTGAATCAGACTTTGGAAGATTGATCCTCTGGGGTGAGATTTATTTTTGGCGGGATGATGATTGATCGTCCTGCCGATGGAAAATGCACAGTTAAGAGTGTATTAATTCTGACCATATTGGCAGAGCAACTCAAATACACACACAGGCATGCACGCACATACACACACAGACACACAAACCACACACACCATTTACCACCATGTTGTACATACACACCACATCTGTGAGAGAGCTTTAATAAAGAGTGCCCGGTACATTTTATACAATGTATTTGATTTGTCTTTGTTTGTCTACTTTAACAAAATTGTTGAAAGAATAGTTTTTCAGATTTGTTTATCATCCATTGAGATAAGCTATAAGTGTTTAAAATAATATTTATGAATGCAGTTATTTAGTATTTATGAACAACTTATCAACATTTAATATTAAATGTTTTTTAAATGGTAAGCTGACTATTAACAAACACCTTATATGATTTATTAATTAAAGCACAGTCCTGAAACTTCCCAGACACTTCCCAGAAATGGTGTGTCGGTTTGGAGAAGATGGTTGCGTCCAAGCTCTTCTGTTATGTCTAGTTTACATACAGGTAGGACTGGCTGTGACTGGTAACCTGCTTTACTGTAATCCAATGTGATCGTAGGCCATTTCAAAGAAAGTGTGGTTAGGAGTACTGGGGATTCTAAAATCCAATGGGGGAAAATCCAGCTGAGGTTGTGTCACACGTCAAGAAAACAACCTCCTGCACTGTCTTGTTAACCTGAAGTATCAAACTTAAAATCACACTTCCGCGAGCCTGAAACCACTCAGTGTGAAACAAAGTGAAGAGGAGGACCTTGGGTTTATCATCTCTAAGAAAATACATGGATTCATGTAAGTATCGTAATTGTTTCTGCAAACTATTGGTACACTTGGGCTTATTATGTAGCATGAAGGTAGCCATTAGGAAGGATTAAGCTCGAGATGTCTGTTTTTTGCATGAACTGCGTCTCAATCCGCCAATGTCAGCCTTCCGCATCTGCGGAGGAAAGTGACCGGGCTACAGCGGTGTTTGTCGGACCATGAAATGTCTCGAAAATCAGTCTTCTCACAAAAATGTCTGTAGAGTCCGAACGGTTTGGCCTTATCAATATGACCACTCTATGGAAAGATGAGACTCACGGACACGATGATCTGTTTTGCTCTAGGACCCCCACACGTGTCACGACTCATCTGAAGGTAACCAATACAATTGTATGGATGTATAGAGGTAGTTTTGTGCTTTCAAATATAAGAGGTGAAATATTTGTCTATAAAAACAAAAATATTTCCTGAGCTTTCATATATATCCTAGATATAGGACAGACATTTCAAAACCTTATTCCTTAAGATTTTTTTTGACTGTATTTTTTGCCATTTATTCATGTTTATTTGTTAGTAGTAAAGGCCAAATTCAATATTTTATCAATTTTTTTATATGGTTACAGGGGTACTAAAAATCTAAATCAAATAGCTAAATGATTCCTAGCATGACCATCTTAAAACAAATCCATGTCTTAAATATGTGTGTGTGTGTGTGTGTGTGTGTGTGTGTGTGTGTGTGTGTGTGTGTGTGTGTGTGTGTGTGTGTGTGTGTGTGTGTGTGTGTGTGTGTGTGTGTGTGTGTGTGTGTGTGTGTGTTGGAAATATACATTTCCAGAGTGAATTTGACTTATCTGATGTCCTGGAGATATGAAAGCCACAGAATAAACTGGTTGGGGTAAATGCCTGTCAATCGAAACAGTCAGCATTACAGATGCCAGGTAGACTAATTATGAGTGATAACCGCTGCCACAGAAGATCATCAATCAACATAATGAGTATGATTGATATATATATATATATACACAGTACCAGTCAAAAGTATGGACACACCCACTAATTCAAGGGTTTTTCTTTATTTGTACCATTTTCTACATTGTACATTAATGGTGACGACATCAAAACTATGAAATAACACATATGGAGTCATGTTGTAACAAAAAAAGTGTTAAACAAATCAAAATATATTTTATATTTGAGATTCATCAAAGTAGCCACCATTTGCCTTGATGACAGGTTTGCATTAACTCAACCAGCTTCACCTGGAATTTTTTTCCAAAAGTTTTGAAAGAGTTCTCACATATGCTGAGCACTTGTTGGCTGCTTTTCCTTCACTCTGCTGTCCAACTCATCTCAAAACATCTCAATTGGGTTGAGGTCGGGTGATTGTGGAGGCCAGGTCATCTGATGCAGAACTCCATCCCTCTCCTTCTTGGTCAAATAGCCATTACACAGCCTGGAGGTGTGCTGGGTCATTGTCCTGTTGAAAAACAAATGATAGTCCCACTAAGTGCATCCAGATGGGATGGCGTATCGCTGCAGAGTGCTGTGGTAGCAATGCTGTTTAAGTGTACCTTTGAATTCTAAATAAATCACTGACAGTGTGTCATGGAAATTTAGTACTGAGAGAGATTTGGTCATTTCTTCAGCCAATCATATTTATTTAATATTGCTTAATTATTGCAATAATGAGGCTGGCCCCACACCCTTGTGTTGGACCCAGTAACCTAACCTTTACACATATGCAGAGTACTGCATATAGCTGGCACTCACAATGCTCAGTCATGGTTGGTTCAACCCCCCTCATGCAGACCAAGGAGCATCATAAGTCACTCTCGGTTCATCCTGTCATCTGCATGTGGGTTATTACTGCATGGTCAGAACTAGAACCACAAGCATTTTGCTACACTCGCATTAACATCTGCTAACCATGTGTACAGTTAGTCAGAGGTTTACATACACTTAGTTTGGAGTCATTAAACTCGTTTTTCAACCACTCAACAAATTTCTTGTGAACAAACTATAGTTTTGGCAAGTCGGTTAGGACATCTACTTTGTGCATGACACAAGTCATTTTTCCAACAATTGATTACAGACATTATTTCACTTATAATTCACTGTATCACAATTCCAGTGGGTCAGAAGTTTACATAGTTGACTGTGCCTTTAAACAGCTTGGAAAATTCCAGAAAATTATGTCATGGCATTAGAAGCTTCTGATAGGCTAATTGACATAATTTGAGTCAATTGAAGGTGTACCTGTAGATGTTTTTCAAGGCCGACCTTCAAACTCAGTGCCTCTTTGCTTAACATCATGGGAAAATCAAAAGGAAAAATCCAAAACCTCAGGAAATAAATGTCAGTCCTCCACAATTCTGGTCCAATGCCTGAAGGTACCATATTCATCTGTACAAACAATAGTATGCAAGTATAAACACCATGGGACCACGCAACCGTCATACCTCGCAGGAAGGAGACGCGTTCTGTCTCCTAGAGAAGAATGTACTTTGGTGCGAAACATGCAAATTAATCTCAGAACAACAGCAAAGGACCTTGAGGAAACAGGTACAAAAGTATCTATATCCACAGTAAAACAAGTCCTATATCGACATAACCTGTAAGGCCGCTCAGCAGGGAAGAAGCCACTGCTTCAAAACCGCCATAAAAAAGCCAGACTAAGGTTTGCAACTGCACATGGGGACAAAGATCGTACTTTTTGTCCTCTGGTCTGATGAACAAAAATAGAATTGCTTGGCCATAATGACCATCGTTACGTTTGGAGGAAAAAGGGGGAGGCTTGCAATCCAAAGAATACCATCCCAAACGTGAATCACGGGGGTGGCAGCATCATGTTGTTGGGGTGCTTTGCTGCAGGAGGGACTGGTGCACTTCACAAAATAGGTGACATCATGAGGTAAGAAAATGATGTGGATATATTGAAGCAACATCTCAAGGCATCAGTCAGGAAGTTAAAGCTTGGTTGCAAATGGGTCTTCCCGTTATTCCAACGGACAATGACCCCAAGCATACTTCCAAAGATGTGGCAAAATGGCTTAAGGACAACAAAGTCAAGGTATTGGAGTGGCCATCACAAAGCCCTGACCTCAATCCTACAGAAAAGTTGTGGGCAGAACTGAAAAAGCATGTGCGAGCAAGGAGGCCTACAAACCTGACTCAGTTACACCAGCTCTGGCAGGAGGAATGGGCCAAAATTCACCCAACTTATTGTGGGAAGCTTGTGGAAGACAATCTGAAATGTTTGACCCAAGTTAAACAATTTAAAGGCAATGCTACCAAATACTAATTGAGTGTATGTAAACATCTGACCCACTGGGAATGTGATGAAAGAAATTAAAGCTGAACTAAATCATTCTCTCTACTATTATTCTGACATTTCACATTCTTAAAATAAAGTGGTGATCCTAACTGACCTAAGACAGGGAACGGATTGGAAAACATAAAAAAAGACACTAACAGGACAGAAACATCCTCCTATTTGTTAAGTATTCATTTGTAACTATTAATATAAAACAAATCAGGTAAATATGTAATTTGTCTATCACAAGTGTTACCAGCCAAGCACACCAACACCATCACAGCTCCTCCTCCATGCTTCATGGTGGGAACCACACATGCAGAGATCAGCCGTTCACCTACTCTGCGTCACACAAATTTGGACCAAAGGACACATTTCCACCGGTCTAATGTCCATTGCTCATGTTTCTTTGCCCACACAAGTCTCTTCTTCTTATTTGTGTCCTTTAGTAGTGGTTTCTTTGCAGCAATTCGACCATGAATGCCTGATTCACGCAGTCTCCTATGAACAGTTGATGTTGAGATGTGTCTGTTACTTGACCTCTGTAAAGCATTTATTTATGCTGCAATTTCTGAGTATGGTAAATCTAATGAACTTATCCTCTACAGCAGAGGTATCTCTGGGTGTTCCTTTCCTGTGGTGGCCCTCGTGAGAGCCATTTTCATTGTGGCACTTGATGGTTTTTGCGACTGCAATTTAAGTGTTCTGACCTTCATTTTTTAAAATAATGATGGACTGTCGTTTCTCTTTGTTTATTTGAGCTGTTCTTGACATAGCCCTATTTGGTAAATCACCAAGTAGATATTATCTTCTGTATACTACCCCTACCTTGTCACAACACAATTGATTGGCTCAAACACATTAAGAAGGAAAGAAATTCCACAAATTAACTTTTAGCAAGGGACACCTATTGATTGAAATACATTCCAGGTGGCTACTTTGAAGAATCAAAGGATGGCAACTTTGAAGAATCTCAAATATATTTTGATTTGTTTAACACTTTTTTGGTTACTACATTATTCCATATGTGTTATTTCATATTTTTGATTTCTTCACTTATTTCTACTATGTAGAAAATAATAAAATAAAGAAAACCCCTGGAATGAGTAGGTGTGCCCAAACATTTGACTGCAACTCATTATACAGTATGTTTCTTGTTGTGGAACACTGTATAGCCTATAGCTCAAAAACACTGTTAATGAAAAGGTTGCTTGTGAAGTCGAACAAGGGGATCAGAGGGATACAGGCCTGTCAGGGTACAATGAGACATGCAGAGAGAGATGGGGTGATTTTAAACCTCAGCTTTAACCGTAACGTTAACCACACGTCCAACCTTATGCCTAACCCTAACCTTAAATTAAGATCAAAAAGCAAATTAATTTTTACGATATAGTTTTTGTGGCTGTGGTAACCATTGGTGGTAACTAGTGACAACCGTTATGGGCAGAGGATCTGTTTCCGGGCGTGATTACGTCACTCAACCACCGTGAAGATTCTAGTTAGTTTAGCCAACTCAACACTTACCACCCGGCGACTCCCGGACCCAAACCCGGATAAGAAGTGGGCCAACAATTCACTCGGTCAAGGTGACGTTAATTTGCAAAATTTCAGAATATGTGCATTTCATAGATAATGCGTAGAGAAAATATCTGATCTCAATGATGAGGTAGGTAGCTGTAATAACATTAACTTAGCTAGCTAATATTTCTTGTTAGGCAGCTAGTGTTGGCTCTACCGATAGAGCTAGCTAGCTTTACAGAACCGTTTTTAAATAAGTAATTTATTTTATGATTATGATCTGGTGTTTCTGCGAAGAAACAAGAATCTGATTTTAAATAAGTGTTACATCTGTGTTCGTAGCTAGCTGGCTAGCTTCATTTGTTTTAGCTTGCTAACTTGGCACATTTTGTCACCATGCAATCATGTCTCTAGTTGAGAACACTTTCTGAAAAATCACTTCGGAATTATTGTGATCTTATCCTACCTAGCGTGAGGTGTGTGTGACACTAACAACTTCAGAGATTCAGCACTGAAACACTGTGTTAACTGAGACCTGTGGCAATGGAATCTCTACCGCCAACAAAATCACGACAAGCTTGTCAAGTTCAGAATCAGCAGTTGCCTTGGAGCAGAATGTTGCTGGGATCGCTGATTGTCTTCAGTTGTCTGGTAGCTTCGGTGTCCTCTGATGAGGATTACTATAAATTATTGAAGGTGTCCAGAGAAGCCACAACCAGAGAGATACGACAAGCCTTCAAAAAGCTAGCTCTGATCATGCACCCGGATAAAAACCCAGTGAGTAGCCTGCCCTATAGATAGATATACACTACCTGTCAAGTTTTAGAACACCTACTCAGTCAAGTGTTTTTCTTTATTTTTACTATTTTCTATGTTGTATTGTTGGAGTGAAGACATCAAAACTAAGAAATAACAGAAATGGAATCATGTAGTAACAAAAAGTTAAACAAATTAAACAAATCAAAATATATTTGAAATTCTTCAAAGTAGCCACCCTTTGCCTTGATGACAGCTTTGCACACTCTTGGCATTCTCTCAACCAGCTTCACCTGGAATGCTTTTCCAACAGTCTTGAAGGAGTTCCCACATATGCTGAGCACTTGTTGGCTGCTTTTCCTTCACTCTGTGGTCTGATTCATCCCAAATTATCTCAATTTGGTTGAGGTCGGGTGAATGTGGAGGCCATGTCGTCTGATACAGCACTCCATCACTCTCCTTCTTGATCAAATAGCCCTTACACAGCATGGAGGTGTGTTGGGTCATTGTCCTGTTGAAAAACAAGTGGTAGTCCCACTAAGCCCAAACCAAATGGGATGGCTTATCGCTGCAGAATGTTGCGGTAGCCCTGCTGGTTAAGTGTGCCTTGAATTCTAAATAAATCACTGACAGTGGCACCAGCAAAGCACCCCACACGATCACACCACTTCCTCCATGGTTTACGGTGGGAAATGCACATGCGGAGATTAGAGGTCTACCGATTATGATTTTTCAACGCCGATATCGATTATTGGAGGGCTTAAAAAGCCGATACTGATTAGTCGGCCGATTTAAAATAAATGTTTTATATTTTATTTATTTGTAATAATGACACTTACAACAATACTGAATGAACACTTATTTTAACTTAATATAATACATCAAGTTCAATTTAGCCTCAAATAAATAATGAAACATGTTCAATTTGGTTTAAAATGCAAAAACAAAGTGTTGGAGAAGAAAGTAAAAGTGCAATATGTGCTACATGAGAACATATGAAAGCTGGTGGTTTCTTTTAACATGAGTCTTCAATATTCCCAGGTAAGAAGTTTTAGGTTGTAGTTATTGTTGGAATTATAGGACTATTTCCCTCTGTACCATTTGTATTTCATTAACCTTTGACTATTGTATGTTCTTATAGGCACTTTAGTATTGCCAGTGTAACAGTATAGCTTCCGTCCCTCTCCTCGCTCCTCCCTGGGCTCAAACCAGGAACACAACGACAACACCACCATGCAGAGCAAGGGAAACAACCACAGGCTCAGAGCGAGTGACGTTTGAAATGCGCGCAAACTAGCCAGCCATTTCACTTCGGTTACACCAGCCTCATCTCTGGAGTTGATAGGCTTGAAGTCATAAACAGCGCAATGCTTGACGCACAACGAAGAGCTGCTGGCAAAACGCACAAAAGTGCTGTTTGAATTAATGTTTACGCGCCTGCTTCTGCCTACCACCGCTCAGTCAGATACTTAGATACTTGTATGCTCAGTCAGATTATATGCAACGCAGGACACGCTAGATAATATCTAGTAATATCATCAACCATGTGTAGTTAACTAGTGATTATGATTGATTGTTTGTTTTTTTAAGATAAGTTTAAAATGTCCAAAAATACCGATTTCCGATTGTTATGAAAACTTGAAATCGGCCATTCCGATTAATCGGTCAACCTCTAGCGGAGATCATCCATTCACCCACACCGCATCTCACAAAGACACGGCGCGGTTGGAACCAAAAATCTCCAATTTGGATTCCAGACCAAAGGACACATTTCCTCCGGTGTAATGTCCATTGTTCGTGTTTCTTGGCCCAAGCAAGTCTCTTCTTCATATTGGTGTCCTTTTTAATAGTGGTTTCTTTGCAGCAGTTTGACCATGAAGGCCTGATTCACGCAGTCTCCTCTGAACAGTCAATGTTGAAATTAGAGGTTTACCGATTAATCGGCACGGCCGATTTCAAGTTTTCATAACAAATCGGCAATCAGACTTTTTGGGCGCCAATTACATTGCAATCCACGAGGAAAATGCATGGCAGGCTGACCACCTGTTACGCAGTGTCAAAAGGACCTTGTGGCTACAAGGAGCCAAGGTAAGTTGCTTGCTAGCATTAAACTTAACTTATAAAAAAAACAATCAGTCTTCACATAATCACTAACTACACATGGTTGATGATATTACTAGGTTGACTAGCTTGTCCTGCGTTGCATATAATCAATGGCATGCTTGTTAATTTATTCTCGAATCACAACCTACTTCAACTTTGCCAAACGAGTAAAGATTTAACAAAATTGCACAATCGTTGCACAAATGTACCTAACCGTAAACATCAATGCCTTTCTTAAAATCAATACACAGAAGTATATATTTAAGCTTTCATATTTAGTTAAAAGAAATTCATGTTAGCAGGCAATGTTAATGAGGGAAATTGTTTCACTTCTCTTACGTTCAGTGCAAGCAGAGTCAGGGTATATGCAGCAGTTTGGGCTGCCTGGCTCTTTACGAACTGTGTGAAGACCATTTCTTCCTAACAAAGACCATAATTAATTTGCCAGAATTTTATGTATTTATGACAAACATTGAAGGTTGTGCAGTGTAACCGCAATATTTAGATTTGGGGTTGCCACCCGTTCGATAAAATATGGAACAGTTCCGTATTTCACTGAAAGAATACACATTTTGTCTTCTAAATGATAGTTTCCGGATTTTACCATATTAATGACCAAAGGCTCTTATTTCTGTGTTCATTATATTATAATTAAGTCTATTATTTCATAGAGCAGTCTGACTGAGCGGTGGTAGGCAGCAACAGGCTCGTTCATTCAAACAGCACTACTGCATTTGCCAGCAGCTCTTAGCAATGCTTGACATACAGCGCTGTTTATGACTTCAAGCCTATCAACTACCGAGATTAGGCTGGCAATACTAAAGTACTAGAGAGAAATACTAAGGTCTAGAGCGAAATAGTCAACGCATCATAATTCCTATAATAACTACAACCTAACACTTCTTAACTGGGAATATTGAAGAACTGGAAATATTGAACCACCAGCTTTCATATGTTCTGAGCAAGGAACTTAAACGTAAACTTTTTTACATGGCACATATTGCACTTTTACTTTCTTCAACACTGTGTGTTTGCATTATTTAAACCAAATTGAACAAGTTTCATTATTTATTTAAGACTAAATAGATTTTAGTTCAAATGTGTTCATTGTTCATTCAGTATTGTAATAATGACAATTACAACAAATATATATATTGTGGCAAATCTCTTCAAAATTAGGAGCGTTTGTCACAAATTAAGTGGGAAACTGTCACCAAAATCACAGAGTTATTTCGAACAGGGCAGTACCTGTGTGCTTGTTTCTCCGTTCTGGTCCACCCAGGCCGCAGGCAAGGTCAAGGATAGCAGGGTTCGGTACACGAATCAGGTTTTCGGTAGGTCGAGGTCCAAACGCCAACAGGTAAGTCCAAACAGTCAGCTCATACATGGTAAATCCAGCCGATATGATATATATCGGCCCCACCTTCTGAGGGTTCCCCTTGCTTCTGAGAATTGTAGTTTTGGCAGTCGGACATTTTGTGATCTGTAGTTCTGATCGGGGTGGCCATTTTAGTGATAGGGCAGAGCCCCTTTATTAGTTCACATATCTGACATTTATCACTCGACCCCCTTTTTTGCCACAAAATATATTTAGGCCGATTTAATCGGTATCTGCTTTTTTTTGGTCCTCCAATAATATGTATCTGCATTGAAAAATCATAATCGGTCGACCTCTAGTAGAGATGTATCTGTTACTTGATCTCTGAAGCATTTATTTGGGCTGCAATCTTGGGTGCAGTTAATTGCAGATTTCTGAGGCTGGTAACTCTAATGAACGCATCCTCTGCAGAAGAGGTAACTCTGGGTCTTCTTTTCCTGTGGCGATCCTCATGAGAGCCAGTTTCTTCCTAGCGCTTAATGGTTTTTGCGGCTGCACTTGAAGAAACGTTCAATTATTGAAGTTATTGAAATTTTCCGGATTGACTGACCTTTATGTCTTAAAGTAAAGATGGACTGTCGTTTCTCTTTACTTATTTGAGCTGTTCTTGCCATAATATGACCGCCAGGTGCACGCTGTTTCTTCCGACACATTGGCGTGCGTCCCCCCATGGTCCTCGCGGTCGCGGCCGGCTGCGACAGAGCCTGGGCTCGAACCCAGAGTCTCTGGTGCCCTAGACCACTGCGCCACCCGGGAGGCCACAAATTAACTTTTTAACAAGGCACACCTGTTAATTGAAATGCATCCCAGGTGACTACCTCATGAAGCTGGTTGAGAGAATGCTAAGAGTGTGCAAAGCTGTCATCAAGGCAAAGGGTGGCTACTTTGAAGAATTGTTTAACACTTTTTGGGGTTGTTTTATAGTTTTGATGTCTTCACTATAATTCTACAATGTAGAAAATAGTAAAAATAATGAAACCCTTGAATGAGTAGGTATGTCCAAACTTTTGACTGTGTGTGCTATAACATGGTAAAATGTAACTTATCATTGGCTATAACATATCACAACATACTGGTGTTTTCCTAGACTGGTCCCAGATCTGTTTTTGCTCTTTTTCTTAATTCTATGGTCATTGTCACAACAAAACAACACAACCACGTCTGGTAGCAGGCTAGATATTTTCTACAAAGTCCAGTACTTAATTTGTTGCTCTCATTGTCCAGCATGATGAAACTGCCCATGACAAGTTCCTTAAGGTAACCCGAGCCTATGAAGTTCTGAAGGATGACGATCTGAGGAAGAAGTATGACAAGTATGGAGAGAAGGGTCTGCAGGATGAGCAGCAGGGAGGAGGACGATATGAGAGCTGGAACTACTATAGAAATGAATTTGGTAAAACATTTTTCTTTTGGAGTTGTCTAAGAATGTGAAATGTAAACATTGCCAAGAAATATGAAGAAAGGGGATTGATAGGCCACTGCTAACATGCAACATTTTCAGTCATTTCCTCAGGACGTTGGTTTGACTTGTCATCTTACTCTTTCTGCAGGTATCTACGATGATGACCTAGAGATTGTCACTTTAGATAGGGGAGACTTCGGTAAGTGATGTCACACTATTCCAAACCTTCAGAGCCATCCTTTCTTGTTGGGGTATGTTTGTTCTTATGATACTGACTCTACTACTATAGATGCAGCAGTGAACTCCGGGGAACTATGGTTTGTCAACTTCTACTTCCCTCGTTGCCATCATTGTCACGAGCTGGCTCCCACGGTAATACTTTCCTCACTCACTGTAAAAGTGCATTCTGCAATATTTTCTGCTATTCATTGGTTGTTTCATATACTTAATTAAAATGTCCATTGAACAGTGGTAGATATTGCAGATGGTACCTTTGTTTAAGTCGTCTTCATTTATCTTTTGATAATTGTTATCAATGTTTAATATTTCAACATATTATGTTACTTTGTGTGTGTGTGTCCGCAGTGGAGGGAGTTTGCTAAGGAGATGGATGGAGTGATCAGGATAGGAGCAGTGAACTGTGGAGACAACAACAGACTGTGTCGCAGCAAAGGCATCAACAGCTACCCCAGCCTCTACATTTACAAAGCTGGAATGGTAGGAGAAACGTCACAGCTGTCTTTTAGGATAGCTGTGTCATGCATCACGTAGCCTGGTTAAACCAGTCGAATGCTATGCTCACCATGGTTTTAGCACATCATTCAATCTGTTTTAAACAGGCTACGTATCACTCACTGCTCATGGTGTTAGGAACAACCCTCTAAAACGCATCCCTTTCTGTCGTCCCAATAGAATCCAGAGAAATACTTTGGAGATAGGGCCAAGGAGAGTTTGACTAAGTTTGGCATGCAATTTGTGAAGAGCAGAGTTACAGAGCTGTGGCAAGGCAATGTCTTCACTGAGATTGAGGCAGCATTTTCATCTGGAGTTGGATGGCTGATCACCTTCTGTGCTGACTCTGGAGGTAAGACGGGCTGTTAAGGGTTACGTTGAGATGCTTTGTCATGTTTACAAATAGAGACTTTTAGTCAGAATTAGTGAAACCAATATGGTAGGAATTGTATTTTCTATACAGTTAAAATATGATCTGTGTTTGATCTCTTCATAGATTGTCTAGAGTCACAGACGAGGCAAAAATTAGCAGGAATGTTGGTAAGTCCTCATTGAACCCATGCTGTATGTTTACCTTCTCATGAGCATACATTGTTATTGTGACTGAAATATGTCTCTTCTCTTGTGTTTACTTTAGGAAGGTCTAGTGAACGTGGGCTGGATGGACTGCTCAACACAGGCTGAGTTGTGTGACAGCTTTGAGGTGACCACCAGCACCACAGCCTTCTTCCCCCCCGGCAGTTCACTGAAGAACAAGGGCAGCGTGCTGGTAAGAGGCCCATGTTTTATTTTTGTTTGCATATACTAAAAACAAAGCATAACATTAAATGTATTTTTAAGTGAGAAGGAGAAACCCAGGATGGGTTTATCAAGAAGCCTCACCATACATGGCTTAGAGAACACTTTTTATTTTATTGACAGATGATAGAATCATGACTGTTCTGAAAGCCCATATTTACAACAAACATTGTTTTCATCACAACAACAGTTCCTGCAGAGTTTGGATACCAGAGAGATCTATGGAGAGGTGATGCAGCATCTGCCTGACCTGGAGGCTCTTACTAAGGAAACCTTCCAGGTACAGTAATAATAACCCAATAATCAAATCTAAGGTACAGTAAAAATCATCTGTATTGCCGTCTTGTACCACCATACATTTATTGTGCCGGGGGGGGGGTTGTTGTTATGTCTTAGTGTCTTTGGACAGCACAGAGGACGCTGCACTATCTGTGAGAGGCAGACTCGGTTGTTGGAGGCCGGCTCGAATGTTGTGGATGTTTGAGTGGTGTCCTGATGTTCTTTCCTCTTCCTAGTAATAATATACCTACCTACTAAAAATAACCACATATATTTGACATGAAATAATCTGTTGTATGACATGATTTCAGTTGAGGAAAACACCTGTAGTGGTGAAGCTGAAATATTTAGGAAAAATACAGTTATTCTGTCCTATTGTGTTCTGTTCTCCATCGGTCTCTGTAGAGTAAACTGGCCCATCATCGGTGGCTGGTCAGTTTTTCTTTCGGACAGAAGACCATGGCATCTCATGAGTATAAGAAGCTCAAGGCTCTTCTGAAGGCAGCCCACATACAGGTAAGGGCTGAAATCCACAATGAATATCGCTCTGATTCACTGTTCACTCACGTCACTGATTCAGTCTGGATGTTTAATACTGCCAGTACTCTGTGCTTTTTCTCAGGTGGGAAAGGTGGACTGCCTTATTGACTCAGAACTATGTGTCTCCTTCTACATTCAAAAGCCCTGTATCGCTGTCTTCAAAGGCCTTGGGATTCATGACTTTGAGATCCACCATGGTAAGTCAGCGTCTTATTCGAACTCAACCGATTTTTATCTCTGTATTTCACTTGGCATTCCTTTTCACTGGTTGTTGTATACATATGCACATTTGTATATCTACTCGGGGGGACTCTCGAGTGGTGCAGTGGTCTAAGACACTGCATCTCAATGGTACCTGGTTCGAATCCAGGCTGCATCACATCCGGCCATGATTGGGAGTCCCATAGGGCGGCGCACAATTGGCCCAGCGTCGTCCGGGTTTGGCCGGGGTAGGCTGTCATTATAAATTAGAATTTGTTCGTAACTGACTTTCCTAGTTTAACAAAATTCATTTTTAATTTTTCTTGTTTTGTTTTTCATGAGAGCTTGAGTGAGTAAGATTTGCAATCTATTTCTTATAAATGGCAAATAAACTGTTTCTGTTCTCCCAGGGAAGGATGTGCTGTATAACATCATAGCATTTGCTAAGGAGAGTGTCAGCGCCCATGTCACCACTCTGAGACCAGAGAACTTCCCCAGTGATGGAAAGGAGCCCTGGCTAGTTGACTTCTTTGCTCCTGTAAGTATCAGCCTAATGTTAGTGACTAATACTCTACTTGCTTATCGATGTTCACAGTTGACTACGTGTTGCCGAGCGGTAGCAGAGAGAACAGTCTAAGGTGGCTGGAGTCTTTCACTATTTTTGCCCTTTCTCTGATACCACCTGGTATAGAGGTCCTGGATGGCAGGAAGCTTGGCCCCAGTGATGTACTGGGCCGTACGCACTACCCTCTGTAGTGCCTTGCGGTCGGAGGCCAAGCAGTTGACATACCAGGCAGTGATGCAACCAGTCAGGATGCTCTCGATGGTGCAGCTGTAGAACCTTTTGAGGATCTGAGGACCCATGCAAAATCTTTTCAGTCTCATGAGGAGAATAGATTTCGTCGTGCCTTCTTCACGACTGTCTTAGTGTGTTTAGACCATTTTAGCTTGTTGGTGATGTGGACACCAAGGAACTTGAAGCTCTCAACCTGCTCCACTACAGCCCTGTCGATGAGAATTGGGGTGTGCTCGGTCCTCCTTTTCCTGTAGTTCACAATCATCTCCTTTGTCTTGATCACGTTGAGAGAGAGGTTGTTGTCCTGGCACCACACGACCAGGTCCCTGACCTCCCTATAGGCTGTCTCGTCGTTGTCGGTGATCAGGCCACTGTTGTCATCGGCAAACGTGATGATAGTGTTGGAGTTGTGCCTGGCCATGCAGTCATGAATGAACAGGGAGTACAGGAGGGGATTACAGGAGCACCCACCCCTGAGTGGCCCCCGTGTTGAGGATCAGCATGACGGATGTGTTGTTCCTTACCACCTGGAAGCAGACCGTCAGGAAGTCCAGGATCCAGTTCCAAAGGAGGTGTTTAGTCCCAGGGTCCTTAGCTTAGTGATTAGCTTTGAGGGCACTATGGTGTTGAACGCTGGGCTGTTGTCAATGAACAGCATTCTCACATAGGTGTTCTGTTTGTCCTGGTGGGAAAGGGCAGTGTGGAGTGCAATAGAGATTGCATCATCTGTGGATCTGTTGGGGCGATATGCAAATTGGAGTGGGTCTAATGGTGTTGATGTGAGCCATGACCAGCCTTTCAAAGCACTTCATGGCTACAGATGTGAGTGCTACGGGTTGGTAGTCATAAACTAGGTGTGGCTATTAAAATAATAATCTGTTGGTGACTAACAATCCCTGAAAGTAAACAGACTTTATTGTTGTATAAAGTGGACTACATCCTGTTGAGTTGGCTGAGACATTGGGTGAGGTCCATGAACAAATACTAATATACGGTTTCCTTGTAGTGGTGTCCGCCCTGTCGTGCTCTCCTCCCTGAGCTGAGGAAAGCCTCGATCCAGCTGTTTGGTCAGATGAAGTTTGGAACGCTGGACTGCACCGTGCACGAGAGACTCTGCAGCATGGTGAGTGTCGGGAGAACATACCAAACGTAAACCCAAACCCCCTAGATGTGCTATTCTTCTATGTATTCCACAATATCTGCTTAGATGTATTGAGAGAGCCTGGTTGCCAGTCTGTTTAGCTAGCATTCCACTTCTTGTACTCATGTCGTGTGCATATGATGCGGTGTAAAATTAGTGGAATGTTAGCTAAGAAGACTGCCAACTAGGCTAGTATTGCGGAGCCAGCCATGCAAGACTGTTGCTCCCAGAGTTTAACTATGTCCCCAAATCATGGCCCTACTGTATGACATCAGTTCTCACTATAATGAAGATATTTATGATTGAAGTAAATAATACGCGTTTCATTCAATGGACTTAGTATGACTAGTATCAACAAAGCCATTTTTATTTATTCCGGTTGCATTTTTACTGCTTTCCTCTGGGCTGTGTGGCATATAGGCATAGTAGAGCTGTCATTCCTCTGGGCTGTGTGGCATATAGGCATAGTAGAGCTGTCATTCCTCTGGGCTGTGTGGCATATAGGCATAGTAGAGCTGTCATTCCTCTGGGCTGTGTGGCATATAGGCATAGTAGAGCTGTCATTCCTCTGTGGGCTGTGTGGCATATAGGCATAGTAGAGCTGTCATTCCTCTGGGCTGTGTGGCATATAGGCATAGTAGAGCTGTCATTCCTCTGGGCTGTGTGGCATATAGGCATCCTCTGGGCTGTGTGGCATGTAGGCACAGTAGTAGAGCTGTCATTCCTCTGGGCTGTGTGGCATAGGCATAGTAGATTCCTCTGGGCTGTCATTCCTCTGGGCTGTGTGGCATAGGCATAGTAGAGCTGTCATTCCTCTGGGCTGTGTAGAGCTGTCATTCCTCTGGGCTGTGTGGCATAGGCATAGTAGAGCTGTCATTCCTCTGGGCTGTGTGGCATATAGGCAGTAGAGCTGTCATTCCTCTGGGCTGTGTAGAGCTGTCATTCCTCTGGGCTGTGTGGCATATAGGCATAGTAGAGCTGTCATTCCTCTGGGCTGTGTGGCATATAGGCATAGTAGAGCTGTCATTCCTCTGGGCTGTGTGGCATATAGGCATAGTAGAGCTGTCATTCCTCTGGGCTGTGTGGCATATAGGCATAGTAGAGCTGTCATTCCTCTGGGCTGTGTGGCATATAGGCATAGTAGAGCTGTCATTCCTCTGGGCTGTGTGGCATAGTAGAGCTGTCATTCCTCTGGGCTGTGTGGCATAGTAGAGCTGTCATTCCTCTGGGCTGTGTGGCACAGTAGAGCTGTCATGGCATAGTAGAGCTGTCATTCCTCTGGGCTGTGTGGCACATTCCTCTGGGCTGTGTGGCACAGTAGAGCTGTCAGAGCTGTCATTCCTCTGGGCTGTGTGGCACAGTAGAGCTGTCATTCCTCTGGGCTGTGTGGCACAGTAGAGCTGTCATTCCTCTGGGCTGTGTGGCACAGTAGAGCTGTCATTCCTCTGGGCTGTGTGGCACAGTAGAGCTGTCATTCCTCTGGGCTGTGTGGCACAGTAGAGCTGTCATTCCTCTGGGCTGTGTGGCACAGTAGAGCTGTCATTCCTCTGGCTGTCATTCCTCTGGGCTGTGTGGCACAGTAGAGCTGTCATTCCTCTGGGCTGTGTGGCACAGTAGAGCTGTCATTCCTCTGGGCTGTGTGGCACAGTAGAGCTGTCATTCCTCTGGGCTGTGTGGCACAGTAGAGCTGTCATTCCTCTGGGCTGTGTGGCACAGTAGAGCTGTCATTCCTCTGGGCTGTGTTGTAGCAAGGCTCGCCGTAGGGCTGTCATTCCTCTGGGCTGTGTGGCATATAGGCATAGTAGAGCTGTCATTTCTCTGGCTGTGTTGTAGCAAGGCTCGCCGTAGGGCTATCATTCCTCTGGCTGTGTTGTAGCAAGGCTAGCCGTAGGGCTATCATTCCTCTGGCTGTGTGGCATATAGGCACAGTAGAGCTGTCATTCCTCTGGCTGTGTGGCATATAGGCACAGTAGAGCTGTCATTCCTCTGGCTGTAGGGCTATCATTCCTCTGGCTGTGTGGCATATAGGCACAGTAGAGCTGTCATTCCTCTGGCTGTGTGGCATATAGGCACAGTAGAGCTGTCATTCCTCTGGCTGTGTGGCATATAGGCACAGTAGAGCTGTCATTCCTCTGGCTGTGTTGTAGCAAGGCTCGCCGTAGGGCTATCATTCCTCTGGCTGTGTTGTAGCAAGGCTCGCCGTAGGGCTATCATTCCTCTGGCTGTGTGGCATATAGGCACAGTAGAGCTGTCATTCCTCTGGCTGTGTGGCATATAGGCACAGTAGAGCTGTCATTCCTCTGGCTGTGTGGCATATAGGCACAGTAGAGCTGTCATTCCTCTGGGCTGTGTGGCATATAGGCACAGTAGAGCTGTCATTCCTCTGGGCTGTGTGGCATATAGGCACAGTAGAGCTGTCATTCCTCTGGCTGTGTTGTAGCAAGTCTCGCCGTAGGGCTATCATTCCTCTGGCTGTGTTGTAGCAAGGCTAGCCGTAGGGCTATCATTCCTCTGGCTGTGTGGCATATAGGCATAGTAGAGCTGTCATTCCTCTGGCTGTGTGGCATATAGGCATAGTAGAGCTGTCATTCCTCTGGCTGTGTGGCATATAGGCATAGTAGAGCTGTCATTCCTCTGGCTGTGTGGCATATAGGCATAGTAGAGCTGTCATTCCTCTGGCTGTGTGGCATATAGGCATAGTAGAGCTGTCATTCCTCTGGCTGTGTGGCATATAGGCATAGTAGAGCTGTCTTTCCTCTGGCTGTGTTGTAGTAGCAAGGCTCGCCGTAGGGCTATCATTCCTCTGGCTGTGTGGCATATAGGCATAGTAGAGCTGTCATTCCTCTGGCTGTGTTGTAGCAAGGCTCGCCGTAGGGCTATCATTCCTCTGGCTGTGTTGTAGCAAGGTCATTCCTCTGGGCTGTGTGGCGTAGGGCTATCATTCCTCTGGCTGTGTGTTGTAGTAAGCTGTCATTCCTCTGGCTGTGTTGTAGCAAGGCTAGCCGTAGGGCTATCATTCCTCTGGCTGTGTTGTAGCAAGGCTCGCCGTAGGGCTATCATTCCTCTGGCTGTGTTGTAGCAAGGCTCGCCGTAGGGCTATCATTCCTCTGGCTGTGTTGTAGCAAGGCTAGAGCTGTCATTCCTCTGGCTGTGTTATAGGCCGTCATTCCTCTGGCTGTGGGCTATCATTCCTCTGGCTGTGTTGTAGCAAGGCTCGCATATAGGCATAGTAGAGCTGTCATTCCTCTGGCGTATTCCTCTGGCTGTGGGCTATCATTCCTCTGGCTGTGTTGTAGCAAGGCTAGAGCTGTCATTCCTCTGGCCGTAGGGCTATCATAGGCCGTAGGGCTATCATTCCTCTGGCTGTGTTGTAGCAAGGCTCGCCGTAGGGCTATCATTCCAGTCCTGTCACCTGTGATTGTGTGGTGAGCTCAGTATTCACTTTTCCTGGCCAAAATAAAGATGTTCTATTTTATATCCTGATCACATCCCTGAGTATGAACCAAATGAAATATGTTTGGTTTTGATGGATAACTGAAAGTGGCAGTGGCTACCACAGTTATGTAACGTACTGTATGTCCTATGTGCCTGTTTTCGGTCCACGCCTACGCAACCACCTTCATATTTAATCGAATGTAGTACTAGCTACCAGTAATGTTGTGTTTGTGTTTTCAGTATAATATCCATGCCTACCCGACCACGGTTATCTTTAACAAGTCCTCCATCCATGAGTACGAGGGACATCACTCTGCTGACGGAATCCTGGAGTTCATACAGGTGAGAAGCTTACCATTAGCCTAGTTCACAGTATCGGTCCATCTCCTTTCTAGCCAGTGCTTATAGTGCCACAGAAGTTTAAAACTAAGAGACTCAACATAGTTACTTCATGTACCTTGTGGAGGAAACGTCCCATTGCCAATAGCCTTAATTGTCTGTTACTGTTATACAGTACATCCCTACTGTAGTGACTCCTCTTTCTCCCCACTCTTCCAGGACTTGGTCGACCCCACTGTGGTGACCATGGACCCAGACAGCTTTGCAGAGCTGGTGAAGAGGAGAAAACACAGTGAGACCTGGATGGTGGACTTCTATGCCCCGTGGTGTGGGCCCTGTCAGGCCCTGCTGCCCGAGTGGAGGAGGATGGCACGGGTAGGTAGTGGATTGTAGGGTGGTAGGCTATAGGCTGTATAGAATACCTACTAGGTAATAGGCAGTAGGATGGTAGACTTCTTTGCCCCCTGGTGTGGGCCCTGCCTGGCCCTGCTGCCGGAGTGGAGGAGAATGGCATAGCTGTAGCTGAATCTAGCATAGATGGAGAGATACATGATATCTATCAAGGTAAAATATTAGCATTATCTCATTTTATTCTAGGGTGGGTGGGTGTAATCAACAAATCCAACTTCATGCATTTGTCAAGATTTTTTAAATGTTAATTCACTCTAGCGAATAATTTGTTTTTTTCCCTGGTTTTCTGTCTGATGTCTCTTCTCAGGCTTTGAATGGTATGATAAAGGTGGGGACGGTAGACTGTCAGAAACACCACTCCTTCTGCCAAGGAGAGAGTGTCAGAGCCTACCCTGAGATACGCCTCTACCCTCAGAACGCCAACCGACGAGACATATACCAGTATGTACCTTACTGTTCTTTCAGTATTACTATAGTTACTGTTTACGTGTTCTACAGGTTACACTAAGTTTACATGTTTTAAAGTATGCATATGGCTTACATGTTGTAAAGTTACAGTAAGTTATGTTGTAAAATGTACATTAAACGATATTGTAACGTTTACATTAAGTTATGTCTGTAAATAAGAGTGCTGTTTTTATTTCTCTCATCAGGAGTTACAATGGCTGGCACAGGGATGCTCACTCTCTCAAAGTCTGGGCTGTGGGGTAAGTTCTCTCCTCCTGTGTTTCTGTCCTAGCCTTTTAACAGTCACCATTGTTGGAACCTTTGTATCTGATTTGTAGTCAACAGAAAGGAACTCATACAGTGTCCGTCTGTGTCTTAGTACTCTCCCAAGAGCATCAGTGGATCTGACTCCAGATGACTTCAGGAACAAGGTAATAGGAGGGAAGGATCACTGGGTGGTGGACTTCTATGCTCCGTGGTGTGGACCATGTCAGCACTTTGCCCCAGAGTTCGAGGTCCTCGCTCGGGTAAGATATCTTCTCCACTTCTCCATCTCTCAAACGCATGTTTCTTGGCCCGTTTTCATAAAGCATCAGAGTAGGAGCGCTGATCTAGGATCAGGCACCCCCTGTCCATGTAGGCTGATCTTATTTATTATGATATAAATGGCTCAACTGATCTACTCTGAGACACTTCATGAATATGGCCCCTATTCATGCTTATAATATGAATACATTGTTATGTTCATGCTAGAGCGAAGTTATACAACGGGTGGGTCTAATCCTGAATGCTGATTGGTTAAAACCGCATTCTAGCCTCTGTCTATTCCACAAGTTACCACTGGCTGAATCTATGAAGTTAAAATGCCTTTTTACCCTGTTCCATCTGACTGCGCAATCCACTGTCTCGTCAACCCATCCAGGCAATTTATAAACTTGATCTCCACTATAAAAAGCATCTAGGCATTCTTACATTTCTTTTAGACTAACATTTCATTTTCAACAGTGGAGATTTGTATAAACCTTGCTGTCTGTCTCTCCGACATTTGCAACATTGTTTCAATATTCAAATTGGATCTCCAGCTGTCCCATAGTAATGAACGTGTCTGAGTCGGGACGAGAGATGCAAGCAGGCAGCGTTTCTCCGCCAGTCGAAATCATGAATCAGCTGGCATAATTTTTATGGATATATACAAATAAATGTCAATTGAAAACAGGTAAAACCATATGAAGCGCAGCTAGTTTACAGTCTTTCCAGCTTCAGTTTGAAGTGATTGTGTTGGCTAGCTCCTCTGCACAACAGTGTCCTGACGAGAGAGCATATTTTCTATGCCAGGCAAAACCTTGCCTCATCAACTTATTGTTATGGATGTCAAAACAAATGCAAAGGCTGCTACTGTTGTTATTTGGGCTGCACTGTTTGAAGTGACTAAGTTAACTGTTGTTGGCTAAGAACTGCCCTTAGTTGTGTGCTATTCAGTAGTGCATTACTTTTGACCAGAGCCCTATGGATAATGTAGTGGTTCTAATGTGTTGATTCACTGGGCGGCCATGTCTTTGGTTGCTTCCCAAATGGCACCCTATTCACTATGTAGTGCACTGCTTTTGACCAGAGTGTTATGGGTGTCCATATGGGCCCTGGTCAAAAGTAGTGCACTACATAGGGAAAATTGTGCTTTTTCTGATGTAATCTTTCTTTGTCTAGATGATGAAAGGGAGTGTGAGGGCAGGGAAAGTAGACTGTCAGGCCCACTACCAGACCTGTCAGTCAGCTGGCATCACAGCCTATCCCAGCGTCCGATTCTACCCACACCTGGGCACCAAGAAGGTAAGAGACTCCTGATTGGTAACTTTTTTTTAATGGGTTAGCTATTTATCCAGGTAAGTTATTTAGAAGACTTCATATTAACGACCTGACAAAGAGGCGGCAATGATAGTTTTTCATCATAGCAGCTTATCGTTATCTTACTTATTCCTGTCCTTGTTAGAGGACAAGCTGCAAGTTGTAAGTTAAATACATTTGATTACTATGTATCAGAAGTTCCAGTAGTTAGATATTCTTATTGAAACTTGTTAAACTGTATATTTGATGTAGTATTTTTCTTTGAGGACCTCTTGCCTAATAATACCATTTATATTATTAGAGAGGCGGAGTCAGTCCCCCAGAGCACTGTGCCCTAACTAGTCCCTCCATCCATCCTTCCACCCCTTCTTCCTTTCATCCCTCTGTCCCCAGCGCGACCAGGGAGGGGAGCACGTCAACAGCCGGGATGCTAACAACATCGCAGACGTCCTCCACCAGAGGCTCCAGCAGTTATCTCCATGGTTACAGGGCAAGGCGGACAACTTCAAGGTAAGCTTCTTACGCAATTCAGCAACTCTGCAATCACCATTTTGCTTTTTCATCTTAGTAGCTATCTTACCTTTTGCAGTCAAGCGGAAATATATTATTCTCTGGCACAGACTTTTAGGTGAGAGTTTGGGTTTTGGCTTAGCTAATTCAGGCAAGATGACTGCAAACACTTTTTATTTCAATGTATTATTATTATTATTATTATTATTTTATTTATTTTTTAGGCCCATCCATCACCTCCACGCCCCTCTTCGGAGGACAAAAATAAAAGTTATTACTTATTTTTTCATTTTGTTACGTATTCAGAGCTCTTGACTTTTTCCACATTTTGTTATGTTACGGCCTGATTGTAAAATTGATGAAATTGTTTTTTTCCCCTCGTCAAATTACACACACTACCCCATAATGACAAAGCTAAAACACGTGTTTACCAACAAACTAAAATAAAATTGGAACATCAGATTTAAATAACTATTCAGACCCACTATTGCTCAGCTTGGCTGAGCACCAGCTCTAGGAAGAGTCTTGGTGGTTCCAAACTTCTTCCATTTAAGAATCATGGAGACCACTGTTCTTGGGGACCTTCGATGCTGCAAAACATTTTTGGTACCCTTCCCCAGATCTGATTCTTGACACAAACCTGTTTCGGAGCTCTTGCTCTGACATGCACTGTCAACTGTGGGACCTTATATAGACAGGGGTGTGCCTTTCCAAATCATGTCCAATCAATTGAATTTACCACAGGTGGACTCCAATCAAGTTGTAGAAACATCTCAAGGATGATCAATGGAAACAGGATGCACCTGAGCTCAATTTCAAGTCTCATAGCAAAGGGTCTGAATACTTATGTAAATAAGGTATTTCTAAAAAAAAACACTGTTTTCCCTTTGTCATTATGGGGCATTGCGTGTAGATTAAGGGCAAAAAAATAAATAAATTCCTTTTAGAATAAGGCTGTAACGTAACAACATTTGGAAAAAGTGAATGGGGTCTAAATACGTTCCGAATGCTCTACATTCTACACACATTTTGCATATGTGGCTTTTATTTATTTTTTTACAGTAGTTACATAGCGAGAATAAAGTATTTTGATATATGTTACATTGAGATGGATATTACTTATACATCATCATGTTTTCACTCACAACTATTATAGAACATTAACTTTTAAACCCACCCCTCAGCTACTCTGTCCATCCCACCTGTCTCCGTAAACAGCTCTCTTATGATTTCCATGTGCCATATTTTTCAACTGCTAATAGTTAGTTGAAGTGACTTTGGATTGAGTTGGCTCAGTGTATCAAACCACAATCACATTCTCTCTCTTTTTCTTTTTCTCTCTCTTTCTGCAGGATGAATTGTGAGTTCAAGGGGGTCGATTCCACTGAGATGGTTTTCCTTATGGAAACATAAAGGATGGACACACACACACTTAACAAACAAAAAGACTCTGAGAAGAGATTTGTTTCTGCAAGGAGGATTACTGCCAAGGAAAGAAGACGTTATTGAAAGGTTACCTCAGTATTGTCGTACTGTCAAAACAAACCTGTTTCTCAACTGATTCAACGATAAGGAAAGACTGACTCGCTGTCTTAGGTTTTATTAGTTCTATAGGTGAAGTGTGTCCATAAGGTAGGTGTCGACCTGCCTGATATCTGAATGTACTGTCTGATGTAGGTTGGGGACAAGATATTTTATGCCTATATTTATGATACAAAATGGCAGTTTATCAGTTTATAATGCGCCTGCCAATGTCAATGCTTCTTGTTGATTCAACTTGAACCATTTGAGTGTAGTGAACAGTGTTTTATTCATTCTGTGAAGTGACCACACTGTACTGGCTGTGTTGGTTGTATTATTATGATGATACCAATCTATTTGTTTGTCTGATGATAGTAGGGTTCAGTATGCAACCTCTGTATACAGTAAAACACACAAACACAGTTTAGAAAAGACATCCTGTACACTGAAAACAATTAACAGAACATATGTTACCAATTCACTCCACATCATTCATTAATATGTTACTGTTTGCCATCACTGAAATGTGAGTGGAAATGGTTTGATTAGTTGTGGGATGATGCAGTCTTGCAAAAGTTTTCTGTCATACCAGAAATGTGGGAAATCTAGCACGGTTTTATATAATGTCTTTGTAATCTGGTATTTTCAACTCAAAATACAATACTATCTTTGGATGATGTTTGATAGTAACTTATGTGGGAACTTGTAGTCTTAAATTAAAAAACTACAATGCTGAATAGTGTCCCTTTAAGTCACTCCTTCTTTTCCTTTCAAGTTGTTTTGCAAGGACTCTTGTATTGAGCAAATATCATGTTTAAAAAATGTATATACAGTGTATTCGGAAAGTATTCAGACCCCTTTTTCCAATTTTTGTTGTTACAGCCTAATTCTATTGTTTCCCCCCCCATCAATCTACACAAAATACCACAATGACAGCAAAAACAGGTTTTTAGAAATGTCACATTTACATAAGTATTCAGAACCTTTGCTCAGTACTTTGTTGAAGCAACTTTGGCAGCGTTTACAACCTTGTCTTCTTGGGTATGACGCTACAAGCTTGGCACACCCGTATTTGAGAAGTTTCTTCCATTCTACTCTGCAGATCCTCTCAAGCTCTGTCAGGTTGAATGGGGAGCGTCACTGCACAGCTATTTTCAGGTCTCTCCAGAGATGTTCGATCGGGTTAAAGTCAGGGCTCTGGCTGGACCACTCAAGGACATTCAGAGACTTGTCCCTAAGCCACTCCTGCGTTGTCTTGGCCATGTGCTTAGTGTCGTTGTCCTGTTGGAAGGTGAACCTTCGCCACAATGTGAGGTCCTGAGCGCTCTGGAGCAGGTTTTCATCAAGGAGCTCTCTGTACTTTACTTCATTCATCTTTCCCTCAATCCTGACTAGTCTCTCAGTCCCTGCTGCTGAAAACATCTCCACAGCATGATTCTGCCACCACCATGCTTCACTGTAGGCATGGTGCCACGTTTCCTCCAGACACTTGGCATTCAGGCCAAAGAGATTGATCTTGGTTTCATCAGACCAGAGAATCTTGTTTTCCTATGGTCTGAGAGTCTTTTGGCAAACTCCAAGTAGTGGCTTCTGTCTGGCCACTCTACCATAAATATCTGATTGGTGGAATGCTGCAGAGATGGTTGTCCTTCTGGAAAGTTCTCCCATCTTCACAGAGGGACTCTGGAGCTCTGTCAGAGTGATCAGTTTCTTAGTCACCTCCCTGACCAAGGCCCTTCCCCTCTGATTGCTCAGTTTGGCCAGGCTGCCAGCTCTAGGAAGAGTCTTGGTGGTTCCAAACTTCTTCCATTTTAAGAATGATGAGGCCACAGTGTTCTTGGGGACCTTCAATTCTGCAGAAATGTTTTGGCACCCTTCCCCAGATCTGTGCCTCGGCACAAGCTTGTCTCGGGGCTCTACGGACAATTCCTTCAGCCTCAAGTTTTAATTGTACCTTTTATTTTACTAGGCAAGTCAGTTGAGAACAAATTCTTATTTTCAATGATGTCTAGGAACAGTGGGTTAACTGCCTGTTCAGGGGCAGAACGACAGATTTGTACCTTGTCAGCTCGGGGATTCAAACTCGCAACCTTCTGGTTACTAGTCCAACTAGGCTAACCTGCCTCCCCATGTCTTGGTTTTTGCTCTGACATGCACTGTCAACTGTGGGACCTTTTTATATAGACAGGTGTGTGCCTTTCCAAATCATGTCCAATCAATTCAATTGACCACAGGTCGACTCCAGTCAAGTTGTAGAAACATCTCAAGGGTGAAGGGGTCTGAATACTTTCCAAATGTACTGCATATTTAAATGTCATTTAACTTTATCAGTTCCAAAAGTATCCACTAGATGTCAACATAACAATGTATTAGTCTTCTCATGTTTAGCTCAGATTATATTTTATTTGTCACTGGCACCGAATACAAGCGTTGTAGACTACCGTGAAATGCTTACTTATGAGCCCTTTCCAAACAATGCAGAGTTAACATTTAAGAAAAACTTGCTAAATAAAAAAGATGTCAAATAAAATGTTTCTACAGTTGCCGACTGTCTTTTGCTAGTTCATCTCTGATTCAGAGGGGTTGGGTTAAATTCCAAAGCCACATTTCAGTTGAATGCATTGTTGTACAACTGATTAGGTATCCCCTTTCAATGCAATTACTGGGATAATTAGGAATATGTTCTTATAGGAAAAAATAGGATCTCAACTATTTTAAGCTGACTGTACTTCTGTGTAAGTCAAAGTACTAGCTACAAAATGTGGAATTCATCCATTTGTCTTTGAACAGTTTATATCCATCTTTTGACTGAGTTGATTTTGAAACAAGAAGTTTGGTATTTCCAGGTTCAGAGGGCGCATGGGCTGAGTTTAGACAGGCAGCCCAATTATGATCTTTTTTCACTAATTTGGTCTTTTGACCAATCAGATTGGCTCTGAAAATGATCTGCTGTGGAGTTAATATATATTTTGTATCTAAATACACCCAGTTTCCCTTCCAGGGCAGATTACTTTGTGCTTAAATTATAGATTGTTATTGTATCACTTTTTATAGTAGAGAAGCTAGAATTACAGTACAATGTTACCAGTGTCATGTCATGGCTGTTCACTCTAGCGTGACACACTCCATGGTCCTGTTGCTTCCAAGAGATCATCTTCTCCCGCCCTCTCCATCCTTCTCTCTATTCTCTTGGATGACAAATGAAGGGGACCTGTCGTCTGTGCAGTGTTATCAAATATCTGCTAACAAAAGGTTGCCTGCACCCAGAACCATGACTCTGACTGTCTGTGCTCCATCTACAGTCCTCTCTCTGCCAGACAGTGGTGAGAAAGTGCCTGAAAGAATAACTGACCTCAGTATTTCACACGCTAAGGAACTGCTGACAAGAAAAACTGTCTCCTGGGTCTCCTTTCCCTTCTTCATTTCCTGTGACACCGTAGGGTAGGCTTTCATGAACATCATGGGCCCTTATCAGAAACATGTGTCCAAAAACCTTCAACACTCAAATATATAATATGATTGAAATTGTAGTTTTACTGTAGGGGGATGCACAAATCAATGGCTAATGTACATGGTGGTATTGTTTCAGGTGTGCCTTTGTTCGTACACAATACATTAAGAAAAATCACCCAAAAGTTCATGCTAATCAGTGTAACAGTAATCCCATGCAGCTTTATTTACATGTTGGAACACTGGAACATGAGATGTAATCTAAACCTCCGTTAGGATGATAGAAACCCTCATTAGTTCCTTTAATGATTTTATATTATGTCATTATTTCTATAAGGCCTACACTTTCTCGTTCTGAACATTTAATGCAAGTGGGGCGGGTGTGGCTTTCTGACAATGATTGCAAGAACAACTGCTGACCGATTTGAGGGCTCCAATGCATCACCCCAAAACATCTGCTGTCGCTTGTTAACGCTTGATCTGATTTAATTTAGGCCTAACAGTGCATTCCACATAACACCATCTGGGCGAAGAAACAACGGAGTCCCATTCATTTTCAATGGAATGAAGTGGGCGGGGATCGTTGGGCGATGTGAGCATGACGTGTGAACAAGGCAGGACAAAAGTTGGTGAAAGCTGAACCTTATGCAAATACGATATTGCGATGCTTTTGACCAATTGAAGCTCACTGCAGCCCAGCCCTTATTGATACCTAAGCACTACCTACCTTGCTTGCTAGCACCAACATGAGGGCGGAGCTACCATGGCTATCCAAATTATCATGTTATGTGGAAATCCCCTCTAAGGGCACTATTCAATCCATAGGTCTGAAGATCCGCTTTATAGTGTGATTGACAATTAAAAGCTATGTTCCCGTGGTTGCGGACACTGCATTAACACTAAACAGCGGCATAGGTCGATCCAATCCGAAATTACCTTTACATTTAACGCGGATCCTCCGGAATATTTCGCAGATGTAGATTGAATCCAGCACTAATTGTTATAAGGCTGTTGTTTGTAAATTTAGGATGTCAATTTGAATTTCCCTGTAACACTTTAATCAACACAGTTCTAATTTCATAAAGTCATTATTTTAACTTTTCTGGCAGACACCACAGATGTTTTTGTCCTTGATACATGGGTAATCTGTTTCTCAATTTGTCTTAATCGTGTAAACATATTCCAAGAAACGTTATTTAAAGTTAGCACGCAAAAGGCTATTTAAAGTCAAAGTAAAGCCAAGAGTCCCATATGAGTAAGCAGAGTAACCTTTTGCTGCAGGGAGTTGAAACACTCCTGGTTTCCAACATGGCAACAGTTACACAGGAGTTAGCATAAACTGTTACACAGGAGTTAGCATAAACATCATTACTGTTCAGCTCTATTATTTGCACGATAAGGAAATGTTTTTGTTAAACACAATCTAGTTTTTAAAACTTCAGATCGCTCCCCCACACATGTTTCATCCCTGGCTGCTACATTAGCTATTTAATCTGTCTTTCAATCCACGGCTGGCCTTCATTTGTTTGTGATTTCAGCAGCAGACAATTTTGCTTGATCATTTCTCCTTCAATTTCATGTGAATGTTTTCTCAGGTGCTGATTGTTCACTGCCACGAGTGAAATGTTTTCAGTGCTTTAGGTCTACTGCCAAGCCAGATCCAGGCCCCTCTCCTCCATTTTGTTAGGGCCAATTCCTCTGTGAGACTAACGTAATGCTCCACACACACACACACACACACACACACACACACACACACACACACACACACACACACACACACACACACACACACACACACACACACACAACCAAAGCAATCCCCCCTTCGATCTGATCTAGAGAGCCACAGCTCATGTGGGTGATGTGGGAGGGTTTGATTTAAAGTACCATAAACCTTCACTCCACCATGTCACAGCAGATAACTAATTGTAAGCACTTTCACATGTGCCCAGAGCTGTGCTAGCTGTATGACGTAATGCATGCCCTGTCCCTGGGCATGCATTACGCCTACATGCACGCCTACAGTACCAGTGGGCTGGACAGGAGGATTATCCCTGGTCACAATGGACATATTGTGAGAGTTTGAACTAAACATCAAGGGCTTGTAGCATGACATCAACAAGAACAAAAGGAAAATGCAGACTAGGCAAACCCTGAGACTCAAAAGAAACTAAGCATCAAAAGAAATCCCTTTGAATGTAGTGTACAAATAATCTCCACACACTTTTGAAAATACTTACAATATACATGTAACTGACAAAATAAAGGAAACACTTGAGTAAATGAGGAATACACATTATGTTGGTGTTTTCTTTATTTTTGCAGTTACCTGTAGGCTGTAGAGAAAAAATGTGTTTGAGTCAACCAGGGCTTCTGTCAATTCCATTTCAATTCAACCCTGATGAGCCCACTGCAGTCGTGATCTGGGTTCTGGGAGAGAAGAACTAATGTCTGCCTCCTTGTCTAGCCGTGCAGGTGCACTCTGGAGAAGAAGAGGGGTGGGTGTGTGTGGTGTGTGTGTGTGTGTGTGTGTGTGTGCGTGTGCATGTGCGTGTGTGGGTGTGTGTGTTGTGAGGTGCAAATCTACCTGAAATATCTCACAGATGTGTACTGTATTCACACTGACAGGCTGCCAGGCCAGACTGTTAAAACAGCTGTACCTGCTGTAATGGCCCAGTCCCCCAGTCTGCCACAGAATAACAACATACCCTTTTAATGAGGTGAAAACCAAGTGGACTTTTCCTGAGTAGCCTACCCTACTATGTGTAAGGGCATTCATATCCATAATTGCACTAAGAGAGGCTGGAGCACGTATGCCCTGACTAACTGTCTTGGACATTAGTACGGTGGGGTTGGGGGGAGTGGTTGCTGTGGTCTGTCAGGTGTCAGGTGGTGTAGCTACGTGTCAGTACCTCTGTAATGTGTCATGTTCAAGAGCTGTAGAAGTATGATTGAAGACTTTGGAGTCATGGGAGACTAGGCCAACAAGCTCTCAGTTTAACCGCAGAATCTGACTTTTGTCCATAAACGTCAAATTTCTAAAGTTAAGTTTAAGCATTAATTCTGAATGGTTGACGTAAGGGTTAAGGTTTGGGATAGGGTTAAAACAAATTGAACACGTGACACTCAGAGCCAGAGCTCACAGCTTATGCCCATTCACCATCCCGTCCACAATGTCCTTGCAAACCCCAAGCCTATTTAATGGTAATAGCGCTCACTATTGCCCCGAGTGGCCAGTTTTGAAGTCATATCCCGATGTCCTGCTTACCAGGACGGATGTCAAATTTCGCAGTGGACCTTGAACAACTTGGCTGGACAAGGCTACCATTCAGGTCACCTCTTGTTCAAGTGTCTATTCGGCCAGCCATAATCCTAACTTGTAGGCTCTAGCTTATACAATGCATTACTTTTTTGGACAATGCTATACTTCGACAGCCTAGTTTTCACCTGACACAGTGGTCTGAGGTAGCCTAGTGGATAGAGCATTGGGCCAGTAACCGGAAGGTTGATGGATCGAATCCCTGAGCTGACCCAAGTTAAAAGATTTGAAGGTAGTGTTACCAAATACTAATTGAGTGTATGTAAACTTCTGACCTACTGGGAATGTGAAGAAATAAAAGCTGAATTAATCATTATCTCTACTATTATTCTGACATTTCACATTCTTAAAATAAAGTGGTGATCCTAACTGACCTAAGACAGGGAATGTTTACTACGATTAAATGTCAGGAATTGTGAAAAACTGAGTTTAAATGTATTTGGCTAAGGTGTATGCAAACTTCCGACTTCAACTGTAAATGCGGAAGACACATTTCAGTTGAATTCATTCAGTTGGACAACTGACAAGGTTTCCACTGTGAAATTAATTTTTTTGCAGCCCATATCGGCAGATGCTGGCTTGCAAAGCGTTATATCAATCCTATTGGAATCCAGACAGAATTAGGATATCTAATGACTGGAACTTTTGATCATCCGCAATCTGCAGTTAGAATGACTGCCAAGGTAGGAAGACCGATATATGAGACTACCTAAACCATCTAAACTGGAACAACCATCTCAATAACGGGTGAAATAAGTCCAAACATTTGCAGATTGGATTGGTTTAGAAAAATGTAATCAGAGGGTGGTTTTAACCTTCCAGACTTGGAATTGTATCAACTCACCACCCAAGGCTTTTACTTGCTACATGTTGTTAAATGCACTAAAGAGGAACAATGGGTACAATTGAAGATGTGCATGCTCATCCCCAGAATTGTTTCACTTCATAGTTAAGAACACTATAACAATATGGTAGAAAATGAAATGGATTCTACAAGAACCAATATCACTCCCTAAAAACACACCCATGTGGAACAATCCTTGGATTGCTTTTCAGAATTCACCAATAAATTGGCCCACATGGAAAACTAAAGGCATAGAAACCATAAAAGACAATACAATTATTTCCATGACAGAATTAAAATGCAATTTTAGACTGATTAATGTAGACATTTTCAAATATATGCAGGTTAAAAGTTTTGTATCACGAAATTTCGACCTGAATGCTTTTGGACATCAGAGCAATGTTGAGGGAATCCTATCTGTCAGATAAAGATATTGATGTGATAGGTAATATATAAAAAGTTTGCAGAGAGCCTATCCAACTGACAATTTAATAGAGAAAATAGAAACTATTGGAAACAACTATTGTAAAAAATAATAATAATATAAAATAAAAATAAAATGTGTTATTTATCTTTGTGTATTATAAGCTAAATTAATCAGTCAATGTGCATGCAAAAACATACTGTATATATTAAAGCATTCTGCAAAGCATTCTGGGAAATATGATAATGAGGCCTCTCCAATGTATTTTTCACTCTGAGGGCTCAATTCAATAAAAAAAAAACTGAAGCGGTTACAGATTTCGCAGCATACATTTTAAGGTACTTTCCAGCCGACATAAGCAACAATTACCGTGAATACAGTTTCTGCTCAACTAAAGCGGGAACATTGCCTTTAAATTTCAATCACGCTGTAAAGCTGAATTTTCACAATGCGGATTGAATGGAGCCCTGAGAGAGTTAACGGAAATTAACTCAACACAGTCGAGTAACAACAACACCAATTAACTCCTTAGAGTCGATATCCTCGCCCTGGCGGAAATACATTAGATCCGCCTGTTTAAGCTAGATATATCTGTTTTGTTTGCATGGCAGAGCTAAAGCGGTGTTTGAATCAGTCTTCTCACGGAAACACAAGTGTCCCGGCAGTCATCTGAAGTCAGTACCGCCGAACTTCTGTCTGTAGGGTCCGAACAATTTGGGCTCGAAAGGTGAGACTCTCACGAACAAGTACATGTCCACAAGCCTCACAAGACTAGTCTGAAGGGAACCCAGTACCAGTTTTAAAGAATTATCGAAGTATATATGGAAGTACTTCAGTGACAAAAAAAGGGATTAAATATGGGTCTCTCAGATTTAGGACAGACACTTCTAAACATTTTATACTTATAGGAGTCCTAAAACTGAAAATTAAATAGTTAAATGATCCTTAGTATGACTATCTTATTAAAATGATTATATATGTTAGCTTAGTAGGAACCCAGCCCCAGGCCTTTAGACCTTTAGCACACAGCAGGAACACAGCTGTTTACACAGGGCTGACTCAGGCACGGCGTGTGTGGTGTGGTGTGGTGTGGGGTGGTGTGTGGTATCCTGGGGGGCTAGAGAAAAGGCTAATAGATAATAATGACATGTATCTCTCTCAACAAGGTCCCCACACAGCTGGATTACTTTATATCACTTAGGTTTCATCTGTACTTTCACCTGTATATTTTCATATCCATTTTCTTTGCATACATTTAAAAAATATTTTTCTTAAACTCAACTTCAACATATTCTCTCCTGCAACCCCTCTCACCCAATGTGGTATGGATCTGCTATTTATTTTACCTTAGAACCGGAACCCCCCAACAGAGGCTAGCCAGCTAACTAGCTATTAGCTAGTAGTCAGATAGCCACTGCTAGCAGTCATCATCGAACCTTTAGCCCGGACAACTCCTTCCAGTCTGCACAGCGTGATTCAACACAGAGCATATCGGACTTCTTCTTCTCCACATCTCTGGATTCCTATCGCAAGCTCTGAACCTTTTCACCTGGATCATTGCAGCTAGCAAGCTGCTATCCAAGTGGCTCCTCCTGGTTAACGTTTCTGTCCCGAAGCAAGCACCAATTAGCTTGGAGCTAGCCAATGCTAGGCCCATCTCCCGGCTAGCTGAAGAGGTCCATCAGCCACTCCTTGGGCTACAATACCTATTTTGCCAATTGGCCTGGACCCCTTTTACTGCCGATATGGAGCCCCGCCGATTCATCACCACTGGACTACCAACGTAATCCGCCCAAAGGGCTTTTTCAACAGGCTCCTCTGTCGCAACGTCCCCTGAATGCCCATTTGCTAGCCGCGGCCCGCTAGCTGTCAAGAGCATATCGGACTGTTAGCTAAAGAGGTCCATCAGCCAATTTCTACTATACCTATTTTGCCAATTGGCCTGGACCCGTTTACTACACGGACCCCTGCTGATCCATCACAACTGGTCTGCCAATGTAACCGCCTGAGGCGGCTACAACAGACTTCTTCCTTCGTGACGTCCCTCTAAGGCCCTTCTGCTAGCCCCGGCCTGCTAGCTGTCTGAATTGCCATGTCTCCAACCCGCCTAGCTACTCACTGGACCCTATGATCACTCGGCTATGCATGCCTCTCGCTAAGGTCAATATGCCTTGTCCATTGTATTCTTGGTTAGTGGTTATTGTCTTATTTCACTGTAAAGCCTCCTGCCCTTCTCAATATGCCTTAGTTGCCCCCCATCCATCTTCAGAGCTCATGCTGTTAGGTGACCTAAACTGGGACATGCTTAACACCCCGGCCACCCTACAATCTAAGCTTGATGCCCTCAATCTCACACAAATTACCAATGAACCCACCAGGTACAACCCCAAATCCGTAAACACGGGCACCCTCATGGATATCATCCTAACCAACCTGCCCTCCAAATACACCTCTGATCTCTTCAACCAGGATCTCAGCAATGACTGCCTCATTGCCTGTGTCCGTAATGGGTCTGCAGTCAAACAACCACCCCTCATCACTGTCAAATGCTCCCCAAAACACTTCAGCGAGCAGGCCTTTCTTTTTTTCTTTTCTTTCTTTTCTTTTTTTTACCCCCTTTTTTCTCCCCAATTTCATGGTATCCAATTGTTAGTAGTTACTATCTTGTCTCATCGCGACAACTCCCGTACGGGCTTGGGGAAGATGAAGGTCGAAAGCCATGCGTCCTCCGAAACACAACGCAACCAAGCCGCACTGCTTCTTAACACAGCGCGCATCCAACCTGGAAGCCAGCCGCACCAATGTGTCAGAGGAAACACCGTGCGCCTGGCGACCTGGTTAGCGTGCACTGCGCCCGGCCCGCCACAGGAGTCGCTAGTGTGGGATAAGACAAGGATATCCCTACCGGCCAAACCCTCCCTAACCCAGAGGACGCTAGGCCAATTGTGCGTCGCCTCAAGGACCTGGGCGCGAACCCAGAGTCTCTGGTGGCACAGGAGCAGGCCTTTCTAATCGACCTGGAAGGATATTGACCTCATTCCGTCAGTAGAGGATGCCTGGTTATTCTTTAAAAGTGCTTTCCTCACCATCTTAAATAAACATGCCCCATTCAAAAAATGTAGAACCAGGAACAGATATAGCTCTTGGTTGACTGCAGAACTGGCTGCCCTTGACCTGCACAAAAACACCCTGTGGCGTACTGCATTAGCATCAAAAAGCCCACGCGATATGCAACTTTTCAGGGGAGGTAGGAACCAATATACACAGGCAGTTAGGAAAGCAAAGGCTAGCTTTTTCAAACAGAAATGTTCATCCTGTAGCCAAAACTCCAAAAGATTCTGGGACACTGTAAAGTCCATGGAGAATAAGAGCACTTCCTCCCAGTTGTCCACTGCACTGAGGCTAGGAAACAGTCACCACCGATAAAACTGCGATAATTGAGAATTTCAATAAGCATTTTTCTACAGCTGGCCATGCTTTCCACCTGGCTACCCCAACCCCTGTCAACAGCCCTGCACCTCCCACATCAACTTGCCCAAGCCTCCCCATTTCTTCTTCACCCAAATTGAGATCGCTGACGTTCTGAAAGAGCTGCAAAATCTGGACCCCTACAAATCAGCCGGGCTAGACAATCTGGACCTTCTCTTTCTATAATTATCCACACCATTTTTTGCAAGCCCTATTACGAGCCTGTTCAACCTCTCTTTCGTATCGTCTGAGATCCCCAAAGATTGGGAAGCTGCCGCAGTCATCCCCCTCTTCAAAGGGAAGACACTCTAGACCCAAACTGCTACAGACGTATATTTATCCTACCCTGCCTTTCTAAGGTCTTCGAAAGCCAAGTTAACAAACAGATCACCGACCATTTCGAATCCCAGCCTATCTTCTCCGCTATGCAATCTGGTTTCCGAGATGGTCATCGGTGCACCTCAGCTACGCTCAAGATCCTAAATGATATCATAACCGCCATCGATAAGAGACAATTCTGTGCAGCTGTATTCATCGACCTGGCCAAAGCTTTCGACTCTGTCAATCACCATATTCTTATCGGCAGACTTAACAGCCTTGGTTTCTCAAATGAATGCCTCGCCTGGTTCACCCACTACTTCTCCGACATAGTTCAGTGTGTCAAATCAGGGGGCCTGTTGTCCGGACCTTGGCAGTCTCTATGGGGGTGCCACAGGGTTCAATTATCCGGCCGACTCTTTTCTCTGTATACATCAATGATGTATACATCTTGCTGCTGGTGATTCTCTGATCCACCTCTACGCAGACAACACCATTCTGTATACTTCTGGCCCTTCTTTGAACACTGTGTTAACTAACCTCAATACAATTCTCCTTCCATGGCCTCCAACTGCTCTTAAAAGTAAAACTAAATGCATGCTCTTCAACCGATCTCTACCCGCACCTGCCGCCCGTCCAGCATCACTACTCTGGACAGTTCTGACTTAGAATATGTGGACAACTACAAATACCTAGGTGTCTGGTTAGACTGTAAACTATCCTTCCAGACTCACATTAAGCATCTCCAATCCAAAATTAAATCTAGAATCGGCTTCCTATTTCGCAACAAAGCATCCTTCACTCATGCTGCCAAACACCCTCGTAAAACTGACGATCCTGCCAATCCTTAACTTTGGCGATGCAAAATATCCTCCAACACTCTACTCAGCAAATTGGATGCAGTCTATCACAGTGCCACCTGTTTTGTCACCAATGCCCCATATACTACCCACCACTGCGACCTGTATGCTCTCGTTGGCTGGCCCTCACTTCATATTCGTCGCCAAACCCACTGGCCCACTGGTCATCTATAAGTCTTGGCTAGGTAAAGCCCCACCTTTTCTCAGCTCACTGGTCACCATAGCAGCACCCACCCGCAGCACACGCTCCAGTAGGTATATCTCACTGGTCACCCCAAAGCCAATTCTTGCTTTGGCTGCCTTTCCTTCCAGTTCTCTGCTGCCAATGACTGGAATGAATTGCAAAAATCACTGAAGCTGGAAACTCATATCTCCCTCACTAACTTTAAGCACCAGCTGTCAAAGCAGCTCACAGATCACTGCACCTGTACATAGCCCATCTGTAAATAGCCAATCCAACTACCTCATCCCCATACTGTTATTTTTTATTTTTTTTGCTCCTTTGCACCCCAGTATCTCTACTTGCACATTCATCTTCTGCACATCTATCACTCCAGTGTTTAATTGCTAAACTATAATTATTTCGCCACTCGGGCCTATTTATTGTCTTACCTCACTTATCTTACCTCATTTGCACACACTGTATATAGACTTTTTCTATTGTGTTATCGATTTGTATGTTTGTTTATTCCATGTGTTACCCTGTGTTGTTGTTTGTGTCGCACTGCTTTGCTTTATCTTGGCCAGGTTGCAGTTGTAAATGAGAACTTCTTCTCAACTAGCCTACCTGGTTAAATAAAGGTAAAAAAAAATGGCCCTGGACAGGTAGGTATTGTTTTGTTCTCAATGTAGCCGGTGTGAAATGCCTAACTAGTTAACGATACGTAGCGTTCAATCACTTGTGCCACTCGCTCTGAGACCTTAATGTGGTTGTTTCCCTTGCTCTGCAAGGGCCATGGCTTTTGTGAACAAATAGGTAACGATGCTTCGTGGGTGACTGTTGTTGATGTGTTCAGAGAGTTCCTGGTTTGAGACAAGGAGAGGGATGGAAGCAATACATGAAGATTAAAAATGCTATTCTATTCTTCCTCAGTGTAATCCAGTGTGAAGTTACAGCCTGTGGGTAACTTTATAGGCACTCTAATTGAGAATGTAAGTCAGGCACTTGATGGAGAAAAGCCATTAACTTAAATAGAGGGCTCCTGGGTGTAACTAACCACTATGTGAAACACATAAACAGATAGGATAGGGGCCACATGGGACTCCCTGTGTACGTTACTTAACCTGACACTTTTTCATTGTGTGAACCAACCTTCTTCATTCTAGTCTGTGGCTGCTGCACACAGTTTGAGCAAATTAATTTAGGAACGTAGCTACAAATAAAAAACAAACTCTCTCAGTTGAACTATTATCCAATGAAATTATAAAGCTTATAACACAAAACAAAATTCCAATATTTTTTCTAATGGTTATTTCAAATGACGTACACTTTCAAAGTTATATTGTGTGTTTTCCGTGAACTTCAATGTTCCCCTAATAAAAACCACACTGTGGTTATAAGGTGTTACAACTCACTGACGCCAGAAATGGTGGAAGGGCTGCCAGCTCTACACCGCTCCACAGCTCTCCGCTCCAACCCATTCCAGTGGCCCCGGGTTGGTCGGGTGGGTGGGGTTTTTCCACCTCTCAGAGGAAAATAAACATGGAGCAATCATTCAGTCACCCCGAGGCCCAGCAAACAGGCTCAGCGAAGCCTCGTTGAAGCCAGCCATCAGCAGGGGAAGTAGAGGTCATCTCTCCAGGGGGAACATTAAACATGCTGGGCCTGGGCAATAAGCAGAACTGCAGCAGCACAGAACCTGTCTCTATACATCTACCCAAACTTCATGTTTCACACTCCTAACGCCCATGGTCTGGCCCGTTCACACTTCCACCAATGATAAACCACAAGATAATCAATTAGGGTCTGTTGCAGCCTGGTAAATCTTATCTGACGCAAGTTAGTTTGCATTGGACATGGGACAAACGCAACCATGGAACCAGCTGGGACACTGGTTAAACACATTTTGTCCGGACTTGATATGCTTCCTAGATAATTCTTCTAACATGTGGCTCTTCTACTCATAAAGCCAGAGGATGAGGAAGGAACAGATCAGCCATCTCCTCCAAAGGGTCCAAAGGGGTCGCTTGTGGTGATGAGAGATTTTGTTCCAGTGTGTTCTCTATGTGACGGTGGTCGGTGCGTACCGCAAACCGGTGAGGACAGAGAAAACAGAGGTTTCTGACAGAGAGACAGAGAGAGAGAGAGAGAGGGATGGAGAATAGATGGAGAGAGAGAGATGGAGGAAATATGGAAATAGAGAGATGGAGAATAGATGGAAAGAGAGAGAGAGAGATGAGTTTGATGTGTTGCCACTGTGTTCTCATCCCTGGACCGTTTCATCTCTTTCTCTCTCCAGCCACAACCTCTGAGCATTGAGCCAGCGAGGGCTTTGACCCAGGGTTCTCCCCATTCCCTCCCCTCCCCCCTGCCTTCCCCTGAGCTCCAGCACAGGAAACAGAGCTGCTGAGCTTTCATGGGAAACGGGTAGATACTGCCTCAGTCTCCCCAGCGAGGTAGAGGAGAGGAACAGATAGGAGAGCAGATAGAGGTGAATATTCTGGAATCAGAGAATAGTTTCTCATCATGCATCATTGCATTGTTTTATTCTAAAGGAGAATGACAAATGGCAACTCTAATTAAATTGTTTTAGAGTTGATGCATAATTTCATTATTGCAAAGTCATAATGTGAAATAAAATCACTCCTTTTGCAGAGTGAAAAGTGATTAAAAGTGCACTTTATCTGACCTATCGTTCCAGCTTTCAGCCGAGAGGTAGCAGGTATAGTAGGGCTTGATGGTGTGTCACTCACTGTGCTCTTATGGAAGTCATTAAATATGTGTCTTATAAACCCAGTCAGTAATGTGTTTAGGGAGGCAGGAAGGCGCTGGCCTGGAACAGAGTGGTGCCTCTTCCATGATCTCACACCACTTGAGCTGTGTCCAAATGACACCCTATTCCCTAGATAGTGTACTACTTTTGACCCTGGCCCATAGGGTAGTGCACTATAGGGAGTTGGGTGCTATTTGGGACACAGCCCAGCCCCGAGCAGAGCGGCTACGCCGGAAAACAAGATTTACATCTCTCACTGCACTGTACTGGGATTTGATGGTTTCCATATGGTGCATAATTTACGTGAGTAAAATGCAGGAGGTGGGACAGATTAATTATGAGAGTGATTTATCCCAAGTTTCCGGTTGCACTAAAACAAGACAGAGGTAGTAGTGTGTGTGTGCACCTGTGCATGCCTGCGTGTGTATGGCTGAAGATAGCCTCCCAATTCATGGACCGAACATCGAGATGGGCTTGTTATAACAAGTTCATTCTGTGTTCATTATCTCATAAACTCACCACAGACAGTCCATGACTAAGTCTCCTCACTCGTATATTCCTCCCCTACACTTCATATCTGATCACCTGTAAATAAGGTTCCGGCAGCACCCGACAGGATGACGTTGTCATGGAAATAGAATGATCATCAGTCTTAGTCTATGGACTTCACATAGGGAGATGTAGAATCTTTGATGACGTACAGTAGTGTGGGCCAGGAAGCATTCAAGACCTCAGTATTATCGCTGACCTGGGTGACAAATAATAAAATATCCACTTTCCTATTTAGTTTCACATGACAAGTAAGCAACAGTAAAATAGTTAAATTATGAATTGTATTCTTGTTCTATTGTGCATTTTTTACTATGCACTCTATTCTTCACTTGAGTGGTGAATTAGGTTGCTTGACAAACTAATAAACTTTGTATGGTTCATGTGATACTGGTAGACCTCTTTTAGTGTGAGGAGAATCTGTTTTGCTGCTTCTGTCTGTCACTGCGCAAGGCCAAGCTTTGTCTGTTCATAGCGAGCAAGCATTATTTCACATTAGAGGCCAACGCTCATTCCCTGTCGATTGGTTTGGTTTTGAGACTGTACTGTTGGATGATAAACAGACTCCTTCTGACTAAGAGCATGAATGCTTTCATAGGCCGGGAGGGAGCAGGCGAGCAGTACGCTGATTTGGCCTCAGTCCAGATTCTCTCTCTGACTTTCCTCAACCTCGTAGCCACTCATACATATAGCTTCCCTCTTCATTCCTTTAACTCCTGTTCATTTACAGTACAGTACAGACTTCTCAACAAGCTTCTCTCAATATGTTGATGTGTGTAGGCGAGTCAGTCATGGCTACTCATGTTGTGGCTTCGTCGGGTCAATTTAGTCAGGTTGAGTTCTTCAAGTAGGTTAGGCTATACAGGTACGGGTAATACTGTATACTTCATGTTTGCTGAGGAAAATATTGTTTTGGAATAAAAACATGTTCTGATCACATTATGTGCAAGACAGCTCATACAGCCATGAACTATGCGTTGGATAAGACACCAGCCAGACAATGTTTAATAAAGCACTCAAATCAGATTTAAAATCACAATTGAGCGGTGGTTAGCATTTCATAGATTTATATATGTATGTATGTTGTGTACGAAGACAAACCAGAGTGATGTATATGAGAAGTATAAAACTACAGTTCAGTTTAGAAAAACCCGAAGCACCAAAAACGACCGGAAGAAAGACACTTAGCAAATCATCAGAGCTCCAAAGCATGAGACATATAAGAAAGCAATTCAAACATTTGTTCCAGGGAGAGAGAAAAAGAGAGAGAAAAGAGAGCGAGAGGGAGACATATTACATGTAATGCAATCATTATTTCAATAGCTCAATGTTGTCGTGTTTTGTGTTGTCATCAATGACATGATATACTCTGTCTTCTTGGATCATTCTGACTTTTCTTCGCATTCTGACAAAAACATGTCCCGCCTCCCTCCCTCCCTCCCTCCCACCTTCCTCATCCTTTGTTCATTTTTCTCCTTTGAAACGTGTTAAATCCTCTTGTAGTGTAAAATAGCCAGATTACAACTTGTTTGTTTCCTTTAAAAGAAATAAAGCATAACAGAGCACCCCATCATAAAAGCACTTTGGTATCTTAAAGACATCCACTTCATCCCATGTGCAGTCTCTAGCTGCTAGATAAATATTCATCATTTTTCTTTAGAGTGCTTCTAACATAATGCTGTGCTAAGACCATTGTGCCTCCTAAATGACACCCTATTTCCTATATAGTTCACTACTTTTGACCAGAGCCTGGGCCAAGTCCAAAGTTCCCTATATAGTTAATAGGGTGTCATGTAGGATGCAGTCCCTGTCACTCTTCCAGTAAAGTCCCTCGCAAGTCTCGTCCAACTGTACACACACTCAGCACTGTTAAATGAACATTTTGTTTGTGCAAAAAAAATTATGAAAACACACACACAAAAAAAAAGAATTATAAACAAATATAATACAAAACAAAGCAACAACTAAAAAATAATCTACATTCAGCTACAACAGTTTTGAAAAATAAAACGTGCAATAGTGCAATTTCAGTTTTCTGTCTGCAAACACTTTTCTTTCTTTCTCCATATGTTGTCCCATATGTCATCATTTAGGGTTGCAACATTCTGGTAACTTTCCCCAAATTCCCAGAATTCCCAGTTGGAGGATTACATATTTCTTGCTTATTCCCTCCTGATTCCAGAAAACTTGGAATTTTGGGAAAGTTGTTGGAATTTTGCAACCCGATCATCACTGCACAGGGACGCGTCTTGGTTGATCAGTGGCGGCTCCTCCGCATATTGCTTCTCCCCGAGTTCCCCCGGCTCTGGTCCCAACGCCTCACCTTCCTCCCCATACGGTCCTTCCACTTCTGTGCAATGGAGCCTTCGATGAGCAGAAGTCTACAGACAGGTGGGGGGCATATCAGTTACAATGTGTTATGAATTCCATAAAGCTGGAAGTAGGGTTACAGTGAATTGAAATGGAATTTACTCCAACCTTGTTGTACATTTTTAACTGAATGTTAACTGAAAGTTCCATTCCAATTCCTATTCTCCTCCATTGCTATCAATTATGACATTTGGAATTGACAGCTCTGCTGATGTACACAATCATATATAAATGATTCCATTAATGATTGTTGCTAATAGAGATACAGTAATACGACTGGCTAAAGACGTACCTGGATCTCTCCTCGTTCTCGTACCCCATGATGATGTACTCGTCGTTGGCAGTGAGAGGAGGACAGGGACAGCCAGAGTTGTAGTACAGTGTGACTGTATCACGAGGGATGTTCACTAAGGAAGACTTCAGGATGTCTTTGACCTCCACGATGGCACTCAGATCATGATTTCTGCTTCTAATCTCCTTCACCCTTGCACGAATCACTGGGAGGAAAAGATTAAACACGATTTTATTTCATTTGATTATTTTAGGAACCTTTACATTTGAAAGCCAATTTGTTTGACTGAACATTCAGGGACTGTTTCCTGGACATGAATTAAGCCTAGTCCAGGACTAAAAAGCTCTTTTGATGGAGATTACATTGAGAGAGCTTTTTACTGCAGGACTAGGTTTCATCTGTGTCTGGAAAAACATTAGAGTTTTAGGACAATGATAATATCATGCATTGTAATAATCAGCTAACTATATCTCTCTCATTCTGGAATCTTCTCTCACTCACTTCAGAACTGCAAAAGTAATTGCCTAAAAAAATCATACAGAAAATAACCCACCATAGTTGTAATTACTCTTTAGGTAGGTCTTGAGACCCAGTCTTACCGACTTGCACTTGCATCGATCTGAAACAATAAAAGGATGTGATTCATTGTAGAACATCTGGTATTTGAACAGCAATATTACATTCTTGAAATAAATGTAATGACAAACATATGACATCAAAATCTATATCATATTCTAACATAATACTGCACAGAAAAGATTCTTCAGCACTAAATTCAATAGCCCAAAAATATTGTAGACATACATTTAAGCACATTGGGATACATTTTTAGTATGTTAGGACAAAAACAGCTCCATGCAAAAGTATTCAAATGTTTAGATAAAGCAAAGAAAATGTGAATATTATTTTACCATTGTTGGCTCCTTTACAGTTCACATTGTGAGAGTCACTTGGAAAGTCAGGAGTTGATTCTGAATAAAGATAACAATGATGAGAACATTTTCACTGAAGAACAGTACAATATATCACTTCACAAGTAGCCTCTAATAAAATAGGCAACTGTGGTTTAATTCTTTTGGCACTTTATATTAGGAACATATTCAAGGGTCACATGGATCTTACCAGGTGAGCATTTTGAGGGGTCTTGATAATAGGGGTTGTCTGAGGAAGAGAGGAATAATATTTACTTACAAGTGGCTGATGTAGAGAATTGTACATCATCATCGTCATATTTTCCCTTTGATCTCTTTGTGAGGTATATTTATTCACAATATCTATTTCAGAAATACACCCTTATCCTACCTGGTCCTTCTGCTTTGACAATGGCCTCTGGTGAGATACAGACTCCCCGGTCATAGACTGGCAGATCCTCGCAGGCCAAGCTCTCTGGCCAGGTGTGATTATACCGCTTCATCACCGGTTCACAGCCGCACTTCGCCCGTTCACACACCGACTTGCATGGCTTGATAGGGTCGTGTTGGAAGTCAATAGTGCATATTGGAGCGTACATTGCGCACAGAAAGAACAGTAAATCTGGACTGCACTGAGTGCCAAGAAGCCCTTCAAACTGCTCAATCGCTAAGACTGCGTTCGCCTGGGTGCTGTGGTGGAGGTGGTTGGGCATTTTCGTCATGTTCCAGGGCATGGACTTGCACAGTGGGATCCGGATGGGCTCGCAAGCCGCTGCGGACGCTCTGGGTATCCCAAACAGACAGGTAACCGCGAGGAAGGAGACGAAGAACTCGTGTGAAAACATGATCATCCCCAGGTATATTCAGACAGGTGGTATCGGATAACAAAATTAAAAAAATTGAAAGCTAAATGCAATGCCTGGTTATGAAGTAGGCAAGGATAAACTTCAATGCAATCCTAAAATCTATAGCCCTAAAGTTGCTGTCGAAAGTTGTCTGTCTACCTGGACGTGTCCAAACTTGGCGTCACGTAGAAGGAACGAGGAGCGAAAGTCATCTTTCCTGCGTAAAACCAAAACAACAAAGCCTATTCGAATCGAATTCCTAGCGGGAGATAACGGGGAGATTCCTTTAGTTTTCCCACTGTTCTTTTGTTGCTTATTCCATCGGCGCGTGTGTGATCATATTGCGGGTGGAAGTGGGCTGGGGTGGTGGCTCCGCTCTCTCTATCCCTTCCTCCCCAGACTAGTTTGCGCTGCAGTGATTGCTCGCTGGAATCGCAGTGACCGCACAGTGCGGGACCTGCTTTTTTACCCCTCCGCATCATCATCATGCCTCAGTCTGACCCAGGACACTCCTCCTCCCCTGCTTCAAGCCAATACCAAGCAGGGCTGGATAGCTTGTCCCACAGCCTTCTTTGAAACGCTTGGTCGTTATGAAATAGGCTATATAGCCTAACTCATTTCAGTAGCTAGGCCTATTAATTTATATTTGGATTAAAAGTAAAGTCATGAAAACCTTATAAAGACACCAGTATAAAGTCACAAATCTAAAGACATATGAGGACAGTGCTAAGTACACAAGAAACTTTAATCAAGCCTAACTAGTGTAAACACAACACAATTGTATTTGATGAGTGTTAATAGGCTCATTGGCTGTTGACAAGATTAAGAATGTGTTAAATAGCATCCTTTATGCAAACAGTGTTTAAATAATATACAATGAACAGCATGGAGGATTTTAAAGGGATCGTTTACATTACATGTGACCAAGAGGTCATATAGGGTCAAATAGTTAATTATAATTAAGATACAGTATTCACCATTTCAGTGTTCACTATTTAATTAAATACCATTTCAGAGTTTTCTGGATCCATGCAAAATTAGGCCAAATAAAGTGGAGCAAATTACTGTTATGAAAGCTTCTTAAAGAGCCTTTTCATTTAGTTTCTCACAAATACTGTACCAGTGGAAAAGAGAGCAGATTTAGGATTCAAGATTTGTAGATCAAAGGGTCGCCTGATTACCTGTCAGCCATTATTATGTTCACATTTGTTCCTCCAGTCAAACATGAACACGGAAACTACTGATCGTGTGTGTTCACACGTATCTATGCTTGTGTGTGTGATCACGTGACTGAGGGGGTGTTTAACATTATGACCAGGGAACGTCAATGTGATGGCTGCTGGCCGGGACCCTCAGTGATGGCTGCTGGCAGGGACCCTCCGTGATGGCTGCTGGCCGGGACCCTCCGTGATGGCTGCTGGCAGGGACCCTCCGTGATGGCTGCTGGCCGGGACCCTCAGTGATGGCTGCTGGCAGGGACCCTCAGTGATGGCTGCTGGCAGGGACCCTCCGTGATGGCTGCTGGCCGGGACCCTCCGTGATGGCTGCTGGCAGGGACCCTCCGTGATGGCTGCTGGCAGGGACCCTCCGTGATGGCTGCTGGCAGGGACCCTCCGTGATGGCTGCTGGCCGGGACCCTCCGTGATGGCTGCTGGCAGGGACCCTCCGTGATGGCTGCTGGCAGGGACCCTCCGTGATGGCTGCTGGCCGGGACCCTCCGTGATGGCTGCTGGCAGGGACCCTCCGTGATGGCTGCTGGCCGGGACCCTCCGTGATGGCTGCTGGCAGGGCTGCTGGCCGGGACCCCGTGATGGCTGCTGGCGGGACCCTCCGTGATGGCTGCTGGCAGGGACCCTCCGTGATGGCTGCTGGCCGGGACCCTCCGTGATGGCTGCTGGCAGGGACCCTCCGTGATGGCTGCTGGCCGGGACCCTCCGTGATGGCTGCTGGCAGGGACCCTCCGTGATGGCTGCTGGCCGGGACCCTCCGTGATGGCTGCTGGCAGGGACCCTCCGTGATGGCTGCTGGCCGGGACCCTCCGTGATGGCTGCTGGCAGGGACCCTCCGTGATGGCTGCTGGCCGGGACCCTCCGTGATGGCTGCTGGCCGGGACCCTCCGTGATGGCTGCTGGCAGGGACCCTCCGTGATGGCTGCTGGCAGGGACCCTCCGTGATGGCTGCTGGCCGGGACCCTCCGTGATGGCTGCTGGCCGGGACCCTCCGTGATGGCTGCTGGCCGGGACCCTCCGTGATGGCTGCTGGCCGGGACCCTCCGTGATGGCTGCTGGCCGGGACCCTCAGGGTGGAGGAACACTTCCCCACTAATATTGACAGCAAAAAAAAAAAAAAAAAAAAAAAAGCACAAAAAAAGCACGAAACAAGTGACTAAGACCAATGTTGGCCTACGAAAATACAACTGTTCTAGGAAAGACCTTCAAGTTCTAGGCAACCTCTGTTTCAGAATACACTGAGAAGCCAACTCAATAAGACAATCAGGTCAGATGTGAGTTTGACAATTAGCTGCCAAGTGTGACAACTTCAACTTTTGTGGACATTTCTCTAAACGAATGTCTCAAATGCAAACTCAAGTTAAAATGATTAGGCTAATCGTAGTACTGTATGTCTGTCTGAGTATGTATAGAATTTTGTGTGCAGTTTTTGTCCTGAAGTTTAGATTCAAACATGTCAACAACAAAACAAAAAAAAATCACACATTAGGCCAGTAAAGTGGATATAGCCTAAGATTTATTTGTCACGTTATGGAGGACACACAGTTCATCGAAACATCGAAAACATATAAAAGTGGTAAAAGGAGAGCTATTTATTAACATTCAATAAATATGAAAGAATGTTTATTATATACCATACAGACAGGTACAATGGAGTGGTTATGCCAATGAGGCATTTAGTTAAAAAATTATTCTATGCTTTATACAAATATCAACGATCTGTTACCACTTTTCATAATATTTAAGTTTAATACCAACATTTTAGCTTAGCTCCAAATAATATAAAATGCTATGGTTTCTCAACAGTTTGGCAAATATCTCAAAAGAACACAAGAATGTAATTAACACAAATTCACAGATACACATACTGTAATAATCAACAGATGATGATGGTGAATAACTGTGGATCATCATTTCCCCAAAAATCTGCAATTAGTTTTGCACATTGCAATGCTTCCCTTAATAGCAATTTTAGTGTTACATTTTTTAACCCATTCAATATTTAGAAACGAAAGACTGACAGTATTCAAAAATGTAATTATGTAGTAGTGTACCACTGATCATTGTCAAAAAAGCTTACATCAGATTCATTTAAGTAAACAAATTATTAATTCATAAAACTGGGTGAAAAGAAAAAACCCTGATCCCACAAAACCAATAACATTATTTTTTGTTTTCTTTAAGACTGAAGATGAAACACAGCACACCCACAATGGTCACGTCATCATATCAGACTCAAGTTGTACAGAGCCATATATTTCTATTCTCAGTATAGGGCTCTGGGGCTGCCTGCATGTATCAAGCGTCTCAGAGTAGGAGTTCTGATCTAGGATCAGGTCCCCTGTCTATGTAACTTCTGGGTGTAACCCTAGCTAGCAAACTGTCATGGTCAAAACATATAGACTAAATGGTTGCTAAAATGGGAAGAGTTCTGTTCATGATAAGAAGTTGCTCTGCTTCCTTGACATCGAAATCCACCAGACAGGTCCTACAGGCCCTAGTTTTGTCGGACTTGGACTACTGCCCAGTTGTGTAAACTTGTGCGGCAAATAAGGACAAAGGAAAATTGCAGTTGATCCAGAACAGAGCAGCACATATTGCACAGAAAATGTATATAGGGTGGATGTCAGTGGTATGCATGTCAATCTCTCTTGGCTCAAAGTCTTTTTTTTGCCAGGTGTTGATTGGTTAAAGGTATCGAACTGTTTGTTCAAGCAGTTGGCACATAGTTCCGACACTCATTGGTACAACACAAGACATGCAGCCAGAGGTATCTTCACAGTCCCCCAGGTCCAGAACAGAGGTTGGGAAACACACAGTATTACATAGAGCCATGACTAAATGGAACTCTCTACCACCCCGGGTAACTCAAACTAGCAATACAACCAGATTTTTAAAAATGGATAAAAGAACACCTTACGGCACGACGGGGACTGTGAAGAGAGACATTTTTATACATTTTGTATTATATTCCTCATTGTATTAAGTATTGCATTATGTAGTGTTTTCTGGACTGTATTAAGTATTGTATTATGTAGTGTATTCTGGACTGTATTAAGTATTGCATTATGTAGTGTTTTCTGGACTGTATTAAGTATTGTATTATGTAGTGTATTCTGCATTGAATTAAGTATTGTATTAAGCATTGTATTATGTAGTGTATTCTGTAGTGTTATGTATATTATGTATTTTATGTATTCTATTTGTCATTTTGTTTCCTGTTTGGACTCCAGGAAGAGATTAGCAGTGGGATCCAAATAAAATATTACATCTCATTAATTGTGATCTAAAAGGCAAAACTGATCTCAAATGATCACTCCTACTCTGAGAAGCTTGATACATAAGGCCCCTGATGTTGTCTCCTTCACTCTCTGCATGCTAAGGCTCCAGACAAAATCTTTTTCTCTCGCTAGGCAGGGAGCCTCCCCGCCTGCCTCTCTCTCTCTCGCTAGCCTCTCCTCTCTCGCTAGCCTCTCCTCTCTCGCTAGCCTCTCCTCCTCCTCTCTCGCTAGCCTCTCCTCCTCCTCCTCTCTAGCCTCTCCTCCTCCTCCTCTCTAGCCTCTCCTCCTCTCTAGCCTCTCCTCTTCCTCCTCTCTAGCCTCTCCTCCTCCTCTTCCTCCTCCTCTCCAGCCTCTCCTCTTCCCCCTCCTCTCCAGCCTCTCCTCTTCCCCCTCCTCTCCAGCCTCTCCACCTCCTCCTCTCTAGCCTCTCCACCTCCTCCTCTCTAGCCTCTCCACCTCCTCCTCTCTAGCCTCTCCACCTCCTCCTCTCTAGCCCTCCACCTCCTCCTCTCTAGCCTCTCCACCTCCTCCTCTCTAGCCTCTCCACCTCCTCCTCTCTAGCCTCTCCACCTCCTCCTCTCTAGCCTCTCCACCTCCTCCTCTCTAGCCTCTCCACCTCCTCCTCCTCTAGCCTCTCCACCTCCTCCTCTCTAGCCTCTCCACCTCCTCCTCTCTAGCCTCTCCACCTCCTCCTCTCTAGCCTCTCCACCTCCTCCTCTCTAGCCTCTCCACCTCCTCCTCTCTAGCCTCTCCACCTCCTCCTCTCTAGCCTCTCCTCTTCATCCTCTTTTCACCTCCTCTCAGGGCTCTCAGGTGGAGGAAGGCACACTCTGCTTGTAGACGGCGTGGTATGCGTTACGGAGCAGCACATAGGGGAAGCAAGACTCCAGAAGGTCCATGGTCAGGAATGGGGACTCCTGCACAATCTGGTAGAGAAAACACATGGATGGATAAGGATACAACCCAAAATAAACACTGTGTGAACAAAGTTACACATAGGTTGCATCCCAAATGCACCCTATTCCCTATATAAGTGCACAACTTTTGACCAGGGCCCACATACGGCTCTGGTCAAAAGTAGTGTGCTATATAGGGAATAGGGTGCCATTTGGGATGCAGATTAAGTTTAATCACACTTTTGTGATCTTGCCTTGTTCTCTATGTTATCGGGGCAGAGTAGCCCCATGGATTAGGCAGAAGGGTGTGTGTGTGTGTGTGAGTGTGTGTATTCTATCCTATGCCAGGTCCACTGAAGGATAAAGACTGTGGCTGATTCTTCCTTCTTTCCATTACAGTTGTCTTTCTATTCAACAACCTCCCTCCTGTAGATTATTCTTCAAAGGAAAGCAAATCTCCAGACCAATGAGTAAGCATCTCTGATCAAAAGACCATACATGTGTATGCATGACTGCATATGTAATTTTCAATACAGTCAGAAAGAAAATAGTGCTCTGTTCATTTTCCAAAGAAAATAATGCTCGGCTCATTTTCCAGTAGAAAGAGGTTATGCGATTCTCTTCCTTTTCCTTCTACTTTGTGCTGGCCAATGCTAGTGAAAATGTTGACCTTGGAACCAACTGGTATATTACATGTGTTAGTTAGATGATGGGTAGATGAGAATTAGATGATGTGACAATGTGTAGATGATGGCGAGCTTAGTCATAATGCATGTCAAGTTCAAAGTTCAAGTGCTACAGTATACAGTAAAACTCCAATCTACTTGGACTATTGTAATCCTTATTTATAGTAAGCCTAACTTTATAAAACTGCAACTCTTAGTCATTCGGTTTGATATAGTGTCATCAATTTTTAGTATAGGACTCTCTCCTAAATTAATTTTCCAGGTCTCCTTTGGGAAACATTTCTTCTGACCTAAACGGGACTTCCTGGTTAAATAAAGGGTTAAAATAGAATATTAATCTGCATCCCAAATGGCACCCTATTCCCTATTCCCTATATACTGCACTACTTTTGACCATGGCCTATAGGGCCCTATATATTAGTGCACTATATAGGGGATATGATGCCATTTGGGACTCATACATACAGTATGTGACTCACCATATCCAGGAGCAAGTAGACAGATTCTCTGTTCCTCGTTGTGGTTTTGTCAGTCTCCTGGCCGATCTTCAGCAAACTGGAGGAGGCAAGCTGCACGGGAGAGAGAACAGTTTCAATCAGTTTCAACTGACTGTGTAGAAGAATGGTAAAGAACTAGAAGCTTTAAGAACAACTTCAAAATGGGACGGCAGATAGCCTAGCGGTTAAGAGTGTTGTGCTAGTAACCAAAATGTTGATGTTCCCTTGAGCAATGCACTTAACCCTAAATGCTCCTGTATGTTACTCTGGATAAGATTGTCTTCTAAATGACTCAAATGTCAAATGTAAACTTTAACACTGAAAGAAGCATGGTGTCTTTTCACAAGGTTTCTACAAGTCACCAAGCTGCACCGGAGAAAACAACTCTCACACCGAGGGCCAGTTTCCCAGACACAGATTCATCCTATTTCTGAACTAAACAGCAATTCAAACTTTTTGTCCTGCAATATTTATCTGTGTCTGGGGAAACCGGTCCTAAATGTATAGAAGCACTCGTGTCTCTTCTATCAATTTCACAATGTTACTAGACATTTAAAGCACAATGTTACTAGACATTTAAAGCACAATGTTACTAGACATTTAAAGCACAATGTTACTAGACATTTAAAGCACAATGTTACTAGCCATTTAAAGTCTACCACTCTAACCTTGCCTCTTGGATTTTAAGTAAACACTGTAGGGTTTCAAAGAGGATGGGGCTTGGGCTGCATCTCACATGGTATCAGACTGGAGACAGCATTACCTATTTTAACACTGTTGTAGTAATACAATATTGGAGCGCAATACAAAGTAAGAGACAACATTTTATGAGGAATAATTCCAATGGAAACACAGAGGGGAAAACAAGGTTGGTGGTGTGCTGTGCCCTCCTCCTCAGCGATGCAGAAAAAGCCCTGGTATCCAGGAAAATTCATTTCAGATATTAAAATAAAAAATGATTTAGAATCACAGAAGGTTTATGGAACATTAATGTTTATCAATCCCGGTCATGAAAATAAAAAATCAAATAAAATAAATATCCTGCCTCCTCCCACGCCGCGTGTAATAAATTCTTACACGACCTTGGCTCTGTCCCAAATATCACCCTATTCCAGGGCCCAAAAGAAGTGCACTATATAGGGAAGTGTGCCATTTAGCATACACTCGCGAGCATTTTGAAAAACCCACCAGAGAGATTAAATACGAAACAGATGAAAGAAGAGAGCTGCTTATAATAAATAATAAGAAAGGGTGGAGAGAAATGTGTGGTATAAACCAAACGGACTACCACTATAAAACGTACTGCGAGGAACTCTTTGAGGCGGTCCTCGATGCTGCCCTTGTGGATGGTGAATAAAGCTGCAGCGATCTGGTTTATAGCTTTAGCCAGACAGTGGATGTTGTTGCAGTGACCTGTGAAAGGATGACAGACAAGTAGATATTAGTGTCTCGACTATGTCGTTAAACACTGCGGGTAAAACTAACTTGAGACTAAACCACATCAATCCATATACATGGAACAACAAATGAACATAAAATGTCCTTAAGACATCTTATTACTTACTGTATGTCACAGCACTTTTAACAAAGGACTATTATGAAGGAACCATATCAAGTATAACAACAAATAGACTTAAAATGTACATAGGAACATTTACTTCATGTATCTAAAAACAGGTACCTTCAATAGCAGGGCTATACTGGGACATGACGTTGCTTGCCAAGGTGGGCATAGAGACCGCCACAAAGACCATCAGCAGGCACGCTATCTTGTACTCCTCCTCAGGACTGATGTTCTCTGTTACCAAAGAAAGGAAATGTCTGTTAACAGACCATCACCATGACAGCTTAACAGCACGACTTTATCTTGGCATCATAACATAGAGAAAAAAAATGTATAAAAAAATAGCAGTTTGGGGGAAATCGGGGGGATCCAATTTGGATATTATCTGAACACGAAGACCCTCTAGCCAAGACAAACTGCAATAAGGCTCTGTAATTAGCTGTAATTTATATTAACAGGACAACACTGGGAGATGATTCAACTATGTGGACCCAGCATGGGGTAGGAGTGCCTCCCAAATAGCATCCTATTCTCTATATTGCACTACTTTTGACCATACCCTTATGGGTCTCCCTAAGGCCCTGGTCAAAAGTCGTGCACTACATAGTGAAAAGAGTGCCATTTGCATCCTAGGGGATGAAGTTGAGGGTTGATAACTATTTTGATATTAAACAGAGGTTTGTATAAGAACAGCAGGGGCATAATAGAAATGTCTTCGCTGGCCAAACGGCCTGCAGGGCTCTTAATGGCTCTGACAGAGTTAAAGCAATGTTATTGAGTATTTTCCTTAGAGCAACAGAGAGAGGCTGGGAACTTGAGGAGAGCCAGTGGTTTTGTCCCAAATGGCACCATATTCCCTATATAGTGCACTACTTTTGACCAGACACCTATACAGGGGATAGGGTGCCATTTGGGATGCAAACAGAGGAATCTCTGGGAATAGGGTAACATTTGGGACATAGAGTGCATTCGGAAAGTATTAAGACCACTTGACTTTTTCCACATTTTGTTAAATTACAGCCTATTTCTAAAATCGATTAAATAGTTATTTCCCCCTCAATCTACAAACAATACCCCATAATGATAAAGCAAAAACAGGTTTAGATATTTTTGTCATAAAAAAAAATCACATTTACATAAGTATTCTGACCGTTTACTTTGTACTTTGTTGAAGCACCTTTGGCAGCTATTAAAGCCTCACATCTTCTTGGGTATGACGCTACAGACTTGGCACAGCTGTATTTGGAGGGTTTCTCCCGTTCTTCTCTGCAGATCTTCTCAAGCTCTGTCAGGTTGGATCGGGAGCATCGCTGCACAGCTATTTTCAGGTCACTCCAGAGATGTTTGATCGGGTTCAATTCCAGGCTCTGGCTGGGCCACTCAAGGACATTCAGAGACTTGTCCCGAAGCCACTCCTGCATTGTCTTGGCTGTGTGCTTAGTGTCATTGTCCTGTTGGAAGGTGAACCTTCACCCCAGTTTGAGGGCCTGAGTTCTCTGGAGCAGGTTTTCATCAACGATCTCTCTGTACTTTGCTCCGTTCACCTTTCCCTCGATCACGAGTCGTGTCCCTGCCACTGAAAAACATCCCCACAGCATGATGCTGCCACCACCATGCTTCTCCAGATGTGACACTTGGCATTCAGGCCAAAGAGCTCAATCTTGGATTCATCAGACTAGAGAATCTTGTTTCTCATGGCCTGAGAGTCCTTTAGGTGCCTTTTGGCAAACTCAAAGCGGGCTGTCAAGTGCCTTTTACTGAGGAGTGGCTTCAGTCTGGCCACACTACCATAAAGGCCTGATTGGTGGAATGCTGCAGCAATGGTTGTCCTTCTGGAAGGTTCTCCCATCTCCATAGAGGAACTCTGGAGCTCTGTCAGAGTCACCATTGGGTTCTTGGTCACGTCCCTGACAAAGGCCCTTCTCCCCCGATTGGTCAGTTTGGCCCGGGCGGCCAGCTCTAGGAAGAGTCGTGGTGGTTCCAAACTTCTTCCATTTAAGATTGATGGAGACCACTGTGTTTGTGGGGACCTTCAATGCTTATGATATTTTTTGGTACCCTTCCCCAGATCTGTGCCTCAACTCAATCCTGTCTCGGAGCTCTACGGAAAATTCCTTCTACCTCATGGCTTGGTTTTTGCTCTGACATGCACTGTCAACTGTGGGACCTTATATAGACAGGTGTGTGCCTTTCCAAATCATGTCCAATCAATTGAATTTACCACAGGGTGACTCCAATCAAGTTGTTGATATATCATTTTGCAAACATTTAAAAAAAAACTGTCATTATGGGGTATTGTGTGGAGATTGATGAGGATTTTTTTTAAATGTAATACATTTTAGAATAAGGCTGTAATGTAACAAAATGTGGAAAAAGTGAAGAAACGCACATATGGAATGGACAGCACTTTGTGGATATGGCTGCAGGCTACATGACTTGACAAACTAATACCAGTGTGTATAAGCATCGACATGTCCTGTTAAATAACACGTCCCTCAGGGGTGCTAAAACATTACCTAAACAAAGCATGGCATATCTGTTGTGATTATGAAAAATTGACAGGACATGTATTTCTTTTTAATTTATGAAAACATTAGTTTGATACATGACCTCAGCAGGGAATGTAGTTCTAATGCTTGTCCAACTCTCTCTCTCTTTGCCATTATTAACAGATTTACTTTCAAACTCTGAGATTTCAACAGCGAATCAGTCATCCCTATACACAGTGTTTGCACATGTAACTCAGGTTATGATGCATATGACAGCCATCGTCATTTCAGCTCAACAGCTAAACATATCCATTTATTCAAATTGTAAATGGCCGATTGACTAAATCCAATGTATGGAGTGTCCTATCTTACCTGACTTCTGGGAGGAGAGGGCCACCACTAAGGCAGGGTCTATCTCACAGGGCAGGCCTGCTGCAGAGGACAACTCATACACATTCATGGCCACCTGATGATCAACATACAGGACATCAGAGAGTCAGTCTGCTTCAAACACAACAGCCATTTATATATCATAGTAATAATATGAATAATATATGCCACTTAGCAGATGCTTTAATCGAAAGCAATATACAGTACAGTGTATGTGATCCTTGTGCGAACTGAACCCACAACCTTGACCTCATGAAGCATCAATTAAAGGTCCTACTGTGTCTCTCACCTTCATGTCGGTCTCTCTGGGAATGTGATCCTTGAAATCCTCCACTGAGCTCACCAGGAATGGGATGTGGCACGACAACACCTGTTGACAAGAAGAAGATAATGTGTTACCTCAATACTAAGCCAGAAATATTTGATTTAACCGACTTCAGCACAGGGTGTAATATGAGAAATCAAGATAATTGTGTACTCTATTGTGTCAAAATATGATGCCAATCAATTTAGAAATAAAGCATTTGTGTTTAGTGAGTCTGCCAGATCAGAGGCAGTAGGGATGACCAAGGACGCTCTCTTGATAAGTGCATTAATTAGAACATTTTCCTATCCGGTTAAGCATAAAAAATGTAACGAGTACTATTGAGTGTCAGGTAAAATGTAAGGAGAAAAAGTACATGATTTTCTTTATGAATGTAGTAGAGTAAAAGTTGTCAAAAATATAAAAAGTAAAGTACAGATACCCCAAAAACTACTTAAGTAGTACTTAAAAGTATTTAAGTACTTTACACCACTGCCCACGGGACACGTCTGAAGTCGGTACCGCCAATGTGCCAACTACTGTCTGTAGCTTCTGAACTGTTTGGACTACAAACTAATATGGAAAGGGGAGATTCTCACAAACAAGATGGTGTTCCCCGTTTTGCTCTACGACCCCCACAAGTGTCACAGGACTCATCTGAAGGTAACTGTGTACCGGTAAAAAGAAATGAATGGAAGTAGTTTGGTACCCCTACCAAAAATGGGGTTAAATATGCGTTAACATCTAAAAAAATAATTTCTGAGCTTTCGAATATCTCCTAGATATAGGACAGACACTTTAAAACCTTATTCATTATGATATATTTTTTTAACTCTCTGATTTGCCATTCATGAATGTGTTTCTATGAGCTATAGCAATATTATTATCATTATAATATATATTTTTTATATTGCTACAGGGGTCCTACAATTGAAAAGAGCCGACTTACATCTCGGAGTGCCTCCTGAGCCAGTGATCGGAATGACAGGATGACGCCGATGATGGTCATTCGTTTCAGAACACTGTCGACTGCTGTAACACCAAGACAAAGAACATGTGAGCCTCACAGACAACTGACATGTCTCTAGTCATTTTACTGGTATGCAAATAAGATTTACATGTTATGTTACGTCACCTTTGCCCTTCAGAAGCCATAACCAAAGGTCTGTACACATAAAAGTTATATTTATGGGAGAATGTATCATGTATTTGTTGCTTATTTGGCCCTTGGCAGCACTGAGCCTAGTGTCTGTCTGGCACAGCAAGACTGACCAGGCCAGTAGAAATACAGACAGAGTACCCACATGAGAGCTTCTTGAACAGAGCAGCCATTTCTCCAGGCTTGTCAAAGCTGGTCCTCATCTGGGTCAAAACCTCAACGTTGTCCACCACCAGTTTCTGAATAGGAGAAGAATGAGTTGAGGGAGACGGTGAGAGGAGTAGGAATGTGAGGGAAAGAGAGAGGGAAAGAAGAAGGTAGGGAAATAGGGAGATATATAGTATATATACAGTGCATTTGGAAAGTATTCAAACGTTCACTTTTTCCACAATTTGTTACAGCCTTATTCTAAAATTGATTAAAACTTCTTATGGCTTAGATCCTGTTAACGGGATCGATATGACAACAGCCAGTGAAAGTGCAGGGCACCACATTCAAAACAACAGAAATCTCATAATTCAAATTCCTCAAACCTACAAGTATTTTACACCATTTTAAAAGATAAACTTGTTGTTAATCCCACCACAGTGTCCGATTTCAAAAAGGCTTTACTACGAAAGCACACCAAACGATTATGTTAGGTCAGTACCTAGTCACAGAAAAACAGCCATTTTTCCAGCCAAAGAGAGGAGTCACAAAAAACAGAAATAGAGATAAAATTAATCACTAACCTTTGATGATCTTCATCTGATGACACTCATAGGACTTCATGTTACACAATACATGTATGTTTTGAACGATAAAGTTCATATTTATATCCAAAAATCCAAAATGTTTACATTGGCGTGTTACGTTCAGTAATGTTTCCCTTCCAAAACATCCGGTGATTTTGCAGAGAGCCACATCAATTTACAGAAATACTCATCATAAATGTTGATGAAAATACAAGTGTTATGCATGGAACTTGTGCATGAAATGCAATGGAACGCAGCTAACTCTCACGTGAGCGCGCGTGATCAGCTCATGTCACTCTGGCAGACCCCTGACTCAATCAGCTCTCAAACCCCCCCCCCCAAGACAGGGATTTTTACTAGGCTTAAATGTCAGGAATTGTGAAAAACTGAGTTTAAATGTATTTGGCTAAGGTTTATGTAACTTCAAGATCTACTTTGTGCATGACACAAGTCATTTTTCCAACAATTGCTTACAGACAAATTATTTCACTGTATTACAATTCCAGTGGGTCAGACCTTTACATACACTAAATTGACTGTGACTTTAAACAGATTGGAAAATTCCAGAAAATGATGTCATGGCTTTAGAAGCTTCTGATAGGCTAATTGACATCATTTGAGTCAATTGGAGGTGTACCTGTGGACTCAAGTGCCTCTATGATTGACATCATTGGAAAATCAAAAGAAATCAGCCAATACCTCAGATTTTTATTTATGTAGACCTCCACAAGTCTGGGTCATCCTTGGGTGCAATCTCCAAATGCCTGAAGGTACCATGTTCATCTGTACAAACAATAGTATGCAAGTATAAACACCCTGGAACCACGCAGCCGTCATACCGCTCAGGAAGGAGACGCGCTCTGTCTCCTAGAGATGAACGTACTTTGGTGCAAAAAGTGCAAATCAATCCCAGAACAGCACAGTAAAACAACCATATGAAGGTGCTGGAGGAAGCAGGTACCAAAGTATCTATATACACATTAAAACAAGTCCTAGATCGACACAACCTGAAAGGCCGCTCAGCAAGGAAGAAGTCACTGCTCCAAAACCACCATATAAAAGCCAGACTATGGTTTGCAACTGCACATGGGGACAAAGATCTGAAGAAATGCCCTCTGGTCTGATGAAACAAAGAATCAAAAACAATTAGAGGCATAGAATTGTCTGTGATGGGTGTCTTGGCGCAACGAGCCAAAGGATTGTTTTTTGAAATGTTGAGACAGTCATGTGTGCCGCTTGCAATGCCTCACATGTCATCCACTCCTTCAGTTTACTTTGAGACGATTCACCAAAAAAGTAACTTGATGACCACGACTCGGTGTGCACAGACTGAATAAAACCAATGCTTAATTCCTACATCCGATTGTGAATCAGATACCAAAACTATTTTATTTTCACAAATTGCTTTCATATGTGGAGGGAAACGTTTGCATGTTAGAGAATCATAAATATGTACCAGAGCTACGTTAACACACCAATGTGTGCTCTAGGGACTAAACAAACCACCAATTATATTACAATCCAAAGACCGGTTTGAAAAAACATGCATAATATTTTGTCAGTCTGCTGCAATAAAATGATTTAACATTGATTATCATTCTTTAGATAAATGACATTCCAACAAGAACTCTTCTAAAACAGTTTTGCAACACTAACAAAGACATTAGTGTCATCTAATGCACCCTACCGTTCAAAGGTTTGTGGTCACTTAGAAATGTCCGTGTTTTTGATTTTGCTTTTTTTTGCTTTTGTCCATTAAAATAACATGAACTTGATCAGAAATACAGTGTCGACATTGTTAAGGTTGTAAATTACTATTGTAGCTGGAAACGGATTATTTTTAATGTAATATCTACATAGGCGTACAGAGGCCCATTATCAGCAACCATCACTCCTGTGTTCCAATGGCATGTTGTGTTAACTAACCCAAGTTTATAATTTTCTGTGAAGGGAGTAGTACACAGCGTTGTACGAGATCTTCAGTTACTTGACAATTTCTCAGAACAAGAATAGACTGATGAGTTTCAGAAGAAAGTTATTTGTTTCTGGCCATTTTGAGCCTGTAAGCGAACCCACAAATCCATATGCTCCAGTTCCTCAACTAGTCTAAAGAAGGCCAGTTTGATTGATTCTTTAAAATCAGCACAACAGTTTTCAGCTGTGCTAACATAATTGCAAAAGTGTTTTCTAATGATCAATTATCCTTTTAAAACGATTGGATTAGCTAACACAGCATGCCATTGGAACACAGGAGTGATGGTTGCTGATAATGGGCCTCTGTACGCCTATGTAAATATTCCATTAAAAAAAGTTTCCAGCTACAATAGTCATGTAAAACATTAACAATGTCTACACTGTATTTCTGATGAATTTCATGTTATTTTAATGGACAAAAAAATTGCTTTCTTTCAAAAACAAGGACATTTCTAAGTGACCCCAAACTTTTGAATGGCAGTATATATCTATAAGGACTGATTTTGTGCCTAACCATAGTACATTTTTTTGCAGCTCTAAAGTGCAACAAGCCACGGAACGCAGAGGTCTACGTATGTACAGTACGTCTATTCTGATGTAGGTTTATCAATAGGCTGGCTAGCTGCTTTCCTAACACTTACCATGAACCCATTTTGTCCCAGTCTAATATACCGAACAAAAATATATACAACACATGCAAAGTGTTGGTCCCATGTTTAATGTGCTGAAATAAAAGATCTCAGAAATGTACTATACGCACAAAAAAAAAAATTCTCAAAAAATGTGGTGCACAAATTTGTTTACATCCCTGTTAGTGAGCATTTCTCCTTTGCAAAGATAATCCATTCGCCTGACAGGTGTTGCTATGTAAGCAGCATTATCATTACACAGGTGCACCTTGTGCTGGGGACAAAAGGCCACTAAAATGTGCAGTTGAGGGAGTGTGTAATTGGCATGCTGACTTCAGGAATGTCCACCAGAGCTATTTCCAGAGAATTTAATGTTCATCTCTCTACCATAAGCCGCCTCCAAAATTTAAAATAATTTGGCAGTACATTTAACCTGTCTCACAAGCACAGACCACGTGTAACCATGCCAGCCCAGGACCTCCACATCCAGCTTCTTCACCTGCGGGATCGTCTGAGACCTGCCACCCAGGCAGCTGATGAAACTGTGGGTTTGCAAAATCGAAGAATCTCTGCACAAACTGTCAGAAACCATCTCATGGAAGCTCATCTGCGTGCTCGTTGTCCTCACCAGGGTCTTGACCTGACTGCAGATCGGCGTTGTAAATGACTTCAGTGGGAAAAGGCTCACCTTCGATGGCCACTGACACGCTGGAGAAGTGTGATCTTCACGGAAGAAACCCGGTTTCAACTTTACCGGGCAGATGGCAGACAGCGTGTATCGTGTCGTGGCGGCAAGTGGTTTGCTGGATGCGAGGAGGTTATTTTATGGGCAGACATAAGCTATGGACAACAAACACAATTGTATTTTAACAATGGCAATTTGAATGCACAAGGGATACCGTGACGTGATCCTGAGGCCCATTGTAGTGCCATTCATCCGCCACCATCACCTCATGTTTCCACATTATAATGCAGGGCCCCATGTCGCAAGGATCTGTAGACAACTCCTGGAAGCTGAAAATGGCCCCGTTCTTCCATGGCCTGCATACTCACCAGACATGTCACCAATTGAGCATGTTTGGGATGCTCTGGATTGCTGTGTACGATAGCGTGTTTCAGTTCCCGCCAAAATCCAGCAAATGGTAGCCACTCCAGATACTGACTGGTTTTCTGATCCATGCCTCTACCTTTTTCTTAACACATCTGTGACCAACCACCACCCAGTCAGGTGAAATTCATAGATTCATGGATTTATTTCAATTGACTTATATACTTATATGAACTGTAACTCAGTAAAATCTTTGAAATTGTTGCATATTCAGTCCTCCCTATATAGTGCACTACTTTTTACCAGCTCCCATAGGAGACCGCCATAGGGCCTAGGTCAAAAGTAGTACAATATATAGAGCAGGGGTGTCAAACATACAGGTCCAAACCAGCCCGGTTTGAGTAAAAAATAAATAATAATAAAACAAATCGATATACTTTAAAATTAGTATAACCAAATCAAAACTGTATAGAAATGATAATGGACCTACATTCATACAATTTACTGACTGTCCAGCACACTGGCAATGAAATATTTAAAACATTCAGTGCAGCCCTCTGGACTTCATTGAAGACCGATTGCAGCCTGAGGCAAAATTAGTTTGACACCCCTGATATAGGGCACAGGGTCTCATTTTGGAGCACACTAGGAATTAGAGAAGCGAGAAACCAGGGACGTGTTCATTAGGCACCAAACGGAACAATGTGGTCCTAAACTGGCATGGGACTATTTGGACCAATAAAAAAATATATGTATATTTTTTTTGTTGCTATGGCCGAGTGCCCTAATGAACATGACCCAGCCAGCCCCGAGTTAACCCTGGATTACCTATGGTCCTCAACCTGTAACCCCTGACCTCCATGACCCCTCACCTTGAGCTCAGCCACCTGGGAGGAGATATGCCACATGAGACTCTCACTGAGGAACTTCATCCCATAGGGCCCCAGCAGCTCTGACAGGGACCGCATTTCTGAGAAGAGGAGAAGAAGATGCCTTTATTGTCCAATAAATGTCCAACGGAAATTTGGCGTTCTGCTTTAAACCAACAAAAGATGTCTTCTTCTGTATACATCATCTGTATACATAAGGTGCTTTATCGTCCACAAATGTCGAACATATATGCTTTTTTGTTTTATCCCAATCCTTCCGACATAAGATGGTAATGTTTTGTCAGTGATTCCTTGTGTCATCCAACACTGCTATTGCTATAAAAAAAGCCATGTTTAAATATGCTAGATAGTAAATCATCAGACTCACTCTCAGTAACATGAATGTCTATTGGTGTCTAAAAGGACAATATAACTAATGAAGCTTACCTGAGATATCAGAATATTCCTCTGCATTGAAGGTGAGCTCGTTCTCCGTAGGCAGGTTGACAAAAGCCTTCATGGCTGGGAAGTAAGCAATGTGTCCGTTACTTACTTGGCGCAGTAAGGTCTCCAGATACCTAAAGTACAGAGAGAATGTATGGTGTCTGCGTCATTGAATGGAAGGCATGATCAAGGCTGGGATTCAAATCAATCAATTTCTCAGATGTTCACAGAGATCACATTCACTGCCTTCCTGAAGACAAACAATGTATACGAAACGCTTCAGTCTGGTTTTAGACCCCATCATAGCACTGAAACTGCACTTGTGAAGGTGGTAAATTACCTTTTAATGGCGTCAGACCAAGGCTCTGCATCTGTCCTCATGCTCCTAGACCTTAGTGCTGCTTTTGATACCATCAATCACAACATTATTTTGGAGAGATTGGAAACCCAAATCTACACGGACAAGTTCTGGCCTGGTTTAGATCTTATCTGTCGGAAAGATATCAGTTTGTCTCTGTGGATGGTTTATCCTCTGACAAATCAATTGTACATTTCGGTGTTCCTCAAGGCTCCATTTTAGGACCACTATCGTTTTCACTATATATTTTACCTATAGGGGATGTCATTCGGAAACATAATGTTAACTTTCACTGCTATGCGGAAGACACACATCTGTACATTTCGATGAAACATGGTGAAACTCCAAAATTGCCCTCCCTGGAAGCCTGTGTTTCAGACATAAGGAAGTGGATGGCGGCAAATGTTCTACTTTTAAACTCGGACAAAACAGAGATGCTAGTTTTAGGTCCCAAGAAACAAAGACATCTTCTGTTGAATCTGACAATTGTGGTACAGTCGTCTCTAAATAAAACTGAAGGACCTCTGCGTTACTCTGGACCCTGATCTCTCTTTGGACGAACATATCAAGACTGTTTCAAGGACAGCTTTTGTCCATCTACGTAACATTGCAAAAATGATAAACTTGCTTTTGTCACTTCTAGGTTAGACTACTGCAATGCTCTATTTTCAGGCTACCCAGATAAAGCTATATATGAACTTCAGTTAGTGCTAAATATGGCTTCTAGAATCTTGACTAGAACCAAAATATTTGATCATATTACCCCAGTGCTAGCCTCTCTACACTGTTGTACTGTTAAGGCAAGAGCTGATTTCAATCAATCCTTATCCCAGTCTGCTGTTCCCACATGCTTCAAGAGGGCCACCATTGTTCCTGTTCCCAAGAAAGCTAAGATAACTGAGCTAAACCACTACTACTAGCACTCACTTCCGTCATCATGAAGTGCTTTGAGAGACTAGTCAAGGACCATATCACCTCCACCCTACCTGATACCCTAGACCCACTCCAATTTGCTTACCGACCCAATAGGTCCACAGACGACGCAATCGCAACCACACTGCCCTAACCCATCTGGACAAGAGGAATACCTATGTGAGAATGCTGTTCATTGACTACAGCTCAGCATTTAACAACATAGTACCCTCCAAACCAGTCATTAAGCTCGAGACCCTGGGTCTCAACCCCGCCCTGTGCAACTGGGTACTGGACTTCCTGACGGGCCGCCCCCAGGTGGTGAGGGTAGGTAACATCTCCACCCCGCTGATCCTCAGCACTGGGGCCCCACAAGGGTGCGTTCTGAGCCCACTCCTGTACTCCTTGTTCACCCATGACTGCGTGGCCATGCACGCCTCCAACTCAATCATAAAGTTTGCAGACGACACTACAGTGGTAGGCTTGATTACCAACAACGACGAGACGGCCTACACGGAGGAGGTGAGGGCCCTCGGAGGGTGTCATCAGGAAAATAACCTCACACTCAACGTCAACAAAACAAAGGAGATGATCGTGGACTTCAGGAAACAGCAGAGGGAGCACCCCCCCTATCCACACCGACGGGACAGTAATGGAGAGGGTAGAAAGTTGTAAGTTCCTCGGCATACACATCACGGACAAACTGAATTGGTCCACCCACACAGACAGCGTTGTGAAGAAGCGCAGGAGGCTGAAGAAATTCGGCTTGTCACCAAAAGCACTCACAAACTTTTACAGATGCACAATCGAGAGCATCCTGTCGGGCTGTATCCCCGCCTGGTACAGCAACTGTTCCGCCCACAACCATAAGGCTTTCCAGAGGGTAGTGGGGTCTGCACAACGCATCACCGGGGGCAAACTACCTGCCCTCCAGGACACCTACACCACCTGATGTCACAGGAAGGCCATAAAGATCATCAAGGACAACAACCACCCGAGTCACTGCCTGTTCACCCTGCTATCATCCAGAAGGCGAGGTCAGTACAGGTGCATCAAAGCAGGGACCGAGAGACTGAAAAAAAAACGCTTCTATCAAGGCCATCAGACTGTTAAACAGTCACCACTAACATTGAGTGGCTACTGCCATACATGTAAAAAATGTATCATTAGCCACTTTAAACAATGCCACTTAATATAATGTTTACATACTCTACATTACTCATCTCATATGTATATACTGTACTCGATACCATCTACTGCATCTTGCCTATGCCGTTTTGTACCATCACTCATTCATATATCTTTATGTACATATTCTTCATCCCTTTACACTTGTGTGTCTATAAGGTAGCTGTTGTGAAATTGTTAGGTTAGATTACTTGTTGGTTAATACTGCATAGTCGGAACTAGAAGCACAAGCATTTCGCTACACTCGCATTAACATCTGCTAACCATGTGTATGTGACAAATGAAATTTGATTTAATTTCAAGGTTTTACTGCTAACCTACAAAGCATTACATGGGCTTGCTCCTAAACATCTCTCCAATTTGGTCCTGCCGCACATACCAACACGTACGCTACGATCACAAGACGCAGGCCTCCTTATTGTCCCTAGAATTTCTAAGCAAACAACTGGAAGCAAGGCTTTCTCCTATAGAGCTACATTTTTATTGAATGGTCTGCCCATCCATGTGAGAGATGCAGACTCGGTCTCGACCTTTAAGTCTTTATTGAAAACTCATCTCTTCAGTAGGTCCTATGATTGGGTGTATTCTGGCCCAGGAGTGTGAAGGTGAACGGAAAGGCACTGGAGCAACGAACCGCCCTTGCTGTCTCTGTCTGGCCGGTTCCCCTCTCTCCACTGGGATTCTCTGCCTCAAACCAGTATTTATGCTGCAATAGTTTGTGTCGGGCGGCTAGGGTCAGTCTGTTATATTCTTGGAGTATATCTCCATTCTTATCCGGTGTCCTGTGTAAATTTAAGTATGCTCTCTCTAATTCTCACTATCTTTCTCTCTCTTTTTCTTTCTTTCTCTCTCTTAGAGGACCTGAGCCCTAGGACCATGCCTCAGGACTACCTGGCCTGATGACTCCTTGCTGTCCCCAGGCCACCTGGTCGTGCTGCTGCTCCAGTTTCAGCTGTTCCGCCTGCGGTTATGGAACCCTGACCTGTTCACCAGACCTGCAGGAGCGGTAGAGATACTCTGAATGATCGGCTATGAAAAGCCAACTGACATTTAGTCCTGAGGTGCTGACCTGTTGAACCCTCTACAACCACTGTGATTATTATTATTTGACCCTGCTGGTCATCTATGAACATTTGAACATCTTGGCCATGTTCTGTTATAATCTCCACCCGGCACGGCCAGAAGAGGACTGTCCACCCCTCATAGCCTGGTTTCTTCCTAGGTTTTTCCTAGCCACTGTACTTCTACGCCTGCATTACTTGATGTTTCGGGTTTTCGGTTGGGTTTCTGTACAGCACTTTGTGACATCAGCTGATGTAAAAAGGGCTTCATAAATACATTTGATTGATTGATGGTTCACCGAGGATATTGGCTCAAGCAGAAATCCCCTTTCAAACTCAATCGCAGTGCACAGGACATTTATTTGCGTTTGTTTGAATCAATGCCTAAATCTGTTATTCATAGAGAGGCAGAAAGAGGACATTTGTATTGTTTTGTGAATGTATTGCTTGTGCCAGTTGGTGTAGAGGCTGATGATGGTGGTTTTGGGTTAAGGGGGTTAAAGAGTGCAGGGGTTAAATAGTTTGGGAGTTAAGGGGGTTTAGGGGTGAAAGAGTTATGGGGGGTAAGGAGTTATGGAGGGTAAGGAGTTATGGAGGGTAAGGAGTTAAGGAGGGTAAGGAGTTAAGGAGGGTAAGGAGTTATGGAGGGTAAGGAGTTAAGGAGTTAAGGAGGGTAAGGAGTTAAGGAGGGTAAGGAGTTAAGGAGGGTAAGGAGTTTAGGAGGGTAAGGAGTTTAGGAGGGTAAGGAGTTAGGCGGGTAAGGAGTTAGGAGGGTAAGGAGTTAGGGTTAAGGGCTCACCAGTTGGTGTAGAGGCTAGTGATGGTTGGTTCTCCATGACTGTCCAGATGTTGTGTCTGCTGCAGCAGCACGTTGTTGAACACCCTGGTGATATCTATCTGAACATAGTTCTCTATGCTCTGGAGTACAGTCATGTAAGCCCTGACACTGGTCAGCAGCTCAGATGGTTTGGCTATCTCCTGGGTCGCCTGGTTATACATGGTCATCCCCACGATAGACCTAGAGAAGGAACAAAACAGGATCGATCATTCAATCAATCAATCAAAGGCATGATGAAGAATTCTTTATATTTCACTGACAGAGATGCAGAGAGGGAATTCATCATGTCCAGGAATTTGATATTTGACTGGCAGATCCAACAGTTAAGATTGGAATAATAGGGATCAATCAATCAAATGTACTTATAAAGTCCTATTTACAACAGCAGATTTTCCCTGTTACTGTTAGTTACATGGACTCCAGGGAGTTTGGGCGAGTCTTCAACAACGTTCAACAATGGCTCTATTGTTTTCCCTAATGCCTAACCTTTCCGTATTTCTACGTAGATAACTTGGTGTGGAGTGGGCAGATCTGATCCAACATGGCAGGGTTAAAAAACTATGGCGCAACAAGTGGTAAAACGCTCTTTCACACCCTGACCGAGTATTAGGAACATTTTGTAAATAACTAGCCACTTTTCCCTTCTGTCTGAAGTGTGCTGGGAACTGGGAACCTAAGAGCAGTAAAACTTTTATCCTGCGCTGATCTGGAGGAGCAGGGTGGAGTGGTAAGTGGCGGTAATTGGGTATGTGTGTGAACCCTCTCCTCTGTGGGAAGCCTGGACAGTGGAGGGGTTCACGGCACTGTGGAGAGGGGCCAGCCAACACACACACACACACACACACACACACACACACACACACACACACACACACACACACACACACACACACACACACACACACACACACACACACACACACAACCCCAACTCCCACAGTGGAAAATACCTGTTACTCTCCAGCACAATGTTTGGACAATTTCATTGGACCGGTCAGGCCCCATTCTGGATGCATGTCAAAAATCACTCTGACCCCAAAAAACATTTGTCTGTTGGACTAATAAATCACATATAAAATCATAAACCCCGGAGAGGTTTTTTGTTAAACTCTGTCGAGGGATTTTAATTAAAATTAACAAATGGATGACAATGTTCCTTGATTTATAACAACAAACTAAGCCTCCTTCCTTTTGCATGAGATAGTCAATGGATTGGTGTTTGGGGAGGAGAGAACGATTTCATAACTGACCAGCTAACGTTACAACACAGTGGTGCCATGATGTTGGCCTGGGGGTAGGTTTATGACAGTTATAAATACCTCTTCCCCGCTTTTTCATCTCTCTACCCTACTGATGTTACATTTGAAAACCCCTTGGTTAACATCGAGATTCTGGAAACACCAGAAGGTGGGGGGGAAATGAACTATATTCTGGTAACCTGACCAATTGAACATATGCAGTGGTACTTAATGAATATGATATAAGTTCGGTTGTCATCTGAGACATTCTCATCAATGATAAGATGACAAACTCTACAATGTAAAGCCTACACATCAGAGTTATCGGATTCACATGGAATTGTTGTTCAATTTAAATATTTGAATATGAAATTATTCGTGATGGGATGAAATGTGATTTTAGCTTCTAAAATGTGAGAATTGGGTTTTCATGAGTGAATTAGGCCCGACTCAGTGGCCCGCCCACGTGAAGATACATTGTTTGTAAACTATGAAACACACCCCTTGTTTCCCTCCACTATATAAGCCCTTGACGAAAATGTAACCTCCTGCTCCGAGGATGTGAGGATAATGGTCCGATGTCTGAATGGTTCAGATAATAACTACAGAACGAAGCAAACATCAGCGTGAGCTTTGATTGTGAATGGTATGAACTTTGAACTCTTATTCACTACAGAAGTGATACCTCCTAGCCGTTGGGTTAGCAACAGCAGCTGCAAACGAGGGTTAGGAAGGAACAGACAGCGTATCCCGCCTATCACACAATGGGTGGTAATTTAGAATGCATAAGATACTGTATTTACGATAGCACAGCTTCTTCCTTTGTCCCTTAGTCTTCCCGCTCTTTCACTCAAACCCAGCCCTTTTCTTTTGTGTAACCAGCTGTCATATCTGTTCCGCCCGCTAGAGACGTTTTCCTTTATGACGTAATTTGTAATCAAGGTATAATTCATTCTTTGTATATGTAATTCTGTGTGATTAGTTAGGTATTTAGTAAATAAATAATGAAACCCAATTTTGTATTGCTGATTCAACTTGTTAGCCAGGGTTCGTGAAGACCAATAATTTACAACTTTCAGATGAGACTGAATTCAGGTCACGATTAATATTGACTGCTATTGATGTAAAATATTACTAGGTCTTTAAGAGTTTATTCAGAAGATAACAGCTCTATAAATATTATTTCATGGTGCCCCGACTCTCTAATTAATTACATTTACATGATTAGCTCAATCAGGTAATATTAATTACGGAGAAATTATTTCATAGAATAGCATGTCATATCACTTAATCCGGCATAGCCAAAGACACGACAGTGGGAAGCCATCAGACTATCTGCAGGAATTCACTCATAGCCTCCTGTGAGGATTGTGTGTGTGTGTGTGTTCATGCACATGTGCAATCATACATATGCGTGTGTGTGTGCAAGCATGTGTGTGTACTCACTTGGTAAAGCGGATCTCCAGGTGTGAGGTGAGGTACTCCCTGGGAGTGAAGGTGTGTTCCCATATCACCATGTTGGGTACATAATTGATGGAGAAACACAGCTCGGATAGCGCTGTGTGAAGCTTATCCAGGCTAGGAACACAGACAGTTAGGCAGACATTAAAACCTCATTTCGTTCAGATTAAAGGGGAAATCTGTGACAGAGCAGATGGATTAAGTTCCTCCAGCACCACAGTTGATGTTGTTTTTACACATCACTTTTTTAGCCCAGACTTGAATCTATATTATCCTAGCCCTGGTCATGGTCTGTTTCTATGCAGCTTACATGAAGCTGAGAATTAGGAGTATAGTAGTAGAGTTAGGACCAAATTCCAGTGGAATACCCAGAGCAGGGAGGGCAAGTGATGGCAGTAAATCTTAGCATGGTATTTTTAACACACAGTGGAAGATGAGGTTGCAAAACCATGCCTGCATCCCAAATGGCATCCCATTCCCTATGTAGTACATTACTTTTGACCGTTGTCCACAGGGCTCTGGTCAAAAGTAGTGAATTTTGTAGAGAATAGGGTGCCATTTGGGACACACACAGACCATGACTTACAAAACCATCCAATAACAGTGTGCTGTTGAAAATATCTGAAAGTGGATAGGTGGTCATGGAGAGGGGGGAGGGGAACAGGTCGCTGGTAACAAAAAAGTAACAAAGGGTAACAAAAAGGTCGCTGGTTCGAATACCCGAGCAGACTTGGTGAAAAATCTGTCAATGTGCCCTTGAGCAAGTCACTTAACCGTAATTGCTCCTGTAAGTCACGCTGGGAAAAAGTGACAAAAATGTAAATGTCTCCATTGCATCTTTTCTTGATTCCTCAAAATCGAGCATAGACACATTGGGAAAGAGTCCCTAACCTTACTTAGAGACCCTACAGAGTGTACACTACTTACTTGGTGACCAGCAGCCTGTTCTTCCTCATGCTCTCTACTCCAGGCTTCTCTCTCTCAGGTTCTCCTTTCTTCCCCGTCTGCTTCTTTGACTTCTTGTTCACCGCCTGACTGATGGTTTTGGCACAATGTTTTGGCAGCAGCTGCAACAGGAGCACAGCAGGGACAGGAAACCCCCTTTAACACCCACAGACCAATAAGGAATGAAGTGACAAATTATGTTTCCAAGGCACTTAGTTGGGACGTGCACAATGTAGGCTATATGGTATTCTATTTACTAGGCTTGGGCGGTATACAAATGATTTTTTTGAAGTTTTTCAATAAATGTGAACATTTGTAGCTACTTAAGTTATTACCTGCAGTCAAGTTGTGCAACACGTTAGGAGATAAAGTAGATTGCATTCTTCATTTTACCTGTCACATTATTTTAAATGATGAAGCTTACCATAGTTCCCTAGAACAGTTGATCCAGTCGGGTGTTTGTTAGGAAATAGCACAACAGGAGACAGCAGGAACTGGTGAACCCATAGTGTTCTATATCTATCAGAGTCTCTGCTGTGCGGCACACATGAGTTGATGAACTTATTACACTTGGATACAATTCACTACTAAATGTTTGCCATCAGATATCTTCATGGCTTTCTGCCAGAAGTCAAAGTGATCTGGATGCGTTCTGTACAGACGCCATTTTTTCCCTGTGTTTCCTACTAGTGTTTTTTCCCCTCCTTCTCCCATCTGCGCCGTGTACACACGCTGCTCTTCTTTCAGTAAAGCATGCATCACAACTTTCTCCATTTGCACAATTTCTCCCGTCCACTTTCACTTGTAAAATGTCCACACTCACTGAAAATGGGATTCAGTAACAACAGGCTATGCTTTTATAACTTTATGAGCTGGATTTGCCGGTCTTTGTAATTAGCTTATGTTTGGTTTCAAACGTAAGCATTTAGTTAACAGCTTCTATATGATTTTGCTATTAGTTTGTGCTAATTCTGTTAGCATTCTGGTAATAGCGTCCCAATGGGCTTTTCTTGTGTTTTTAAGCGCAACCTTGTGTGTTATCTGGTAATACAGTAAATCCCAGGATGCGAGAAGGATGGTATAGCAATATGAAAATCTGGATACCGCCCAAGCCTATTTACCTGTACATGACAGAAATAGAATTTTGAAAAGTATCTGGACTTAAGACCTACATTGAGTCAGTCATCAGTTGAAAAACATAAATGGCAAGTAAATAGGTCCAACAATACTAACATACAATAGTTCCAACACACAGATAACAAGGCATGAACTCAATGTACCGTACGGGAAAGTTTTCCAGACTCAGATTAGGCCTAAATGACGAGGCTTAACCTGTGTCTGGGAGACCGGCCCTTCTCAGTAATTATAATAAATGAGATAGCTAGGAATGACACGAGAGCAGACCCAGACCACTCCTACCAAACAGTAAAAAAAATAAAATGTTAAAATACATTACACATTTCGTAATGACAGAATGCATTTGAAACTTCACGCACAGTAAAACTTGTGTAGGACTTTAGCCTAATGAAATTATTTTACCCACAGGAGTGGGGAAAAAGGTGCTTGTACATTAATAAGCAAAGACAATGACGGCCTTAACGACACGTAATAAAACAAAGACGGCCTTAACGACACGTAATAAAACAAAGACGGCCTTAATGACACGTAATAAAACAAAGACGGCCTTAACGACACGTAATAAAACAAAGACGGCCTTAACGACACGTAATAAAACAAAGACGGCCTTAACGACACGTAATAAAACAAAGACGGCCTTAACGATACGTAATAAAACAAAGAGGACACTTCAACAAGCCTATTTCACACCATAGCCTGCTGAATTTGCAAGACGACTCGTCTTTCAGTTAAAATTTGGCACAAATTAAAATGTGGCACTGACTCGCCCATAGACGGATGTTTCAGCATTGTATAAATTAAGAGTTCAGCCTTCGACTAGCCACGTGTGACATGCACGAGCAGTTACAAGCCTGCTCGAGTTAGCGGCCGGCGGACGAGCAATATCCACCATTGTAGTGTGGCTGAAGCCTGATCTGGAAAGAGAAGCTAAATGAAGCTGGCTAGCTTTAGAAAATCCTGAGTAGATCAAGCTTGTTTCGTAATATAGCACTCTGGTCGCTGAGCATGCACTGTGATTAATCACCATGACAACAGAACCTCACCTGGTCGCTGAGCGTGCATTGCTCGGTGCAGATGTCTGTGATGAGGTTGCGGGCCTGTTTAGCCATCTCATCCAGAAACATGTTGCACAGGGACAAGCTACGGTCGCCTATGTGATGCCTCTGTAGGAAGGAGGGAAAAGGGGAAGAAAATGTTATCCAGGGTAAAGCAGTTTGCACCATAGGAGATTGGCTGGTGGATGGCTGGTGGATGGTAATTCTCACGGATTACTTTGCCAACCACTTTGAAAAGGTCGACAATGTCCACTCCTCATTCACTCAGCCTACGGAGTCCACTGGTCCCACTATTACAGAACTACCTAATAAAGGTACAATTAAAAACCTTACACCTTGACCTCAATCTCCCCTCTCTCTCCGTATTAAATCCTGCAACTAGTGATGTCCAGCCACCTGACAACCTGCTCGCTCGACCCCATGCCCTTCTCCAGACCATCTCTGGAGACCTTCTCCCATTCCTCATCAAGAAGGCCAATGTTGCTCCCCTCCTCAAGAAACCAACTCTTGACCCCTCTAATGTCAAAAGCTATAGACCAGTACCCCTTTTTCCTCTCTTTCCAAAACCCTGAGTGTGCTTTTGTGAGTGAAATGTTATGTTTGTGTATCAAATCAGGGCTTAAGAGCGTTGGGCCAGTAACTGAAAGGTTGCTGGATCAAATCCCCGAGCTGACAAGGTAAAAATCTGCCGTTCTGCCCCTGAGCAGGGCAGTTAACCCACTGTTCCCTGGGCACCGAAGACGTGAATGTCGATTATGGCAGCCCCCCGCACCTCTCTGATTCAGAAGGGTTGGGTTAAATGCCGAAGACATTTCATTTGAATGCATTCAGTTGTACAACTGACTAGGTATCCCCCTTTCCCTTTCCCCAAATCACTGTTACTTTTCTAATAACCAATTAGATAGGTTCACGCAGGTGACTGACTGATTGTGTATGGAGGAATCCTCACTATCACTGACATGCAACTTGGCAGGACTCCCAGAATGTTGCTATGGGAACAACCAAAGTATCTCAGTTTCAAGGTCTCAACTTGGAGAGAGAAATCCTCATGAGGTATTGGGTTAGCAACATGTGCGAACCACCGGTAATGATTCATTAATCATGCTAAATCATGCAGATATAACTCGTCTGTGTAGAGTATAGCTGTATATAAGAACTGCTGGGACGGCCCCAAGGGAGCTTCTGATAGACCTGCACGGTGTGCAGAGGTTTTTGTAACCTGTTGTAAGCTTCCTCATAAAAAAGGGATTCATTTAAGCACGACTTTAGGTGTCCCTGGTGTTGAATTTCCACCACACTTTATGACCAACTCTTTCGTTATCGCTCTCAGAACGATCTTCTTGACCCTAACCAGTCGGGCTTCAAGACGGCTCACTCAACTGAGAACTCTCTCCTCTGTGTCACGGATGCTCTCCGCTCTGCCAAAGCTAACCCTCTCTCCTCTATTCTCATCCTCCTAGATATATATCCACTGCCTTCATCACTGCCAACCATCAGATTGTCCTCTCCACTCTCAAGGCTGGGTGTTTCAGGCTCTGCACACTTTTGTATTGAGTCCTACCAGGCAGGTTGCTCATACCAGGTGACATGGAGAGGAGTCTGCATCACATGCTCTCAATACTGGTGTCCCAGTGGCTCAGTTCTAGGTCCTCTCCTCTTTTGTCAACACACAAAGTCACACGGCTCCATCAAATCCTCACATGATCTCTCCTATCATTGCTATGCGGATGATACTCCTAGGTGGCGACATGTCTGCCCGGCACTCAGAGATACATCTCAGCTTAGATGTCGGCCCATCACCTGAAGCTCAACCAATCGACAAGACGGAGCGGCTCTTCCTCCCAGATAAGACCTGCACGCTCTAAGACATTTCCATCACGGTGGACAACTGTGTCCCCCTCCCAGAGTGCAAAGAACCTTGGCATGATCATCGACAACACCCTGTCATTCTCTGCAAACATCAAAGCAGTGACTCGCTTCTGCAGGTTCATGCTCTAGTCTACAACATCCATAGAGGTCCCCTGTTGCTCAGTTGGTAGAGCATGGCGCTTGCAATGCCAAGATAGTGGGTTTGATTCCAGGGACCACCCATACATAAAAATGCATGCATGACTAAGTCGCTTTGGATAAAAGTCTGCTAAATGGCATATATTACACTGAGTGTACAAAACATTAAGAACACCTTCCTTATATTGAGTGGCACCCACTTTCCTTCAGGACAGCCACAAATCGTCGGACATGGACTCTATTAGGTGTCAAAAGCGTTCCACAGGCATGCTGGCCCATGTTGACTCCAAAGCTTCCCACAGTTGTGTCAAGTTGGCTCGATGTCCTTTGGGTGGTGAATCATGTTGAGCGTGAAAAACCCAGCAGCGTTGCAGTTCTCGACACAAACCGGTGCACCTGGCCCCAATTACCATACACCATTCAAAAAGGCACTTAAATATTTTGTCTTGCCCATTCACCCTCAAATGGTACACATACACAATCCATGTCTCAATTGTCTCAATGCTTAAAAATCTTTAATCTTTAATTCTTTAACCTGTCTCCTCTCCTTCATCTACACTTATTGAAGTGGATTTAACAAGTGACATCAATAAGGGATCATAGCTTTCACCTGGATTCACATGGTCAGTCAATGTCATGGAAAAAGCAGATGTTCCTAATGTTTTGTATACTCAGTTGATTATAATACACAGGAAGCTGCAAAGATCCTAATCCAGGCATGCTCTGGTCATCTCCAGTCTAGACTACTTCAACTCTCTGTTGGCTGGGCTCCCTGCTTGTGCCACCAAACCCCTGCAACTTATCCAGAATGCAGCAGCCCACTTGGTGTTCAACCTTCCCAAGTTCTCCAATGTCACCCCGCTACTCCACACACGCCACTGGCTTCCAGTCGAGGCTCACATCCACTACAGGACCATGGTGCTTGCCTACGGAGCAGCAAGGGTAACCGACCCTCCCTATCTTCAGGCTATGCTGAACTGAAACCCTACACCCCAACCCAAGCACTCTGTTCTGCCACCTCTGGTCTCTTGGACGTCCCACCCCTACGGGTCAACTCAGTCCAGTGTTCATTTCGGATTTAGCCGAGACTTAGTCATTTTGACGAAAATATATATAAAATTTAAAAAAATGTGACAGTCTAGTTATTGTCAAAATGACAAAAGCAGCAGGCAATTTTAGTAAACTAAATGCCCTTTCATTTTAGTAACATCATATTTGTATTGTCTCATCAACCTATAGTAAACAAAATCACTGACTTCCATGTGCACAAACACACAGTACACCATAGCCTTGTCCTACCAACATATTTTTCTGCATCACATCATATTCTCTGATAAACATCTACAGTGCTGTGAAAAAGTATTTGCCCCCTTTCTGATTTTCTCTATTTTTGATATTGAACATTAACAGATCAACCAAAACCTAATATTAGATAAAGGGAACCAGAGTTTAGATATAACAAAAAAAAGATAGTTATGTTATTTATTTTAAAAAGTTGTGCAACACCCAATTCCCCTGTGTGAAAAAGTAATTGCCTGCTTACACTCAATAACTGGTTGTGGCACCTTTAGCTGCAATGAATGATACCAAATGCTTCCTGTAGTTGGTGATCAGTCTCTCACATCGCTGTGGAGAAATTTTGGCCCACTATTGCTTTAACTCAGTGACATTTGTGAGTTTTCAAGCATGAAATGCTTGTTTCAAGTCCAGCCACAACATCTCAAGTGGGATTAGGTCTGGACTAGGCTATTCCAAAACTTCAAATGTGTTGCTTTTTTAACCATATTCATGTAGACTGTGTGTTTTGGATCATTGTCTTGCTGCATGACCCAGCTGCGCCTCAGCTTCAACTCACAGACGGATGACCTGACATGCTCCTGTAGAATTCTCTGATACAGAGCAGAATTCATGGTTCCTTCTATTAAGGCAAGTTGTCCAGGTCCGGAGGCAGCAAAGCATCCACAAACCATCACACTACCACCATGCTTGACCGTTGGTTGAAGATCTGATAACATTCGGTATCAAAAACAGAGAAAATCAGAAAGAGAATTATCTGGCCATGTAAATGCCTATTTCAGCCTACATTGATATTACACATTACATACAAAACAAACAGACACACGCAAGCAGACAGAGGGACAGAGGAAAGAGAGATAGGCAGGCACAATCAGCAGATGGTGGTGTAAAGTATTGGCGAAGTAGTATGGGTTGCACCTCCATCATTCATCCCGTCATTGACATTGTTATCATCATCATCATCATCATTTCACAGACGCCGCAGCCACATTGATGCCTAAAAGTATAACGGGAGCTAATGACTGTTTCATCCAATGATGTAGTTGAGTCACTAAAGTAAAAGTCTTGAGTCCCCATGCTCGAGTCCTGGTCCAAGTGCTCAAGTCTGAGTCTCTAGGTCCACATGAACTCAAAATAAATTTACCCAGTCAGATATAGTGTAGTGGCGAGAGGGAATTTAGTCAATCAATTCTTTGCTCTCCCTTTCCCTTTTTTTTCCACCAAATGTTTGCATATAGGCTACGTTCAGTTGAAAGATGTTCTCGAATGTTGAAGATAGAAATACCATGAATAGAGCCAACGTTATTCCTTACTCAACATGTCAGAGGAAGGTTTGTTCTACATAGAAATATGCTATCTGAACGTTCTAAACGTTGCATCCTGCTGAACGCGCCCCAGGTTGTTCGCTATAGCTAGCTAATAAGGTGTAGCCTAAACCAATGGTTAACGGTCCAGTCCGCAAGTAGCTACGTTTTAAAACAGCCCGCGATATGCTTCATGAATGTAAAATGCAGCCCACCAATGCATGATAGAGAAAAGTAGTGCCAGTATTATGGGTCATGTCTTTTGAACAGTAACCTAAGGGCTATTTTCTCTGAATAAAAGAGCAGGAAATGTCTACTTTGGCTACAGAACCTATATATGAGATGCAGTGGGAAAAGTGGGAGTGTTGAGCAAGACTACATTTACTGTTGGACATAGGCGGCAGAAAGAGCGCTTAGGCCCAATACTTTTTGTAATGCAGAAAAAACCCTGCCAATGGTGGAACCATCTTCCCCCTGAAGCTAGAACAGCCGATTCCCTGCCCATCTTCCCCCTGAAGCTAGAACAGCAGATTCCCTGCCCATCTTCCCCCTGAAGCTAGAACAGCAGATTCCCTGCCCATCTTCCCCCTGAAGCTAGAACAGCCGATTCCCTGCCCATCTTCCCCCTGAAGCTAGAACAGCCGATTCCCTGCCCATCTTCCCCCTGAAGCTAGAACAGCAGATTCCCTGCCCATCTTCCCCCTGAAGCTAGAACAGCCGATTCCCTGCCCATCTTCCCCCTGAAGCTAGAACAGCCGATTCCCTGCCCATCTTCCAAAAACATCTGAAACCCCACCTCTTCAAAGAGTATCTTAAATGAATCCCATGGCAGTTTGCTCTTTAAACCATTCAGTTTGGTCTTTTTGAAAGCCATAGAGGGTGGGGGAGTTATTTGTTCCCCCAGGCATGGAAGACATGAACAAAGGTTGAAATTTAAAGCTGTGAGTGACAGGTCTCATTTCTCCCTCAGGCCATTGCTAACCGGCAGACTCTATATTAATACTGTGTGTGTGTGCTCCTTACACAACATACTTCAATTATTATCTAGTCACTCAACATTTTCTGAGAAGATTTCACATGGAATAGCTTTCTTTCTAATAATTGTTGCATTTTCATTTTTGTTGAAATGATTATGGCCTAAAAAGGTTCAAATGCTGAGGATTTTTCAAAATAAATAAAACCGGATGTAAAATGACGTTTAGCTGCCAAAAGAATAAAACTAAAAAAATCTAATCAGATGCCTTTCGCTGAAGTTCTGTGACCTTGTTGCGTCCCAAATGGCATCCTTTTCCTTATGTAGTGCACTACTTTTGGCCAGGGAACTATGTAGGGAATAGGGAGCCATTTGAGATGTATGAGGCCCAGAGGTGGGGACCAAGTCACTATTATTTGAGTCACAAGATCCAAGTCTCAAGTCGAGTCTGGAGTCAAGTCCAGGTCGTGCATTCTAAGAGCAAGTCAAGTTGAGTCAAGTCACACGTTTTTTCAAGTCAAGTAAAAAAATGTATACAGGCAATGACTTGTTCAACAAAAAAATCTGTCTATTTATGGAGGCTACTAGACAGCCCTTTATTTAGTCTACAACGCATTGATTATGTAATAATACATTAACAACCAATTCCAAACACATGCTTCACAAGTACATTTTCACATACCAGTAGGCCTATGTTAGTAAGTGTTGCTTGATGCCACCATTGCTGGTGAGCTTGCAACGTAAACAGTTCATATTCTTGATTACCAAATCACTTGATATTCAGAGCCGCATATTTTATTTGACCTTTATTTAAATAGGCATGAGACAATTTTATTTGATATTAATGTATGATTTGATATTCATTTGTCAATCATCTCTCCCTACAATTTGACATTTGTGCTGCACCCGATCTCCTATAGCTGTACAGCAAATCAGCAATCTGTTCACTCAGCAGTTTTCAAACATTTTGACCTGCGAAGCCCAAAAAGGATTGGTTCAAAGCTTGCGACCCCTCGTGCACGCGCGCACAGGGCGAACCCAATCACTCCGCAAATGTAGCCTGTCATTATAGCCATAAACAGTGATGCATTTTCAAAACACAAGATACAGAAATAAACTGCGTTTTACATTTGGAGCTGAAAGTCATTCATGTTAGCAGTCACTATCAACTAGGGCTATTATGTCACTGTCACTTCTCTGGAGGTCAGAGCAAGCAGGATCATAACTGTATGCAGCGGAGGTTGCAGGATCTGTCTGTAGCCTTTTTCTTACTCTCAAACATCGTCATTAATTCTCCAGAATGTAACATCTTCATCCCGTAACTATTGAAGGTAGTGCGATGTTACAGCGATCTTTAGACATATAGCCAGAACTGAGGTATACAATTATAAAAACCACCCAAACTAGGCCTATCTGAAATTTGAAAATGATCAATGAAATCACCAGCTTGTTGTGGCAAAGATGCGTCCGTAGCAGATTTATATGGATAATATTAATGTAGGTATGCTACCCTCTTTTTGCCAGACAGAACAAGCGCTTTCTGGTCATTAATCTGAATATGTGCGTCTGCCTTTGTGCGCGAATGCTGGTGACTGGTCAACAGTTAAGAAGCACAACTTTTTGGTTCTGAAGCACAGATTAGTTTTTGAAGCAAGAGTTTGGTTCAAGGGTCTCCCGGGTTGCGCAGTGGTGAAGGGCGCTGTACTGCAGCGCCAGCTGTGCCATCAGAGTCCCTGGGTTCGCGCCCGGGCTCTGTCGTAACCGGCCGCGACCGGGAGGTCCGTGGGGCGATGCACAATTGGCCTAGCGCCGTCCGGGTTAGGGAGGGCTTGGTCGGTAGGGATGTCCTTGTCTCATCGCGCACCAGCGACTCCTGTGGCGGGCCGGGCGCAGTGCGAGCTAACCAAGGTTGCCAGGTGCACGGTGTACCCTCCGACACATTGGTGCGGCTGGCTTCCGGGTTGGATGCGCGCTGTGTTAAGAAGCAGTATGGCTGGTTTGGTTGTGTATCGGAGGACGCATGACTTTCAACCTTCGTCTCTCCCAAGCCCGTACGGGAGTTGTAGCGATGAGACAAGATAGTAGCTACTACAACAATTGGATACCACGAAATTGGGGAGAAAAAGGGGGAAAAAAGAGAGAAAAAAGAAGCCGACCTGTGTTGATTGACAGTTTGCTGGTTCAGAAAGTGTGCGTTTCACTAGCCAATCAGTTTTTTTGCAATTGCGATACTGTCTCTGGCTGCGTGTAGAGCAATCCACAGAGATTCTGTGCCACAAAATGAGTGACAAGACGTAACAAAACCTGCCCAGATCATTTTAAGTAATCAGTCTCAAGTCAAAGTCGAGTCCCGAGTTTTGCGGCTCGAAGTCCAAGTCATGTCTCAAGATATTTTATTGTCTATCAAGCAGAGTCTCAAGTCATCACATTTGTGACTCGAGTCAGACTCACATCTCTGATAAGCCCTGGTCAAAAATAGAATAGGGTGCCATTTGGGAAACAGACCTTTTACTGTTAATACAAACCACTGTAAAATGTTCCGTGCAAGATGGAAATATTCTTGGAAACATTTAATGCTTTTCCAACATAAATAAAGTTTGCAGCTGCCCAAAGCTATGAGGAGTGGACATAGGAAGAGGAACATTTTGAAAACACGCTGAGAGAGGGAGTTTTGTGAAATCCAAGCCTATGGCTCAATAAATCTATTTTATTTCTCTAAGTGCACTCAGACAGCTCCTAAGCAAAAGGCCCTCCTTTGACCACTCTGCTCGGCCACATGAGAACGCCCATTGTGCCACTTCTTTTGGTACTGTTTGTCAACCAATTAGGAGTGAAAATATGCCTTATTTACCAAACTAAATGGATATTGGACTCCATGTTTGGCAGGAACAAACATGAATGTGCCTGGCGTATTTCAGCAGAGAGGGAAACAGATATCTGTTGTGGAGGCTGTGTGAGCGGAGGGCTTCCACATCCCCCTGGGAGTAGCTAGTAGCTGCACCAGTGTATGGTTCAACTACAGATTTAATAAATCATGCTTTTCAGCCCTCGACTTCTCAGTACACATCCGGGTACACGACCAATGCGCTGGACGCTTCGTTACACAACATTCCACAACCCCAGAAAATTTGCAGTTACTTTCCTGATTCTCCGTATGACTCCATCCTGCTGTTGCGGAAGGAGACAGAGGCAGTGTCCCAAATGGCACACTATTCCTTATTAGTGTGCTACATTTGACCAGGCAAAAGTTGTGGCCAAAATTAGTGCACTAATAGGGAATAGCGTGTCATTTGGGATGCACATATGGGCCTTAGCAGCACTGAGACGGAGCTGAAGGAGACTTTTCCAGTCTGTGTGAGACATCCTGTGAAATGGCCTGTTTCTCTGAGACTAGCAGTCCCCCTAAGAGCTACAAAACTAATGAGAGAGATGAGTCCAAATGGAATAGGCTGCTACTGCACCAATATATTTTACTTAAGATTCCAATTCTTGGAAAGACATCTAAAGAACATACAAAAACATTCATCTTTACATTACATGTATTATACATAAACGTGTCAGGGGCCATTACATGTATTTTATGTATTCATTTATTTAAGTAGGAAAGACCCTTAAAAACATATTTTGCAAGGGCGACCTGATCAATTGAATAAGAGTTATGTTGAAAATACATTTCTCTAATAAATGACTATCGCAGAGTGACCCGCCAGACCTTAGTGATGCTTACTGTGATGTTTTGTGACACAGTGGTAACATCATATCTCAATGGGACACTCACCTCCTCAGGACAGAGCTCATGGGTGCAGCTCATGAAGTGGGTACAGAGCAGAGGGAAGGAGATGGAGTGACGAGACTGGGATGGCAGCTCCAAACACTGCTGGAACATCTTCTCAAACGCACGACTGTAAAAGCTATCAGAAGGGAGAAGGAGAGAGAGAGAGAGAATGGGAAAGAGGAGGAGAGGGAGAGAGAGAGGAGAGAGGAAAAGAGAAGAGAAAGAGACGGAAAGAGGAAGAGAGAGAGGGAAGGAGGAGGAGAGAGAGGAAGGAGGAAGAGAGAGAGGGAAGGAGGAAGAGAGAGAGAATGGGAAAGAGGAGGAGAGGGAGAGAGAGGAGAGAGGAAAAGAGAAGAGAAAGAGACGGAAAGAGGAAGAGAGAGAGGGAAGGAGGAAGAGAGAGAGGGAAGGAGGAAGAGAGAGAGAATGGGAAAGAGGAGGAGAGGGAGAGAGAGGAGAGAGGAAAAGAGAAGAGAAAGAGACGGAAAGAGGAAGAGAGAGAGGGAAGGAGGAAGAGAGAGAGGGAAGGAGGAAGAGAGAGAGAGGAAAAGAGAAGAGAAAGAAATGGAAAGAGGAAGAGAGAGAGGGAAGGAAGAAGAGAGAGAGGGAAGGAGGAAGAGAGAGAGAGAGAAAAGAGGAGTGAAAGAGACAGGAAGAGAGAGAGAGGAGGAAGAGAGAGAGAGAGAGAGAGAGAGAGAGAGAGAGAGAGAGAGAGAGAAAGAGAGAGAGGGAAGGAGGAAGAGAGAGAGGGGAGGAAGAGAGAGAGGGAAGGAGGAAGAGAGAGAGAGGAAAAGAGAAGAGAAAGAAACAGAAAGAGGAAGAGAGAGAGGGAAGGAGGAAGAGAGAGAGGGAAGGAGGAAGAGAGAGAGAGAGAAAAGAGAAGAGAAAGAAACAGAAAGAGGAAGAGAGAGAGGGAAGGAGGAAGAGAGAGAGGGAAGGAGGAAGAGAGAGAGGGAAGGAGGAAGAGAGAGAGGGAAGGAGGAAGAGAGAGAGGGAAGGAGGAAGAGAGAGAGGGGAGGAAGAGAGAGAGGGAAGGAGGAAGAGAGAGAGAGGAAAAGAGAAGAGAAAGAAACAGAAAGAGGAAGAGAGAGAGGGAAGGAGGAAGAGAGAGAGGGAAGGAGGAAGAGAGAGAGAGAGAAAAGAGGAGTGAAAGAGACAGGAAGAGAGAGAGAGGAGGAAGAGAGATAGAGAGAAAGAGGAAGAGAGAGAGAGGGAAGGAGGAAGAGAGAGAGGGAAGGAGGAAGAGAGAGAGGGAAGGAGGAAGAGAGAGAGAGGAAAAGAGAAGAGAAAGAAACAGAAAGAGGAAGAGAGAGAGGGAAGGAGGAAGAGAGAGAGGGAAGGAGGAAGAGAGAGAGAGCGAGAAAAGAGGACGAGAGAGAGAGAGAAAAGAGGAGAGCAAATTTCAAACATCCATCTGGTACAATCATATTTAAATCTGTCCAACCCTCTCCTCTCCTGTGCTGTGCTGTCTCCACCGAACATAAAGAAAAACAACATAACAAAACCTCTAACAGACAGTTACCATGGGGTTTTAGAGGATGAATGATGGCTATATAGCCTATTAGCTTTTACTATGTTTTCCTTGTAAACGACTTTAACTGAATATGGAGGTAGATGTAAATGTAGACTCCAGAGGTAAACCTCCCACTTGCACACTGCACCTTTGATCCAATCTATATCTATTGATATCGCGTCTTCCTGTTTTTACTTTTATACGTACATTTGATATGTTTTTATTAATATTTTACTTTTTCAATCAAATTGCCCAGCAATGGCTCTAAAGGACTCTGAATTCATTCTTTTTTCGGAGATTTGAAGTGGGGCATGCTTACATCTGTATCAGACTCTTTTAAAGAACTGTGTGACTCTCTGAATCTTGAACAATTAATTAATGCACCTACAAGATCAAATCCCAGAGCACCTAACAAACCAACGCTTTTGGATATTCTTCTAACGAATACCCCTCACAAATACACATGGACTGGGACATTCTGTAATGATGTCAGTGATCACTGTGCAAAGCTTGTGTTAGAAATACAAAAAGTACCCTGTTACATTTTAAAGACATTTTAGACAGTTTGATAAGCAAGTGTTTACATGATCTGATTCCCAATGTTGACACTGCCTGGGAATATTTTTATTTTACATTTTTGTCCATTTGTGATCAGCATGACCCTGTGAAGAAATGTAGATTCAGTGGAAGGGACCATCCGTGGTTTTCTGATAACTTAACAGAATTAATTAGAAACAGAAATGTCTCTTGGGCTCAAGATATACATATAAATCCAATTGTATTAGTCACATGCGCCGAATACAACAGGTGTAGACCTTACAGTGAAATGCTTACTTACAAGCCCCTAAACGACAGTTCATTTTTAAAAAATATGGAGAACATTAAGAGAGAAAAGTAACAAGTAATTAAAGAGAAGCAGTAAAAAATAACAATATATACAGGGGGGTGCCAGTAGAGTCAATATGAGAGGGGCACCGGTTAGTTGAGGTAGTATGTACATGTAGGTAGAGTTAATTAAAGTTACTATGCACAGATGACAACAGAGAGTGGCAGATGGTGTGGAGAGGGGAGGGGGGCAATGTGAATAGTCTGGGTAGCCATTTGACTAGATGTTCAGGAGTCTTATGGCTTGGGGGTAGAAGCTGTTGAGAAGCCTTTTGGACCGAGACTTAGCGCTTTGGTACCACTTGCCGTGTGGTAGCAGAGAGAACAGTCTATGACTAGGATGGCTGGAGTCTTTGACAATTTTTAGGGCTTTCATCTGACACTGCCTGGTATAGAGGTCCTGGATGGCAGGAAGCTTGGCCCCGATGGTAGTGCGAACCGCCCAGTACATAATCTGTAGTGCCTTGCGGTCGGAGGCCGAGCAGTTGCCATACCAGGCAGTGATGCGACCAGCCAGGATGCTCTTGATGGTGCAGCTGTAGAAACTTTTGAGGATCTGAGGACCCATGCCAAATCTTTTCAGTCTCCTGAGGGGGAATAGGCTTTGTCGTGCCCTCTTTACGACTGTCGATGAGAATGGGGTTGTGCTCAGTCCTCTTTTTTCTGTAGTCCACAATCATCTCCTTTGTCTTGATCACGTTGAGGGAGAAGTTGTTGTCCTGGCACCACACTGACAGTTCTCTGACCTCCCTATATGCTGTCTCGTTGTTGACGGTGATCAGGCCTACCACTCGTGTCATCGGCAAATTTAATGATGGTGTTGGAGTCGTGCCTGGCCGTGCAGTCATGAGTGAACAGGGAGTACAGGAGGGGACTGAGCAAGCACCCCTGAGGGGCCCCTGCGTTGAGGATCAGCGTGGCGGATGTGTTGTTACCTACCCCTACCACCTGGGGGCAGCCTTTCAGGAAGTCCAGAATCCAGATGCAGAGGGAGATGTTTAGTCCTTCGCTTAGTGATGAGCTTTGAGGGCACTATGGTGTTGAACGCTGAGCTGTTGTCAATGAATAGCATTCTCACATAGGTGTTCCTTTTGTCCAGGTGGGAAAGGGCAGTGTGGAGTGCAATAGAGACTGCATCATCTGTTGGGGCGGTATGCAAATTGGAGTGGGTCTAGGGTTTCCGGGATGATGGTGTTGATGTGAGCCATGACCAGCCTTTCAAAGCACTTCATGGCTACAGACGTGAGTGCTATGGGTCGGTAGTCATTTAGGCAGGATACCTTCGTGTTCTTGGGCAGAGGCACTATGGTGGTCTGCTTAAAACATGTTAGTATTACAGACCCCGACAGGAAGAGGTTGAAAATGTCAGTGAAGACACTTGCTAGTTGGTCAGCGCATGCTCGCAGTACAAGTCCTGGTAATCCGCCTGGCCTTGCGGCCTTGTGAATGTTGACCTGTCTAAAGGTCTTACTCACATCGGCTACGGAGAGCACGATCACACAGTCTTCCGGTACAGCTGGTGCCCTCATGCAGGTTTCATTGTCATTTGCCTCGAAGCGAGCATAGATGTAGTTTGGCTCAGCCGGTAGGTTCGTGTCGCTGGGCAGCTCTCGGCTGTGCTACCCTTTGTAGTCTGTAATGGTTTGCAGGCCCTGTCACATCCGACGAGCGTCAGAGCCGGTGTAGTACGACTCAATCTTAGTTCTGTATTGACACTTTGCCTGTTTGATGGTTCGTCAGAGGGCATGGTGGAATTTCTTATAAGCTTCCGGGTTAGAGTCCCGCTCCTTGAAAGCGGCAGCTCTAGCCTTTAGCTCAGTGCGGATGTCCCCATAATCCATTGTTTTTTGTTCTAGTTACTGGTGCTTCCTGCTTTACTTTTTGCTGTAAGCAGAAATTTGGAAGATAGAATAATGGTCAGATTTGCCAAATGGAGGGAGAGCTTTGTATGCATCTCTGTGTCTGGAGTATAGGTGGTCCAGAGGTCTTTTCCCTCTGGTTGCACATTTAACATGTTGATAGAAATGAGGAAAAACGGATTTATGTTTCTCTGCATTAATGTCCCCGGATGCTAGGAGCACCGCCTCTGGGTGAGAGTTTTCTTGTTTGCTTATGGCGGAATACAGCTCATTCAATGCTGTCTTAGTGATAGCCTACGACTGTGGTGGTATGCAAACAGCTACAAAGAATATGGATGAAAACTCTCTCGGTAGGTAATGTGGTCTTGCAGCTTATCATGAGAAACTCTACCTCAGGCGAGCAATAGCTCGAGACTTTCTTAGATATCGTGCACCAGCTGTTGTTTACAAAAAATACATAGACCGCCGCCCCTGGTCTTACCAGACGCCGCTGTTCTATCCTGCCGGTACATCGTATAATTAGCCAGCTGTATGTTGAGATTGTTGTCGTTCAGCCACAACTCCATGAAGCATAAGATGTAACAGTCTTTAATGTCCTGTTGGTAGTTTAATCTTCCCAATAACTCATCAATTTTTTTGTCCAAAGATTGCATGTTTGCGAGCAGAATTGAGGGGAGTGGGGGTTTATCCGATCGCCTCCTACTCCTCAGAAGGCAGCCCGCCCTCCGGCCTCTCTTTCTCCGCCTCCTCTTCACACAGATCACTGGGGTCGGGGCCTGTTCCCGAGGGAGCCATATATCCTCCGTCTTGGGCTCGTCAGACTCGTGAAAGGAGAAAAAGGATTCTGCTAGTCCGTGGTGAGTAATCGCAGTCCTGATGTCTAGAAGTTATTTTCAGTCATAAGAGACGGTAGCGGCAATATTATGTGCAAAAATAGTTTTAAAAAATGTAAAAAAAGTTTCAAACAACGCAGATAAACAAACAAAAAAACAATTGGTTGGGGGCACGTAAAACGTCTGCCTCTGCTCCGGCGCCATTTTACTCAATGCTCCTGTTGACTCAATGCTCCTTCAGAGTGCTAAGAAAGAAATGTACAGGATTGATCAGGAAGTCCAAATCAGATTTCTATCTAAATACAGTCACAGAGAACCTTAACAACCCTACCATGTTTTGGAAGCTAATCAAAATCAGTGTCAGGTTCTAATGTATCCTCTGGCCTTCCTGACCATTTAATGATGGATTCTAAAGAAGTAAAGACAATATTGTAGAGGTTTTTAACAAGCACTTCATATCTGCTGGTTCAGTTTTTGATAATGGTGGGGCCCAGGTCTCTAATGTAAGTTCTGTTACAGTAAACTATGATATAGACCCTCATGTGAACCATTAACTTTGAGCCTGTTTCTTATGCCGAGGTCTATAAAGCACTAAAGGTAATAGACACAAAGTCTGCTGGCCCAGACAACATGTATCCCTACCTCTAAGATAGCAGCTGGTATTATTACTGAACCCGTGGCTCACATTTTCAACTTGAGTCTCTTGACCAATTCGATACCCAGCATTTGGAAATCAGCTTATGTCCTCCCACTGCTAAAGGGAGGAGATCCCTTAGATGCCAATAACTATTGTCCTATCTCCAAACTCCCTATCCTGGCCAAAGTCTATGAATCCCTATTGAACTCAGTTAAAAAACGTCTTAATTGAAAAGAACATACTGAGCGAGGTTCAGTCTGGCTTTAGATCGAGGCACAGCACCACAACTGCAGCTATGGCAGTGACAAATGACAAACGCACCTGATAAAAAAAACAATATTGTGCTGCTCTGTTTGTTGATTTATCAAAGACATTTGATTCAGTTGACCATGAATTGTTGCTAGCTAGACTCAGTAACATTGGTCTCAGTAAAGGGGCAGTAAATTGGTTTAGGAACTATCTTTCTGACAGAAAACAATGTGAATATACCAACAATCACAAGGCTAGCATTCTTGAGATTAATAGAGGTGTGCCCCAGGGTGCCATTTTAGCTCCTGTATTGTTCTCAATTTGTATTTATGATTTGTGAACTGGGATGCAACCAGCAAAGTTGCATCTATATGCAGGTAATAGTCATATTAATGTGCTCCTTCTCTGGTTCCGGCTGTTGAAGAGCTTCAGACTGCTTTCAGTCACTGCAGGCCTCCCTTTATTGTCTCAAACTGGTCTTGAACGCAGAAAAAAATAAATAAATTAACTTCACCAGAGCTCGCACTCAGCCAAAGAAGGTTACAATTTGTCACATCTGGTGGCTTATTAATTGAAAAAAGTGGCATCCTACAAATACCTAGGTATATAGTTGGATGACATGTTTTCCTTTAAAGTTCATATGGATAATCTTGTGAAGAAACTGAAATCGGGTTTATATTTTAATAGTAAGCCTTGCTTCCTGCTTATGGCTAGAAAGAAGGTTGTTCAGGCCACTTTTCTCTCTGTAATTGATTATGGTGACTTGTATAGATGCAGCCTCCTCCATCTTACAGAAACTGGCCTCTGTTTATAATGCATCCATTGCACTTTATTACAAATGCCAAGTCACTCACCCATTGCACCTTGTACCAAAATGGTAGGTTGGACCTCACTTTATACGCGCAGAAAGCTACATTTGTATGTGTTCATCTACAAAGCCCTTTTGGATAAACTCCCCCTTTACCTCTGTAGTCTGGTCTCCTTCACCACCAGCAGGTAAACTCCCTCTTTACCTCTGTAGTCTGGTCTCCTTCACCACCAGCAGGTAAACTCCCTCTTTACCTCTGTAGTCTGGTCTCCTTCACCACCAGCAGGTAAACTCCCTCTTTACCTCTGTAGTCTGGTCTCCTTCACCACCAGCAGGTAAACTCCCTCTTTACCTCTGTAGTCTGGTCTCCTTCACCACCAGCAGATAAACTCCCTCTTTACCTCTGTCGTCTGGTCTCCTTCACCACCAGCAGTTACCATACCCGGTCTGCTAGGTGGTTGCTACTTAAGTCCCCAGGACATTTACAGTATTAGGTAAGACTGCCTTCTCGTCTTGTTTTTTGATGGGAGAATGTTACAGGAGTGTAAATGCTTTTTTAGGCTGGATCATGCTGGTGAATTGTATTGTAATGCTGTATGTTTAAATGTTGTAATGTATTGATTGTTGCTGCCTCAATTGAAAAAGATCCTGGTAAAAAAAAAAGTGTTTTTTAAATGGGACATGTAGGTTTTTCTAAATAGGAATCCGAATCCCAAATGTAGACGCCTACCAGAAGATGGAGTCCACATAACCTAATACCTTTACTGTTTTAAACAGCTGTGTAACTGAACTGAACATGGAGGTAAATGTCAACGTAGATCCCTACTAGAATAGGCCCTGCTGTAAACTAGCGTCTTGTCCAGGGGGTGTACTTCTACATCAAGCTGCCTCACGCTATGAAAACAGGAGATATGCGCCTGCCTATTGGGTTGTTCTGGCACAAACAAGGTTTACTTACCAGAATATGGAGAGGTCAGACGTCTCCACCAGCATCTCCACCAGGGAATCCACCATCTTGGTGTGAAATATAATGGTATTCATCATCTTGCCTAGCTCACGGTGGTCTGCGATGCCCAGAGAAGCCTTTGACACGCTAGTATAGGCCTGACCAAGAGATAAACAAGGCATTATTGGTATGTCTGACCAGAGGAAAACACAACACGTACCTTCTCATTCAAGAGTTCTTATTTTTACTATTTTCTACATTGTAGAAAAATAGTGAAGACATTATAACTATGAAATAACGTATGGAATTATGTAGTAACCAAAAGTGTTAAACAAAAACAAAATATATTTTATATTTGAGATTCTTCAAAGTAGCCACCCTTTTCATGACAGCTTTGCACACTTGGCATTCTCTCAACCAGCTTCATGAGGAATGCTTTCCCAACAGTATTGAAGGAGTTCCCACATATGCTGATCACTTTTTGGCTACTTTTCCTTCACACTGTAGTCCAACTCATCCCAAACCATCTCAATTGGGTTTGAGGTCGGGTAAACCATCTCAATTGGGTTGAGGTTGGGTGATTATGGAGACCAGGACATCTGATGCAGCACTCCACCACTCTCCTTCTTGGTCAAATAGCCTTCACACAGCCTGTAGCTTTGTTTTGGGTCATTGTCCTGTTGAAAAACAAATGATAGTCCCACTAAGCGCAAACCAGATGGGATGGCGTATCACTGCAGAATGATGTGGTAGCCATGCTGGTTAAATATGCCTTGAATTATAAATAAATCATAGTGTTACCAGCAAAGCAACCCCACCATCACATCTCCTCCTCCATGCTTCATGGTGGGAACCACACATGCGGAGATCATTCATTCACCTACTCTGCATCACACAAAGACACGGCGGTTGCAACCAAACATTTTGTACCAAAGGACAGATTTCCACCGGTCTAATGTCCATTGTGTTTCTTGGCCCAAGCAAATCTATTCTTCTTATTGGTGTCCTTTAGTAGTGGTTTCTTAGCAGCAATTCCACCATGAAGGCCTGATTCACACAGTCTCCTATGAACAGTTGGGTTTGTTACTTGAACTCTTGAACTCTGTGAAGCATTTATTTGGGTTGCAATCTGAGGTGCAGCTAACTCTAATGAACGTATCCTCTGCAGCAGAGGTAACTCTGGGTCTTCCTTTCCTGTGGTGGTCCTCATGAGAGACAGTTTCATAATAGCGCTTGATGGTTTTTGCGACTGCACTTGAAAAAAACTTTCAAAGTTCTTGTATTCTGTTTCTCTTTGCTTATCAGAGCTGTTCTTGCCATTATATGGACTTGGTATTTTACCAAATAGGGCTATCTTCTGTATACCACCCCTACCTTGTCACAACACAACTGATTGGCTCAAACGCATTAAGGTAAGAAATTCCACAAATGAACAAGGCATACCTGTTAATTGAAATGCATTCCAGGTGACTACCTCATAAAGAGGATTGAGAGAACGCCCAGAGTGTGCAAAGCTGTCATTAAGGCAAACAGTGGCTACTTTGAAGAATTTCCATTTGTTTAACACTTTTTGGTTACTATATGATTCCATATGTGTTATTTCATAGTTTTGATGTCTTCACTATTGTTCTACAATGTAGAAAATAGTAAAAATAAAGAAAAACCCCTTTAATGAGTAGGTGTCCACACTTTTGACTGGTACTGTATGTAATGTTGTCTACAGCTGAAGCGGCTTTATATCTATTTTATTTGTCAAATATATCAAATCAACAGATTTTTGGTATCATGCAGTTTGAAATCTTTTAAAGAATCATTTTCCTGTTAGTAGCGTTCCTTTGCCACTTTCCCAAAAACTCCCTATTTCCTAGGAATTAAAGAAAAAGCTGATTCGATTTGAATTTGGAAGTCAGCGAGAGTCTGGAAGGAAAAGTGTGGTTGGATGAGTTACCATTAACATCTAAGGAAAGATTTCTGGGAAGACGTCCGTGTTAACTTGATACCGCTGATACTGACAATAGCCAAATAACACAATTTCCTCCCAAAGCATATGGTATCAAACCAAGACTGTATGCAAAACAGATTCTCTCTGGTGTCTTTGCAGAGTTCAAGACAATGCTTTCTTTGATCGTCGAGATCGTCAGAAGGAAAATGGCTACAGTTCTGAAATTGTGTCCCAAATGGCACCCTTCTCACATAGTGCACTATTTTTGACCAGAGCCCTATGGCGCAATATATAGGGAATAGGGTGTAATTTGGGCAACACAACAAGAGCAGTGAAACATCTGCGTTACCAGGGTACAACTAGGCCTTAGAGAATCAATCTGAGAGTCCAAAAATAAAAGCACATACTTTTTGGAAAGAAGTCATCGTGAGCTACAAAAGTGTGAGAAAATGCAGCGAAAGTGTTGACTCGAACATGTTTCACTGGGTCTCAACATCTCTAAATGCCTGCCAACTTAAAGAACATTCAATGCCCACCTGGTACCACAGCTACAAAGACATTTAGCGGGTGCTAAACTCACACAACCGTTGTTAAAACGTCCGAGCAAGGATTATATATTGAAAAATTAGGCAAGGGGAAAGCTTAAAGATGATTGGAATTCAAGGCCTATTTCAAAACGTTAAAGTGCTGTTGCATGATGTTCATGGTGCCATTGTCAGAACCACATTAGAAAACAGCACTGAGGAGAAGAGACATGACAAGAGAAACAGAGAAAGAGAGAAAGAAAGAAAGAGGGTTTGGGTTTCTCTTCCCTCAATCCAGTCCAACTGTGGCTCAACCAACATCTGCTAGTTGGAGTCAGATCATGACACGATGCAAGACTCAGTTTAGATTACAATCACTAACATGACCTTACTGTGGTAACGGCAGCTTGTGTTTCTCATCCAACATGTTCACTTAATGGATCAGACAAACAACAAGAGTTTCCTAAATAAAACTGAGAGATTTAAAGAAAATAAAGAAAAGTACTTGATAGATAGAAAGAACATTGATATGGCTTATGACAAGGTCTGTGTGCTGTAACCGCTCACATGGCTTGTGGGTTGTGGTTGACAAGCAGCTCGGAGGAGAAGAGAGCACATGTGGTAGAACCTTTAGAAGCAGTGTTCTTGATGCTTGTGGAAGAGACAGGTTTAGGTTCTGATCCAAACATGAAGCTTTCAGGACCATCTTGATAAACTAGGATTATTCGCTGACACATTCTTATTTACAACCATCTATTTTTAGGGATTACAGTGACACCTAAATATGTAGGTATAGGCATATACTGTGGATACAGTATAGCTGTTCATACATTTGTCAGCTGTTCTTGTACATAATGTTTAAAATACTTCCTGAATTTGCTTTGACCCTGGCAAACACTGAATGCAAAAACACAGTGAATAAACCAACATCCTGCTTCTTGTAATCTGAGCAGTTCTGTTTTTGCTATCATAGTGTTAAGAGGCTGGCTGTGAAGGGTGTAGCGCAGTCAGTAGAAAAACCATGAGACTTGAGAAAATAGTTGTTCAGCTGTGTTGGGAAAACAGTCCCCATTCCACGCATGGAAGCTTTTCTCTTTTCCACTTGCCTGCTGACTAAACTGAGAAACTTTTCCGAGTTGAAGAATTTCTTGCCGAGGCCCTGAGCTAAGATCAAACATCTCAGAGGGAGTTGAGTGGGACCGTATGTCACAAATGCACCCAATTCCCTATGTAGTGCACTACTTTTGACTAGGGCCTAAAGACTTAACTCGTAAGGCCCTGGTCAAAAGTAATGTGAACAGGGCGCCATTTGGGACGCACACTGAAAAATCCATCTGAGTTGAGGGCTGGGCGAATCGGAAGGCAGCGAAACGGCGAGCTGACCAACGGGTCAGGGAGAGTGATGTGGGTCCCTGACAGCAGGGATGGTTGTGTTGATCTCAGCAGAGTACTGAGGAGTCAAGCGTGATTGAGAGAGAGAAAGAAAGCGAGAGTGAGAGAGCTCAACTCAACCACACTTGAAAATAATATGCCATCTCTCTTTTCTGGGGTGAGTTGCGATTTATTTGGGACAGGATAAAAGACTTGCAACGATTCTTAAACAAACACTGTTTCAAAGAAGAAGAATTTATTGTCATTCATTCCAAATTCATTTTTAAGAAATGGTCAGGGAATGGGGCCCAGAATCTATCTTCCAATATCCATAAGTTATTTTCCCATGTTATTTTCCCTTCTCACTTCAAATAACATGCACATGAATAAAGAAAGAAAACAGATGTCTTGATGATGTATAGACATTTGTCCTCCTCACAGTATCTCAGGCCATATTATCTATTACTAGTCTGTTAAATAAATGTGCAGTGGGGCTTCTCACACAGGTACACAGAACATCGCTCTGGGCCTGTATTCACAAAGTGTCTTAGAGTAGGAGTGTGGATCTAGGAACAGGTCCCCCCTCTTATTCATTACGATCTAAAATACTAAACTCTCCTATATCAGTTACAGATAGGAAAGTAAGAAAGGAGTAGGGTAACTGGAGTAGTGTAGCATGCTAAACACTGCTCTCTCATTACTGGCTAATTATGAGTGCTAATTACGACACACACAGAGCACAGTGGCCTCTCAGCCAGACCTGGGTTCAAATCATATTCGAAATCTTTCAAAAATACTATAGGCCTTTGCTCTAGCCTGCATGGAGTTCCAGATGGGCTGGGTTTGACACTTTTGAGACTATTATAGTTGTTCCATTGCACCAAGCAAGCTCAATTGAGCAGACATAAAGTATTGTGAAAGGATTTCAAATACTATTTGAACCCACGTCTGCCTCCCAGCTCCAGCCGCAAAGCTGGTCTCATTTTCCTGATGGCTTCTTACCTGCAATCTGAACCAGTCCAGCCTCATGCCCCTGAAATCAAACACGTCCCCGTCTTCCACTGTAACACCGACAGAGACAATTCACTCAGATATGGGATCACCATGACACAGGAAGGAGGGAGGACAGAGTAGGGGAGACGTGGAGAGCGGCGCGGGCTCCTACTCTGCTCGCCATCTGTCCTCCCTCCATTCATCTGTCCTTCACTCAGCCATTACCAAAACAACAGACAATGGCTTTTAGTGCTCAAGACTAACATGGCTAGATAAAAAATAACTAAGCATGAGTAGACATTTCCTAACCTGGACTATTTACTGTACAGCAACAGGATGGATTGAACTGTGTTATCAACAACAGTCTCAATGAGAAAATGTTTATTGTTGATGATATTTCTGTAATATGAGTGGCAGGCCGTGTTAGGTTGAATACCTTGTTTGACGCCGAGGGAGGTCATGGTGTTAACGAAGGAGGACATGATAATGGACTCATCCTCAGGACAGACGGACAGATTCTAGACGAGAGGAAAATGAGGAGAGGACAGGGCCTCAGTTAGACACTGTTTAAAGTTGGAATTCACACCGCATATCAGAGAGCAAGACATGTCCAAGCAAAAAATAAAAATACTTGATCTCCATCTAGTGGTCAGCTCTGTTGTTTTCCTTCAAAATAGAAACCTGCATACAACATGGTACATACAGTACACTGGATCATCAGTCATACCCTAGATCATAAATACTAAGATATTATGAAACCAAGGGGAGAACATTGACAATGAGTTCCTCTGAAATGGCATCCTAATCCCTTCATAGTAAACTACTTTTGACCTGGGCCCCATGGACCATGGTCATATGTAGTGAAATGTATAGTGCATTCGGAAATAATTCAGACCCTTCACATTTTGATACGTTACAGCCGTATTCTAAAATGGATTAAATTTCAATTAAAATCCTCAATCTACACACAATAGCCCATAACGACAAAGTGACACAGGTTAAGACATTTTTGCAAATGTATTAAAAATAAAAAACTGAAATTATTCAGGCCCTTTGCTATGAGACTTGAAATTTAGCTCAGGTGTGTCCTGTTTCCATTGACCATACTTAAGATGTTTCTACAACTTGATTGGAGTCCACCTGTAGTAAATTCAAATGATTGGACATTATTTAGAAAGGCAGCATTGAAGGTCCCTCCAAAAACAGGGGCCTCCATCATTCTTAAATGTAAATAGTTTGGAACCACCAAGACTCTTCCTAGAGCTGGCTACCCGGCCAAACTGAGCAATCAGGGGAGAAGGGCATTGGCCAGGGAGGTGACCAAGAACCCGATGGTCACTCTGGCAGAGCTCCAGTTGCTCTGTGGAGATGGGAGAACCTTCCAGAAGGACAACCATCTATGTAGCACTCCACCAATCAGGCCTTTATGGTAGAGTGGCCAGATGGAAGCCACTTCTCAGTAAAAGGCACATGACAGCCAATTTGGAGTTTGCCAAAAGGTACCTAAAGGACTCTCAGACCATGAGAAACAAGATTATCTAGCCTGAAATCAAACCTGGCATCATCCTCACGGTGAAGCATGGGGGTAGCAGCATCATGCTGTTGGGGATGTTTTTCAGCGACAGGGACCGGGAAACTAGCCAGGATCGAGGAAAAGATGAACAGAGCAAAGTACAGAGAGATCCTTGATGAAAACCTGCTCCAGAGTGCTCAGGACCTCAGACCGGGGGCGAAGGTTCCCCTTCCAACAAGACAACAACCCTAAGCCAAGACAACGGAGGAGTAGCTTTGGAACATCTCTGAATGTCCTTGAGTGGCCCAGCCAGAGCCCGGAATTGAACCCAATCCAGCATCTTTGGAGAGACCTGAAAATAGCTGTGCAGCGACGCTCCCCATCCAACCTGACAGAGCTTGAGAAGATCTGCATAGAAGAATGGGAGAAACTCCACAAATACAGGTGTGTCAAGCTTGTAGCGTTATACCTAAAAAGACACGAGGCTGTAATCACTACCAACAATCCTTCAACAAAATACTGAGTAAAGGGTCCGAATACTTATTAAGTAAATGTGATATTTAAATAAAAAATATTTATGCCTTGTCATTATGTGTGTGGTATTGTGTGTAGATTGATGACGAAAAAAAACAATTTAATACATACTAGAATAAATCTAACGTACCAAAATCTAACGTACCATTTGAGTGGGAGCCCATGAGAGCTTCAGCTAGCAGTCTTACCTGTACTAGCTCGTTGAGCACCACGGCATCGAAGCCAGACAGGTACTGGACATAGTACCTCTGCATGACAGGACCATACTTCCTCACATGAGCCCTCAGCTCCTCCATGTAGAAGATCAGCTCTGCAATGTGCCTGAGGACATAGAATAGCAAAATTATCTATACAAAACATAAACGCAAAATGTAAATTGTTGGTCCCATGTTTGATTAGCTGAAATAAAAGATCCCAGAAACTTTCCATATACAAAAATCTTCTTTCTCTTAAATTTTGTGCACAAATGTCTTTACATCCCTTTTCGTGAGCATTTCTCCTTTGCCAAAATAATCCATCCACCTGACAGGTGTGGCATATCAAGAAGCTGATTAAACAGCATGATCATTACCCAGGTGCACCTTGTGCTGGGGACTATAAAAGGCCACTCTAAAATGTGCAGTTTTGTCATAGAACACAATGCCACAGATGTCTCAAGTTGAGGGAACGTGCAATTGGCATGTTGACTGCACAAATGTCCACCAGAGCCGTTGCCAGAGAATTGAATGTTAATTTCACAAATATTGTTTTAGAGAATTTGGCAGTACTTCCAACCGGCCTCACAACCGCAGACCACATGTAACCACACCAGCCCAGGAACCTCCACATACGGCTTCTTCACCCGAGGGATCATCTGAGACCAGCTAACTGGACAGCTGATGAAACAGGAGTATTTCTGTCTGTAATAAAGCCCTTTTGTGGAGAAAAACGCGTTCTCATTGGCTGGGCCTGGCTCCCCAGTGGGTGGGGGGCTATGCCCTGCCAGGCCCCACCCATGGCTGTGCCCCTGCCCAGTCATGTGAAATCCATAGATTAGGGCCTAATGAATTTATTTCAATTGACTGATTTCCTTATATGAACTGTAACTCAGTAAAATCCTTGAAATTGTTGCATATTGCGTATTATTTTTATTTAGTATAAGAGAATAGAAGACCTAAACTTCATCAGTATGCTCAATACTCCTACACACCACGGCTTTCCTTAAAGGGTAATTTTATTCAAAAATCTTTAAGACAGCACTTTTAGCCTCCTGATGGCAGTCAAGCAAGAGAAAAACGTGTCACGAAGATGCATTTTCACACAAGGCCACTACATTCCATAGTTACAATTTGAGTCAGTAGGATGTCTTACTTGTCAATAAAGTCATCTGTGCTCTTCTTCTGGATGTTGTCTGCATGTCGTAGCAGCCAAATGATCTCATCCCGAGCGAACGACAGAGCCATGAATACAAACAGGGCCTAGGCAGAGGACAGGAGTCAGGTTTTATAGTTAATATCACCCATCAATTAGACATGACAGCCCACTTAGAGAGTGTAAGGACTACTGGATCTAAACAGGTCATTCAGTATTTGAATCCCAATCCTCTGACCCCTTTAAAGTTAGTCCAACTAGCATTATCATGTCAACACAACTAGAGTGCTTATACTATAGTGCTCGTTCAACTAGCATTATCATGTTAACACAACGAGTGTATAGTGTTAGTGTTAGAGCGGAATGATATCAAATACATCTAACACATGGTTTCCAAGTGGTTAATACCATTCCATTGACTCAGTTCCAGACATTATTATGAGCCGTCCTCCCCTCAGCAGCCTCCACTGTAGTCCAACTAGCATTATCATGTTAACACAACTAGAGTGGCTATAGTGTTAGTCCAACTAGAGAGCAGTAGCGCAGGTGCAGAGCTGTGGTTGAGTGGCAACACTCCCGGCAAAAGCCACATATACAAATCTCCCAATCCCTGTGTCCACTCTTCCCACTGTTTCTCCCACCTGTATCCCCTTCTGATTTCAAAACTGTCTAAATGGTGCCGTGATGAAAGAGCAGTGGTGCAGTACCTTGGGGCCCAGTAATCCTGGCTGGTCAGATAGGACTGTGGCCAGCTCCTTCAGGGCAGATCTCAAGAACTTGCGTCTTTCTCTGTGCATCAAGCCTCTGTAACAAAACAAACAATCACATTCTGAGAGGATAGTGTGGCAAATACCATTTAAAATCTCTGTGCTGAATTGCATCCTAAACCATCAATGAGATACATTTGTGGGGCACTTACGCATGTGACAGAGCTTGTTCTTTGCACTCTTTGATGTCATTCACACGTTTATTGTAGCTGTGAAATGAAAAGGAAGAATAGTTCATTTACTCACACACTTAAAATGCCTGGGTATATTCTTAAACTGTCCCTCATTGAGCATGCTTTTCGGTCCACGGCGACGCATAATGAGTCCAGGAAAACAGTTAATGTGTGATCCCTCACCCGCGGATGTTGATGAACAGGTCCTCAGCAGCCTTGTGGATGTGGAACACCTCGTCTCTGAAGAGACAGAGGCAGGTGCTGCTCTGAAGAGCCAGCTTCCACAGGCTCAGAGCTGCCTGGTCGCTGTTCAGGACCCCATGACACAGGATGAAGCCAACTGACACACAAACACAAGGACAGAGAGAGTTCGATGCACAGAAATAAGATTGTGAAACATTCAAAACAAATACGGTATTTGTGGGGAATAAGAATATTTAGACTGATTTATAATTTTACCTGTGTTTTAAAGTGTTATGCACATTGATGTTAAATACACCTGTACCATGAATTACAATTTAAAAAATGATCATGCTCCCCATTCCCTTCAATGGTATAAACCTATCAAGTCAATTAGGTCAGACTGTACTCTACAAACAAACAAACACTTACATACTATCCACTTCTCCATGGCGTCCAGGGACAAGTATTCACAGGGCATCTAGAAGAAACAGAATCACAGGTCAATGCATGTGGCTGTGAGCAGGAAACGGTGTGATTGGAGATCTACAGTGCCCATAGAAAGTCTACACCATTGAACTGTTTTCAGATTTTGTTGCATTTCAAAGAGGGATTTAAATAGATTTCATTTTCATTTTTGATCCACACAAAATATTCCAAAGTGAAAAGAAAATTCTACAAATGAAATAACTAAAATACACAGAACCAGTCAAAAGTTAACACACCTACTCATTCAAGTTCCCCCCCCCCTTATTTTTACTATAAAATAGTGAAGACATTAAAACTGCGGAAAAACACATATGGAATCACGTAGTAACCAAAACAAAAAGTGTGAAACAAAATCAAAATATATTTTATATTTGAGATTCTTCAAAGTAGCCACGCATTCGCTCAACCAGATTCACGAGGAATGTTTTTCCAATAGTCTTGAAGGAGTTCCCACATATGTTGAGCACTTGTTGGCTGCTTTTCCTTCACTCTGCGGTCCAACTCATCCCAAACCATCTCAATTGGGTTGAGGTCGGATGATTGCGGAGGCCAGGTCATCTGACGGAGCACTGCATCACTCTTCTTAGCCCTCACACAGCCTGGAGGTGTGTTGGGTCATTGTTCTGTTGACAAAAAAAATGATAGTCCCACTAAGTGGGATGGCGCCAGATGGGATGGCGTATCGCTGCAGAATGCTGTGGTAGCCAAGCTGGTTAAGTGTGCCTTGAATTCTAAATAAATCACAGACAGTGTCACCAGCAAAGCACCCCCGCACCATCACACCTCACCCTCCATGCTTCACGGTGGGAACCACACATGCAGAGATCATCTGGTCACCTACTCTGCATCTCACAAAGACATGGCGGTTGGAGCTGTGGCTTATTTGCAGCAATTCGACCATGAAGGCCTGATTCACGCAGTGTCCTCTGAACAGTTGATGTTGAGATGTGTCTGTTACTTGAACAATGTGAAGAATTTATTTGGGCTGCAATTTCTGAGGCTGGTAACTCTAATGGCCTTATCCTTTGCAGAATAGGTAACTCTGGGTCTTCCTTTCCTGTGGTGGTCCTCATGAGAGACAGTTTCATCATTGCACTTGATGGTTTTTGCCACTGAACTTTAAGAAACTTTCAAAGTTCTTGAAATGTTCCATATTGACTGACCTTCATGCCTTAAAGTAATGACAGACTGTTGTTTCCCTATCTTCTGTATACCACCCCTACCTTGCTGCAACACAAGTGATTGGCTCAAACGCATTAAGAAGGAAAAAAATTCCACACATTAACTTTTAACAAGGCACACCTGTTAATTGGAAAAAAATTGTTGTTTTTTTTCACCTTTATTGAACCAGGTAGGCTAGTTGAGAACAAGTTCTCATTTGCAACTGCGACCTGGCCAAGATAAAGCATAGCAGTGTGAACAGACAACACAGAGTTACACATTGAGTAAAAATTAACAAGTCAAAAACACAGAAAAAAATGTGTTGTGTGCAAAAGGCATGAGGAGGTAGGCAAATAATTACAATTTTGCAGATTAACAATGGAGTGATAAATGATCAGATGGTTATGTACAGGTAGAGATATTGGTGTGCAAAAGAGCAGAAAAGTAAATACATATAAACAGTACGGGGATGAGGTAGGTAAAATTGGGTGGGCTATTTACCGATAGACTATGTACAGCTGCAGCGATCGGTTAGCTGCTCAGATAGCAGATGTTTGAAGTTGGTGAGGGAGATAAAAGTCTCCAACTTCAGCGATTTTTGCAATTCGTTCCAGTCACATGCAGCAGAGAACTGGAACAAAAGGCGGCCAAACGAGGTGTTGGCTTTAGGGATGATCAGTGAGATACACCTGCTGGAGCACGTGCTACGGGTGGGTGTTGCCATCGTGACCAGTGAACTGAGATAAGGCTGAGCTTTACCTAGCATGGACTTGTAGATGACCTGGAGCCAGTGGGTCTGGCAACGAATATGTAGCGAGGGCCAGCCGACTAGAGCATACAGGTCGCAGTGGTGGGTGGTATAAGGTGCTTTAGTGACAAAACGGATGGCACTGTGATAAACTGCATCTAGTTTGCTGAGTAGAGTATTGGAAGCTATTTTGTAGATGACATCGCCAAAGTCGAGGACCGGTAGGATAGTCAGTTTTACTAGGGTAAGTTTGGCGGCGTGAGTGAAGGAGGCTTTGTTGCGAAATAGAAAGCCGACTCTAGATTTGATTTTGGATTGGAGATATGATATGATATGAGTCTGGAAGGAGAGTTTACAGTCTAGCCAGACACCTAAGTACTTATAGATGTCCACATATTCTAGGTCGGAACCATCCAGGGTGGTGATGCTAGTCGGGCGTGCAGGTGCAGGCAGCGAACGGTTGAAAAGCATGCATTTGGTTTTACTAGCGTTTAAGAGCAGTTGGAGGCCACGGAAGGAGTGTTGTATGGCATTGAAGCTCGTTTGGAGGTTAGATAGCACAGTGTCCAAGGACGGGCCGGAAGTATACAGAATGGTGTCGTCTGTGAAGAGGTGGATCAGGGAATCGCCCGCAGCAAGATTGATATATACAGAGAAAAGAGTCGGCCCGAGAATTGAACCCTGTGGCACAAATGCATTCTAGGTGACTACCTCATGAAGCTGGTTGAGAGAATGCCGATAGTGTGCAAAGCTGTCATCAAGGCAAACGGTGGCAACTTTGAAGAATCTCAAATATAAAATATATTTTGATTTGTTTAACACTTTTTTGGTTACTACATGATTGCATATGTGTAATTACATAGTTTTGATGTCTTCACCATTTCAATGTAGAAAATAGTCAAAAAAAGACAAATCTTGAATGAGTAGGTGTGTCCAAACTTTTGACTGGTACTATAGCTGTTACATAAGTACTCGCCCCCTTTGTTCTGACAAGCCTGAATGAGTTCAGAAGTAGAACGTGACTTAACAAATCACATAAATAAGTTATTTGTACTCACACTGTGTGAAATAATACGGGTTCACATGATTTTTGAATGACTACCCCTTCTTCTGGACCGTACATCTGTAAGGTCCCTCAGTTAAGTATTGAATTTCAAGCACAGATTCAACTACAAAGACCAGGGAGTTTCAAAAGCGTCAAAGAAGGGCAGTGATTTCTAGAGGGGTAACAATAACAAATCAGACATTGAATATCTCTTTAAGAATGGTCAAGTTAATAATTATGTGAATGATGTATTGAAGTACACATACATCAAAGATACAGTCATCCTTCTGAACTGAGCTGCAGGACAGGAAGGAAACTGCTCAGGGATGTTATCATGAGGCCATTGGTGATTTTTAAAACAGCTACAGAGTTCAATGGCTGTGATGGGAGAACACTGAGAATGGTTTAACAACATTGTAGTAATTCCACAACAATGACCTAAATGACAGTGAAAAGAAGAATATAAATATACAGAATAAAAATATTCCAAAACATGCATCTTGTATGCAACAAGGCACTAAAGTAATACTGCCCCAAAAAATCCTAGAGGAAAACATGCTTCAGTCGGCTTTATACCAGACACCGGGAAAGGAATTCACCTTTTAGCAGGACAATCTACATCACAAAGCCAAATCTACACTGGAGTTGCTTACCAAGAAGACAGGGAATGTTCCTGAGAAGCCAAATTACAGTTTTGACTTAAATCTGCTTGAAAATCTATGGCAAGACTTGAAAATTATTGTATAGCTATGATCCTTGACAGACCTTGAAGAATTTTGAAAATAATACTGGGACAATATTGCACAATACTTGTGTGCAAAGCTCTTTGGAGACTTTCCCAAGAAGACTCACAGCTGTAATTGCTGCCAAAGGTGTTTCTAACATGTATTGACTCAGTGGGGTGAATAGTTATCTAATCAATATATTAGTGTTTTATTTTTCATTAAGCTAAAATTAAATTAAAATTAAAAATTGCCTTTTTCTTCCACTTTGACATTACAATATTTTGTGTATATCGTTGACAAAAAAAATGACAATTTTAATCCCTCTATGTAACACAATAACATATGAAGTAATCCAAGGGGCTGTAGACTTTCTATAGGCAGGCAGTGTATTGATGGTACTGTGTGGCTCAAGTATGGCACTAGCAACACCGTAGTCATGGGTTCAACTCCTGGAGAGATCACATTACTGCACTCACCCTCAACATGTCTGATAGGCACGGTAACTCACTGTGTCTGATTGATGGTACTGTGTGGCTCAGCAGTAACTCACTGTGTCTGACTGAGCACGGTAAACACTGTGTCTGACTGGGCTTGAGCACGGTAACTCACTGTGTCTGACTGGGCTGGAGAGATCACTGTGTCATTACTAACTCACTGTGTCTGACTGGGCTGGGCTCGGTAACTCACTGTGTCTGACTGGGCTGGGCTGAGCACGGTAACTCACTGTGTCTGACTGGGCTGGGCTGAGCACGGTAACTCACTGTGTCTGACTGGGCTGGGCTGGGCTGAGCAGGGTAACTCACTGTGTCACGGTAACTCACTGTGTCTGACTGGGCTGGGCTGAGCACGGTAACTCACTGTGTCTGACTGGGCTGGGCTGAGCATGGTAACTCACTGTGTCTGACTGGGCTGGGTTGAGCACGGTAACTCACTGTGTCTGACTGGGCTGGGCTGGGCACGGTAACTCACTGTGTCTGACTGGGCTGGGCTGAGCAGGGTAACTCACTGTGTCTGACTGGGCTGGGCTGGGCTGAGCACGGTAACTCACTGTGTCTGACTGGGTAACTCACTGGTCTGACTGAGCTGGGCGGTAACTCACTGTGTCTGACTGGGGCTGGGCTGAGCACGGTAACTCACTGTGTCTGACTGGGCTGTGTCTGGGCTGAGCACGGTAACTCACTGTGCTGGGCTGAGCAGGGTAACTCACTGTGTCTGACTGGGCTGGGTTGAGCACGGTAACTCACTGTGTCTGACTGGGCTGGGTTGAGCACGGTAACTCACTGTGTCTGACTGGGCTGGGCTGAGGGGTAAGCACTGTGTCTGACTAACTCACTGTGTCTGACTGGGCTGGGTTGAGCACGGTAACTCACTGTGTCTGACTGGGCTGGGCTGAGCACGGTAACTCACTGTGTCTGACTGGGCTGGGCTGAGCACGGTAACTCACTGTGTCTGACTGGGCTGGGTTGAGCACGGTAACTCACTGTGTCTGACTGGGCTGTCTGACTGGGCTGGGCTGAGCACGGTAACTCACTGTGTCTGACTGGGCTGGGCTGAGCACGGTAACTCACTGTGTCTGACTGGGCTGGGCTGAGCACGGTAACTCACTGTGTCTGACTGGGCTGGGCTGAGCACGGTAACTCACTGTGTCTGACTGGGCTGGGCTGAGCACGGTAACTCACTGTGTCTGACTGGGCTGGGTTGAGCACGGTAACTCACTGTGTCTGACTGGGCTGGGCTGAGCACGGTAACTCACTGTGTCTGACTGGGCTGGGCTGAGCACGGTAACTCACTGTGTCTGACTGGGCTGGGCTGGGCACGGTAACTCACTGTGCTGACTGGGCTAACTCACTGTGTCTGACTGGGCTGGGCTGTAACTCACTGTGTCTGACTGGGCTGGGCTGAGGTAACTCACTGTGTCTGACTGGGCTGGGCTGAGCAGGGTAACTCACTGTGTCTGACTGGGCTGGGCTGAGCACGGTAACTCACTGTGTCTGACTGGGCTGGGCTGAGCACGGTAACTCACTGTGTCTGACTGGGCTGGGCTGGGCTGAGCACGGTAACTCACTGTGTCTGACTGGGCTGGGCTGAGCACGGTAACTCACTGTGTCTGACTGGGCTGGGCTGAGCACGGTAACTCACTGTGTCTGACTGGGCTGGGTTGAGCACGGTAACTCACTGTGTCTGACTGGGCTGGGTTGAGCACGGTAACTCACTGTGTCTGACTGGGCTGGGTTGAGCACGGTAACTCACTGTGTCTGACTGGGCTGGGCTGAGCACGGTAACTCACTGTGTCTGACTGGGCTGGGTTGAGTCTGACGGTAACTCACTGTGTCTGACTGGGCTGGGCTGAGCACGGTAACTCACTGTGTCTGACTGGGCTGGGTTGAGCACGGTAACTCACTGTGTCTGACTGGGCTGGGCTGAGCACGGTAACTCACTGTGTCTGACTGGGCTGGGCTGAGCACGGTAACTCACTGTGTCTGACTGGGCTGGGTTGAGCATGGTGCTAGGAGCACTGATGAGACTGAGTAGCTGAGCGTTCCTCCACTGGTCAGCAGACAGGTTTCTCCTGGGGTACACCATCTGGAGGGAGAGCAGGGCGTCTGACAACGACTACAGGGAAGGGAGAGATTGATTTAGGACAGTTTATATTAACTTTCATGAACAAGCATTAATCAACTATTAACACATATGTATTTTATTATTAGTAAACATATAAAAACAATATAAGCATTTGTAAACATGGCTTAAGAATACAAGTTATAATACAGTGTAACCAAAAAATGTGTTATCATTGTCAGTGCTCAGGATAAGAACATAACATGTGGAGATATAGGTAACACTATTCACCTTCCCATGTGGAACAAACTCCTCCATCATCTTTTTCAGGGGGTTCTCGTAGTCAACGATCATCTGTCCCAGCCTAGGGTACTCTCGATCACTAGATGGGGAACAAACATACAACAATGTTGTTGATATTTCTAGTTCTAAGGGATTTCTAAGTCCTAATCAACAATACAAAGAGTGTTTTAGTCATGCATTACATTTTCCCTATAATACTATGCCATTTTAATATAATGCCACTGGAACTGTACGTATAAAAGCTTTAAGCTTCACTTATTTGAATATTAATATTGTTTTACCTTGATCCATGTGTCATTTCATGGGCATAGTTGTAGAGGCCAATGATAGCTTTCCTCTCTTCAATCCGAGACAGTAGCATCATTAGGTTAGTGTAGGTCACTACTAAGTCAAGGTAGTTTTTGGTCAGGTCAAAGTTTACAGTCTGTAGAAAGATATGGGAACAAAATTAGATCTAGACCAATCCCTTAAGAGTCAGCATACTTATCTAATCCAAGTAAAAACATAACATCTTTGAAATATAATCTTGGAGGAATAACCAAAAGCATTCTGTAATTACATGTATTGCATAAATAAATGTGTCTTACAATATCAAAGAATACTTGGCAAGCATCGATAGTGTTCAGCAGCTCACAGACATGGTCCTGGAAGCAGAGAAAGAAAACAGTATTCATTTACATTTCACAGTATAGTACCTTGATAATAAGTGTAACTGATTTGTGATGGATTATCATTACACATGTATATAAAGTACCGTACATTGGTATCAAGATACTGGTATCCTGCTACTGCTTATTTGACAACGGATCTTAAAACCTGTTCTCTATTTTCACTACATTGAATGATGCTCAAGTTGCACATACCTTAAACTCCATCACATCTACGAATGTGAAGTAATACAACGCTAGATTCTTAAGGATTTCAGACTTCTCTTTCTGTAGTTGTGCAAGCTGTTGCTGTAGAAAAAAAATACATGATTGTAACAAAAAGGTGCTCTAAAGTTAAACATAGGACACACAAAGGTTCAATGTATGGATGCTATGGAACAATGAGAACAGTCAAATAGGCGGAATCGGAGTTCAAACATTGTATACTTTATCGTGACTTTGACATCTGTGTTTGCTAGTTCGTGTTTGGTAGAGCAGTGAGTGGTCTCAACTTGTTAGAATAACTAGATATCCTGAGAAATACTACCAAGGACATCACACAATGTGTCAGGGTGACATTTCGACAACGCTAAACTGTAGAGCTCTAACCAAAAACACCTTTCCAAAACACTCATGTCGCCTTCGATAACATGACTGCATTTTTAGCACTGTCACAATGGGGGCTTTATTTAACCAATGATAGCCTCTCACAAGCCAAAAATGAAGTCATGTTTTATGGATTGTTATCTATGGATTGTTATCTGTGGTGTGCGTCCCAAATGGCACCCTATTCTCTACGTAGTGTGCTTCTTTTGACCAAAGACCATAGGGCTCTAGGAGTGCGTCCCAAATGGCACCCTATTCTCTACGTAGTGTGCTTCTTTTGACCAAAGACCATAGGGCTCTAGGTAAAAGTAGTGCAGTATAATGAGAATAGGGTGATATTTGGGACACATCCTTGGTCTCTTGCCCATAAATGTTACTTATTTTAACTATTAACAGTTACCTAACAGTATTGAAAAACTTGAGTGTGAAAGATAATACAAATATGAATAATTAGCAACAAATTAAATGAAAATCTGCTACATAGAGAATAATAAGACATGCAAAACATAGAAAAAAAGGAACTCTGAGGAGCTTCAACTTACCAAAAGAATATTCCAGAAAAAAGCCAAGAAGTTAAGCATGCAAAACAAAAACACAGACCAAGTAAAACATGAACCACTGCAGCAAAAAGTACAACATAGCAAACCACATGACAGCTACACCACAGAAGCAGTTAAACAGTTCAAATTAAATAGAAAGCCGGACAATGGTGATAGATAAGCATCAAGTGGAAAACACTTGAAAAGACAAACATGGTGAGAATGAATTAGTTGTACTGAAAAAGGCTTGTCATACAGAACATAACATTTATGGAAATGTACATGTGATTGATACATATATAGTGGATAGATAGGATAATGGATCTCAGATGGAATTTAATTTACATTTACAATTCCTATTTTATCTCAAAAAGCTGAAATAACATGGAATATATCTGGAAAATACATGCAATAGACAGACTTACATTGTTGTTGCGTGTTTCAACCGCTGGGAATTTTCTGACAATGAACTTGACAGCAGACTCCAGGTTCTTGTCTATTAGATAGGATGGTTTGGCTTTGGGGTCACCACATGCCTATAATGAAGAGGGACAAAAACACAGACAAAAGCTAAAGAAGCATCAATAATAATACTAACAACAACAACAAAACATTGGCAGAAAACTGATAGGATGATGAGGTAGTATTTTGGTCACTTTTTGAGTGAGTGAGTGTATGAGAGAGAGCGAGAGAGAGACGGACACAGAGAGAGAGCCTGAGATAGAGTATGAATACATCTCCACTAACAGAGTGCTGTATGGGAGGTTGGAGAGCAGTTAGTGAGAAAGCAGTGCATGGGCATACTCCTACTGGGAGAGAAGATAGTTGAACTGTGTGTTACAATATAGATGTTAGAAGCAACCAAAGGTTAGCAGGTGTATGTTTGAGGTAGGATGGTGTATGGGTATACGACACTGGGCATGCACAGCTACCCGACAAAACAGGAATAGTTATGTTTTAGTATTCAGTCAGTCTATAACACATAAGAGTGTTAAGTTTCGCAATACAATAAAACTAAAACAGCAGAGCGACAAACATATAGAGAAAGAGTATGTTCAAACCCTCATATCATCAAAACTGGATTCAAGATTAGTGATACGATGTGATGGATCCATGCAGGGAACACTCATTTTGCAGAGGAGAGCAGGGTAGTGTTGAATTGCATAATGAAGTGTCAGTGAATTCAACCAGGCCCTATCTTTTCCCATTGCCTGATCTTCAAACCCTAAACAAATACAAACTTTTTGTTTTTGTTATGCAAATGTCCGGGAACTGTGAATTTGATGCTGACAAACCAAAAGATGACCATGGTTAAAGCGTTAATGTATTATGATCTAGTTGTTGGACTATAGGTGCTCACCTTTTTTTAATAACAAGCTAAAGATAACTAACAGTTGCAAATTCTATCTGGTAAGAAATAAACAGGAAAATATTATATCTATTTTAACCTAATAAAATTATTCCAGCGATTCAATTGCACTTTGGGATGGGCCTGTTTGTTGAATTGTGAACGTTGTGAGTACTGAGTAGTATACAAGTAATTCCTGGACATGATGCTGGTAAGGATAGCAGGGAGGGGTAGAACGAGGGGGAGTGATTTAGGGAAGAGCTGAGCAAACCTTCCAAACTTGTCCTTGCTGAGGGAAGCATTGTGACAGAAAGAGAGAAAACCACACAGGTAAACACAGGTAAACACAGGTAAAGTCAGGTTTAAAACATAGAACCATGCATCGCTACATTAAAAAGGCTTCGGATTTTACTTCCGGGATATTTGTTGAGGGATAGTTTGGCTTTACACTGTGCACAATAATTCATGTGTTGCCTGTCAAAGCATTGTTCAATCACTATCTCACACCATGCTGGGAACCCTCCTCCTAGAGTAGCAACACCGTAGAGTATTAAGGCTTTAAGTTTAAGAAAGGACATAACGTATTCTTTGATTAGTACAAGTAAGAACAGAAACATGCAAGTAAAACCAAGGAAAATGCTAAGCCAGTGCATCTACCAATGAACCCAAAAAGAATATGGCCTGAAACATTACATGCACAGAACCCGTAGCTCATATAGGCAGTTAGGCAATTCATTGTTCATTTCCAAGATAACTTCACAACATGTCTAACAGTACAATGACATACAGAGATTAGCTTTGTTGTAAATATTTTGTTTAAAAATGTGCAAAATCAAAAAGAGTAAAAGAAAATATGTTTCTCTGCTTCATCCAACACAACCTTGGTCTGAGACCAGTTAAGTTAACTTGGTCTAATTTCGTGAGCAGCACTGACTACCATAAGCACTTCTTCTCTAGTGCTACTAATAGCTCTAGCAGAGCTTCCCAAGTGCTAACAATGCTTCCCCCCTTCCCCAGTGTCAATTGCTCCTCCCCAGTGATAACAGTACTTCCCCAATGATAACAATGCTTCCCCCTTCCCCAGTGTCAATTGCTTCCCCAGTGATAACAGTACTTCCCCAGTGATAACAGTACTTCCCCAGTGATAACAGTACTTCCCCAGTGATAACAGTGCTTTCCCAGTGATAACAGTGCTTTCCCAGTGATAACAATGCTTCCCCCTTCCCCAGTGTCAATTGCTTCCCCAGTGATAACAGTACTTCCCCAATGATAACAATGCTTCCCCCTTCCCCAGTGTCAATTGCTTCCCCAGTGATAACAGTACTTCCCCAGTGATAACAGTACTTCCCCAGTGATAACAGTACTTCCCCAGTGATAACAGTACTTCCCCAGTGATAACAGTACTTCCCCAGTGATAACAGTACTTCCCCAGTGATAACAGTACTTCCCCAGTGATAACAGTACTTCCCCAGTGATAACAGTACTTCCCCAGTGATAACAGTACTTCCCCAGTGATAACAGTACTTCCCCAGTGATAACAGTACTTCCCCAGTGATAACAGTACTTCCCCAGTGATAACAGTACTTCCCCAGTGATAACAGTACTTCCCCAGTGATAACAGTACTTCCCCAGTGATAACAGTACTTCCCCAGTGATAACAGTACTTCCCCCTTTCCACGTGTCAACTGCTCCTCCCCAATGATAACAGTACTTCCCAAGTGCTAACAATGCTTCCCCCTTCCCCAGTGTCAACTGCTCCTCCCCAGTGATAACAGTGCTTCCCCAATGATAACAGTACTTCCCAAGTGCTAACAGTGCTTCCTAAGTGCTACCATGGTAATAGGAGAGTGAATAACAGATTGAGGTAAAGGCTATGTACTCATAGGAGACCCTCCCCCTCTGAGCTCATAGATACAGTAAAGACATCAATGGAACTTGACCCAAACAATGGAAATTCCACGGAAATGCGCAGGGGAAATATCCCAAGTCTTCTCATTGCCCACCCAGTAAAATTAGCCTGCATTTAGGCTATTGTTTATGTGTATTTCACACGTTGTTGAGGTAAAAATCTGAGTATAAATGCTTGTATGGATGTCAACCCCAACACATGTTCATGTCATTGTCACCAATCAACTGCATTGCAGTTAAAAATAACTGACTAGCACCACCGATTTCTGTATGCCAGCTATGGTACCAGCTAATACAAAAAGGAGTTATCAGTCACTTCTTCTATACCTGAAAAGAAACAACTTCTACATGTTATGCAGCGAAAACAGCCAAATATATCCAAATCAGACTTTGCTAACCACACTGGGGACCTGTTACAATACATCAATCATGACGGATTAGACAAATATCCACTTTGTTAGATCAGATTTCTTCTATCCTCTTCAGTCTGCGTTCCATTGACCGCTTTATTGCATCTATCAGGACTCCCCTTCTATCAGGACTCCCCGTCTATCAGGACTCCCCGTCTATCAGGACTCCCCGTCTATCAGGACTCTATCAGGACTCTATCAGGACTCCCCGTCTATCAGGACTCCCCGTCTATCAGGACTCCCCGTCTATCAGGACTCCCCGTCTATCAGGACTCCCCGTCTATCAGGACTCTCCGTCTATCAGGACTCTATCAGGACTCTCCGTCTATCAGGACTCTATCAGGACTCCCCGTCTATCAGGACTCTCCGTCTATCAGGACTCTATCAGGACTCTCCGTCTATCAGGACTCCCCGTCTATCAGGACTATCAGGACTCCCGTCTATCAGGACTCTCCGTCTATCAGGACTCCCGTCTATCAGGACTCCCCGTCTATCAGGACTCTACCAGGACTCTATCAGGACTCCCCGTCTATCAGGACTCTATCAGGACTCCCCGTCTATCAGGACTCTCCGTCTACCAGGACTCCCCGTCTACCAGGACTCCCCGTCTACCAGGACTCCCCGTCTACCAGGACTCCCCGTCTACCAGGACTCCCCGTCTATCAGGACTCCCCGTCTATCAGGACTCCCCGTCTATCAGGACTCTATCAGGACTCTCCGTCTATCAGGACTCTATCTATCAGGACTCCTCCGACTCTATCAGGACTCCCGTCTATCAGGACTCTCCGTCTATCAGGACTCTATCAGGACTCCGTCTATCAGGACTCTCCGTCTATCAGGACTCCCCGTCTATCAGGACTCCCGTCTATCAGGACTCTCCGTCTATCAGGACTCTCCGTCTATCAGGACTCTCCGACTCTATCAGGACTCCCGTCTATCAGGACTCTATCAGGACTCCCCGTCTATCAGGACTCTCCGTCTATCAGGACTCCCCGTCTACCAGGATCAGGACTCTCCGTCTATCAGGACTCCCGTCTATCAGGACTCTCCGTCTATCAGGACTCTCCGTCTATCAGGACTCTCCGTCTATCAGGACTCTCCGTCTATCAGGACTCTCCGTCTATCAGGACTCTCCGTCTATCAGGACTCTCCGTCTATCAGGACTCTATCAGGACTCCCCGTCTATCAGGACTCTCCGTCTATCAGGACTCTCCGTCTATCAGGACTCTATCAGGACTCCCCGTCTATCAGGACTCTCCGTCTATCAGGACTCTCCGTCTATCAGGACTCTCCGTCTATCAGGACTCTCCGTCTATCAGGACTCTCCGTCTATCAGGACTCTCCGTCTATCAGGACTCTCCGTCTATCAGGACTCTCCGTCTATCAGGACTCTCCGTCTATCAGGACTCTATCGTCTATCAGGACTCCCCTTCTATCAGGACTCTCCGTCTATCAGGACTCTCTATCAGGTCTATCAGGACTCTCCGTCTATCAGGACTATCAGGACTCCGTCTATCAGGACTCTCCGTCTATCAGGACTCCCCGTCTATCAGGACTCCCCGTCTATCAGGACTCTCCGTCTATCAGGACTCTCCGTCTATCAGGGCTCTCCGTCTATCAGGGCTCTCCGTCTATCAGGGCTCTCCGTCTATCAGGGCTCTCCGTCTATCAGGACTCTATCAGGACTCTCCGTCTATCAGGACTCCCCGTCTATCAGGACTCTCCGTCTATCAGGACTCTCCGTCTATCAGGACTCTCCGTCTATCAGGACTCTCCGTCTATCAGGACTCTCCGTCTATCAGGACTCTCCGTCTATCAGGACTCCCGTCTATCAGGACTCTCCGTCTATCAGGACTCTCCGTCTATCAGGACTCTCCGTCTATCAGGACTCCCCGTCTATCAGGACTCTCCGTCTATCAGGACTCTCCGTCTATCAGGACTCCCCGTCTATCAGGACTCCCCGTCTATCAGGACTCCCGTCTATCAGGACTCCCCGTCTATCAGGACTCCCCGTCTATCAGGACTCTCCGTCTATCAGGACTCTATCAGGACTCTCCGTCTATCAGGACTCTCCGTCTATCAGGACTCCCCGTCTATCAGGACTCTCCGTCTATCAGGACTCTCCGTCTATCAGGACTCCCGTCTATCAGGACTCTCCGTCTATCAGGACTCCCGTCTATCAGGACTCTCCGTCTATCAGGACTCTCCGTCTATCAGGACTCTCCGTCTATCAGGACTCCGTCTATCAGGTCTATCAGGACTCTCCGTCTATCAGGACTCTATCAGGACTCTCCGTCTATCAGGACTCTCCGTCTATCAGGACTCTCCGTCTATCAGGACTCTCCGTCTATCAGGACTCTCCGTCTATCAGGACTCTCCGTCTATCAGGACTCTCCGTCTATCAGGACTCTCCGTCTATCAGGACTCTCCGTCTATCAGGACTCTATCAGGACTCTCCGTCTATCAGGACTCTCCGTCTATCAGGACTCTATCAGGACTCAGGACTCTATCAGGACTCTATCAGGACTCCCCGTCTATCAGGACTCTATCAGGACTCTCCGTCTATCAGGACTCCCCGTCTATCAGGACTCTCCGTCTATCAGGACTCTATCAGGACTCTCCGTCTATCAGGACTCTATCAGGACTCTCCGTCTATCAGGGCTCTCCGTCTATCAGGACTCTCCGTCTATCAGGACTCCGTCTATCAGGACTCTCCGTCTATCAGGGCTCTCCGTCTATCAGGGCTCTCCGTCTATCAGGACTCTCCGTCTATCAGGACTCTCCGTCTATCAGGACTCTCCGTCTATCAGGACTCTATCAGGACTCTCCGTCTATCAGGACTCTATCAGGGCTCTCCGTCTATCAGGACTCCCCGTCTATCAGGACTCTCCGTCTATCAGGGCTCTCCGTCTATCAGGACTCTATCAGGGCTCTCCGTCTATCAGGACTCCCCGTCTATCAGGACTCCCCGTCTATCAGGGCTCTCCGTCTATCAGGGCTCTCCGTCTATCAAGGCTCTCCGTCTATCAGGACTCTATCAGGACTCTCCGTCTATCAGGACTCTCCGTCTATCAGGACTCTCCGTCTATCAGGACTCTCCTCTATCAGGACTCCGTCTATCAGGACTCTCCGTCTATCAGGACTCGTCTATCAGGACTCTCCGTCTATCAGGACTCTCCGTCTATCAGGACTCTCCGTCTATCAGGACTCTCCGTCTATCAGGACTCTCCGTCTATCAGGACTCTATCAGGACTCTCCGTCTATCAGGACTCTCCGTCTATCAGGACTCTCCGTCTATCAGGACTCTCCGTCTATCAGGACTCCCTCTATCAGGACTCTCCGTCTATCAGGACTCTATCAGGACTCTCCGTCTATCAGGACTCTCCGTCTATCAGGACTCTCCGTCTATCAGGACTCTCCGTCTATCAGGACTCTATCAGGACTCCCCGTCTATCAGGACTCTATCAGGACTCTCCGTCTATCAGGACTCTCTATCAGGACTCTCCGTCTATCAGGACTCTCCGTCTATCAGGACTCCGTCTATCAGGACTCTATCAGGACTCTCCGTCTATCAGGACTCTATCAGGACTCCCGTCTATCAGGACTCTCCTCCGACTATCAGGACTCTCCGTCTATCAGGACTCTATCAGGACTCTATCAGGACTCCCCGTCTATCAGGACTCTATCAGGACTCTCCGTCTATCAGGACTCTCCGTCTATCAGGACTCTCCGTCGGACTCTATCAGGACTCCGACTCTATCAGGACTCTCCTCTATCAGGACACTCCGTCTATCAGGACTCTCCGTCTATCAGGACTCTCCGTCTATCAGGACTCTATCAGGACTCTCCGTCTATCAGGACTCTCCGTCTATCAGGACTCTCCGTCTATCAGGACTCTATCAGGACTCTCCGTCTATCAGGACTCCCCGTCTATCAGGACTCTATCAGGACTCTCCGTCTATCAGGACTCTATCAGGACTCTCCGTCTATCAGGACTCTCCGTCTATCAGGACTCTATCAGGACTCTCCGTCTATCAGGACTCTCCGTCTATCAGGACTCTCCGTCTATCAGGACTCTATCAGGACTCTATCAGGACTCTCCGTCTATCAGGACTCTCCCGTCTATCAGGACTCTCCGTCTATCAGGACTCTCCGTCTATCAGGACTCCCCGTCTATCAGGACTCTCCGTCTATCAGGACTATCAGGACTCCCGTCTATCAGACTCTATCAGGACTCCGTCTATCAGGACTCTATCAGGACTCCGTCTATCAGGACTCTATCAGGACTCTCCGTCTATCAGGACTCTATCTCCGTCTATCAGGACTCTATCAGGACTCTCCGTCTATCAGGACTCTATCAGGACTCCGTCTATCAGGACTCTCCGACTCTATCAGGACTCTCCGTCTATCAGGACTCCCCGTCTATCAGGACTCCCCGTCTATCAGGACTCTATCAGGGCTCTCCGTCTATCAGGACTCTATCAGGACTCTCCGTCTATCAGGACTCTCCGTCTATCAGGACTCTCCGTCTATCAGGACTTGGACTGAAACACACTGACTGAATTCCTATTGCACTCACTACATCAATGTACTGATAAAGTCTTGATCTGGTTATTGGCATATGGATGGATGATTTGTGTTTTTTCTGCAGTACTGCTATGCAATGTTCAACCCAGTGACCAGAATCTGAATGTTGTGAGTCTTTCAGCAAGACAACAACCCAAAACACACATAAAAAGCACCATGGAATGTTTCAAGAACAGATGCTGGACTGTTCTGGAGTGGTCTGAATCTGAATCACATCCAAAACCTACGGCGAGAAAAAAATTACAGCGCATTTATGTAAAAAATGTTTTATAATAATTGGGTGGGAATACAAGAAGTATTGAGTTGAAAAATGTATAATTGGTGGAGTCCTGTGGATACCAATATCCAGCTGAGCCTCCCAGTCCCATGTTGCCCAGGGTTAAGAACATGAATTGTAATGTAATATTGTACTACACCCTCAAAACTTATTCCCGGATCCATTGGCAAAAATGTGTTTAATCTGTTATTGTTAGTAATATTCATTCAAAATGCAAAGTCAAAAATAAAAAATAAATATATATATTTTTTTTAAATATTGAGATCTGGCTGCGGACCCCCTGCAGTAACTCTGCGGACCCCACTTTGAGAAACCCTGGTGTAAGTTACATCAATATAATGAGAAATACTGCTGGCCCAGACAGTGGTGTCCCACTTGCAGCCAGCTGTCATATCAGGGGTCCCATTGTTTTGCTGTCAACAATTCTAATGCTAAGCTATAAGCTGTTCTTGGTACATAATCCCATATTGTTGGTCACTGAATCTTCAGATTCACATGTAACTCGCTGAGTGGGTATCAACAAAATATCTCTCTATTTTGGATGAACGCTCCAATTAATTGTGTTTGATAAAGCTGCTAGTCTAAGCAGTTTGATTTACTGAGGTAGTCCTAGTAGACTTGTGCAGTAGGCTACAGTAATGTGCTTTACTGGGGTAGACCTGTGGTAGTAGTAGGAGTGTGCAGTAGGACAATGATATAGGCCTGTGGTAGACCTGTGGTAGTAGTAGGAGTGTGCAGTAGGACAATGATATAGGCCTGTGGTAGACCTGTGGTAGTAGTAGGAGTGTGCAGTAGGAAAATGATATAGGCCTGTGGTAGACCTGTGTGCCTTAGGCATGTGCAGAAGCCTACAGCTGTTTGATGTACTGAGGTAGTCCTGTGCCCCGCAGCCTACAATCACAGCGCGCTACAATCACAGCGCGCTACAATCACAGAGCGCTACAATCACAGCGCGCTACAATCACAACTGAAACAAAAAAGCCATCTGAAATTCTTCACAAGTGCTATCAATGCCTACCAGTTGCCAAGCAACAGATCTGCTAGTTCAATGCACAAGCATCGAACGCTGACACAGTTTCAATAAAGTACATTTTCCCAATAACAAGACATTTTAGGCCGATATAATAACAAGACATTTTAGGCCTATATAATAACAAGAAATGTTAGGCCTATAAAATAACAAGAAATGTTATTGGAAGCATGAAAATGGAGGTTTATAAATGGAACTGTATGAGTAAAAGGCCTAATATTACTGATAGATTGTCTGCAAAACTGCTGCTCTTTAATTATTTGTTACTTTTTGGGGGGTATTTTCTTAAAACTGCATTGTTGGTTAAGGACTTGTAAGTAAGCATTTCACTGTAACACCTGTTGTATTCGGCGCATGTGACAAATAAAATGTGATTTCATTTGAAAACCGGCAGACAACTCAGCTCTTGCGTGTTGTGACAATCAACCTTATAGTCATTTGATAGTCATCCTGTGTTCTGAGGAAAGTTTTTTTCCCCTTCTGAATCCTGTATCTTACTTGGTCTGCATAACGTTTCTATGATAATGTATCTGTATCACCATCTAACTTCAATTGAGAGTTAAGAGAGAGAGAGATGATTCTGTGGCGCCTATTAGGGGCTAAGCCTTCTAGCCCGGGTAGGCCGTCAGCACAAGGGTTGATTGGCTGGCAGACAGACAGGCCGGCAAGGCAGAGAGGCATTATTCTCCACCAGCCTCCTTTCAGCTACATGCTGGACTGCCTCCAGCTATCTTCTATCTGCTGCCATTTACCCAAAGTCGTCCAAGCATCTCCGATACCCAGTCTGTGTCCCAAATGGAACTCTACACAGTGCACCTCTTTTGATCAGAGCATAGGAATAGGTTGCGACACAGTACTCTCTTCTCATTAAAGGACTGACTGTATCAAGGCCATTAACATGGACAGATAGAAATAAGCATTCTTAGTGTGTTACACTGACTGAAAGTCTTGTATGAAATCTGCATTTTATGACACCTCCCGAGTCCCCACTATGAATAAGTGATAATGAATAGTGAATAGTATTAAACTGGTAATACTACTAAGAATGCTTTTCTCTGTAGGGGTTTAAAATAAGTAAATTAAACATCATGGGCCAGATTCCCAGACACAGATGAAATCTAGTCCTGGACTAAAAAGCACTTTCATTTCATATGTTTCTTTAGTCCAGGACTAGGCTTAATTAGTGTCTGGGAAACTGGTTCAAGTGTGGAATCTGTATCATAATGTCACCACTTTTACAAGTGTACTAAACAAATCATTATAATCTCTAAAACGGTGCCTTCTTTTAGGTACTTCTCCCTTCTGTCCTGCGAAAATGTGTTTTATTGTGTCCTTTTAAAAACAGGACCCGTATGCTACTATGCATCAGGCATTAAATAACAACTCTACAATAACTGTATAACAACCATATCCAATACATGTACAATGACTGTAGATACTGCCGTGCCATTGGTTAGTATCCTACAGTCATGATGTGCAATTTGCCCAATGATGTGTTGATTTGATTCTGTACAGCACTTTGAGATATCAGCTGATGTTCTAAGGGCTATATAAATAAATGTGATTTGTGCTGGGTGTTTAGGCCTACTGGATGATGTGATGGCTGAATAGAATGGTCTACATCAACAACTGACTGCTGTCAGACAATATAGGCCTAATGTGTGTCAGATAGTGTTAATATTATTACTCTAGTATCTACTAATCCGACACATTGTGTTCACATTAAATTGATCGATCTCACCGATTTCAATCTCACCAACAATAGCTCAAGAATCTAGAACAGCCTTCCATTCTTAATTTGATTGAATATTATATTAGCAATGTGGTGAACGAGAAACTATGTAACGTTAACTAACGTTAGCTAGCCAGCAATCACAAAAAACATTTGCACAGCTAGGCATGTAGGCTATTTCACTGAGCTACTATTTTATTTCAAAGGAAGTGAGCAACATCTTTCAATATCCGATGAGTTTGTATTATTGTTATACGAAGATTGAAATAGATCAATCTCAGAAAACAGTGATTTGGCATTTTGATGCTATTGATGAGAGCTTGGCTAGCCACATAGCTAACTTATACTGCAACACAATTCAAGAGGGCCTTGACTGGAATCCTGCAGCCCTAGCCGTCATTCTTTGGATTTCAAATGAAGGCTTCTGCCATACATCACAGATCATTTTGGGGTTTGATCTTTAATTTCTCTTGAATGTAGTTACAATTTACTATGAACCAAAGAATTACACTGAGTACCTTACCTTCTTGATATTATAGACACGAGTGAGCATCCCGATGCCCCGGTCGTTCAGAATGGTAAATTTCTCGGCCAGCTTCTGCTGGCCCGGTTGGAGCGAGCCGCGCGACAATGTTGCCGACATAGCTACCGAATCCAGTAAAATAATCGTTGTAGAATTTGTTTGTTGTGAAAACAGTGACACTCGAGTGTTAAAATGTTATAAATCGCCCATTCTGTGGGTTGAGCGGTTTTGCCAAGCCCCACTCCTCTCTCCGGTAGCAGACTCGGTTTTTACTAGGTGTTGTCCTATCTGACGAAAACGAGGCTGTTTCCTGCAATCCAAAGGAACGTCACGTGACCAGCTAGGGAAGGAACATACTATTTTATATGTAGGCTGCACCCACACTACACCCACGACAAAATAGTTCTAAATGATAGGTTTCTATTATTACATTTGTTTGGGCGAGTAATGCGTGCATACATGTTTAATAATGGGAGGTCCCAGGAATCGAATCCACTATCCATCCTGGCGTTGCAATGCTCTACCAACTGAGCAACAGAGGACCAGCATGCATTCCTTGCATTCTTGTGGTGGTCATTATCATTAGTGTGACATTTTATTTTATTTTTTTCTTAAATACTTGTCATTTGCCATGGTATCAAGAACATACTCTTGCTAAACTGGTTTTAAAACTGTTTTTTTAAACTCATCTCAACCAATCACAATGCTTGTTTTGACCCACCTGTTGTAGAATACATTATTTAAACATAAATACTGTTCATGTGTAAAACTTCATATGGGCAAGCCCTTTAGGGCAATCCTCGATTCAATGGTGTCTCGGTTGTTTTGGAAAATGATGATGACAGCATGTCAAATAGACATTGAAATAATATACCACTGCACCAGCCTACTGGACACACACACACACACACACACACACACACACACACACACACACACACACACACACACACACACACACACACACACACACACACACACACACACACACACACACACACACACACACACACACACATTGATAGGCTTTAGAATGGCATCATGTGATAGTGACATCTGTGACACCCAGAAAAAAAGCCCAGGGACCCATATGGGTTGATTGACTGATAGGAGTTCTCAATTTTCAAATTGGTGTTGACAAAACCTGTCCAGAAAACATGCAGGAGTCCATTTGAACCAGGAGCTAGGCACTGTTCACAGTGCATCCAAGGGAGTAGCATACCAATTATTCTTGCTTTGTTTAGAGAAGACAAATGTGATGCAGTCTCTTGCCCAGGGAATAAAGACATTTTCCAAGACCAATTTGAGAAAACAATGCACCCGTGTGACAACATTGAGTGGCAGGAGGATTACTGAGACATGGAAAGGGTCAACTATTCATGTCGTAGAGGAGAAAACTCAGCTTGAGAAAGCATGCGGCTATGTACAGGACAACAGCTGGGACTTACAAGTTGGAGTTATTAAACCTTATTTAATATTAGGTGAGTGGATGAGATGTGTGTTATTGACAGGGGACACTTAGCTGTCATAATACAATTGACAAGTGCCTACACAGACACACAGAGGTATCAATAAATGATATGGGGGTTTTAAGTTTGTTGCCACTGAGACTCTGAGTCCACTGGATTATTGCTTGTAAACACATGTATTTTTCCCTACAGACAGTTGAAACTTTTACAGTACCATTACTGTAGTAAGTCAATATAAACATATATTGCCAAATCTCTATAGGCTCAGTTATATTTCCATACAAAATTCAATTTTACCTTTATTTAACCAGGCAAGTCAGTTAAGAACAAATTCTTATTTTCAATGACGGCCTGGGAACAGTGGGTTAACTGCCTGTTCAGGGGCAGAACAACAGATTTGTACCTTGTCAGCTCAGGGGTTTGAACTCGCAACCTTCCGGTAGCTTGCCCAACGCTCTAGCCACTAGGCTACCCTGCTGCCCCAAAAAATGCCTCACAGGTTCACAATTTGAACCAATTTGATGGTTGTTAATTATTGCTGTAGGCTCACAAGATGCTGCACATCACTTTGGCACTCTGAAAAAATATAAGGTACTGTTTAATGTAATAGAGACATGTTTATATCATTTTCTGTCTACTTCTGTTTTGTTTTGGCGTTTCATAAATGTTCTTCTTCCATTTTAGGTGTCCCACATATTGAATGTAGCCTATGGTGTTGAAAACGCCTTTCCAGACCTGTTCATTTATAAAACACTGAGCATTCTGGATGTGTCTGATACTGACATAACATCCTATTTCCAAGAGTGCTCAAAATTCATAGACCAAGCATATAAAGAGGTAAGTTGTTAATGTTCTCACGACCTTGTAGGCTAATTGGGGGCAGTAATATCCAGTTTATTTTCATTTTAATTTTAATATTTTCTTTTTATGCTTTAATACCCTATATTTCACTGCATTCATCTTACCTGACAGTAAACATTCCTAAGCATCATGAATAGTGACACGAGTGTTTTCCCCTTGCTAACTTTTTTAAATTAATAAGCACTCTACTGTATACAGCACATCGGCCAAATGACTTTACTTTACGTTAAGCTACTTTGTTTAACTTTACTTTAGTAATTTCATTGACTGTTCAAGTTTATTACCTGGCCTATAACTGATACTGGACAGCAGTGAGCCAATGCCAAGCCTCCCTCACCACCTCTAGGTATCCCCAATGTGTAATAAATAATACACGGCAGAGTTTTCAACATGCTTAATTTATTCTGTTGTAGAAATATCATATATATAGTGGCCCTATGTTGGCTATACAATCTTTAAACAAAATGTGGTGCTGGTTACCCAACAACCTGACACTGCCTCATGCTGAAAATTCACCAAAGGTTTATGATTACAATAACTTGGCCTATTGGAAATAACTTTCCACTCTCCGTTGAATGGAGGTTGGTGGCTACTGGCTATTTTATTTCCCTATGTAACCTGCGATACCATGCAGGGGTAACTCTAATTTGACTAATCAAACCATCAATGATGCTTAGCTGACTGGGAGAATAATTATATCACCTTACAGGTTGTAATTGTGCCATTGTGTGTGATTAGCATAAGAGTCTTTTATTAGACTACCATGAAGTGTAGGATGGTGTAATTGATCTTGTGTTACTGGGGCTGTGTGGATTGAAGGGATGGGATTCATATTTAAAGCAGCCAAGCACCTCATGTCTCATGCTTTTGGATTAGATAGCACTAACTGACATAAGGCTTTATAAAAATAAAATAAAAAATCCCAGAACACTTCAAAAGGTTTTTTAGATTATCAAGTCCCTCAGTTGAGCTATTAATTTCCTTTTTTTGATCAAACTGGGCTGAAGTGCTTTTGGGTATGCCTTCATTCTACTGGCATAAGGCTTGTTTCCCTCTTCTTCCCCCTCAGAATGGAGTTGTGTTGGTTCACTGCAATTCTGGAGTCTCGAGGTCCGCCTCGGTTGTCATTGGATACCTGATGTCCAGGGAAGGGAAGCCTTTTGATGACGCATTTGCCTTGGTAAAATCAGCCTGGCCAGCCACATGCCCAAACCCAGGCTTTGTCGAACAGTTGAAAGGTTTCAAACCTAAATGGGGCATACAAGCCAATGGTGGGGACTATGAATGAGCAACAACAGCAACACCTGCAGCGCCAGAGTAATGCATTTCATCATCAGCCACTGTTTCTCATAAAGAGATCATTCTGATAAAGATCCTTGGCTGTGTCCGAAATAGCACTCTATTCCCTATACAGTATTGTGCACTGGGGCCCTGGTGAAACGTAATGCACTATAGAGGGAATTGGGTGACATTATGGATCTTAATATGGCCAATAATCCCCTAATCCAAGGAACCCCACCATCATGTTGAGATGTTCATTAGCCGTCCTTTTAAATGCCCTACAATGTCCTGTTAATTTACACGGTGGGGCCAGCGTTATCCAATAGTTAAACATTCCCGTTATCAATTTCTATAAACCACTGAGGGTTGTTTGAGGCCACAATGGAATTGAAAATAATCTAATTTGAATAGGAATGGTATAAATATACAATTCTCAACTTTATGAACGATGCCATGTCTGTGCAACAATTCTTAAATTAATTTTGAGTCTTTCTTTTTTTGTACCAAAAATGTGTGGGTTGACAGGTAAAGAAAATGGATTAAACTGATACAAAAACATTATTGTTTAATGTAGTGTTTAAATTTGATTAACGTTAATTTTGGTTTAAGAAATATTACAGACATCCTTAGTTCTATTATTGTAAAAATATATGGGATGTTGAATAACAGATCTATTCTAGTGGAAGCAAGATTTTACTTACATGATTTTGTAACTGACATATTATTTTAGATTTTATTATCTTTAGTTTAAAATGTGTTTTTTTATTGTAAAACATATTACTATCCTTCAAGAAGTCCTTTTAGATATTTAATGATTGTGGGTATATGAAATGACTTGTTTACTAATGTTAATTTGTTTTATATTGTCATTGCATGTGTCAGGTCGGAGACCTGAGCCAACTCCTCATGCTTACTGTGGGAAGCGTGTTACTGGTCAGGCACCGTGTTATGCGGTGGAGCGCACGGTGTCTCCAGTGCGCTATTCTAGCCCGGTGCGCTCTATTCCAGCTCCTAGCATTGGCCGGGCTAGAATGGGCATCCAGCCAGGAAGGAGGGTGCCGGCTCAGTGCTCCTGGTCTCCAGTGTACCTCCTTGGACCAGGATATCTTGCGCCGGCTTTGCGTACTGTGTCTCCGGTGAGTCTACACAGCCCAGTACGTCCCGCCAGGAAGGGTTGTGTCAACTCTACACTCAAGACCTCCAGTACGCCTCCACAGTCCAGTACATCCTGTTCCTCCACCCCACACTCGCCCTGAGATGTGTGTCACCAGCCCAGTACCACCAGTGCCGGCATCACGCACCAGGCTTCCAGTGCGCCTCCAGGGTCCAGTACGCCCTGTTCCTGCTCCTCGCACTCGCCCAGAGGTGCGTGTCCCCAGCCCGGTACCACGTTCCGGCACCACGCACCAGGCCTACAGTGCGGCTCGGCAGTACAGAGCATCTGGCGACAGTGCCCAGTCGGGAGCGTCTGGCGACAGTGCCCAGTCCGGAGCGTCTGGCGACAGTGCCCAGTCTGGAGCGTCTGGCGACAGTGCCCAGTCCGGAGCGTCCGGGGACGGTGCCCAGTCCGAAGCATCCGGCGACGGTGCCCAGTCCGGAGCGTCCGGCGACAGTTCACAGACCGGAAACTCCAACGACGGGCCACAGTCCGGAACCTCCAAAGACGGGCCACAGTCCGGAACCTCCAAAGATGGGCCACAGTCCAGAACCTCCAACAACGAGCCACAGTCCGGAACCTCCAAAGACGGGCCACAGTCCGGAACCTCCAACGACAGGCCACAGTCCGGAACCTCCAACGATGGGCCACAGTCCGGAACCTCCAAAGACGGGCCACAGTCCGGAACCTCCAAAGACGGGCAACAGTCCGGAACCTCCTATGACGGGCAACAGTCCGGAACCTCCTACGACGGGCCACAGTCCGGAGCCTACAACGATGGTCCCCAACCCGGGGTCTCCAGCGACGGTCCCCAGCCCAGCGTCTCCAGCGACGGTCCCCAGCCCGGGGTTTCCAGCGACGGTTCCCAGTCCAGAAAATCCGGCGATGATCCAAATAGCGAGGGTCCCTAGCCCAGGGCCTACGGTGAGGATCCGCAGTCCAGAGCATCCGGCGATGATCCACGGGTCAGTGCTACAAGAGCGGACTCAGTATAAAGAAGGGGGGTGGCGTCCAGAACCAAGGACAGACAGGAGACTCTAGCGGCTCAGGACAGACGGGAGACTCTGGCGGCTCAGGAACGACGGGAGACTCTGGCGGCTCAGGACAGACGGGAGACTCTGACAGCGCTGGGCAGGAGGAAGGCTCTGGCAGCGCTGGACAGGCGGGAGCACCTGTAGGGAGAAGACGGAGAGACAGCCTGGTGCGGGGGGCTGCCACCGGAGGGCTGGTGCGTGGAGATGGCACCAGATAGACCGGACCGTGCAGGCGCACTGAAGCTCTTGAGCACCGAGCCTGCCCAACCTTACCTGGTTGAATGCTCCCCTTAGCCAGGCCAGTGCGGCGAGGTGGAATAGCCCGCACTGGGCTGTGCTGGCGAACCAGGGACACCATGTGTAAGGCTGGAGACCAGATGCGTAGAGCCGGCTTCATGGCACCTGGCTCGATGCCCACTCTAGCCCGGCCGATACGAGGAGCTGGAATGTACCGCACCGGGCTATGCACATGCACCGGGGACACCGTGCGCTCCACCGCATAACATGGTGTCTGCCCTCTCCCTCTCGCTCTCCGGTAAGCACGGGGAGTTGGCTCAGGTCTCCTACCTGACTTAGCCACACTCCCCGTGTGCACCCCCAATACATTTTTGGGGCTGCCACTCGGGCTTCCAGCCGCGCTGCCGTACTGCCTCCTCATACTGGCGCCTCTCCGCTTTCGCTGCCTCCAGCTCTGCTTTAGGGCGGCGATATTCCCCTGCTTGTGCCCAGGGTCCCTTGCCGTCCAAAATCCCCTCCCAAGTCCAGGAGTCTTGTGTTTTCGGCCGCTGCTGCTGCTGCTCGTTACCACACTGCTTGGTCCTCTTGTGGTGGGTGTTTCTGTAACGGATTTCCTCCTCTTCGTCTGTGGAGGAGTAAGGATCGGACCAAAACGCAGCATGGTAAGTGTCCATATTGATTTATTCAAAAACACAACTGAACACTGGAACAAAATAATACACATGAAATATACAAAACCGAAACAGTACCGTGTAGCCCAAACACTCACACGGAAACAAACACCCACAAACCAAAAGTGAAACCCAGGCTACCTAAGTATGATTCCCAATCAGAGACAACTAACGACACCTGCCTCTGATTGAGAACCATACTAGGCCGAACACAAAAACCAACATAGAAAAACAAACACAGACTGCCCACCACCAACTCATGCCCTGACTATACTAAAACAAATAATAACATAACAGAACTATGGTCAGAACATGACAATTTATATGTCTATGGTTGCCTAGATTGGTTCTCAATCAGAGGCAGCTGTTTATTGTTGTCTCTGATTGGGAACCATATTTAGGTAGCTATATTCCTTGGTTATTTTGTGGATTGTTATTCTATGTTTAGTTGCCTGTTCTGCACGAGCCATATTGCTTCACTGTTTGTTTTGTTTAGTTCTGTCCATGGTTCTCTCTTTAATTAAAGAGTTATGTTCGCTTATCACGCATGCGCCATTGTCTCCTCCTTATGACGACCTTGACATATATGAACATGTTTGATTGAAAAATAAAATGTTGTGAACTCTTTTTCAAGAACAGGGATGAGCAACTTTGATGGGGGTGGGGGCCACAAAAAAATCAGTGCCCACAATGGCTCGCGGGTCTGCCTACACACATCCATACAGGCATGCAGTCAAACAGATTTGTGCAATCAATCTATTTACGCAGTTCACATTTTTGTTTTGAAGTTAATTTCCTGCAATTTTGCCACGGGGTGTGGAGAAAATGTTGCAGTTTTAAGGCAAGTTTTCTGCAATTCTACTCATTTTGCCATGGTGTGGAGAGAACTTTTTGCAATTTTATGACACATTTCATGCAATTCTACTCATTTTGTCATGGGTCAGAGTGAAAGAATGTGTAGTTTTACAGCTGATTTTCTCATGCATTTTGCCATGGGGTGGAGAGAAATTGTTGCCGTTTTAAAGCAAATTTCCTGCAAATCTACACATTTTACCGTGACTTATTATTATTATTTTTTTTACCTTTATTTAACCAGGCAAGTCAGTTAAGAACACATTCTTATTTTCAATGACGGCCTGGGAACAGTGGGTTAACTGCCTGTTCAGGGGCAGAACGACAGATTTGTACCTTGTCAGCTCGGGGGTTTGAACTCACAACCTTCCGGTTACTAGTCCAATGTTCTAACCACTAGGCTACCCTGCCGCCCCAATTTAAAAATTGTTAGCTGACATGGCTAATTCAGTAACTGTCAGTGATTGACATAACAAGAGAAAAACTGCTGATTCACAACCAAATTTGCACCTTGTGTATTCTACTATTCTAACTCTCAACAGTAAGTTGATGAAAAAAAAATGAAGAAAAATAAATATACTTTTAAATGTTGGTCGGGGGCCATTTTTTGGAAATTGATCTGAGGGACTACAAAAGGTGGGCCGTGGGCCGCTCGTTGCAGATCCCTATTCTAGAATGTAAACGTATTTTATTTGAGTTTCTTGGATTTTTGTCACCCATGAGCAAATCGGGAAGGGGACTGTGGATATGTCTCTGTCTGTATAGTACATTTGTATGTTCGTTCCTCACACGTGATATCTCAGACAGCACTCGCCCGATTTTGACTAAACTTTGGTGAATGATGGGTCTTGCCATAGAGATCCACCTGTTTACAAAATTACACTGAAATGGCCCAAGGGGGACATAATAGTAATCAACTGTACGTACATTAGTCACATGTGATATCTCAAACACCACTGGCCCGATTTTGATAAATCTTGGATTAATGAAGCGTCATGCCATAGAGATCTGTCATTGACAAAATTACACTGATTGGCCCAAGGGTGGCACTGCATCAATCGTGATGGATGACATGTTTACTGTTTTGCTTTATTTTGGCTTCCATACACAATGTACTGCTTACATTTCCTCCATAATATTTGTTTTGGCAACTAGTGTGAATTATTAATCAAGAACCTATCTTTTGATTAATGCATGAATGAACCCTTTTGATCAATGTGTGTATTCAGAATATACAGTTTTCATACCCATTGACTTATTCCACATTTTGTTGGGTTACAGCCTGTATTCAAAATGGATTCAATAGATTTGTTTCACCCATCCACACACGATACCCGATAATGGCAAAGTGAAAACATATTTTTGAAAATGTAGCACATTTATTGAAAATGAAATACAGAAGCATCTCATTTACATAAGTATTTACGCCAGAGTCAATACTTTGTAGAAGCACCTTTGGCAGTGATTACCACTGTGAGTCTTTTGGGGTACGTCTCTAAGAGTTTTCTACACCTGGATTGTGTAACATCTGCCCATTATTCTTTTCAAAATTATTCAAGCTGTCAAATTGGTTGTTGCTCATTGCAAGACAGCTATTTTCTGATCTTGCCATAGATTTTCAACTAGATTTAAGTCAACTGTAATTCGGCCATTCAGGAACATTCACCGTCTTCTGAGTAAGCAATTCCAGTGTAGATGTGTTTTTGGTTATTGTCCTGCTGAAAGGTGAATGTATCTTCCAGTGTCTGGTGGAAAGCAGACTCAACAAAGTTTTCTTCTAGGATTTTGCCTGTGCTTAGCTCCATTCCATTTATTTTCGATCCTGAAAAACTCCCCAGTCCTTAACGATTACAAGCATACCCATAATATGATGCAGCCACCACTATGCTTAAAAATATGGAGAGAGGTACTCAGTAATGTGTTGTATTGGATTTGCCACAAACATAACACATTGTATTCAGGATAAAAAGTGAATTGCTTTGCCACATTTTTTTCAGGATTACTTTAGTGCCTTGTTGGAAACAGGATGAATGTTTTGGAATATTTTTATTCTGTACAGGCTTCCTTCTTTTCAATCTGTCAATTAGGTGTCACGTTCTGACCTTAGTTCCTTTGTTATGTATTTGTTTTAGTATGGTGAGGGCATGAGTTGGGTAGGTTGTCTATGTTCGTTTTTCTATAATTTGGGATTTCTGTGTTCGGCCTAGTATTGTTCTCAATCAGAGGCAGCTGTCAATCGTTGTCCCTGATTGAGAATCATACTTATGTAGCCTGGTTTCACTTTTGAGATATGGGTGTTTGTCTTCCGTGTCAGTGTTTGTTACCACACGGGACTGTTTCGTTTATTCACGTTTATTGTTTTGTTCCAGTGTTCTGTTGTGTTTGATTAAACATTATGGACACTTACCAAGCTGCGCATTGGTCCTCCGATCCAAGACGTACCCCTTCTCACTACTCCTCCTCAGAAGAGGAGGAAGAGATCCGTTACATGAGGTCAGTATTGCGGAGTAACTTCAATGTTGTTGATCCATCCTCACTTTACTCCTATCACAGCCATTAAACTCTGTAACTGTTTTAAAGTCACCATTGTCCTCATGGTGAAATCCCTGAAAGGTTTCCATCCTCTCCGGCAACCGAGTTAGGGTGGATGCCTGTATCTTTGTAGTGACTGGGTGTATTGATACACCATCCAAAGTGTAATTAAGAACTTCACCATGCTCCAAGGGATATTCAATGTATGCTTTTTTAAATTTGACCCATCTTTAAGAACTTCACCATGCTCTAAGGGATATTCAACATATATGCTTTTTAAAATTTTACCCATCTACTAATATGTGCTTTGAACAACCTCCCTGGTCTTTGTGGATGAATCTGTGTTTGAAATTCACAGCTTGACTGAGGGACCTTACAGATAATTGTATGTGTGGAGTACAGAGATAAGGTAGTCATTAAAAAACAAGTTAAACTCTATTATTGCACACAGAGTGAGTTCATGCAATTTATTATGTGACTTGTTAAGCACATTTGTATTCCGGAACTTATTTAGGCTTGCAATAACAAAGGGGTTGAATACTTATTGGCTCAAGATGTTTTATTAATTTGGGAAAATTTGCAAAAACACAATACCACTTTGACATTATAGGGTATTGTGTGTAGCCCAGTGACAAAAAAAAATCAAAATGTAATACATGTTTAATTCAGGCTGTAACACAACATAATGTGGAAAAGGTCAAGTGGTGTGAATACTTTCTGAAGAAACTGTATATATTTAATAAAATACTGCTACTGAAGAGTTAATCTCCATTCAATTAAGTTCATAAAGTTATTATATTCTATTATTTCATATCAATTACATCGCTAACACAGCACATCTGATTACAATTACAATATTATGTCCTCATGCATAATAACCACTTAAAAACCTGTTATAATCATGAAATATAACATTTAGTATATGGGCTACTTATGTAAACTCTGCTACACCATTGGACAGATGTACCCTGATTAATGGGCTAAATATCACACATCATCAAAGCAGTGTAATTTGATGATGAATACATTTTTATTACCCTACTCATCATCTGTAAATAAGGCACCTTGACGCCAAATGCTGTTGGCGCGTTTGCTTGTCATGTTTAATCACAAGAGAGTGGCTCCAATATTGCCGCCTAATCGAGGGGATGCTGTGGTAGACAAGACAACTAACTGTATTTAGACTACTGAACATCAATAGCAGCGAGCTGGGAAATGAGAAGACAAAACAGACTGACCAGTACTAGACTCTAACTACATGGCATGGATTTTGCATCCAACAGAACAGGTGTGGCCATGGGCTCTCCATCGCTGTGAGGAGTCGCTCGCGGGAAAGCTTAACCTCTCGCATGCAGACAGGCTTCGGCGGGGATTTCTATATTCTACATGGGCACGCTCTCTTCGAAGCTCACGCGACGGAAGACTGCAGTTGTCTCGGTCATAGTCACCGAGCGGGATGATCCGGTGTGGACAGCAGCGAACGAGAACCACCTGGCCGAAACTGGACGGAATGCCGTAATTAAAAATGCGGTTCAAAAGGTCGCTCCAGAGATGCAGAATGTTTCTGTCATCAGCGAGGAAGGCAAGTGCTGAAACTTTCGTTGCCCTTATCAACGCAGCATATACCCTGTTGTCAGGGTGAATGTCAGTGCGGCTGAATAGAGAGAATAAGAAAATGTCAAGTTGCTTTATTTTGTAAAGACAACTTAATACTTGATATTTAAAATATTGAATTAGTTAGGCAGGTATTAATGTCAGTCAGTTACTTCTCTCATTCAGTAGGCCTACTTCAACTAAACATACTGTAATGAAACAGGCAGGGAGCAGGTCTCGAACCCTAGACCTTCTAGCCCGAAGTCCAGCACGCTTTCGACTGTTCCGCAAAAGCATGCTCGTGCGGCAGAGTCTATATCGTTACAATACTCACGTTGCCTATGACAGACTACAACTTGCTCGTTATTCGATAGCAAATTTTAAACTGTAAAGTAAGCAAGATGAGTCTCACAGTTTGCAGTAGCCTAAACCTATTCTATATAGACCTCATGATTTCCCTAGATACAGTATATAACCTGTCATTACCAGTGTTTGAAACTGCATGGACAATCTTCAAAATTGTAGGGTAAAACCCAGTGGCTTCTAGTCAAACCAAACTGTATTTACAAAGGTCTATGCTAACATGTTGACCACTTCATGCCAGTTTTTGGTTATCTCAACATTTACTGTGCAATGCCCATGGTAGATTGAGTGAAACACATACACACTCATTGGGACCCAGACCCACAGGACCTTGTTGCACCCTGCAACACACCCACATTGGAGTTTGCAAGCTGCATAATGGCTTCCGAGGCTTTGACAACATCATGCAGCTTGCACAACATCATGCAGCTTGCACAACATCATGCAGCTTGCACATCAGAGTCTAATATTGAAGTAATATTTCTAATGTGCAAGGCCTCCCCTGTAGCCTACATTTACATTTAAGTCATTTGGCAGACGCTCTTATCCAGAGCGACTTACAAATTGGTGAATTCACCTTATGACATCCAGTGGAACAGCCACTTTACAATAGTGCATCTAAATCATTTAAGGGGGGGGGGGTGAGAAGGATTACTTTATCCTATCCTAGGTATTCCTTAAAGAGGTGGGGTTTCAGGTGTCTCCGGAAGGTGGTGATTGACTCCGCTGTCCTGGCGTCGTGAGGGAGTTTGTTCCACCATTGGGGGGCCAGAGCAGCGAAGAGTTTTGACTGGGCTGAGCGGGAACTGTACTTCCTCAGTGATAGGGAGGCGAGCAGGCCAGAGGTGGATGAACGCAGTGCCCTTGTTTGGGTGTAGGGCCTGATCAGAGCCTGGAGGTACTGCGGTGCCGTTCCCCTCACAGCTCCGTAGGCAAGCACCAAAATACCCTCCAAATTGAACATTGTTATAGCCCTTACAGCTGAGGTCACTGAAATATGTTTTCTTTGGGGATAATATTATACCACCCTTATACCTATTATACCACCATCAATTGAAGTTACAAATCTTCCTTATTAAGACCAAACTGGTCAGATAACAGCGTGGGTTGGACATGAGGCAGGACTCATTTACATCACCCTCAGAATACAATCAAAACACACGTATGAAAGATTGTAAATCACGATTAGCCTGTAATATACCTCAGAGGAGGCTGGTGGCGGGAGCTATAGGAGTAATCAATGGAACAGAGTCAAACTGTTGTTTCCATGTGTTTGAGGTGTTTGGTACCATTCCTTCACTTTCTCCACAATTTCTTACGATACATCCTTATTCTAGAATTGATTAAATTGTTTTGTTTCCTCATCAATTTACACACAATACCCCATGAAGACAAAGCAAAAACTGTTTTTTAGACATTTTAGCAAATCTATACAAAATAAAAACAAAAACTGAAATATACCATTTGCATAAGTATTCAGACCCTTTATTCAGTACTTTGTCACAGCACCTTTGGCAGCAGTTACAGCCTCGAGTCTTCTTGGCTATGACGCTACAAGCGTTGCACCTGTATTTCGGGAGTTTCTCCATACCTCTCTGCAGAATCTCTCAAGCTCTGTCAGGTTGGATGCTGCACAGCTATTTTCAGGTTTCTCCAGAGATGTTCGATCAGGTTCAAGTTCGGGCTCTGGCTGGGCCACTCAAGGCCGTTCAGAGACTTGTCCTGAAGCCACTCCTGTATTGTCTTGGCTGTGTGCTTAGGATCGTTGTGAACCTTCGCCCCCAGTCTGTGATCCTGAGGGATTAAAAAAAAAATCTGATCCTGAGCGTTGTCTTGGCTGTGTGCTTAGGGGCGTTGTCCTGTTGGAAGGTGAACCTTTGCCCCAGTCTGAGGTCAAAATCAAATCAAATTGTATTTGTCACATGCGCCAAATACATCAGGTGTAGACCTAACAATGACATACTTACTTACAAGCGCTTAACCAAAAGGGTTTTAAGAAAAAAAGTGTTAAGTAAAAAAATATAAAATAAAAGTAACAAATATTTAAACAGCAGCAGTAAAATAACAATAGCGAAGCTATATACAGGGGGTACCGGTAGAGAGTCAATGTGCAGGGGCACCAGTTAGTCGAGGTAATTGGGGTAATACGTACATGTAGGTAGAGTTAAAGTGACTATGCATAGATAATAAACAGAGAGTAGCAGCAGCGTAAAAGAGGGGTCTGGGTAGCCCTTTGATTAGCTATTCAGGAGTCTTATGACTTAGAGGTAGAAGCTGTTAAGAAGCCATTTGGACCTAGACTTGGCGCTACGGTACCGCTTGCCGTGCAATAGCAGAGAAAACAGTCCATGACTAGGGTGGCTGGAGTCTTTGATACTTTTTAGGGCCTTCCTCTGATACCTCGTGGTATAGAGGTCCGGAATTGCAGAAAGCTTGGCCCCAGTGATGTACTGGGCCTTACGCACGACCGTCTGTAATGCCTTACGGTTGGAGGCCGAGCAGTTGCCATACCAGGCAGTGATGAGACCAGTCAGGATGCTCTCGATGGTGCAGCTGTAGAACCTTTTGAGGATCTGAGGACCCATGACAAATCTTTTCAGTCTCCTGAGGGGGAATATGCATTTTCGTGCCCTCTTTACGACTGTCTTGGTGTGTTTGGACCATGATAGTTTGTTGGTGATGTGGACGCCAAGGAACTTGAAGATCTCAACCTGCTCCACTGCAGCCCCGTCGATGAGAATGGGGGCGTGCTCGGTCCTCCTTGTCCTGTAGTCCACAATCATCTCCTTTGTCTTGATCACATTGAGGGAGAGGTTGTTGTCCTGTCACAACATGGCCAGTTCTCTGTCCTCCTCACTATAGGCTGTCTCATCGTTGTTGGTGATCAGGCCTACCACTGTTGTGTCATCGGCATGCTTAATGATGGTGTTGGAGTCGTGCCTGGCCATGTAGTCATGAGTAAACAGGGAGTTCAGGACTGGACTGAGCACGCACCCCTGAGGGGCCCCTGTGTTGAGGATCAGCATGGCGGATGTGTTGTTACCTACCCTTACCATCTGGGGGCGGCCCGTCAGGAAGTCCAGGATCCAGTTGCAGAGAGGTTTTTAGTCCAAGGGTCCTTAGCTTAGTGATTAGCTTTGAGGGCACGATGGTATTGAACGCTGAGCTGTAGTTAATGAATAGCATTCTCACATACAGTTGTCGGAAGTCGGAAGTTTACATACACCTTAGCATATTACATTAGCCAAATACATTTAAAGTCAGTTTTTCACAATTCATTGAACCCTAGTAAAAAACCCTGTCTTTGGTCAGTTCGGATAACCACTTTATTTTAAGAATGTTTAATGTCAGAATAATAGTCGAGAGAATGATTTACTTCAGCTTTTATTTCTTTCATCACATTCCCAGCGGGTCAGAAGTTTACATACACTTAATTCGTATTTGGTAGCATTGCCTTTAAATTTTTTATCTTTCGTCAAATGTTTCGGGGAGCCTTCCACAAGTTTCCCACAATAAGTTGGGTGAATTTTGGACCATTCCTCCTGACAAAGCTGGTGTAACGGAGTCAGGTTTGTAGTCCTCCTTGCTCGCACGCGCTTTTTCAGTTCTGTCCACAAATATTGAGGTCAGGCATTTGTGATGACCACTCCAATACCTTGAATTTGTTGTCCTTAAGCCATTTTGCCACAACTTTGGAAGTATGCTTGGGGTCATTGTCCATTTGGAAGACCCATTTGTGACCAAGCTTTAACTTCCTGACTGATGTCTTGAGATGTTGCTTCAATATATCCACATAATTTTCCTTCCTCGGGATGCCATCTATTTTGTGAAGCGCACCAGACCCTCCTGCAGAAAAGCAGCCCCACAAGATGATGCTGCCACTCCTGCGCTTCATGGTTGGGATGGTGTTCTTTGGCTTGCAAGCATCCCCCTTTTTCCTCCAAACATAACGATGGTCATTATGGCCAAATAATTCAATTTTTGTTTCATCAGACCAGAGGACATTTCTCCAAAAAGTACAATCTTTGTCCCCATGTGCAGTTGCAAACCGTAGTCTGGCTTTTTTTATGGCGGTTTTGGAGCAGTGGCTTCTTCCTTGATGAGCGGCCGTTCAGGTTATGTCGCTACAGGACTTGATTTACTGTGGATATAGATACTTTTGTACTTGTTTCCTCCAGCATCTTCACAAGGTCCTTTGCTGTTGTTCTGGGATTGATTTGCGCTTTTCGCACCAATGTACGTTCTTCTCTAGGTGACAGAACGCGTCTCCTTCCTGAGCGGTATGACGGCTGCGTGGTCCCATGGTGTTTATATTTGTGTACTATTTGTACAGATGAATATGGTGCCTTCAGAAATTACTCCCAAGGATGAACCAGACTTGTGGTCTATAATTGTTTTTCTGAGGTCTTGGCTGATATCTTTTGATTTTCCCATGGTGTCAAGTAAAGAGGCACTGAGTTTGAAGGTAGGCCTTGAAATACATCCATAGGTACACCTCCAATTGACTCAAATGATGTCAATTAGCCTATCATAACATTCTAAAGCCATGACATAATTTTCTGGAATTTTCCGAGCTGTTTAAAGGCACAGTCAACTTAGTGTATGTAGACTTCTGACCCACTGGAATTGTGATACAGTGAATTATAAGTGAAATAATCTGTCTGTAAACATTTTTTTTTAAATGACTTGTGTCATTCACAAAGTAGATGTCCTAACCGACTTGCCAAAACTATAGTTTGTTAACAAGAAATGTGTGGAGTGGTTTTAATGACTCCAACCTAATTGTATGTAAGCTTCCGACTGTAGGTGTTCCTTTTGTCCAGGTGGGAAAGGGCAGTGTTTAGTGCAATAGAGATTGCATCATCTGTGGATCTGTTGGGGCGGTATGCAAATTGGAGTGGGTCTAGGGTTTCTGGGATAATGTTGACGTGAGCCATGACCAGAATTTCAAAGCACGTCATGGCTGCAGACTTGAGTGCTACGGGTCAGTAGTCATTTTGGCAGGTTACCTTCGTGTTCTATGGTGGTTTGCTTGAAACATGTTGGTGGTATTACAGATTCAGTCAGGGACAGGTTGAAAATGTCAGTGACACTTGCCAGTTGGTTAGCGCATGCTCGCAGTACACATCCTGGTAATCCGTCTGGCCCTGCGGCCTTGTGAATGTTGACCTGTTTCAAGGTCTTACTAATTTCGGCTACGGAAAGCGTGATCACACATCGTCCGGAACAGCTGATGCTCTCATGCATACTTCAGTGTTACTTGCCTCAAAGTGAGCATAAAAGTAATTTAGGTCATCTGGTAGGATCGTGTCACTGGGCAGCTCACGGCTGTGCTTCCCTTTATGTTCTGTAATAGTTTGCAAGCCCTACCACATCCAACGAGCGTTGGAGCAGGTGTAGTACGATTCAATCTTAGTCCTGTATTGACGCTTTGACTATTTGATGGTTACACGGAGGGCATAGCGGGATTTCTTATAAGCTTCCAGGTTAGAGTCCTGCTCCTTGAAAGCGGCAGCTCTACGCTTTAGCGCAGTGCGGATGTTGCCTGTAAACCATGGCTTCTGGTTGGGATACGTTCGTACGGTCATTGTGGGGACGACGTCATCGATGCACTTATTGATGAAGCCAGTGACTGATGTGATGTTTCGGAAGAATCCCATAACATAATCCAGTCTGTGCTAGCAAAACAGTCCTGTAGCTTAGCATCTGTTTCATCTGACCACTTTCTTATTGGCCGAGTCACTGGTGCTCCCTGCTTTCGTTTTTGCTTGTAAGCAGGAATCAGGAGGATAGAATTATGGTCAGTTTTGCCAAATGGAGGGCGAGGGAGAGCTTTGTACTCATCTCTGTGTGTGGAGTAAAGGTGGTCTAGAGTTTTTTGTCCCTCTGGTTGCACATTTAACATGCTGGTAGGAATTAGGTAAAACTGATTTGAGTCAAATCAAATCAAATCGTATTTGTCACATACACATGGTTAGCAGATATTAATGCGAGTGTAGCGAAATGCTTTTGCTTCTAGTTCTGACAATGCAGTAATAACCAACGAGTAATATAACCTCACAATTCCACAACTACTACCTTATACACACAAGTGTAAAGGGATGAAGAATATGTACATAAAGATATATGAATGAGTGATGGTACAGAGCGGCATAGGCAAAAGGCAGTAGATGGTATCGAGTACAGTATATACATATGAGATGAGTAATGTAGGGTATGTAAACAAAGTACCCCAAGCGATTTACAGCTGTAATCGCAGCAAAAGGTGGCGCTACAAAGTATTAACTTAAGGGGGCTGAATAATTTTGCACGCCCAATTTTTCAGTTTTTGATTTGTTAAAAAAGTTTGAAATATCCAATAAATGTCGTTCCACTTCATGATTGTTTCCCACTTGTTGTTGATTCACACTGCGAAAATCCTGCCGAAAAGCTTAAACCCCACCAGCTGTATGTTATTCATGTCGTCGTTCAGCCTCGACACAATGAAACATGATATTACAGTTTTCAATGTCCCGTTGGTAGGATATACGTGATCAAAGCGTGTCTATTTTATTATTGATTGATTGTACGTTGGCTAATAGGATCAATGGCAAAGGTAAGTTACCCTCTCTGCGACGGAACCTTACATGGCACCCAGACCGTCATCCCCGGTAACTCCATATCTTTCTCCTGCCAATGACGGGATGAGGGCATTGTCGGGTGTTTGAAGTAAATCCTTCCTGTCCTACTCATTGAAGAAAAAGTATTCCTCAGTACGGGTTAAGTAATCACTGTCCTGATATCTAGAAGCTCTTTTCGGTCATAAGGCATGGTGGCTGAAACATTATGTACAAAATAAGTTGCAAATAACGTGAAAAAACAAACAGAATAGCATAATTTGTTATGGGATCGTAAAACGGCAGCCATCTCCTTCGGCGTCACTATAGTATAGAGCGCTCTGGAGCAGGTTTTCATCAAGGATCTCTCTCTACTTAGCTCTGTTCATCTTTCCTGCGATCCTGACTAGTCTCCCAGTCCCTGCCACTGAAATACATCCCCACAGCATGATGCTGCCATCAACATGCTTCATCGTAGGGATGATATTGGCCAGGTGATGAGCGGTGCCTGGTTTCCTCCAGACGTGAAGCTTGACATTCAGGCCAAAGAGTTCATTCTTGGTGTCATCAGACCAAAGAATCTTGTTTCTCATGGTCTGAGAGTCCTTTAGGTGCCTTTTGGCAATCGGGCTGTCATGTGCTTTTTTACTAATGAGTGGCTTCCTTCTGGCCACTCTATCATAAAGGCCTGATTGATGGAGTGCTGAAGATATCGTTGTCCTTCTGGAAGGTTGTCCCCATCTCCACAGATGAACTCTGGAGCTCTGTCACCTCCCTGACCAAGGCCCTTCTCCCGCAATTGCTATGTTTGGCCGGGCAGACAGCTCTTGGAAGAATCTTGGTGGTTCCGGACTTCTTCCGTTTAAGAATGATGGAGGCCACTGCATCCTTGGGGACCTTCAATTCTGCAAAAATGTTTTTGGTACCCTTCCCCAGATCTGTGCCTCAACACAATCCTGTCTCGGTGGTCTACGGACAATTCTTTCAACCTCATGGTTTGGTTTTTGCTCTGACATGCACTGTCAACTGTAGGACCTTATATAGACAGGTGTGTGCCTTTCCAAATCTTGTCCAATCAATTGAATTTACCACAGGTGGACTCCAACGAAGTTGTAGAAACATCTTAAGGATGATCAATGGATAAAGGATGCACCTGAGCTCAATTTCAAGTCTCATAGCAAAGTTTTGTTTTAAACATACATTTGCAAACATTTAAAAAATCCTGTTATTGCTTTGTCTTTGGTTACTTTCAGGAGGCGGGTGGCTTTTAGATAGTTACTTTTGGCCACCTGTGAGAGTAAATGTAATTCCTGTTGGTCAGGTTAAGTTTGTGCACTGGAATGTTACATTTTCCTTGAATATTATTGGACATGACATATTCTAATAGAAAACTATTAACATGATCATTTACACATTGCAACCGTGGTTACTATTAGTGTTGATACGTTTGATACTGGAGCTCCGAGGCATGCATAGAAATCGCTTAGAAGTTTACTTTCGAAGCAGTGTGCCGATACCTGCATCACTTTATCAGAGTGAAATGATCAATGACGTCCAAAGCTTTATTTCGTCGAAGAAAACACCTGATTTGTTTGGTATTTGTTTCAGTAGAAGATAAAAACAATTATCTTTGCACGCGCTACGTCGTGTTGGACATCATATATAATTATTTGTCTGCTCTAAATGATTTTGACCAGCAGGTGCCACTAGTGTACACTGTTTTGCTCAAAGCCTCGAGTAATGAACCTATTTCGACACAATTGTCTGAAAAGCCTCAATGCATCAAGAAGCTTCGTTTCCACATCACTAGTTACAAACCGATTGGGGATATTACATTTGGGATTTGGATTGGTTTTTAAGGAACTCATACACTCCTGTAAGCTTCGTTAATGCTACAAACGTGCCAGTATTCAACGTGATAACAATTCAACAGAAGAGATGAACCGGACTGAAATTTACTCTCACGAGTGACCGACAATAACTTCCTGAGCAGCCATATTATTATAGATGACGTCCCCACACCCTGTAGCACGTGCACAGCCTTTATGTCTATTACCAAACCAATACCAAACCAATTAGGTGGTTTTTTGATGAAACAAGCTTCAGGCATCATTGATCACATGCTTGTGAAAAAGTGATACAGGCATTGGTACACTGCTTAGAAGTAAACTGCTTAGTGATTTTGACACATGCCTTGGAGTGCCGGCGTCAAACTTAACATCACTACTTGCAACCCAGCAGTTGGGTCATCCAAACAACCCAATATTTTTTTAGAGTGTAAGCCCTCAAAATAAAGCCTTATGAAATACATATTCTAACGTGTTAAATAATAATTATAGCATATTCACTTAGGTTCTCACTTGGTGAAGCCTATTGGTCTGAAAATGGAAGTATGCAACAAGCATGTCTCTGTCACTAACAAATTCAGTCATATGTGGTAACTCTACAATGCACTCGAAAAGCAAAGCATTCTGGGAAATATGCAAATAAAGCTTTACACTAAGCAGTGTGTTAATTAAACACGGTTCAGTGTCTATATAGTAGTGGTGGATGGGTCAGCTGTTTGCTCAACCACACCCGCCCTCAGTTGATAATAACCTATCTGCAAACACCTGACTGTGGTAATAAAGTCAAAATCTGAGGCCCACACCCAACCACAACCCTCAAATATGGAAAATAGGCTACAGTCAAAGACAGCGGAATTATTTTTTGACAGGGGGTGCCAGATTTTCTTTTAGATATGTTTCTGCTTATAATTTCCAATATTTTGGTAGGCTATTTGTTAGTCAACTTGTCTACAATTAGATATATGTAGCTTCTCTTTTGTCATTATATGTTGTCCTAGATGACTAAACAAACCCTTTTCACCATGTCATAAATTAATGCTTCAATCTAGCTGACATCGATAAAGTTTTCTCTGTCATCTTCTTTTGCGGAGCAAAGAAGTTTATTCTAACCGGTGAAGATATTCTGTGCAAAATTTCCAAATGACATCAGGAAATAGAAAGCTATGAAAATGACCCATCATGTTTCTGCTAACATTTCCGTTTGGCTTAGATGCATATTTTATGTGGTTGAAATACTATCAGCTTTTATGATGTTGATAAAGATATCACATCTACAGATGGTATCTAAGCATTAGCATTCTCTCAAGATGCTGAAAGAAAGAAATAATATTTCTCCCCTCCTGTTCCAGTAACATTTTTGCCTACATTTGGTGTAGCATTTTATTGCAAGAAATGCTTAATTCTTCAGGAGTTAATATTAAGGTGAGAAGGTTAGAGACTTACAGTCAATGTCCAGATAACATTTTCCATTGTACCCATCTGACAGTAGGCTTCAGTTCCCTTGACTTGCCATAGGCCTATTTGAAGTCCCTGTCTTGTGATTATTTCTATAGTGCCTCAATCGTCACACATAACATAGCCGACATTGCTATCATCCTCTTCTACCACTTCACAAAATCTTTCCAAAACATGACTTTTCTGTCTCTCCTTTCTCTTTATTTTCAACTCTTTCGCAGATTTTCTCTTATTGAAATAAACTCCGCCATTGTCCTTTTTGCCTCCATGGATTGGCGTTAAGTTTTTCTGCACTTTCCCAAAACCATTTGGTGATTTCCGTGCATAGGCTATTTGGCGTGCATACAGTTAGGCCATAAAGTTTAGTCTTATGCCCTAATGCTAGACAGCCTAAAACAATGAAAGAAAAACCTCAATGTACCCTATAGATATAAATTGCACAAGAATGATACATTGATGGATTTTTTAAAGGTTTTGTCTTCTCTTTATTCAACCGCCCACCTCCCACCTGCCCTTCATAAAGATATAACCGCCGGGACTTCTGGTTATGAGTCAACCCGCGCACCACTACTATACAGGTCCGTACATTCAGAGTTAATTTAATACTGGAGTATTTGCTGTGTAGCATATTGCTGTTGTTTTCGTCTTCATTACCCTTTAGAAATCCATGATAATAACTAAATCTAACTGTTTTATTTTAAGCCCACTGGACTGGGTTGAGTAGGCAGAACAAAGACAGTGGAATTCATAATGGGTCCTCTCCACTACTCTCTGGGCAGTAGAGTGAGAACACACACACACACACACACACACACACACACACACACACACACACACACACACACACACACACACACACACACACACACACACACACACACACACACACACATTTCCTCTTTGGACAGGATATTGAGTGCACTGCAGGTCCAATCTCTAATTCACTCTCCAGACCTGGGTTCAAATACTATTTTAAATAATTTAAATACTTTATCCGGGCTTGATTGAGCTTGTCTGGGTCAATAGTACACTCCCAAAACTGTAAACCCCCGCCCAAATGGCACTCTAGGCAGGCTAGAGCAAACTGTCAAAGTATATGAAAGAGATCAAATACTATTTAAACCCGGGTTTGTTGCTATCTGCTGCCAAAGCTTATTAGCAATTAAAGACAGCCACATGAGGCGTAATTAAGAGGAATGAACTCAGCCCAATCACATTGAAGAGCTGTTAAATTAAAATGAGTACAAACCAGGGTCAGTCTGCACTGTATTTTTCCAGCGGTAGTTCCTCAATACATCCCATCATCTCTACAATCAACAAAATTGTTATTTTTAGATGTTAATTTGCTCTTAATGGTGCCAGTGAACTGTGTATTAGCCTAGTCTGTGTGAATGGAGAAATATTGTAGATGTGATAGTCTCCTCTCACAACCGCTGAGAGAAGAGAGATGTGAGAAGAGAAAATTGAAAATGAGTGATACAGTTTTTTGCATAGTGAAAGGCATATGTTCCTTTCATTGAATACAAAGAGATACATAGCTCTTGACTTCCTATAGTGATTTAGCTAATAGACTAGTAATCTATATTTAATAGTACATAATTAAGTCTTTGACTTCTCACGGTAATGAGCAGTCCTGCCTTGTAACATCTTCCATTCACAGGCCACAGCATTACCTTGTAGGGTAGAAGTTTGAGCCTGATGTATGCCACCTGTATTTCTGAGACCTAGAGTCTAGACCACACTGTTAGTTAGATACTGAGAAAGAATCACTGCCCTTGCAATGTCAAGCCACAGGCCACACAGTATACGAGAATTCCCCATTATCAGTCAGGTCAATGAGCAACAGAAACCCTTAAAGGCACGCTATGAAATGTAGCTTCCCCAGTGACTGTACAACAAATTACACACACAATCACAGCTGAAACAAAACAAGTGTATGATTTACAGTAATCAAGTCACCTCTTCCACTTCTTTCATTTTGTATTTGCAAATACCCATTTGCACTGATTGTAAATACATGTCTCTTAAATGATCAAAATGTAAATGTAATCAGTCCTCAAGAATATAAACAAACATTAAGTATAATTTCTGTTGCCACGAGCAGAAGATCAAACCGCTAATCACGTGGAGGGAAATACTAATGCACTGGGGTTCTGGTTAGGTTTATAAAGAGGATTTTAATATAACATGGATGGCCACTAGATGGCGCCCTGTAACTATAAACCTGCAACAAAATAACTCCCACTTCTCTCTGGAGGCTCAAAGGATGAAGAAATATAGGTGGTGAGCAGGTGTATTGAGTGCAACATAGCATGCCATGTGTGTGTGTGTGTGTGCGCGCGTGGGCGTGCGTGGTGTTTCCCCTAGGATTTGTTTTTCAGCAGCAGTGGCAAACGTAAGGTTGCTTCTGGTGACTTTTTAAAAGGACATTATACTTCAAAATGAATTAAAATAAAAGTTTATTTACACATATTTAAGTTGAAATATAATTTCCCATTTAAAATATTATAACCTGTAGCCTAACTGATGCAGCATAGCGGCTTTAAATAATAGGCTGAAGCATGAGGTCTTCCATCTGCATTTACCTAATTGAAAAAACAAAACAATAAAACATATACACTGTAACTTGTTACTCTGATCTTAAATGTGTGTCTCGGCAGAAACCTTTTTTAAAACTAAATCATTTTGGAAGTGGCGGCAACGATTTAGCAGCAGCGGGGTACTGCTGCATAATGAATAAATAAAATAAAATAAATAATCTTTCCTCAGGACACAAGATGACTATCAAAATGACTATAAAGTACAGGATTGTCACAACAAGCAAGAGCTGAGTTGTCTGCCGATTTCAAATGAAATCAAATTTTATTTGTCACAAGCGCCGAATACAACAGATGTAGACCTTAAGGTGAAATGCTTACTTACAAGCCCTTAACCAACAATGCAGTTTTAAGAAAATACCAATTTTAAGAGATAAGAATAACACATAATTGAAGAGCAGCAATAAATAACAATAGTGGGGCTATATACAGGGAGTACCAGTACAGAGTCAATGTGTGGGGGCACCGGTGTCGAGGTAATTGAGGTAATAACTACATTTAAAGTAGTGATAATGCATAGATAATAACAAAGAGTAGCAGCAGTGTAAAAGAGGGCGGGGGGGCAATGCAAATAGTCTGGGTAGCCATTTGATTAGCTGTTCAGGAGTCTTATGGCTTGGGGGTAGAAGCTGTTTAGAAAGAAGCCTCTTGGACCCAGACTTGGCGTTTCCGCACCTCTTGCCGTGCAATAGCAGAGAGAAGAGTCTATGACTAGGGTGGCTGGAGTCTTTGACAATTTTTAGAGCCTTCCTCTGACACCGCCTGGTATAGAGGTTCTGAATGGCGGGATGCTTGGCCCCGGTGATGTACTGGGCCATAGTGCCTTGCGGTCGTAGGCCGAGCAGTTGCCATACCAGGCAGTGATGCAACCGGTCAGGATGTTCTCGATGGTGCAGCTGTAAAACCTTTTGAGGATCTGAGGACCTATGCCAAATATTTTCAGTCTCCTGAGGGGGAATAAGTTTTGTCGTGCCCTCTTCACAACTGTCTTGGTGTGCTTGGACCATGATAGTTTGTTGGTGATGTGGAAGCCAGGGAACTTGAAGCTCTTAACCTGCTCCACTATAGCCCCATCGATGAGAATGGGGGCGTGCTCAGTCCTCCTTTTCCTGTAGTCCACAATCATCTCCTTAAGGGGAATATAGGGGAAACACTGATGTCTCTACTGTGTGTGTGTGTTGAGCAGGTGTATGGAGTGCAACATAGTACGCCATCTCTTTGAGGGAGTGTGACCTCGAGGAATCAATGTGCTCAGACTGCAGTGGTGGATTGGCTATTTGGCAATTCTGGCAAATGTCAGATGGGTTGGACCATTTTTAGTTGGGTGGGCTGGTCGAAATTGACACACACTCGTAAACATTTCTTTGTATATGAAAAAATGAAAAAAGGTGACATGGCCGGCGGCCCATGGACCTTACGGATAGGCGGGACAGTCACGTCCCACTTGGGCAAAAAACAGGGAAAATGCAGCGCGGCAAATAAAATAAAAATGATATAAAATCAAACTTTCATTAAATCACACATGTAAGATACTCAAATAAAGCTACACTCGTTGTGAATCCAGCCAACATGTCAGATTTTAAAAAGGCTTTTCGGCGAAAGCATAAGAAGCTATTATCTGATGATAGCACAACCAGTAAACAAAGAGGGTAGCATATTTCAACCTAGCAGGCACTACACAAAACGCAGAAATAAAATATAAAACATGCATTACCTTTGACGAGTTTCTTTTGTTGGCACTCCAATATGTCCCATAAACATCACAATTGGTCCTTTTGTTCGATTAATTCCGTCCATATATATCCAATTGTCAATTTATAAAGCGCGTTTGATCCAGAAAAAAACAGCTTCCAAAAAACGCAACGTCACTACAAAATATTTCAAAAGTTGCCTATGAACTTTGCCAAAATGTTTCAAACTACTTTTGTAATACAACTTTAGGTATTTTTAAACGTTAATAATCAATCAAATTGTAGACGGGTCTATCTGTGGTCAATACAGGAAGACAACAAACCAACCCTACTTTTCGCATCTTGCGCAACTCTCAACAGTGTTACCCAGTTCCTAGTTGGCCTACTTCTTCATTGCACAAATGAATAACCTCAATCAAATTCCAAAGACTGGTGACAACCATTGGAAGCGGTAGGAACTGAAAATCAGTTCCTAAGAAATATTGTTTGCCAACGAGAAATCACTGAACAGACTGAGACCTCAAAAAAAAAGTCTGAACGGTTAGTCCTCTGGGTTTTGCCTGCTACATAAGTTCTGTTATACTCACAGACATGATTCAAACAGTTTTAGAAACTTCAGAGTGTTTTCTATCCAAATCTACTAATAATATGATATCTTATATTCTTAGCAGGAGTAGCAGGAAGTTGAAATTGGGCACGCTATTTATCCAAAAGTGAAAATGCTGCCCCCTATCCCCAAGAGGGGATATTTGTATTCAATTTTTTGGGGTGATTTCTCTGTTATACTAATCTATTCATTGGTTGCACATTTCATCACAAAATTGTGTTGAACGTTTGTTTTAGAACTGATGCCCAGCTGAGCATTCTACTCGATGAAGTCTCAATTGGTATCATCATTGTGGTGTCTCCAGATTGACTTTAGATGCAGTATAACTTTAGCTAGCTAGCTAAGATTGAGGGGAGAGCACAATATTTTTTAGCTAGCTAGCGTTAGCATTGTTAGCTATTTCTGACAAACTTTGCTAGCTCATGAAAACATTGTTGTTATGTTTGTTCCTTATATAATGACAAACTGGGGCGTAGGTTTAACTACTTTTAATGAACATATACTTCAGCTAGAAAACTCCATGTTTAGCCATGCAAGGCATTCTTCAACAATCAGCATAGCCTGCTGGGTAACATAGTCTAAATGTAATTAACACATAACAACACATCTTCTTTCCTTTAAAAGAAAACTACTTTTGAATGTAACTACACGTCACATCACATTTGTTTACTCAACCTGCATAACATGCAATTTTCAATAACACACATTTCTTTCCCCAAATTTGTTTTCTTCTATCTAAAAATAAATATAGTTTGTCCAACAATACTCTATTGTGGCTCTATTTCTTTTCACATAACCCAAACATTCAGTTCAGGTGCCCCTTTTTTGTATTTTTTAGCAATTCTTCATAAGCCTTTCAGGGGCTCTGACAGTCCTTTTTGGTGGTTCTGCTGAAGTGCTTCCTGAAACAATTGGACAGAGTTCATTGTCAGTCAGGGTGTTCTGACTGAATTGTCCATTTCTAAAGGCATTTGACGCTTCCTCAGTATCCTCCTGATGATCCTCAGTCCCTTGAGTGAATGGCTGCAGCCTTAGATCCACTCTGTTTCGTCTCAGTTGTGATCCATGCTCCGTTTGGATCTCATAGGATCGCGGTGCAACTTCTATCTGCACACACCCTTGCTGCATCCATGTTCCTGTAGTGATGTCTCGGAGTCGTACATGATCTCCAGTTTTCAGTTCAGGTATTGTCCGAGTACAGTTCAGACGCAACCCCATGTCTTGCAAAGACTGATTTCAGGTAAGTGATTACAGCTTTGCTGGAGGTATTTGGCAGTGTTGCTATTTCAGGGTAGTTTGAGTAGTAGTCGGTAACAACCAGTGGTGGGCCGTCAGGGCCAGCAAGGCCTTCTCTGCTGGCCTAAACATCATCAGAATATAATTAAAATATATATATATATATATATATTTTCCCACAAATATGTATTAAATTATTCCCCAGAGTAAGAGTTACACTCTTCATTTCATAGCGTTCCTCTTGGTTGCACTGCTTCCAGGCCCAGGTTGAGATTTGGAGGGCTGGTCTTTATGTTAGATATTTTATCCAATCATATTCAGCCATCATGTGTTGCCAGGGGTCTAAAATCTGCCCTCAGGCCTTCAGAATCAACAGTGCGGGCGCTTGTAGCTTAAAGTGAATGGAAATTAAAATTGAGTGTCAACCAATCAGCTTTAGAGTTGGCTATTGTACGCCTGCTGGCTGCCTCCAGTGTTACACAGGAGCCAGCTAGCAGGCGTAGTGCCTGCACGTCTTTTGATTGGATTACCAATATTGAAAGGCAGGTCCTATATGGGCAGGTCTCAGAACTAGGAAACTGAAATTGATCAACGCGTACTACTAAGCTGTTTTTTCAACCCACAATGGCGGAAGGAGAAGATATCGATTTGGTCGAGGATATAATTATAACGCCATTCTCAAGACAAACTTTTCAAGAAAAGTTAGACATTGTCAAGAGAGGTAGACGCCGACGCTACAAAGCCTGTCACAGGCGGGAAAGGGGTTCGTTCGCCACTTTCAATTATGGGCGCTATCAATGACTCACAGGCTCCGAGAAGCAATGCAAACTGTACTGCTGGGAATGCCTATTATTTGCAAGTGATCGATTTGGTGTTTGGAGCCACACTGGCTTTGCAAACCTGAGTTATCTAACCAAGGCAGCAACGAGACACCAAAGTACGGCTGGGCACTTACAAACAATGGTGCTTTTGAAAACTTTTGGGGACAGCCGGGTGGATCTACAGCTCAACGAACAAGCGCGCAGGGCAACGAAGCTGCACAATGAAAAGGTATTGTACTCTTCCCCTGCAATTCTCAGAATAAAAAGGTCAATTTCCAGGTGACGCAACGCCTGGTTATACTGCGTTTCTGTCTAAATGTATAGTGTCTAGAGCCATGGCATCATAATGATGGTAATAAGAGGTGGATTAATTCGGGTGGGACTGTGTAGGACTTCACTGAAGGCCCAGGCCCCAGAACCACGGCACGCTACTGGTAACAACAATGTGACTTTTGCCATTGCAGTCAAAAAGGTCAACTCCAACTTTGTAGTAGGGTCTGTTGGGTACTGGATGAGGCATTAGCGGCTCTGCTTGCTGCTTTGGCCTGTAGGTCAAACACAGTTCACATGAAGCAGTGGTCTGGCTGATTTCCTGGTTCATTTTTGGCCAGTACATTACTTCTCATGCTCGTCGTTTGCATTTTTCCTCACCCAAGTGGCCCTCGTGTATTTTCTGTAGCATTTCTTTGCATAGTGTCATGGGAATGACAATCTTGTTTCCTTTGAACACTATGCCATCCACAATGGTGAGCTCTGCTCTGCACATCCAGTAATCCTATATTCTCCTTGGACAGTTGTTTTTCTGTGCAGGCCATCCTATCAGTGTTGTTTCTTTCCACTCTGTCATTGTTTGGTCAGCTGCGGTCTCTCTTTTGTTCTGCTCCATTCTCTCAGAAGACATATGAAGTGATGCTACGATCATGTCAACGTAGGCCTGAATCTCACGTGTTTTTCTGTGTGTCGAAGCTCTCCTTCTTGTCGACTGCTCGAGAAAGAGTGTCGGCGGCGTACATGAACTTTCCCGGAGTATAGATCATCTTCACATCATACTTTTGCAGTCTGATCAACATTCTCTGGATTCTCATTGGACAATCATTCAGTGGCTTACACATGATTGACATCAATGGTTTGTGGTCAGTTTCTACTTTGAAGTCTCGTCCGTAGGCGTATTGGTGAAACCTTTCACAAGCGTATGTGCTCGACCAGTAGTTCTTTCTCTATTTGTGCATACCTTGTCTCTGCGCCTGTCAAGGCTCTGGACGTTCTTTTCTCTGGATCATAGAACCTGAGCACTGTCTCTTCTGTGATTGTCTTCTTTAGGTTTTTGAAGCACTTTTCCTGTTCATGGGACTATTCCCATTCCTTTTTCTGTTCCAGAAGACATCTGAGTGGATCGGACTGTGCTGACAGTTGAGGTATTAACTTTGCAAGATCATGCCCATGAAGTCTCTCACATCGTCCTTGTTCTTCGGGTGCTCCATGTTGTTGATGGCTGATGTTTTCCTCGGGTCTGGTTTGACTCAGTCCTCAGAAAGTACTCCTACAAAGGTAAGTGTTTTCACACCAAACTCGCATTTGTCCTTGTTTAGTTTTAGGTTGACCTTCCGTGTCTGGTCCAGCACTTTCCTCACTCTCGCATTGTGTTCTTCTTTTGTGGACCCCCAGACGATGATGTCATCCATTATAGTCTCTATTCCTGGAATGTGCTCGAAGATCATGTGGATTGTCTTGTGGTACACCTCTGGCGCTGAGAGAATCCCATATTGTAGACGAAGAAATCTGTACCTGCCCTCGAGTGTGTTGAATGTGTATAGCCTTGAGCTTGCATCATCTAGCTTCATTTGCCAGAATCCTGATGAGGCATTAAGCTTACTGAACCACTTTGCTCCAGCAACTGCGACATTATCTCTTCTCTGATTGGCAACTTGAAATGCTCTCTCTTGATTGCTTTGTTGAGATCTCTCGGGTCTAGACATATCCTGAGATCGGCGTTCTTTTCCCCCACAATAACCAGTGAGCTTAACCCAGTCTGTAGGTTCATCCGTTTTTGTGACGACGTCCATCTTTTCAATGCGCCCGAGTTCCTCTGAGCTTTTTCCTCTGTGCAAATGGAAATTTTCTGCATGCAGGCACAACTGGAGTAATTTTGTCATCAGTACATATTTTGTGTTCTCCTGGTAAACATCCAAGACCCTCAAACACATCCTCATAGCCAGTACTGATTCTTGGACATTTTCAGTCTGTGATGTCACTACATACACTCTTTTCAACAAATTGAGCTTTTCACATGCATTGATTCCTAGAATAGGCTGTACACTCTTTTCCACAATCAGCAGCTGTGCTCTGAACTGTTTTCCTTTGTGTTGTAAAGTTACTATGCAGCTACCTTTGACTGGTACGTTCTCCCCAGTATAACCAGTAACCTTCATTTTCACCGGGTGTATTTTGCTCTTCACCTTCAGTGTTTTGTACTCATCCAGCGACAACAGGTTTACCTGTGCTCCAGTATCAAGCTTGAATGGTATTATAGTTTCATTCACAGTCAATGGCACAATCCATTCAGCATTTACTGCATTGCATATTTCCAGAGAATCAACAAAGAATTCTTCCATCTCCTCCACTGTGTGAACCTTTTTCTTTGAAGCCTCAGCTTTGCAGCATTTTGAGTAATGATTATTTTTCCCATCGTTGTTACATGATTTGCCATATGCAGGGCATTTTTTTGGCTTGTGGATAAATCCACATTTTCCACATATAGTGTTTTGATTTCTCTCTTTTGCTTGTTTTTGTTTTGTAAGGTGTTGTGTGTGGTGCTCCTCTCTTTTTATTGCATACATTGACGTCTCTTCCCTGCACAGCTCTTTAGCTTGTGCTCTGGTGGTTTCAGCTGCTCGACACATATTCACTGCTTTATCCAAAGTTAAATCTTGCTCACGCAGCAATCTCTCCTTGAGTCCATTATCAAGTATGCCACAGACTATCCTGTGTTTCACTAGTGAGTCTTTCAGATTTTCAAATTCACACGTTTTGCTCAGTGTGTTCAGCTCAGCCAAATACTGGTCAAAACTGACTCCCTGTTTCTGATCATGAGAGAACCTTGTATCTCTCAAACGTGACGTTCTGGCTTGGTACAAAGTACTCCTCAAATTTAGCCATTAGCACAGTCAATGTCAAGTTTGCCTCGTCTTGCTGAAAGCTATTGTAAATGTCCAATGCATCCTCTTCAATAACATGTAGAAAAATAGAAGCTTTCAATTTGTCATCATCTCCCCCTGCACCACTGGCTGCTAGGTAGATATTGAATCTCTGCTTGAAACGTTTCCAATTGTCATCTAAATTGCCTGTTAACTGCATAGGAGTAGGAGGCCTAAGCTTATCCATGACGGAGAACAGGAACAGTGTCAATTTCTCTTATTTCAGTATGTTGCTCATCAACTTGCTCATCAACAGATTCCAATGCAGCCTCGCTCTCGCTGCTGTCACTCTCGCTTCTGCGGCTCGTTGTCCTGGTTTTCTGATGAGCTGAGCTGAACTCGCAGTCAAAGTCAAATGTGGCATTAGCAAAGAGACCTGCTCCGACTCTGTCGTCAGTTAGACATCCAAGATTATGCATAGTAAAAAGCGGAAAGGGTGCCTATTTATTTTATTTCACCTTTATTTAACCAGGTAGGCTAGTTGAGAACAAGTGTCACACCCTGACCTTAGTGTTCTTTGTTTTCCTTGTTATTTTGGTTAGGTCAGGGTGTGACATGGGTGATGTATGTGTTTTGTCTGTTGAGGGGTTTTGTATGTTCATAGGGCTGATTCCTTTCTAGGTAGTTTGTATGTCTATGGTTGCCCAGATTGGTTCTCAATTAGAGGCAGCTGTCTATCGTTGTCTCTGATTGGGAACCATATTTAGGCAGCCATATTCTGTGGGTACTTTGTGGGTGCTTGTCTTCTGTTTTTGTGTCTATGCACCAGATAGGACTGGTTCAGGTTTTCACATTTCTTGTTCTGGTATTTTGTAGTGTTCACGTTTATGGTCTTTATTAAACATGTTGAACTCTAACCACGCTGCGCTTTGGTCCGATCCTTCGTCCACTGAAGAAAACCATTACAACAAGTTCTCATTTACAACTGCGACCTGGCCAAGATAAAGCATAGCAGTGTGAACAGACAACAACACAGAGTTACACATGGAGTAAACAAACAAGTCAATAACACAGTAGAAAAAAAATAGTCTATAAACAGTGGGGCAAAAAAGTATTTAGTCAGCCACCAATTGTCCAAGTTCTCCCACTTAAAAAGATGAGAGGCCTGTAATTTTCATCATAGGTACACTTCAACTATGACAGACAAAATGAGAAAAATGAATCCAGAAAATCACATTGTGGGATTTTTAATGAATTTATTAGCAAATTATGGTGGACAAAAAGTATTTGGTCAATAACAAAAGTTTATCTCAATACTTTGGCGGTGAATAGTTTCAGAAATAGAGGGTCCAGATTGTCAAGCCCAGCTGATTTGTATGGGTCAGGTTTGCAGAACTTTCAGAACGTCTGCTATCTGGATTTGGGTAAAGGAGAAGCTGGGGAGGCCGAGTAGCTGCGGGGGGGGGGGGGGCTGTTGGCCGAGGTTGGAGCAGCCAGGAGGAAGGCATGGCCAGCCGTTGAGAAATGCTTGTTGAAGTTTTCGATTATCATGGATTTCTCAGTGGTGACCGTGTTACCTAGCCTCAGTGCAGTGGGCAGCTGGGAGGAGGTGCTCTTGTTCTCCATGGACTTTACAGTGTCCCAGAACTTTTTGGAGTTAGAGCTACAGGATGCAAACGCTTCTGCTTGAAAAAGCTGGCCTTTGCTTTCCTGACTAACTGCGTGTATTGGTTCCTGACTTCCCTGAACAGTTGCATATCGCGGGGACTATTCGATGCTATTGCAGTCCGCCACAGGATATTTTTGTGCTGGTCAAGGGGCAGTCAGATCTGGAGTGAACCTAGGGCTATATCTGTTCTTAGTTCTGCATTTTTTGAACGGAGCATGCTTATCTAAGATGGTGAGGAAGTTATGTTTAAAGAATGACCAGGCATCCTCAACTGACGGGATGAGGTCAATATCCTTCCAGGACACCCGGGCCAGGTCGATTAGAAAGGCCTGCTCGCAGAAGTGTTTTAGAGAGCGTTTGACAGTGATGAGGGGTGGTCGTTTGACCGCGGACCCGTAGCGGATACAGGCAATGACGCAGTGATCACTGAGATCTTGATTGAAGACAGCGGAGGTGTATTTGGAGGGCCAGTCGGTCAGTATAATGTCTATGAGGGTGCCCATGTTTACAGATTTAGGGTTGTACCTGGTGGGTTCTTTGATGATTTGTGTTAGATTGAGAGCATCTAGCTTAGATTGTAGGACTGCCGGGGTGTTAAGCATATCCCAGTTTAGGTCACCTAACAGAACAAACTCTGAAGCTAGATGGGGGGGCGATCAATTCACAAATGGTGTCCGGGGCACAGCTGGGAGCTGAGGGGGGTCGGTAGCAGGCGGCAACAGTGAGAGACTTATTTCTGGAGAGATTCATTTTTTAAATTAGAAGTTTGAACTGTTTGGGTATGGACCTGGAAAGTATGACATTACTTTGCAGGCTATCTCTGCAGTAGACTGCAACTCCTCCCCCTTTGGCGGTTCTATCTTGACGGAAAATGTTATAGTTGAATATGGAAATCTCAGAGGTTTTTTTGGTGGCCTTCCTAAGCCAGGATTCAGACACGACATGCCTATAAACGTGGGTATTATGTTTAGAGTTAGTGATCTAGTTAATATGTTTTCAGATTCCACTTCCTCAGGTGTTGAACCCCAAATGAAATAGCCTATAATATTAGTTAGTGCACATAAAGATGTAATTCATCTCTCTTGAACAAAACAAATGTCTGGAAATTCTGGATTCCTTTTTTGACAGTAAAATATAACCACAGTAAATTCTAATTGTCAACCTAAAATACTTAGGTTGCACATCAAAATGTCATGAATCATGCATTCTTGCTTGGATGTGTTAGATGAAACAACTTGTATATTGAATACCTTAGTAGTCTATGTATTATACTTCTTAATAAAGCACTATGAATTACTTTACAAGATGATTACTCATGATTTGTGTCAGACCAAATAATTGCCTGGTGCCACCAATTGTAAGGACTCAGACACACCAATAGCGTTTGCTGGCCAAGAGTACATAGCATTTGCGAGCCGAGTGCGCACCGACTTTACAATTGGCAGACAAACGCTAAATCCACATTCCGTGCGATGTGTGCGAGCCTTAAAATTTAGTGTCACCAGTAACACCAGGGGAAAATGTAAGTCTGGAGCCCTGTAATAGTAATCATTAATTAAGGTGTTTATTTAGGGGAACACATATGACGGCACTAATTTGCTAAATATTTCCTAAATCAGCTTTTCTTTATAACGTTTAAGTTTTAAGCAGACAGACAGACTGGTGTGGATAAAATGCCAGGGTCGAATTCTTGTCCCAGTCCGCCTCTGTCAGACTGGATTTTTTATTTATTTATTTAACCTTTATTTAACTAGGCAAGACTGAATTGATCCAAAAGCTTTATTTTACATTTTGGCTTGTTTAATCTTAGAGGATTATCTTGTCACACCCAGAAAGCTGATCCTTGATAAAACATCAATTAATTTACCTTATTGCTTTTCCCTTTCCTTTTTTTTGTATGGATTCAGAGGGGCCATGTGCCTGAGGATTACAGAGATGTTGATGTGGGCCAGGAGTCAGGATTAAATCTCATGTTTGATCCGGTTTGTTCCTCTTGCTAACTGTGAATAAGAGAAGCAGTTGATTATGGTTCCCATTGATAGTTTTTGTTGACTGATTAGTCAATTATTTAAGTATTTCTGCCATACAAGCTTTCACATGTATTTGTGAATAGCTATAGCTATTTTGATATGGAAAAAGGAACCACATGAATACTATTGATTACCAGGCCTAATGATGCAGCATTCTATTCATGAACACTGCATATGATTGCTATAAGAGCAGTACAATGAGTAAACATGATTATTTTTACCTTTGCAGCTGGAGGATTCCTATGGGCAAATTTTCTGAGTCTATTCTTGTGGTGTTTTGAGATTTATTTGATTTATTAGGATCCGCATTAGCTGACGCCAATGGTGACAGCTAGTTTTACTGGGGTCTGACATAACAAAAAGGACAGTACAGACAAAATACTTTGCAATTGAAATACATTTAAAAAACATTAACATGTAGTGTGCGTGCTTGCATCTATCAGTTACACATGCATGTCAGTACATACTGTACACACAACAAGTAGGGGGTTGGTAAACCGTCCTGTAGACACAGAGAACATTCAGAACATTTAGGCCTGTTTCAATGCCACGAAAATAGTTCTAATTCCAGGGCTGTGGGGTGTTTGTGGGCTGACATTAATTCAGTGGAAAAGGAAGGAGATGTCAGGGAGCCAATGGGTTTCTTGATTACACAGAGAATATATGAGTCTATTCAATTAGGTTACTATTTTTTATCCCTGGCAGATGTATTACCTTCTGATATACGTAATAATATTTAATACAAGGCATATATCACGTTTGACAACGAGTGCGTAAGACATACTTTTTTAACATGGTTTGGCTTCATTATAAGTGCAGATATCATTAATTAATTTTTGTCAGATAATTATCTTAGCAACAATTTTAGAATGTCTAGTAAATGAACCTGGGACATTTTTTGCTATATTAAATGAACTCCTAATATTAATTTCCCACCTTGTCCAACAAATCAGTGTTGATGTCTTTGTAGGTGGTTATAAATAGTGATGGGCACGATAATTCAATAGTACTGTAGCGATCTGTTTCAAATTGTTTTATCAAAGATACTTTTTCTCTTTCAGCTGTGGTTTTATCCTAGCCAGCCTTTAAAGGCCATGAGCTTTTTGGCAATTTTGGGGGGTAATATTGCCAGGCAACGGGATGTTACCTTACCTTTACCTTTTTGCTCTGAGCAGTGGAACTTATCTTGGCATTCAATGAAAATGACAGAATCTTCAAAAGAGGCGGGAGCGCAAATATTTGTCAAACCAAGATGGCAGCTGTGGTGAAAACCCCCATATGAAAAACACCACTAATTTTACTTTTCTAGTAAATAAATATGTATGTTTTCCAAATGATACAAGCAGTTTTGTAGTGTGGGTAACGACCTACAACTAACTAGCTATTTGTTTTGTAACTTAAGTATGTTTACAAATCTTGTGTATACCCGTTTAGATGTAGCTAGTTAGCTAGCTAGTGATTTATGCTAACATTAGCTACCATAGCTAGCTAGCATCTAAGACTTAATTGCTGCTATAATTGGAAAAGGCTATGACACTCCTGACGCCCAAACCAATATTTAATTTCAGTATTGATTAAAATTAAGTTAGGGTAAGGGTCAGGGTGAGGGTTAAAGGTTTGGTTAATGTTACAGTTAAGGTAAAGTAAGGTAAGGGACATTTTTAGGTATTTGCTAGTCAGTTTAAGCATCAGCTGTGTCCTTATAGTCTTTCCCATTATAATTGCTGGTGAGTGTTGATTTTATCATTGGGGGTTTAGGGGTTTGTTAGCTAGCTAGCCTTAAGCCAAACAGGGAAGCAGAAAGTTTTGATTGGTGTAATCAGCTAGCACCAAAAAAGCGCATGACCTTTTCCAGTCTGCTTCTCTCTGCTTTTATCGATATGGACTTTCTAGTGCCCATCACTAGTTATATAAATAGGCTATATTAGCCATAGCCTTGTGTTATTAACTACAATGTTATTACAATAGCGGGCAGTTTTTTTTAGAAGCGAGACAGAGAGACCATGAACTAACAATCAGTCTGATGGCAGTCACTCTGTCATTAGTGATCTTTTTCCCAGGCAGCTTTTACTTGATGCCTGCCCTGACAAACATTTACTAAGCGTACATCCAGTCCAAACACTACAAAAATACTCTACAGCAGTTGTATTGGTGACATTCAACCTCAATATTTACTGCCAGTTTGTCTGTATGGACTGATGACTTTGACCTTGTTATTGTTTCAGAATGATGATGCACCTGAGCATCACCTAGGTTGCTTCCCAAATGCCACCATATTCTCTTTAGGGCACACTACTTTTGACCAGAGGTAGTGCACTATATAGGGAATAGGGTACCATTTGGAACAAAGCCAAAGAACACAGGTTCATCCAAAGTCACTCTCAGACCTCTGGAGTGGCCCTTACTCTGATTGGTTGTTGATAGCTCTGTGAGGTTTCTAACAGATGAGGGTGAGCAGGTTAATAAAACCAATGGCATCTCTATGTGTGTGTGTGTGTGTGTGTGTGTGTGTGTGTGTGTGTGTGTGTGTGTGTGTGTGTGTGTGTGTGTGTGTGTGTGTGTGTGTGTGTGTGTGTGTGTGTGTGTGTGTGTGTGTGTGTGTGTGTGTGTGTGTAGGCAGGAAATGTGGATGACATTTGGTTTTGGAGAGTGTTAGTTGAGGCAATAACAGTTTTACGTTTGTTGCCTCCAAGCCATTGTTTTTGAAGCTATTACGTGAATGCTTCTATTGACAATAACATTTCAGAATACAGCCGACTGCACAGTGCATATGGCGTCAAGGTAATTGTTTCAGTATTTATCAGGCACAAACACACACACTCTTAAGTCTTGTCGATTGATGCATTGCACTCTTTTTGTTTATAAAGCCCTCCTGCATAAGCATTCGCCATACCTTACTTCATTGTTAACTCACAAACATGCGAGATACCAGCCCCGGTCTCAGGGATGGCTAAATCTGGAGATCCCTTCAATCTCCACTGAGTTAGGTAATTCTGCTTTTAGTTTTTTTGCACTTTACTTGTGGAATGATCTACAAGGCTTTCTAAAATGTGATGAATTGGCGCCTCTAGGGCAATTCAAAAGGATGATTGAGGACCATTTTACTGAAAAAGGAATGCTTTTATCTTTGATAGTGTTTTGCTTTTAGTGTATTTATGTGAATATTGATGTGTGTAGTGATGTGTATAGTGTATATTGATGTCTATTAATGTGTATGCAGGGCTCATCTGTGAAAGAGACCTTGGTCTCAGCATTTCTCCCTGTCGAAATAAATGGGATTTTTTTAAACTAAAAATAAAGAGGGAGAGGGAGAATTGTCACATCAAACAAATTGATGTGGAACCCATTGCTACTACGGAGTCGCAGAGTGCAAAGTCACAAACTGTAATGAAGAAAATGGAGAAGAGGAGCAATTTTACTAGATTGGCCAGTAACAGTTTCAGTGGGACCATAAATAGTATTGTATACCACTGGCAGCACCAACAGAAAGCCATAGGGTGCATCCCAAATGGCACTCTGTCCCCTATATAGTGTAAAAGGAGTGCACTAATGTTTAAATAATATAGTGCCATTTGGGATGCAGAGTAATGTCTCAACTGTTACAACTTCCTTTCCATTTCATTGGATATTTCAATGGATATCAGATGTTTTAATTGGACATCTAGCGTTTTACTGTTGTGCCAAAACCGAATAATGAGACAAATGTTGTTTAATGTGATTGTGAACTGTTAAAAGCAAACGTACAAAACAAACAGGTCCTTTGCTAAACCCTCTGTGGACAATGAGAATCCCTTCCTGTATAATTTGTGCTTGTTTGTGCTATGCCCATTAAGATGGTTGTAGTAGAAAGGTCATACAGAGATAATCATACTGCAGATATTTAGCTGCTTTGGTAGAAGGTGAACAGTACAGAGTTAGGTTCTGACCTTGGAGATTTTTTATTATTCTCTATGTTTGGTTAGGTCAGGGTGTGACTCAGGTGGGAAATTCTATGTTTTCTATTTCTTTGTTTTTGGCCAAGTGTGGTTCTCAGCTGTCTATCGTTGTCTCTGATTGGCAATCATACTTAGGCAGCCTGTTTTCCACCTGAGTTTGTGGGATCTTGTTTTCTGTTTAGTGTCTGTACCTGACAGAACTTTGCACTTTCGGTTTCACTTTGGTTATTTTGTTTGCGTGTTTTTTGAAAATAAAATATCATGAACACGTTCCACGCTGCACTTTGGTCCACTCCTTTCGACGAGAGCCGTTACATTAGGTGCTGTGCGGACTGACATTAAAGCCAGAGTTATTTTCAGGGAAGTAGACTGCTGACCTCTTAAAAAAAAGTTGATGTGTTGTCACATACACCAGGTAGGTGCAGTGACGTGTTGTTTTACAGGGTCAGTCAAAGTAGCACAGCACCCATAGAACTAATTAGAGTTAAGTGCCTTGCTCAAAGGTACATCCACAGATTTTTAAGCTTGTCAGCTCAGATATTTGAAACAGAAACCTTTTCATTACTGGCCTAACACTCTAACCGCTAGGCTACCTGCCACCCTAGCAGGTACCAAGGTCCCCCTTGCAAAAGAGGTTTCTAACCTTAATGCTCTTTTCCTGGTGAAATAAATGTTTAATTCATAAAGGAGCATGAAAATGTATTTCCAATACATTGAACCTATTATTGCACTAGCAGGTTCCTAGATCCCCCTCGCAAAACAGGTTTCCAACCCCAAGGTACTTTTCCTGGTTAAATAAATGTTTAATTCATAAAGGAGCATGAAAATGTTTTTCCATTAAATTGTACCTTTGCTCTGAGCAAAGCATGCATGGCAATTTCAATGAAACATTACTTGGATTTGCTAGGCCTAATGTCAGACATGTTGTAACAAGATCAGAGTACAGTACAGTCTGGTTATCAGTGACCCTCATCAAGTGTCTAATTTGTCAGTCTTCTGAAGCAAATGGAGCATTTTAGCGTTTTTACAATTGCAACTGTGTGGAAATCTCACAATGTGGCATTCTGTGGCAGAGCACATATGTATGATGTCATAGACAACTAATCAAACCGCCTGCACATAACATTTAGAGAGAGGGGGATGTAGCCACATTCCATCTACCTACTGGGCACAGATGTCAGTTCAACATCTATTTTTGATTTGGTTGCGTTGTCAACTAGCGTAAATTCAACTTTAAATCAACAAAGAAATTCACCATGTCATTCTATTAATGTAAAAAGTTGTGTGAAAAAAAGACCAAATTCGCTTACGTTTGACTTTTTCAAATCCAATCAGTTTTCCACATTGATTCAACGTGTTCACATTGATAGTGGATAGGCCACTAACTGTCAGCCTGACGTGAAATGGTTAACATCAGTGTAACCTGTGGCTGTGGTTTCTGTTTCAGAACTCATTATTTCATGTATTCATTGTGTTTCCTGGTGGGATGTGATTGGACACATGTATCTGGTTCTTATCTTTTACCATGGCAACCAGAGAACAAAGCAGTTAGTGTGTTCTGTTCTCACGAGCATGAACGTGCCATGATCCAATCAGAATCAGATCGCCTGCTAATAGGCTGCAATGGCAGGATACACACACAGCATGGGGATGATTTGATTAGGAATTGCAGTACAGCTGATGTGTCATTGAACTATCAAGTACCATTTGAATATTTACATTTAGTTAATTGTTGGTGGCTCACTCTTTCAGTATGTACACAAATTAAGTCATTGCTCTTTCTCAATAACTCATAAAGATTGAAATGAATCCTTGATCTCCATGAAAGTTACTGACGGTGTGTGAGCGTATGTGTGTGTGTGTGCACGTGTCTGTGTGTTTGGTCTGAGCTTCATGCAAGTCAGATCGGTTCAAATACATGAGAGCCAGACATTCCACTGACACTCCATTGTCAGATTCAATCTTTTGTCTTCTGCTCTTCTCTTCATAAGACATCACAGCAGCATGTCTGGAATAGACTAATCGTTCAAAGTTAACGAGAAATATGTCCTGATATCATCGGTTTTATATCACTGAGGAAACAGTATTACAGCGCAACAGCCTAACTGAATCTTCATATTTTGTAATAGATGTTCTATATAAGGATTTTAACATTCTCCACCAAAGGAGGCTGGTGGGATGAGCTATAGGAGAAAGGGCTCATTGTAAGGGCTGGAAATGAATTAATGGAACGGAGTCAAACGAGTTGTTTCCATGTGTTTGATGTGTTTGGTATCGTTCCATTGATTCCATTCCAGCCATTACAATGATCCTGTCCTCCTATAGCTCCTACCTCCTCTGTTTTCCACTAGGGCTAGGATTCCTACTCACTAGAGACAGAAAACATGTATTTGCTCTTAGACTATATTATTGTTACACAGCAAGTTCTCCAGTGTTAAATCAACACTGAGAGTGTGGACCCATATAGACACTGGAACATTAGCACACTGATTGATGTAAACCTTATTTCAAGTGCCTTGCCTTTCGAGTGAATCATAGAGTTACCACCCATGACTGTGCTTGTTAGTGACAAAGACATAGTTGTTGCATTTATCAATTTTCAGTTCTATGGGATATGTTATGTTATCGTCCTATGGAATGTGTTATCGTTTAAGGTTCAATATCTAACACAATACATATTTCATAAGGTCTTATTTAGAGGAACTACACTCTAAACATAACAATTAACTCTGTAAGTTTTGAATTAGCACTTATTGGTGTAAAATAACCCTCCAGTGTTTATTTGCTAATAACCAGTGTTTAACCAAAACCATGCCCATCATTATCATATTTCCCGGTATGCACTATTGCAGGTTAATTTTAAGAATAGTTTATTTCAATATCTATCTTTTTGCATGTACATTGATTGATTGATTAATCTTATGCTTCTCAAATATAAATTACATACATTTTCTAAACCTTCTCCAATATGTTACTTGGACTGAAATGGTTGTTCCAGTTGAGATGCTTTAAGTAGTCTCATACCTAAAGGATTTTCTCAACTCTGGCAGTCATTCTGAATGCAGCTTTTGGGTGATGAAAATGTAAAAGGTTGGATATCTCCTCTCTGGTTGGATTTCAATAGGAATTGCATATCACCTTGCAAGCCAGCATAATGTGACAGGTTGCGTGAATAACCCAACATGTTGGGTTGTTCGCCTTATCCAAACTTGACTTAATTTAAGCATCAATTGGGTTTTGATTCACTTTCATACTGGGTTGACCAAGCAGCTGGTTCTTGTTTTTAAATGTAATCCTTAGATTGCACAAGAGGAATACCTATGTAAGAATGCTGTTCATCGATTACAGCTCAACATTCAACACCATAGTACCCTCCAAACTCGTCATTAAGCTCGAGACCCTGGGTTTCGACCCCGTGCTGTGCGACTGGGTCCTGGACTTTCTGACGGGTCGCCCCCCAGGTGGTGAGGGTAGGAAACAACATCTCCACCCCGCTGATCCTCAACACTGGGGCCCCATAAGGGTGCGTTCTCAGCCCTCTCCTGTACTCCCTGTTCTCCCATGACTGCGTGGCCATTCACGCCTTCAACTCAAGCATCAAGTTTGCAGATGACACAACAGTGGTAGGCTTGATTACCAACAATGACGAGATGGCCTACAGTGAGGAGGTGTGGCGTCAGGAAAATAACCTTGCACTCAACATCAACAAAACAAAGGAGATGATTGTGGACTTCAGGAAACAGCAGAGCGAGCACCCCCATATCCACATCGATGGTAAAGTAGTGGAGAAGGTGGAGTTTTAAGTTCCTCGGCATACACATCACTGACAAACTGAAATGGTCCACCCACACAGACAGTGTGGTGAAGAAGGCGCAACAGCGCCTCTTCAACCTCAGGAGGCTGAAGAAATTTGGCTTGTCACCAAAAACACTCGCAAACTTTTACAGATGCACAATCGAGAGCATCCTGTCGGGCTGTATCCCCGCCTGGTACGGCAAATTGACCCTAGAAATAGTTGATTTTTTTACATTTTTTTTTAAACATTTGAACCTTTATTTAACTAGGCAAGTCAGTTAAGAACAAATTCGTATTTACAATGACGGCCTGCCGGGGAACAGTGGGTTAACTGCCTTGTTCAGGGGCAAAATGACAGATTTTTACCTTGTCAGCTCGGGGATTCAATCCAGCAACCTTTCGGTTACTGTCCCAACGTTACTGGCCCAACACCCTCTTAGTAAAAGTATTTACCTTCAATTCGTAATCTGTGGATGCTATTCGATTAGATTTAAATTGTATGTAATCATCACAGCATAGTTGAAAGATATATGGTGCATATACTGTAAATCCGAAGAGGGTTGCAAGCAGAGATAGGTGGGATGGGCTAAGGGAAGCTGAGGGTTGGGATGTGGAATTGGAGAAAAGTGGGAGTTGAGTTGCTGGGCGGGGAACAGAATGACAGTCAAAGTTAAAAGTACAAAAATAAAGTCAAAATAAAACATAACAAAAATTATGTTTGAATGATACTGAGGGGCAGTATTGTTACAGATGTATGTTTGCCTGAGGTTGATGCCATTCAGATGTTTGTACACATACCGTGGGGAGAAAAAGTATTTGATACACTGCCGATATTGCAGGTTTTCCTACTTACAAAGAATGTAGAGGTCTGTAATTTTTTTAGGTACACTTCAACTGTGAAAGACGGAATCTAAAACAAAAATCCAGAAAATCACATTGTATGATTTTTAAACTATTAATTTGCAATTTGCATTTTGCATGACATAAGTATTTGATCACCTACCAACCAGTAAGAATTCCGGCTCTCACAGACCTGTTAGTTTTTCTTTAAGAAGCCCTCCTGTTCTCCACAATTGACCTGTAACTGCACCTGTTTGAACTTGTTACCTGTATAAAAGACACCTGTCCACACACTCAATCAAACAGACTCCAACCTCTCCACAATGGCCAAGACCAGGGAGCTATGTAAGGACATCAGGGATAAAATTGTAGACATGCACAAGGCTCTGGGATGGGCTACAGGACAATAGGCAAGCAGCTTGGTGAGAAGGCAACAACTGTTGGCGCAATTATTAGAAAATGGAAGGAGTTCAAGATGATGGTCAGTCACCCTCGGTCTGGGGCTCCATGCAAGATCTCACCTCGTGGGGCATCAATGATCACGAGGAAGGTGAGGGATCAGCCCAGAATTACACGGCAGGACCTGGTCAATGACCTGAAGAGAGCTGGGACCACAGTCTCAAAGGAAACCATTAGTAACACACTACGCCGTCATGGATTAAAAATCTGCAGCACACATAAGGTCCCCCTGCTCAAGCCAGCGCATATCCAGGCCCGTCTGAAGTTTGTCGATGACCATCTGGATGATCCAGAGGAGGAATGGGAGAAGGTCATGTGGTCTGATGAGACAAAAATAGAGCTTTTTGGTCTAAACTCCACTTGCCGTGTTTGGAGGAAGAAGAAGGATGAGTACAACCCCAAGAACACCATCCCAACCGTGAAGCATGGAGGTGGAAACATCATTCTTTGGGGATGCTTATCTGCAAAGGGGACAGGATGACTGCACCATATTGAGGGGAGGATGGATGGGGCCATGTATCGTGAGATCTTGGCCAACAACCTCCTTCCCTCAGTAAGAGCATTGAAGATGGGTCGTGGCTGGGTCTTCCATCATGACAACGACCCAAAACACACAGCCAGGGCAACTAAGGAGTGGCTCCGTAAGAAGCATCTCAAGGTCCTGGAGTGGCCTAGCCAGTCTCCAGACCTGAACCCAATAAAAAATATGGAGAAGGTCTGTATGGAGGACTGGGACAAAATCCCTGCTGCAGTGTGTGCAAACCTGGTCAAGAACTACAGGAAACGTATGATCTCTGTAATTGCAAACAATGGTTTCTGTACCAAATATTAAGTTCTGCTTTTCTGATGTATCAAATACTTGTCATGCATAATGTCATGCAATAAAATGCTAATTAATTACTTAAAAATCATACAATGTGATTTTCTGGATTTTTGTTTTAGGTTCCGTCTCTCACAGTTGAAGTGTACCTATGATAAAAGTTACAGACCTCTACATGCTTTGTAAGTAGGAAAACAAGCAAAATCGGCAGTGTATCAAATACTTGTTCTCCCCACTATATACACACACTCTCATTCAAATGCTAACACGTACACACATGTAAATAGTGCCATACATGCACGCAAACATATTCAGTTGGCCTTGCTGTTATGATTTTCTTAAAAGGGGGGGGGGGGGGTTCTCAGATGGTTGAGTGGCAGCTCTTGGGGAACTGTGGGGGGGATCTTGGAGGACTGGTGGCCTCGTGGTGCCGCTGGGTCCCCCATTTTTGACCTTGTGGGAGATCTGTTGACGTGCCCTTGAGCAGGGCGTTGACACAGGTTGCTTCTGTGGGTTGCTCTGGATAGGAGTCTGTTAGATGACTAATGTGATGTAGATGTTGAGCGGCTTCACTGCAAGTAGATTGTATGTTATATATATATTCAATAAAAAAAGGGTTGTAAAAAAAAAGCTACAATTGACTTGAAAGGCAAATATGCAAACATGCAAATAAAGCTTTACACTAAGCGTGTAAAGTGTGTTAATGCAACACTGTTCAGTGTCTATTTAATTTTACACTGGGGAATTTGCTGTGTACATCATGGATTAGAAGCTTTGCCATTACGTTAGTGTGCTCTGCTAACTTTGAAAGGGCTACACTGACTGTGTCTCCATGGCAACCTGTTTAACCACTGACTGACTGTCACTAACAGTCAGGGCCGTTTCTAGTGTTTTGGGGACCCTAAGCGAGATTTGGTTGGGGGGACCCCCCTACCTTGTGGGCAAAACATTGTAGTGGCCCCCTCTTGGTGGTGGAAGAAAAATGTGCAGCTTTAAAGTTAATGTCCTAACAGTAAGTCGAGACTCCGACTGACTTCCTAATTTGTTTTCTGCTTTTTTCGGTTAAGGGGGGGGGGCTAGCAGCCGCGGGTCCCTATGCGCCCACTTACGCCTAGATACGGCACCGCTAACAGTGATTGGTTGTATAAAAAAGCTCTCTCTCTCTCCGTTTCTTCCTCTTGCCTTCTTTCTGTCTCGCCCACCCAACTCTTTCTCACTTACTTACTCACTCACACTATCTCTCTCTCTCCCCCCCTCTCTCGATCTCTCACTCTCTCTGTTTTAATTACAGTAATGGATTTCTGTTAATATTGTCTCATTTTCACCCTGATGACTTTGCGCTCTAGGCCTAACAAGAAAAAGACTCTCCGGAAAACCATTAGTATATTAATGACGTCCATATTTAAACACTGCTAGTGGGATGAAATAATTACACATTCCTAGATGACAATAATACATTCGTATTCTAATAGTATGTCGGATGGTCATAATTTCTCCATAGACATGAAGGAAATTAGTTCTAGAAATAGGTAGAATCATATTTGGTGCAGATTGTCAGGGTTTGTAAAATGTACACTATTTTCAGTGAGCATGAGTCCCACTGAACTGGAGTTAAAATAACACTTTTGAAAGTTTTAAAGATTTAACTCTGTTGTAGTATTCCCCATTCAACTCTTAAACTGTGTAACTGAACGTGGTTGTGGTGTTTGCATAGGTCTACTGTGGAGTAATACACAGCACCTACAGTGTGAAACATAACACTTGATTTAGAGTAAACTAGACTAACTTTGCTTAGTGCTGACGTTGTTACACTTTCTCAGTGTAAGAAATTAACACCTGTTGTGTTACAGTAAATACTTTTTTGGTGTTGTTTTAACACTGTATTATGTAAAGCCTATTTTGCATATTTCCCATGGCTGTATTTGTTAGTGACAGAGACACGGTTAATGAATTATTTGAATTATTCCCTTTTTGAATTATTTCCTTTTAAAGGTACTCACTTGGCTTTCACCAAGTGAGTACCTATGTGAATGCTGTCATTAAAATACAACAAGGTGTTTGATGGCCTGGTTTTACCATTTTACCTTTATTTAACTAGGCAAGTCAGTTAAGAACAGATTCTTATTTACAATTACAGCCTAGGAACAGTGGGTTAACTGCCTTGTTCAGGGGCAGAAAGACAGATTTGTATCTTGTCAACTCGGGGATTCAAACTTGCAACCTTTCAGTTACTAGCCCAATGCTCTAACCACTAGGCTACCCTGCAGCCCCAACACAGTGTTGTTAGGAAACTCCTGGTTTAAAGGCCACGTCATGCCTGCAAGTACAATTTTGCTGGCTTGCAAAGTGATGTGTAATTCCTATTGGAATCCAGCCAGAGTTAGAATATCCAACACTTGGCATTTTTATTCCTGCATTCAGAATGATTGTCAGGGGTAGGAACATTGGCAAGAAGACTATCTAAAACATTTAAACTGGAACAACAATTTCAGTAATGGGTGCAAAAAATCTTACTAACTATTTGGATTAGTTTAGAAAATGTATGTAATTTATCTTTGTGTAGCATAAGATTAATAAATGAATCAATGTACATGCAAAAACATAGATATTGAAAACAATCCCCCCAAAAAATCAACCTGAAGTAGAGCATGGTGGGAAATAATGATGATAATGATGGGTGTGGTGTTGGGTGTGGTTTTGATAGGACCGTTCTACTCGCCAAAGTGTTATTTTACACCACTGAGTGTTAATTTCATTTTTACAGAGTAAATTTAACATTAGAAATGTTCCACACAAAAAATGTTACACAAAAAAAATACTGTAAGCTACTCTAGCATCTGTCACAGTCTTGACCAGTGTGTTGTTGTGCTGAACAATGTGTAAAATAGGTTGTCTGTAATGTAAATTACCTGACAGGTGACTCACTGCACTCCATCTCTCAAAAGCATTTTCCTTGATTGCTCTTGCCTCTGTCATCACTAAGGTGAAATTGCGGGAACCTGGTTACCAAGATTAACCGTGTTTTACTGCCCAAAACCACTACCTTTTCCGGGGATAAATAAGTGCGAGAAACCGATAAATTATAATACATTATTTATATGAACAGCATGGCGTGAAATGGAACTTTTAAATGATGTGTGATGTCTAAATCTGGCTTCTCTATGGACTCTGCATGATGAATCATCAATGCTCAGGGTAGGGAAAGACAGCCCATCTCAGTATGGAACCCACTTCACAATGCATGTATTGTAGACCTATCATCTCATCCTGGTAACTTTTTTTCTTGTGACAGGTAGGCCTACATTTGCTGCAGCATAGCCTATGCTAGAGTAATATAAAGACAGAGTGCATGTCTAATTCACACATCTCCATCTGGCTTTCAGGGGTCACCTTGTTTTTAAATTGTAAAGATTCATATTTTTTTAATTGTAGCTGCAGAGTTTTAAAACATCCTTTCACTCGAATATTGTTGCTATAAATCAGTGCACGTGCGAACACTCTCTCAAAGTCTTTCTCTCTCTCCATCAACCCCATTCAAATTGCATCTAAAATAGATAATCCTGTTCTAGATTGATATACAGTATAGCCCTATATACAGTTGAAGTCGGAAGTTTACATACACTTAGGTTGGAGTCATTCAACTCGTTTTTCAATCACTCCACAAATTTCTTGTGAACAAACTATAGTTTTGGCAAGACAGTTAGGACATCTACTTTGTGCATGACACAAGTAATTTCTCCAACAATTGTTTACAGACAGATTATTTCACTTAAAATTCACTGTATCACAATTCCAGTGGGTCAGAAGTTTACATACACTAAGTTGTCTGTGCCTTTAAACAGCTTGGAAAATTCCAAAAAATGCTTTAGAAGCTCCTGATAGGCTAATTGACACAATATGAGTCAATTGGATGTGTACCTGCGGATGTATTTCAAGGCCTACCTTCAAACTCAGTGCCTCTTTACTTGACATCATGGGAAAATCAAAAGAGATCAGATCAGCCAAGACCTCAGAAAAATGTGTAGACCTCCACAAGTCTGGTTCATCCTTGGGAGCAATTTCCAAACGCCTGAAGGTACCACGTTCATCTGTACAAACAATAGTACGCAAGTATAGACACCATGGGACCACGCAGCAGTCATACCGCTCAGGAAGGAGATGCGTTCTGTCTCCTAGAGATGAGATGTGCGAAAAGTGCAAATCAATCCCAGAACAACAGCAAAGGACCTTGTAAAGATGCTGTAGGAAACAGGTACAAAAGTATCCATATCCACAGTCAAATGAGTCCAATATCGACATAACCTGAAAGGCCGCTCAGCAAGGAAGAAGCCACTGCTCCAAAACCGCCATAAAAAAACCAGACTACGGTTTGCAACTGCACATGGGGACAAAGATTGTACTTTTTGGAGTAATGTCGTCTGGTCTGATGAAACAAAATAGAACTGTTTGGCCATAATGACCATTGTTTTTTGGGAGGAAAAAGGGGGAGGCTTGCAAACCGAAGAACACCATCCCAACCCATGAAGCACGGGGTGGCAACATCATGTTGTGGGGATGCTTTGCTGCAGGAGGGACTGGAGCATTTCACCAAATAGATGGCATCATGAGCCAGGAATATGATGTGGATATATTGAAGCAACATCTCAAGACATCAGTCAGGAAGTTAAAGCTTGGTCGCAAATGGGTTTTCCAAATGGACAATGACCCCAAGTATACTTCCAAAGTTGTGGCAAAATGGCTTAAGGACAACAAAGTCAAGGTATTGGAGTGGCCATCACAAAGCCCCGACCTCAATCCTATAGAAGATTTGTGGGCAAAACTGAAAAAGCGTGGGCGAGCAAGGAGGCCTACAAACCTGACTCAGTTACACCAGCTCTGTCAGGAGGAATGGGCCAAAATTCACCCAACGTATTGTGGGAAGCTTGTGAAAGGTTTCCCGAAATATTTGACCCAAGTTAAACAATTGAAAATGCTATGCTACCAAATGCTAATTGAGTGTATGTAAACTTCTGACCCACTGGGAATGTGATGAAAGAAATAAAAGCTGAAATAAATAATTCTCTCTGCTATTATTCTGACATTTCACATTCTTAAAATAAAGTGGTGATCCTAACTGACCTAAGACAGGGAATTTAACTAGGATTAAATGTCAGGAATTGTGAAAAACTGAGTTTAAATTTACTTGGCTAAGGTGTATGTAAACTTCCGACTTCAACTGTATATAGTAGATGTCTTAGCCTACCTCTTTCAGGTAATACATTCACTGCAGTATTAGCCTTATATTTAGCAAATTAATTATGGGTTATGCATAATAAGTTTCTAACTTTAGGCCTCTGTTTCTTTCACAATACGCAAGCTTTGCTGGCCTCTTCTTAAAAAAACATCCTTAGCACTTGAAAGCAAGGAAGGAATGAAGCAACAATAGAGAGTGAAATAGGAGGTAGACTAATAACATTAGGGGAAATTTTATGAAAATATATATGCGTCAGTCTACTAATTATACAAATACAGTAGGCCATATTATATATTTTTAAATTAAATCAAATTCACTAGCCTATACTTGGTAGCCCGCATGTGCTGCACTAGAATCTCTGCTTTATCATGGTTTGAACAATGTGCATAATTCCACTCCATATACAGTAATACAATATAATACAATACAGTACAGTAATACAGTTCACACTCAAAAAGATTAGCCTATAATTTATTTACCCAAGAGAGCATATACTGTAGTGAGCTACATCTATGGGCTTTTATGTTTTTCTGTCTTGTGTAATGTGCAGTAGACTCTATCATATGTGTATTGGATAATGGCACAATCATTTGCGCTTTTTAGGTCTTTGTTCTCATTAAATGTTGCTTATGTAGGGCTCATAAAATGTATTTAATATAGGACTCATCAAGCTCAGCTAGCGTCAGGTTAGAATTTTTATACTGATCAAAGCTCTAATCAAATTTTTAATTTAACCTTTATTTAATCAGGCAAGTCAGTTAAGAACAAATTCTTATTTTCAATGACAGCCTAGGAACAGTGGGTTAACTGCCTGTTCAGGGGCAGAACAACAGATTTGTACCTTGTCAGCTTGAACTTGCAACCTTCCGGCTACTAGTCCAATGCTCTAACCACTAGGCTACCCTGCCACCCCAAATCTAGACATATTTACAGTGTATAGTTTATAATGCTTTTGAATGACACACGGTTTTGGCAGGAAATGTGTGTTACCTGGAGAAAAGTGATTTATTCTCGGGATGGAACATTTGTAAAATACAGGGTAAATATTCAACCCTAGTCCTCACTCCTTCTGTGACAATTTGAGAAGGAGGTGAGTAGGAAGGACACAAGGAATCACAGAAACGATTCAGGACACGATTCACAGTGTGTTGTCTGAGGTGTGGTTCTAACAGTCTGCTCCTCCTTTCCTGCCAGGTGACTCACTGCACACCATCTTCACTGTGCACCAGCCATCCCACCCAGCATCCCACCAGCAACCCAACCCCTCGTCCTGGCCACTGAGGACCAGGTGTAGCACTGTGGGGGTCCGGCCTCAGCTGCAGCCAAGGACAGGGCCTAGGACAGGAGGATCAGGGAAGGAGAACAATGTAACTGCAGCCAAAGACCCCAGGATCAGGTAAGGGCCCTAATGGGAGACTGGACGGCTACAACAGGCTGTCACAATTGCCGGTTCTCATGTTGACTTATTACTATATCTATCACCTCACTTCACAGGGTTGTTTTCACATTTAAGAGCAAAGGGATCCCAAGAGGGCACATAGGAGGTAGGGAATTCTTGCAAGTTAAAAAGCTTAGAATCTGTTTCATTGTTCCCTGTCCCAGCACACTGGTTCTTTGAGCCGGGATAGTTTGATGTACACTTGGATTTGTTATTTAGAGTCTATATCACATTAAAATATCATCTTTGATCCTCTTTGATTCATTAGCAAAATGCTCTGTTTTGCGTGGGTGATATAAATGGTGGGAGTAATGAAATTTAATGCTTTGGCATCTTTTCTAATGCAGAAACACACAGACACACATGCTCAGGCTCAGGTAGCCATAGCAACAAGTCCACTCTGCTCCTCTGTTGCTCTCATAAACATATTTCAGTCAAAGTCCTGGTATTGAAATCACAAACACTTTGCAATATTAACAGTCCTTTGCACATCGAAGGAGCAACAGTCTACCTCAATGTTTCAGCCTGCAAAGAGCCAAGGTACAAGGCAGTGAAACTAGAATGTAGAGTAGCCACATACTAAGACAAATATATGTAATAATATACTGTATGTCTCTTAGCAGACACTTTTATGGAAAGCAACTACATTACAGTAAGTGCATACATTTTTTGAATGTATATGTGTGATCTCTGTTCGAGTTGAACCCTTGACCTTGCGGCACTCTACTAATCCACACATGATAGCTAGCTGTCAGGACGAGTTCAGCTTTGACCCCAGTCAGAGGATGTAGTTCTGAGTAACACCACATAAGACTGAGGTAACAGGAGCCATTTATCACAGTGACACGGTGACACGGTCATAAATGGCACCCTATTTCCTATATATTACTGAGATGGCGCCAAAGAACATGGCTGACGTTTTACATTCTCCCAACCAATTGTGAAATTTTGTTTAAAAAATTGCGTTTTGTGAAACTTATTTTTAAACTTATTGCGTACATAATGTTGCTGCTACCGTCTCTTATGACCGAAAATAACTTCTGGACATCAGAAAAGCGGTAACTCACCACGGACTGGAAGAAACTTTTTCCTCTAATGAGTCTGACGGGAAGGATATCCTGCTTTCACTGGAACACCCACAGATCCACGACTTTTGTGTGAAGAAAAGACATCGGGAAAGGGGGCGCAGATCGGGGATCCTTCTGAGAATCTGGAGGCAAGCGAGCTCCCAATGCCTTCCATTCTCCTTGCTAACATGCAATCGTTGGAAAATAAAATTGATGACCTATTTTTAAGATTATCCTACCAACGGGACATTAAAAAAAGTAACATCTTATGTTTCACCGAGATGACAATATAGAGCTGGCGGGATTTTCCATGCACCGGCAGAACAGAGACGCTCACCCAAATGCTCACCCAGAAGCGGCGCTCCTAGTGGCCGGGGACTTTAATGCAGGCAAACTTAAATCAGTTTTACCACATTTTTACCAGCATGTCACATGAGCAAACCAGGGGGAAAAGAATCCGAGACTACCTTTACTCCACACACAGAGATGCAAGCTCTCCCCCACCATCTATTTGGAAATTCTGACCATCATTCCATCCTCCCGATTCCTGCTTACAAGCTAAAACGAAAGCAGGATGTACCAGTGACTAGCTCAGTATAGAAGTGGTCAGATGCTACACTACAGGACTGTTTGTGTATTTGATTGTGTTTCAGGAGATGGCTTCCTGAAATCCCCCAGCAGCTGATTGGTCGACTCCACGGTTAATTGGAGCTGACCCCGCCCCCATGTCAAGTTTCAGCTGTGTCCCATTAGGCTCCTTCTCCAGTTATAAAAGCCAGTGTTCTGTTGTTCAAAAGAGAGATCATGGCTGAGAGAGGAGGCTGATGGCTGAGGGTCATATTATGTTTGTTATTTCTGAGAGTGATACAGGCAGTTGGTATGTACTGTGTTAGTTTGTTGCAAAATCAGATAGAGCTTATTTGATGTCCTTTGTTTCTTAGTATGTTTGTGAAATTGTTTAATATTCTGTTTCATTTGTTCCCAGGGGGTAGGCACCTAGGGAGTGCATAGGTAAGAGGCCCGCGGGCATACATATACCCGTAGTATATTCACTGTCTAGGCACACTAGGTAAGACCTGGGCGGACCACCCCCTGCAGTTTGGTTAGCGCACCAGGTGGTGCTAATTTAGATAGGTAGTGGGTAGGCAGGTTAGATAGGAAAGGGGGCTTTGATGTTTACTTTCTTTGCTTTGGTTCCGTCCAGACCCTTTTCCCCATATTACTGTGTGACGGAATAAATTCCTTGTATACGGTACCACTCTCTCTGCCTTTTGCCATCCTTACTCACACCTAAGGTCCATACCTCTTTCACTTCACAGGGAGTTGAGTTGTAGCAGGGTGTTGCGTTCCCTCTTCACAGAAGCGTGCGTAACAATGACGTCGTCCCCACAGGGACTGTACGTACATATCCCAACCAGAAACCATGGATTATAGGCAACATCCGCATCAAGATAAAGGCTAGAGCTGCCGCTTTCAAGGAGTGGGAGACTAATCCGGACGCTTATAAGAAATCCCGCTTTGCCCTCAGACGAACCATCAAACAAGCAAAGCGTCAATACAGGATTAAGAGTGAATCCGACTACACTGGCTCAAACGCCGATGTGAGTAAGACCTTTAAACAGGTCAACATTCACAAAGCCACTGGGCCAGATGGATTACCAGGACGTGACCTCAAAGCATGCACGGACCAACTGTCAAGTGTCTTCACATTTTCAACCTCTCCCTGACTGAGTCTGTAATACCTACATGTTTCAAGCAGACCACCATAGTCCCTGTGCCCAAGGAAGCGAAGGTGACCTGCCTAAATGATTTCCGCCCCGTGGCACTCACGTCAGTAGCCATGAAGTGCTGGTCATGGCTCACATCAACAGCATCCTCCCGGACACCCTAGACCCACACCAATTTGCATACCGACCCAACAGATCCACAGATGATGCAATCTCAATCGCACTCCACACTGCCCTTTCTCACCTGGACAAAAGGAACACCTATGTGAGAATGCTGTTCATTGACTACAGCTCAGCATTCAACTCCATAGGTTTCACAAAGCTCATCACTAAGCTAAGGACTCTGGGACTAAACACCTCCCTCTGCAACTGGATCCTGGACTTCCTGACGGGCCGCCCCCAGGTGGTAAGAGAAGGCAACAGCACGTCTGTCACGCTGATCCTTAACACTGGGGCCCCACAGGGGTGTGTACTTAGTCCCTTCCTGTATTCCCTGTTCATCCACGACAAACACGACTGCAACATCATCATTAAGTTTGCTGTCGACACAACAGTGGTAGGCCTGATCACAGACAATTATGAGACAGCCTATAGGGGGAGGTCAGATAACTGGCAGTGTAGTGCCAGGACAACAACCTCTCGCTCAATGTGAGCAAGACAAAAGAGCTGATCGTGGACTACAGGAAAAGCCAGACCGAACAGGCCCACAATTAACATTGACGGGGCTGTAGTGGAGCGGGTCGAGAGTTTCAAGTTCCTTGGTGTCCACATCACCAACGAACTATCATGGTCCAAACATACCAAGACAGTCGTGAAGAGGGCATGACAAAATGTTTTCCCCTCAGGAGACTGAAAAGATTTGGCATGGGTCCCCAGATCCTCAAAACGTTTTACAGCTGCACCATCGAGAGCATCCTGACCGGTTGCATCACCACCTGGTATGGCAACTGCTCGGCATCTGATCGTAAGGTGCTACAGAGGGTATTGCGAACGGCCCAGTACATCATTGGGGCCAAGCTTCCTGCCATCCAGGACCTATATAATAGGCGGTGTCAGAGGAAAGCCCAGAAAATTGTGAGAGACTCCAGTCACCCAAGTAATAGACTGTTTTCTCTGCTACCGCACGGCAAGTGCCAAGTCTAGGACCAAATGGCTCCTCAACAGCTTCTACCCCCAAGCCATTAGACTGCTGAAGAATTCATAAAAATCGCTACCGGACAATTTACATTGACTCCACTCTCACCCTCTTGTACACTGCTGCTACTCGCTGTTTGTTACGCATAGTGCATAGTCACTTCGCCCCCACCTACATGTACATATTACCTCAATAAGCCTGTACCCCTGCACACTGACTTGGTACCGGTGCCCCCTGTATATAGTCTTGTTATTGTTATTCTTATTGTGCTTCTTGTTATTATTGTTATTATTACTTTTTATTTTATCCTACTTGGTAAACAGTTTCTGCTTCTTGAACTGCACTGTTGGTGAAGGGCGTAAGTAAGCATTTCATGGTAAAGTCTGTACTTGGCGCATGTGGCAAATAAAGTTTGATTTGATAGTCCAATACTTTTGACCAAAGCCTTATGGACGATAAAGTAGTGCACTATAAAGGGAATAGGGTGCCATTTGAGACACACATAGTGTTAAGGCTGTCTTGTCTCCTCCAGTTACAGCACCATGCTAATGTCACTATCCCTCTCTTCGTTATTGAGTTAATGATGCCTGTGTGGCCAGCTTAGGAGGACTTTCTGTGATGAATGTGTGAAGCCATTAAGAAGCCTTTTGGACCTAGACTTGGTGCTCTGGTACCGCTTGAGAGATCAGTCTATGACTAGGGTTTCTGGAGTCTTTGGCAATTTTTTGGGCCTTCCTCTGACACCGCCTGGTATAGAGGTCCTGTATGGCAGGAAGCTTGGCCCAGTGATGTACTTGGCTGAATGCATTACCCTTCGTAGTGCCTTGCGGTTGGAAGCATACCAGGCGGTGATACAACCAGTCAGGATGCTTTCGATGGTGCAGCTGTAGAACTTTCAGGATCTGAGGACCCATGCCAAATATTTTCAGTCTCCCGAGGGTGCATAGGCATTGTCGTGCCCTCTTCACAACTGTCTTGGTGTGTTTGAACCATGACAGTTCGTTGGTGATGTGGACACTAAGGAACCTGAAGCTCTCAACCTGTACTCCACTATCATCTCATTTGTCTTGATCACGTTGAGGGAGAGGTTGTTATCCTGGCACCACACTGCCAGGTCTTTGACCTCCTCCCTATAGACTGTGTCATCGTTTTCGGTGATCACTGGTGTGTCGTCAGAAAACTTCATTATGATGTTGGAGTTGTGCTTGGCCATGCAGTCTTGGGTGAACAGGGAGTACAGTAGGGGACCGAGTACACACCCCTGAGGGGCCCCCGTGTTGAGGATCAGCGTGGCAGATGTGTTGTTACCTACCCTTACCACCTGGGGGCGGCTATCAGGAAGTCCAGGATGATGTTGCAGAGGGAGGTGTTTAGTTACAGGTTCCTTAGCTTAGTGATGAGCTTTGAGGGTACTATGGTGTTGAACGCTGAGCTGTAGTCAATGAATAGCATTCTCATGTAGGTGTTCCTTTTGTTCTGTTAGGAAAGTGCAGTGTGGAGTGCACTATAGATAACGTCATCTGTGGATCTGTTAAGGCGGTTTGCAAATTGGAGTGGGTCTAGGGTTTCTGGGATAATGGTGTTGATGTGGGCCATGACCAAGCTTTCAAAGCACTTCATGACTACAGACGTGAGTGCTATGGGTTGGTAGTCATTTAGACAGGCTACTTTTGTGTTCTTGGGCACAGGGGCTATGATGGTCTGCTTGAAACATGTTGGTATTTCTGACTAGGTCAGGGACAGGTTAAAAATGTCAGTGAAGACACTTGCCAGTTGGTTAGCGTATGCTCGGAGTACACGTCCTGGTAATCCGTATGGCCCTCGGCCTTGTGAATGTTGACCTGTTTAAAGGACTTACTCACATCGGCTACGGAAAGCGTGATCACACAATCGTCCGGAACAGCTGGTGCTCTCATGCATGTTTCAGTGTTGCTTGCCTCGAAGCACGCACAGAAGTAATTTAGCTCGTAGGCTTGTGTCACTGGGCAGCTCACAGCTGTGCTTCCCTTTCTATTTCATAATAGTTTGCGAGCCCTGCCACATCCGATGGGCATCGGAGCCGGTGCAGGAGGATTCAATCTTAGTCCTTTATTGACACTTTGCCTGTTTGATGGTTTGTCGGAGGGCATAGCGGGATTTCTTATAAGCATCCGGGTTGGAGTCCTGCTCCTTGAAAGCGGCATTCCATTCTGTGATACAACGACAGATACCTGCCAGACCAGTGAATTGCCAATAATGAACATGATTTGACTTCTATAAACATTTGTCTTCAAGCTTTAGTGACCAAGTAATGCACTGACAGACACACAGCCTTGATGTCAGAGCTCAGGGAAAACAATCATCATCAGGACAGGAAGTTGATGGTTAGCAGAGAAAGCACTGTGTGGGCGTACATGGTTATAACACACCGTTTTAGTTAAATGGCTTTCTAAGTACCTTCAGACAGTATGTTTATGTTTATTGCCACATGCTACGAGGAAGGTTGACATTCACACATTTATTAGTGTGCACTGTTGAAGTGAGCTTAGCTTCGTACGGCTAGCAAAACAGTCCTGTAGCTTAGCATCTACGTCATCTGACCACTTCCGTATTGAGCAAGTCACTAGTACTTCCTGCATTAATTTTTGCTTGTAAGCAGGAATTAGGAGGATAGAGTTATGGTCAGATTTGCCAAATGGAGGAAGAAGGAGAGCTTTGTACGCATCTCTGTTTGTGGAGTAACATCTTGATAAATGTTACCTAAGTTAACATGTTGTTAATTCCTGTGGAATCAACATTAAATGTGAACACGTGTCACTTATCAAGATATTACATTTTGTTCCCAGTTTGTGAAGCATAATGAAGACTTTGTAAATGGATACAGAAGATTAAGGAAATGCAGACAATTTTTAATGAATCGACAGGGGATTCTGTTTTATGTAATGTCTCTCCAGTTTCCCCCTTAAAATGCTGCAGTAATCAGTACCATCAGCTTTTACAATGGAGCCCATAAAAACATAATTCTGGAAATTTCCCTTTGAAACTCAATAACTGCATCCCGAATGGCACCCTGTTCCCTGCATTGTGCAATACTTTTTTACCAAAACACTATGGGTCCTTGTCAAAAATAGTGCACTATCATTAGGAATAGAATGCCATTTGGGACGTACACAATCAATAACTAACGAGCCAGGACATAATATACTATATGTTAATGTAATGAAACAAGGAGAATGATCACCTAAACCCTATAGCCTTATATCCACCCTCATATCTAAATCTCTTTTCTCTTGGGCATTGTCTGTTCCTTGTGCTCATCCAAAGTAAATGCCAACATTATTAATCTAAATAAAGATCACTTATGGCCTTATTCAGGATTGGTCTCCATGGTGATAGCAGCGTTTCACAGCCATATTTGTTTATATGAGGTCAGTAAGAGACTTTCAATGGGCCTAAATAACCTCTCACTCAATGTCAACAAAACAAAGGAGATGATCGTGGACTTCAGGAAACAGCAGAAGGTGCACGCCCCTATCTACATCAACAGGACCGCAGTGGAGAAGGTGGAAAGCTTTGAGTTCCTTGGCGTACACATCACTGACAAACTGAAATGTACTACCCACACAGACAGTGTGGTGAAGAAGGCGCAACAGATCCTCTTCAACCTCAGAAGGCTAAAGAAATTTGGCTTGTCACCTAAAACCCTCACACATTTTTACAGAAGTGCAATTGAAAGCATCCTGTCGGGCTGTATCACTGCCTGGTACGGCAACTGCACCGCCCGCAACCGCAAGGCTCTCCAGAGGGTGGTGCAGTCTGCCCAACGCATTACCGGGGGCAAACTACCCGCCTTCCAGGACACCTACAGCACCAAATGTCAAAGGATGGCCAAAAAGATCATCAAGGACATCAACAACCCGAGCCACTGCCTGTTCACCCCGCTATCATCAAGGTGGCGAGGTCAGTACAGGAGCATCAAAGCTGGGACCGAGAGACTGAAAGACAGCTTATATCTCAAGGCCATCAGATTGTTAAACAGCCATCACTAGCACATTAGAGGCTGCTGCCTATAGGCATAGACTAGGAATCACTGGCCATTTTAAGGAATAGAACACAAGTCACTTTAATAATGTTTACATATATGGCATTACTCATCTCATATGTACAGTTGAAGTCAAACATTTGCATACACCTTAGCCAAATACATATAATCTCAGTTTTTCATAATTCCTAACATTTAATCATAGTAATCAGCTCTTATTTCTTTCATCACATTCCCAGTGGGTCAGAAGTTTACATACACTCAATTAGTATTTGTCAGGATTTGGCCAGGATTGTTCCGGTTTTGGCCACTAGTTTTGGCCACTAGATGCCCCCATTGTGCTTTTTGACCCTTTTGTTTTCCCTTTGTTTCCAGGTATTATTTGCACCTGTGCCTCGTTTCCCTTGAATGTATTTAAATCCTTAGTTTTCCTCAGTTCTTTGCTCTGTGTTTGAATGTTAGCACCCAGCTATGAACTGCTGTGAACATTTGTTGCTCCAGTTGGACTCTCTTGTGGTACTCTGTTTTTGTTCTCGTTTATTTATTTTTGATGATCTTTTGAGGCTTTCTTCTGCTGCACCTACCACCTTGTGGATTTACCTTTTGACTTGGAGGATTACCTTTTTCTGTTGGAATTACTTTTGACATTGTGGATTTATATTTTTGTCTGAAGAACTTTCCTTTTTACTTTATTAAAACACTGTCTTAAGTACTGCTGTGTCTGCCTCATCTTCGTAACCGGGTCTTGACAGTATTTGGTAGCATTGCCTTTAAATTGTTTACCTTGGGTCAAACATTTCAGTTAGCCTTCCACAAGCTTCCCACAATAGGTTGGGTGAATTTTGGCCCGTTCCTCCTGACAGAGCTGGTGTAACTGAGTCAGGTTTGTAGGCCTCCTTACTTGCACACGCTATTTCAGTTCTGCCCACACATTTTCTATTGGACTCACGTCCGTAGCCATGTAGTGCTTTGGAAGGTTGGTAATGGCTCACATCAACACCCTTATCCCAGAAATCCTAGACCCACTCCAATTTGCATACCGCCCAAACAGATCCACTGATGATGCAATCTCTATTGCACTCCACACTGCCCTTTCCCACCTGGACAAAAGGAACACTTATGTGAGAATGCTATTCATTGACTACAGCTCAGCGTTCAACACCATACTACCCTCAAAGCTCATCACTAAGCTAAGGATGCTGGGACAAAACACCTCCCTCTGCAACTGGATCCTGGATTTCCTGACGGACCGCCCCCAGGTGGTGAGGGTAGGCAGCAACGCATCTGCCACGCTGATCCTCAACACTGGAGCTCCCCAAGGGTGCGTACTCAGTCCCCTCCTGTACTCCCTGTTCACCCACGACTGCATGGCCAGGCACGACTCCAAAACCATCATTAAGTTTGCAGTCGACACAACAGTGGTAGGCCTGATCACCGTCAACAACAAGACAGCCTATAGGGAGGAGGTCAGAGACCTGGCTGGGTGGTGCCAGAATAACAACATATCCCTCAACGTAACCAAGACTAAGGAGATGATTGTGGACTACAGGAAAAGGAGGACCGAGCATGCCCCCATTCTCATCGACGGGGCTGTAGTGGAGCAGGTTGAGAGCTTCCAGTTCCTTGGTGTTGTCATGACGTTGCCCTCTTTGGCTGTGGCGAGCCCCATCCCCCTCTCCCTGCATCCCCCTTTCCTCCTTCATCTAGGATGCTGTGGTCAGAGAGACGTCGTAAATTCCTGAGGAGCTCCTCATGGATACACAGTATAGAGAGAGTCAAATTTCATAGAGAACAGGGGAATTTTTTCCACCTCACAGAACTCAAGGTCCGAACAAATTTCATGTTCTGGAGAAAGTATAGAAGATCGGTGAAGAATCCAGCTACGAACTGGTCCATTTGTTACAACTTGGGGAAGCTCATGGGAGACGGTGTGGCCACATTACCATAACGCTGTTTATATAATAGCCTCAGAATTTAGGTTTACATCTGATATTTGTATAAGATGAATGAGTGAGTATGATACTGTTTTCACAATTTTACAGTGTAATTTTGGACTGTTTAATGAAGGAAAACTCAAAAAGGGAATTGGAGTTAACTAAATCAGAGGACCGCCCCTGAGCCCAGTTAGGGTCAGGCGTCCTGGGACAGCCCTTTTCTGCAATTCCGAATATAACTAACTTTGAGAAATTATTACCAGACCGTGTTTTTCTCCATTAGGAGAGGACAAAGGTTGTAGACCATTGGTGAATCTTTTAACCATACCATGTGGTTAAACTCTTAGACTATCAATACCGACAGAATAAGAACAAGTCTTTGATATTAATTACTAGTCTGCAGCTAGGAATTCGGTATCATTGAACGCGAAGAACGACAACCGCCAAAACATCCATTCTATAACGAAACAAATTAATGTCACTCTGAACTATCCCCTCTAATCACAACCGAGATAGAGAGGGAGAGAGATGGACAATTCTACAAAAGAAACAAACTTTTCACCAGCGATCAAGATGACACACTGAGTGTAAATATATATATTGATTGCAATTGTTCCCGAATGAGTGAGCGTTCATGTGTAAAGGATTAACATTTCAATTGTTATAGTTATTAACTCTGTAGTGACTTCTTAGTCGACCCCCACTTCCCCTTTTGTCTAACAAGCCGCCATGCCGGTTTAACTCACTAGGGCACATTCACCTATCAGTTCTTGTAACCACATTTACCTTATTTGTTTATGCATTTCTGTGAATTACTTGTTAGTAATAAATACATGATTTAAGACAATTGATGTATGGATGACTCATAGTGAAGACTGGGTTCGTGCAGATAACCAACAATTTACGACGTTTGGAATGTGACTAACGTGAGGTAAAGTAAATCATTAATTAATTCGAAGACGAATTGATCAGATAAAATATCTGAAAAGTTATTTTAAGAACTTTGTAATCTGAATATTTTTCCTTGGTGCCCCGACTTCCTAGTTAATTAACAGTTACACGATTAATCAGTTGATCGTGTAATACTAATTACAGAGAATCTTTGATAACTATAAGTCTTCAATTTAATGATAGTAAAGACACGACGGTGTCCTCATCAACAACAAACTAGAATGGTCTAAACACACCAAGACAGTCGTGAAGAGGACACGACCAAGCCTGTTCCCCCTCAGGAAACTAAAAAGATTTGGTATGGGTCCTGAGATCCTCAAAAGGTTCTACAGCTGCAACATCGAGAGCATCCTAACTTGTTGCATCACTGCCTGGTACGGCAATTGCTCATCCTCTGACCGCAAGGCACTACTTGCCAAAACTATAGTTTGTTGACAAGAAATTTGTGGAGTGGTTGAAAAACTAGTTTTAATGACTCCAACCTAAGTGTATGTAAACTTCCGACTTTAACTGTATATACTTTGTTGTGTTCTATACTATTCTACGGTATCTTAGTCACTTAATGTTTACATATCTGGCATTACTCATCTCATGTGTACGTATATACTGTTTTCTATACTATTCTACTGTATCTTAGTCCGTTCCGCTCTGATATCTCACGTCCAAATGTATATAGTCGTAATTCATTCCTACTTAGATTTGTGTGTATTGGGTATATGTTGTGTAATTTGTAAGATATTACTTGTAAGATATGACTGCACTGTCGGAGCTAGAAGCACAAGCATTTTGCTACACCCACAATAACATCTGCTAATCACGTGTATGTGACCAATCAAATTTGATTTGATGAGGCTAAGCTAGATGAGGCTCTGCCATATTGTTTTCATCTGTCTGTCCGGTTCATCCAGATCTTCTATCACAGAACGGCTAGGGGATAGGGTTTGTGTACTGGACTTGACTGTCATGATACCAACTTTAAATGAGCAGTTATACTTTTTCTTTACAAGTTCTGAGCATATCACACACCTGAAGGGTGTGAATGTGAATGTAAATCACCTTGTATAATATTTTACTGCCGTTGGAGATAAACATGCAGACAGTCATACTGTCATACTGTCTGTAGGTACTTAGAAAGCCATTTAACTAAAAGGTGTGTTATAACCATGTACGCCCCCACACAGTGCTTTCTCTGCTAACCATCAACTTCCTGTCCTGACGATGATTGTTTTCTCTGAGCTCTGACATCAAGGCTGTGTGTCTGTCAGTGGATTACTGGGTCACTAAAGCTTGAAGACAAATGTTTATAGAAGTCAAATCATGTTCATTATTGGCCATTCACTGGTCTGGCAGGTATCTGTCATTGTATCACAGAGGATTGAAAGCAGACTTAATCAGAGCAGATTTAATGCCTTTGCCCCTTAATGCCTCTTGCGTGGATGGAAACTGTGTGTGTGTGTGCTCTGTATCAGATGTACACTGATGACATGCTCTGGCTTTATGCAGGGGGTTGAAAGGAAGGATGTGGATGTGGCCTTGAGCAGCACACTGTAACATAGCCTATATACTGTAGTTTAACGTACAGTACGTACGATTCTATACATCCAATTACCATTTCTGCTTATGTTTATTGACACATGCCCTCTCCGAGGGAGATTGACATTCACACATTTATTAGTGTGCACTGTTGAAGGGAGCTTAGCTTCCTACGGCTAATTTGTTATTCATAAATAAGACATTCATTCTTTAGGATTATGGAAATGGCCTTTCTGCATAATAATATTATTGCAGGAGAAATTAGTCTTACATTGCCCGAGAACTTACTGAGCTATGTTCTCTACTGTAGAATTCTGCCCAAAGACAATAAGACAGAAAGACGTGGGATGCTTTTGTGATGCTGAATGGAAGTAAATGTTATATATTTGGTATACAGTTGTCCTTCAGCGCTTCAGGGAAGAAAAACAGTTTGTTTAAAAGAAAAAACTACTTCAAGCATTACAATAAGCTTCCCTAAAACCAATACATAAAAAGTATATAAAAAAAAATAAGCTCCCCTGTGTCTCGGCATCAGGTCCATTCTTCTCTGTTCTTATATATATATATATATATTTTTTACAGCAGTCAAGTCATCACCCTCTGTACTAAGAAGCCATTTGTATAACAAGAAAATGTGTGTTACCACGGCAACCCATTTTATCAATCACGAAGCAGGGAGCAAATAGGAAGAATAATGTTTGATTGATTTGCTCAAGGTGAATGTTCATGTTTACCGTTATTGACGGTTTATGTTGTTGTTTTCCAATTATCTTGGAATGAAAATAAGTTCAGACAGTCAAAACATAATTTCTGATTACAACAAAACATCTGGAAAAGGCAGTGCCTTCTGAAGGCACTGTATACACTTGCCCCTCATCCCCACCCTTCCCCAATACACGTGTAAATATTGGATTATAAATGGTGCCTTCCTGTATTATACTTATGCAAAAAATATACAGTATATTCTACTGCCGTTTACTTTATGTTCGTATTCTTATCTTTTATTATTTATTATTGATGTTGCATTGTCAAGAAGGAACCTGCAAGTAATCACTTAGTTGGACGATGTTTGCCATGCGTATCCCGTACACACAACTAATAAAACTTGAAACTTTTGCTGATCTTTTCTCTTCTCTTCGCTATTGAAAACTATAGGCTACACTGTTACGGAGTGTAAACACTTGCTTTCACCAATCCCTTGTAATTACAGTAAAATACTGTGGAAAAACAAACCCCTCCCCTCAATGAATTTCATTAATTCATTGAATTAATTCCGATTACAGTAGCATTTACTTTTTTACAGTATAATAGAGTCCATTTTAAAGTATTGTACTGGGTGTCATGATACCATATTTATATTACAGTAGGTGTACTGTAACATGAAATACAGAATTTTACTTGCCACCGAGCTGCCTGTAAGCTACTGTCAAGGTCACAGTAACCCCTTTACAGTGTAATCTGTGAATTAGGCCTATACCCTGTGAATAATTGCTTACATTGCATTATAACACTGTCATAGTACACTAGGTCTATACCTGCAAGCTGTAAGTAAAGTGTTACATTGTTATATATTGTGGATTGTGTAATCTTGCACATGATATAGACTAATTCTTGGGCAAGACAACATGTGTGACTATCATGAGAAGCTCTCTTTTTCCACTCTAGATTCATTTAATAGAGGAAATGTGCTTCTGCTTGGGGTGCCATGCTAATCTGAAAACAATTGAGTTGTTCTGCGTGTTGCTATCTCCTGTTCTGTAATTATATGAAGACAAAGCAAGCAGACCTCAATGATATGATTAGGATTATTCTGTTCCGAGAGACCTGCACAGTGCAGTGTGCACCCTTGCAATGAATTCTAGGTAGAGAAGTGACGTGGTGAAATGGAGAAATGTGTTAATTCATTGCAGTGGTATTGCTGTTCCAGTGAGACTATTTCTCAGTGGGATAATAGCTGCAGTATAATCTTATATGTTAATCACAAAGAGGTAGCCCCTTTCTCTGTTGGACCTTGTTTTTCTCCAGCTTCTGCCATTATTTTGAATGATCAAGGGCACGTGTAGAGTACTGACCTTTAGCACAAGCCTTCTAGCTACATTGCCTTTATCTCACCATTCTTATATTCCCTCTCTTTCTTTTCTTCCCTCTTTCTCTATATTTTCTTCTTCCCTCTGTCCCACTAATCAGCCACGGTGCCTGTTCTGCTTCACAAACAATCGGGACATTTTCATCAGATCCGAGCTCTCCATTCCTTCCTTGCTGCAGTGAAAGCCGGAGTGACAGTAGTGGAATGGGGGGGGGGGTGAGATGTAACAGCATCAGCAGCAGGACAATATACTGTAAGAGGAGGCACTGAGGAGTCAGGATGCAAGATGCTGCTACCGATCTGCTTTAGTTCATTGCTACTGCACTTTAGTGATAATAAAGGAACCAAACGCAGCAAGCTCTAGAACTTGGATCTATTATACAGCTGCCGATGCTCTGCTTCCCTGGCTGCCTCAGCTGTTTGTAGTTCCCTCAGCGAGGCGCACTGAAAGATTTCTAGGTGGGCTTGATAATTATGCCATAAGCAGCTGACGCTAATTGAACATCTCTAGCATCTTTCAATGGAACTGCCTGGACAAACGGAGCGCCTGTAATGTGAGAGCCGGAGAGGATACTGCTGTTGCAGCTTGTGATGCGCATCTACTGGCCACATCATGTTACATTGGATCTTGATGTGAGGAAATGCAACTGAACTCCTCTTGGTGAGAGAGGAATCTCTACCTCTGCTTCTGTGTGGTGGAGCCACTCACCATAGTCTGACTGCTCTGAACGCTCTGTGATCGCAGGATTTGGTGGTGCTGACCCTGTCGTGTCTGATACCATCTGCTACTTCTGCGTTTCCGTACCGCACCAACCCTCTCTGTCTGTCAAAGGAACGCTACCCACCTACCTACCTGCACCGATGTCGTGGGTGGATGGAGCATTGCGCAGGAGTGAGGGTTCTATAAAGCAGTGGCACCATCAGTGTACACAGAGCAGTAAAACTGCATGGTGAGAGAGTGATCAGAGAGGTGCAAGAGAGAGACAGAGAGAGAGAGAGAGAGAGAAACACAGAGAGAGAAACAGAGAGAAGTACTAGAGAGAGAGAGAAAGAAACAGAGAGAAACAAAGAGAGAGAGGTGTGAGTGCGAGAGAGAGAGAAAGAAACAGAGAGAAACAAAGAGAGAGAGGTACTCTAGAGAGAGATTAAATCATCTGACAGTCAGACAGTGAGTGACAGTGTGTAGTGGAGAGTGGTTCCTCCTGCCTGCCTGACAGAGCTGCAGTGTGTGAAGCTGCTGCCTCTCTGTCTGCTCTGATAAACTAATAGGTTAATGAGACAAATAATGCAGGTGCTGTAGAGAGGAGAGAAGAGACAAGACTTCCGTGACTACAGCACAGGGAGGATGCTCTGAGGACCAGACTGAGGAGTGCTCTTAGGATTCAGGGATTCACACTGCAGAGTGCAGACAGAGGTCTGCTGTACGTACCTGAGATACCGCAGTTAACCGCTGCACCTTATAACACATTCAGCATGGATGAACTGTGTACATACACAGATAGCATGGACAAAAACTCTCTAAAGTACCCAAAGACTGAGCAGACAGAGAAAATGTGGATGCGACTCAAGGGAATGTAAGTTCTCTTTCTTTCATCCCTCATCTTGTGTTTAACTTCCCCAGAGAGGGACTGACTTAGAGGCATGTGATCTGTAAGGGTGGTTGAAAGAGTGAGGTTATTTCAAGCTCTTGTGAAATGTTTATTTGTTATCAGAAGTGATGCCGTGTTGATGCCGCGATGCCGCGTTCTGTCGCGTTTCTACAGTATCTTAGTTTTCCATCACTGTGCTGTATATTGAAGCACGTTTAATAGTATTCTCATGTGCACATCTTTGTTTTGTAAACAATACATTAGTGTGTATAAAGCACTACAACTGTAGGTTTGTACATTTCATGATTTCAATGTATGTATGAACAAATGTACCTATCAGTGGAGGCTGCTGAGGGGAGGATGGCTCATAATAATGGCTGGAACGGCGCAAATGGAATGGCATCGACCCATCCGCTCCAGTCATTACCAAGATGCCGTCCTCCCCCATTAAGGTGCCACCAACCTCCTGTGGTATGCAGGTAAGTACATACCTTAGCATATGCGCATATTCGTGTATACGTAAAGCAGATAGGTATGTAGGTAAGTTGGTAGTCAGGTAGGTACCTGCACTTGTATTTACCTACTGTTTTTACAGTAAATTAATGAATTAATTCATAAATGCATCAATGAATTAATGATTGAATGAATGGAAGTTATAATGGTATAATATTTGTTCTTCTGCAGTTGTGTTTTTACCGTCTAATCAATATGTTACCACAACAAATTGATCAAGCTAAATACAGCTGGCAGCATGATTAGACTAATATGCTATTACATAATATATCATTTCACAGCTTGCAACAAATGAATGGGTGAATTATGTAGCTGTTAAACTTGTATCTGACAAACATGTGTCTCAGTAGAAGCAAACTGTTTATCACTGAAGCTTGACTAAACCCATTATGTATTCAATAGTTCATTATAACGTGCAGTCACACTCTATATACACGTTTGCACATAGTCCTCAGTCACACCCTGTCCCCTGAGCATCTCCACCCACCCACCCACGCACGCACGCACGCACACACACACACACACATACACACACACTGCTCCTCTACCAATCTGAAATGTGGGACAAGTTCTCGCAATGTAATGCCCTGAATACCTGTGGCTCGCTGGTGCAGGAGACAGACAGGTGTGTTGCCATGGAGCAGAGGAGAGCAGAGGAGTAGTGCTGACTGTCGTGTCTGAGAGAGAAACGGAGGAGAGAGGAGAGGAGGGGAGAGAAGAGGAGAGGAAGGGAAAGGGAAGAAGAGAAGAGAGAATAGGATAGGAGGAGGAGAAGAGAGGAAAGGAGGGGAGAGGAGAGGAGGAGAGAGGGTAGTAGAAGGGAGGACAGAAGGCGCAAAGGAGAGAAGAGAATAGCAGAGGATGGAAGAGGAGAGGAAGGGAGGAGAGGGGAGAAGGAAAGTAGAGTAGAGGAGAACAGAGGTTAGAGTAGGGCAGATATCTGTCCATTCTTAGGCGGGCTGATCTAAGTCAGCACACTGGTGGAAACGGTGACCACTGACCGGCTGTTTCTGGCTGGTTGGGTGGCTGTCTGGTTAACTGGCTGATCTCAGAGATTAAAAACATTCTAATCACCTCAGCTCACAAAGAGCAGCGCACACACATACACACGCACACGCATACACATGATTTAATCAAATCAAATCAAATGTATTTATAAAGCCTTTTTACATTTTGTCAGGAATCTCCACTGAGCACTGCAATAACATGGTGTCACACTGAGCCTCTGTTTACAGTGCATTCGGAAAGTACTCAGGCCCCTTCCATTTTTCCACATTTTCTTAATTAAGTTACAGCCTTATTCTAAAATGGATTAAATAAAAAAATGTCTTCATCAAACTACACACAATACCCCATAATGACAAAGCGAAACAGAAATACCGTACCTTATTTACATAAGTATTCAGACCCTTTAATATTAGAGTTGAAATTGAGCTCAGGTGCATTCTGTTTCCATTGATCATGCTTGAGATGTTTCTACAATTTGACTGGAGTCCACCTGTGGTAAATTCAATTGATGGGACATGATTTGGAAAGGCACACACCTGTCTATATAAGATCCCACGGATGACAGTGCATGTCAGAGCAAAAACCAAACCATGAGGTATAAGGAATTTTCCGTAGAGTTCAGAGACAGGATTGTGTCGAGGCACAGATCTGGAGAAGGGTACCAAAACATGTCAGTGGCCTCCATCTTTCTTAAATGGAAGACGTTTTGAACCACCAAGACTCTTCCTAGAGCTTGCCGCCAGGTCAAACTGAGCAATCGGGGGAGAAGGGCCTTAGTTAGCGAGGTGACCAAGAACCCGATGGTCACTCTGACAGAGCTCCAGAGTTCCTCTGTGGCGATGGTAGAACCTTCCCGAAGGACAATGGCCTTCATGGTAGAGTTGTCAGATGGAAGCCACTCCTCAGCAAAAGGCACAAGACAGTCCACCTGGAGTTTGCCAAAAGGCACCTAAAATACTCTCAGATCATGAGAAACAAGATTCTCTGGTCTGAAGAAACCAATATTGAACTCTTTGGCTTGAATGCCAAGTATTCACGTCTGGAAGAAACCTTGCACCATCCCTACAGTGAAGCATGGTGGTGGCAGCATCATGTTGTGTGGATGATTTTCAGTGGCAGGGACTGGGAGACTAGTCAGGATCGTGGGAAAGATGAACAGAGCAAAATACAGAGAGATCATTGATGAAAACCTGCTCAGGCAGACATACAGGGTGACATACAGGCAGACATACAGGGGGACATACAGGGGGACATACAGGCAGACGTACAGGGGGACATACAGACAGACGTACAGGGGGACATAAAGGCAGACATACAGTCAGACATACAGGGGGATATACAGGGTCACATACAGACAGACATACACGGGGACATGCAGGCAGACATACAGGGGGACATACAGGCAGGTGTACAGGGGGACATACAGGCAGAATTACAGGCAGACATAGAGGCAGACATACAGGGGACATACAGGGTCACATACAGGGGGACATACAGGGTCACATACAGCAGGACATACAGGGTCACATACAGGCAGACATACAGGGGGACATACAGGCAGACATACAGGGGGACATAAAGGCAGACATACAGCGGGACATACAGGGGGACATACAGGCAGACATACAGGGGACATAAAGGCAGAAATACAGGCGGACATACAGGGGGACATAGAGGCAGAATTACAGGGGGACATACAGGGGGACATACAGGCAGTGGTGTCATCTGCTTCATGGCCCACGTACCATCAGGCAACTCCACCAGCTCCATCCCAGTGCTTGAGTTTGACGGGGTGTCGCCATATGAGTTGAACCTCCGCCCTCCGTGAGATAGTCTAACCGCACCTGTTATTTCCTCTCTGCCTTTGACTGGTTTTTGCTGCTCTCTAGCTGCTTGTAGTTGAGCACTCTTCCTGTCCTTCTTCCACTTCTTCTTCATCTATCTTGTTTCAGTGTTACCAGAATTCTGTTTCGGGACTGGAGGAGTCATCAGGTCATATCAACTCAGTTCATTCACAACAACATACTGGGGGACATACAGGGCCACATTTGTCAATAAGCAGTCCAGGAGGAAATCAATTACAAAATGATTACGCAAAATTTGAGTGATTTAGTTCTTATCTTCTATTTAAAGTTTTTTAAATAAAATGAGACAAACACATTTTGTGTGATGCATCATTTACTGCTGTTGATGATTGCTGTGAGTGTAATAATTTCTCTCCCAACATTCCTCTTCTTCACTGGATCTTCACACCAGATGAAACGTGTGGGTGTGTGTGTGTTCTTGTTGGTGTGTGTGTTCTTGTTGGTGTGTGTGTGTGTGTGTGTGTGTGTGTGTGTGTGTGTGTGTGTGTGTGTGTGTGTGTGTGTGTGTGAGAGAGAGAGAGAGAGAGAGTCCTCCCCTACCCTACAGATAGAAGGAGACTGACTGGAGAGAAGAGGGAAAACAGGAAAAAGAGCTCCTTCATAACTAGTCTGAATCCCCCAGACAATACTGCTCCATAGCAGAAACACACTCATTATTTCTTTCTAGGTCAGTTCCTCTCAAATAGAGTTCTGCTAAATACTACATTTCCCAGAATGCACTAGTTTAACACTAAAGTTGTACTCAAGGCCGTCAAAAAGAACCCAAAGAAATGCAATGGTTGGTGGAAATATAATTGGCTATCCTAAACACTAAGGTGGTATCTGGAAGTGTGACCTGTCATATTCAATTAAATGATCTATCACTGAGTGGAATTTCTTTGAATTGCACTGAATTAAATTCTACTTCCTGTAACTAAAACTCAAATTCAACATCAACAATTGAGTTGAATGGGAGTCAATTAAAAAATTCTGAATTGAGCCCAACCCTGCTATTTAGTGCACTACTTTTGACTGAAAATCTCTGGTCAAAAGTGCACTATAGGAATAAGGGAATAGGGTGCCATTTGGGCTGCAGATCTATCTCAGAGCGATGGTGTACTTTGTATGGCCTATTCATCTAATGTACACTCCTCATCTTGTTTTTCAGGCAGAAGTACAAAAACACATCTCAAAGGTACGTCCCATGGTGTCTGTCTGTCTACTGTCTCTCTACTTTATCAAACATGCCCACATGCTATATAATGATACCAACTCTTCTTATCTTATGCATACAGTCATTAGCCTACAACTGTATAACACAAAGCATTGGTAGATGTTGCCTTAGATCAATCTTTCAACAAACAATGTTAGCGCTGAATTGTCATACGTAAAAATAATTTATTTAACAGTAAAGTATCTATAGGGTGAAGCTTATGAGGCTCTTGTTGTAGCTTTACTGTATGTGGGTTTAAATACTTTATTCATACTAAACAGTACTGTGTGGGTTTAAATACTTTATTCATACAATACTTTACTGTGTGGGTTTAGAGAGTCTTGTTACTACGGTTGCAAAATTACAGGAATTCCTGGTTGGAGGAACACAGAATTTCTGCTTATTCCCTCCTGATTCCGGGAATCCTCCAACTGGGATTTCAGGAAAACCAGGGGATTTATTGAAAGTTCCCGGAATTTTGCAACATTACATGATACATCCCTTTCCTACAGTATGGATGAACTACGGTGGGGTCAGTGGCTCTCACAAAGAGCACATTCAGATAATGTTAAGTTGGATGAAGTGGCCTTCACAAACAGACACACACACACACACACACACACACACACACACACACACACACACACACACACACAGACAAACTCACACACACACACACACACACACACACACACACACTTCCCAGCTGCATTATGCATTCTCCTGTTGAATGCTTGCATTTATGTAACATGCTCACAGAGAGGTGCTCTTCTACAATGGCCCTTGTCGGAGACAGTCAGGCCCTCAGCACAGCTCCATCTGTCTATCTGTCTTTCTCTGAGATGTAAGGGTGGGTGTTGGTTGTGAAGTGTGGAGAAATATAATGATACAGAACTCTGCATTAGTATTCCACTGCAGTACGTAGAGCCAGGTGCAACAGAACTGAACTGTAAAGATGTAGTTATACAGTATTCAACAGAACTGAACTGTTTGAGATGTAGTTATACAGTATTCAACAGAACTAAACTCTAGATATGTGGTTATACAGTATTCAACAGAACTGAACTTTAAAGATGTAGTTATACAGTATTCAACAGAACTAAACTGTTTGAGATGTAGTTATACAGTATTCAACAGAACTGAACTGTTTGAGATGTGGTTATACAGTATTCAACAGAACTAGAATGTAAAGATGTAGTTATACAGTATTCAACAGAACTAAACTGTTTGAGATGTAGTTATACAGTGTTCAACAGAACTGAACTTTAAAGATGTAGTTATATAGTATTCAACAGAACTAAACTGTTTGAGATGTGGTTATACATTATTCAACAGAAATAAACTGTTTGAGATGTGGTTATACAGTATTCAACAGAACTAAACTCTAGAGATGTGGTTATACAGTATTCAACAGAACTGAACTGTAAAGATGTAGTTATACAGTATTCAACAGAACTAAACTGTTTGAGATGTAGTTATACAGTATTCAACAGAACTAAACTGTTTGAGATGTGGTTATACAGTATTCAACAGAACTGAACTGTAAAGATGTGGTTATACAGTATTCAACAGAACTGAACTTTAAAGATGTGGTTATACAGTATTCAACAGAACTAAACTCTAGATATGTGGTTATACAGTATTCAACAGAACTAAACTGTTTGAGATGTGGTTATACAGTATTCAACAGAACTAAACTGTTTGAGATGTGGTTATACAGTATTCAACAGAACTAAACTGTAAAGATGTAGTTATACAGTATTCAACAGAACTAAACTCTAGATATGTGGTTATACAGTATTCAACAGAACTAAACTGTTTGAGATGTGGTTATACAGTATTCAACAGAACTAAACTGTAAAGATGTAGTTATACAGTATTCAACAGAACTAAACTCTAGATATGTGGTTATACAGTATTCAACAGAACTAAACTGTTTGAGATGTGGTTATACAGTATTCAACAGAACTGAACTAAACTGGTTATACAGTATTCAACAGAACTAAATAGATATGGTTATACAGTATTCAACAGAACTGAACTGTTTGAGATGTGGTTATACAGTATTCAACAGAACTAAACTGTAAAGATGTAGTTATACAGTATTCAACAGAACTAAACTCTAGATATGTGGTTATACAGTATTCAACAGAACTAAACTGTTTGAGATGTGGTTATACAGTATTCAACAGAACTAAACTGTTTGAGATGTGGTTATACAGTATTCAACAGAACTAAACTGTAAAGATGTAGTTATACAGTATTCAACAGAACTAAACTCTAGATATGTGGTTATACAGTATTCAACAGAACTAAACTGTTTGAGATGTGGTTATACAGTATTCAACAGAACTAAACTGTAAAGATGTAGTTATACAGTATTCAACAGAACTAAACTCTAGATATGTGGTTATACAGTATTCAACAGAACTAAACTGTTTGAGATGTGGTTATACAGTATTCAACAGAACTAAACTCTAGATATGTGGTTATACAGTATTCAACAGAACTGAACTGTTTGAGATGTGGTTATACAGTATTCAACAGAACTAAACTCTAGATATGTGGTTATACAGTATTCAACAGAACTGAACTGTTTGAGATGTGGTTATACAGTATTCAACAGAACTAAACTCTAGATATGTGGTTATACATTTACATTTACATTTAAGTCATTTAGCAGACGCTCTTATCCAGAGCGACTTACAAATTGGTGAATTCACCTTCTGACATCCAGTGGAACAGCCACTTTACAATAGTGCATCTAAATCATTTAAGGGGGGGTGAGAAGGATTACTTATCCTATCCTAGGTATTCCTTGAAGAGGTGGGGTTTCAGGTTTCTCCGGAAGGTGGTGATTGACTCCGCTGTCCTGGCATCGTGAGGGAGTTTGTTCCACCATTGGGGGGCCAGAGCAGCGAACAGTTTTGACTGGGCTGAGCGGGAACTGTACTTCCTCAGTGGTAGGGAGGCGAGCAGGCCAGAGGTGGATGAACGCAGTGCCCTTGTTTGGGTGTAGTGCCTGATCAGAGCCTGGAGGTACTGCGGTGCCGTTCCCCTCACAGCTCCGTAGGCAAGCACCATGGTCTTGTAGCGGATGCGAGCTTCAACTGGAAGCCAGTGGAGAGAGCGGAGGAGCGGGGTGACGTGAGAGAACTTGGGAAGGTTGAACACCAGACGGGCTGCGGCGTTCTGGATGAGTTGTAGGGGTTTAATGGCACAGGCAAGGAGCCCAGCCAACAGCGAGTTGCAGTAATCCAGACGGGAGATGACAAGTGCCTGGATTAGGACCTGCGCCGCTTCCTGTGTGAGGCAGGGTCGTACTCTGCGGATGTTGTAGAGCATGAACCTACAGGAATGGGCCACCGCCATGATGTTAGTTGAGAACGACAGGGTGTTGTCCAGGATCACGCCAAGGTTCTTAGCGCTCTGGGAGGAGGACACAATGGAGTTGTCAACCGTGATGGCGAGATCATGGAACGGGCAGTCCTTCCCCGGGAGGAAGAGCAGCTCCGTCTTGCCGAGGTTCAGCTTGAGGTGGTGATCCGTCATCCACACTGATATGTCTGCCAGACATGCAGAGATGCGATTCGCCACCTGGTCATCAGAAGGGGAAAGGAGAAGATTAATTGTGTGTCGTCTGCATAGCAATGATAGGAGAGACCATGTGAGGTTATGACAGAGCCAAGTGACTTGGTGTATAGCGAGAATAGGAGAGGGCCTAGAACAGAGCCCTGGGGGACACCAGTGGTGAGAGCGCGTGGCGAGGAGACAGATTCTTGCCACGCCACCTGGTAGGAGCGACCTGTCAGGTAGGACGCAATCCAAGCGTGGGCTGCGCCGGAGATGCCCAACTTGGAGAGGGTGGAGAGGAGGATCTGATGGTTCACAGTATCGAAGGCAGCCGATAGGTCTAGAAGGATGAGAGCAGAGGAGAGAGAGTTAGCTTTAGCAGTGCGGAGCGCCTCCGTGATACAGAGAAGAGCAGTCTCAGTTGAATGACTAGTCTTGAAACCTGACTGATTTGGATCAAGAAGGTCATTCTGAGAGAGATAGCGGGAGAGCTGGCCAAGGACGGCACGTTCAAGAGTTTTGGAGAGAAAAGAAAGAAGGGATACTGGTCTGTAGTTGTTGACATCGGAGGGATCGAGTGTAGGTTTTTTCAGAAGGGGTGCAACTCTCGCTCTCTTGAAGACGGAAGGGACGTAGCCAGCGGTCAGGGATGAGTTGATGAGCGAGGTGAGGTAAGGGAGAAGGTCTCCGGAAATGGTCTGGAGAAGAGAGGAGGGGATAGGGTCAAGCGGGCAGGTTGTTGGGCGGCCGGCCGTCACAAGAAGCGAGATTTCATCTGGAGAGAGAGGGGAGAAAGAGGTCAGAGCACAGGGTAGGGCAGTGTGTGCAGAACCAGCGGTGTCGTTTGACTTATCAAACGAGGATCGGATGTCGTCGACCTTCTTTTCAAAATGGTTGACGAAGTCATCTGCAGAGAGGGAGGAGGGGGGGGGAGGGGGAGGAGGATTCAGGAGGGAGGAGAAGGTGGCAAAGAGCTTCCTAGGGTTAGAGGCAGATGCTTGGAATTTAGAGTGTTAGAAAGTGGCTTTAGCAGCAGTGACAGAGGAGGAAAATGTAGAGAGGAGGGAGTGAAAGGATGCCAGGTCCGCAGGGAGCCCTGTTCTGTGAGCTCGCAATGAGTCGTCGAGCCACGGAGCGGGAGGGGAGGACCGAGCCGGCCTGGAGGATAGGGGACATAGAGAGTCAAAGGATGCAGAAAGGGAAGAGAGGAGGGTTGAGGAGGCAGAATCAGGAGATAGGTTGGAGAAGGTATGAGCAGAGGGAAGAGATGATAGGATGGAAGAGGAGAGAGTAGCGGGGGAGAGAGAGCGAAGGTTGGGACGGCGCGATACCATCCGAGTAGGGGCAGTGTGGGAAGTGTTGGATGAGAGCGAGAGGGAAAAGGATACAAGGTAGTGGTCGGAGACTTGGAGGGGAGTTGCAATGAGGTTAGTGGAAGAACAGCATCTAGTAAAGATGAGGTCGAGCGTATTGCCTGCCTTGTGAGTAGGGGGGAAGGTGAGAGGGTGAGGTCAAAAGAGGAGAGGAGTGGAAAGAAGGAGGCAGAGAGGAATGAGTCAAAGGTAGACGTGGGGAGGTTAAAGTCGCCCAGGACTGTGAGAGGTGAGCCGTCCTCAGGAAAGGAGCTTATCAAGGCATCAAGCTCATTGATGAACTCTCCGAGGAACCTGGAGGGCGATAAATGATAAGGATGTTAAGCTTGAAAGGGCTGGTAACTGTGACAGCATGGAATTCAAAGGAGGCGATAGACAGATGGGTAAGGGGAGAAAGAGAGAATGACCACTTGGGAGAGATGAGGATCCCGGTGCCACCACCCCGCTGACCAGAAGCTCTCGGGGTGTGCGAGAACACGTGGGCGGACGAAGAGAGAGCAGTAGGAGTAGCAGTGTTATCTGTGGTGATCCATGTTTCCGTCAGTGCCAAGAAGTCGAGGGACTGGAGGGAGGCATAGGCTGAGATGAACTCTGCCTTGTTGGCCGCAGATCGGCAGTTCCAGAGGCTACCGGAGATCTGGAACTCCACGTGGGTCGTGCGCGCTGGGACCACCAGATTAGGGTGGCCGCGGCCACGCGGTGTGGAGCGTTTGTATGGTCTGTGCAGAGAGGAGAGAACAGGGATAGATAGACACATAGTTGACAGGCTACAGAAGAGGCTACGCTAATGCAAAGGAGATTGGAATGACAAGTGGACTACACGTCTCGAATGTTCAGAAAGTTAAGCTTACGTAGCAAGAATCTTATTGACTAAAATGATTGAAATGATACAGTACTGCTGGAGTAGGCTAGCTGGCAGTGGCTGCGTTGTTGACTTTGTAGGCTAGCTGGCAGTGGCTGCGTTGTTGACACTACACTAATCAAGTCGTTCCGTCGAGTGTAATAGTTTCTACAGTGCTGCTATTCGGGGCTAGCTGGCTAGCTAGCAGTGATGATTGCGTTACGTTACGTTAAAAGAACGACAATAGCTGGCTAGCTAACCTAGAAAATCGCTCTAGACTACACAATTGTCTTAGATACAAAGACGGCTATGTAGCTAGCTAGCTACGATCAAACAAATCAAACCGTTGTACTGTAATGAAGTGAAATGAAAATGTGATACTACCTGTGGAGCGAAGCGGAATGTTGACCGGGTAGTTGAAGTTCTATTCGGTAGAGGTTGGCTAGCTGTTGGCTAGCTAGCTAGCAGTATCTCCTACATTAAGGACGACAAATAGCTGGCTAGCTAACCTCGGTAAATTAAGATAATCACACTAAGTCTACGCACTCTAAACTACACAATTATCTTGGATACGAAGACAGCAAAGACAACTATGTAGCTAGCTAACACTACACTAATCGAGTCGTTCAGTTGAGTGTAATAGTTTCTACAGTGCTGGTGGACGGTGGACGTTAGCTAGCTGCTTAGCTAGCTGCTGGGCAGATAGCAGTGTAGACTACGTTAGGACGACGAAATACGATAATTACGCAATTATCTTTGATACAAAGACGGCTATGTAGCTAGCTAAGAAGAAATTGCTAAGATTAGACAAATCAAACCGTTGTACTATAATGAAATGTAATGAAAAGTTATACTACCTGCGGACCGAAGTGTAGATGCGACCGCTCGCTCCAACCCGGAACCGGAAACAGAACTAAACTGTTTGAGATGTGGTTATACAGTATTCAACAGAACCAAACTCTAGATATGTGGTTATACAGTATTCAACAGAACTAAACTGTTTGAGATGTGGTTAAACAGTATTCAACAGAACCAAACTCTAGATATGTGGTTATACAGTATTCAACAGAACTAAACTGTAAAGATGTGGTTATACAATATTCAACAGAACTAAACTGTAAAGATGTGGTTAAACAGTATTCAACAGAACTAAACTGTAAAGATGTGGTTATACAGTATTCAACAGAACTAAACTCTAGATATGTGGTTATACAGTATTCAACAGAACTAAACTCTAGATATGTGGTTATACAGTATTCAACAGAACTAAACTCTAGATATGTGGTTATACAGTATTCAACAGAACTAAACTCTAGATATGTGGTTATACAGTATTATAAACTGTAAAGATGTAGTTATATAGTATTCAACAGAACTAAACTCTAGATATGTGGTTATACAGTATTCAACAGAACTAAACTGTAAAGATGTAGTTATATAGTATTCAACAGAACTAAACTCTAGATATGTGGTTATACAGTATTCAACATAACTAAACTGTAAAGATGTAGTTAAACAGTATTCAACAGAACTAAACTGTTTGAGATTTGGTTTTACAGTATTCAACAGAACTAAACTATAAAGATGTAGTTATACAGTATTCAACAGAACTAAACTGTTTGAGATGTAGTTATATAGTATTCAACAGAACTGAACTGTAAAGATGTGGTTATGCAGTATTCAACAGAACTAAACTCTAGATATGTGTTTATGCAGTATTCAACAGAACTAAACTCTAGATATGTGGTTATACAGTATTCAACAGAACTAAACTGTAAAGATGTAGTTATACAGTATTCAACAGAACTAAACAGTTTGAGATGTGGTTTTACAGTATTCAACAGAACTAAACTGTTTGAGATGTGGTTTTACAGTATTCAACAGAACTAAACTGTTTGAGATGTGGTTTTACAGTATTCAACAGAACTAAACTGTTTGAGATGTGGTTTTACAGTATTCAACAGAACTAAACTGTTTGAGATGTGGTTTTGCAGTATTCAACAGAACTGTAGCAATGTGGTTAGAGGGTGACGGAAGAATCTGAGCACCAGAACAAAGTTCTTGGTTAGTCGTCGCATCTCACAGTGCATTGACAGACGCTGCGATACCATCCTGTGTTAATTGCATCTCTCCATGAGAGATTAGAGTGTACAGTATTTGGCCAATGATTCAGAGAGCAGTCGCTTAAGGGAATGGATTTATTGTCCATTCTCTGCTGGGTTAAAACAGGGTTCAGTGATTGATAAACCATCATTCTGATACCTTTTCATGAATAGATAGTGTTAGTTAATGGTTTTGATTGAAACAGATTTTGAAGCAATAATGACTTTCAAACATTGAATCATATTTAGAGTAATTTCAGATGGCCCATAGAGTTCTCTCCACTAGAGGTACCTGATGAACTATCCCACTCAATCCACTCAATGTGACATTAACAGGGGATACTATACAGTATGTTCAAAATGTGTTCACTTCAATCAATCAATTGGAATTAAAAACCCAAAATTCTGGAAAGCGCCGTACAGATTTAGCTTTGAGGATGCCATAGCTAAAATGGGCCATCTGTTTACTGAAGCTCTAGCTACTGTTAGAGCGTAATAGCTTTTCATCAGGCATCAATGATATGAGCAGAACAGATATGAGTCAAGCTGTGACTTCAAGAGCCAACTGTCAGTCAAGCTGTCTCAGTAAAAGTGTGAAGAGATGATGTATTCATAGTACATGCAGCTTGTCTCCAGAGTGAGCAGAGGCCAGATACATAATGCATAGTGCAGACCTACGGATGTAGGATCTTAATTTAATCACTCTTTTGTTGCTGATCATTTTTCTGTACTGCAGGAAAATGCAGATGAGCTTTGTGATTTACATAAATTCATTGAAAACCCACACTAAACTAGGGCTGGGCGATAAATCAATATCAATAATTATCGAGGTAATTACTTCCCTCAATAACGATATTAAAACATTTAGATTCATTTTCGATAATGTCGATATAGAGTAATTAGGTACAGCAGTCATTTTCACCTCAGCAGGAACGTGCGGAGAAGTGACAATATGCACGTGGAGAGGTATACGCCCACTAAAAACCACTTAGCACCTCGAGTGATGGAGTCGCCAATATTAACCACGAAACATTTGTGATGTAGTCGAAAACAGTGGTAGTGATGTAGGTGAAAACAGTGGCAGTGATAGCCATGGAGAAGGGGCAGCTTCCAACGAAGAAATTATTGATAAAAAGGGTTAAACTGTTTTTGCAATTTGGAAGTGGTTTGGCTTTTTGAAGTCCGACAAAAGAACAGAGCAATGTTCGGTGCAAATTGTGCCATAGACAGGTGGCTGCGAAGTCTGGTAAATACAACAAACCTTTTTCAACATCTGAAGCAAAATCACTCTTTGAAACATGCAGGAAGTTTGAGTTTGCACCACGGTATTGATAAACGCCCCTCAAGGATGTTTGCCCGAAGCAGTCAACACTGACAGCTTTTATTCCCTCCTAGCAAACATCGAAAATATGCTATTAAATGCTATTATGTATTGCATTGCTAAGGACATGCTACCAATTATCACATTCGAAAAGGAAGGTTTCAAGAGGCTTAACCCTGGCCGCAAACATGGAACAATTTTCCTTCAAGTATAATTTTAAGTGTAGCTCACATAATAAATAAAAAATGTAACCTTTATTTAACTAGGCAAGTCAGTTAAGAACAACTTCTTATTTACAATGACAGCCTATCGGGGAACAGTGGGTTAACTGCCTTGTTCAGGGGTAGAATGACAGATTTCTACCTTGTCAGCTCAGGGATTTGATCTAGCAACCTTTCGGTTACTGGCCCAACGCTCTAACCACGGTTTGTTCAGGCATTCTTGAGTTTGAAGCAGATATGCACCTTTTAAATATTATTTGAATAATATTGGGATGATTATCGTTATCGAATGAAAAAATATATAGATATCGTGCTAATTTATTTTCCATATCGCCCAGCCCTACACTAAACATACAGTTATATTAAGAGTATTGCACTTTTCATGTAGCCTACTTTTGGCCAGCTAATAGCCAAACCACCGATCAAGCAAAATTATGGACAAAACGTTCAAATCAGGTTGCTGCAGGATTTGTTGGCAGTGACAATAATCAAATCAAATGTTATTTGTCACATGCGCCGAATACAACAGTGAAATGCTTACTTACAAGCCCTTAACCAACAATGCTTTAAGAAGTTTAGAAGAAAAATGTGTTAAGTAAAAAATTGCTAAGTAATTTTTAAATGTTTTAAATAATGGTAAAAAATAATTAAACAGCAACAGTAATATATAAATAGCGAGGCTATATACAGGGGGTACCGGTACAGAGTCAATGTGCAGGGGCAACAGTTAGTTGAGGTAATCGAGGTAATATACCTACATCTAGGTAGAGTTAAAGTGACCATGCATAGGTAATAACATAATAAAAGAGGGGTCTGGGTAGCCATTTGATTAGCTGTTCAGGAGTCTTACGGCTTGGGGGCAGAAGCTGTTAAGAAGCCTTTTGAGCCTAGACTTGGCCCCCGGTACTGCTTGCTGTGCGGTAGCAGAGAGAACAGTCTATGACTAGGGTGGCTGGAGTCTGACAATTTGTAGGCCCTTGCTCTGACACCGCCTAGTATAGAGGTCCTGGATGTACTTATTCTTTAGTATAAATATCCTTCAGTAAAGTATCCCTGACTCTGATTTCACTCCAGTTATACTTTCTGTCAAGTCTGCATCTCTGAACCCTTTCTAAAAGCATTTTATTTTATAAGGCAAGTCAGTTAAGAACAAATTCTAGGAACAGTGCCCCTGTTCAGGGGCAGAATGACAGAATTGTACCTTGTCAGCTCGGGGATTTGAACTTGCAACCTTTCGGTTACTAGTCCAACGCTCTAACCACTAGGCTACCCTGCTACCCTGCCACCCTGCTGTATTCAGTGTAAAAGCAATAGTTTACTTGGCCAAATGCTTACACTCAAGCCCTCTCTAACATTATATCATATCCAACACTATTTTAGCCACTGTTCCTACATTTTATTTCCAAGGGTGTAAAAGCTTTTGATCCAGCATATAAATCAAGCTGTGCCTCTGACAGTCAACTGTCTGTAAAAAGCATGAAGAGATGATGTATTCATACGGGGCGGCAGGGCAGCTTAGTGGTTAGAGCGTTGGACTAGTAACCAAAAGGTTGCAAGATTGAATCCCTGAGCTGACAAGGTACAAATCTGTTGTTCTGCCCCTGAACAAGGCAGTTAACCCACTGTTCCTAAGCCGTCATTGAAAATAAAAATGTGTACTTAACTGACTTGCCTAGTAAATAAAGATAAAATTCATAGTACATGCAGATTGTGCAGAGGATAGGGTATATGGCAATAAACTACTTTTCCTTTTAGTATCCCTGGCTTTGACTCCTCTCCTCTCCATCTATGCCTTGTGTCATGCTGAGTAGCTACGGTATGTCTCTGACTCCAATGCTTCTGTTGTGTGCACAGAACCCTGTCCCTGAAGCATCTCCATCTCATCTATTCTGTAGTGTGCATGTATGCTCAGTGGCTCTGTCTTCCTGACTCTCTGTGGTCACTAAAGATCCCATGGCACTTATTGTAAGAGTAGGGATGTTAACCCCGGTGTCCTGGCTAATTCCCAATCTGACCCCCATACTGTACAATCATGGCCGCCTGTTCATCGCCAGCTTCCAATTGGCTCATTCATCCCCTTTCCTCTCCTCTGTAACTATTCTGGGGAATTGCTGTAAATGAGAATGTGTTCTCAGTCAACTTACCTGGTAAAATAAGAGTAAAATGAAACATTTAAAACTCCTTGAACCCTATCCACCCAAATCCAAATCCTTGTTGTGTGTGTGTGTGTGTGTGTGTGTACTTGCGTGTGCTGTGACTCCAATCGAGCTGTGACCTTCTATTGTGTACATATGTACATGTATGTTCAGTAAGTTTCTGTCCCTGACCTAGCAGCAGATTGGTTGATTGATCCACTGTGTGTGGTGTTTCCTGGCAACTAGCTGTTTTGTTCTCTCTGGGGTTTTTTTCTTCATTGTCACACTTGCCAATGATAGGCAGCTCTTAATGAGCAGCCAGTCATTGTGATGTGTAGCCATTCTATTCAGGAATGTGGCCTTCATTGCTATATAGTTTAATTGGTTTCTGATAGAGGGCATGTCCTTGAACAACTTGGCATCTGATCAAATATACATACAATATGTTGTTGGCAGTTTGCCACACCACTGAAAATAGGTCATTCTCGGTCCATAAACATTAGGTCACTAGCGACCTTTCCACATAGGGGGGGATGTAGAGGACACTTGTTTAGCCATAACTACAAGAATGTCTGAACAATATCTTAGACTAAGATACAACCGGCAGTGAATATTCTGTCCTGGCTTTTGTGGAATTCCATGTTGCTCTCTTGTCATTCCTTTTTCTATTAGAATCCCTTGATGTTGACTGTGTATTCTCAACAGAATTGCCTGTCTGCTCCTCTCTCTCCTCTTGATTAGACCCTGCAGCGCCAGGTTTCCTTACAACCAATTCTGACATACAATGAAAGTGTTAGCAATGCAGTTACCAATTCCCCACATTCAATATGTCTCACGTACAGTACCTCAGGCTCCCTCTAATGATTTCGGCAAACAACCAAACATCAAGATTAGGTTTCATATTTTTGAAATAGCTAGGCTATCTGTTCAGCTTATTACATGTCCATTGACATTTGTCCAACTTGTTGTATAGTATTTCATCTAAACAGTTCATTGGACACATGTTGGTCTTTTATTAGCCATTTTATCAGTTGTTTCATATCATTCAGCATGTACTAATAGCTGAAAAGGCATCCCTAGTGAATGTATATTTATCTTAGCATCACCACTTTTGTTATAGTAGGTTATAGAGAGACAAATCATTCCATTTCATTGTTGCTATAGCAGCACATATGTATCACTGTCTGGGGCCACGGCTTGAGGATGACGCACAGTGCTGTGAATGAATGCACAATACAGGGTTTCAGGATGAGAGCCCCAGACAGGATGAGAGGTTCACTATATGAATTGTTCATCACTAATAAACACTGAATCCCAGGAATTACAGGATGTGTGTATGTATACAGCAAGTACAAGACTATACAATCCACTCAGCATACTGCCAAGCCTTCCCTATAGCCCCACAGGGCTAACAGGGCAATCACAATCACATGCTAACAGCCGAATGGGGTTCCACTTTTTTTCCATGTCACAGATTGAAATACGGTAAGAGCTAAATGCAGAGCTACAGAGTAGTGAACTGCTTCCTTCCACTCCTGTCAGGGAAATGAGACCATGACCAGACCAGCCACCAAACCTGGGTTCAAATACTATTTGAAATAATTTTAAATACTGTATTTTAGCTCAATTGAGCTTGCCTGACTTAATGGACCGATAGAATAGTCCTAAAATAACAAACTGTGCCCATCTGGCATTCCAGGCAAGATAGAGCAAACACTTTAAGTATCTGAAATATTTGTAATAGTGTTTGAACCGAGGTCTGCCAGGCACTTACAGGAATACTCTCACTGGGGAATTTCCCAGGAAGTTAACAGTCATAAAATAGAATACAAGCAACCTGCTCTGCACTGACTAGACAGACTGCTCTGCACTGACTAGACAGACAGACAGACAGACAGACAGACAGACAGACAGACACCGGGAGGATGTAATAATTCAGCTACACTAGACACATAGTTAGCAATAATTCAGCTACACTAGACACATAGTTAGTAATAATTCAGCTACACTAGACACATAGTTAGTAATAATTCAGCTACACTAGACACATAGTTAGTCATAATTCAGCTATACTAGACACATAGTTAGTAATAATTCAGCTATACTAGACACATAGTTAGTAATAATTCAGCTATACTTTCTCCTCTCCTGCGCTGTCGGAGTCTCCCGCCTCTTCAGCGCTGCCGGAGCCTTTCTCCTCTCCTGCGCTGCCGGAGTCTCCCGCCTGTTCAGCGCAGCCGGAGCCTTTCTCCTCTCCTGCGCTGCCGGAGTCTCCCGACTGTTCAGCGCAGCCAGAGCCTTCCTCCTGTACAGCGCTGCTGAGTCTCCTACCTGTTCAGCGCAGCCAGAGCTGCCAGCCTGCATGGAACAGCCAGAGCTGCCAGTCTGCATGGAGCAGCCAGAGCTGCCAGTCTGCATGGAGCAGCCAGAGCTGTCAGTCTGCATGGAGCAGCCAGAGCTGCCAGTCTGTATGGAGCAGCCAGAGCTGTCAGTCTGCATGGAGCAGCCAGAGCTGCCAGTCTGCATGGAGCAGCCAGAGCTGCCAGTCTGCAAGGAGCTGCCAGTCTGCAAGGAGCTGCCAGTCTGCAAGGAGCTGCCAGTCTGCAAGGAGCTGCCAGTCTACAAGGAGCTGCCAGTCTGCAAGCAGCTGCCAGTCTGCAAGGAGCCGCCAGAGCTGCCAGTCTGCAAGAAGCCGCCAGAGCTGTCAGTCTACATGGAGCAGCCAGAGCCGCCAGTCAGCATGGAGCAGCCAGAGCCGCCAGTCAGCATGGAGCAGCCAGATCCGTCAGTCTGCCAGGATCCACCAGTCAGCCAGACTCTTCCAGATCTGCCAGTCAGCCAGACTCTTCCAGATCCGCCAGTCAGCCAGACTCTTCCAGATCTGCCAGTCAGCCAGACTCTTCCAGATCTGCCAGTCAGCCAGACTCTTCCAGATCTGCCAGTCAGCCAGACACTTCCAGATATACCAGTCAGCCAGACTTCCAGATCTGCCAGTCAACCAGACTCTTCCAGATCTGCCAGTCAACCAGACTTTTCCAGATCCGCCAGTCAACCAGACTCTTCCAGATCCGCCAGTCAGCCAGGATCTGCCAGAGCCGCCAGCCAGGATCTGCCGGATCCAACTACCTGCCTGAGCTTCCTCTCAGTGCTGAGCTTCCTCTCAGTGCTGGGCTTCCTCTCAGTGCTGGGCTTCCTCTCAGTGCTGGGCTTCCTCTCAGTCCCGAGCTTCCACTGCCCCTCAGTCCCGAGCTTCAGTCCCCTCAGTCCCGAGCTGCCCCTCAGTCCCGAGCTGCCCCTCAGTCCCGAGCTGCTAGGCCCTCAGTCCCGAGCTGCCCCTCAGTCCCGAGCTGCCCCTCAGTCCCGAGCTGCCCCTCAGTCCAGTGGGGTTCTGGGTGAGGACTACTAGGCCATGGTCGGTGGGGCATATTTAGGGTAGACTATCCTAGGACGCGAGGAGGAAGGACTAAGACAATGATAGAGTGGGGTCCACGTCCCGTAATAATTCAGCTACACTAGACACATAGGAGCCACCACCACGGACAGACGCCCACCCGGACCCTCCCTATTGTTTTGATGTGCGTCCATAGTTAGTAATAATTCAGGGAGTCCGTAGTTAGTAATAATTCAGCTACACTAGACACATAGTTAGTTATAATTCAGTCCTAATTCAGCTACACTAGACACATAGTTAGGAATAATAGTACACTAGGGGGGTTATAATTCACACCCTGTGTTTGTCTTCATTTATTTGGTCTAGCCATAGGGTGTGACATGGGTTTATTGTGGTGTAGTAATTTTGTCTTGGGGATGTAATAATTCAGCATAGTCTATGGCTGCCATAGTTAGAGCTACACTAGACACATAGGTTCTCAATTAGAGTCAGGTGATTATAGACACGTTAGTCTCTGATTGGGAACCATATTTAGGCAGCCATATTAGTTTAAGTATTTACACTAGGGTTAGTAATAATTGTTCCTGTCTCTGTCTTTGTTGTCACCAGATAGGCTGACACATAGTTTTAATAATTCAGCTACACTAGACACATAGTTAGTAATAATTCAGCTACACTAGACACATAGTTGTTGTTTTTGTATAATAAGTTTGTTAGTAATAATTTTTTACACTAGACACATTCCTCATTAAACGTGTCTCATAGTTAGTAATAAAAATAGACACACGCTGCATTTTAGTTAGTAATAATTCAGCACTAGACACATAGTTAGTAATAATTCAGCTACACTAGACCTTCACTAGACACATAGTTAGTAATAATTCAGCTAAAACACATAGTTAGTATAACAACACTAGACACATAGTTAGTAATAATTCAGCTACACTAGACACATAGTTAGTAGTTATAATTCAGCTACACTAGACACATAGTTAGTAATAATTCAGCTACACTAGACACATAGTTAGTTAATAATTCAGCTACACTAGACACATAGTTAGACACATAGTTAGTAATAATTCAGCTACACTAGACACATAGTTAGTAATAATTCAGCTACACTAGACACATAGTTAGTAATAATTCAGCTACACTAGACACATAGTTAGTAATAATTCAGCTACACTAGACACATAGTTAGTAATAATTCAGCTACACTAGACACATAGTTAGTTATAATTCAGCTACACTAGACACATAGTTAGTAATAATTCAGCTACACTAGACACATAGTTAGTAATAATTCAGCTACACTAGACACATAGTTAGTAATAATTCAGCTACACTAGACACATAGTTATAATTCAGCTACACTAGACACATAGTTAGTAATAATTCAGCTACACTAGACACATAGTTAGTAATAATTCAGCTACACTAGACACATAGTTAGTAATAATTCAGCTACACTAGACACATAGTTAGTAATAATTCAGCTACACTAGACACATAGTTAGTAATAATTCAGCTACACTAGACACATAGTTAGTAATAATTCAGCTACACTAGACACATAGTTAGTAATAATTCAGCTACACTAGACACATAGTTAGTAATAATTCAGCTACACTTGACACATAGTTAGGAGTAGGCCTAGTTAATGCACTAGACACATGTTGTAATAAGTCAGCTACACAGTCTAGTTGTAGCAGACACATAGTTAGTAATAATTCAGCTACACTAGACACATAGTTAGTAATAATTCAGCTACACTACACTAGACACATAGTTAGTAATAATTCAGCTACACTAGACACATAGTTAGTAATAATTCAGCTACACTAGACACATAGTTAGTAATAATTCAGCTACACTTGACACATAGTTAGTAATAATTCAGCTACACTACAGCTACACTAGACACATAGGCTTGCCTACAGTATAGTTAGTCATAATTCAGTTGGCCCCAGACACATAGTTATATTTCCTTTCTTAGTAACATACTGTGCAGGTCATCATAGCTCTGGCATCATGGCTATCTGGCATCATGGCTATCTGGCATCAGAGTCTCCTTTGGAATATTGAACTGGACTCATCTCCATGTTATTTTTGCATTAGTCTGTCATGATTCATGCATTTCACATACAGCCAATTTGTTGTCATTTATTGCAGATCTGAATCAGCATCAGATTGACACTAGACACATTCTCTTGACAATAGTTGAACTCTCTCTCTCTCTCTCTCTCATCTCTCTTAGTAACATCTCTCTCTCTCTCTCTCTCTCTCTCTCTCTCTCTCTCTCTCTCTCTCTCTCTCTCTCTCTCTCTCTCTCTCTCTCTCTCTCTCTCTCTCTCTCTCTCTCTCTCTCTCTCTCTCTCTCTCTCTCTCTCTCTCTCTCTCTCTCTCTCTCTCTCTCTCTCTCTCTCTCTCTCTCTCTCTCTCTCTCTCTCTCTCTCTCTCTCTCTCTCTCTCTCTCTCTCTCTCTCTCTCTCTCTCTCTCTCTCTCTCTCTCTCTCTCTCTCTCTCTCTCTCACAACATCAGATCATAGTAAATGGCTTTCCTCCCCTTCTCCATTTGCTGGAAAGGGTCATCTCTAGGTTTTCAAACAATATCAAGAAAGTTGAAACTTGGGATTTGTTTGAATCCTCAAACAAGCCAAAAATGATATGTTTTGCGCTTATGAAAAAAAGTATGGAAAAAAACATGGTAAAGCAATTATATGGTATCCAAATATAGCCCTGTATTCCATGCACCACAGCCAACACCAATACTGGGCTGGCTCAGGCCCAACACTGACTAGTCACTGAGATTCTACATGGTTCTGGGTTGCTAAAATCAGCAATAATAATATATTTTTGCTTTTATCCAAAGCAACTTTCTCAAACACACACACACACACACACACACACACACACACACACACACACAGCCCCTGAGCTGAGTGCAGTGCAGAAGTAGGCCAAGTTATTCAGGGCAGGATGCTCACCCTCAGCCTTAACCCACCACTGTCTGGCACATAACTTACACACGTGGCACAGCTAACTCTATGTAGGGATGAGACAAGAAAGGGAGGAGGGAAGGGAGAGAGAAATGGGGATGGGGGATTTAGAAAGAAAGAGTGCAAGAGACAGACGGGATCAGAGAGAGCCAGAGAGATAGGTGAAAACTAACAGCCAGAAAGACAGAAGTCTTGGGGCACCTTCATGGCCATTCATTCAGTAGAGCTAGGGATTCACCACCTGTAAAGGCGTCAGCCTTCTTCAGTTCGGCTGGCGGCTAGCCCGAAGTTGGCTAGGCGAACCTGTACTCGCATACTCCCTTAAAAGATCTACGCTTGAAAAATGATCAAAAAGCACAATAGTACTGTTTGTCCATTTTGAGACGCCATAGCCAGGGCTCCCGAGTGGTGCAGTGGTCTAAGGCACTGCATCTCAATGCAAAAGATGTCACTACAGACCCTGGTTTGAATCCAGGCTGTATCACATCTGTATCACATCTGGCTGTGGGAGTCCCATATGTACAATTGGCCCAGCGTTGTCCGCGTTTGGCCGGGGTAGGCCGTCATTGTAAATAAGAATTTGTTCTTAACTGACTTGCCAAGTTAAATAACAAAAATACACTTCCTCAAGATATTCAGAATGAATCTAAGATAAATCTGTCATTAATTTTGACGTTTTTGCCGAGGGGATCTTAGTCGCGCAATTTTACATTTACAAATAATGAAAATTATTTTTTTTGCATGAAAATTAGTCGTCTCTTGTTCAATGGCAGCAAATACTATATTAAAGAATCCCACTGTTGACCAATCACTGACAAACTGGTGTATAATTTCTGTGCCCGAATAGCCCAAAAAAATCTCACGTCCAAAACAAACACAATGTCTTCATAATATATGCACAAACTCTACTGAACTGGTTCGGCTGGGAAGCAGTTGAATGCCTTAACACACCTCTATCCAAAAATACCCATCTCTTTAAAATTAAATCATAATTAAATCAATGTTTATTGGTCACGTATACAGATTTGCAGATGTAATCGCAGGTGCAGCGAAATGCTTGTGTTTCTAGCTCCAACAGGGCAGTAATACCTAGCAATACAAAACAATACACACATAATCCAAAAAGGTTTTAAAAATAAAAATAAAGAAAGAAATATCAGAACAAGCAATGTCAGAGTCCGGAAAATAAATATCATTGTTAGACAGCCATTTTCAAGTCATGGCATAGATTTTCAAGCCGATTTACAGTACCAGTCAAAAGTTTGGACACACCTACTCATTCAAGGGTTTTTCTTTATTTGTACTATTTTATACATTGTAGAATAATAGTGAAGACATCACAAGAAGGAAAGACATTTCACACATTAACTTTTAACAAGGCAGACCTGTTAACTGAAATGCATTCTAGGTGACTACCTCATGAAGCTGGTTGAGAGAATGCCGATTGTGTGCAAAGCTGTCATCAAGGCAAACGGTGGCAACTTTGAAGAATCTCAAATGTAAAATACATTTGGATTTGTTTAACACTTTTTTGGTTACTACACGATTCCATGTGTTATTTCATAGTTTTGATTTATTTTTTTAGTGATTTCTACAATGTAGAAAATAGTAAAAATAAAGAAAAACCATTGAAAGAGTAGGTGTGTCCAAACTTTTGACTGGTACTGTAGGTCAAAACTGTAACTAGGCCACTCAGGAACTTTCAATGTCATCTCGGTAAGCAACTCCAGTGTATATTTGGCCTTGTGTTTTAAGTTATTATCCTGCTGAAAGGTGAATATGTCTCCCAGTGTATTTTGGAAAGCAGACATTATTTTTATCCTAAAAAACTCCCTAGTCCTTGTCGAGTACAAGCATACCAATAAAATGATGACACCACCACCGTGCTTGAAAATATGAAGAGTGTTACTCAGTGATGTGTTGTGTTGGATTTGCTCCAAACATAACACTTTCTAATCAGGACATAAATTCCATTTCTTTGCCACTTTAATTGACAATTTCACTTTAGTGTCTTACTGCAAACAGGATGCATGTTTTGGAATACTTTTTATTCTGTACAGGCTTCCTTCTTTTCACTCGGTCGTTTACAGTTGAAGTCGGAAGTTAACATACATCTTAGCCAAATACATTTAAATTCAGTTTTTCACAATTCCTGACATTTCATCCTAGTAAAAATTACCTGTCTTAGGTCAGTTAGGATCACCACTTTTATTTAAGAATGTGAAATGTCAGAATAATAGTAGAGAGAATTATTTCTTTCAGATTTTATTTCTTTCATCACATTCCCAGTGGGTCAGAAGTTTACATACACTCAATTAGTATTTGGTAGCATTGCCTTTAAATTGTTTAACATCGGTCAAATGTTTTGGGTAGCCTTCCACAAGCTTCCCACAATAATTTTGTTGAACTTTTGTCCATTCCTCCTGACAGAGCTGGTGTAACTGAGTCAGGTTTGTAGGCCTCCTTGCTCGCACACGCTTTTTCAGTTCTGTCCACACATTTTCTATAGGATTGAGGTCAGTGTGATGGCCACTCCAATACCTTGGCTTTGTGATGGCCACTCCAAAACCTTGACTTTGTTGTCCTTAAGCCATTTTGTCACAACTTTGTAAGTATGCTTGGGGTCATTGTCCATTTGGAAGACCCATTTGAGACCAAGCTTTAACTTCCAGACTGATGTCTTGAGATGTTGCTTCAATATATCCACATAATTTTCCTGTCTCATGATGCAATCTATTTTGTGAAGTGGACAAGTCCCTCCTGCAGCAACGCACCCCCACAACATGATTCTGCCACCCTGTGCCTCACGGTTGGGATGATATTCTTTGGCTTGTAAGCCATCCCCCTTTTTCCAAACATAACGATGGTTATTATGGCCAAGCAGTTCTATTTTTATTTCATCAGACCAGAGGACATTTCTCTAAAACGTACAACCCATGTGCAGTTGCAAACTGTAGTCTGGCTTTTTTCATGGCGGTTTTGGAGCAGTGGTTTCTTCCTTGCTGAGTAGCGATATTGGACTCGTTTGACGGTGGATATAGATACTTTTGTACCCGTTTCCTACAGCATCTTCACAAGGTCCTTTGCTGTTGTTCTGGGATTGATTTGCACTTTTCGCACCAAAGTACATTCATCTCTAGAGCCAGAACACATCTCCTGACGGCTGCGTGGTCCCATGGTGTTTATACTTGCGTACTATTGTTTGTACAGATGAACGTGGCGTTGGAAAATTGCTCCCAAGGATGAACCAGACTTGTGGAGGTCTACAATAATATTTCTTGGCTTGGCTATTTCTTGGAGGTCTTGGCTGATTTCTTTTGATTTTCCCATGATGTCACGCAATGAGGCACTGAATTTGAAGGTAGGCCTTGAAAATCATCCACAGGTACACCTCCAATTGACTCAAATGATGTCAATTAGCCTATCAGAAGCTTCTAAAGCCATGACATAATGTTCTGGAATTTTCCAAGTTGTTTAAAGGCACAGTCAACTTAGTGTATGTAAACTTCTGACTCACTAGAATTGTGATACAGTGAATTATAAGTGAAATAATCTGTCTGTCAACAATTGTTGGAAAAATTACTTGTGCCTTGCACAAAGTAGATGTCCTAATCGACTTGCCAAAACTGTAGTTTTTTAACAAGAAATTTGGGGAGTGGTTGAAAAACGAGTTTTAATGGCTACAACCTAAGTGTATGTAAACTTCCGACTTCAACTGTAGGTTAGTTTTGTGGAGTAACTACAATGTTGTTCATCCATCCTCAGATTCCTCCTATCACAGCCATTAAACTCTGCAACTGTTGTAATGTCACCATTGGCCTCATGGTGAAATCCCTATGCACTTTCCTTTCTCTCCGGCAGCTGAGTTTAGAGGGATGACTGGATGTGTTGATACACCATCCAAAGTGTAATTAATAACTTCACCATGCTCCAAGAGATGTATATCTGCTTTTTATTTTACCCATGTACCAAAAGGTGCCGTTCTTTGCGAGGCATTGGAAAACCTCCCTGGTCTTTGTGGTTGAATCTGTGTTCGTAATTTACTGATTGACTGAGGAACCTTACATATAAATTGTATGTGTGGGGTACAGACATGAGGTAGTCATTCAAAAATCATGTTAAACACAATCATTGCACACAGAGTGAGTCCATGCAACTTGTTAAGCACATTTTTACTTCTGAAATAAGGGCTTGCAATAACAAAGGCATTGAATACTTATTGACACATGACATTTCAGCTTTTCATTTTTTATTAATTTGTAAAAATGTCTAAACACAATTTCACTTTGCCATTATGGGTTACTGTGTGTAGACCAGTGACACAAGACCTCAACATATTGTACAATCCAAAGCTCTTTGAGACTTACCAAAAAGACTCACAGCTGTTGTCGCTGCCAAAGTTTTTCTATCATGTATTGTCTCAGTGGGGTGAATAATTATCTTATTAAGATATATTAGTGTTTTACATTTTCATGATTTTTAAAATAAATGTTACAATTTTTCTTCCAATTTGACATTACAGAGTATTTTGTGTAGATCGTAGACCAAAAATAACAATTCAATCCATTTTAATCGTACTTTGTAACACAACAAAATGTGGAAAAGTCAAGGGGTGTACATTTGTATTAAGTATAGGATAGTGTACGTCAAGATAAATTGGTAAAATAAAAATACAAATGTACATTTTAATTAAGTATAGGATAGTGTACGTCTCATTTTGAGTAACAGCAAATAACTCTCTTGGAGAGAGTGAGGAAAAACTATGTGTATAGAATAACTGATTAAAAAACAAAAACTGTGATATAGATTTTTTAATTAAGAAAGCAGCAAAAGGAATAAAATGTCAGGGCAGAAGTCTCTAAGGTGATGAGTAGACCCTCTTAAGGATCGGACACTTTTTTTCAATATTTGCCGAAAAAGGACATACCCAAATCTAACTGCCTGTAGCTCAGGCCCCGAAGCAAGGATATGTATATTCTTGGTACCATTTGAAAGGAAACATGTTGAAGTGTATGGAAATGTGAAAGGAATGTAATAGAATATAACACAATAGATCTGGTAAAAGATAATACAAAGCAAAAACCAACCGTTCTTTTGTATTTTTTTGTACCATCATCTTTGAAATGCAAGAGAAAGGCCATAATGTATTATTCCAGCCCAGGCGCAATTTTGATTTTGACCACTAGATGGCAGCAGTGTATGTGCAAAGTTTTAGACGGATCCAATGAACCATTGCATTTCACAGAAATTCACAACCATTGCATTTCACAAAAATCACAGAAATCTTCCTCTGTTTGCAATCCCAAGGTTCCCAGCTACAACATGAATGGTCGTTTTGTTAGATAAAATCCTTCTTTATACCCCAAAAAGTCTGTTTAGTTGGCGCCATCGACTTCAGTAATCCACTCGTTTAACATGGAGACAAAGGAATCTAAAAAGCTTCCGCTAAACTTTGTTAAAACAAGTCAAACTACATTTCTACTTAATCCTCAGGTACCCTAAAATGTAAATAAACTATAATATTTCATACAGAAAGAAGTATGTTCAATAGAAAAGTAAAATGAGCTCAAATTAGCTCCTCTTCCTCTCGCACCCACAGACTGATTTCCAATTGTGACACCCAGTGCCAAACCTCAGAATTCTTCCTAATTTTGGAAGAAACAAGCTGCCTTGAGATCACTGAGAAGATCCCCCCGTGTAGTTGAGTCCTGGGTCCTGTGTGGCTCAGTCGGTAGAGCATGACGCTTGCAACGCCAAGATTCCCGCTGGGGCCACCCATATGTAAAAGTAGTGGCCCCAGCCGACTTGTAAGTCGCTTTGGACAAAAGCGTCTGCTAAATGGGATATATTATTATTATTATATTAGTTCTGGGCTGATTCCTTACCGTTCTCATGATCATTGCAACTCCACAAGGTGAGATCTTGCATGGAGCCCCAGGCCGAGGGAGATTGACAGTTCTTTTGTGTTTCTTCCATTTGTGAATAATCGCACCAACTGTTGTCACCTTCTCACCATCTGCTTGGCGATGGTCTTGTAGCCCATTCCAGCCTTGTGTAGGTCTACAATCTTGTCCCTGATATCCTTGGAGAGCTCTTTGGTCTTGGCCATGGTGGAGAGTTTGGAATCTGATTGATTGATTGCTTCTGTGGACAGGTATCTTTTATACAGGTAACAAACTGAGATTAGGAGCACTCCCTTTAAGAGTGTGTCCTAATCTCAGCTCGTTACCTGAATAAAAGACAACTGGGAGCCAGAAATCTTTTTGATTGAGAGGGGGTCAAATACTTATTTCCCTCATTAAAATGCAAATTAATTTATAACATTTTTGCGTTTTCCTGGATTTTCTTGATGCTACCATTCAAATTATAAACGGATCATTTCTTTGTCAGTGGGCAAACGTATAAGATCAGCAGGGGATCAAATACTTTTTCCCTCACTGTACATAAGTATTATTATTACATTTACATAAGTATTCAGACCCTTTAGTCAGTACTTTGTTGAAGCACCTTTGGCAGCGGTTACAGCCTCGATTCTTCTTGGGTAGGACGCTACAAGCATTGCACCTGTATTTGGGGAGTTTCTTCCATTCTTCTCTGCAGATCCTCTCAAGCTCTGTCAGGTTGGATGGGGAGCATTGCTGCAAAGCTATTTTCAGGTCTCTCCAGAGATGTTCAAATCGGGTTCAAGTTTGGGCCCTGGCTGGGCCACTCAAGGACATACAGAGACTTGTCCTGAAGCCACTGCTGTGTTGTCTTGGCTGTGTGCTTAGGGTCATTGTCTTGTTGGAAGGTGAACCTTCACCCCAGTCTGAGGTCCTTCATCTTTCCCTCCATCCTGACTAGTCTCACAGTCCCTGCCGCTGAAGAACATCCCCACAGCATGATGCTGCCACCACCATGCTTCACCGTAGGGATGGTGCCAGGTTTCCTCCAGACGTGCCACTTGGCATTCAGGCCAAAGACTTCATCAGACCAGACAATATTGTTTCTCATGGTTTGAGAGTCTTTAGGTGCCTTTTGGCAAACTCAAGCGGGCTGTCGTGTGCCTTTTACTGAGGAGTGGCTTCTGTCTCGCCACTCTACCATAAAGGCCTGATTGGTAGAGTGCTGCAGAGATGGTTGTCCTTCTGGAAGGTTCTCCCATTTCCACAGAGGAACTCTAGAGCTCTGTCAAAGCGACCATCGGGTTCTTGGTCACCTCCCCGACCAAGGCCCTTCTCCCCTGATTACTCAGTTTGGCCAGGCGGCCAGCTCTAGGAAGAGTCTTGGGGTTCCAAACTTCTTCCATTTAAGAATGATGGAGGCCACTGTGTTCTTAGGGACCTGCAATGCTGCAGAAATGTTTTGGTACCGTTCCCCAGATCTATGCCTCAACACAATCCTGTCTCAGAGCTCTACGGACAAATCCTTTGACCTCATATCTTGGTTTTTGCTCTGACATGCACTGTCAACTGTGGGACCTTATATAGACAAGTGTGTGCTTTTCCAAATCATGTCTCATAGCAAAGGGTCTGAATACTTATGTAAATAAGTATTTCTGTTTTCACTTTGTCATTTAATTTTTTAATTTTATTTGACCTTTATTTAATCAGGCAAGTCAGTTAAGAACACATTCATATTTTCAATGACAGCCTGGGAACAGTGGGTTAACTGCCTGTTCAGGGGCAGAACGACAGATTTGTACCTTGTCAGTCATCAGTGGTCGGCTTCTATCTCTCAACAATGTGGACTATTGCAGAGTAATCACGTTTTTTTTTGCTACAGGAGGAATACGAATATGCATTATGAGTAGTTGTCGGGGGTTTGAACTCGCAACCTTCCGGTTACTAGTCCAATGCTCTAACCACTAGGCTACCCTGCCGCCCCATTATGGGTATGGTGTGGAGATTCATGTGGAAAACATTGTATTTAATCCATTTTAGAATAAGGCTGTAACGTAACAAAATATTGAAAAAGTGAAGGGGTCAGAATACTTTCTGAATGCTCTGTACACCTTTCACAGTGATTACAGCTGTGAGTCATTCTTTTAAACATCTTTCCTTTTCCTCCTGCTTTCATGACGTGTTTCCTGTAAGCTGACAGGAAAATGGCTTGGAAGTGCTTGATTAGATATCGTTTGTTGTTATACTTTGATGATATGTTGTTGATTAAGAATTTTCCCAAGTTAATATTTTTTCTGATTAATCAAGTAATGGGGTCCATCAGGACACGCAACAGGGGTTGAAACTTTGGCTAAGACTTAGGCCTACACCAAAGTCTCCATTGAGATTTGTTTTTCAAAGCGCATCCACTCATTAGAACATATCTTTATGAATGGAAAATAGAGTTGATTTACTGATTGATGAGCTGTTAACAAAATATGCATTGGTTACAGACACGCTGTAGTGGTGTTGATTCTCCTGAATGTCCTAAATTGTTTGGCAAACTAATTTTGAATACAGACCAAATAGCACACTCAATCAATATTTCCTGTGTCACATGGACAAGTTAGAACTTACAAAATGTCTCATGTTGTGCACAACAGTGCATTTGTCAAGCAGGACTTCCTGGACTGTTCTTGCTTTTCATCCAAAACCCACATTTCTCTGTGTGTGTGTGTGTGTGTGTGTGTGTGTGTGTGTGTGTGCGCGCGCGCGTGCGTGCGTGCGTGTGGAATGTCTTCCATCAGAAGGATAGAGTTTTAGTGTTTGTTTCCAGCTCCAGAAAGAATGGCCCTCTGCTGCTCTGCAAATGACCTATATAATGCACCTATATAATGCACTAGTTGTTGACCAGGGACCATAGGGAATAGGGGGCCATTTGGGACGCATTCCCAATGTTGGTGATGTTTATCATAAGTTTCCTCCAGTCGGGCTGGGGAGAGAGCGTGCCTCAGCTTCACTTAAGTTAAACAACGCAATCTTCTGTTGATTAAACAATCGCAGGGCTAGGCCGCCCGGCTCTCTGTGGTCCCCCTCCCCCTACGCACACACACACTCACACACACACATACACAAACACACACACCCTTTACCAGAAGTGAGTTGCTTTGCATTGCACCATCCACACATAATTCCGGCAGAATAAAAGCCAGATTGTGATTTAATGACCATGTTTTGATGTTCAGCCAGCCCTTCTGACCAGCCTCTATCCCAAACATTTGCGGGACAGCTTGAAGTTGAGGCAGCAGTCTCCAAAACTTTCTGTGTGTGACGAAGTTGAGTGATATTGGGGATGCTGCGGGGTTCAAATCTCTCCTTTCAGGGGATCTGTTCTGTAGGTCACACACACTCACAGACACAGGTTTGAGTCCAGAGGGTGAGTGGCCCGCAGAGATAAAGACAATGTGTGAGTCTATGCGTGTGTTTGTGTTCCTGTGTGTGCGTGTGTTTCCGCGTCATTCCAGGCTCCTCTGCTCCCCTGGCTCTCTCAGTCTGAGAGTAGAAAAGCAACACTGTGATGTGGCCTCCGACCTTTGTTACTGAGCTGTCAGAGATAGAGAGCAGAGAGAGGGAGAGAGAGAGCAGAGAGAGGGAGAGCAGTGAGAGGGGCAGGACCAGGGACTAGGGGGACTAGCAGGGACCAGGCAGGACTTGTCGTCTCAGTCTCAGAGCAGCACAGTGCAACGCAAGGAGAGGAGCAGCTGGAGACAGCCCAGCCTCATACAGAGCTCCCTGCTCCTATCCCCAACCCAGTCTGGACTCACACTTTAAATGGAAGAGTATGTCACGATCAAGAGGAAGCTTCTCCACAGACCCATCTTCAGGTAAGACAGAAAGAGCAACTGTCCATCCCAACAAAATTACAACTAGCAAAGTCTCTCTACCTACATGGCTGCTGCCCTTCCTGCTACTGCTGCGTCCCTTTGACAGAGCAATTATCCAAATGGAAAATACTACTACTAGGTCTTTCTACCTACCTGCCTGTTGCCTCACTTCCCTGCGGCCTCTCTTCCCTGCTCCTGTGTAGTGTGAAGGACAATATTAAACTACTAGCTTGCTCTCTCTATCCTGCATGGGCTTAAGGTAGCCTAGCAGTTAAAATCATTGGTGACCAAAAGGTCGCTGGTTTAAATCCGCACACAGACTGTGTGAAAAATATGTTGCTGTGCCTTCTAAGAGTTAAAAACAGAACATCCTAATATTGAGTTGCACCCCCCTCTTGGCCTCAAAACAGTCTCAATTCGTTGGGGCATGGACTCTCCAAGGTGTTGAAAGCGTTCCACAGGGATGCTGGCCCATGTTGACTCCAATGCTTCCCACAGTTGTGTCAAGTTGGCTGGATGTCCTTTGGGTGGTGGACCATTCTTGATACATATGGGAAACGGTTGAGTGTGAAAAACCCAGCAGTGTTTCAGTTCTTGACACAAACCAATGCGCCTGGCACCTACTACCATACCCCGTTCAAAGGCACTTCAAGATGCTGTATTTCCCATTCACCCTCTGAATGACACATATACTTCTTTATTAACCGGTCTCCTCCCCTTCACCTACACTGATTGAAGTAGATTTAACCAGTGACATCAATAAAGGATCATAGCTTTCACCTGGATTCACCTGGTCAGTCAATGTCATGGAAAGAGAAGGTGTTCTTCATGTATACTCAGTGTACATGTTAAGTATGTTCTGGTGTGTTGTCTGCGCCCACCAAATGACCACACCTGATCTTAATGAGTGCTAGTTTCCTGCGAAATGGGGTCTGTTTGAATAGACTAAAATGAACAGCTTTGTTTGAGTTAAAGAAAACATGGCATGCTAGCTCCATCCTGGTGGCACAGTGGGCTAATTCCATGGATAGACAACAGAAGATCATAGATTTGAATTTCACTGATGCCATGCCACAATAAAAAATGTATGTTTGCATGATTAATGCCTAAGCAAATTAATTTCCATCTCTGCTTGGAGTTCAAAACAGTTAACCCAAACTAAGCTAGCAGTGTTATTAAACTTCTTATTGCAACATGTTCTCAGAACGTTCTTTAATTACCTTCAAATAACCTAGAATTTCCGTTCCTAGAACGTTAATAAAACCTCCCGGCAAAACTATCAGGGAACCATGGTAAAACATTCTCAAACTCCCTTCAACCTAAAAATGTACGTTCCCAGAACAGGTGAAATGTTCACTTCTGTTCTCAGAAGGCCTAGTCAGGAAACGTATGGCTTTGTTTACAGAACCAATGGGAACATTCCCACAACTTCCAAGGAACCAAATGTGCTAGCTGGGTATGTTGCAGTAATTAGAGTCCTATATTATGGCTTGATCATTCCCAGAGCTCTCTTTTGCTGTTATCGCACACCCTCCAACATCTGTGCGTGTCTAGGCTTTGTGAGTGAGTGAGAGAAGGCTTTGTGTGTGCGTGTGTTTCAAAGGATTAGGAAATAGAGTAAACTAACTACTCCTGTCTGTTTTCTGTTGTGGTTATACGGTCATTAGAAGCAGAACATTGTGGCATGGTTCATTGGCAGGAACCGTTGTTACAGGCAGGTTGCTAATGGCTATTTACCATGTAAAATAGGAAGGAGGGAGGGCTGGTAAAGAGATGCAGCTGTGCAACAGGTCCCTGCAGCAACATCACACCAAATATTCAATGTTTGTCCAGGATGTCGGGAAATGCCTTCAATTCACCCAAAACCCACATTTCTGTGTGTGTGTGTGTGTGTGTGTGTGTGTGTGTGTGTGTGTGTGTGTGGCCCTCTGTGTGTGTGGCCCTCAGATGGCCACATTTTGCAACCTGAGCACATATTATCATCTTGTTGGCTCGCAGCTTGCTATGGTGTGGTGGATGGGGATAGAGGAAGGGTTTAAACCGCGCACCTCGGCTGAAAGAATAGCAGGTTCAATCCCCGTGCTAGATACTCGTTTGAATTGGTTCTGTTTGAACCTTCAACCGTCAAGTTGTTTATGGTTAACCCTTACCCAGGGGTGTGGTACTGCAGAACAGCGGAGCTCCCTCACTTTTTGCAATTTTGGAATACACAGAGCTGGTAATGTATTCTGTATTCTGATCAATTCTAAATAAATTGTATTTCATTACCACAACAAAATCCATGAAAAACGATAGAATGGGTTTCCATCGCATTTTCATTTCTGATGGTATAGCAAATATGCCCACTCTGGTCTTGGCACATAAACTCTTGCCAACAGGTCTTGGCACATATGCTGTTGCCAACAGGTTGCAGACACAGTTCAGGTAGGCTACTTACATTATGAGATTATTATGGATAAGAGCGATATTATTTGTATTTGTCAAACGGTAGCCAAGCATCGATCATCATGTCACTAGAATAAGACGCTCGATATTTATTGGAAAGGAGCAACAAGCTCATCACCTTGCACATTCACCACCCTGTGAAATTCATGAAAAGATCCCACCATGTGAACGAACAAATTGTCTATTGGCATTTACACTGAACAAAAATACAAGTGCAACATGCAACAAGTTACAGTAAGTTTCATATAAGGAAATCCATCAATTGAAATCTATTCATTAGACCCTAATCTATGTATTTCACATGCCTGGAAATACAGTTGGTCATAGATACCTTAAATAAATGGTTGGGACAAAACCAGTCAGTATCTGGTGTGACCACCATTTGCCTGATGTAGCTACCGTGACACATCTCCTTCACATAGATTTGATCAGACTGTTGATGGTGGCCTGTGGAATGTTGTCCCACTCCTTCCCACTCCTGTGCGAAGTTGTTGGATATTGGAGGGAACTGGAACACGCTGTCATACATGTCGATTCAGAGCATCCCAAACATGCTCAATTGGCGACATGTCTGGTGAGTATGCAGGCCATGGAAGAACTGGGACATTTTCAGCTTCCAGGAATTGTATACAGATCCTTGCTTCATGGAGTCATGCATTATCATGCTGAAACATGAGGTGATGACAATGGGCCTCAGTATCTCGTCACGGTATCTCTGTGCATTCAAATTGCCATCGATAAAATGCAATTGTGTTCGGTGTCCGTAGATTATGCCTGCCCATACCATAACCCCACCGCCACCATGGGGCACGCTGTTCACAACGTTGACATCAGCAAACCACTCTCCCACACAACATCATACACACTGTCTGCCTTCTGCCCGGTACAGTTGAAACCGGGATACATCTGTGAAGAGCAGCCTTCTCCAGTGTGCCAGTGGCCATCGAAGGTGAACATTTGACCACTGAAGTCGGTTACGATGCCGAACTGCAGTCACTTAAAAAGTTTCTGACAGTTTGTTCAGAAATTCTTTGGTTGTGCAAACCCACAGTTTCATCAGCTGTCCGGGTGGCAGGTCTCAGATGATTCCGCAGCTGAAGAAGCTGGATGTGGAGGTCCCGGGCTGGTGTGGTTACATGTGATTTGCGGTTGTGAGGCCGGTTGGACGTACTGCCACATTTTCTATAATGAAATTGGAGGTGGCTTATGGTAGAGAAATTAACATTCAATTCTCTGGCAACAGCTCTGGTGGACAGTCCTGCAGTCAGCATTCAATTTGCACGCCCCCTCAAAACTTGAAACATCTGTGGAACTGTTTTGCATGACAAAACTGCACATTTTAGAGTGGCCATTTATTGTCCCCAGCACAACGCGCACCTGTGTAATGATCATGCTGTTTAATCAGCTTCTTGATATGCCACAACTGTCTGTTGTATGGATTATCTTGGCGAAGGAGAAATGCTCATTAACAAACATGCACAAAATTTGAGAGAAATACGCTTTTTGTGCATATGGAAAGTTTCTGGGATCTTTTATTTCAGCTCATGAAACATGGGACCAACACTTTACATGATGCATTCATATTTTTTGTTCAGTGTATAAAATTGTACCTGCAATCAGCCCGGTCATGACTGTTTTCATGTGTCAGGTAATTAATCCGCATGAAATGGTTCGATGGAAACGTGGTTATTTACATTTTGATTTCATGCTCCCTCACCTAAAAAAATATCACTACACCATTGCCCCTACTACCTATTCACACCCCTTGACTTTTTCCACATTTTGTTGTGTTACAGCCTGAATGTAACATTGATAATATTGAAATGGTGTGTCACTGGCCTAAACACAATACCCCATATTGTCAAAGTGGAATTATGTTTTTGGAAATGTTTACAAATTAATGTTTACAAATTTAAAAAAATGAAAAGCTTTCAGTCCCCAAGTATTCAACCCCTTTGTTATGACAAGCCTAAATATGTTCAGGAGTACAAAATTGCTTAACAAGTCACATAATAAGTTGCATGGACTCACTCTGGGTGTAATAACAGTGTTTAACATAATTTTTTAATGACTACCTCATCTCTGTACCGCACGCATACAATTTTCTGTAAGGTACAATGGCGACCCCTCATTCAGGGAAGGTGGGGCCACCTGTTTTGAGCCCCACCTTTTTAGCAAAAAAATTAACAATAAACAGTGTTTCACATATCAGTTTGCAAACTCTGTAAAAAAAACTCAAACACTGTTGAGTTAATAAAGCCCCATACAAACTTGGACTCTTTTTTGCTTTCTTGAGTAACGCAGCTCCAAAATGCGGGTGTTTCAGCCTAGCTCATTGCTTTCTGTGGTGGTGGGTCAGCAAGCGTAAAATACAGAGCGTAGGGGTTGGTAATGTTCTCCAGTTGCACCGAATTGGGTAATGTTCTCTAGTTGCGCCGTGATTGGCTCAGTGTTCTGTCACTCATGGGACACTCATGGACACTACGTCACCGCCAAATCTAAGGGTAGAGCTCAAATTCAGGGCCCTTGGGTGCTGCCAAGGGCTGCGTTTCAAACTCATAAAAGACTCACCCTAGTCCACTTACCCTCGCCTTATGCCCTCGTCAGACGTCATGATACGTCATCAGAAGTGTCCACTTAATTTCAGGGCTGAGGGGATAGTATGTTTCTGTTTGGAATGCAGCCATCCATTTACATTAGTAGTGCCCATCCAAGAAGGCTTAACGTCAAGTCATGTTAATATCTACAGTAGCTGTGATTGGACTGATCGTGTCAACATAATACTTTCGAAATCTTAGCTAGCAATCTAGCAGTCATCATCATGAATCAAGTCGACAATCTACTGACAAATGCTTTTTAATAGTTGTCATATGAAGAGAAATGATGAAGATAAATTATAAAGAAAATGTAGTGGTGCTCATCGGTCATTGGACATAAACATCACACAACAATTTGGAAATTGCAAATTCAACAATGAGTGGTTTGGAAGGAACCAGTGGCTAACTGCAGGCATTGCAAAGCAATCACTTGCCTTCTATTCAGTGGAGTGGGTGTGTGGTCCCAAGTATAGGTTTGAGGGTCTCTTTTCCAAGCTTAAAAGGATAAACATCTACATTGGCCATTCTGTCAATCCAGCATGACTTCTGACACGGTCAAAACAACTGGAAACTCAGTAAAAAACAAGCTCCGACTGCGAAAATACATTTTGAATGGTCATCCAACTCGGAGTAGTATCAAGTCGGGGACTTGGGCCTCTTTCTAGAGCTCTGCCCTGAATATCACCAATGTCATCATGATTCGACCTTGTTTTTTTCTGAGTTCCCAGTTGTCTTGAAAGCACCATAAATGCAGAGAAAGCCACAGCACAACAAGGTGAAGCCAAAAATGTATTGTATGCTGCTGCATAAATTGTGTAAATTGCCAGGGAGATATGTATACTGTAGCTCAAAAAGTCATACTAAGTAAGTGTATGTTGTGAAGTAAGCTGTTAGTAGCCCATGTGCCTCACCCTAATAATTTGGTCCCTTTTTCACTCTTAATTTTGCCTACTGTTCTGACGTGGTGCTGCACATGTAGACTATATCCTGTTTTAGAGAAACTCAATTAGTATTTGGTAGCATTGCCTTTAAATTGTTTAACTTTGGTCAAACATTTCGGGTAACCTTCCACAAGCTTCCCACAATAAGTTGGGTGAATTTTGGCCCATTCCTCCTGACAGAGCTGGTGTAACTGAGTCAGGTTTGTAGGCCTCCTTGTTCGCACACGCTTTTTCAGTTCTGCCCACAAAATTTCTATAGGATTAAGATCAGGGCTTTGTGATGGCCACTCCATACCTTGACTTTGTTGTCCTTAAGCCATTTCGCCACAACTTTGGAACTTCACGAGGTCCTTTGCTGTTGTTCTGGATTGATTTGCACTTTTCACACCAAAGTACGTTCATCTCTAGGAGACTTCCTGAGCGGTATGACGGCTGCATGGTCCCATGGTGTTTATACTTGCATACTATTATTTGTACAGATGAACGTGGTACTTTCAGGCGTTTGGAAATTGCTCCCAAGGATGAACCAGACTTGTGGAGGTCTACAATTGTTTTTCTTAGGTCTTGGCTGATTTCTTTTGATTTTCCCATGATGTCAAGCAAAGCGGCACTGAGTTTGAAGGTAGGCCTTGAAATACATCTTCAGGTACACCTCCAATAGACTCAAATGATGTCAATTAGCCTATCAGAAGCTTCTTAAGCCATGACATCATTTTCTGGAATTTTCCAAGCTGTTTAAAGGCACAGTCAACTTAGTGTATGTAAACTTCTGACCCAATGGAATTGTGATACAGTGAATTATAAGTGAAATAATCTGTCTGTAAACAATTGTTGGAAAAATTACTTGTGTCATGCACAAAGTCTGAGTGCAACTGTACACTTTCGATGTTGTATCAATACACCCAGTCACTACAAACATACAGCTTTCCTTCCTAACTCAGTTGCCAGATAGGAATGAAACCGCTCTGGGACTTCACCATGAAGTCAATGATCACTTTAAAACAGTTACAGAGTTTAATGGCTGTGATAGGAGAAAACTGAGGATAGATAAACAACATTGTAGTTACTCTAAAATATTAACCTAATTGGCAGAGTGCAAATAAGGAAGCCTATACAGTATAAATGTATTCCAAAATATTTACCTTGTTTGCAACAAGGCACTAAAGTAATACTGCAAAAAAATGTGTCAAAGCAATTCATTTTTTTCCCCAAATGCAAAGTGTTATGTTTGGGGCAAATCCAACTCAATGCATTACTGAGTACCACTCTCCACATTTCCAAGGATAGTGGTGGCTGCATCAGGTAATGTGTATGCTTGAATTTTTCAAATGGAATTGAGCTAATCACCGGCAAAATCCTAGAGGAAACCCTGATTATCTGCTTTCCACCAGACACTGGGAGATGAATTCAACAGGACAATAACATAAAACTCAAGGCCAAATCCACACTGGAGTTGATTACTAAGAAGACAGTGAATGTTCCTGATTGGAGTTACAGTTTTGACTTAAAATTGTGTCAAGACACAGATCTGGGGAAGGGTAGCAAAGCATTTCTGCAACATTGAAAGTCCCCACGAACACAGTGGCCTCTATCATTCTTAAATGGAAGAAGTTTGGAACCACCTCTGCCTAGGGGTTGCCCCCCAGGCAAACTGAGCAATCGGGGGAGAAGGGCCTTGGTCAGGGAAGTGACCATGAACCCGATGGTCACTTTGACACAGCTCCTCTGTGGAGATGGGAGAACCTTCTTAAAGGACAACCATCTCTGCAGCACTCCACCGATCAGGCCTTTGTGGTAGAGTGGCAAGACAGAAGCCAACTTCAGTAAATTACTGTATGCCTGAAGTTAGCCAAAAGACACCTAAAGACTCAGACCATGAGAAACAAGATTCTCTGGTCTGATGAAACCAAGATTGAACTATTTGGCCTGAATGCAAAGCGTCGCGTCTGGAGAAAACCTGGCACCATCCCTACTGTGAAGCATTGTGGTGGCAGCATCATGCTGTGGGGATGTTTTTCTGCTGCAGGGACTGGGATACTAGTCAGGATGGAGGGAAAGATGAACGGAGCAAAGTACAGAGATATTCTTGATGAAAACATGCTCAGGACCTCAGACTAGGGCGAAGGTTCACCTTCCAACAGAACAACAACCCTAAGCACACAACCAAGACAAAGCATGACTGGCTTTGGGACAAGTCTCTGAATGTCCTTGAGTGGCCCAGTCAGAGCCCGGACTTGAACCCGATCAAACATCTCTGAAGAGAGCTGAAAATAGCTGTGCAGTGATGCTCCCCATCCAACCTGACAGAACTTGAGAGGATCTGCAGAGAAGAATGGGAGAAACTCCCCAAATACAGGTGTGCCAAACTTGTAGCGTAATACCCAAGAAGACTTGAGGCTGTAATCGATGCCAAAGGTGTTTCAGCAAAGTACTGAGTGAAGGGTCTGAATACTTATGTAAATGTGATATATCTGTATTTATTTTTCAATACATTTGCAAATGTTTCTAAACATTTTTTCACTTTGTCATTATGGGGTATTGTGTGTAGATGGGTGAGACAAAAAATATATTTAATCCATTTTGAATTCAGGCTGTAACACGACAAAATGTGCAATAAGTCAAGGAGTTTGAATACTTTCTGATGGCACTGTATGTTTATTCCCCCCCCCCCTCTGACAAACGTTGAATATTTCATTGAGACCGAGATCTTGTTGCTCAATGTGCTCTGCTCTCCCAGTCAGTCCAGGCACATCAATATTTAGAAGCTACTTGACTTCATAATCTGCTGTTTGAAAGATGTTTCAAAGCACTTGTTTCTCAGGGGTAGGAAGTGTTCTTATGTTGTTCAGAATGAATCTGCACTGAGTCTGCCAGAATTTCCCAAGTCCATCTACTTTACGTCAGAAGGTTCAAACCCCTTGACTTTTTCCACGTTTTACGTTTTGTTGTGTTACAGACATAATTTGAAATTGGTTAACTTGAGATTTTGTGTCACTGGCCTAGACACAATACCACATAATGTTGAAGAGGAATTATGTTTTAATGAATTTTTACTAATTAATAAAACATTTAAAACTGAAATGTCTTGAATCAATAAGTATTCAACGCCTTTGTTATGGCAAGCTTAAATAAGTTCAGGAGTAAAACATTTCTTGAAAATGGCTGTCTAGCAATCAACAACCAACTTGACAGAGCTTGAAGAACTTAAAAAAGAATAATGTGCAAATATTGTACAATCCAGGTGTGCAAAGCTCTTAGAGACTTACCCAGAAAGAGTCACAGCTGTAATTGCTTCCAAAGGTGATTCTAACATGTATTGACTCAGGGGGTTGAGAACAGCTTCCTAATATTGAGTTGCACCCCCATTTGCCCTCAGAACAGCCTCAATTCATCGGGGCATGGACTCTACAAGGTGTCGAAAGGGTTCCATATGGATGCTGGCCCATGTTGACTCCAATTCTCTCCCACAGTTGTGTCAAGTTGGCTGAATGTCCTTTGGATGGTGGAAACTTTTGAGCGTGAAAAACCAAACAGTGTTGTAGTTTTTTGCACACTCAAACCGGTGCGCTTGGCACCTACTACCATAACCCATTCAAAGGCACTTAAATCTTCACTTCTCAATGGCACACATACACAATACATGTCTCAATTGTCTCAATGCTTAAAAATCTTTCTTTAGCCTGTTTCCTCCCCTTCTTCTAAACTGATTGAAGTGGATTTAACAAGTGACATCAATAAGGGATCATAGCTTTCACCTGGATTCACCTGGTCAGTTTATGTAATGGAAAGAGCAGGTGTTCCTATACACTCAGTGTGTATAGACAGTATGGATAGTTTATGAATATAAAAGTTGTGTACAGCAGTAGTTATATAGGATGAGCCATGACAAGAATACAGTATATATATATACACACACATACACAACAGCATTGACCCTTCGCGACTGCACCCTGGTACTAAAGGGGTGTTGAGTTCAGAGCTACAGAGAACAGCACAGGAGACTAATCACCAAGGTATATTAGGTTGACCAAGATCATATTAAACTATTTTCTTTCTATTCAATAAATGATACCAAGGAAAAACAATAAACTATTTTTCTAGGCAGATCTTCTAATCACCCTTTCTAGCAACTGTAAAACAACATGAATAATTGTAAGTTTGTTACAAGTTCCTTCATTTAGCCAGGGACCGAGCAGAGACTGATATAATTATTTTAGCTTAGACAAAGAGCGAATAGTTTCCCCTCTATGGTTAGAAACGTTTAGGCTCCACTTTTCATGGTTTATTTCTGTACTAAAACTAGCATGCATGAAGCACATGTTGCTCGGCTATTATATAACAGAAAACAGCTGACTGGTTGTCGTCAGGCCCTTTACATAACTAGGCAAGTCAGTTAAGAACAAATTCTTATTTACAATGATGCCTACCCCAGCCAAACCGGACAACGCTGGGCCAATTGTGCGTCGCCCTATGGGACCAATCACGGCTGGATGTGATACAGCCTGGGTTCAAACCAGGGACTGTAGTGACGCCTCTTGCTGAGATGCAGTGCACTCCCTCACGACGCCAGGACAGCGGAGTCAATCACCACCTTCCGGAGACACCTGAAACCCCACCTCTTCAAGGAATACCTAGGATAGGATAAGTAATCCTTCTCACCACCCCCCCCCCCCCTTAATAATTTGGATGCACTATTGTAAAGTGGCTGTTCCACTGGATGTCAGAAGGTGAATTCACCAATTTGTAAGTCGCTCTGGATAAGAGCGTCTGCTAAATGACTTAAATGTAAAAAATGTAAATGTAATGCAGTGCTTTAGACCGCTGCGCCACTCGGGTTTGAAGCAAAGCACCAAAGTATATTGGGTATTTATTTTTATCAAGTAATAACTGCAACTTCTGACCTTGTACTCCTATTGCCAGCTGTCATTTATTCCTCTTCTCAGCAGTTTTTTGTATGGTTTGTTTGGTGTAGCTCCTGGACTCTTGGAAAGCTGATCTGTATGGTTTGTTTGGTGTAGCTCCTGGACTCTTGGAAAGCTGATCTGTATGGTTTGTTTGGTGTAGCTCCTGGACTCTTGGAAAGCTGATCTGTATGGTTTGTGTGGTGTAGCTCCTGGACTCTTGGAAAGCTGATCTGTATGGTTTGTTTGGTGTAGCTCCTGGACTCTTGGAAAGCTGATCTGTATGGTTTGTGTGGTGTAGCTCCTGGACTCTTGGAAAGCTGATCTGTATGGTTTGTTTGGTGTAGCTCCTGGACTCTTGGAAAGCTGATCTGTATGGTTTGTTTGGTGTAGCTCCTGGACTCTTGGAAAGCTGATCTGTATGGTTTGTGTGGTGTAGCTCCTGGACTCTTGGAAAGCTGATCTTTATGGTTTGTTTTAGCTGCACTGCAGCATTGGGAATGATAAGAACTCCGGACACTCTTTCTTTCATATTAATATTCCCCCTATTTAAAGTAGTGATTTATGCTGTGGCTGTGGCATTACATGCCAAATATTATCCACATAAATGTTCTTCCCTGTCTGCCTCAAAGTGATACAGACTGACCAATTAGGAGATGTGTGTGTATTTGTGTGTGTGTGGTGTTATGATATAATTCACATCAGCTGTCAGGACTACAGATGGTTATAATCAGAGAGACTAAGAGGCCTCTGACAATTCCCTTAGAAAGAGCATCATCTGTTTTTCATATGGCCGTATGTGTGTGTGTGTGTCAACTCTGAAACCATTGACCCCATGACCTGCTCTTCAACTTACAGTACAGCACTCAGAATAGTCATCTGCCCCAATGGGAGTATGGGGAACTGCTGGTTGAGTGTGGGTGTGATACTGTGGTGACATGGGACGTGTCAGGCTTCACAGTGTACTGTACAGTAGGTTATCCCTCTCTCAGATGGTACAGCACACTTCTCCTGTTAGTCTTTCACAGTCAAGTCCTCACATTAAGTCCTCACAGTCAATGTTTGTCTTAATATTTTTCACATCCCATTATATAAAGTCTATACAGTATGTTCATTTCCAGTAAAGTATTTAAAATCCACGTCAAATTCAAATTAACATGAACATCAATAAACCCCCAAACTCCTCATATTATTTATTGTGCTCCTCAAAATAAGAGAAAGAGAGAGAGAGAGAGAGAGAGAGAGAGAGAGAGAGAGAGAGAGAGAAGGAAAGAGAGAGGGAGAGAGAGAGAGAGAGAGAGAGAGAGAGGGGAGAGAGAGAGAGAGAGAGGGGGGGGGAGAGAGGGAGAAGAGAGAGAGAGATGGAGAAGAGAGAGAGAAGAGAGAGAGAGGGGGAGAGAGAGAGAGAGAGAGAGAGAGAGAGAGAGAGAGATGGAGAAAGAGAGAGAGAGGGGGGAGAGAGAGAAGAGAGATGGAGAGAGAGAGAGAGAGAGAGAGAGAGAGAGATGGAGAAAGAGAGAGAGAGAGGGGAGAGAGAGAGAGAGAGAGAGAGAGAGAGAGAGAGAGAGAGAGAGAGAGAGGGGGGGGAGAGGGAGAAGAGAGAGAGATGGGAGAAAGAGAGAGAGAGAGAGAGAGAGAGAGAGAGAGAGAGAGAGAGAGAGAGAGAGAGAGGGGGAGAGAGAAGAGAGAGAGAGAGAGAGAGAGAGAGAGAGAGAGAGAGAGAGAGAGAGATGGAGAAAGAGAGAGAGAGAGGGGAGAGAGAGAGAGAGAGAGAGAGAGAGAGAGAGAGAGAGAGATGGAGAGAGAGAGAGAGGGGGAGAGAGAAGAAGAGAGAGAGAGAGAGAGAGAGAGAGAGAGAGAGAGAGAGAGAGAGAGAGAGAGAGAGAGGGGGGGGGAGAGGGAGAAAGAGAGAGAGATGGAGAAAGAGAGAGAGAGAGAGAGAGAGAGAGAGAGAGAGAGAGAGAGAGAGAGAGAGAGAGAGAAGAGAGAGAGATGGAGAAAGAGAGAGAGAGAGAGAGAGAGAGAGAGAGAGAGAGAGAGAGAGAGAGAGACTCAAAGTGGATTTCACAGGCGCATAATGATCTCACTGACATCAGTAACCTCCCCAGTCAGCTTGGATTTCCTCCTGCAGCCCGTCTTGGTGATGCATCTTAGCCCTCCTATCACATGTAGAACACAACAGAACACAACAGGAGGATGATAACACAACGGTGATGGAGGGAGGGGAGAGAACTAGTGATGTTATGTTTGATACCAGAGGTCCGAGGTATGCGCTGAAATGGCTAATCAGTTTACATCAATGCAGTGGGCCAATCGATGCCTGTATCACTTTATCAGAAGCACGTGATCAATGGCGTCCAAATCTTTGTTTCGTTGAACAACCACCTGGTTGGTTTGGTATTGGTTTGGTAGTAGACAAAAAGGCTACGCTGTGCACGTTCTACGGTGTGTTGGACGTCACCTTTAACCAGCATGTGCCACTAGTGTACACTGTATCGATCAAAGCCTCGAGTAATGACATTATTTTTGACACAATTGGCTGGAAAGCCTCAATGCTTCAGGAAGCTTTCTTTCCCCATCACTAGGGAGAGCAGGATGGTAACAGAGGTGAAGGAGGAGCAGGGTATTTATTCTCCATTAACCTCCTGTCTCCTGACTGCATGCTCTCTGTTGCCTTGTGATCAGAGCCATGTTCTCTCTCTCAGACATCGCTATACATACTAATAAATGTAATAAATGTAATAATAAATCTAATAAATGTTTTTTATATAGTGCCAAATAAGGGTTCTTTAGCTAATGTAGGGCTCTAAGTGTTATTGCAGTCAGTATTGTTCCACATAGAACCATCACGCTTCCCAAAGATACCTTGAGGGACAATGTCGTGCATTGTCTTCCGACAGATGGCATCATTCTAACCCAATGCCTTACACTTGGCATAGAGTCTGTCCTTGCAATATCATTATGCTTCATCAATGTGCAGTCAAGGTCTAGCTGTTAATAAATTGACTGTTTTCTCTCCCAGCACAGCGTCTCTTCATAGAGAACATGTGCTTACAGCACATCACTGTATGATTTATCATGTAGCACCCAGGAGACTCATGTAATTATCCTCCTCTCAGCGCTGCTGTAGCTTCATTTCTCTTGTTTATCACACCATACTCACTTCAAGAGTGAGAGCGGTGCTTGTTTTACCCTCAGTTGAATATAGCATTCTGGACTAATTTGTCACACCATTCCCAGGACGACTGAACTAAGACATCACCATCCACCAGAGAAGGTGGAACCAGGGCTGGTGGAAGTACAGATCCATTGTTGGCCCTGTGAGAAGCTGAAATCTCTGCAGACTAGTAGGGTGAGATGTCCAACAGAGATACTGTTCAGAGTGAAGGATTGTGTGTGTGTGTGTGTGTGTGTGTGTGTCTAAACTAGGATTACAAAAAGACCCAAGAGATCCATTTAGGGACCACGCTAGAGGACTTTAAGTGAGAACCCAAGATGCCAGTTGGGTGATATGATCTGCACTGAAGTTATGAAGTCTGCGGCGAGCCAGAGAAAAATACCTGTTGGTTTAGTTAGAACTGCCAGGCTCCCACAACACCATAGTGATGTCTATCTGTCTGCCTGTCTGTCCATACAGAAACCTACAGGCCAGTCAAACACACAACATGGTCTCTTTCGAATATTTCAAAATGGTGGCATTTAACGACTTTAGTTATACAGTATGTCACATATTGACATTACTTATACAGTATATCACTATTATGACATACTACTTAGCTTATACAGTGCATTCGGAAGGTATTCAGACCCCTTGACTTTTTCCACATTTGTTACTTTACAGCCTTATTCTAATATGGATTAAATAAACAAATGTCTTCATCAATCTACACACAATGCCCCATAATGACGAAGCGAAAACAGGTTTTTATACATTTTTGCAAATGTATAAGAAATTAAAAACTGAAATATCTTATTTACATAAGCATTCAGACTTTGATATGAGACTCGACATTTTACTCAGGTGCATCCTGTTTCCATTGATCATCCTTGAGATGTTTTTACAACTTGATTGGAGTCCATCTGTGGTAAATTCAATTGATTGGACATTATTTGGGAAGGCACACACCTGTCTATATAAGGTCCCACAGCTGAGCCATGAGGTCGAGGGAACCAAGCCATGAGGTCGAAGGAATTGTCCTTCGAGCTCCGAGGCAGGATTGTGTCGAGGCATAGATCTGGGGAAGGGTACCAAAAAATGTCTGCAGAATTTGTATTTGTATTTATTATGGATCCCCATTAGCTGCCAAAGCAGCAGCTACTCTTCCTGGGGTCCAGAAAAATGAAGGCAGTTTATACATTGAAGGTCCCCAAGAACACAGTGGCTTCCATCATTCTTAAATGGAAGAAGTTTAGAACCACCAAGACTCTTCCTAGAGCTGGCCGCCCGACCAAACTGAGTAATCGGGGGAGAAGGGCCTTGGTCAGGGAGGTGACCAAGAACCCGAAGGTCACTCTGACAGAGCTCCAGAGTTCCTCTGTGGAGATTGGAGAACCTTCCAGAAGGACAACCATCTCTGCAGCACTCCACCAATCAGGCCTTTATGGTAGAGTGGCCAGACAGAAGCCACTCCTCAGTAAATGACAGCCTGCCTGAAATTTGCCAAAAGGCACCTAAAAGACTCTCAGATCATGAAAAACAATATTTTCTGGTCTGATGAAACCAAGATTGAACTATTTGGTCTGAATGCCAAGTGTCACATCTGGAGGAAACCTGCCACTATCCTTACGGTGAAGTATGGTGGTGGTAGCATCATGCTGTGAGGATGATTTTCAGTGGCAGGGACTGGGAAAGATGAACGGAGCAAAGTACAGAGAGATCCTTGATAATAACCTGCTTCAGAGCGCTCAGGACCTCAGACTGGGGGAGAAGGTTCGCCTTCAAGCAGGACAACGACCCTAAGCACACAGCCAAGACAACACAGGAGGGGCTTCGGGACAAGTGTCTGAATGTCCTTGAGTGGCCCTGCCAGAGCTCGGACTTGAAACCGGTCGAACATCTCTGGAGAGAGCTGAAAATAGCTGTACAGCGACGCTCCCCATCCACCCTGACAGAGCTTGAGAGGATCTGCTGAGAAGAATGAGAGAAACTCCCCAAATACAGGTGTTCCAAATAGCGTCACACCCAAAACGAGCGTCATACCCAAAACAAGGCTTTAATCTCTGCCAAAGGTGCTTCAGCAAAGTACTGAGTAAAGGGTATGAATACATATGTAAATATGATATTTCCATTTTTTTGTAATAAATTTGTAATAATTTCTAAAAACCTGTTTTTCCTTGTCATTATGGGGTATTGTGTGTCAATATATGAGGGGGGGGAAACTATTTTATAAATTTTAGAATAAGGCTGTAATAAGGCTGTAACAAAATGTGGAAAAAGTCAACGGGTCTGAATACTTTGCAACCGCACTATATGTCACATAGCATTAGGGTGAAAGACCGGTTAATGGTACGGGTTGTGGTTAGGGTCTGCAACATACACTGGCTTTAAATTGCTTTTGTCGGCTTGGTTTAACCCCAGGTCCTGTGAACATGTTTGAGTTGAACAGCCAGTGTCAGTGGAGGCCTGCAGGGCTTTAGAAAGCAGAGAGCAGGCCAGGCTTAGACCAGTGATAACATAACGCAACGAGGGCCCGTTCTCACCAAGTGTGTTTATAGGCCAGTGAATGGATGGTTTTTAAAAGCTTGAGCATCTGAACTGGAAAGCCACCAAGAGTACTGGAACCACTCACCTCTCAGAATGAGAGGACCTTGAATGGTCTGATGACTCACAAGCTTGTTTCCCTTAAAAAGTTATTTTCACAGAGAGAAAAAGTCAATTTTCCACAATCAGCAAAAACATTCAAAAGTTGAATGTATTTTGTTTCGATTCATTTTTTATTTTTTTAATCAACATTAAATGACACATGGAGTCATTTTCTGTCTTGGTAATGGCCTGTATCATACAGTGATGTTATTGTTATTGCCATCAACAGATCCCTTCCATGTTGATTACAATCTGAAAGCATGGGAAGTAGTTTATTGAGAAGACATTAAAGACAACAACCCAAACACAGTGGGCCCTGGTCAAAAATAGTGCACTAACTAGGGAATAGGGTGCCAATCTGGGACACAGACAGGATTTCTTGGCAACATTAAAAGTATTCTTGTTTGGCCTCTGTATGCGTGGGGCACCACCATGGTACAGATCTGTATATTTGTCTAGATAAATGATGCACAAAACCAGTGTAGTTCACAGTCAGACAACATGCTCTCAATAGCCTGGCCCCTTTTTCTTTTTTCATACTTGAACGGGAATCTTTTATTTCCAGAGAGGTAATCACCCTCTGCTGTTTCTAGGAAACGGGTCATTATCGGGTCGCAAATTAGTCCTTTGGGTGCCATCTTTAGAAGTGAGGAATGTTGGATCAGTCTGTCTGAGAGGTTGGCAGAGCAGGCAGCAGGGCAGCAGAGCATACTGCTTCAGCCCCAGCCCAGTCACAGTACCCTTTGGGGCCTCAGCCCAGTCACCGTACCCTCTGGGGCCTCAGCCCTGTCACCGTACCCTCTGGGGCCCCAGCCCTGTCACCGTACCCTCTGGGGCCCCAGCCCTGTCACCGTACCCTCTGGGGCCCCAGCCTTGTCAAATTACCCTATGGGGCCCCAGCCCTGTCACCTTACCCTCTGGGGCCCCAGCCCTGTCACCGTACCCTCTGGGGCCCCAGCCTTGTCAAATTACCCTATGGGGCCCCAGCCCTGTCACCTTACCGTCTGGGGCCCCAGCCCTGTCACCGTACCCTCTGGGGCCCCAGCCCTGTCACCGTACCCTCTGGGGCCCCAGCCCTGTCACCTTACCCTCTGGGGCCCCAGCCCTGTCACCTTACCCTCTGGGGCCCAGCCCTGTCACCGTACCCTCTGGTGCCCTAGCCTTGTCAAATTACCCTATGGGGCCCCAGCCCTATGTGGGTGTTTCAGCTATTGATATACTGCCACTTTCGTCCAAATCTTCTGTCAATATGCCAACATATAGGCTACCAAAACATACTAAAGTCACAGGAAAGAGAGAATCATTTTAGTTCACTACTTCCTAAGGCAAGGTTGTGTTATTGTGACCCAGATAGATCCACCAATCAGGGCCTCTATTTATATGTATCTGCTGTGTGATTGGTCTGGTCCAGTGTGTGTGAGATGGAAGCCATCAGGCCAGTGCCATGGAGAGTGACAGAGGAAAAGGTCATATGATTGATAAAGCTACAGATGGAAACACTGTGGGTGGGAACAGCCCTGTTGTTGTGCCCCAACCCATTACCCATGAACTATTTCCGCGGTTTCAAACTACGGTCTAAACGCGGTGTTTGTGACCTATTCACAAAGACTTTCAGAGTAGGTGTGTAGAAATAGCAGCAGTTTGGCCTTTAAATCATAATAAGGAAGACTACATGGACAGGAGGGACCTGCCCTAGATCAGTACTCCTACTCTGAGACACTTTTTGAGTACAAAAAGGTCTGTGGGAGCCTGCTGCTGCTGAGTGTCTGTGTGATAAGTGAGATGGGGAGGCGGTAGTTTTGAGGGGCTATTGCCAACTCTCACCTTGGCTGCATCTCACTTTTATCCTAAGTGCACCAGATACTCTATATCAGTCTAAATGTCACAGTACCCCTCTTATAAAAAGGGGTTCCAAAAGGGTTCTTTATTGGAGGAATAGGGTTTTACCATGAACCGTTTTGATCTGAAGGACCCTTTTTGGAAGACAAGTTTTTTTTTTGTTAGGCAAAAGGTTCTACCTAGAACCTTTAACATTTTAAGAACTGTTTTGGGGTTCTTTAAAGAACCATATATCATATTCCCAGCATGCTCTATTGCAGGATGATTTTTAGAATTGTTTGTTTTAATATCTTTGTTTTTGCATTGATTGGTTAATAAATGCTATGCCACACAAAGATAAATAGCATACATTTTTCTAAACTATACAATCTGTTAGTAGTTGGACTTATTGCACTCGTTACTGAGATGGTTGTTCCAGTTTCATTTTTTTTTTTACCTTTATTTAACTAGGCAAGTCAGTTAAGAACAAATTCTTATTTTCAATGACGGCCTAGGATCATTGGGTTAACTGCCTGTTCAGGGGCAGAACGACAGATTTGTACCTTGTCAGCTTGGGGATTTGAACTGATTGATGACTGAGGTCGTCTCAGTATTCATTCTTCCCTACCCTGGCAGTCATTCTGAATGCAGGTTACGCTGATAAATAAATATACTTGTTGGATATCGTAACTCTGTCTGGATTCCAATAGGAATTAAATATCGCATTGCAAGCTAGTATAATGTGACTTGCAGGCCCTACATAGAGGGTTCTGCAAAGGGTTCTATCTATCAACAAAAAGGGTTCCATCTTTACAAGGTCCTTTGCTGTTGTTCTGGAATTCACTTGCACTCTTCGCACCAATGTACGTTCATCTCTAGGAGACAGAACGCGTCTCCTTCCTGAGCATTATGACTGCTGCATGGTCCCATGGTGTTTATACTTGCATACTATTGTTTGTACAGATGAACGTGGTACCTTCAGGCGTTTGGAAATTGCTCCCAAAGATGAACCAGGCTTGTGGAGGTCTACAATTTTTTTTCTGAGGTCTTGGCTGATTTCTTTTGATTTTCCCATGATGTCAAGCAAAGAGGCACTGAGTTTGAAGGTAGGCCTTGAAATATATCCACAGGTACACCTCCAATTGACTCAAATTATGTCAATTAGCCTATCAGAAGCTTCTAAAGCCATCATTTTGTGGAATTTTCCAAGCTGTTTAAAGGCACAGTAAGCTTAGTGTTTGTAAACTTCTGACTCACTGGAATTGTGATGCAGTGAATTATACGTCAAATAATCTGTCTGTAAACAATTGTTGGAAACATTACTTGTGTCATGCACAAAGTAGATGTCCTAACCGACTTGCCAAAACTATAGTTTGTTAACAAGACATTTGTGGAGTGGTTGAAAAAAAAAGAGTTTTAATGAATCCAACCTCAGAGTTTTTAAACTTCTGACTTCAACTGTAGCTCTCTACAGCTTGTTTATGCAAGGCAAATGTTTACCTTCTGCATCCTCACAAGAGTCATGTCGTGAAATATGTTGATATTACAGACCGTTATTAGGTGCAACTTGTCTCGCCATTATTTACGATCTCCAACACATAAATGTATGCTGAGACTCTCCTAGGAGTTTTTCTTGTTTTAGGCTACAGAACAAGCCAGTGCTGGGGCTGGCAGTTTGTCAATGGTAGTCAGTCAAGTCTCAGCCCTATAGAATAGTGTAGGCTTGGCACTTGGCTCACTCATCTACATTGGCAGAGTGGTATCCTGCAGTTTCTCTTTTGAAGACATAAGAAGAAGGAAGGACTGAAAGGAAGATGAAGGATTAGAAAAGAAGAAAGGAAGAAGAAGGACTAGAAAAGGCAAATAAGACCACAGTAAATGCAGGAGAAAGTCCAAGGCTTATCACAGTCTCTCCACTGCAGGCTACATTCTGCTCACTTTGTACTAGAGATGGCGTTCCCGTGCACACGTTGTAGGCATATTCATGGGTTGTTTTCTGTACTATTGTGTGTGTGTGTGTATTCTGGCTTTCAGTCAGTTGATCCTGTTGCTCAATGCTTTAAACAGCTTGTGTTTTAGGATGATGTGTTATTATAAACCACGTCTATTGCTTTGTAATGCTCCTTTATTATTCACATAATAACAGAGTCCTTCAAACACACTTGAAGGAGTTGATTTAATCTCAGATTTAAAACAGATAGGGTATGGTGATGCTCCTCTTATGGGTTCTTACAAGGTGTCCCAAATGTCACCCTATTCCCTATATAGTGCACTACTTTTGACCAGAACCCTACAGGTCCTCTGGTCAAAAGTAGTGCACTACATGGTGAATAGTGTGCCATTTGGGACGCATCCTAATTCATTTTTCTGAGGGTTGGTTTGTTGGTTGGTTGGGGGTCTGGGGTTTGGAGACTGTGTGTGCCTGCAGAGGTGAGGCATGGATCTGTGTCAATCCCCTGTTGTAACGAGGCACTAGTCCCGTGGTAAATATTTAAAGTTGTATGCTAGCAGAACCAAAGGCTTCACAGATGCCACTTTGTTGATCAGACAGTCGGCGGAGTTCAATGGTGCTCATTCTTTGGATGGTTTCACACACACACACACACTGGGAGAGACATACACACACACACCAGCCCAGATCCTTTCTGCTGCGGCAGGACCAGTGATCCTGACAGTTCTCCTACTTACAGTAAAGACATGTTCCCTCTCTGCCTTCTGTGCCTTTGCAGTTCATGAATAAAAAAACAGAGTTTAGTTTAGTCCTTGAAATACTGCAGGATAATGAGAACTGCTTCCCTTGTAGACCTTTAATGGCAGTTTCAAGGACATTGGCTTTGTGTGTTTTCTCAAAAAGTTCAGTGTTCACACTGAAAGTTTTAGTTGTTGGCATTGTAAAGATAGTCAATGTGATTTTGTGCTGTAGGACTGAATATCCGTCTGAACCATCTAAAATAGAACGATTTGATTGGATTATGTGGGAGAGTATTCATTATTATCAAATATCTGTCATGGCTGACCTGTTTTACTACTGCTGCTATCTGCACAACATAACAGATCAATAACTGTAATATTTATACTGTCTCAAATTGTCAAACCATTGGTCTTTGACCTAACCCAGTGACATATAGGCTAGTATTAAAGCTGACTGTCAGTTGATATAGAATCCAATGTAGGCCTATAGAATAAGTGAACTCTTTGACACATAATGTATTGGCACAGTTGAGTCGTATTGACGTACTGTTCTCCATACTGTAAGTATTATCCAGTGTTCATCAGCTCATACTGTATGTGAAGATGAGATATGGATCCACCTTGCTCTTTACAGATTGAGATGCCTGGTGAAGCAGCTGGACAAGGGAGAAGTGAACGTGGTGGACCTGAGGAAGAATATAGAGTATGCAGCCTCTGTTCTAGAGGCAGTCTATATCGATGAAACCAGGTGAGTGCATTTCAAAGAAATTCCATTCCATGCATGACTACAGCAAGTATATTGCACTTTCTGCACGGCTGAAGGTACAGGAAAGAACGGCACAAATTCAAACTCAGAAAATACAAGTCATATATATATATAAAACATATTCTGATGATAAAATTCCTTGACAGAATTGAGTGCAGTACTACCAGTGTGGTACTATTTTGTTTTAGTGCCTTAGCTCAGACAGTTTGGAAAGTGAGGTTTCCAGTACAAACAGTGTCTATGTGTATGCTTATCAAAGCCCTTCAGTTCTCCCTATGTGTCTCAGTTCTCTTTCTGTGTCTCAGTTCTCTCTGTGTCTGGCCTGTTATTCTACTGATTAAGGTTATCCCTCCAGCCATCAATGACTGGTGTTCGTGTGTGTGTGTGTGTGTGTGTGTGTGTGTGTGTGTGTGTGTGTGTGTGTGTGTGTGTGTGTGTGTGTGTGTGTGTGTGTGTGTGTGTGTGTGTGTGTGTGTGTGTGTGTGTGTGTGTGTGTGTGTGTGTGTGTGTGTGTGTGTGTGTGTGTGTGTGTGTGTGTGTGTTGAAGCCAGAGACAGGGAGAAAACATCAGGGGGGAACGTCTGTCTTCAAATGGGGTGACAGATAAACTGAAAGGAGGCTGATCCACTCCCTGCTTTACTTCTTCAACTCCATGTGGGAAGCTTTCCATCTCTCCATGGAGGAGACTATTAAACTAGATTCTGACTGAGCCCCACACCCCCTTCAGTCTGGGCTGTTGTGGCTGTAGTTGTTTATGCAGACTGCAGTGTGTCAGCTCAGCTGTGCTCTCCAACAATAAGCAGGTGTTTACGTAGCCTGTAGACTGATCACATGCAGGCATGTTGACAGAGCTCATGTTCAACATATCTCTCTCTCTCTCTCTCTCTCTTTCTCTCTTTCTCTCTCTCTCTCTCTCTCTCTCTCTCAGGCCCCAATTCAATCTTTCTGAGGCCCCAATTATATCTCCCTCCCTTTAGTATTGGCTCTTCATTAACAAGGCTTTGGTCCTCAGTGCTAGAACTCTCTTCAATCACCACAACACAAGGCATGTTTGCCAGAAAGCACTGCTACATTTCCAGAAGTTTGATCCAAACAAAATAATGAAGTCGTTCTTTGTGTGCATCCCAGATGGCACCATACTTACTATGTCGTTTATTCTTGTTTTTTGTACGGTCGTTCAGTTTACAATTTCAGAATAATTACTTGCAGAAGGAAGTCCTGACCTGCACCCGTATCACCATTCTACACACCTAATTTCCTTACGTTAGTATCTAATCTAATGCTGACACTATAATTACATCATGAAAAATATCTGCTTCTCCTCTCCTTCATTGGCCACATTTTCATGAAGACTAAAGATCTGTTTTCCAGTTAGTAAATCACCAAGGCTATTTTCCTCAGTTAAATAAGATGACTCACTGTGAGACAGGAAGAAGGGAAACAAAACAAACTGCAATGAAGTCGTTCTTTGTGTGCATCCCAAATGGCACCATATATACTATGTAGTGCATTAGTTGGTCAGTACCCATAGACTTTGATTGAATCATATTTGTGTAGTAATTTTGTTTCCCATCATAATAAATCATTATTTATTTTCACGGTCGCTCAGTATTACAATTTCAGAATAATTACTTGCAGAAGGAAGTCCTGACCTGCACCCTTATCGCGAGTCTAAAGGCCTCATTTCCTTACGTTAGCATCTAACCTAATGTTGACACTATAATCACATCATGAAAAATATATGCCTCTCTTTTCCTTCATTGGCCATATTTTCTTTCACATGAAGACTAAAGATCTGTTTTCCAGTTAGTAAATCACCAAGGCTATTTTCCTCAGTAAAACAAGATGACTCACTGTGAGACAGGAAGAAGGGAAACAAAACAAACTTCAGTGGAAATAGAACCTGTCAGTTACACTTCATCCAGTTAGAACACCATTCAGCCTTCACTGCAGATCACACAGCTCCATACCAGGACAGGTAAACAGACATTTACTGGAGATCACACAGCTCCGTATCAGGACAGGTAAACAGACATTTACTGGAGATCACACAGCTCCATACCAGGACAGGTAAACAGACATTTACTGGAGATCACACAGCTCCATACCAGGACAGGTAAACAGACATTTACTGAAGATCACACAGCTCCATACCAGGACAGGTAAACAGACATTTACTGGAGATCACACAGCTCCGTATCAGGACAGGTGAACAGACATTTACTGGAGATCACACAGCTCCATACCAGGACAGGTAAACAGACATTTACTGAAGATCACACAGCTCCATACCAGGACAGGTAAACAGACATTTACTGGAGATCACACAGCTCCATACCAGGACAGGTAAACAGACATTTACTGGAGATCACACAGCTCCATACCAGGACAGGTAAACAGACATTTACTGGAGATCACACAGCTCCGTATCAGGACAGGTAAACAGACATTTACTGGAGATCACACAGCTCCATACCAGGACAGGTAAACAGACATTTACTGAAGATCACACAGCTCCATACCAGGACAGGTAAACAGACATTTACTGGAGATCACACAGCTCCGTATCAGGACAGGTGAACAGACATTTACTGGAGATCACACAGCTCCATACCAGGACAGGTAAACAGACATTTACTGAAGATCACACAGCTCCATACCAGGACAGGTAAACAGACATTTACTGGAGATCACACAGCTCCGTATCAGGACAGGTGAACAGACATTTACTGGAGATCACACAGCTCCATACCAGGACAGCAAACAGACATTTACTGGAGATCACATAGCTCCATACCAGGACAGGTAAACAGACATTTACTGAAGATCACATAGCTCCATACCAGGACAGGTGAACAGACATTTACTGGAGATCACACAGCTCCATACCAGGACAGGTAAACAGACATTTACTGAAGATCACACAGCTCCATACCAGGACAGGTAAACAGACATTTACTGGAGATCACACAGCTCCGTATCAGGACAGGTAAACAGACATTTACTGAAGATCACATAGCTCCATACCAGGACAGGCAAACAGACATTTACTGAAGATCACATAGCTCCATACCAGGACAGGCAAACAGACATTTACTGAAGATCACATAGCTCCATACCAGGACAGGTAAACAGACATTTACTGGAGATCACATAGCTCCATACCAGGACAGGTGAACAGACATTTACTGGAGATCACACAGCTCCGTATCAGGACAGGTAAACAGACATTTACTGGAGATCACACAGCTCCATACCAGGACAGGTAAACAGACATTTACAAGACTCAATATACCTGGCCTCTCAACTCATTACATTACAATCAGTAATGGAAACAAAGAGTGACATTTATAGCATACCTTTGCAGGAAATGGAATCTACAGTATACTACACTGTTAGCTGTTTTTGTAATTTTATCAGTAACTCACTGTATTAATGAAAAGTATGATACTGTATACTCCTGAGTGGCGCAGTGGTCTAAGGACACTGCATCTCAGTGCAATAGGCGTCACTGCAGTACTTGGTTTACTCCCGGTCGTGACTGGGAGTCCCATAGGGCGGCGCACTATTGGCCCAACGTTGGCCGGGGTAGGCCATCATTGTAAATAAGAATCTGTTCTTAACTGAGTTGCCTAGTTAAATAAATATACACTGAGTGCAGTAGATTACTATAGAATGCACAGTAAAATGCCGTACTGTACAGCGTACTGTAAAGTATGCTGCACTGGGATGAAAAAGAATTGCTGGCGCATGTATATAGGGAACAGATCAGAGTGCTAGGGGGTCTTACATGGTTTAATGGCTGAATATTTACCCATGTCCATTTCATCTCTTTTGCCCTGTAATCATGGCCAGTTTAGAAGCCTTTTGTTTAGGCCTCTAGAAGTGCAAGTGATATAAAACACCTAGTATTTATTAATATGCAAATGCCTACAGCCAACCTGCTTGTTCTAATCCCTTGTAATTACAGTAAAATTATGTACAAATAATTTTCTTACAGTTTAGTAGTCAATTTCACTGTATTGAACCGTGTTTCATTCCTCTGGCGTCAAATTATCATGTACATCTCAGTATTGTATTGGCACTATCCAGTGATAGTCAGAGATATCATAAGATATCTTGTTGTAATTACAATTATTTTCAACACCAATGTATCCTTAAGTACAACAATATTTTCCGTAAAAGGTTAAAGAAAGTTTTTCCCTGCTATGACTGTGATGTTTTTTTTATCAGCCTTGTTTGAACACACTGGCTGTAAGTTGATAAGGACAAGAACTCCTGCTAAATGACCAAAATCTAAATATGAATGTGTTATTGAATATCATACAGATTGGTTTCCCCACACCCTAAGTTGTAAAACAAGGAAACACCTTATCACTGACTCTGTTATGTTTATTCATGATTTGGAAAAAGACATCAAATCAAATCATCAAATCAAATTGTATTGGTCACCTGCGCCGGATACAACAGGTTTAGAATTAACAGTAAAATGCTTCCTTATGAGCCCATTGCCAACAGTGCAGAGTTCAAAAGTAAGACAAAACACAGTAAAAACAATAACGAGGCTATATACAAGGAGTACCAGTAGTGAGTCAATGTGCAGGGGTACGAGGTAGTTGAGGGAATGGAGGTAATATCGTATGTACAGTGCATTTAAACCCCTTGAATTTTTCCACATTTTGTTACGTTATAGCCTTATTCTAAAATAAATTAAATAAAACATTTTCCCCGTTAATCTACACACAACACCTCATAATAACAAAGCGAAAACAGGTTTTTAGAAATGTTTGCAAATGTGTAAAAAATAAAAAACAGAAATACCCTATTTACATAAGTATTCAGACCCTTTGCTATGAGACTCAAAATTACATTCAACATCCTTGAGATGTTTCTACAAATTGTTGTACATGATTGGGAAAGGCACACACCTGTCTTTATAAGGTCCCACAGTTGACAGTGCATGTCAGAGCAAAATTCAAACCGTGAAGTCGAAGGAATTGTCCGTAGCCCTCCGAGGTAGGATTGTGTCTAGGCACAGATCTGGGGAAGGGTCCCAAAAAATGTCTGCAGCATTGAAGGTCCCCAAGAACACAGTGGCCTCCATCATTCTTAAATGTAAGAAGTTTGGAACCACCAAGATTCTCCCTAGAGCTGACTGCCCGCTGAACTGAGCAATTGGGAAGAAGGGCCTTGGTCAGTGAGGTGATCAAGAACCCGATGGTCATGCAGAGTTCCTCTGTGGAGATGGGAGAACCTTCCAGAAGTGCAACCATCTCTGCAGCACTCCACCAATCAGGCCTTTATGGTAGAGTGGCCAGACGGAAGCCACTCCTCAGTAAAAAGCACATGACAGCACGCTTGGAGTTTGCCAAAAGGCACCTAAAAGGTCTCTCAGACCATGAGAAACAAGATTCCAAGCTCTTTGGCCTGAATTCCCAGCGTCACATCTGGTGAAAATCTGGCACCATCCCTACAGTGAAGCATGGTGGTGGCAGTATCATGCTGTTGGGATGTTTTTCAGTGGCAGGGACTGGGAGACTAGTCAGGATCAAGGGAAAGATGAACGGAGCAAAGTACAGAGAGATCCTTGATGAAAACCTGCTCCAGAGAGCTCAGTACCTCAGACTGGAGTGAAAGTTCACCTTCCAACAGGGCAACGACCCTAAGCACACAGCCAAGACAACGCAGGAGTAGCTTCAGGGCAAGTCTCTGATTGTCCTTGAGTGGTCCAGCCAGAGCTCGGACTTGAACCCGGTCGAACATCTCTGGAGAGACCTGAAAATAGCTGCGCAGAGACTTTCACCATCCAACCTGACAGAGCTTGAGAGGAGAAGAATGGGAGAAACTCCCCAAATACAGGTGTGCCAAGCTTGTTACGTCATACCCAAGACGAATCAAGGCTGTATTGACTGCCAAAGGTGCTTTTACAAAGTACTGAGTACATTTTTAATACTTTTGCGAAAAATTCTAAAAACCTGTTTTTGCTTTGTCATTATGGGGTGTTGTGTGTAGATATATGAGGGGTGGGGGACTATTTAATCCATTTTAGAATAAGGCTGTAACGTAACACAATGTGGAAAAAGTCAAGGGGTCTGAATACTTTCCGCATGTACTGTACATGTGGGTAGAGGTAAGAGTGACGAGGCGATCAGGAAGTATAATAAACAGAGTAGCAGCAGCGTATAGCAGCAGCGTATAGCAACAGCGTATGTAAAGTGTGTGTGTAGTGTGTAGTGTGTGTGTATAGAGCCAGTGCAAAACAATGAAGATATAGAAATAATAAAGAGCGTCAATGTAAATAGTACAGTCAATTGGTGCAAAAGATCAAGACTCAAGATTCACCTGAAAAAAACACCATGGGTTTTTAGAAAACCAGCTACTAAGATAATTGTTTTTCACTTTTGTTTTGGTGATACATTCACACCTGCTCATTCCAAAATCATGGGCATTAATAAGGAGTTGGTCCCCCCTTTGCTGTTCTAACAGCCTCCACTCTTCTGGGAAGGATTTCCACTAGATGTTGGAGCATTTCTGTGGGGACTTGCTTCCATTCAGCCACAAGAGCATTACTGAGGTCGGGCACTGCACTGATGTTGGGCTATTAGACCTGGCTTGCAGTCGGCGTTCCAATTCATTCCAAAGGTGTTTGATGGGATTGAGGTCAGGACTCTGTGCAGGCCAGTCAAGATCTTCCACACCGATCTCGACAAACTATTTCTGTATGGACAAACCATTTCTGCTTTGTGCACGGGGGCATTGTCATGCTGAAACAGGAAAGGGCCTTCCCCAAACTGTTGCCACAAAGTTGGAAGCACAGAATCATCTAGAATGTCACTGTATGCTGTAGAGATACGATTTCCCTTCACTGGAACTAATGGACCTAGCCCGAACCATGAAAAACCGACCACAGACCATTATTCCTTCTCCACCAAATTTTACAGTTTGCACTATGCATTGGGGCAGGTAGCGTTCTCCTGGCATCCGCCAAACCCAGATTCGTCCTCTTGATGAATGGTAAGTGTGATTCATCACTCCAGAGAACACGTTTCCACTGCTCCAGAGTCCAATGGCGACGAGGTTTCCAACCGACGCTTGGCATTGCACATGGCGATCTTAGGCTTGTTTGTGGCTGCTCGGCCATGGAAACCCTGGCATTATGTGGCTGAGCCATGAGGAGAAAGCCCACCAGATATAACCTGGCATTATGTGGCTGAGCCATGAGGAGAAACTGAACATGTTTACTTTGTTCATTGTGTATTTCTGTTAGCAAAAAGTTGAGATATAGCCTAGAATAAAAGAAAAAGCGCCAAATGCAAAAACTGATTTAGCTCCAGATATGGGACACTTATGTATGCAGAGTGTGTGTAGGTCTGTCTCACACTTTAAACTTCTCTTTCTGCCAGACCGGGTTATAACACATTCCATTTAACTTTTCTGGATTTATTTCTATGTATTTTTACGATTTTTACTGCTCTCTAGGGTTGTTATTATTGCTTGGATAACCTTATTTACTATTATGTATTCATTCTTTGTGAGGTATAGTATGGTAGGGTTATGAGGTATGGTAGGGTTATGAGGTATAGTATGGTAGGGTTATGAGGTATGGTAAGGTTATGAGGTATGGTAAGGTTATGAGGTATGGTAGGGTTATGAGGTATAGTATGGTAGGGTTATGAGGTACGGTAGGGTTATGAGGTATAGTATGGTAGGGTTATGAGGTATGGTAGGGTTATGAGGTATGGTAGGGTTATGAGGTATAGTACGGTAGGGTTATGAGGTATAGTAGGGTTATGAGGTATAGTATGGTAGGGTTATGGTGTATAGTATGATAGGGATATGAGGTATAGTATGGTAGGGTTATGAGGTATGGTAGGGTTATGAGGTATAGTATGGTTATGAGGTATAGTATGGTAGGGTTATGAGGTATGGTAGGGTTATGAGGTATAGTATGGTAGGGTTATGAGGTATAGTATGGTAGGGTTATGAGGTATAGTATGGTTATGAGGTATAGTATGGTAGGGTTATGGTGTATAGTATGATAGGGATATGAGGTATGGTAGGGTTATGAGGTATAGTATGGTAGGGTTATGAGGTATAGTATGGTAGGGATATGAGGTATAGTATGGTAGGGTTATGAGGTACAGTATGGTAGGGTTATGAGGTATAGTATGGTTATGAGGTATAGTATGGTAGGGTTATGCGGTATAGTATGGTAGGGTTATGAGGTATGGTAGGGTTATGAGGTATGGTAGGGTTATGAGGTATGGTATGGTTATGAGGTATAGTATGGTAGGGTTATGAAGTATGTTAAGGTTATGAGGTATGGTAGGGTTATGAGGTATAGTATGGCAGGGTTATGAGGTATGGTAAGGTTATGAGGTATGGTAGGGTTATGAGGTATAGTATGGTAGGGTTATGAGGTATGGTAGGGTTATGAGGTATAGTATGGTTATGAGGTATAGTATGGTAGGGTTATGAGGTATGGTATGGTTATGAGGTATAGTATGGTTATGAGGTATAGTATGGTAGGGTTATGAGGTATAATATGGTAGGGTTATGAGGTATAGTATGGTTATGAGGTATAGTATGGTAGGGTCATGAGGTATGGTATGGTTATGAGGTATAGTATGGTTATGAGGTATAGTATGGTAGGGTTATGAGGTATAGTATGGTTATGAGGTATAGTATGGTAGGGTCATGAGGTATGGTAGGGTTACGAGGTATGGTAGGGTTATGAGGTATAGTATGGTTATGAGGTATAGTATGGTAGGGTTATGAGGTATAGTATGGTAGGGTTATGGTGTATAGTATGGTAGGGATATGAGGTATGGTAGGGTTATGAGGTATAGTATGGTAGGCTTATGGTGTATAGTATGGTAGGGATATGAGGTATAGTATGGTAGGGTTATGAGGTATGGTAGGGTTATGAGGTATACTAAGGTAGGGTTATGAGGTATAGTATGGTAGGGTTATGAGGTATGGTAGGGTTATGAGGTATAGTATGGTTATGAGGTATAGTATGGTAGGGTTATGAGGTATAGTATGGTGGGGTTATGAGGTATGGTAGGGTTATGAGGTATAGTATGGTAGGGTTATGGTGTATAGTATGGTAGGGTTATGAGGTATAGTATGGTTATGAGGTATAGTATGGTTATGAGGTATAGTATGGTAGGGTTATGCGGTATAGTATGGTAGGGTTATGAGGTATGGTAGGGTTATGAGGTATGGTAGGGTTATGAGGTATGGTATGGTAGGGTTATGAGGTATAGTATGGTAGGGTTATGAGGTATAGTATGGTTATGAGGTATAGTATGGTAGGGTTATGAGGTATGGTAAGGTTATGAGGTATGGTAGGGTTATGAGGTATAGTATGGTAGGGTTATGAGGTATGGTAAGGTTATGAGGTATGGTAGGGTTATGAGGTAGTGTATGGTAGGGTTAAGAGGTATGGTAAGGTTATGAGGTATGGTAGGGTTATGAGGTATGGTAAGGTTATGAGGTATGGTAGGGTTATGAGGTATAGTATGGTAGGGTTATGAGGTATGGTAAGGTTATGAGGTATGTAGGGTTATGAGGTATAGTATGGTAGGGTTATGAGGTATAGTATGGTAGGGTTATAAGGTATAGTAGGGTTATGAGGTAAGGCATGGTAGGGTTATGGTGTATAGTATGATAGGGATATGAGGTATAGTATGGTAGGGTTATGAGGTATGGTAGGGTTATGAGGTATAGTATGGTTATGAGGTATAGTATGGTAGGGTTATGAGGTATGGTAGGGTTATGAGGTATAGTATGGTAGGGTTATGAGGCATAGTATGGTAGGGTTATGAGGTATAGTATGGTTATGAGGTATTGTATGGTAGGGTTATGAGGTATAGTATGGTAGGGTTATGAGGTATAGTATGGTTATGAGGTATAGTATGGTTATGAGGTATAGTATGGTTATGAGGTATAGTATGGTAGGGTTATGAGGTATAGTATGGTTATGAGGTATAGTATGGTAGGGTTATGAGGTATAGTATGGTTATGAGGTATAGTATGGTTATGAGGTATAGTATGATAGGGTTATGAGGTATAGTATGGTTATGAGGTATAGTATGGCAGGGTTATGAGGTACAGTATGGTAGGGTTATGAGGTATAGTATGGTTATGAGGTATAGTATGGTAGGGTTATAAGGTATAGTATGGTTATGAGGTATAGTATGGTAGGGTTATGAGGTATAGTATGGTAGGGTTATGAAGTATAGTATGGTAGGGTTATGAGGTATAGTATGGTTATGAGGTATAGTATGGTAGGGTTATGAGGTATGGTAAGGTTATGAGGTATGGTAGGGTTATGAGGTATAGTATGGTAGGGTAATGAGGTATATTATGGTAGCGTTATGAGGTATAGTATGGTAGAGTTATGAGGTGTAGTAGGGTTATGAGGTATAGTATGGTAGGGTTGTGAAGTATAGTATGGTAGGGTTATGAGGTATAGTATGGTTATGAGGTATAGTATGGTAGGGTTATGAGGTATGGTAGGGTTATGAGGTATAGTATGGTAGGGTTATGAGGTATGGTAAGGTTATGAGGTATGGTAGGGTTATGAGGTAGTGTATGGTAGGGTTAAGAGGTATGGTAAGGTTATAAGGTATGGTAGGGTTATGAGGTATGGTAAGGTTATGAGGTATGGTAGGGTTATGAGGTATAGTATGGTAGGGTTATGAGGTATGGTAAGGTTATGAGGTATGGTAGGGTTATGAGGTATAGTATGGTAGGGTTCTGAGGTATAGTATGGTAGGGTTATGAGGTATAGTAGGGTTATGAGGTATAGCATGGTAGGGTTATGGTGTATAGTATGATAGGGATATGAGGTATAGTATGGTAGGGTTATGAGGTATGGTAGGGTTATGAGGTATAGTATGGTAGGGTTATGAGGTATAGTATGGTTATGAGGTATAGTATGGTTATGAGGTATAGTATGGTAGGGTTATGAGGTATAGTATGGTAGGGTTATGAGGTATAGTATGGTTATGAGGTATAGTATGGTTATGAGGTATAGTATGGTTATGAGGTATAGTATGGTAGGGTTATGAGGTATAGTATGGTTATGAGGTATAGTATGGTAGGGATATGAGGTATAGTATGGTAGGGTTATGAGGTACAGTATGGTAGGGTTATGAGGTATAGTATGGTTATGAGGTATAGTATGGTAGGGTTATAAGGTATAATATGGTTATGAGGTATAGTATGGTAGGGTTATGAGGTATAGTATGGTAGGGTTATGAGGTATAGTATGGTAGGGTTATGAGGTATATTATGGTAGCGTTATGAGGTATAGTATGGTAGGGTTATGAGGTGTAGTAGGGTTATGAGGTATAGTATGGTAGGGTTGTGAAGTATAGTATGGTAGGGTTATGAGGTATAGTATGGTAGGGTTATGAGGTATATTATGGTAGGGTTATGAGGTATAGTATGGTAGGGTTATGAGGTATAGTAGGGTTATGAGGTATAGTATGGTAGGGATATGAGGTATAGTATGGTAGGGTTATGAGGTACAGTATGGTAGGGTTATGAGGTATAGTATGGTTATGAGGTATAGTATGGTAGGGTTATAAGGTATAATATGGTTATGAGGTATAGTATGGTAGGGTTATGAGGTATAGTATGGTAGGGTTATGAGGTATAGTATGGTAGGGTTATGAGGTATATTATGGTAGCGTTATGAGGTATAGTATGGTAGGGTTATGAGGTGTAGTAGTGTTATGAGGTATAGTATGGTAGGGTTGTGAAGTATAGTATGGTAGGGTTATGAGGTATAGTATGGTTATGAGGTATAGTATGGTAGGGTTATGAGGTATAGTATGGTAGGGTTATGAGGTATAGTATGGTAGGGTTATGAGGTATAGTAGGGTTATGAGGTATAGTATGGTAGGGATATGAGGTATAGTATGGTTATGAGGTATAGTATGGTTATGAGGTATAGTATGTTAGGGTTATGAGGTATAGTATGGTTATGAGGTATAGTAGGGTTATGAGGTATAGTATGGTAGGGATATGAGGTATAGTATGGTTATGAGGTATAGTATGGTTATGAGGTATAGTATGGTAGGGATATGCGGTATAGTATGGTAGGGTTATGAGGTATAGTATGGTTATGAGGTATAGTATGTTTATGGGGTATAGTATGGTAGGGATATGAGGTATAGTATGTTAGGGTTATGAGCTATAGTAGGGTTATGAGGTATAGTATGGTAGGGTTGTGAAGTATAGTATGGTAGGGTTATGAGGTATAGTATGGTTATGAGGTATAGTATGGTTATGAGGTATAGTATGGTAGGGTTATGGTGTATAGTATGGTATGATTATGAGGTATATTATGGTAGGGTTGTGAGGTATAGTATGGTGCTGATACATTTGTGTAATGTGTATTCTATGTGAGCCGGAGTGTGACTCTGTCCCTTGATGTCCCCCTACCAGGCGTCTTCTGGACACTGAGGATGAGCTCAGTGACATCCAGGCGGACTCTGTGCCCATGGAGGTGCGTGATTGGCTGGCCTCAACC